>NC_082666.1:3616562-4818750 GCF_025265405.1 Mesoplodon densirostris
GCCTGACTGATGGACAGAGTGGTGACAGCCAGCATGCACCGTGCCGGCGCTGGGACCCGGGAGTCCCGCTCAAGCCTGAGCTCTGCCTTGCCCACCCGGGCTCTGGACATCAGCTCTGCCGGTGATCCCCCGGGCAGCCCCGGGAGCACCCCAGGGCTCAGTTTCTCCATCCGTAGTGTGCAGGTTCGGCAGGAAGCAACAGAGGGTCGTGGGGGCCTTGACCGCACCCACACAGGCACCCATATGGCACAGTGCTGGGCGGACGGGCATCCCGACAGCGTGACCGCCCCCGGGAGGGGAAATTGTGCTTTGCAGGAGGCCACATCAACCGAACTGGGTGCCATCAGGCTACAGTTCTGGGAATTCCCTCCTGTTTTGCAAAAAGTAGAGCCAAGTGTGGGCCCAGAGGAAAAGATGCTGGTCCGCAGCATCCAGCGGCCGGAGACACAGTGGAAGGTAAAGGACCGACCTCGGGGGCCATGGGGCAGCTGCCACGCACACGGTGACAAGCCGGCTCCGAAGCCCCATCCGTCGGAGCTGGAGCCTGTTCCCAGGAGACACTAGCTCCACTGGGAAACAAGCCAACTGCTCCCCGCAGGGAAATGTCTCTCTGTAGCCACTAATGGAGCCCTGTGTGTGCAGGATGCCGTCGGCAGAGAAGGGCATTTATATGACCTAACGCAGGGTGGAAGGGCTCAGCCACTGCGCAGAGCTCGGGAGGCGGCTGCTGACGGGGGTGGGGGAGCAGGGAAGCAGTGAGAGGCCCAGGACCCCCGGCAGTGACAGGCACTATGGGTCCAGGCGCAGACAGCCGGCCCAGGGGCCCAGGTGAGCAGGACAGCAGGATGGATGGCAGGTGGAGGGACCGGAGGTGTGCAGGAGCCTGGCGGGGACACCCGGCTGTGGTCCATCATGAAGCCCCTCACTTTTTCTGGACTCATGCAGCCACACTGTTCCCACCAACCGGGGCACCAAGGGCTTCAGGGAAGGTGCGTAGTGGGCAGGAAGGGAACGAGCAGCTCACCTGGCCGGTGGGCCGATTCCCTCAAGCTCCAAGCAGCCGGGGCCTCCAAGAAGTGCCGGGGGCCGTGCTCTGCCCCCGGGGGCCTCTGTTTATCTTCTGTAAGATGGATAATCACGGGCCCCCAGGGACTCCCTCCTGGCTCCGAGGACACTGGCCTGGCCGGGCTGCTTAGCAACAGGCTTCGCTGAGTTCCTGCTGCTCCCACCTTCCTCCTCCCCACCAGCCATGGTGGTACCCAGGGCTCAGAGCCTAGGGCAGGGTCTGCACTCCCCAGCATCCCTCAGGGAGCTTCGGTTCCACAGAAGGGGCAACTCCTGCATCTGATGGAGCTGAGAATGGCATGGACTCAGGGTCCCCGTGCTCCGGGCCGGGGCAGCGCCCCCCCCTGCCACACTCCCTGGGGCATCCCCACTAGCCCCTAAGGCACCTCTGTGTAGATGGGGCACCAGGGCTCCCAGATGGCTCCCTGGATCCCCGGTGCCACCCCGAGGGGCCACACCGAGACATTCGTGGACCCCGGCACCGTCCCCGCTGTGCCTGACGGGTCTGTCCACCCTGGCCCTGTCCAGCTGCCCAGCCGTGGCTTGGGGAGGTCCACCAGCTCACCCAGAGGACAGCATCACCCAACGGCCTGGGCTGCGCCCGCTCGCTCATGGGTTTGCTGATGCCCCGGCTGCTGGGTCTCCGAATGGACAAGGGATCGGGCTCATCGTGTGGCAACATCTGTGCATCTGCGCCTCCCTGACCCCTTCCCAGAGACAGCAGAGCCTGGCATCAGACCTCCGCGGGCCCGACCCCCCCCCCCGAGGGCATGCTCTCCAGCTCCCACCCCAGCCCAACCTCCCTATGGAGTTACCTGTCACCCTGCCTGCATTTGGCCCTGCGTTTTCTCCAGGTCCCTGGAGGACATGGGGGAGATGGGGGTGCAGGAGAGCCTGGCTCCTGGCAGTCACCTCCAGCACAAGGGAGGCTCTGCCGTGGGGTCCCCCTGTTCGGGCCAGGACACAGGGACCGCTGGACAGAAGTCCAGGCTTGGCGACAGGATCTGCCCACCTTGGGGGTCCTGCCCTGCCGGAGTCTGTGCCCGCTGACAGCCAAGTGCCGTGCACAGGTGCAGCAGGTCCCTGCCCGGGGGCCCTGGAGGTCCCAGCCACCCAGGCTTCCTTCATCTTCTCAACATTCCCAGCTGCAGGTGTGGAAAGGCCAGGTGCCAGAGACAGCAGCCAGGTGGGAACTGGGGTGTGAGCCCCCCAGGAGGCAGGCTGGGCGGGTCTGGGGCGCTTCTGTGCTACAGATGAGTCAACCCAGCCGAGGCTCAGAGAGGGCAGAGAGCTGGTCTCAGAGCCCAGGGGGAGGGCTGGTCGTCTCGCACACCACAGGGCCTGGCCGGGCCTCCCACCCTCACAGCCCTCCCCCTACACACACAGGCACACGCGTGCACACACGGACGCAAGTGCACACGCACACACAGGCGTATGCACAGAAGTCAGAAGGCGCACGCACACACATGCACTCGTCCCAACTCCATTGGGGGGTGGTTTCCTGGTCAGAACCTCATTCCTCCTGGTGTGACTGGACAAAACCCACACTATCTGTTCCCAGAATCCGGCGACGAGGGGTTTCACGCCCCCTGGGAGGGGGGCTCTGCCATGCCCCCTGGCAGAGGGGGGCTGCCACCATCGCAGTGCTGAGGCCTTGCCCTCCCCCAAGCCCTCCTGGTACCCAGACAGCCAGACAAGGGTGTGAGGCAGCGCCATCTAGTGGGTACAGCCGGTGCTGCACAGGTGAGCCGGGGTGGCCACCAAGGGTGAAGCCACGGACCCCACCATCCCCGGGAGGACAGAGGACATGCGGAGTCTTCCCTCCTGTGGCCTGCACGGACAGCACCCCAAGGATGGCAACAGGCTCTGCACAAACGCCCTGAGAAATGCCATGATAGAGCAGCTGGCATGTGAGTCTCAAAAAACAAAAGAATGTGTGGCTTGAGTTCCGTGGAAACCCAGAAAGGCCTACTCATGTGGCGGCAGCTGAGTGTTTGAAAGGACAGGCTTGGGGGTTTTTCTCCCTATTTTTAAAGATATTTTTTAAATGCCTAGCAACACCCTAGGAGCCAGTGCTGGGCAAGTGACACATGTTTAGATGCACGCATGTCCCCTCTCTGCCCCAGGTCCTGCCGAATTGTGGCACCCTGGGCATGGGTAGGGGGTGGAGAAGGCCCCAGCCTCAGATGAGGGCAGGTCAGAATGAAATGGCACGTGCAGGGTGCCCTGCCAGAGCTCTCACACCCACAATTATTCTGCAAAGAGAAGAGTGTCCCTGAGCGCTAGCGGTCCATCAGCCCTTGCCTGGCGGCTGCAGGGCTATAAACAGCCAGAGCCTCTGAGCAGTCGCCTGGGGAGAGCATCCATCTTCACCCCGAGACTCCGGGCCTCCTCTCCAGGACCCCGCTCACCTCGATGACGGCCACAGAGTGGGGTTCTATGCACGTCAGTCACAGTGGACACCCTCAGTGGGGGGCTTGGGACACCCCCCACCCACTTGGACCCTCACTCCCTGTGTGAATGGAAGTTTGCTTTTCAGACACCATTGCTGGGATCCCAAATATGCACAGGCCAGCACTTAGTGGGGACCTCAGCCTTGGGGGAGGCCGGCATCGCATGGCACCCGTAGGCTCAGGAGGAAAGATGTGGAGGGGACAGGATGGTCATCTTTGCCATCAGATGTTAAAAGCCCCCTGTCATGCTGGTGGACACAAAGAGGTGACACCATCAGACTCGAGAGACAGCCGCCTGCCTGTCAAGCACCTGTTCAGCCCCCAGACTCCCCCACTGGCTGGCACTCGGTCCCAGGGCTGGGGAGGGGGTGGGAGGACCTTTCAGGAGAGAAAGTGGAAAGCTGCTCCTTTCTTTTTGCACCTCATCTCCTGAGGGCCTGCACATGTATGCGTGTATGTGCCTTTGTCTGCATGCACGTGCATGCCTTTGTGTGTGCATGCACGTGTGCTGCACACGTGTGTACATGTGTGTGCATTTTGAGCGTGTGTGCCTTGTGTATGTGCCCACTCTTGCGTGTGTGTGCTCGTGGGCACATGTGCATTATGCCTGTGTTTGTGTCTATGTGCCTGTGCGTGCATTTGTGTGCATGGTACACGTGTGTGCGTCTACGTGTGTGCACGTGCATGGGGATGTCTGGGTAGCTCCAGGTGGAGGCCCACCACCCTGCCTGGGGGGCTTGAGCCTGTGAGGGCCAGAGGGCTCCCCCCATCCCCTCAACTGCAGCCCCAACACGACCCTGATCCTGAGCAGGACAGGTGTCCCAGGTGAACCTCCCACCCACAGAAGTGGCTGCTGAACCCACACTGGCCTTCGCCCCTGCAGGGACCCCCCCAAAGCCCCGCCTGACTCAGGGGCGGCCACCCAAGGACCGCTGGCAGCGTGGGCGTCCAGTAGCAGAGAACAGATGGGGGTCTGTTTGTCCAGCTTCTCCAGGGACCCACACCTTCGACCACCCCCCTTGCTATCCACGCGGCCCTCCCAACAGGCTCCTCCCCCTGCTGTCTACACGGAGGAAGTGCTCCAACTCCCCGCACACCCTTCAGCCCTTGCGGGCGTGCAGACCGCCCACGGGGTGTCTCTCTTCTGCTCCCTGAGCTGCCATGCTCCTCGCTGAGCCGCCACCCCTAGACGCCCCAGCCCAGTGTGTCACCACACCGACCCCCGCGAACCCAGCTCCGTCCAGCCCTCGTGGTGCCAGCCCCGCCGGCAGCCACCGGCGTGGACCTTTCCCTGGTGCCAGCCCCACCTGAGGTGGACTTTGGTACCTGCATCCCTGCCAGGACCCTCATCTGCTCTTTCCCTGCAGCTTGGCTTCTTACATTAACGATAGGTTTGAAAAGGAATCAAGCTGGTGTTCTAGAACATGCCCTGCGCTGATTGTGTAAATAAAACTGTAGAATGGCAAAAAAATCAGAAGAATTGGCGGCACCCCGGTCGCATTTCTCACCTCCCCCTCGCTCTGCACCCACCCCCATCTGGCTTCCTGATTCCAAGGAGTTTCCACCCCCAGCGGCTCCGCCCACCCCCACTCCCCAGGACCTCCTTGGCCAGGGGCTCCAGGGTAACCGCTGGCCACCCCCTCCGAGAACCAGGCCCCTCTCTGGGCTTGGGTGACTTCCCATCCCCAGTCCCCAGGTGTTGGTGCTTGTACCTCTCTGGCCCCTCCTCCTCTGTTGGCTTCACTGCCCCCTCGGCTGGCCCATCACATCTGGCTTGGGTCCCCACCTGTGCCCTCAGCTCAGGCCTCTCCTGCAGGCTCTGGACCCATAGATCTGGCTTCTCCTCGTCCCGGAGACCCAGCGGTCCAGACGCCACCTCCCCGTCACCCCCATCCACCACCAAGGCCACCAGCTGTCTCCCCTGGTCCCCCATCAATCCCAGCTACCTCCTTCTCGCCCCGCTCCTATGTGCCTCTCCCGCCCCAGCTGCCTTTCCACCCCGGCCCCTCCCATGGACCCACAGACAGAATTTTGTCACGGCACAAACCTTCCGTGCCACCTTCCTGCTGGAAGCCCTCAGAGCTGGCCCATCTTCTTAGGACACAGCCTGCTCCCTGCCAGGCCCCACCCTAGCCTCACGCCTGCTCTTGACACCTTAGCGCCCTGGCGGTCCTGTATTCCCCACACTGGCCACACTCACACCCACCACCAGACTCCGTTCATGACACCCCCTCTGCCGGGAATCCTCCGCCCTCCCCCACCCCCTGTTGACATGTCTCATCCTCCAAACGTTAGCTGCAGTCACTCCCGGGGAGGTGCTCTGACTCCCAGAATCAGCAGGATGCTCCTGGGACACGGGGCTGTGTGTGGTGAGGACTCACATCCATCGCCCGGCGTCCCCAGTGCCCCTTAGAGAGGGACCGACCGCATCCAGGGCACTCACTGCTGCGTCCCAGCCCCGCCCGCAGCCGGCACACCTGCGCTGTGCAGACAGCCTCCAGCCTGCGAATCAACACCCCTCCCGGGGGGCCAGACCCACTGAGACACACGGGGCCCTCATCTCGCTCTCCCACGGGAATGGCTGGGAGAACATCTGCGCACAGGCAATTCAGAACGTAGGACAGGATGTCTGAGCCCCTGCACTCTGCCGTGGACGTGCTGGACTATCCTGGTTCCGCCCTGAAGGGCTCTGATCAGGACTCCACCCAAGTGCTCAGCAATCAGCAGCATCTCCTGGGCACAGCTCCCCAGCCTCTGGGCCCCGAGGAACCCCTTATTCATCCTACAGAAACTGGACAGGGCTGGGGCCGGGCGAGCCTCTCTGCCTCCGCCTCAGCCTCTGCGTGGCGGCCATCTGGTTTCAACTCAAACATCACCCACTGGTGAAGGCACCCCGGACCCCACACTAGGAATGAGGGATCCCCCCCTTGCCCAGGAGACTCGCTCAGGTTCATTGTCTTGTCCGTCGCAGCAGCAAATCACCTGCTCCTTTCGTTCAACCACTTCCTCCCTACGGCCCCTCCCCCTGCACCAGAGTTGTCTATGCCAGGCCGGCAGGTATTTGGGATCCTGCACCCCTTAGGCACTCAGTACATGTTTGTTGAATGACTAATGGAAAGACTTTCGGGCCTGCAGACAGTGGCGGCCCCAGGATAAATCTCCCCTGGGCTTGGGGAGCTTGAGAGCAGGTGGTGTGGGGTGAATCCCTCGAGTCCCCAGGCCTCCCCCAAGCACGGCCAGAGCCAGCTGACTGAGTGTCCAGCAAGGGCAGAGCTGGGTTCCAGTGGGTGATCCCCCCTCTCTGATCCTGGCTGGACCCTGCTGCCCAGAGCCTCAGGCTGCTCACAGCAGGGCAGCTTCATCCCAGGGAGCCTCACTCAGGAAGCCTGACCCAGGACATACCCCCAGGGAGCTGCTGGTGGGGACACAGGGCTGAGACCCCTTATCACTAGTCCCTACGCTGGAAACCACAGATGGGGAAACTGAGGCCTAGCCCCCAGTCAGGACAGGGCACGGGGGTTCTGGTGCCCGGGCACTACACCCATCAGGGCCCAGGATAAGCCCCTTGTTCCTCCCTGGAGGCCAGGACTGCATTTCTGCCCGTCTCCAATTGCTCCTGCATCCTGCCTGCTGCCTTCCCGGCAGGGCTCAATCTAGCAAGTGGTTGTAGCTTCTCGGGTTTACCTCCCTCCCGCCAACACCATGGTCTCTGATGGCGTCTGACTCACGGCAGCCGAGACCTCTGTGCAAAGTCGGGAATCAGGAGGGGAGGCAGGGGAGGCTGGGGAGGCCTGCCTTCCACCCTCCTCTCCAGGCGACTCCCCCCCAGGCAGGGCCACCAGGCAATATTCCAGGGAGACCCTTGGACGGAGGTGCTGCTGGCCCAGCGTGAATGACCCCTAAGCACACGAGGCCCCCAGCCAGGCCTCCGGTGCCACTACAGACCCTGAGGCCCTGGAGCCTGGAGAAGGAGCCGCTGCTGGATCACAAAGGGTTCAGCCCTGGAGTGGGAGGCTGAGGACTCCTTCAGCTGCAGAGACCCCGGGGGGCCCAAGTGGGGCCTGGAGAGAGCCAGCTCTCCCTGCGCCCAGATGAAAGGGCCTTCCCGGCCTCCAGTTCAGAGGTTCCCCAACAGCCTTCCATCCTGTGCCCAGCTGGCTGTGATGGTGTGTCTCTGGAAGTCTAACCTCACTCTCTCTTGCTGCAGCTAAAGTTCTCTCCAGAAGCCAAGATCACCAGGAGGGCCCTCAGTCCCGTGTCTCAAACCCAGTGTGCACATGGCTCATGGTCTAAATGCACGTGGGGCGTGCCCACGGGGGCCAGTCTCCCAGCACACTCTGACCAGCAGGGACATGCGGGGACGGTGCTCGTGGTGAGGGGGTGGGGTCCGAGGGGGGAGCAGCATACCCAAGGCACCGGCCTCTGGTCCAGACATGCTGCAAACATTAGCTTCCTTTGGTCTACACTCATCCTTCCAGGGTTCCCATCCTGCCCTCAGTTTGGTCAGGTGCTGAGCTGAGTGAGGGGCTGAGGAGAGAGAAGACCCAGGAGCTCGGAGAGCCCAGAGGGTACAGTTTTGTGATGGTCCCCATCCCGGGGACAAAGCGGGGCAGGCCCAGGGTCAGGGTCAGGGTCAAGGACGCCTCGGCCAAGCGAGGCACAGGGTGGACCACGGGAAGAAAACACTGACTCCCAGCCATGCTGTGCCCTTTCCACAGAGGAGAGACTGAGGCCCCCAGGCTGAGGTGGTGTGCGGGCTACCGCGAGGGCGGGAAGGAGGGCTCGGCCTTAGCAAGATGCAAGTCGTGCCCGTGCAGCCTTGGGCCTCCTCCCCCGTGCCCTGCCCTAGGTCGAACCCCCTGCAGATGCTGGAGACGTAGCACCTGCTACAAAGCCCTGGAGCAGCCAAAGGCTTGGCCGCCCCTTAAGTGTCAGGCCCTGGAGCTCCACTGCGCTCCCTCCTTGGAGCTGCCAGGAAGACAGGAGCCCCCTTAGTGGGCTTGCAAAGCGCCTTTTTTTTTTTTTTTTTTTGGTAAAGTAATTTTATCCTCTGTCAAAACACAAACCAACACACTTTGGGGGGGAGGGGAGGAGACCGAGGCAACACGGTCTAGCCCCACGGCTCATTTAGAGGAGGACATGAGGTTTAAAAGCCTCACCCCGCTGCTTGCCCAGCCGAGAAAAAGTCGCGACCCTAACACCCACTTATAAATATCTCCTGTTATATTAAAAATATAGAGATATTTCCAGGGCCCACCTGGCTGTACTCCTGCACAGAAAGGGTTAACCTTCAAAATTCAATATCAGGGTCCTGGGATGGGGCTGGTAAGGAGAGGCAGATTGGGAAGAAAGGGGGGTGCTGAAAAACAGAGAGGGACAAGCCAATGTGTAACTGGGGCCCCCCAAAATATCCAAAACAGAGAAGGGGGGTGCCTGTCAGAGACAGAAACCCGTGCCGTCCCAGGGGCTGTCTCACTCCTGTCCCCCGTGTCAAATGCTCTGCAGTGATCTGTCCTTTCAGACAACCCTGTGAGGTCCCAATATCAGGATCCATGCTTTCCTCTCAGTCCCAGTCCATTCAACCCACCCCCGAGCTTTTAAGGTCCTAAGGGGGAGCAGCCCACTACCACCCCACCCCAAGTAAGAAGCGTGAGGAAAGCTGGAGGTCCTTCCTGGGAGGAGGGTATTCGGGGGTGAGCCACTTCTGGGGTCTCCCTTCAGTCCCTGACCAGGCGGTAAATGTGGTGCTGGGCCCCCCGCTCACTGGTGGAGACCTCGAAGACATAGGCAGAGCGGAGCGGCAGTTCCTGGGTGTCTCTGTCTGTCACCACCTGGAGGATGGTGAAGTTCTCCAGGACACTGGTCGTCATATAGCGCTCGGGCAGCTGCTGCAGTTTGTGTGGAAAATTCGCCAGGTACTCACACGTGGGTGAGCGCAGCAGGCGGTGCACGAACCTCCCGTCCTCCAGCTGGCACGCTCCGCCTTCTGCACCACCTGCTTGCCAAAGGAGCAGACCTTGGAGGAACAGGTGAGGGTCATGTGCTCCAGGCTCTCGTACTGGCTGCTCACTCCACAGAAGCCACCACTGCTACCGCCGGCCCCCACCTGCTCGTCACTCGGGCCCCAGTTCAGGTCCGCCCAGAACTTGACCAGGAAGAAGGCGTGGTGGGGGGCCATGATCATACAGCTCCGCAGACCACCCTTTTTCTCAGGGAATTTGTCATAGACCTGCCGGATGTCCACACTCTCGAGGGGGGCCGCTCCAGGGCTGGGGCAGGGCTGGCTGATGTGTACAAACAGGTGCCCCTGGTAAGGGTCAGCTCGGCTCAGCCTGCAACACCACCCCACAAGTATGTGGAGTCTGAGCCCCGAATTAAATTAGAGAGAAACTGCAGGAATTTAGGAGACTCAGTGAAGTCGCCTGAGGGAGCAGGGGTCAACCCAGCGGCCTGGAACCCAGGCTGGGCTCCCCCCGGCGCTGCCAGCTGCCACAGCCAGGATACCATTCTGTGCACAAGGAGGTGTCAGGAGCCACCAACCATCTCTATCCCCGTCCGCTCCCAGTCTGTGGGCAGATGTTCCTCCAGCGGCGGAGGTCAGCTACCTTGAACCATGATGCATTCGGAGCTGTGCCTCCTGCACAGTACGTCAGCCCAAAGAGGTGCGTGAAACTGTGAGAGTTCTAGTTAAATCTACCACCCTCATAAATAATGGCATGACTTTATAAAGGAATTAATGCAGGCCAGGCTGGAGCTGAGTCTGGGCTGGGATCAGGGCTCAGCCTGCAGAAGGAAGAGGGCTCAGTCTGGAACTAGCGTATGAAGCGAGGAGGGCTGAGCCTGAAGCCTGGATCAGGGCTGAGTCTGGGGGAAGGACTGGGCTCAGCAAGGGGTCCCAGGCTGAGAGGCGGAATTTCTTCCCCAAACAGCCAAAGCCCAAGCCACCCACGTGATCCTCTTCTTGTGCTGCGAGAGGCAAGATATTTTCACCAGCTGCCCGATGCATCCCCCATAAAGCCATAAAGCAGAAACTGACTTTGAAATGGCCCTTTCTCTGCCTGTATCCTCGGGCATAAATTTAAATAAGATGGCAATCTAAATGCCTGCGACTCTTGAGTAGTCCTTGTGGAGCTGTCTCTCTGGGCTGCGTGGGGAGACAGAATGCCACCCTAAACCCATCCTCCTGTGCCACGCGGGTGAACGTCGGTCGGGTGGGGGGGTGGTGGGCAGCCCTTGGCAGATGGAGCAGACACGTGGAGCCAGTGCCTTCCCCTCTGCTGATGCCGGCTCCCAGGGGGACAGGAGAGACGCTGGGTCACCCGAGGGAGGGGCTGCACCTCCGTCCACCTGGGAAAATGCGGAAATACCCAGCATCTATCTTGCACACTCTTTGTAAGACTTAACAGGCACTGAGCAGACTCCCTACCCAAAGTAAGTGCTCATAAATATCCTGCGTGTCTCCGCTGGGTTGAGAACCCACAGGGAGCGCCGACGGGGGACTCAGCTGATCTGACTTGTGCGAAGCACCCTTCTCAAGCCCAGGTGTGTGGAGGAACCCCCAGAGTGCTGGCTCCACCCCAGGGTTCTGAGCCACCAGGCCTGGGAGGGGCCTGAGAATGTGCATTTCTAACAGGTTTCCAGCTGGTGCTGCTGGCACGGGGACCACACTTGGAGACCTGCTGTGCTAGAGAAAGCACGCCCGGTTGCGGTGGAGTCACGAGCAGCGGGCGGGCACGGGAGAGCAGGAAGACGGGGAGGAGGGCCTCGCTGTGGCCCAGGCTGGAGGGGACCAGAGGGCTCCGGCTGTCTGGGAACAGGGAGAAAGGAGGGGCCGCCATGCCTTGGTCCGACCCAGCCCCCCAGCCCTGCCCCAGCCCTGTCCATGCAGAGCCCCCTCGGGCCGGGTACCCTGTGTGCACAGCACGGGGCAGGGCACCCAAATCATCTGCTGCCTGGCCTCAGGCTCCTGCCCACGTGCTCCTCCCTCACAGCAGCAGCCTAGACACACGGCTCCACGTACAGGTGGACAAACCAAAGCTCAGGAAGGTGAGGACCCACCATGTCCTCTGGGCCAGGGAGTGGCGGCTGCTCCCCAAATCCAAATCCTGGGCTTCCTTCCCAAGCCCCTCTCCAGCCTTTCTCCCTGCAAACTCGGAGACTGAGCTTCCAGCCAGGTCCCAGGTACAAGCCCTGGTGTTTGGGGGTACATGCCAAACCCACAGTGCCCTTAATCTGGTCCCAACAAGACTGGACCCTCCCCTCAGCCTCCATCCTCTGGACTGCCAGGCCACCCTGTTCCTGTCTCCCAGTGCAGCCCCAGAGGAGGAAAGCCATCGGGACAATGCTGTCGGGAGCAACTCGGCTTTTATGGATGGCCTTGGCCAAGATCTGCAGCCTGGCGCAAACAGGCAGATGCAACTCACCAACAGGGAAGGAGGAAACTGGTTAGAGGGATGAGCTCCCGGGACCTGTAGGGGGAGGGAGTGGGGGGTAATCTGGTGACATGGGTGGGAGGTGAGGGCCAGAGCCAGCTGTCAGGAGGGGCTACGGGCTGGCGTAAGGACAGGTGTGATCAGGGCACCTAAAATGCCAGCAAGGAGTAAGACGGCACAGAGCTTCCCTTGGAGCAGTGCGCAGACGTGAGCTCAGCGGTGTGTGCACTCAGCTATGTGCCCTCAGGTGTGTGCTCACAGCCATATGAGGAAAGGGCTCAGGGGCTTGCAGAAGGTTTTGCAAATAAGAGGGACTTACTGTTCCACAAGCAAAATCAGGGGTCAGAGTGTAGCTATGGACAGGGCTCAGGGGCTCTATCTGGATCAGGCAGCAGTGATGAGCTGAGCGTCTTGTTGGTCTGGGCTCAGAGTCAAGGTCATCCCCCAGCCTGGGTGCAGAGTCCTCCATAGCTGGAGTCCAAGGTTGAGCATAGGTCAGGGCAGAGCCTATGCTGTGGACGGCTGGACACTAAGGAGGCAGGAGAACTTGGCAGGGAGTGCCCGTGCAGAGCGCAGCTGCAGGGTCTAAGCAGCTGGGCATAGAATAGATGGTGTTCACAGGCAGTGGGGTGCAGGGGGATACTCCTCCTTTTCCTCAGCCACGCCACTTGTCTACAGTCTAAGCAGCTGGGCATAGAATAGATGGTGTTCACAGGCAGTGGGGTGCAGGGGGATACTCCTCCTTTTCCTCAGCCGCGCCACTTGTCCACAGTCTGGCTACAGCCACTCAGACCCCTCCCAGCCCGAGGTCAATCCAGTGCACTCTCTGAGGGGCTCGCCAGTGGGCCAGGCTTCTCTGACTCCATTTCCTGCTTCCACCAGACCCACCCACCAGCCTCCACCAGGCCCATCGGCCTCCGCCGGCCCCCACCAGCCATCCATTAGCCAAGATGAGTCCCCATCTAGATCCATTCTACGTCACCACCGGCCCTGACCTGCTTCCTTCTCTCTGCCCTCTGCCAAACCAAATGAGGGACACCGCCCCCAACCCTGCAACACACCACCCCTGAGACGGAGACAGAAAGTGGGGACTTTCGCTGGTGACGCAGGGTAATGACACGGGCAGGAGAGGGGGCGCTGGAAGCTGCACAGCAGGAGATGCAAAGCTGACATCTGACTTCCTTTTCCAGAAACCTCTTGGTCTCCCTGGAGAAGAGCCTGATCCCGGGGTGGAGCAGGGCAAGCGCCTGGAGCATCCTGTGATGTCAGAAAGTGACGGGGGCGGGGCATGAGGGCAGGGCAGGGAGCCGAACGAAGGCGATCCCCCGTGCTGGAGCAGCCTGGGCAAGAAGATAAACACCGGGAGTGTTACATTCACCCCTAACAAAGCGAACGTCTGCCAGTCCATACCGGCATTAACAAATAACTGGATAAATAATTAAGTGGAAGAGAAGGGACGAATCTTCCCTAGAGAAGAATTCTCATTAACATTTGTAGAAGGAATGAGGGGAATTGAATACCCCGTGAGCACACCGCTGCCGCAAGACCCACCAATGGCAGCTCAAAATCATGAACAGAAGCTTAAGGAAAAGGAATGAATTGTAAAGTCTCCAGTTACTTCCCTCAAAGATATTTATTAGTTATGAAGAGAAAAATAGTAACTTTCCAGTGACTTTTAAAAATAGTAACTTTGCAATAGAGAAACCCAACAAACACTGGTTTGATGGAGCGATCAAGGTTAACACCACCTGAGACCTACAGACATCAGGTCCTCCCCACGTGACAGCTGCAGAGGGCGCCTCCCTTCTCTCATATTCCTGCCCAAAATGCAGAGCCTCCATCTACTTGTGAAAAAAAATAGTTGACAAACCCAAATTGGGGCACATTCTATAAAATAACCGACCAGCACTGTCCCAAAGGCAGAGACATGAACAGAAAGAGGGAACAGCGCAGGCAGAGGGCTCAGGAGGGCAGACAACAAAATGCAAGGGGGCGTCTGGGGCGGGACCCACATCGGATCCTGAAACAGGGAAAGGACTTCAGTGGAAAACTGGGGAGCCCGTGGCGAGGTCTGTGGTTTAGGGAATAGTCTCACATGCACGGTAATATCTTCCCCTTGTTGACTGTATTACAATCAGGTAGGGACCTTAGGGAGGCTGGGCGGGGTCGTATACAGAAGATCTCTGTCCGAGTGTGCAGCTCTTCTTTTTATTTTGAAATGATTTCAAGTGAAGAAAGCATCTCCTTGGCCACATCTGTGTGCTTGGACCCCAGCCTGGCCCGGAGCAGCTCAGTCTTCCGTCTGCTTCTCCCCTCCCTTCCCCAACCCCCCACGTCCCCAGCCATCCCTGAGCAGAGCTCTCCCTCCACAAGCAGCTCATTCAGGCGTGTTCCCCAGTGAAAACAGTTTCCTCCCCGACAGGAGAGCTGGCACTAGCCAGCAAAGAAAACTTTCTGACCTGAGAATGGCCAAGCAGCCCTGAGGGGGAGCCCCACACCCACTGCCCCCAGTGGGACCAGTTCCTGCCTCCGTATGCCATGATGACACCTGCAGTGGGCAGGCCAGCCCTGATAGGCATCACTGTAGCACTGGGCCAACTCCTAGCCACTGGCAAGTCTATTGGTGGCTGCCTCGGGGTCAGGCATCCATCCTGGTCCAGGATGACAGGTCACATGACACAGGCTATAGCAACCTTTACATAAAAATCCTTTTTGAAAAAAAAAATGCCCACCCAAACTATTCTACCATCTCCCACCTCTCCTACCTAAACCCATCTCAAATTGTCCATTTAGAAATTTCTTCTAAAGGATTTCCCAATGCTCCTCAGTCCCCCTTTGGGGAATCGCAGGATGGCCCCAACAGCCAGAGCCAGAAAAGAGAAAACCCAGCCACCACTCGTGGCCTCATGTCCCCATGCTCCACCCAGAAGGGCCCCCTTAGCCTCCGGGAACACAGAGAAACACCCCAGAACTGTAAGCCTCTTGTCCCAGCCCACACCCCACCCGAGTCCTCCGAGAACGGCAGTGCCCAAGTCATTTCCATCCAATCAAGGAAGCAGCAGGAGGTATCTGTGAAACACGCCGTGTGACTTCACAGTGGGAAATAGATTAATAAACCATTATGATAAGCAAGCTGATTATTAGCATGAGAATGAGGCTCTGGAGCTAATTGAAGCCATCCAGCAAAATGTCAGCGCCTTCTTGGGGTATGAAATATTCATCGCACCCAAGCCCCAGCTGGAGAGCAGAGGTTTGTATGTACCTTTCCTTGTATGGCCAATGTCAGATGTGGCTCCTTCCCCTGTGGCAGGGTCAGGGCCATGGCTCAGAGCCACCTACTTACTGGGGCAGTGGACTTCTCCAGAGGGGCATGGGGTTCGGTTACAGATGTGGTCCTTTTCTTGAACCACTTTAAGAAAAGAGAGAAATTCTTGTAAGTGTAGAGAGCCTATGGGATCTCACCTGGGGGAGGCCATTTGTCCCTGGGAGGTGGGGTTCAGGGACTCCCCTTCTGTTGTGTTTCAGCTGTGTTCCCTGAAGCACCTACCGCATCTGTTCCACAGCCTGCAGCAGTGCCATTCCTGACCCTGGAGTAGCCCTCAGCCACTTCCCTCCCCTGACCTTTCCCTCCCCGTTGCTCGGCCAGCAGCCAAGAGCTCTGTCCTCCAGCCAGGGGTCTTCAGCCAGCTCCAGTCTCGGTGGGCGTGCAGGATAGGGTGTGCCACAAGGACAGGCCGGCCCCTGTGTGACGCCTTGTCTCCACTAAAGCCAAGAGCTCACTGGAGGCCAGGAGCCTCTCTTTCTCAGGGCAAGGATGGCTCCAGGCGGGATGGCTCCAGGCGGGATGGCTCTAGACGACTCCAGGTGAGATCAGAGTTCTGGGTCAGGAATACACTTTGCCATGTCCTTCCTCGGGGCCTTGCTTCCTGCCCATGCTAGGGAGGACGTGGGACTCGTGTAGCAGCTGATAGAGAGCCAACAATCAATGCTGAGGGTTTTATTATTACGAGTTTCTCCAGCAGAGCCCACATGGAATGCCGAGGCCAGGAGCTGCAAACCCCCAGGCAGAGCAAACGTGGCCAGAGGCGGTGCTGGCTGAGGCACACCAGAGCTCCCATCCCCAGAGGAAGGCTGCCGATGGCAATGCTTGACCCAAGGAGTGGGACCCAGGCGTCAGTCTAGGCAGTGGTGGGCGGGGCTGTCACTATGGGCCTAGGAGAGGCGGTCCCTGCTCTCCCAAAACCTGCTGGGCAAGGACCAACCCAAAGGAGAGGGGGCAGTTTTTCAGTCCCCCACGATGTGGAAGATATTAATGGCCTCTTCCCTACTGTCATTGCAACCACACTTTTTACAAAGTAGGGCTTCCCTGGTGGCACAGTGGTTAAGAATCCGCCTGCCAATGCAGGGGACACGGGTTCCAGCCCTGGTCCAGGAAGATCCCACATGCCGCAGAGCAACTAAGCCCGTACACCACAACTACTGAGCCTGTGCTCTAGAGCCTACGAGCCACAACTACTGAGCCCGTGTGCCACAACTACTGAAGCCCGTGCGCCTAGAGCCCGTGCTCCGCAACAAGAGAAGCCACCACGATGAGAAGCCCGTGCACCACAGCAAAGAGTAGCCCCTGCTCGCCGCAACTAGAGAAAGCCCGCGCGCAGCAACGAAGACCCAACACAGCCAAAAATAAATAAATAAATAAACAAATAAATTTTAATAAATAAATAAAAAGTATCCAAACTTCTATTGTGTGTTGGATGTGAGATTGACATCAATTTTTCTAACACCAAAAAAAAAAAAGCTGCTCTATGCCATTTTTTTAATTAAGGCAAATTAAAATTCCTCTGGTTTGAAGATATTTTAAAGACTGTTGTGACAGCCTGAAGATCGTTACTGCCCCCGTGGGGCTCCGGCTGACCCCAGCTGTGACAGCGTCTGCAATCTGCCCTCCGGCCAAGACCCCAGGGCAGATGCCCCCAACCAGGCATGGGGACAAAGACAGAGTCCCAGAACCCGCCCTGAGACCTGGACACTCCCAACTCCTGCTGGGAGTCGGAATGGATGCTGCCTTTGGGGAGTGCCATGCCCGGTGCTTATGAAAAGCCAGATAATATACATGCCACCTTAATAGACATGCCACCTCCAGTGGGTGTTACCAAGCAACACCAAAGAGTGGAGTTCCGATCCATTTACTGTGTGGAGGACCTCAAGAACAGGGTGCTGGTGGAGGGAACCAGGCACTCTCCCCCACGTATTGTGATTGTACTTGTAGAAGAGGCAACTCCATCGAGACAGAAAGCAGATAAGTGGTAGCCGGGGGCTGGGGCAGGCAATGGAAGGGAGTGCTGGTGGGGACGGGGGCTCCTTAGGGGCAACGAAATGTTCTCCAATTGATCGTGGTGCTTGCACAATTCTGTGAATACACTAAAAATCACTGAATTGTATGGCACATGAATTATATCTCAATAAACCTGTTTTTTTTAATCACTATACAGTAATAACATATTTATTCTGAAAAAAGAAATGTATATACACATATACCCTCTTACCTAGCAATTCCACTTCTAGGAATTTTTCCTAAGGAAATAATTAAGGACGTGCACAGAAATGCTTTCATACTTTAAAAAAGATATTGAAGTGTCAAGTGAGAGGGCTTTGAATAAATTACGGTGCATACATTCACTAGAACACTGCACAAATAGCAACTTAACACAATGTGGTAGAAACGCGTCTATTGACACAGATGTGTGCTCACGATAAACTGTTGAGTGAAATTAACAGGTAACAAACAGCAAATGTGGATTCTGTATAATGATATGCCTCACCTACATGAGAAAGCGGTTGCTGAATTATACACAGGGGCTACTTCCAGATAAGGGGTTTGGGAGGATTTCCTCCCCTCCTTCTTTCAATTCTCAGGATCCTCTAGCTTTTCCATTTTGACCTGTGTTACTCGTGCAATAAGCTGGTACGGGTTCTTTTTTGGAGATGGCCAAAGGGAGGGCAAGTCAAGGCAAGTAAAGAGAAGGATGGTCTGGTCTGAACAAACTGAGAGTCTTTTGGGGGAGCAGAGAGGGCTCTTGGAGCTGAGGACCTGGGCATCTGGGCGAGACCTGCCTCTCTGGGCCTCCGTCGTGTATAAAATATATGATAAATCCCACCTGGAATCCTTGCTCCCCTGCTGAGCCCCAGAGGCCCCGAGGAAGCCACTGAAGGAAGACAGCTGTGGGTGCAGGAAGCCAGCCCCACATCCTCGCGTCCCAGGGACCAGGCCTGGATGACGAGCTCGGGCCCCGGGCCAGCAGGTCGGCACTGTGCCTGCTCCCTTTGCCTGTGCATCATTTCCTGTTAATCAGCATCACTCGGCCCGGGAGATGCCAGCCTGGGGCCGCACCAGCTGCTGGGAGGAACTGCTCCCTGTTCCGGGCACGCTCAGCTGGGTTTGGGGAGCCCGGGCCTGAGCGGAGTTGACAGCCCTGTCTGCTCCGTCCCGAGGAGAGGAGTTCTGGGAGCAGACACAGCAACACCCAGCGCCCGCCTGACGTGGGGCAGGGCCCCCCAGTACAGCCCCGGGCCCGCCGCCCCTCCATGGCCCTGCGCAGGTGCAGGAGGCTGTGAGACAGGACTAGCCCGGACACCAGCCTCGGGTGATGAGGCCGGAGGTTCCATCGGGACAGTGGCAGGGCTGTTGCAGAGGGACAGCATGATCCGATCCGGCCCATGGCGTTAAGTGAGCACGTACTAACTGCTCTAATGGGCTGTTTCCCTTCCCCCCCCCACACCGGGTACCCAGCCTTACAGATGAGGGACCAAGGCTCAGGAAGGTCGTTGCCCAACTAGATTACTAGCTGGGCCCAGACTTAAGTCTGCCTGAGTGGGGAAGCTGTGCCCCAGGCTCGCTGCGGAGGGTCTGGGTTGCCAGGGTCGGACTGCCCACCAAGCACCCGCAGGCCTCCAGACTGGGCCGGGGGCCTGGCAGCTCCATCCCCGTGGGGAGGCAGGGAAGAGGCTCCATCTGAAAGACCGACAGAGCAGGCGGGCAGGGTCCCGGTGGTCACGGCCTAGGGCAGCCTGGGGTCTCCAGAAGCTCCTGCATGACAGGCAGGGCCAGGAGCCCGGGCTGGGCCTGTGCCCCTGGGGAGGAGAGGAAAAGTGGAGCCTGCCCACATGGGGGGGGCCTGTCCCAGCCCTGCTTCCCAGGAAACAGGCTGCAGGAGCGTGGGCCCTGGAGGCCCCCCTGTAAGGGGCTGAGGACAGCAGGTGGGCAGAGAACAAGGCAGGCCTGCAGTGAAGGTGCAGCAGCCGAGGCTCCGCAGGTCACATGGCGGGGGGTGGGGGGGCGTCCTGGGGGCTAGGCCACCACCTCAGAGTTGCCTGAACTGAGGTGAGGGGGACAGGCCTCCACACCCCCTGCATCAGGTCATCACTGGCACAGGCCCCCACGGGGGCAGCAACCTTGGACCAGGAGGGTCCAGGTGGCCAAGGGCGGAAGGTGGCGGCTGTGAGCACGTACTGACGGCAGCTGGGACCGGAAGAGGGAACCTGGGTGGATGCAGAGCACAGCCAGGGGCAGAGGTAGCCCCCATCCTTCCCAGAGAGGGCTGGGGTCAAGGCGAGGCCCCCAGGGCTCCTGTCTGCCACCGGGCCAGAGACGAGCCCTCCTGGTTCCCTGAGCCTGGGTCCTCCATGCTGGCCACCCTCCTGGCTTGTGGCTGCCATGCCCACAGGTCCCAGTGGGCTTTAGTGGCTCACTTCTCTGGCTTCCTTTCCAATTGCGGATGTCAAACCTCAGGGCACTGCCTGGGTCCCTTTCCAGAGGGAGCTGATGCGGGGCAGCGGGTGATAGGGGAGGGCCTGGATTCCCTTCCTTCCCCTGTCCTCCAGCAGGACCCTCCGTTCATCCAACCCCCTACCGCCTCCCCCTAATCACAGCCCAGCCAGGCACCCACGGCCGTGCTCACCTGGTTGAAGGTGGCACAGCCCTCAACAGAGCCCCTCACGGGGTAAGAAGGCTACGTTCATAAAAGCAGTGTTTTTTCTCTCTATGAAGATATCGGAACTCACTGGGGAGGAATCCACACCACTCAGCTGAGCAGAACCGAAAAGTCTCCCCAGACCCCTGTCCAGCTCGAAACTTCTGCAGCTTCGGTGCCACCCCCTCCCTGGGCCCCCTTGCAGGTTTGCAGACGTTGAGGCATAGACCCGCATCCGTGCTCCCACTCTCTGGGTGTTTCACTCGACAGTGTGAGGTCCTTCATGTCCAGATACAGATGTGTATCCAGCCTTTCCAGTTACACGCGTGTCACACCTCAGGGCACTGCCTGGGTGCCGAGGCCTCTGGGCGTGGGGCAGTGTCCCCCATCCCCCGACGGTTCAGGAGGATTGGAGAGGTGAGCGCCGGGACAGCACCTACAGGACCCCCAAGCAAGTGCAGAGAGCAAGGCCTGGTGAGGCCTTGGTGCCCTGGCCTGGGAAGCAGGGTCTGTTGACCGCACAGCTGCGACCACATCTGGTAATTGGGAAAGCTCTCAGGAACGTTCGGATGGCAGCAGGGAAACTGGAGCCGAGGAAGCAGAGACAGCCCGGCTGCAGTAACTTCTTGCTCAATCAATAGCAATTTCCCAGCTCCAAATTACTTTCTTTTCCCCCTGAAACCATCAGAGGCAGCTACTGCCAATCAACTATGACACGTTAAAGAAATGCTATTGGAATTTCCAGGCCTGAGAGTGTTCTCCTGGTCCAGTTGTTTGCTCAGCCATCCCTGGCAATGCCACAGAGAGGACAAGACGTAAAAAGAGCTAATGGACCGGGCTGAGCAGCTCGGCTCAGGCCACGGGGCAGCCAGGACCTGTGCGAGGCTCAGGGTCCCCAGAGCGGCCTGCTGGGGCCTCCACACAATGGCGGAGTGGGTGCCAGACTTCAGCATCCACCCTGTCCCTCCCTTCCTGGGCCTGACGTTTTTTGTTTGTTTGTTTTGTTTTTGTTTTCATTTTTTGTTTTGTTTTGCTAATTGCTTAATAACCACAACAAACTAGTACAGAGAATGTCCTGTACAAAACAACACAATAAAAATCCAGTGTTCCCTTAGGCAAAGCTAAAGATTTCAGTCTCTGGTATTTGGAATCTAGGCTGCAGTCCTTATTTTTTAGATGGATCACTGGGCGTGTGGCACAGTCCATGCTTTTAACCAGATTTGAACAGGAGAATGGCCGCTTGGTTCAGGTAGAAGTAGATGAAGTGGTTGGTTTCACGTGTCACAAAACTACCAAAGTTCCTCCCCACGGTGCAGTGCTAGGTAGGTCTGTACTTCTTGTCAAACCCCTTCCTGATACGGGCGGCAACATCCTTCTCTATAGTATATTTCTCTAGTTCCTGAGTAACACTCTCCACCGAGTCCTGTTGCATCTCCTCTGACATATTGGCATTTTTCATCACGGCGTTTCGGTCACACGTGGTTACCATGGATCAGGGGCTGGCTGACTGCTCTCCTCGGGGAGGGGCTGGTGAGGCTCAGACCCCTCGACAGGAGCGGTCCCCACCGAAGCCGCGGCGCATCTACGGAGCCCCATGCCAGCCGCCGCCGCCTAGTCATGGGCCTGACTGTTAATAGCCCCGACTGCATGCCAGGCCGAGAGTGGGGTACGAGCCCACAGAAAAGACAGAGACAAGCGCCCTGCCCTCTGGAAGCAGGCAGGATGGGAGGCCACGCAGAAGCAACTCTTGGAGGGGCTAAAATAACCAAGTTGGGGCCGTGTGCTCACAGCAGGAGGGAGTCCATCTCCCCAGCAGGGCCCCCGGGGACCCTAAGCCTCCCAGCATGGATGAGAGAGCCTCCAGCAGGCTTCTCCTGTGATGGGAACCCGTCTCACCTGTTCCCAAATGTAGTGGATTGAATGGGGGTTCTCAAAAGGTATGTCCGTGTCCTTACCCCCAGAACCTGTGAATGTGACCTTGGTTGGGGAAAAGGTCTTTGCAGATGTAATTAAGTTAACAATCTTGAGATGAGAAGATCATCCTAGATTAACCAGGTAGGTCTTAAATCCCATGGCAAGTGACCTTATAAGAGACACAGAGACAGAGGAGAAGCCACATGAAGTTGGAACAGAGACTGGAGGGGTGCGACCACAAGCCAGGGACACCTGGGCCACCACGAGCTGGAAGAGGCAGGAAGGACCCTCCCCCAAAGCCTCTGGAGGGGGCGCAGCCCCACCGACACCTTGATTTTGGATTTCTGTCCTCCAGAACTAGGAGACGATAAACTCCTGTTGCTTTCAGCCCCCCAGTTTGGGGCAGCCCCAGGACACTCACAGACCAAGCACGGAAAGCATTGAGCCCAGCAGCAAAGCGTGTGGTTCAGGTGGGAGTCCTGGCTACTAGCTGTGTCCTTGGGCAGGTTACTTAACCTCTCTGAGTCTCAGTCTCTATAGCTTAAAATGGGAATAGCGCTAGAACCTTCCAGAAGGTTGGGAGTGATTACATGAAAGGACGTCTGGCACATGAAGAGCCACGTGAAGGGGTCACCGTTCCTAGGCCCCCTCCCTGAGGTCCCATCCTTGCCCTATCATGTCACCTCTACCTAACTTCACCAAGGCCCCCAGGGACTCATATAGGTGAGTTTAGGGGATCTTAGGAGCAAACATGTTTCCCACCCTCCCCATATCAGAAGGACATGAGAGCCCCTCCTGTTCCTTGGCCTCACATCTCCAAGCCATCCTTCACAGGGCCCGGAGCAAAAATGGCAGTGATGATAATAGTTGCAGTAGTAGAAAAACACTTAGACATTCTTCTGAGAACATCATGCTCACAAAGGCACCAGCACCTCATAATAGACATATAAGGTCAGCACTATAGTTATTCTCCATGGACAGGTGAGGAAACTGAAGCACAGAGAAGCTTGTAACTTGCTCAGAGTCCCAGGAGCCGGGACACCCACCAGGCCATCTGAGCCTTTATCCTGTTGAAACTTGCCAAAGTGAATATTACAGTTGTATTTATATGATGGCCCAAGCGACGCCTCTCACCCACTAGATCCTAAGCAGGGCCCAGTCTGGTTGTGCTGGCTGCCCTGTCTCTTGGCACAAAATAACTGCTTGATTAGTGCTTGAGGAATGGATAAGTAGATGGATGGATGATGGATGGATGATGGATGGATGGATAGATGGATGGATATTAGATGGACGGGTGGATGGAAGAATGGGGGATGGATAATGGGTGGATGGATGGATAATGCATGAATGATAGATGGTAGATGGATATTGGATGCATGGATGGATGGGTGGGTGGATGATGGATGGATGGACGGATGGAGGCCTCCCAGCAGAGGTGCTGGCTTCTCAGGGCACACTACCACCAGAGGAGTGGAGAGAGTCAAGTTTGGTGTTAGTCCAGCCCTGCCCATCCTGTTGGATTGAATTGCTGGGGCCCTACATCATCTCTTGTGGTCCCTCTGGGCTCCAAGATCAGACCTGTGAATCAGGGCTGTGAGTCCTGGATTGCTTCCTCGTACACGCCAGCACTTGCAGAGCCGTTTCTAAAGCACGTTTATGTGTTCTGTCTCACGTACACCCCCAAGATCAGATTCTGGCATGTATCCTATCAGGGGTCATCAGCACGGCCCTCAGAGGAGGGCGCTTCTTTGCCCAAGGTCTCAAAGCCAGCAAATGGTGGGCATGGGAATTAAACAGGCCTCTCCACGCCCAAGGACAGGGCTCTTCCATTGACTGTGCAGTGTATCAGAAGAAGAGCACAGGCTTAGGGGCCACACAAACGTGGACTTGATTCTGGTGCTCATCACCCACAAGCTGGGTGACCTTGGGCATCAACAACAATGCCAGCTTTTGGAAAGACAAGTGTCAGTGCACAGGAAGCATCCAGCACATGCTGGGTTCTGAACAGGAATCCATGTGATTACAGGATCCTGAGAGCCTGGTTCATGCCTCAAGGTGTCCACAGCAACCTATGGCTTGTTCCAATAAGCTTCGCCCCTTGGATTCCTGCAGCTCGGGGCTCAGATCCCAGTCTGCAAACACGACCTGGAAAGACAGGTCAGCCACCAAGAGGTGCCCAACCAGGGCACCCACAGGCACAACCATGAGGTTCGTACCTCAAGTAGACCTGAAGTACCTGGATGCGTGCCCACCCCGGGTGGGGAGCTAGGCACAAGGCAGCAAAGATGGTGCAATGCCCCCAGGTTCGAGGCCATGGACCTCTCTCTTTTTCTTCTATGTGGATGCACTTCCCCAGGGGCAGAGGGTCACCCCCTGGCTCTTTCGCGGCTGCGACCGTCACCCAAATGTAATTAAGAGAAGGAACACCACAGTGACCTTCTAATTACCAGGGCCTCTTGTGGGCAGCGCCTGCTCATTCCTGCTAATTGGAGGGAACGGCTGCCAGACACGTGGAGTTAGGCTGCTTCCCTCTGGCCCCCGTGGCAGCCCCGACCATCCCTTGCCTCCTGCTGCCTCCAGGGGGACTTTGGAGGGGACGAGACAATTTCCCCCAAATGCCCCCTAAAAGGGCAAAATGGGGTGCTGGGGGTTCTGGGGTGAAAGAGGTGCCCCAGTTGTCCTAGTTCAGACTCGGATGAAGCATGAGCTCTTTTCAGGATGCGGCGAGGCGCGGAAAGACAGCCCTGAGCACTGAGCCCTCAACCCCAGCCTCAGTGTTCTCATCTGTAAAATGGAGAAAACGTCCCCTGCCCTGGTGGGAATGGCGAGAATGAGACTCTGGGTGTCACACACAGTGCCTAGTGCCAAGGACATGTGATTTCATTCTGCTCCAACCACGTCTGTTTTTTATACGAAAGGAAGGAAAGGGGTGGGGGGATGGGGGGAGGGAGGATGTGAGTCTGGGCTCCGGGTGCATGGGGGGATGGGGGTGCAGCAGGGGGAGTTAAAGCTGGAAAACACCCTGGGCCCCCAGCATGGCCACACTCAGGATAGGCCCGGGCCTAGCCATCCTCTGGCCATGAATTTCTAGAACAGGAGATCCCAGCTGGACTAGGAACCACACTAGTTGGACCAATTAACTGTGGTCTACACTAGACAGTGTTTTCAACCTTGAAAAATACACTTAAAATGAAATAACTAAAAAGATGTAGGAATTAAGTGTGAAGGAGCCACATAGAGGCTTGGCCAGGGGCTCAGGAAGGGTGGCGTCCTGTCCAGCTCACCACTGCACCGCCAGTCCCTGAACTTGGGCAAGCGCCAGGAGCTGAGTGGCCGAGGTGGGGAGCAGGCCCTGGACAGCTGGATGGAAACAGGCTCTGAGAGTGTGTTTCTCTTCCTTCCAAGTCCCAGAACCCAAACAGCTGAGTAGTCTGGGCTCCTGGGTTTCAGGAGGTCCCAGGCCTGGGTCTCCATCCCAGAGTGAAGTGGGTTCCTGATGCCCTCTGAGAGCGACCAGCTCTGATCAGCTGGAAGCCCCCAGGGACTCCCACTGCCCCGAGCTCCTCAGCTCGGCATCCCAGGCCCCCCAGCCTTTCTTTCCATTATCTGCCTTGTGATCAAAAACCCCCAGCTGCTTCCTGATAGCACCCAAGCCAGCGCCAACCCCCCTTCCTTGAGTCCCCCTGAAAATCACCCACCACAGGCCCGAGTCCATTCTAAGACCTGTCGTGGAGACACCCGTGGTCCCCAAGGTGTGCACTCCCACGACGGCAGCAACGAGCCCACCTGGTTCAAGCACAGTGGGTCGCTGGCGGCCTCTGCTGAAGTCATCACAGCTCCGCATCACGTCACACCAGCTCTGGCTGGTCCCTGTTGCCCTGAAAACGTCCCTTGTCCCCCTTTCCCGTCACTGATACCTGCGGTGAATTCTTACCTGTCCTGTAAATCTCCGCTTGGATGATGCCTCCTCCAGGATGCCTCTCCAACTCTCCAGACTGGCTTTGCTATGCACGTCTGTGCCCCTCTGCCCGCTTGAGTCCCTCTCGGGGTCCTGGCAGGCTGCACCATGGCTACCTCTTGCCCCACCAGACCCTCCCTGAAGGCGGGAGCTGGGCCCTGACCGCCTCGGTCTCTGCAAGGACCCAGGGTCCGGCGCCACCAAGAGGAGATGCACAGGAAGGTTCAGGAACCACCTGGTCTCGACCCCGCCAGCAGCATTAACAGCACACGGGTCTGTGCAGGACCTCGGGCCACCTGCCCCGACAGTAATGAGAACAAAGAAGAGTGGCCTGAAAGCGCTTGCCTTTCTCGTGTCCCCCACCCCGATGACTCTGAGTGGGTGAGAAACTGGGGGGACGGCTGGTGATGGGGGCCGACATTCCTCATCAGTCCTCTGGGAGCCAGTGGCCTCCCGAGGGGCAGAGACCAGGGCACGGGTGCCGCCTCACCAGTGGTGCCCAGCACAGGGCAGCCTGATCTTTTCTTCAGGACTCACGGGCACCAGGCTGGCCTGGGAGTAAAACGACCCAAGCACAGGCGTCACAAGCAAGCACATGAGCTACTCTCGCCAGGACATGCTGGGTTTTTAAAGAGGAACCCTGGACATTCACACGCAAAAAAAAAAAAAAAAAAAAAAAAAGAATGTAGACACAGACTTCACATCTTTCATAGCATCAACTCAAACTGGATCATAGACCCAAATGTAAAACGTGAAGCTGTAAAACTCCCAGAATATAACATAGGAGAAAATCCAGAGGACCCTCATTATGGCAGTGACTTCTCAGATGCAACACGAAGCGCACAATCCCCGAGGTGATTGCCAGGGGCTGGGCGAGGAGGGATGAGCAGGTGGGGCACAGGGGTGGGATGTTTAGGGCAGTGGCCTACTCTGTGGGATGCTGTGATGATGTACACGTCATCACACAATTGCCAAACCCACAGAACGTGCAAAGATTCAAGCCTCCCCTCAACTCCACTCAATTTTTCTGTAAACCCAAAACTGCTTAACAACAAAGCCTATGAATGTAAATTTTACAAGAGGAACCCAAAAGAAAGAACGAAGCCAGAGGGTGACCTTTCAGCCAGCAGGCAGGCCTTCTTCACGGTCCTGTGCTCAAGAAGATTGCCACCAAGCTCAGGCCTGGGTTGTTCTCAGTCAATTGACCTCCAGCCAGGGCTGCGGGAAGGCTGAGGGTCCTGGAGGTGAGAGGGTCCTGAGGGCCACCATGCGGGCTTCTGAGGACCTCCGAGCACCTCCTGAGTCAGCACCCTGCCTTCTGTCATTCTCTCACTCATCCCTTCAGGACGTTGATGGCGTGGTGCCCGCCGAGTGGCCCGTGCGTCAAGCCTCCACAGTTCATTATTCACAGACTTAGTCATTCATGCATTTAGTCATTTTCTTTGACTAAAGAAGAAAGCAAATTCCACCTTCCGCCAGCCCCAGCAGAATGACTGGGCACCCCAGTCACGGCTGTTGGGATTAATGAGGTCTCTTAGATCCTCATTACCATTTCAGAAACGCTGTCCAAGGTACAGTGGGCAGGGGCACCTCATGCCAGGAAGGTGTTCCTTTACAAGATGAACAGGGACCCCCCCCCAAAGGGGAGGCTCCCAGACCTCCCCAGGTGCACAGAACTCGCCCCCAGACATGGGTGTACCAGCCGGAAACGGGGAGGGCTGGGGAGCTGGCAGCCGTGAGGGTCACTGCCCTGGACCACCAGCTCGAGTCCAGGCCTTTAGGGAGTGTTTGCTGGTGGCCACTATTACAAAAGCCACACGGACAGCGGAGTCTCACCTGTGCGTGTTAATGAACGAATTCACATTCATACACGCGTTCATTCAGCCACGTGTGCATTTTCAACTGTTTCATGAACATCTAGTGTGTCCTTCCTAAGGAGCCCACACATTTATTTATGAACTCACACGTCCACACTGCAGGCAGGCACACATGCACTCAGTCCTGTAGGCTGTGTGGGGTTTGCAGGGGCAGACAGCCAGGTGGGTCGGGGGCCACTGGGAGAGCAGGCAATGCTTCCTGTGGGGGTGGGTATCAGAGTGCTGTGTGGGGAAGGCATGGAGTTGCTCTTAGTTGCGTGGATGGCAGCTACAGCAGCAGGGAAACCCCAGGCACCAACAGGAGTGAACCTTCCAAGTGGCAGAGGCCATGCCGTCATCCAGGGAGTCGGCTGGCTCACAGAAGGCGTCTCGGTTTTGGGGTCCAAACCGTGCAGGCTGTGGGCACCCCCATACCCACAGCACATCAGAACCCACCTGGCCGGCCCTACAATGCCCAGCGAGGGGTACGCTGTGGCCAGTGCAGCAATTTACAATGAAACACTCATCACTGCTGGCAGAGCCCTGAAATACGCACGGAGAGAGCAAAAAGAGTCATCTGGCATTTAGTAGTTGTGTCAACAAAGCTCTATTTGGAAGTGAATTCAATCTGATGGCATCCCAGCCAGTGAGCGTCAGGACCCGGCCAACCTGTCCTGCAGCGGCAAGATGATGGCTCCTTCCCGGGACATCCAGGGGAGAGCTCGCCAACGGGAGACACACCTGGGCAAGGCGCAGACTTGGCTTGAGGTCATAGCCCACGGTACTCCACTTAAGGGGAGCCCGTGAAATTTTAATGACATTCTGAGGTTTGCCAAAAAGCATCCTTTTAAGAGAAGAGCAGGAAATGCGCCTGCGTGGAGCCTGGGCAGCAGGGGTTGAGAGGAACTCATTCCTCCCGTCACTGAGCTCCAAGGCGGGCACGCCCACAGGGCCGCCCAAACTCCGGCTTCCCAGGCAACCGCAGCTCAGGCCCTGCCTCTGGCTTCATTCCCCTGTAAGCCCCTCCCCAGGGCAAAGGCACCCCTCGTCCCAAGGACCGGTGTCCCTCTGGAAAGGGCTGCCTCAGGCCCACATGCCCCTCTTGAGTTGCTTTTTGGAAGTAATTTCCATGTAATGAGAGCACAGGGAAAACTCATTATTCCAGACACCGCTCATTAGGGGTCTGGGGCCAGCAGAAAGTGACATTTGCTTTCTCCACAGACAGTGCGAATTAACAACCAGAGAAGATCGCAGGGACCTTTAAAGAGCCAGAAGCAGCTCCTGGCCAGCCGCTGTCAGCCGTCAGGAGGCACAGTCCACGTGGGAGGTGTTAATTACAAGTCTTTCCTTCCTAGTCAGTGAGGAAGACCCCAGAGGGCGGCCCGGGGCATCAGTGCCTCCAACCCCGAGTGTGAGATGACCCAGAGCAGCCCTGGGAGAGCGACACCAGTATTATTCCCATTTCACAGAGGAGGAGACTGAGGCTCACCCTGGGTCTCACAGGGAGGACCCCACAGAGCCCAGAGACCACCAGGCCCCACTGCCTGGGGTCCGGCTCACTCCCCCCATGGCAGTCGGCGGAGAGAACACAGGCTCTGTACTCCATCCTCTGGCTTTGCCAAATTCCACCCCATCTGGGAGACTGGAAGGATGGGGACAAAGGGACCCTTCTCCTTTGTAAACTGTGAGATCCTGGGGGGTCAACAGAGAGGGGCAGATGGACCGGAAGGATCTTGTGAGCCAAGGCGTGGAGATCTGTGTTGCTGGAATGAAGCGTCTCTGAGGGGCACACAGTAGGGCTGGGCGGTGGGAGTCACGGAAGGTTACAGAGCAGGAGCCGCTATGGGCATCCAGGAGCCCGGCCACGCCATTCCTAAACTGCCCAGCCTCCCCAGCTCGATGAGGAGGGGAGGAAGCCCCTGCCCCAGGAGAAAAGGGAAGGAGGCCAAACTGAGGAAGGGGTGGGAACTGGGGCACATTTCCCGAAAATTCCAGCTCCCCCCCCGGTGTTCTCCCCACGCAAAGGTCACCCCTAGTCATGGAAAGTTGGGGCCCCCAGCCCACACTCACACTGTCAGGTGCTTACCAATCCGTCTGCTCCGCGTCGCTGAGAGATGTGGCCCCACTTAATCCCACACCCAGCCCTGGGGTGTGACACCCATGGGTGTGCATGAATCTGTCCCGTCCCCCCTGGGTCCACAGCTAAGGAGCCATGCTTAGGGGGGGTGGGGGTTAGGGACAGGAAACCTGGGAAACGTCACATCTGCCTAAGAGGGTCCCGTGCAGGGGAGGGGGTCGGGGGTGAGGGCTGCAGCGGTCCCGTGGCAGAATCTCCATCCCATCCTCCCCCAACCCCTGCAGGTGCGGAGGCTGCTCCACGGACACCAGCGGGGTCAGCAGGATGGCAGCCACGGAAGGGCAGACCGTCCACCCCACAGACTCTCCTGCGCACACAGAGTCAAGATCTTTCTCCACCTTCGGCTCACACGGGATGGAATCCCCAGCCGCGTGGGGTCTCCATCCTGTGTCCGTGGCCTCGAGCCCACTCCTGCTGAGAACGGCCCAGGGGAGGCTTCTGAGCCCTTGATTGGTCAGTAGCTGGTAGTCCGTTGAGCTGGGAGGAGGCCCACGGTCACCTTGCCCAGAAGCCCTCCTGGCTAGGAGGGGCGGAGCAGGTGGGAGGGGCTGGGGGCGGGGCTCTGGTGCTGGTGGGCAGGCTGGGGCAGGACTGCAAGGGGCAGGGCCAAGCAGGTGACCTGGCGCACAGGGGCAAAGGGCTTCAGGGGTCATCAGCTTACTCCTCATCAGATACTTGCTGGACACACGATGCAGCCCAGGCCCTGTCCCTCCCCGACACCCAGTCAGCACAGCGGTGAGGTTTTCTCTGGACACACCTGCAGGGTGGGAGCTGCAGGGACCAGGTGGACAAGGGGGTTTAACCAGGGGTGGGGTTTTGCTAGGAGAGGGCCCAGAAGGGAGAGAGGAAGGGAGGGAGTGGGGTGATATGAAGGGCATGGTGCGGGCGGCCTGGACTCCAAGCCAGGACAGAGGGCAGCAGCCGGGGGGCCTGGGGAGGAGCGGGGCAGAGATGGGGGTGGACAGTGAGTCAGCGGGAAGCTGGGGTGGAGAAACAGGTCGGGGAGGGCCCCAGGTGCAGGCCTAGAGCAAAATGGAAATGCAGGGCCCTGTTCCAAACAGCAGGCAAGGTGGGTCATTAAAGGCGTTGGGATCCAGAGCCTGGTCCTTTCCTCCACGTGATGTTTTTTATTTGCTGCTATTTAATGTCATTCTAAGCAAAGAAAAATTTTAAATATAAATTCTTAGCATGAATTTTACCACTTATCCTGGTTTCTTCTCTGATTATTATATCAGAGCATCTAAGTCATATATGGAATAACGGCAATTATCCAATTTGTATTTCACGCTCTTTCCTGAGGAATGTCTGCATGGAGCTGAAGAGAGAAGCCAAGCCAGACTCAGGAGGAGGAAGAGGACGCCCCCCAGGCAGGACTTGCTCCAAGGAGCGCCCCCTTGGACCCTCGAGCAGAGCGCAGGCCTGCCACCTTCCGGGCACACCCGCTCCGACCCGGCTGCTGGGTCTCCCCTCCCACCAGCCGCCAAGAGATGCACACACCTGAGCACACGCCCCCAGCCCACTCGATCAGCCGACCCCAGGGCCCTTGCAGCCTGTGCACCAGGACTCGGTAGGTATTGGTTGGGGGGGTGAGAGGCTCACCCCCACCAAGTCGCCGCCCAACTTGCCTGGGCCGGCGCCACGGCTACCGCCTGCCCCAGCTCCAGAGACCAGCCCGACCCCTAGTGCCCAGGCCCCTGCCAGGACAGAGGGCAGTCATGGTCTCTGGGCAGTGATGGGTAGGGGAAAGTCAGGCTGGAGTCTAGGTGCTGACGGGTGACCCAGGTGGGATGTGGAGAGAAGCTTAGTCCTGTTGGTTTCTGTACAGGGGGCTGGGGGAGGGGGGAGAGAGGCAAGGAGATGGGACCCGCGGGGAGGAGGGGGAGCATCTTTTGGGAACAAGCTTGCTCAGGGCCCTCCCTGCCCTCCTGCCAGAGCCACTCAAGGCCCGGAGGCTGGAGGAGCAGGGACATCGGTGGCTGGTTCTGCTCTGGCCTGGGCCCCAGCTCCGGGCTCCCAGCCAGTGTCTTCCCCTCCCCCACCCCCGAGTCCCTATCCCCTTTGGAGGCAGGAAAATCAAGGCAGCCAGCACGGATGCGGTCGGGATCACAGGCCACACTGCCTCCAGCAATGGCCCAGAGGACAGGGTGCTGCTGCCCAGCCTGACCCCACCACAACCCTGGGGAGGCTGTTTCTCGAGGATTCGGGATATATGCAGACCCGGGCCCACGCTGACCCCGGGCACCTGGGCTCTGGCCCCAGCGCTGCCCCTCTCCTGCCATCGCACCTAGCTCTGGACCTGTCTGTGGGCCTGGACACTCACTCAGACCCTCCCCAGGATGTCTTGCCCTGGACCTCCCCAGGCTCGCTCCTCGAAGGAATTTTCCATGAGTCTGCGGGTCACCTCCGTTGAGTCCCAGGTGACACCCAGACCTGGTGTCTGGCAATCAGTGAGCATGTGAGTCTGCATGTGTGTGCACACGTACACCATGCCTTCACACACACACACACACACACACACACACACACACACACCATGGGGTCTGGTCCCCACACCATCCAGCCTTTCACAAGTAGAAACCCCATCCTTCTGGGGTCTCTGTCTCTCCCTCTCCCTCTGTCTGTCTCTCTGTCTGTTTCTGTCTCTGTCTCTCTCTGTGTCTCGCCACCTCCTCCCAAGTCCTCCTCTAAACCCGGACGTTTCCATCTGGGCTCCAGCCCACCAGCGCACAGGATGGGGGACCCGGGGCGTGGCCCTCCCGTAAAGGGTGATCGCAGTGATTTATTCGACTTTCTGGCAACAGCTTGATCGAGTCTGGATGGGCACCTGGTTCTGGGCTCGTCCTGGTTGCCAGGAAACCCTCAGCCTGTAGACCCCATCCCGTCCCAAGTAGCAGAGACGGTAGGCAAAACCTCTTGTGCCCCTTGTGGCCGAGGCTAGGGCTGGGATGGCTGGGACAGCTGGGGACCACAGTGGCCTGTTCACCTACTGACTCCTTGAGGAAAGGGCCTGGTTGACAAAGCTCCCACGGGCGCAGGGGCCCTGCTTTCCCCGGCCCTCCCTGGGCACCTGACTCAGGGCCCTGCACGCCCACCCCTCCACCCTCTCCCCGAGACTACTGCTTCCATAGACCCGGCTTTGTCTACCTCTCCAAACCGTACAGTGCCGTGGGGCACATCTCTTTGTGTGTCTCTCTGCCTGTAAACCATAAATGCCTGTGAGCAGGACAGGGCTTTCTCATCATCATCTCCCCAACATCCTGCAGAGATTTGATTTGGCACTTCAGACACTTACATTCTGCGTGGGGGGGAGGGGAGGAAACGGAAGAAGGAGGGATGGAAGGAAGGAAGGAGAGGGGAGGGGTGCTGGTGGGAGTGAGCTGGGCCGTCCTGGAGACACTCAGGGCAGTGCAGCATCAGGACCAGACAGGGCGGGGCAGCTGACCTCACCAGGTCATTCAGACATGGATGCCAGATGCCAGGACCACTGCATTTCCGCCGGGCATGGCAGAGCTGAGAGGAGCCCTGGTCCCCTCGGCCCTCGGCCTCCTAGGACCAAAGACCCCCTTCCCTGGGAATCGCGGTCCTCAGCTGTTCCCATTTTTCTCGTTTCAATAATCCTTTCAGCCAATGTTGTGTAAATAAAATTATTCTTCCCCAAAAAATCATTAGCAGGGCCGGACATTAATTCCCCTGCAATCTGTGTAATTAACTGCTTGTAACACAGGGCATTAAAGGATCCGTTTGCTAATCACCATTCCTCTGCTCCAGGCACCTAATTAAATCCCTTCCTGTTTATCCATTTACAGGATCCAGGGCAAAGAGACAGGCCACCGGGAAAGCTGCTGTCATAACTCAGCTTTTTGTAATTGTCAGAGGGTGCAGGTCCACCTTGTGTATTTGCATTTTACTCCCACCACTCAGTCCCCACCCCTGCAGTCCCCTCCCTCCCGGACTCGTGACTCTCCACCCAGGCCCCTGCAGGGAAGCAGGACACCGCACCTGGGAGGTGGGCGCAGGACCGCACCTGGGAGGTGGGCGCAGGAAACAGCACCCACGAGGTCCAGGTGGGTGCCTTGCGCGCGACACACCTACCCCCGGGTCACACCTTTGCCGCTGCGGCCGCTTCACGTGAAAACTTGTGCCACCCTCGCCTACGTCTGTTAGATGGGGCTCTGGGACCACCTTTCCATCCTGGGCCTCCCGCTTGTCCCCTTAACAGTAGCAGCTGGGGCAACTGGGGGTGATTTTGTCCCTTCACTGAGGTCCCCAGACGGCCGTCTCCTCGGAAACGGGGCCTCAGGAACACAGCTGTGGCATCTGACATGAGTTCTGAATCCTGGCACCTCCTAGCCCTTGCGACCTTGGGGAGGCACGTGACCTCCCAAGCTCCTGTTTCCTAGATTATCAAAGGGGACAATTCTGTTGGCCAGGACGGTCGTGGAGGTGTGAGTAAGCAGTCAAGGGAAGTAACGAGGCTCCCCAGGACAATCCCCTGCCTATGCGCGTTGAGCACTTGTTATCTGCCAGCACCGCACATAACCCTGAAGGACGGCCTGTCACCCAGCCCTGTGAACGGGCATGTTCAGGGTCCTGGAGGTCAGGCCGCTTGCCCAGCACCCAGTGGCTACTGGCAGAGACTTGTACAAACAAACCCAGGTCTGAGGAAGCAGATAAACAGGGCCAGGCAGGGTGTGGAGCGACAGTTGGTGGGGACCAGGTTTCTTTTGGGGTGAGAGTAGCACAGCTCTGTGACTATACTAGAAGCACTGAATTGCACATTTTAAACAGGTGGCCTTCACAGTACGTGAATTACATCACAGTGAAACATCATCGTCGCAGCCCAGGCTGTGACAAAGCCCACCCACGGACCTCTGGGGCTCCCAGAAGCTGGAGGAGACAAGGAAAGTCCCGCCCCTGGAGCCTCCAAAAGGAGCATGGCATTGCATCCTGGATTTGGACTCTGGCCTCCAGAACTGTTGTTTCCAGGCACCCGGTTTGCGGTGATTTGTTACAGCAGCACAGGAAACTCATACTTCTCCTGAATCAGAATCTGAATTTTATAAGATCCCCAGGTAATTCAGTGCACATTACAGCTTGAAAAGCACTGGTCTCCAGGTGCCTGGAACCCAGGCTGTCTCTGGGCTGAGCAAGACTTGGGTCTGGGCTTCCCTGGCGGCACAGTGGTTGAGAGTCCACCTGCCGATGCAGGGGACATGGGTTTGTGCCCCGGTCTGGGAAGATCCCACATGCCGCGGAGCAGTTGGGCCTGTGAGCCGTGGCCGCTGAGCCTGCGCGTCCAGAGCCTGTGCTCCACAATGGGGGAGGCCACAACAGTGAGAGGCCCGCGTACCACAAAAAAAAAAAAGTGATTTAAGATGGTATCATTTATGTTATGTTTATTTTACTGCAATTTAAAATTTTTTAATAAGCCCATTACACATGTATTTATTTTTATCAAAACTCTGGAACTGCGGACACCCAGCCCGTCTCTGGCCGAGGTGCTGATGACTGTCTGCTCTTACTTCATCTCAGTCGCTGGGATTCCCGGCCCAGGGATCGAACCCATGTCCCCTGCATCGGCAGGCAGATTCTTAACCACTGCACCACGAGGGAAGTGCATAATGTGTCTTTTTCCTTTGGCTGCTTCATCACTGGTGTTGAGCAATTTGATTATAACATGCCTTGCTGTTGTTTTCTTCATGGAACTTGTGCTCGGGGTTCATTGAGCATTCTGAATCTGTGGGTTTACAGTTTTTATTAAATTTGGACATTTATGAGCCATCATTTCTTCCAATAACTTTTTGTTCTCCTCTTTTCTCTCCTTCAGGGCTCCAGTTGCTCATATATTAGGCCACTGAAAGTCGTCCCATGGCCCTCTGTGCACTGTTCATACTTGTGAGGTTTTTTCCTCTGTATGCTCCATTTTGGATAACTTCTAATGCTATATCTTCAAGTTCATGTATCTTTTTTTCTGCAGTGTTTAATCCCATTCAGGTGTATTACTCATCTAAGACACTGCAGTTGGTTGTCCTCACTTCTAGAAGTTTGAGTCTCTTTTATAGCTTTCACACCTCTACTTAATATGTTCAATTTCTCTCTGTGTGTTTCATTTTGGATACCTTCTAATGCTATATCTTCAAGTTCATGTATCTTTTTGTCTGCAATGTTTAATCCCATCAGGTGTATTTCTCATCTCAGACACTGCAGTTGGTTGTTCTCACCTCTAGAAGTCTGATCTGAGTCACTTTTGCAGCTTTCACGCCTCTGCTTAATACGTTCAATTTTCTTCCGGCTTTTTGAACGTAGTTACAGCAACTGTTTTAATATCCTCGTCTGCCAATTCTAACATCTGGGCTAGTTCTGGGATGGCTTCAACTGATTGATTTTTCTCCTCCTTGAGGGTCATATTTTCCTGCTTTTTGTGTGCCTGGTAATATTTTACCAAATGCCCAACCTAATGAAGTTCACTTTGTTAGGTGCTGAATCTTTTTTGTTCAGGTAAGTAGTCTTGAGCTTTGTTTGGGGGTGCATTTATTTTGAAACAGTTTGAACCTTTCCAGTCTTGCTTTTAAGCTTCATTATGCAGGATCAGACAGTGGTTAACCTGGGTTTAGTTATTCCTCATGACTGAGGCCAGACCCTGCTGAGTGCTCCCTGCAGGGATCCGTGAGTCACGAGGTTTCCCATCTGGCTGGTGGAAAGGAACCCTACTCCCAGCTCCATCAGCCCAAGGGCTGTTTCCTCTCATCCTTTGGGTGGTTGGTCCTCTGCTAGACCTCAGGAACCCTCCTCACACGCATGCAGCAACCAGCACTCACATGAATATTGGCGGGGGGTGGGGGGTGGGGGGCCTCCAAATCTCCCCTGTGCAGCTCTCTCCTCCGGGGCCCTGCCCTGTGACTCTAGATGCCTTGGTCTCCCCGGGCCCTCGGGTCCCTCTCCTCCACTCAAGGCTTCCATCGGGATCCTCCTGGGGTCCCCTCCCTGTGCCACAGCTGGAAACCCCCTCCTGGCCATGAGCTGGGGGCAATCGTGGGGCTCACCTCACTCCTTTCAACAAACACTGTCGTTCCTTGCCCGGTGTCCAGTGTCCTGAAAACTGTGGTTTCATAGATTATGTCTGGATTTGGGGAGCAGCAGAGGGGAACACTGAGGCTTTGAGCAGACTCCCACCAGGACCTCGAGTTGGCCCCAAGTCCAAGTCCAGGGGCATCAAGCCAGGCCCACGTCTGGGCGGCAGTGCCAGCAGCATCATTGTCATTGCCATTTATATTTTAAGGGAAGACAAGAAAAGGGGAGGGTCTCACACCCACCGGGCCTAGTCTTTCAGCCTCAGTCTTTACTGGTCAGTAGGAAAGGCCTGTCTTTACCACTTGGTGCAAAGGCTGTTTGCAGACTGGAGGCCCACCCATGTTTCCTTGAGACTGGTCAAGGCCAGGCCAGCAGGCCCAGAGCACAGGAGTGTACGAGCCCATCAGGAGGACAGAGCCCCATGGGCCAGCTGGGCATCCACCCTAGGCCCAGAGGGTTGCCCACCTCTGGGCCAGATCAGTGGCTGGGGGGAGGGTCTGGAAGCCCCGAGAGATGGGAGAGTGCTCTGCAGGCTCTCAGGAATCTTATTTTCATCACTGCCATCATCTTCACCTGCATACACAGGCCGCTATCACAGAAGGCCCCAGCCCGACCTTCCCTCCAACTCCCCACACGGCCTCCACCTCTGCCCGGTCCACAGTGCCAGTGCCGGGGCCCCGCAGGGGCTCTCTCTAGACAGAGGGCCGGGCTCATCCCCTGGCTCTCCTTGGCTTCCCTGAGTCCCAGGAGAGACAAAGCCGGCGAAGCCACTGACCTCCAGCCAATGGGCTTCTCGCATAAAAATTTACCACCAGACCGTGAAATGTTTAAACACCATATTTCACTACTAAAAAGTGAGGCAGAAGCCAGCACCTTCTGAGCCAGGATTTTCCTGGGTACAGACGGGCATTTTATAGACCAAAGCGATAGCATAAAATAAATATGACCAGCGAGCTGCAGGGAGTGGGGAGCTCCGCCCAAGGAAGAAAGTGGGAGGTCAGGCCCTCCCAGTGGGCAGCCTCCCTGCGTTGTCTTTGGGCCACAGCGTGTCCTGGCTCAGAGCACTCGGCAGACAGCCTGGTTCAAGTCTCCAATTTCCAGAGGAAGAGCCTGAGGTCCTAAGAGCTCCCATGACTCGTGTAAGGCCCACCGGCCCTGTGATGGAGACAGGCTTGAGGCCGTGTGAATCCAGACCCTGCTCGCCTGTTCTTGAGCCCCTGCCGCCCACACCCAGCCCAGGAGGGCTTTGGCCTCCTCTTGGCACACACAAGGGAGGGTGGGACATGGGGCAGTGGTGGAGAAACACAGCAACCCCTGGAGGGACACAGAGGGATGGGGGTGGAGGTGGTGGGAGGGCCCCCCTCTCTGCTCTGGGAGGCTGGAAATCCGGAAACCAGACCCAGGCGGCAGCTTCCACACAAGCAGGGTCCTGCAGTGGGTTCTCCCACCCTCCCCCACCTAGGGGACCCCCCAAGGTCCTCTGCAGCCCCTGCCCTGGATGCCCTTGACCTCAGGGTAGGACGGGAGACTGGCCCCCCAGCCCAGATGGCCCCAGGCCTGCTCAGAGGCCACCTGCCCAGCTCATCGGGGGGCAGGGGAGGTGAGGGGGATTAACAACCAGATGCCCCCCACCCTGGGCGTCACGGGGCTGAGAGCAGCAGGAGGGGCCGGTCGTCCACCCCTCGCGTCCCTCGTGCCCTCGCGCCCCTCGCGTGTACAGCCAGCACGTCCTGCGCCTACTGTGCCCCTGGCACGTGCGGGACACAGGGCATGTGGGAAGGGGGCATCTCCCGGCAGTGGACCCTACCACGCCCTAACAAACAGACAGGGGAGGGGCGCCGGGGGGCCCGCATGCCCAGGGTCCCCTTCAGACCACCTCAGCCTGTGCTGCAGCAGGTGCATTTGGGGTCGGGGTGGGGGGAGCCCTGAGGGGATGAGGAGGAAGGCTGGGGACCCAGAATGGCAGCCAGAGCGGTAGGGAGCTTTCCTGAGCTCGGGGGCCACCATCAGAAGCTTTAGGCCGGAGGGGGTGAGAGCAGGGGCAGCCTGTGCGCACCTGGGGGAAAGGGCGGGGGCACATGGAGGGTGAGCCGCGGCGGTCGGGCTGCAGGTGGAGGGAGGGGTGGCAGGGGGACGAGGCTGCCTGCCGGCCGTGTGGCCTTAGACAGGTGACCCCTCTGAGCCCGGAGGGCTTGGGGGTTAGGAATTAGAGGTCTTGGCCCAGAGCAGGGGTGACTCCGCCCCCATAAAAGGGCCACATCGAATTGGCTCACACGTGCTGCTGGTGTTGTCCTCAGCCGTGGCCCCCCAAGGGACCCCAGTCCCTCCCCTGCCATCCAGGAGGCACCGACTCCCACCAAGGACTCGCCTGCAGACTTCCGTGCACGCGTGTTCTGCTCCAGGCAGGTCCTCGGAGGTGCTTCCCGAAACTGGCGGTCCCTCCCGAGAGGCGCTGAGTGCGCCCAAGACAACCGTGTTTACCCTCTGCCCTGTGTTCTTCATGAAACCCGAGGGCACTCCAGGGTCCCAGAGAGCCCGTCCCGGCCAGGGTCACATTCGAAGACTAGCAGTCCAACAGCCAGAGTGAGTCAGTCAGAGAAATCCTGGCCTTTATTTATGCTTCTTAGAAAAACTGGAACTGATCCAAATCAGAGCTCAGAGACGCTTCATCAAGTCCTTTACTTTCTTCTTTTTCTCCCACAACCCACAGATGCTCCAGAACCTCCAAGAATGTCCATCCCAGAGTCCTCACCACCCTCCGCTCCTGGGTCCTTAAACTCCAACCGCCCCCCAGATGCTTCAGGACCCAGGGCATCCAGGAGATGCAGCCCAGCCAGCACCCTGCCCTCACCTCCCTTCTTCCCGCTCTCCCCTCCCCCTCCGCTCCCCCACCCCCTTGCCCAAGATCCAGGCCACAAAGGCCCAGACTGCCCTCCCAGAGCAAAGCCCACATGCTCTCTTAGGAGGGAAGACTGGATGCAAAATTCGCAGACCTGGTCCCCAACACATCAGAGAACAGTGATTTCCCATTTGCCCCCAAAGCCTGCCGGCCCTGCCCTGTCCCCACGGGGACAGCCCTGAAAGATGAGGTAATTCCAAACGGGGACATCAGGGCCACCAGGAACAAGAGGAGCCTGGCCCAGGGCCTGGGAGGGTTCCAAGACCTGCAGCCCCACCTCCATCCGGCCCCTCCTTTGAGGGCGGGAGCCTCCCATCCACACCCGTCCACCAGGAAGGGGGGCACCACCTCCCTCTGCACTCCACACTCCCCAAGAGAGGAGGGAAGCATCAGGGTGCCCTTGAGGTCTGGCTGACCCCAGCCCCAGCGAGACCAGCCTGCCGGGCTGCCCTCCCACTGGGCAGTACCCAGCGGGAGGACCAGTTCCTCACCCAGGTCTGCGATCTCAGCGGGGCAGTGAGGCAGCGACTAATTACGCTCCCCAGGGAAGGCCTTTCTGCTTTGTGTTCTTTTTAATGAGGCTCTGGGTCTGAGCCTCTAATCACCACCGTCAATTATCTGTGGGCAGGCCAGGTTGCCCACCTTCATAAGCCCCCTATGCCCAGGTCTCATCCTGCAAGGGGTGGGGCAGGCACGTCAGAGGGCAGAGAGCTGGCCAAAGAGGGCACAGCCGGGAGAGGAAAAGGAGGCCTGCGGGACCCCAGCCGGTCCCCAGGCCTCTGGATTTGAGACAGGCTGGGACCTGGGACCCTTTGCTGCAGTGTTTGCACCTGGACACACCTCTCCTCGAGCCTCAAAATACAAAGAAACTATAAGGGACTAAAAATAACTGCGTGCGTGCACAGTTGGGGCAAATTCTGGACAAAAGATACAAAGAGACCAAAAAGCCCAACTGCCACTTCTGAAGAGCCGGGAGCAAAAGCAGGGGGTTGGGAGCAAAAGCAGGGCACTGAGCATGGCCCCTGCACACACCACCACCAAGGGGGTGGGCAGATCTCCTAAGCCACCCCTCCGGCCCAACCCCTGGATACACCCCTACCTTCACCCCATATAGGGAACCAGTCGCCCCCCACCCTCAGGGAGGGAGCAAGCAAGGGAACCTGTTGTTTGTTCTTGCTCCCCCGCTGAGGCCTCAGTGCAGACTCGCCTGAATTTCTTGTCTGGCCGCTAGTCAATTTCTATTGATTGGGGAAGGTCAAGAACCCTGGTTGGTATCAGACTTAGTGTCCCTTCCATAGGCGGGAGACCCACACCTGACCCCCAGCCCTCCTCTGGCCACCCCCCGGCCAGCTCAGCAAAGGCTCAGTTCTCCTCCCAGAGCCACACCTTCCTTCCCAACCCAGCCCCTCATCAGCCAGACCACGGGCCACGCTACAAAGGGGCCTCCTCTCTGCCCTCCTACCACCCCTCTGCCACCCAACCCAACCACTTTCTTCTCTGTCCCCCCCAAAGACTGTCAGCACCATAAAGGCTGCAGGGGCCCTGCTGCATCCACTGCTGTAGACCAGTGGACCCCAGTGGGGACCATTCTGCCCCCCAGGGGACACTCAGCATGTCTGGCGACACTTTGGTGGTCACACTGCCAGGGGATGCTCCTGGTATCCAGCGGGCAGGGGCCAGGGATGCTGCTCAACACCCTGCGATGTCCAGGATGGCCCCATGACAAAGATCAGTCCAGCTCCAAATGGCCACAGTGCCCGGGGAATGGATCTGCGAGAGACTCGCCACCTGGCACAGGGCCAGGCACATGGTAAGAGCTCTGTGATGTGTGCCCACGAAAGGCCAAGGAATGAATTCGCTGGTAACAAATGAAGGATGGGTGACTGCTTCCCAAGCTGCAGGGAGGGGCTGGTGTGTATTTTGAGACGGGCTCACACGTGTAGGAAGGTTCTCTGCAACAGTAGAGTTCATCAGAGCTCAGGGACGTTGCCCCGCCCCAGAGTGCACACCCTCCACACGCCCCCTGCGCCCCTGCCCTTCCCCAAGTCCCGCCCAAGAGCTGAAGCCACACCCACCACCCTCTCTCCACCCTCCTGGGCTGCATGGACCACACCGCACAGAGGAGAAGGCTCAGTCCTGCCCTTTGGGGCTCTGTGCCCAGGGACAGATCGCCATCTCCCTTGATCCTCAGTTTCCAGCAGTGGCCGCTGCCTGGCCACAACCCAGCACCGTCATGACAAAGGAACGAAACACTCGACTTGGAAGCACCTTGTAAATTGTAGGGTGCCACACCACCGGGAAGAGCATCCCTCCCGTGCTGTTGGGCCCTCCACCAGGGGGCACCAGGGCATTTCTTCACCAGGCACCTGGGCATTTCATGGGGCTGGAGTCCAGGGCCCACGTGTGCAGCTGGCAACTGTGCCGGGGCCAGGCAGCCCACAGGCCCCAGCACGCTCGCTCAGAGAAGGAAGGAACCAGGCAGATGGCCCGTGGGCAGGCTGGTGGCACCACCCCGTGTGGGCAGTCAACGCAGACGTCTTTGTGCTGCCTCCTCCACACTGTATCAGGAGACACATGGGGAGAATGAGTTTGGCCCCAGAGACAGGCCTCCAGGATCTCAGCTAAGCTGTCTGTCTTCCAGGAAGGCTTCCTTGATCACCCCCCGCCCCCAGCAGGCACGGCTCTGCTGGCTGCCTCTGCACCTGTGCTGCCCTCACCCCACCCACTCCACACCCATGGATGCAACTGGTTTGCTCATGTGTCACGCCACCGGACTTTGGTTCCATGAGGGCAGAAACTATCTGGTTTTTCACCTTTGGATCTCTCCCTCCCTGCCCACTCCTAGACCTAAACTGACTGTGTGACTTGCTCAAGAAAAATATTTATAGGGTGAGGGGATGGATGGACAGATGGATGGATAGGTGAATGGATGGGTGGGTGGATGGATGGATGGATGGATGGACTGGTGGATGGATACATGGCTGGCTGGATGGATGAATACATGGCTGCATGGACAGATGGATGGATAGGTGCAAGGATGGATGGATGGATATATGGCTGGATGGACAGATGGATGGATGGACGGACAGACGGATGGACGGACAGAGGGACAGACGGATGGATGGACAGATGGATGGATGAATGGGTGGGTGGGTGGATGGATGGATGGATACATGGCTGGATGGATGTATAGATGCACGGGTAGTGGATGGACAAACCGACAGACAAATGGAGAGGATGGATGGATAAATGGATGGATGGTAAATGACTGGTTAGATGAGTGGATGGATGGATGGAAAGGCAGATGGTTGGTTGGATGAGTGGATAGATCCCTGGACAATTAGCACACTCAGCACATAAGTAGAGGCCTAACATGAGGTGCAGAAAAGCAGGAGGTACACAGAGGCAGGGCCCAGGCCTGGAGCCGAGGCAGGAGGCCCTAGGACAGCAAGCCCAGGGAAGCAGGACCATTTGCAGGGCAGAGACAGGAGTTGGGAGTGATTAAGCCTGCATGCTCATCCCTGGAGCCCCAGCAGCCCTGCATTCATTAAGGTGCTGATTAGGAGAATTTCATGGGAAATAGACATTGATGCCTGAGGTGCTCCCAGCCCTGGCACTGCCAACCTCCTGATCAAGTGTCTCTCAGGTCTCTCCATGGCCCCAGGACCACACTGCCTGCAGAGAGTCTCCAGGAGTGAAGGAATCCTTGAACACTCAGGGTCCCTGCCCAGGACGATTCAAATGACCTTCTGAGGCCCCCACTTGTCCCCTCCCTCCACCAAAGAAAATTCAAAGATCCAAATACCAAGGACCTTAAAAGCCACCCAGGGACTTCCCTGCTGGTCCAGTGGTTAAGAATCCACCTTCCAATGCAGGGGACATGGGTTCGATCCTGGTCGGGGAACTAAGATCCCACATGCCACGGGGCAACTAAGCCCGAGCACTGCCCACACGCTCTAGAGCCTGTATGCCCCAACAAGAGAGCCCACGTGCCACAACTACTGAGCCCACATGCTCTGGAGCGGGTGCACCACAGCTAGAGAGAAACCCGCGTGCCACAACAAACTGCCCGCATGCCGCAACGAAGATCTTGCATGCAGCAACGAAGATCCCGAGAGCCGCAACTAAGACCCAACGCGGCCAAATAAATAAATAAATATTTTTTTAAAAAAACAAAAAAACGCCCAGCTCAGGCTGCCTGTAAGCACCCTGGGTGGACTTCCCTGGTGGTCCAATGACTAAGACTCCACGCTTCCAATGCAGGGGGCACAGGTTCATTCCCTGGTCGGGGAACTAAGATCCTGCATGCCCTGCGGCAGGGCCAAAAAAAAAAAAAAAAGATAAAAGAAGAACCCTGGGGGGCTCAGCCCTTCACCCACGGCCCTGGTCCCCGCCCTCCGCACCCCCGCACCGTCTTTCCTTTCTCACGTCCTCATGTCTGAACAGGGCGCCCTTCACGTATCCTGCTCATTTGAGACACACACAAGGCTGTCTTTTAGGTCTCTGCCTCTCAATTTCCAGATGCAAAACTGAGGCTCCATGAGGTGGGGTAATTTGCCTTGGCCAAGAGGACACTGGCGAGAGCTGACCCCACGTGTGCTGTGGGCTGCTGGGCAACGTCCCCTCGGCCAACTGCACAGCAGTTGTGGAGGTTTGCCCATCACCTGCTAATGAACCTGGATGGTCCTGGCACCCAGGAGGCGGGAGGGAGGCTCGGGGACCTGCCGGAGCCAAGAGCCCAGCCCCAGAAGCCAGTGGGTGCCTGGGACTCACAGTTTCCCTAACACTTGCACACCTGAGACAGGTGTGGTCACCCTGGGACACTCCCATCCCGTTCACAGGGGAAGCAGCCAAGCCCAGAGAGGTCTCAGCACCAGGCAGAGCAGGCAGGGGTTTCAGTGTCTGGCTCAGCCCTCGCGCACAGTGTGACCCCGGCAAGGCCCTTCCCCCTCTGCACCCCACCCTCATCTCCCCCAGGGTGCAGGGGTGCAGACAACCCCCCTCATAGGGTGGAGAGTTCTGTTCCTGGGCTTCCCTGCAGCTCCCCAAGGCCCGTCCATCTCTGGGCCTCCCTGAGCCCCACGGGGACCTTCAGTGTGATAAACAGACAAGGGCCCTTGGGAAAGGACAGCAGGTTTGAGGCAGCTCAGCATGTCTTTGCTGGCGACCCCGTTTCTCAAGGTGGGGATGGGGGATTTCATGTCAAGTTGGGACAAATTAAAACACATTTGTCATCCGTTCGGAAGGCGTCCAGCCCCCAGGGAGGCCAGGCACCGTCTTACTCCAGCTCGCCCAGTGCCAAGTCAATTGCGGGAGCAGCGAGCTTCTGGCTGAGGACACGTGGGGCAGGGTTGTGGTTGATCCCGGGCCCGTCGCTCAGCCCAGACGGAGCCCTGGCTTCAGCTTCACTGGAGCCTCGTCCACACTCTGCCCTTGGCCATGATGACCGCGCTTTGGGAGGACCCTCCCTGCTTCCTCGAGGTGCCTCCTGCAGAGCGGGTGACAGCCCGGGGGGTCCTGGCACAGGCTCAGCCCCGGAACTGGGGGTGTGGTCCCAGATGGCGCTGGTGGTGGGAGTGGCGGTGAGGACCGCCGTGTGAGGGCCCTACAGTGAGCCTTCTTCACCTGGATTAACTTGTTCAGCCCTCAGAGCAAACACCATTCCCATCAGCATCTACGGAGGGGGCCCTGCACGTCTGCAGGGCGCCCCCCACGTGGAGCAGTAATTAAATCACCCTCGAGACCGCAGGGAGAAACACGGGCCCTGGCAGAGCAGGTGGGCCGGGATACGGCCCTGAGGACGTGACTGTTAAGATCGGCCCCCAAGGCTGGAGAGGCCGGAGGGTCGGAAAGGGCAGGGGCCACTGAGACTGCAGTAGGTGGACCCTGGGCAGGACTGACGGCCAGGAGGGGTCTCAGAGTGGACTCAGGGTCCTCGCAGCTGCTGCACAGGCAGCCGGTGGGCGAAGGGCTTCACGGTCCTCAGAGGGACACCCTAGGCCGTCTGAGGTGGCTGCCTGACCACAGAGGAGGACGGGTGTGCTTGGGGTGCACCCTGGGGACGGGTGGGCTGTGGAGGGTGAGGACCCCTCCCTGCACACCTCACCTGGGGAAGATGGCAGCCCCTCCGGAGCTACTCGGCTTAACCGTGTGCTGAGAACTCAGCCCACAGTCCACTGGCCCCTGCGTCACGTCCCAGCTGGGCACTGTCATCAACTGCTTTGCGCAGGAGGGCCTTGAACCGCCCCGGGGGGCTGACCCCAGGCCCATCCCGTGGAGACGCCCCCGTCCTGTGCCAGCTCCCAGCTGTCTCTGCCCAGCCTCCACCACCTCCTTCCCGGGAGCATCCCGCTGTCCATCTCACCCCAACCGTGCTCCGTCTCATGCCCCTCACAGCCCAGCATTGCCCCCTCCGCCGACCCTGGCCCCCTCTCTCCTCTGACTCCTCACACCCCAGGTTTCCCTTGCCTCCTGGAGGACTTTTATCTCAGCTCCAGAAACATGCCCAGGTGCCCTCCTTACCTCCTCCGCCCCACCCACCACCGGCCCCCTCCCAGCCCATCTCCCTGGCCTGGACCACCTCCAGGGGCTGCTCTCTCTTCTCCTGCCCCCCCCATCACCTTGGCTGCCCTGGCCCACCACCCTCCAGGTGCAGAGACCCCCTCGCCCACTGCTCCCAGGCACTGCCGTCTGCGTAGGCAAGCACACGCCTGCTCCTGGGCTGGGCACCGGCTCCCCGCCCCCTCCTTCCCGCCCCCTCCCCAGGCCACCCAACCGCCCGCAGGCTCCCAGCGCCCCCTGGTGGACAGTCGCAGGCTGGCCCTCGCCCTCCTTCCCGGGCAGCGCAGGGCAGGGACCCCTCCCCTCTCCCACACGGGTGATGCTGACGCCGCCGACAGCAGGAGGGCCGACGGAGGTCTGAAAGGGGACCGCACGCCTGCGGAGGCGAGCGCAGCCCTGCGGTGAGCTGCTCCAGTGGGGGTGGAAGAGCCTCACAGCGGGTGAAAGGTCGGGGGCCCACATTGAGGGATGACACCAAAGGTCCCCATCTACGAGCAGCCGTGGTTCTGACGTATTAGGGCCCGGGGGCCCCAGGGCCACGGTTCACTTACTTATTCAACCCTCATTTTACCGAGTGCCGACCGCGTGCGGAGGCCCGGCTCACAGAGCGCCCCATCTTGGGGGACAGAGGCGTGCGTGAGCCACGCGGTCACCCACAGAGGGGTGCGCCTGGGGTCTCACAGAGCCCCGAGGACGGGCGCATCCCATCAGGGCTGCGGGGTGGGGGACGCACCAGGCTGGGCTGCTCACAGGAGCTCGGGGGGTCTGAGCAGAGGATGGACGTGGTCAGATTGCTGAGTTAGGGGAAGGACTCCGGCCGCCCAGGGAGGACGCTGCCTGGGGAGGGGGCCATCTCAGGGTCCAGGGTGGGGGCCGGGAGGGTGACAATGTGGGGTGATGGGGTGGGAAGAGGAGCAGCCACGTGGAGGCCGAACCGGCAGGCCTGGTGACTGGGTGGACTTGGGGTGAGGGGGCAACAGAGAGGACCCCAGGCCAGGGCGGGGCCCCCAGGAGGAGAGATTTCTAGAGGAAGACGGAGATGTGAGTGGGGGTCAGGGGCCATTTAGGGGACTCTGCCGTCTCACTGCGGAGTGGCGTTGGCAGCACGGTGGGTGCTGGGGGGAGGCACACGGGACACGGCCGGCAGAGCCCCAGGGTGACCACGGGGCCTCACAGCCACCTCCTGCCTTCACGCCTGTTTACTGCTAACATGTACGAAGACCCCAGGGCAGGGAGGCTGGGGTCCCAGCACCGGTTCCCAGGCCATTTGTTGAAGGAGAGAGTGAGGTGTGAGAACGCGTGGGAAAGTGGAGGAATACTTTTTCCCACGAAAGCAATGTTATAGCTTCTGGTCGGCATGAGCAGGGCAGTGGGTGTCTTTGTCGAGAAGATGTGGGGGAAAAAGCAAGACTCCACTGGCGGCAACCAGGCAGCATCAGCAAAGGCAGCTCAGTTGCCTTCATGCTCTGCGTGCGTTTCTGGTTTTTATAAACTGACACATAGATGGCCCTTTTTCCTGTGCCAGGCACTGTGCTAAGCAGGTCTCAAACTCCAATTCACTTAATCCCAGTGATAACACTGTTGTTCAACGTCTGACTATATGTATTTTGCCTTTTGTGGAAACGTCCAAGATAGGAGCGAGGACACTCCTGGGCCCAGAAGCCAGCGTGCTCCCTGGAAGGAGAGCAGTGCTGGGGAAGGAGCAGCCTCAGGGGAGGGAGCAGCCTCCGGAAGGGGCAGCTGGGCATCAGGCCTGCCCTCCGCCACCTTCACTCAGACCCCCATCGTGGCCTCTACCAGACGAGCCCCCAGAGGGCCCAGGACCAGGGTTGGGGCATTTGCTCCTGGATCTGTGCTCCCTCTTTCAGGCCAAGTACTGGTTGCTTCTGGCCACGCTGCCTCCTTTGTTCCCCCCAGGCCCCTTGGGTTTTAAGGGAAACAGCCCTGATATCCAGGTCTGCTCAGCTCCAGGCCTGGAGGACTCGGTCTCGTTGCTGGGACAGCCCTAGCCTTTCAGCCACTCCCCACCGGCCAGCTGTGGGCAGGGACCCCCGAGCTGCCCCTGACGGGAGCCGAGGAACTGAGCCCAGAAGCACGGCAGTCTCACCACAAGCAGGGTCAGCCAGACCCAGGCCCCCAGGGAGACAGCCTGCACCTGCACAAGAGCCACACACAAGCCCTCCCAGGGGCACTAGAGGCCCGGATGCAGGGCCCACCCTGGGGGGAAAGGAGCCTGACCCCATCTGGGCATAGTGATCCCAGCTGCCCTCCAACCCCTCCCAAGTCACTGCCCCAGAGACTGCCAGGCTGTTTGCTCCCTCAGGGGCAGCTGGATGGGCTCTGCCAGGACCTTGCAGGTGGCGGGGCTGCCCTGAGCCCAGGACCAGCCAAGGGAACTCTCTGCCTGTCCCCTTCCTCTGGGCAAGGCCAGCTTATCAACCAGACGGGGAGTGGGGTCCCATCACGATGGACAAGCACCCTCTAGAGACCAAGGGTGCACAGGGGCCACCGCAGGCAGCATTTCCAGCTGGCTTCTTCAGGCGCCTCCCAGGAGACATCCCTTGGGTCAAATAAATTTGAGAAATTCCGCACTGGGCCACTACAGCAACTCACAAAGTGCAGGGATGTATTGACCACCTGGGAAGCATAGTGGATTTCATCAAAAACGATGTTTCCCAAACTTACTTGCCTGGATTCTTTTTTTTCTAGCCACACCTGTTAATATCCCCTGGAGCCCGTGTCCTGAGTAGCCCAACTGGAAAATTCAGCCAAAATGTGTCTCAGAGCAAGTTAAAGGGTGTGACCTCTGGGTGTGACCTGGCCTGTTCCATGACACCCTTGTCCCCTCCCTGCCTCCACCACACGCTCAGGAGGAGAAAGAGCCCAGTTCCAACACCCCGTCCTCAGACTCTCTTTTCTCCATTCAGGGACGGGAAATCATTCAACTAGCGCAGCTGCTTACACCCGTGTCCAGGAGTGGGTAGGAACCAGACGTCCACAAAATGGATTTTCCAGAAAAATAGAAATTGGCAGTCTTCCCTCCGGCTAGTATCGGGAGGGAAAAAACCATGAACAATTTAAATAATGACAGAAGAGAAAACACGAAATTCCCTGAATTCCCCTCTTAGGCTGAACGGGGGCCTGAGAAGCCCCAGGAAAACAAGTTTAACTCTTCCCCCAGCGCTGCGGCACCCATGAGGTCACTTCCATCTTGTAAACTCGTGCTCGGAAGGAGCCTGGAGGGGCCAGGCGAGCATTCCCCACCATGTGGCCTCGGGCCAGCCCTTCCTCTGCACGCACGTCCTCAGCCGTGGACACTGAGCTGGACTCTGGGGAAACCAGGGAAAGAAACACAGAACAAGGTGATCATGTGATGAGGCATCCAGTGTGTCCTGAATTACACTGCTCTGAATTTTAACCCTAAGCAGGTATTAGGTGTGTGGGGCAGGGTTGGCGCTCGTGTCCATTTGCCATCTGGACGCAGGGGCTCAGGCCAGATGAAGCGTTCTCCTTCAGTGACGACCCACACTCATCACACATCCACACATGGCTGCCTTTATCGTACTTACGGATGTGTTCGTGCATGTGCTCCCCCAAGTACTGGTAATGCAATGAGCACCGTTAGCCCCCAGACCTTATTGGCTCCCTCCATCCCCTTCCCCACCTTCCTCACCATCCCGGAGATAATGGCCAGCCTGTGCTGATGTTTATTTGCTTCCTTTGCTGTTCATAAACAGTTTTATCGATCCAGAAGTATGCCGAAATCATCCGATGTTCAGTTCGTCTCTCTGCTGATGAGATTCACCAGTCACTGGCGTGGCTCGTCTCCTGCCGGGGGACCCTCTGCTGTTGCAGCACCATGACTGGCCCATTGTTTCCCCGGGGTGCTCTGTGGCACCTCCTGCTTTTTGCACAAGTTGTGCACCTGTGCATACGGCCCCAGGGCATGTGAATGTTCAACTTTGTAATATGAGCCCAAATTCTTCCGAAGTGATTGTTCAAATCTATCCTCCCACCAGAAAGAGAAGGTTCTACAGACCCAACCCGGTTCACCACTTGGCAGGCTGTAGACTGCACTTAAGACGGAGTCACGGGTGGTCCTCACTGGTGCCTCATGTGCTGTCAGCCATCTGTCTTCCCTCGTCTGAGAGATGCCTGCCCATGGCTTTTGCCCATTTTGCTATTGAGTTGTATGTCCTTTTCTTATTGGTCCGTCAGAACTCTTTACATATGCTGGATCCTAATTCTTTGTCCATTATTTGCCTTGAGAATATCTTCACCCAGTCCATAGCTTGCTTTTTGCTCTCTTTAATCGGTCTCTTAATAGACAGGATTCTTAATTTTAATATCTTCAAATTGATCTAGTTTCCATTTATGGCTAGTGATTATGGTGTCTTGCTTACAAAATCCTTCCCTCTCCCCCCCACCACCACCCGCAGGTTGGGGGAGGCTGGGCACTGAGAGGGAAGAGCAAGAATCCTATGGATGAGGATGTCCAGCGGGGAGGAGGCTGGGGGAGACCCTGAGACACCCCAGAGTGGTGTGAGGTCTCTGAGCACAGGGGGAGCTTGGGCTGGGAGGAGGAAGAGGAGGCAGGGTGACCCCCGTGGATCGCACGCCCAGGGCGCTGGGACCCTCTGCCTTCTCAGGGAGAACCAGGCTGTGCCAGAGGGGGCAGCAGACAAGCTACATTCTGGCAGAGGGCCGCAGAGAACAAGGACTGACTGTCCCCGCTGCCAAGGCCTGGGCAGCCCCACATTCCTAGAATGCCCGCCCCCAAGAGAAGCTGAAGGGCGAGGGGGAAGAATTGGCCTTGACATCTCCCATCTCCCAAGAGGGGCCAGGAAAAGTCACCAGGAACGGGCAAGATTAAGTTTTGCACCCCAGATGCGCATGGGGGCTTCAGAGCCCAGTTCATTCCCAGAGAAATACTGAGTTTCTACCTTTCCCGGCTGAAATGCCCGTCTGCCCCTGCATTGGGCCCTCGGCACCTGGAAGGGCCCCTGGTGGGTTTAGAGGCAGACGTGCTGGGCTTGCCCAAAGTCTGGTTTTCGGTCCTGACTCTGGGCACCTGGGTGGAACACACTCCATCCTGGGCCCACCGCCCCCTCTGCAGCAGGAAGGGACCAGCCTGAGTGATGCTATCCACGCCTCCCATATGCAGACGGGACCAGGGTGGGGTTGGTGTCGCCGCCAGGCCGGTAGCCAAGCAGCAGGAATGGCCAGAATCCCGCAGCCTGGGCTGGCAGCTGGCAACGGCCCCTGCAGCCAGGGCAGGAGGCCCAAGGTCTCCATCAAACACACCGACCCATGGCCATGTAGCTCTGCCCCAGCTGCACAGGCACAAGACTCCTGTCCCTCCCAGACTGACAAAGTGCCACACGGCAAGGCGCCACTCCGAGGAACAACACAGAGCCACGTTTGAAAAGGCAAAAAGAACAGGTGAAGTGAATTCCGCTCATATATTTTATTTAGGCCAAACATATCCATTGTCAATTTCAATGTGTAACCAATATAAAAATTATTGATGAGCTATTTGCATGTTTTTCTACTAAGTCGTTGTCAATATCAGGGGTGTATCAGTCGCAGGCCCTCTCAGTCAGATGGCCACATCTGATCAGGGGCTGGCGGCTGCCACATCAGATGTGCAGAGCAGAAAGGACACCAGGGTGGTGGATGAGAACAAGAAAAACTGCAGGCGCACTTTTTAGAAAAGAGAAGCCAATGGTCAGTGCAGGAAATGACCAGAAAAAGGGCTGTTTCCGTGCTCAGCTTCCACCGAGCCTGGCGTGGCCATGTCTCCCGTGGGTGGGCCAAGGGCCTTAGGACTGATTTTTCTAGCATTTCAGTGACAGCCACATGGGTCACGCCAAGCCAAGGGCATGACTGCTCCCTGCTGGACTCGCTGCTCCCTGCATCCGTCTTCTTAGGTGGGGAAATCCTGGCACCCAGTGGGCACAGCTGGCATTTCTGCAAGAGGGGAGCTCCCGTGGCCGGGCTGGGGCTCATAAGTATAGGGGCCATCGGTGAAGGGGGTCAGAAGGTACAAACTTCCGGTTATAAAACGAATAAGTCCTGGGGACGTAATGTACAGCATGGTGACCATAGTTAATAACACTATATTGCACATTTGAAAATTGCTAAGAGAATAGATCTTAAAAGGTCTCATCACAAGAAAATTAAAATGTTGTAACTATGTATGTTGATGGGTGATAACTAGACTTATTGTGGCCATAATTCTGCGATATATACAAACACTGAATCATTACGTTGTACACCTGAAACTAATATAAATGTTACATGTCAATTATACCTCGATTTAAAAAAAAAGAGGGCCTCCCTGGTGGCGCAGTGGTTGAGAGTCCGCCTGCCGATGCAGGGGATATGGGTTCGTGCCCCGGTCTGGGAGGATCCCATATGCCGCGGAGCGGCTGGGCCCGTGAGCCATGGCCACTGGGCCTGCGCATCCGGAGCCTGTGCTCTGCAACGGGAGAGGCCACAACAGTGAGAGGCCCGCATACCGCAAAAAGAAAAAAAAAAAAAAAAGAAAAAAGAAAAAAGAAAAAAGAACGGGGCCACCTGGACCCAGTTTACCAAAAACATCAGAAATGGGGCTGGGAATAGGTTGAGGCCAGTGAGGGAATAGAATAACTTAAAGGGGATGCCAGAAAACTCAGTAATCAAGATTTTAAATATATATATATATATATATATATATATATATAATGTAATTTAAAAAATCAAAATTGGGCCTCCCTGGTGGCGCAAGTGGTTAGGAGTCCGCCTGCCGATGCAGGGGATACGGGTTCGTGCCCCGGTCTGGGAGGATCCCATGTGCCGCGGAGCGGCTGGGCCCGTGAGCCATGGCCGCTGGGCCTGCGCATCCGGAGCCTGTGCTCCGCAGCAGGAGAGGCCACAAAAGTGAGAGGCCCACATACCGCAAAAAGAAAAAAAAAAAAAAAAATCAAAATTAACACTAAAATACCCATGATGAACAAAATATCAAATGTTAAATAAATACAGGATCTGACCCTCACCCAGTCCTGGAGGTGGTGGGGTCCTGCTTGGCTTTGGAGAGACCCACCTAAGCCGGCCCGGGACTCTCCCAGCTGCCAGAGGTTCTTTCTGGAAGAAGGTGGGTGTGTTAATCTGCTCTGGAGGCCATAACAAAATACTGTAGAACTTGGGGGGCTTAAACAACAGGAGTTTATCTCCTCACAGTTCTGGAGGCCAGAGTCCCAGATCCAGGGGCCAGCCAGATGGTATCTGGTGAAGCCTCAGTTCCCGGCGTGCAGATGCCTACTCTCTCCGTGTCCACACGTGGCCTTTCCTCGGTGCAGAGAGAGACCTCTGGTGTCTCGTCCCCTTCTCTTTTTTTTTTATAACTTTATTTTATATCGGAGTATAGTTGATTAACAATGTGCTAATTTCAGGTGTACAGCAAAGTGATTCAGTTGTACATATACATGTATCTATTCTTTTTCAAATTCTTTTCCCATTTAGGTTGTCACATTCTCTTCCCCTTCTGATCAGGACTTCAGCCCTATAGGATCAGGGCCCCACCCCCATGACCTTATTTAACCATAATTGCCTCCCGAAAGGCCCCATCTCCAAATGCAGTCACATTAGGCGTTAGGGCTTCACCGTGTGAATGTTGGGGACACATTTCCATCCACAGCAGTGAGAGACAGATACGGGAAGCAAACAAAGCTCCTGCTACCTTCCCGCTTCTCTCTGGCCCTCTGAGGCTGCCTGGGGAAGACTGTAGTCAGGCAGCTGGACCCTAGAACCTGCCCAGCACCCTCCAACCTTTGGCAAAGACATGGGACAAGCATGGGCTCAATAACCCGCAAGCTCCACCCACCTGCACAATCCTTGGTGTCCTCACAGCTCAGACCAGGCTCCCCTGGCCCTCCTGAGCAGCCAGGCCACGGGGCCAGCAGTGCAGCCACCGCCCAGCCCACAGGGTCTCCTGGATTCAGAGCTGACAGCGGAGGAGCAGGAGGCCCGCCCCACAAGGGCTCTTTCTGCTCCCATGAGGATCCCGATGGCGGCCTCTGAGCTGTTGGATCCTTCATTTCCATGACTCCCCATAGAGGGCCCACGGTCACCCACTAGGAAACCCAAGACAGCCCAGATCACGCAGACTGGCAGCCTCTATCTATGGCTGTCCAGGGCCTGCCCCGCGGGGCCAGCGCACTGCGGGGATGGAAGATGGACCTTGGTTCCTCTGGGCACCTCCAGCCAAACGGAACTGATTTCTTGGGAGATTTTGCAAGAGGTTCTAGACTCCTTTTCCCACAGAAGTGGCCTGGAAGTGGGAGGACGGTCTGGTTTACAACTTGCCCTCTGAGAAGCACAGCCAGGAGTGGCCTGGGGGAGCTGCCCAGAAACATAACAATCCCCCTTCAAGGTCATTCCCTGCGCTGACCATCGGCTTCTCTCTGTGTTTCTTTTTAGTGCTTTCCCAAAAGAATTGAACACACATTCACCTATGTGTTAAAACGTGCTTAAAAATGGTTCATTTTGTGAATTTCACCTCAATTTGTTTTCAAGTGATTGAATCCCTGCAGGACACTCTGAGCCCAGCTGTGGAGCCTCTGGTGGTTTAGAACCTGGGGAACTCCAGACTTTCGGGGGCTACTTCGGGTGATGCCATTCATCCATCGTGCCCCCGGACACAAAGGACAGAAGTGCACACCTTCATCACAAATGTGTGCTGCATTCAGCTGTAAAACATGTCCCCAAAGCCACTGACCATCTGCCTACTGAGAGGTGGGGGTCTCTGTCACCTCCTTAAAGCTGGTAGATAGCTCCTCCAACGGGATGGAAGAGGGGAGATCTCTTTGTTCAGAGGCCAGTCAGCGCGCTGCTGGGATCCGGCTCCCTGGACCTTCACCGTGGGAGACTCCTTCTCTGAACCTGGCCACCTCCTGGAGAAGCCCAATCCACGTGGACAAGCCACAGGCCGGTGCCACCTTGGAGTCCGGCCTTCGGCACCACTGGGATGGTCCAGCCTCAGGCTCCAGCACTGGCACCTCCCAGCCGGGCCCAGACAACCCGGAACAGAGGCAAAGCCACCCCACTGCAGCCGGCTGGAACTCCTGACCTCCAGGCCCCTCCATGAGTGTAATAAAACTGTGACTGTTTTATCTCACACAATGAATGTTGAGGTGGTGTGTTTCACAGAAATAGAAAACCGGATCATCAAGAGAGTTCTTTCTTTGAGTGACGGCTGCCCCATAACTTCCAATTTGAACGACCTCAAACCGATATCTTTTCCAGCCAAAACCTCATGCTTTGCAGACATCTGAACTCGCCCGTGTAAAGGCTTGGTGAATGCCAGTATTCTCAGGAAGTACAGAACCCTCTGGAAAGCTCAGAATCTTCCATTGCAAGGCACAGAAGCACGAGCCAAACCAGCTTAGCCCAGAAAAGCAGGTGCTAGTGGGTCCAGGGCAGCCTCGGGCTGGATCCAGGGACCAAGGAGAGGTCGTGGGCGTTTCCACCCCCGCTCTTAATCTCTCTCCCTCTGATGGCTTCTTTCCCTCCTTCTAGACCTTCTCCACATGGCCAGGGGAAGGGTGGACGTGGCCACAGAGTCCCCGGTTCACACCGTCCCATGTCAGCAACCCGGATGGAAGCCCCCCCTTCGGTGCGTGTCACCCGTGCAGATTCACACCCCTATACGCACACACCCACACGTGCACACATGGGAAGGACTCTCTCTACATAGCAAGACTATGGGTCATCATTTCTATTTCCTCAGGAGCTGCGTACACACTCACGTACACGTACGCAGATGCACGGGGCACCTGTACATACACACAAGCACACACACACACACACATGCTCACATGTGCGCACACACACTGGGTCTTCTGATCCCCACACTCACGTTGGGGCCACCTGCCCTGGTCTCGCTCTGCTGTGCCCACGGGAGGTTTTCCAAGACCAGGCAGACAGCAGAACAACCTCTTTCTAACAACCCTTCCTGTGAAGAAGGCAGACAGACCTTCTTAATAAAAGACATCTAACAGAGGGAAATATTTGCACTGAAATGTAAAAATTGCTACTCCAAAGAGCATTTTTAATGATCTCTTTGAAGCTGGAAAGTGTCTTGTGTGGGTGCAGAACCCCGAGGCTTGTTTTTCACTTTTCACTGCGTTACCGTCCTTGGGAGGGGCCCTGAGGGATGGCATCCCCGTCCTGGGCCCTAATGCTGATCCCCACATTTTCTTGAGGTGCCCAGGCTGGGGACCATGCAAACCCTCCAACCTCGAAGCCTCGCTCCTGAGATGAAGACGGAGATGCCGCTCCCTGGCTGTGAGCTTGGTCCCGATGCTCCCTCCCTCTGCCTCTTGCCCCAGCCAGGCTCCCACTCCTTTGTTTATTCTACAGATATTGACGGAGCATCTTCTAGGTGCCAGACGTGTGCATCCATCAGCTGAGACCTGCTTTCAGCTTGGAACATTTAAACCAATTAATTCTCCCATTGCCTTAAGTCAACCATGATAGAGCTGCAACCGTGAACTTCTGAGTTGCAGGCTGCTCTGGGGACAGCAGTTCAGTGGGCAGGGGGCTCTGCCCTTTACAAGAGACAGATTTTTACACAAGACTATAAAGCCTCCTATGTTATTTTCTGCCAGAATTCAGGCTCCCACTTCCCTCTTCCTGAGAAATTCATCAGAGGCGGGGTTCCCAGCCCCAGCACGACTGACACTGGTGCTGAATCACTTCCTGTCGCGGGGCCACTGGGGCGCCTGCTGTGGGATGTGGAGCATCATCCCGGCCTCTACCTGCTACATGCCACCCCTGCCCACTGTGGCAACCGGTGGTGCCTACAGACTCCGTCCCGTGTCCCCTGGAAGGCAATGCCCCCTCCTGTCCAGCACCACTGATTGAGAGGAAATACTTCTAGATTGGAGTCTTTCTGAGCCCGTTAGAGAAACTAACGGCTTCCTTTACATGTGAGGAAGGTCTCTGCACATCATTTGGCCAAGAACACCTTCCTGAGAGAGCAGGCCCAGCGAGCAGGACGTTTGTACAGGAAAATCTCCGACGGCAGGTTTGGCCACTGCCTTCACCATCGTGCCCTCTACTTCCCCATAATGATCAGATGGTCCGTCCAGGTTTCTACTTTTTTTTTTTTTTTTTTTTTTTTTTGCGGTATGTGGGCCTCTCACTGTTGTGGCCTCTCCCGTTGCGGAACACAGGCTCTGGACGCGCAGGCTCAACGGCCATGGCTCACAGGCCCAGCCGCTCCACGGCATGTGGGATCCTCCCAGACCGGGGCACGAACCCGCGTCCCCTGCATCGGCAAGCAGACTCTCAACCACTGCGCCACCAGGGAAGCCCAGGTTTCTACTTTTGACTGAGCCTTATCGTTCCTGATACATCTTGACAGGCTCCTCCACTGCACACGGTTTGAATGAATTTCCTGTGAGGAGCCTTTCATCTTGAATACAAACAGCCAAGGAGCATCCCTACCAGAGAGACTGTTGCTGAAACGCACAGAGCATAATTGCTTCAAAGGAGGTGGCTTGGAGCCGGGGTGGGAGCCGGGGGTTCACTTCTGAGGACACAGCCCCTGTTTGAGCTCTTGCTTCTGTGACTCTTTCTGCAGTTTGGATCCTCTTTGTGAGTTCTTGTCCCTGAGGAGCTGGTGCCCCTTGGTCCCCGGCCTCCCTTCCCCGTCTGGGGGGGATTTTCCCACATCCAACTTCACGAGCTTCTGGGAGCATCTAGAACCTTCTGGGAGCATCCAGAACCTTCCAGAACCAGGCCCAGATTCTTCTGCCAAGGAGAGATGACCTTTGCACTTTTTACTCCATGAAGTATCAGAAAGGAAAAATCATTATTTCCCCTCAAGACTTTTATACAAATAAGCAAAATTCTAAGTAACAGGAAAAGAGAAAGGGAAGTGCCCTGTTTTTTGTTTGTTTGTTTTTTTTAAACCAGTGAAAGTTGTCCTCTTCATTTGTTCTACCGGAAGGATTTGTTTAAATTATTGGAACATAATAAACCATAATATGTGTTTTTATTAAGCTAAAGTTCTGTAAAAGATATTCCTAAATCCAAGATGACTTCAAAAATTTCTTTCAGGAAAAATGATTGCTGTCTTTAGCTATAAAAATAAGCCAGAACAGAGTCTCCCAAAGGGGGTCATTGTGTTGTTTAAAAGAACCTTAGATATTTACTTGAAAAGCGTGAGTTTGAGCCTTCTGCTGTGAGCATAGCTGAAGCTATGTCTTTATCTACCTAGATAACACGCTAAAACAACAAGAAGAGTTTTTTTTAAACCCCATGTTCAGAAAAACTAGGAGATAAGTATAAAGTACAGACTCTGAAAATACACATAAGGGAGGGGAGCTAAAACTGGGCAGAAGGAAGACGGGCATCTCCGAGGGTGGTGGGCAGATCCCAGGCAGCGGATCTCAGAAAGAACCAGCAGAACGCATCCCTCATAGATGAAAGGCACTCGCTTGGAAATGAAAACACTTGATTGTAACCAATGTGGGGATTGCAGGAAGAGGAGGGAGTCACACTGTCAGCAAAAATCCACCTGCATCCAGCTTGGCTCAAAGAGCCCGAGAAGGGCTTCCCTGGTGGCGCAGTGGTTGAGAGTCCGCCTGCCGATGCAGGGGACGCGGGTTCGTGCCCCGGTCCGGGAGGATCCCACATGCCACGGAGCAGCTGGGCCCGTGAGCCATGGCCACTGAGCCTGCGCGTCCAGAGCCTGTGCTCCGTAACGGGAGAGGCCACAGCAGTGAGAGGCCCGCGTACCGCAAAAAAAAAAAAAAAAAAAAAGTGTGAAAGGGCTGATATCATGAAGGGTACATTCTCTGACTTCAGGGAGTGTAGCAGATTGTAGTTTCAATAAAAATAGCTACAACAGTATTTCTGTTTCAAGGTCTTCCAGAACCGTGAAGAGATGGAGTCTAATTCCCCTCGCTTGGAACCTGGCAGGTCTTTACTTTCAAGGACCAGAATCTAGTGGGATTGATGCTGAGAGACATCTAGGGCTGGGTTACAAAGCTGATGCCACCCAGCTAGCGCTCTCTCTCAGACAGGTCTCACCCTTAGAACGCAGCCATAATGTCGTGAGGAAGCTGAGGACACATGGAGAGCTCCTGTGAAGGTTTTCTGACCCAGCTAAGGTCCCAGCTGATGCATTAATTACTAGATGTGTAAATGGATGAAACTTCAGATAATTCCAGCCCACCCCCGCCTTTGAGTCATCCCCACTGAGCCCTACCCAAACTTCAGTTCCTGAGCAAAATAAATACCACTGTTATTGTCATTTTAAACCACTATGTTTTGGGGTGGTTTGTCACAAAGCAATATGTAACTGAGACACATCAAGCTAGAAGTCAATACCCAGGGCTTCCCTGGTGGCGCAGTGGTTAAGAATCCGCCTGCCAGTGCAGAGGACACAGGTTCAAACCCTGGTCCAGGAAGATCCCACATGCTGCGGAGCAACTAAGTCCATGCACCACAACTACTGAAGCCTGCGCTCTAGAGCCCGTGCTCTGCAACAAGCGAAGCCACAGCAATGAGAAGCCTGCGCACGGCAATGAAAAGTAGCCCCCACTCGCTGCAACTAGAGAAAGCCCGCGCATAGCAACAAAGACCCCAACACAGCCAATAAATAAATAAATAAATAAATAAATAAATAAAAATAAGAAATCAATAACCAAAAAAATCAGGAAATTTCCATGCTTGGAAATTACCATTACATTATTATGAGAATATTTTTAACTAAATAATAATCAAATTGTAATATATCAAAACTTGTGAGATGCAGCTTAAGTCATGGCTTAGAAATGTATAGCCTTAAAAAGTATGTAAAATTAACTGATTCACTTTGTTATAAAGCAGAAACTAATTTTTAAAAGTATGTAAAATTAACAAGAAATGCTAAAAATTAATAGATGAGCATTCATCTTTTAAAAGACTAGAGAAAGAATAGTAAAGTAAACACAAAGAAAATGGATGGAATAATACAAATAATAGAAATTAATGAAATAGAACAGCATTTAATACAAAGTTTTCAACAAAATGTAAATTTCGTTCTTTGGAAGAACTAATACAATTGATAGATCCATGGTGAAGAGGTTAATGAAAGAGAGAGAGAGAGAGAGAGAGGAGGCATAACTAACTAGTATCAAAAATGGAAAAGAGGACATCGCCACAGATCTTGTGTATATATACACAAAAGATATTAAAGTGATATTCTGTACAACTCTATGCCAATAAGTTTGAAAATTAGGTTAAATGGACAAATTCTAAGAAAAATACAACTTACTAAAACTAGTATAAGTATAGACTCTAAATATTCCTAAGATCGTTAAATAACAAACCCAGTAATAGATACAAAGAATAACATAAGACACTCAAATGTGTTCCAGAAATTCCTAGTTACTGATATTTAAAAATCTATCATTGTCCCTCACGACAGTGACAAACTAAAAATGAAAAATCATTTGACCATCTTACTAGTGAAGAAAAAGCATTCTATATATTCAACATCTATTCATGATAAATAGCTTGTAACAAACTAGGAATCAAATGGAGCTAGGAAAATATCAAAGATATCTACCAAAAAATAATACAACACACAACCCACTTGAACTCTTATTCCAAGAAACTGCAATGCTTTTAAATTTCGGGTAAGAATGCAAAATGGTACAGCTGCCTTTGAAAACAATTTGGCAATTTCGTATAAACCTACCATGTGACCCAGTGGTTTCACTCTTGGTATTTACCCAAGAGAAAAGAAAATGTCTGTCCATACTAAGACTTGTACACTATTTATGATAGCCTTGTCTATAATAGCCCCAAACTGAAAACAACACAAATGTCCATCAGTTGGTGAATGGATAAACTAATTGTGGTACATCCAACATTTAAAAGGAACAAACTATTGATATATGCAGAGTCATGGATGAATCTCTAACTATTATGCTAAGTGAAAGAAGCCATATTCAAGTGGCTACATAATTGCCCTGAATCAGAATGTCCTTCAACTTCTGAACAGACAATGAAGACAGTAATTAAGTAACTAAGACGGGGTGGTTTGGCAATACAATGTAGAACCCAGATAGAAATCTGTGCATAAACGGATACTTGATTTATCACAAAAGTGGCACCGCAGAGAATTCAGGAACTATGTCTCCACTTAATGGTTCTGGGCAATTAAATATTCATATTTTTACAATATGGAATCAATACTTCACATTACATACAGCAATCAATCCCATATGGACTGTAGAGCTAAATCTGGAAGGAAAAACAATAACTGTTTAAAGATAATATAAAAAAACAGCTTTTTTGGGCTTCCCTGGTGGCGCAGTGGTTGAGAGTCCGCCTGCCGATGCAGGGGACACGGGTTCGTGCCCCGGTCCGGGAAGATCCCACATGCCGCGGAGCGGCTGGGCCCGTGAGCCATGGCCACTGAGCCTGCACGTCCGGAGCCTGTGCTCCGCAACGGGAGAGGCCACAGCAGTGAGAGGCCCATGTACCGCAAAAAAAAAAAAAAAAAAAAAACAGCTTTTTGACCTCAAAGTGAGCAAAAGGAAAAAAAGTTACCCATAAAGGAAATTATTGAAAAATTTAACTACAATAAAGCTAAGCTTCTATTCATCAAAAGATGCCCTCAAGAGAATGAAAAGACAAGCTGAAGGGTAGGATAAAATAGTTGCAATATATATAACCAAAAAAGTAGTCATTTCCAGGTTACTTAATGATATTTTATAAATCAGTGAGAAAAATATTGTAAACAAAATGGAAAAATGGACCTGAACAGGCACCTCTCCAAAGAATGTATCCAATGACCACTAACCACATGAAAAAAAAAAAAAGCTCAATTTCTTTGGTAATCACAGAAGTGAAAATTAAAACCATAATGAAATAACACCTCACATCCATCAGAACGATTGAAAATAAAATGACTAACAGTACATAGGTCAGCTCAGGCTCCCGTGCACTACTGGTCAGAGTGTGGATGGTATAACCACTGTGGAAAACCGGCTGTGTCTACTAACAGAAATGCCACTCTATTACCCAGTAATGCTGCTCCTATGTATACATCCCCCAAAACTGTGTGGACATGTTTACTGGGGGACATGTACAAAAATGCTCACAGTAGATTTACTCATAATGGTCCATCTGGAGAAGAATGGATAAAGGATCATGTTTATAAAATGGAACTTGATGGAATTCAAGAACTAATCTATTTTTAAAAACTTGATTAAAAAAATAGTTGGATACTTCATATCCACCTTCCAGCAACATACTTTTTTTATGGACAGGAGACTCATTGTAAGTTTAGGGTAGCGGTAGGAGCTGGCACTACAAGACAGATAACAAAAGTTGAATATTAGGGACTTCCCTGCTGGCGCAGTGGTTAAGATTCCACCTGCCAATGCAGGGGACATGGGTTCGAGCCCTGGTCCGGGCAGATCCCACATGCCACGGAGCAACTAAGCCCTTGCACCACAACTACTGAGCCGGCGCTCTAGAGCCTGCGAGCCACAACTACTGAGCCCACGTGCCACAACTACTGAAGCCCATGCACCTAGAGCCCATGCTCCACAATGAAGAGTAACCCCCAGCTGCCGCAACTAGAGAAAGACGGCGCAAAGCAACGAAGACCCAACGCAGCCAATAATTAAGTAATTAATTAAATTTTTTTAAGTTTAATATTAGACATCTCGACCCTAAAGCGCTAGTGCTATTTCCTACCCCGACTTTCTCACTGGCCACGACCCTCGGCCGGCCCCTGAAATCTACCTTATTCCTGAGTCTCCTCATCCTCCTCACACTTGTCTCTTCTTGCCAGGTCTTGGGTGGCTCACCCCTTCTTTCCAGAGTCATCAGGCATCACACTTAGTGGGAAAACACTAGAGCAATTTCCACTCCAGTCAAGGACAAAATAAGAGTGCCTGGCAACAGACGTCTGGGTTTTCCAAAATCAGACCCTGAGACAAGGACTTGGAAGAGGGAAATTTACTTGAGAGTTATCTCAGGAAGCACGAGTGAGGGAAGGGGGAAGGGGATAGTCAGGAAAGTGTGCTTTACAAATAAAAGTGACTGCAATCCTTTGTTCTCCAGGGCTCTGCCCTCGGAGGGGCTTTGCACTTCCATGAGAAGTGGTCCCTGTCGGCAGCTGCTTGGCTTTCTCACCTTGGTTCCTACAAGTTGAGTCCCCAGAAGTCTTTGTGCCATCTTGGTTCACACTGCAGTGTTTCCACCAATGGAACTCTCTTTAAAACCCTGTGCATTTCCTACAAATGACTTCAGCCCTCTCCACTGAATAGAGGTCACACTCACAATTCTTCTCCAGACAGACCTGTCACCAGTTTCAGCAGGACGTGGAAGGTCTTTGGGGAAACACCCCTAAGTTTCTTAGAAGCTCTTTAGTCTAGCTGGGAGAGTCTACTAGCCACTGCCTGGAATCTTTCCGAAGACTTAATAAAGGGCTTAAGCTATAATACATGTTTGAGTTGATCTTTACCCTGTGGCCATTTCTTACTTTTATCACCTTTTGCCAGGTGGAAAGATTTGAGATGGGAAACAGTTTTATTTTCCAACCCAGCAATCCAGGCTTCTCTCTACTTCCTCAAAATTCTGCTTGCAGATTGAGTGGTCCTCATTTTAGCTCATGTCTGCCTGCCTGGTTCTCACATAGCGGAAAGAAGCTACGTGACAATTTCAACATGTCACCTAGAAATCTCTCAACCAGATCCACAGGTACATTTTCTACCTTCCAAGTTACAGACAACAAGCAACATTTTGTCAATTGTTGAGCTACGGTGTTACACCATTTTTCCATCAGCTGCAGCATTTCTTCTTTAAATGCCTTTACAGACTCCACTACCATTTTGCCATGTTTTTAACCTTTGCTGATAAGTTTTTTGACACTTTTCCATTTTCTGTCCACTGTGTCGTCCGAAAACTAATGCCAAATGGGTTGGGTTTGTGTACTGCAGTGTCCCCCTCCTTCTTTCTGGATTCCAATTTCTGCTTCAGTCAGCTTTTGCTACATGACAAGCAACCGCAAAACTACTGGCTGGAAAAAAACACCATTTTATTTGCTCAGCATTCTATAGTTCAGCAATTTGGTCTGGGCTCAGTTGGCCTGTTCTGCTACCAGTCTTGCTGCTCTCATGGATATGTGGTCAGCTGATGGGTTGGCTGGTGGCTGGATGACTAAGATGAGGCCCTCAGCTGGAATAGCTCTTCCTTGCCCCAGGGGTCAGTCGTTCTCCATTCTGCTAGCCTGGGCTTCTTCACATGGTGGTCTCAGAACCGCAAACATCAGCGAGGCCAGCAAGCCCCATTGTGCAAAGCCATTCAAACCGCTGCTTATACTGTGTGTGCTGATGTCCCATTGGCTGAGGCAAATCACACAGCCTAGCCCAGAGTCAAAGGGTGGAAAAGCAAAGTCCTGGTGGGAGGAGCAGTCACACCTCTGAGAACCACAGGCCTGGAGGAAGAGGAGGTGAGGATGTGGTTGGAGATGGAAGAGGAGGCCCAGCTTAGGGGCCAGAGTTGCCTCAAGAAACAGCTCAGGGAAGGCCAGCACCTTAGGCTTGGAGGTGTGAGTTTTGCCCCCTCTCAAGTCATGTGTCCTTGAACAGTCACGTGACTTCTCTGGACCTCAGTTTTCCCATCTGTGAAATGGGGGTGATGACAGTAGCTGCCCCTCAGGACTGTTGAGAGAGCTAAAAGAACTGCCTGGAGAGGGTCCTGAATACCTGCCTGGGAGGGAAGCAGTGCTCCCTCAGAGTGAGAGAAATTCTGACTGGGGAAGAGGGCAGGCATTGGAGGGTGAGGGCTTGGGAATACTCCAGAGGGAGCGATGAGGCACTGGAAGTGGTTCACTCTCACAGAGACAGGGAAGAGGTGGCTGCATCGGGTGGGTGGGCTGCATGGCCCCCCACTGGGGCTTTTGTTACCAAACTCAGGTTTGACTGCTCGTCACTCAAGAATCCAATACTGAGGGAATTCCCTTGTGGCCCAGCAATTAGGAGTCTGTGCTCTCACTGCTGAGGGCACAGGTTCTATCCCAGGTCAAGGAACTAAGATCTCTCAAGCAACTAGGAAAACAGGAATACAATCCCACTCACTAAAAAGGAAAAAAAAAAAGTGAGATGGTAAAAAAATATGTCACAGATGAAGGAGCAAGGTAAAAAACTACAAGACCAAATAAATGAAGAGGAACTAGGCAATCTACCTGAAAAAGAATTCAGAGTAATGATGGTAAAGATGATCCAGAATCTCGGATATAGAATGGAAGCACAGATTGACAAAGTACAAGAAATGTTTAACAAAGAACTAAAGAACAAACAAACAGAGATGAACAACACAATAACTGAAATGAAAAATACACTAGAAGGAATCAACAACAGAATAACGGAGGCAGAAGAACGAATAAGTGAGCTGGAAGACAAAATGGTGGAAATAACTGCTGAGGAGCAGAATAAAGAGAAAAGAATAAAAAGAATTGAAGACAACCTCAGAGACCTCTGGGACAACACTAAATGCACCAACATTCGAATTATAGCGGTCTCAGAAGAAGAAGAGAAAAAGAAAGGGTCTGAGAAAATATTTGAAGGGATTATAATGAAAACTTCCCTAATATGGGAAGGAAACAGTCACCCAAGTCCAGGAAGTGCAGAGAATCCCATACAGGATAAACTCCAGGAAAAACACACCAAGACACATATTAATCAAACGAACAAAAATTAAATTCAAAGAAAAAATATTAAAAGCAGCAAGGGAAAAACATACAAAAGAATCCCCACAAGGTTATCAGCTGATTTTTCCGTGGAAACTCTGCAGGCCAGAAGGGAGTGGCAGGATATACTTAAAATCTACAACCAAGATTACTCTACCCAGCAAGGCTCTCATTCAGATTCAATGGAGAAGTAAAAAGCTTTTTAGACAAACAAAAGCTAAGAGAATTCAGCACCACCAAACCAGCTTTACAACAAATGCTAAAGAAACTTCTCTAAGCAGGAAACACAAGAGAAGAAAAAGACCCACTGAAACAAACCCAAAACAATTAAGAAAATGGTAATAGGAACATACATATTGATAATAACCTTGAATGTAAATGGCTCAAATGCCCCAACCAAAAGACACAGACTGGCTGAATGGATACAAAAACAAGACCCATATATATGTTGTCTACAGGAGACCCACTTCAGACCTAGGGACACATACAGACTGAAAGTGAAGGGATGGAAAAAGATATTCCATGCAAATGGAAATCAAAAGAAAGCTGGAGTAGCAATACTCATACCAGACAAAATAGACTTTAAAATAAAGACTGTTACAAGAGATAAGGAGGGGCACTACATAATGATCAAAGGATCAGTTCAAGAAAAAGATATAACAATTATAAATGTTTATGCACCCAACATAGGAGCACCCCAATACATAAGGCAAATGCTAACAACCATGAAAGGAGAAATTGACAGTAACACAATAATAGTAGGGGACTTTAACACCCCACTTACACCAATGGACAGATCATCCAAACAAAATAAATAAGGAAACACAAGCTTTAAATGACACAATAGGCCAGATAGATCTAATAGATATTTATAGAACATTCCACCCAAAAGTGGCAGAATACACTTTCTTCTCAAGTGCACATAGAACATTCTCCAGGATAGATCACATCTTGGGTCACAAATCAAGCGTAGGAAAATTTAAGAAAATTGAAATTGATCAGGCATCTTTTCTGACCACAACATTATGAGATTGGAAATCAGTTACAGGAAAAAAAAACTGCAAAAAACACAAATACATGGAGGTTAAACACTTCCCTACTAAATAACAAAGAGATCACTGAAGAAATCAAAGAAGAAATAAAAAAATACATAGAAACAAATGACAATGATAACATGATGACCCAAAACATATGGGATACAGCAAAAGCAGTTCTAAGAGGGAAGTTTATAGCAATTCAATCTCACCTCAAGAAACAAGAAAAATCTCAAATAAACAATCTAACCCTACACTTAAAACAACTAGAGAAAGAAGAACAAAGAAAACCCAAAGTCAGTAGAAGGAAAGAAATCATAAAGATCAGAGAAGAAATAAATGAAATAGAAATGAAGAAAACAATAGCAAAGATCAATAAAGCTAAAAGCTGTTTCTTTGAGAAGATAAACAAAATTGATAAACCCTCAGCCAGACTCATCAAGAAAAAAAGGGAGAGGATGCAAATCAATAAAATTCGAAATGAAAAAGGAAAAGTCACAACTGACACTGCAGAAATACAAAGGATTATAAGAGACTACTACAAACAACTATATGCCAATAAAATGGACAACCACAAAGAACTGGACAAATTCTTGGAAAGGTCCAATTTTCCAAGACTGAACCAGGAAGAATTAGAAAATATAAACAGACCTATGACAAGTAATGAAATTGAAACCATAATTAAAAATCTTCCAGCAAACAAAAGTCCAGGACCAGATGGCTTCACAGGGGACTTCTATCAAACATTTAGAGAAGAGTTAACACTGATCCTTCTCAAATTCTTCCAAAAAATTGCAGAGGGAGAAACACTCCCAAATTTATTCTACGAAGCCACCATCACCCTGATACCAAAACCAGAAAAAGATATCACAAAAAAGAAAATTATAGACCAATATCACTGATGAACATAGATGCCAAAATCCTGAACAAAATTCTAGCAAACAGAATCCAACAACACATTAAAAGGATCATACACCATGATCAAGTGGGAGTTATCCCAGGGATGCAAGGATTCTTCAATATACGCAAATCAATCAATATGATACACCACATTAACAAATTAAGGAATAAAAACCATATGATCATCTCAATAGATGCAGAAAAAGCTTTTGACAGAATTCAACACCCATTTATGATAAAAACCCTCCAGAAAATGGGCACAGAGGGAACCTACCTCAACATAATAAAGGCCATATATGACAAACCCACAGCGAGCATCATACTCAATGGTGAAAAACTGAAAGCATTTTCACTAGGATCAGGAACAAGACAAGGATGTCCACTCTCGCCACTCTTACTCAACATAGTTCTGGAAGTCCTAGCCACAGCAATCAGAGAAGAAAAAGAAATAAAAGGAATACAAATTGGAAAAGAAGAAGTAAAACTATTTGCCGATGACATGATACTATACATAGAAAATGCAAAGATGCCACCAGAAAATTACTAGAACTAATCAATGAATTTGGTAAGGTTGCAGGATACAAAATTAATGCACAGAAATCTCTGGCATTCCTATACACCAGCAATGAAAAATCAGAAAGAGAAATTAAGGAAACACTCTCATTTACCATTGCAACAAAAAGAAAAAAATACCTAGGAATAAACCTGCCTAAGGCGGCAAAAGACTTGTACTCAGAAAACTATAAAACACTGATGAAAGAAATCAAAGATGACATAAACAGATGGAGAAATATACCACGTTCTTGGATTGGAAGAATCAATATTGGGAAAATGACTATACTACCCAAAGCAATCTACAGATTCAATGCAATCCCTATCAAACTACCAATGGCATTCTTCACAGAACTAGAACAAAAAATCTTACAATTCATATGAAAACACAAAAGATCCCAAATAGCAAAAACAGTATTGAGAAAGAAAAATGGAATTGGAGGAATCAGGACCCCTGACTTCAAAGTATACCACAAAGCTACAGTAATCAAGACAGTATGGTACTGGCACAAAAACAGAAATATAAATCAATAGAACAGGATAGAAAGCCCAGAGATAAACCCACACACATATGGTCACCTTATCTTTGATAAAGGAAGCAAGAATATACAATGGAGAAAAGACAGCCTCTTCAATAAGTGGTGCTGGGAAAACTGGACAGCTACACGTAAAAGAATGAAATTAGAACACTACATAACACCATAAACAAAAATAAACTCCAAGTGGATTAAAGACTTAAATGTGGGCTTCCCTGGTGGCGCAGTGGTTGAGAGTCCACCTGCTGATGAGGGGGACACTGGTTCATGCCCCGGTCCAGGAAGGTCCCGCATGCCGCGGAGCGGCTGGGCCCATGAGCCATGGCCGCTGAGCCTGCGCGTCCGGAGCCTGTGCTCTGCAATGGGAGAGGCCACAGCAGTGAGAGGCCCGCGTACCGCAAAAAAACAAACAAACAAAAAACAAAACAAAACAAAAAAAAGACTTAAATGTAAGACCAGACACTATAAAACTTTTAGAGGAAAATGTAGGAAAAACACTCTTTGACATAAACCACAGCAAGATCTTTTCTGACCCACCTCCTAGAGTAACAGAAATAAAAACAAAAATAAACAAATGGGGCTTAATTAAACTTAAAAGGTTTTGCACAGCAAAAGAAACCATAAACAAGACAAAAAGACAACCCTCAGAATGGGGAAAATATTTGCAAATGAAACAACAGACAAAGGATTAATCTCCAAAATATACAAGCAGCTCATGGAGCTCAATATCAAAAAAACAAACAATCCAGTTAAAAAATGGGCAGAAGACCTAAATAGACATTTCACCAAGGAGGACATACAGATGGCCAAGAGGCACATGAAAAGATGCTCAACATGACTAATTATTAGAAAAATGCAAATCAAAACTACAATGAGGTATCACCTCACGCTGGTCAGAATGGCCATTATCAAAAAAGCTAGAAATAATAAATATTGGAAAGGGTGTGATGAAAAGGGAACCCTCCTACACCATTGGTGGGAATGTAAATTGATACAACCACTATGGAAAGCAGTATGGCGGTTCCTTAAAAAACTAAAAATAGAATGACCATATGACCCAGCAATCCCACTGCTCGGTATACACCCTGAGAAAACCATAATTCAAAAAGAGACGTGCACCACAATGTTCATTGCAGCACTATTTACAATTGCCAGGACATGGAAGCAACCTAGATGTCCATCAACAGATGAATGGATGAAGAAGATGTGGCACATATATACAATGGAACATTACACAGCCATAATAAGAAACGAAATTGAGTTATTTGTAGTGAGGTGGATGGACCTAGAGACTGTCTTACAGAGTGAAGTAAGTCAGAAAGAGAGAAACGAATACCGTATGGTAATGCATATATATGGAATCTGAAAAAAAAATTGGTACTGATGAACTTAGTTGCAAGACAGGAATAAAGAGGTAGACATAGAGAATGGACTTGATGACATGGAGTGGGAGGGCGAAGCTAGAGCAAAGTGAGAGTAGCATCGACATATCTATACTACCAAATGTAAAATAGGTAGCTAGTGGAGTGGGAAGCAGCCGCGTAGCACAGGGAGATCAGCTCGGTGCTTTGTGATGACCTAGAGGGGTGGGATAGGGAGGGTGGGAGGGAGGCTCAAGAGGGAGAGGATATGGCGACATGTGTATACATATGGCTGATTCGCTTTGTTGTGCAACAGAAAGTAACACGGTATTGTGAAGCAATTATACTCCGATAAAGATCTATTAAAAAAAAAAAAAAGAAAAGAAACGGGTGGTTTCAGCTACTCCAGCCTGGTCCCAGAGGACAGACTGGTCACAACTTAAGAATTTGTAGCCAGACTGTCACCTGATCAGATAAAGTTCAACTGACCAAGCTGCAGCTGCTGCCTGGGGGAGCCGGGGAGTCTTAGGCTGAGGTCAGGCCGGAGGGAATCTGTCTGCTGGTAATCCAAGTCCCTGGTATCAGGGTGTTCGGGCCCAGCACAAAAGAACATTCCCAGTAAGGGAATCTTGGCCCTTTAGATGTCACATCTCCTTGACTTTTTCTTCTCTACTTCGACAGCTTTAAAGGAAACCCAATTATTTCCCAACTTAGTAAACTTGCACTTGTGAAATGTAAGTCACCATTTTGTGGATGGCGACCACAACTCTGAATGTCAAGGGCATTGCGGGTATGTGCATGCACTTGAGGTAGGACCCCTGTGTAGTCCAATTTGGTGGCTAAGACCCTCCCCTGTAAAAGGACGGGGCTTCCCCAGATGGTCCGTGAAGCCCTTCCCAGCATTTCAGACTCCCCTTAAATACATCAGCAAGCCCCAGACTTCAACCAAGCCAGCAAGGGGACTTCCCTGGTGGTCCAGTGGTTAAGACTTCACACTTCCACTGCAGGGGGTATGCGTTTGATCCCTGTTTGGGGAATTAAGCTCCCACATGCAGTGTGGCCAAAAACAACAAAAAACAAGAGAACAGCCAGCAAGGAAGAGTAAACAAGCCAAGGTAAGGAGGAAACTGGAAATGGTAAATAGAGGGAAAACAGAAAACATTAATGCAGAAGATGCATAATGAGTTGCAGAGGGCATGCTTCTGCTGGGGGGTCCACATATTCAAGGGGTCTCCCTCCAGGACCCCGCCAGATGCTCTTGGGGAAGGGCCGATTAGACCCCTAGTGTCCGTAGCAGGGGAGGGGGAGTAACACGCCAGAGCCTGCCCCATTCCTGCCTTTTCCACACAGTTGATCTGGGAAGACTGATCGCCCTGCCCAGTGCTCCGCACTCTGGGCGCTGCTGGCCACCTCCTCCCTGTGCTCGGCCAGCCCACCCCGGCCCTGCAGATCCCTGCAAGGTGGCAGATGGGGCTCCATCACTCAGTCCCGTCCCCTCAGCCAACCCTTGGGGCTGCCGTGCTCTTCGTCAGGGGCACAGAAGTTCTGATCATCCCCTTTTAAGGGCCACCGGCTGCCATTCCCACTAATTCCCCCAGGGAGTTGCAAAATGGTGATATTTGAATTCTTTGTTCCTCTTTCGTTTATTAGTCAGAGTGCTTTAATTTACAAAACAAAACAAAACCCACTCCCTATGTACTATGTGGCTCCCCAGTGGCCCAGCTCACTCGGGAAAGGCAGGGAAATGTTGGATTTCTCCTCTTCACGACCTCAGGATGAGGACCTGATTCCTGTTCCCCTCCCCGACCCCCCACCAAAGGTAATGATTTGGGTTATTTAGAAGTGTTACAGTGAACTCATGGACTTAGACTTATTTTCAAATTTTACTCTATTTTGTTCTGAGTGGCCAGCAGGAGGGCACCTACAGCCTGTCCCGCCAGTGGAGGAGGAGGGCCAGTCCACCTCCCTCAAGGCAGTGGACGAAGGAGGTGGCTTCCAGGTCCGGGCAGGGAGGCCAGAGGGTGAGCCCCTGAGTGCTGGCTCCCAGGGCGGGGGAAAGCCGGCTCCCGCACCAGAGCAGGCTCTCCCTTTGAACTTGTCGCCCCAGATCAAGGTCTCAGGTTCAAAGGTCAATGTCGTTCTGTCCATTTCAGGTCTCCAACTAAGTCTTGACACCAGTGGTAAGAAAAGCGAGGAGCTACTCTCAGGGCTGAGGCTGTAACATGTTTACTAAACTTTTAGCATTCTTATCAAGTAGGATAAGAGTCCTGGCTTTGGGGCAGGATATCTTGAATGAAGCTCTCTCTGCCGCTGGCCTGTCCTTCAAGCCTAGAGTCTCTGGGCTCCCTCGGTTGGGCAGCCCTGGAAGAAGCCTTGTCTTTTCATCAGGACCTTCAGCCAAGGGACGTGGTCTGTGCTTGGACATTTCTCCAGAAGTGGCCTTCTCCTCCACCGAGTTTCTCAGTCGGCTCTGGATTCTTCAGGAAGACGTCCACCAGGCAGCTCTCTCCTTTTCCAATCACATACGTTTTGTCCTCAGTTTCCTGGTCCTAGAGGCCCAAGGCGGGGGCCCCCCGACCACGCAATGGGACGCTCTCTCCAGCCTCGTCCGACATCAAGAGCAGCTTTGGGCGTGTTGGGAAGATCCAGCCGACGCACAGCAGAGACACCTCTTTTTTCTCCAGGTCTCAGTGCAGAACAAAGCTCTGCTCTTTTCCCCAAGTTCAGCCAAAGGCACCAAAATTCAGCCGAAATCTGCGAAGATTCACAGAGCAGAAACCGGTTGTCAAGCGTACCTTCTTTCTTGGGCACCACCTTTAAATGCCTGGGTTCCTCCTTTGAGGTTTTAGGTGGGTTCTTCTCCAGCCGGCCGCGGGTCCAGGGCAGCCGTCAGAGCAGGGGCTGTCACCGTGGCACCCACAGCAGCCCCTCCAGCCCCGGAAACCTCAGACTGTGCCTGCATGTTCTGTTCCAGGCTCCCAGAGCCAGGGTGGCTTCTTAGCCAGAGGGTTTGCACGGCACTCCTGGCCCTTTCTATCCTTGGCAACAGAGGCTGCACAGAATAACAGTGGCTGGGGATCCAGTGGGGCCTGCTTGCCCCCCACCCAGACAATCCACTTCTGAGCCTGTCTTCTGTGGTCCAACTCTTTTCCCTGACGCCTTAAATGATGCTGAGATAAACTGAACACATACAAGTCTCCACTGTGTTTATGTGCATTAAGAATGAAACTAACGCACCGCATCCTTAGACTATAAGCGAGCGGACTGCGCAGGGTGACATGAAAGGTCACCTCTGCCCAAGTCGTAAATGTAACCAACCAGCCTGTCCCCCAGCGAGTCTCTCGTATAAAACCTCCGTGGTGCTGGGCGGCCCAGGTAAAAGCTTCCTTCTCTCTGGCTTCTACTCTAGGAATTATGGCTACGTTTTAAGCCTGTCTTACTGGTCAACCTCTTCTTGACTCCCAGCAGAGCAAACCCCCTTCCCGTGTAACTGGAGACCATGGTGTCTGAGTGTAGGGTAAAGTACCACAGCTGCTTTTTATAAAGGGGCTCGTCCTGCTGTGTAAACAGAGCAGAAAGTGCCAGCTGGGCAGTGGGTCCACTTCTGAGCGCTCACCCTGGCACCCCGCCGGCTCCCCCTGCACACACCATCTCCACAGGGGCTTGGGGGCAGCTCACCTGTCCTGCCCTGCAGCCTGGGCACTGGGTGGGTCGGGCGTGTGGACGACCACACTGTGCCACCCATGTCGGAAAAACAGCCACACTCACTGGGCACACTCAGGGCACTGAAACACTGTCACTTGAAAACTAAGAAAGTAAAACCCAGGCTCCCAGGGAAAAGCTGTGTCTGATGCTCTCATTTCAAGGAGGGGAAAACCCTGCACGGCCCCTGGCTCCGTGCCCACCCCGTTCACTCCTCACTCCCAGCCTCCGACGCCTCTGTGCTCAGCCTGAGAGCCAGCCTACTGGAGCCCCCCTGGGACGGAACTGGGTGTCTGCCCAAAGGCAGTCACCCCACCCATGCCCCCTCCCAGTGGGTCTCCATCCACCAGTGCAGGCCTCACGTCCCTTCCCGGGTCTGCAAGTTCCTGACGTTTTTCCAGTTATGTGCCAGAGCAAGATACTCCCAAGATGGAATACAGAAAGTGTCATGGAGGGGAATGTTTCTGAAACCAGCTTTACTGTGAAAGTAGACTGTGCCTTCTGGAATGGAGAGAGGGGATGGGACACAGGGGAAGGCCCAGCTCTCCACGCAGCCCGACTTTCCTCTAATGCCACCAAACTAACTGGTACACAGAGAAACCAGGACCCTTTATCAACCTGAGGAGACTCTTCCCCAGCCCACGTCCTAGGAAAGGAATACGTGATTCAGGAGAGAAGGAGCTTTGTATTCAAAAAAGGTTGAATTTTCCATATTGCCTTTCCAAAACTCAGAGAACGTGCAGTAGATTCCTCTTCTTTCTGCCAAAAGAAAACTGAAATAGAATCATTTTTACAGATTTGGGGACATTTTTGAGACTGAAGTGTGAACTCTCGTTTTTACTCTGTGCCAATTCATTCCCCAGGAGCACGGAAGCGTCCTTGAGACAAGTTCCGCCAGAACTGGTTTCCTTCGCCACATTTGCCAACCTGCTTGTTTCCTGACTGTTAACATTCTGATGCAGATTTCCTTATCTAAGTCTTATAATCTTATCATTTCTGGACAAATTTTCAGCAGCCTCTTCCACTGAATGCAGTTGGGATAAAACTCCTATAGATTTAACAAGCTAACTAACTCTGCCTGAAATATGGATACAAAGAGTGGCATTTCGCAAGTACAGGATTCAAGTAGTTGTTTCCAAAGGAATAAAGTCCTGGAGGCTTGCAGTGGACACAGGGCAGCTGCCCAGACCCCTTCAGGGCGGAGGCGCCAGGAGTGGGGTCTGCACTGGCCACACGCCTGACTGAGGTCCTCTCCCTCCCGGGGGCCACCCACGTCCAGTGGCCTCTGTGCAGGGGGTGTAACGGCCCGGCCACTTTCCTCAATGGGACAATCTGAGGGGGTCATCTCAGTCTCGGCCTCCACTGCACCCACATTATGGCCACCTCCCCTCGCCCAGTCCTGTGTCCAAGGATGCTCCAGCCTGAGCCCTGCACACGCGTCTCCTTCTCATGTCTGTGTGGACTGACCTGAGGGGGGCTCCTGTCCCAGAGCATCTGAGCCCAAGACATCCGACTTCTGCCGGCCTTTGTTGCTTTGCCTTTGCTCAGTACATTTTCCTGCCTTTAAAGGGTTCCTCAAACCTGGGGGCCTCAGCCCCCAGTCTGGCCACCTCCCAGTGCCACCCGTTACCCACAGGCCCTCCGAGGTGAGGACCGGCGCAAACTTCCCAAAATTGTCTGATAAGAATGAGGGCCTTCGTCCAATTTATTTTCTGCCAAGAATCAGAGACAGAAAATCATTTTTCTCTCATATCTTGAGCTGGAAGATATCCTGCCCTTGCATGAGTAAATCGGAGGTAATGCAACTTCATTCTCCGTTTATGACGGACCCTGGGCCCTCCTGAAAAATTTCGTCTCAAGGGGATTATTTTCTGCCTTAGTTTAGCTGCCTTATAAACAGACGATCTTAAAGTCAAGTTGGCCCCTGAAATGGTAAATAATAAACTGGGTGAAATTCATGTCAGGAAAATTCTAAGAACCTGACACTCAAGAAATAAACTGAATAAAGGTCGTTTCTGAGGTGAGAGGTTTTTTTAAATTAATCTTTATTGGAGTATAGTTGCTTTACAATGTTGTGTTAGTTTCTGCTGTATAGCAAAGTGAATCAGCTATATGTGTACATATTCCCCCCTTTTTTTGGATTTCCTTCCCATTTAGGTTACCACAGAGCACCGAGTAGAGTTCCCTGTGCTATACAGTAGGTTCTCATTAGTAATACATTTTATACATAGTAGCGTGTATATGTCAATCCCAATCTCATCAGGCGAGAGATTTTAAAAAATGGTTTTGCAGGGCTTCCCTGGTGGCGCAGTGGTTGAGAGTCCGCCTGCCGATGCAGGGGACGCAGGTTCGTGCCCCGGTCCGCGAAGATCCCACATGCTGTGGAGCAGCTGGGCCCATGAGCCATGGCCGCTGAGCCTGCACGTCCGGAGCCTGTGCTCCGCAACTGGAGAGGCCACAGCAGTGAGAGGCCCGCGTACTGCAAAAAAAAAAAAAAAAAAAAAAAAAAAAAAGGTTTTGCAGAAATAGAATTTCCAAAGACTGAATCGAGTGGGCGGAGTTACTTGGACCTGGTCTGGGTGGTGTGTGTGTGTTCATGTGTACACACATGAACTTTCATACATTTCCATTCCATACTTTACATGAGTTGATTTTTGTATATATTGAAACAATGCTCATGATTTTAAAGTTGAAACCGTATAAAGAAGCCAGCAGAACAATGCAGCATCTCCTGGCCAGCCCTCACACAGGGCCACTCCGCAGAGGAAGTCTCAATGCTAACGGTGGCTGGCAAGTCCCGGGGGGAAATGCCACTCTGTCGTCTGTTCTGCCAGGCAGGACACCCCACGGCCACCGGTGAGATCAGCCCAGCCAAGGCTTTATGTGGACCCACCTCATTCTCTCCAGCAGAGGCTCCGGGCACAGATGGTCAGTGTCGCCGCCCCTCCGAACAGCCGTGTAGGTGGGGTTTGCTTTTCTAAGTGAAGAATCGTCTTTGTGGAGATCCGCCTGCGTGAACCGTGTGACCATAACCTCGGGACAGAGTCCTCGAAGCGGGGTCGGCGGGCTTCACACTTCACAGACGCTGGTGGGGATGCAGCCCTTCATCCTCCCATCAACTGGTTCGGGGGTGCCTGCATCCCCCATGTGCCCCCTAGGGACCATCAGTGGCGGGGGGCTGGAGGGGAGGAAGTGGCGCCTCCTTTCATTGGAGTTTCTTTCATCATGAGAGCACCCTTAACTCTTTTAGGGAAAACAGGCACAAACAAAGGGGCCTCTGGCTTCTCTCACTCACACTGACTCTGGCCCTGCGGTCCTGGCTGTCTTCCTGGGGGTCCCCGGCTCCGTGTGGAGAGTAACTGAGAAAGTCCCTAAGGATTCCCTGCTCCCTTGACAGAAGGGCAAAGGGAGAGCCAGAGGGGAGCAGTGACCGCACGGGGCCCCAGAGCCTGACTGGAAGCCCACCCACGGCCCTGGTCCCTGCCGCCAGCGCTCACCTATCCAGGAGACAGCAGAGATACTGACTGTCGTTCTAGAAGAGTCAGGCCTGGGCTGAGCAGAGGTGCCAGGGTGAACCCTGCCTTGGAAAAGGGAGCCCACTTCATGGTGGTAAGAACAGGGGGGGCTTCCCTGGTGGCACAGTGGTTGAGAATCTGCCTGCTAATGCAGGGGACACGGGTTCAAGCCCTCGTCTGGGAGGATCCCACATGCCGCGGAGCAACTAGGCCCGTGAGCCACAACTACTGAGCCTGCGCGTCTGGAGCCTGTGCTCCGCAACAAGAGAGGCCGCGATAGTGAGAGGCCTGCGCACCGTGATGAAGAGTGGCCCCCGCTTGCCACAACTAGAGAAAGCCCTCGCACAGAAACGAAGACCCAACACAGCAAAAATAAATAAGTTAATTAATAAACTCCTACCCCCAACATCTTCTTAAAAAAAAAAAAAAAAGAACAGGGGGAAGGCAGCCTGTGGGCGGATCCTAGGAGACCCAGAACTTGCACAGGGAGGAGCCTGATTGGGGGAAGACTAACCGCCAAAGTCCGCACCTCTTACAACAGGAAAGTTTTGATAAAAACATATGTCCTTCTTGTTCCTCCGATGAAGATCTTACAACATGCAGGAGATACAGCTTCCTCAAAGTTACAGTATAAATGTGTGTGTACGTGCATGTGTGTTCACACACGTGTGCCTGTGTGCACATGCAGGTGTGTGTGTGCGCACGAGCGTGTGTGTATACATAGGTATCTGAAGGTCGGTGGCTTCAAAAAGGAATGAAGAAAGGCTTTCTCTTTCCAGAATCTGTTTATTACCCATCACACCCTTGGATTTCTGATTTCCACAGGAATCTGTAATTCATGCCCCTCCATGTCTTCAATTGTTCTTATTTGGAAAGTTAGCCATTAAATTGGTGAAGGCTTACAAAATCTCAGCATGGTAAAAGTTGCCCTGGGCCTTACCCCCAAGCCGGAAACCATAAAGGAAACTTCACAGATTTGGTTACACAAATTGAAAACTCGTGCATGGTCAACAAAACAAACCAAAAGCTAAATCCAAAGTTAAAAGAAAAATGACAAACTGAAAAATAAACGAGTATACACTGGAGATGGGCTAAATCCTTAATGCAAAAAACTCTGGAAAAAGAAAAAGACACACGGCCCAAGAGAAAAATTTTAAACGCTCACAGAACACGTACAGGCAATTTTCCAAATGGCCAATAGTAAAATAAAAAGATGTTCGGGCTTCCCTGGTGGCGCAGTGGTTGAGAATCTGCCTGCTAGTGCGGGGGACACGGGTTCGAGCCCTGGTCTGGGAGGATCCCACATGCCGCGGAGCAACTAGGCCCGTGAGCCACAACTACTGAGCCTGCGCGTCTGGAGCCTGTGCTCCGCAATAGGAAAGGCCGCGATAGTGAGAGGCCCGCGCACCGCGATGAAGAGTGGCCCCCGCTTGCCACAACTAGAGAAAGCCCTCGCACAGAAACAAAGACTCAACACAGCAAAAATAAATTAATTAATTAATAAACTCCTACCCCCAACATCTTCTAAAAAAAAAAACCCCCCCAAAAAAAAAAAAAGATGTTCTACACCACCACCAGGCAAAGAAATTAAAATCAAAGTGGAAAAGACTTGTTTTACCTGTGAGATTGCCAGACGCGAATGCAAGGATACAGTCCAACCATGCTCCCCACTCAGTGGGTGGACGGTATGTCAGCTGGGCGTTTCTGGAAGGAATTTTGGCCAAAATGCATCCCAGTCCTCAGCCCAGGCGAGGTCTCTTCTAGGAATTTACCCTGAGGAAAACTCAGCTGGCTTCCAAGGATACATCAGCAAAGATGTTCATCACAGCACTATTTAAAAACTGTGGAAAGGGACTTCCCTGGTGGCGCAGTGGTCAACTATCCGGCTGCCAGTGCAGGGGACACGGGTTTGAGCCCTGGTCCGGGAAGATCCCACATGCCGCGGAGCAACTAAGCCCGTGCACCGCAACTACTGAGCCCACATGCCTAGAGCCCGTGCTCTGCAACAAAGAGAAGCCACCACAATGAGAAGCACGCGCACCGCAATGAAGAGTAGCCCCCGCTCGTCGCAACTAGAGAAAGCCCGCACCCAACGCAGCCAAAACTAGATAAATAAATTAATTAATTAAAAAAAAATAAAAACACTGGCCGTGTAGGAGCTTCTAGTAACAGGACTGCTGATGACCGTAGTAACATCTGTGTGTCCCTATTTGTGGCTCATTAGGTTATTAATTAGATATCTTTTCCCGAACTTTTGGTAATGAAAGAGTATGACTCATAGTGAGAAGACAGTGTTTATTAAACAATTCTCTGAAGCATGAATGCTATGTTTTCATGGCTTTCTTGACACTTGGCCCCAAAATTCCCTAGGCGGATAAGGCTAGAAATAGCCCCCTTCTCATTCCTGCAAGAAAAAGCCTCTGATTTTTTTCTCCTGTCCAACTTCTGGCACTTTTTAGACAGGAAACGAAACCCCAGTTCACCCCGAGATAGGTCTGGGTCAGGGGCACGGAGGCCAGTAGGGACGGAAAGATGGACAGTCTTCATGTCTTGCTTTCAACCTGCCCCTCCCGCTGCCCGGGCTCCCCCACCAGCCCTAGCACCCTGAGTAGCAGTGGGACATCACAGGCCTCCGGTGAAGATCTCTGAGCTGTTAGAAAAATCAAACAAAACCAGAAAGAACTTCAAGGCCATACAGTCAGCGAAAAGACCAGAAAACAGAACCTGTCTTACTGTGCGGGGGTGGAGGGGGGTGTTCCTGGAAGACAGTGCTTCCTCCCCATTCCCAAACAGGCCAAACGCCCAGGACACATGTGTCTTTAACATCTGTTTCCTCCCGTTGGAACCCAGCTGCAGGTACGCCTATGGAGCCAGTCACAGGGTGCCCCAGCCTCCACCCCAGCCTCCACAGACCCCCAAGGCCAGGCCAAGGGCCTGCACACGCTCAGGTGCTCAGTGACCATTTCCTGAATGACTGAGGGATGCTCTGCTCTGCCAGGTCCCCTGCGGCTCTGAAGTCCTGGGCTTCCAACACGAGGCTGCCTCCCGAGCTTCCCTGCTGCAGGACCCCGGCCCCTGGGCGGGTTGTTTATCCATTCTTAGCCTCAGGTTCCTTATCCCTAAGTTTGGGGTGAAGCAGGAAACGCAGACACATAGAAGCATTGGGCAAAGGCAGCAGGAGGCCTGGGCAGCTTTCCTAGAAAGAAGGCTGGCCATGCAGCACTGGAGCTTGGGGTACTGGGGGACAGCGGGGCACAGAAGGACCCGCTGCTTCCAGGAAGCCAGACTTGAGCTCTGCGCAGACTTAAGGCAAGGAACCACCTCCTTCCAGCCGGAGGCACGGTGCTAGGCACACAGCGGACACTGGCCGTGTAGGAGCTTCTAGTAACAGGACTGCTGATGACCACAGTAACATCATCCACGATAAAGTAGCCCATCTGTGCGCCTCCCGGCCTGAACTTCCCACCGGGGACCGCGGAGGCAGGGCGGCGTCTGCCAACTCGGCCACTGACTCAGCGCACGCCCCCCCGCTCCCGGGGCAGTGGGGGCCAGGGGAGAGGGCGCCCAAACAGGGCCCCAGCCTCTGGCCGGAGTGGGCTGGGGGTCAGACATCACTCCGACTACTCACTCCAACCGCACCGGGCACATTTCGGGGGGCCGGCCCGAGGCTGGGGAGGGGCGGGGCGTCTCCGGAGGCTCGGGCCGCCTCCGGGCTGGGCAGGCGCGGGGCGCGAGCGCGGGCGCGGGCGCGGGGCGGGGCGGGGCGGGGCCGGGCGGGGTGGGCGCGGGGGCGGCGCGCGGCGCCCGCGGCTCCTCCGCAGCGCGGCCGGCAGGTGGGCGCGCGCTCGCCGGGCGGGGGTCCGGCCGGGCCACGCGCCTCCCCCGGAACTCGGCCGTGCCATTCCCATGATGCCCAGCCACCGGGCACGGCTTCCGGAGCGCGGCCGCCACAGCCCCGCCGCCGCCGCCGGTAGGTCCGGGGAGGGAGCTCCGGGGGCCGCCCCGCCCCGCGCGCGCGCGCCCCGCCCTCCCGCGCGCGCCCCCGGCGCCGGCGGCCCGGCCCCTCCGCGCCGGGACCCCGCCGCCTCCCCGGGACGCGGGGCCGAGTGGGAGGAGGGGGCCTGGCCGGAGGGCGGGCATGCAGGCCGCACCGCGGCGCCGGGCCGCCGGGGTAGGGGCCGCGGCGGGCGGGGCGGGCTCGGCCCGGCGCCGGGTAGTTAGCTGGCGCGGCGGGCGGGGGTCGCGGCCTCAGAGGCGGCTCCTGGCCGGGGCCCCCGCCTGCGCGCGCCCGCGTTCCTCGAAGCCGGCCGGGCGCGGGGCCCAGGTGAGGCGCAGGTGAGGGCCCGCGGCGGGACAGCTTCCGGCGCGGCCGAGGGCCCGGGGCCCGGCCCTCCCGCTGAGATCGTGCCCTGCGCCCGGCCCCGTGCAGCTTCCCGGAGGGTCACCGGGCCCCTCGCCCCCAAGCCCACCGAGCCCAGAATATAACCCGGGCGCAGCCCTGCGTGGAGGCCCGACCCCTTCCTGCCAGAGAACCGGGTCGCCTCTCCGGGCGCCGGGATCCCTCCTGGCAGAGGCTGCGCTGGGAGTGAGCGCCCCCAGGCCGGGAGCAGAGGGCAGGGCAGGGTCAGCCGGGAGGGTCTCGCCTGGCCTCCGGCCCCCGAGGCACTGGCAGTGGCCCTGCAGCTTTGCTGGGGAGCCGTCCTTGCTGTATTGTAAAGTCTCATGTTCCGCAGGCCAGAGCCAGAATTCCAGCGCACGCCCACTTCAGGCTTGCCCTCCAGAGAGGGCCCTCCTTCTGGGCCTTGTATCCTGACCCTCACCTCCCTCACCCTGGGGAAAGTCCAGCCTGGGAGGGGAGAGCAGGAGCTGCACAGCATTAATGGCGAAGCCACATCGCGTGCGGGGAGCCAGCTTTGGCCAGGGGATGAGCATCAGCGAGGTTCTGCCCTCCTGGAGGTTGGTGCCTAGACTGAGAAGAGACCCAGGTGCCCTCCTCCACTGTTCAAATTCTGGCACCACATGGCTTTGGGGCGCAGGGCTGGGTGTCCTCACAGCCACCCCCCAGACCTGGTCCCGGGGTTCTCGAGGAGCAGGGTGGCAGTTTGACAAAGACAGAAGCCCCCAGGCCTCAGCCCACAGTCTCTCCAAGTCCAGTTTCGGGGATGATTCATCTCATGTAGGTGATTGTTTTAAAGCCACAAGCTGTCGCTGGAGACGCTCTCTGAATTTTTAACCTCATTCTTGCGCCAGGTAATTTGACAGTTCAGAAAACTGCCCACCAGGAGTCCGAGCTCTCCATGGCCATTTAAGAGCTATGAACATGGTCCAGGTGATGAGCAGAGAGCAGCGCTTTTCCTTCCGCCCACTCTGCTACGTGGAGTGGAAACCGCTGCAGCTCGGGTTCATCCTTGGGCCCACTTTTTCAAATAGCAGTGCTGTTTAAGAAGTTGATATTCTTTACGTAGACTCTTCACAGTGCAAGACCTATGCAGATGTCTCGTAATCTCTGTCCTTTTGCCAAGGCAGCTTGAATAATGACCACAGCAAGGTGGGCACAGCCCAGTGAAAGAGCCCTCCCCCTCCCCACTGTTGCTTCCCGCTGCCCTTGGGAGGGAATCTCCCTGGAGGGTGGTGCTGTGGGAGGGATCGTGGACTGTTACACGGGTGTTCACATCTGAGGACGGATAAATAGCCTCACATGTTCCCTGCATCACCGTCCTACAGGATCAGACCAATGACCCAGGAGAGCTGGGAATTAGTTGCGGTTAAGTGTATTTGGCCTCAGGGTAAGTTCTTCCAAAATTGAATTTTGAGCCCTTAATGTGATTTCTTTTCCCAAAAATATTTACCAGCTGTAGTTTCAGCCTCTGAATTAGGTCTCTGATTCTCTTTAATCTTGGCAGTCAAAAGTCTGTTTAAAAAGTGGGCACAAGATGCTACAGCGTAGAGGTGGGGTGACGAAGACCCAAGCCCTGAACCGTTCTGCAGACGTCACACTGAACCTGGACTTGAAGAGAATCACAGGTAAATGCAGCAAATTCTTTTACATTGTAGTCTCACTTTTTGAGCATAAACAGTAGTAGCAGAGGACTTCCTTCTGAATTGGTCGTGCCCTCTGGTTAATTGCTGGTCCCACCTGTTTGGGCACATCTGTGCCTAGGTGGCTGGGCTAGGCTTTCCTGGAAAGGACTGTGGTGTGTAAACACAGGATTCTGTGCTCGTCAGGAAGGAAGCTCCTGGGGGAGAAGGATCTGCATGGGAAGCAAAGCAAACACACAGGCCACTTCCGGCCACCCCCCCAAGGCTCCAGGGTGGTGACCGCCTTGCCTGGCACTGTTTTGGGTTGGAACTCAATTTCCCTGTTTCCACAAGCACTGCCAAGCTCCTCTTGCATCTCGGCTACTTTGCATTCCAGTTTGCAGGGGATCGGGAGAGGTCAGAGAAACATGTTAAGAACTGACAGTTATGTATTTCACGTCTTTCTAATCGGCTGTGTACAGCCTGCGTTATGTTCCCCTCCCCGGCGGTGGTCCCAGACCTGTAGTGTAAATGCTGTTGGGAGCAGGTCTTCAAAGTGTCCCCAAGACTATCCCAGTGGTTCTGCCGACCCATCCACATTTGGTCTGAGATACAAAAGCTGTGGAGAAACCACACAGTATGAAAAGGGGCGCCTGACTGTGTTTGGGGCAACTTCTATATTAATTACCTAAAAATAATCATACGGTCCCGTGAGACCATCTGGCAACTACACATTCGACGTTTTAAAATAAAGAGGGGGGCTTCCCTGGTGGCGCAGTGGTTGAGAGTCCGCCTGCCGATGCAGGCGACACGGGTTCGTGCCCCGGTCCGGGAAGATCCCACGTGCCGCGGAGCAGCTGGGCCCGTGAGCCATGGCCGCTGAGCCTGCGCGTCCGGAGCCTGTGCTCCGCAACGGGAGAGGCCACAGAAGTGAGAGGCCCACGTATTGCAAAAAAATAAATAAATTAAAAAAATAAAATAAAGAGGCGTTGGTATAAGTGACTCTTTAAAGTTGTTTGGGGAGATAAGATAAATGTTTAAATACTCCCATCAAGTAACTTCTCATTTCAGGAGCTGCTGATTCGCGTCACGGTGGGACCTACCCACGACGTCTCGCTGAACCTGGATTCATACTAGTTGTTCTTTTCCACCTGCAGAGAAGCACTGCGTCTTTATCTCACTGGCACCTCCTGACCACGTTTGGAGGTCAATAAAACCTCTGTTCCTGTACCGGGGAAGATGAACAGAGGGACGGGGAAAGGACACTCGTGTGAGCTCCCGCGAGCTCACTGCGGGTGGCTCGGAAGCATTTTCTCATGAAGCTTCGTGGCCGTCCTCCATCTACAGCCAACGGAGATGAGACCCGGGAGCCGTGAGTGACTTGCCCTGGGACCCGCGGCTGGCTGGACCCTCACCAGGCCCACCGCTTCTCCGTGACCTGACCTAGGGCGCCATCCCGGCGTGCCTTGTCCTCCAGGATGTGAAGCAGGCAGAGGAGCAAAGTACCGCCTCTCTGCGCGTCCCGTCGGCTAGGATGTTTCTCATGAATGCCCCTCCTGTGCTCGCTCTGCCGTCCAAATGGGAGGCCTTTGGCCCACCCGGGAGCTGTAGGTTTCCCGGATGCTTCTCGGAGCCGAAGGAGGGCGTCTCGAGAGCGGCGGTGAGCGCCAAGGTGCAGATGGTCATCAGCACGCTTCAGGGGGACGGGGCCACCCTGGGCATGAGCGGCGAGCATGCCCGGCCGAGAAGCCAGAGGGCGGAGAGGGGCCGCGGCACCAGGCTGTCTGCCAGCCCCGCCTTTGCTGCCTGTGGTCTTGCTGCTGGGTTTGACCCCAAGGGCGAGGAGGAGGCTGCGGACCTTGGCCCCCTGGTGCTGGATTCGGACAGTGATGATTCCGTGGACCGCGACATTGAGGAAGCCATCCAGGAGTACCTGAAGGCCAAGAGCGGAGCCGCCCGGCCTCCCGCAGCCAGTCGATGCCAACCAGAGCCGCCTCCGAGCGGCACCCCGACCGCCCTGTGTCCCCCAGACCTTGCAGCTGGCCCTGCTGGTGTCCCCAGCAGCCACAGGGGAGTCGGCGAGGACCGGGGCTCTGCCTCGCCGCGCAGTGTGAGCAGCGAGGACTCCTTCGAGCAGAGCATCCGGGCGGAGATCGAGCAGTTCCTAAGTGAGAAGAGGCAGCACGAGGCCCAAAAGTGTGACATTCCTGCGGACAGAAAGCCAGACCCCAGTGACAGCGTGGCCCCGTCGGCGTCTAGGTCCAGCAGAGAGCCGACGGGCAAGGCGTACCAGCAGGAGCTGGCGGGCGCCTGTAAGGAGTTCACCTTCCGAAAGCCTCCCAGGTCCACAAAGGCTGGCGCGCTGCCCAGAGGCCCCAGGTGCAAGGTCACCACTGAGCCCGCCACGGCTGCAGGCCACCTTGCAGAAGCAGCCCCTGGTAAAGTCGGGGTCAGGAGGGGCACCGGCTCAGGGAAGAGGGGAAGGCGAGCCAGGAGTGCAGCCCTGGTGCCTGAGGCGGCCGACTCAAGCAGCGACGATGGCATCGAGGAGGCCATCCAGCTGTACCAGCTGGAGAAGAGGAAGGAGGCAGGTGGCGAGCTGCCACAGAGGGCCCTGCCCGCAGAGGAGAAGGGCCCCGGGCCCCCTGCACACGGCACGGGCCTCTGCACCAAGAGCACCTGGCTCGAAGCCCACGGGAAGACCCCGGGCAAGAAGAAGCCGGTGGCCACCAAGGCTGTGGACCTCAGCCCAGGTGGCCTGGACCCCGACCACCCCTCCAGGCCTCCCAGGGAAACCGTGGCTCCTGCACCTCCAGGAAGTACAGCTGCCGAAAGCAAGTTTATGGACGGGTCCCCGCGCCGCGCAGACACATCCGCGGAGCTGATGTGCGCTGAGGCAATCCTGGACATTTCCAAAACGATCCTGCCGAGCCCCCTGGAGGGCGGCACCAGATCCCCGCCCGCCAGCCCACTCCTGTATCCCCGCGACGTGCCTTCCTGCTCCGACGGTGACAGCAGCTGTGTGGACAGCGACGACAGCATCGAACAGGAAATCCGGACGTTCTTGGCTCTGAAGGCGCAGTCAGGGGGGCTGCTGCCCAGGACGGAGACATGCCCGCGGCTGGCACACAGCCCGCTGCCGCCGCCCGGCCTCAGCGCCTCGGCCTCCAAAACGCCAGACCTGTCGCTGAGCTGCAAGAGGAAACGCGGAGCAGGCAGCACCACCGTGCGGCCGTGCGCACCCAAGAGGACCAGAGAGACGGCCGAGGCGCAGGAGAGCGCCCGGGACGCCGACCGCAGCCAGGGGAGAGCGCAGCCCAGCAAGGGGAAAGCCAGCGAGGCCCCGGGAAGGGAGAGTGAGACCTGGGGCCAGCCTCTCCCCTGCAGGACGGGCGTGCCAGGTGATGAGCGCAGGGCCCCGGTCACGCAGGGTCCCGTGTTGCCAGGCCCCGGGAAGGCGGCTGAGGTGAGGCGTGTGGATGAGAAGGAGAGCTCCGAGGACAAGAGCAGCTCACTGGACAGTGACGAGGACCTGGACACGGCCATCAAGGACCTGCTGCGGTCCAAGCGGAGGCTCCGGAAGAGGTGCAAAGACCCCAGAGCCGGCTGCAAGAGGGTCAGGTTCAGCACCACGGAGACGCGGTTCCTGGATAAAGTAGGGCGCTTCTCGAAAGACTGGAAAGACCGGAGCCCACATCTGCTGAAAAGCTGCCTCTCAAAGTCCAAGAAAGAGAGCCCAGGGAGACCCTCGCACGTCCTCTGCCGAGAAGCAGTGAGAGCGAAGCCAGATGGCGTGGCGGCCACGGACGCGCCCCCGGCTCCCCAGTCCAGGGGCCAAGCCGCAGGGAGGAGCCTGTTCTCTGGTGAATCGGAAGCCCGTGAACTTGACGGTCCGGCCCCAAGCCCCAGTGCCCTGTCTGATGACAGTAGTTCTGTAGACAGTGATGACAGCATTGAACTGGAGATTAGGAAGTTTTTGGCCGAAAAGGCCAAGGAGTCCGTGAGCGGATCAGAAATTCAAGGAGGGGGCCCCACCGCTCTCGGGACAGGGAGCGGGGGCAAATCAGAGCTGCCATGCCGGAAAGTGCCACCTCCCGGCCCGGCCCTTCAGCCTGGCATGTGCACTCGGAGCCAGAGGTGCAGGGGGCCCTTGCAGCCGGCCGAGGGACCAAGGGGCCCGGGCAGAGCCTTCGCTCCGGCCGGGAGGAGCAGCCCCCGCGCCGAGCAGGCCTGCATCCCTGCAGCCCTGGCCAGATGTGAACTGGTGCCGCCCAGGAGCACCAGCGGGACTGCATCTGCCAAAGGGTCACCAGCCAGTAGAAGAACCACCTATGCGCCCAAAGATAAGAGCCCGAGGGGGGCTGAGGCCGCCGGGGGGGAAAGCGCATTGGGTCAGCTCCCGAGCTGCATGGAGGCTGGCACTCGGGCAGAGAGCCGGAGCTCACTGGCACGGACCCCGGGCGCCGAGCGAGAGGGGAGGCCCCGGGCCGGCCTCGCCCTGCCCTGGGCTGACTTCTCCCCCCAGAGCCGGCTGCGGAGCACCTGGGCACTGAGCACGAAAGGCAGGGACGCGGCGGCGTGGACAGGGGGCCTCGGGGGCCAGAGAGAGAAGGGGCTGGAGGGCCAGGCCCGGGGCTCGCCCAGCCTCGCCATGGACCCCAAGAGAGGCCTGCCCTTTTCCGGCTTCTCGCCACTGCTCTCCACGCAGCTGTTTCACTTCGGGAAGAGTGTCTCCTGGGGGGGGAAGCAGGCCAGCCTCTTCAGTCCCCCGCTGGGTCTGCCTCTACAGGGCCCATCCTTCTCGGCCTTCCGAGAGACCCAGGCTGGCCACGGCCCAGTGTTCGGAAGCTCACACTTGCTGGTGAAGCAGGAGGGTGGCCGCTGGCCGCCCAGGAAGTCCCAGGCAGGGCTCAGTCTGCCCGACAGAAGGAACTCGGGGCCGGAGGAGAGCATCTTAGACCTGCGGTACAGGCGGAGGGGTGTGGACAGAGACGAAGACCAAGAGGCCCTGGGCAGCGACGCCAGCGAGTTCAGTGATGCGTCTGTGGAGGAGGGCGGCAGCCTCTTGGCCAAGGGCCCCGTCCTCCAGCTGTGAGCACGCTCCTGGCCGCGGGAACTGGGCGAAGCGTGTATGTGCCGGTCCCCACGTGTCACACACTCCTGATGACGGGGCGGAGCCTTGGAGGCCCCTGTACAGCCTGTATATATATGTACAGTAACGCGAAAGGATGTTTTTATTTAACGGATGTGTCCTGGTAAATAGGATTTTTGTAGGCTTTTTGTAAATTATTTAAAGTGCTGTAAAAAATATTTTTGGTGAATACCATTGTTGGATTTGGTAGGGCGTTCCTCGGGGCAGTTTTCCGTGGTCACCGCACTAGTCTTAGATCAGCAAACACTTGGTTCCAACTGTCCCTGCGCTTGGGGTTGATCGCTGGTGGCCATGGCCAGTCGTGGCCACAGTTCGGGCCCGAGGAAGGCAGCAGCTGGTGCCCCGCCTGAGACGCGCCACAACGCCCCAGCGGTCTTGGTTGGGACACTCCTGGACAGCACGTCTTTCGTAAAAGAGGCCACAGGCCCCCAGGAGGCCCGAGCATGTCTTCGACTGGAAAAGCGTTTCAAAGCACAATGGCCAGCGAGCAAACCGGCCATGCCAGTTGCACATAGAAATCCTGAGTGAGATCTCAGGGCCCGTCACCAGTTCACACCTGAAGCCTGTGTTGTTCAATGTCCAGTCCTGTTCACTTATGACATGATTCTACCAGCTCAATAAACCTCTTTTTATACAGGAGCTGCCGTCCTTCGTTTTTAATCACAGCTCCAAAAAGGTACCAGGCAGCCCGTGTGTTTTAAATGCCCTTGTCCTGATCCGTGCAAAGCAAAGAGGCAGCGGCTGCTTTGCGGGTTCTGGCGCCCGGAGTCCTGAGGACCGAGGACAAAGCCCACCGCCCTCCGGGAACTGGGCTCGCTGGGGCTGTGCTCCACCGGCAGGGCCGTGCCTGCGCTCTCGGTGTGTTTGAGCGGCGGTGCCATGCACACAGGGAAGAGCGTGGCATCCTGTGCCTTGTGCTCTGAGGCTGCTGCGGTGCCCACAGGTACAGAAGAGGCAGGTGGGAACCTGCACACGTGAGGCTGAGCACTGACGTTTACCCGCGATCGTCCAGCAAACTTTGATCGGCTGCCCCGAGTGTGACAACTCATCAGTTTAGCTGCAGTGGGCCTGGAGCAAGGTTTAATTTGCAGCTGAAGTTGTTATTCTAATGTGCAAGTGAATTTTCTACATGTTGTGCCCCCCTAGGTCTTAGCAGGAATTCACTTCTGTACCCAAATGGGGACGTGTGCCGGCACCCACAGTCAGTGTCCACTGGGTCAGATGCTGTGACGAGCAGGCCCTGTGGACTCCGTGACCGTCCGGTGCCTACACGCTGTGCATTCGATATTTCCGTTCTCAAATATTCATTCACTTAAGTGCTTCCAGGAAAAACAACTCATTCATCCATGCTTTAAATTTCATTTAATTTTGAAGGAGTGCTTTTAACACTTGAAAACAAAAATCAGCTTGTTTTGTATATAAGAACTGGATTTTTTGTTTTTTGGGTTTTTTTAATGCTAATAAATCAAGCACTGCTCACAAATCAGTTGATGTAGTCTGTCCTGTGCAGAGTGGCCTTTGCAGGATGTTGACGTGAGAACCCAATGTCTAGGACCTGCCAATGTTCTCCTGTGCCATCGTGCATTTAGTCCTGAGCACCTCTCTGCTCCTGCGGCCCATCCCAGTCTCCCCCAGACCCTTTGCACCTTCCTCTCCCCCTGCCTCCCCAGCCCCGGTCTGTGTGCTTACTTGGCAGTGCAGGCCATGCCTGGTTTTCACAAGCTGGACATAAACGTGATTGTGCGGGCCCATCCCTGGATTTCCAACAAGCCACGCTGCGTGAAAGCTTTTGCCTTTTCTCTCCCCAACATCCTAGGTCAACTCTGGCCCACACTGGGGCCAAGGTCCGAGGTCCCCCTGCACCCTGTCTGCAAAGGGGGCTTCAGTGGGGGCAGACGGGAGCACTGTCACTTAGTGATGGCTGTCTGTACGTTTGCAGCCCTGGTACAGCTCCTCCGATGATCCAGGCCCGACCCTGCATCCGTGCATCACAGCATCCCCGGAGCTGCTGCATGAGATGGTACATGTGCCCGCACTTGTAGGAAGAGTCTCGGGGAGGATGTGTTACCAAATCAAGCTGTAATTACTAAGACCTACAGATAAGTCCGAACCAAAGAGCCCCTCTTGCTTCCCAGTGGGGAGGGGGTGGGCGTCTATGTACCTGGGGCCACAGGTTCATTTCACCTAATGCAAAGAAGGGGGAGAGATCTGGTTTTTGAGGTGTCTAATGCTCTGGGTTAGATCATCCTGGGGCCACTGTGTCGCTGCAGGAACTGCCCCCTTTTCTGGAAAGAATGGGCCTGTTTCAGAAGTCCCAGCAGAATAGGATGGGAGTGGGAAGAGGGGGAAGTCCTGGAGGTTAGTGTTCGACGTTCACCACCCGCGTCTCCGCATCAAGGAGAGGGTCTTCCTAAAGAGAAGAGTCATGGGCTTCCCTGTTAGCGCAGTGGTTAAGAATCCGCCTGCCAATGCAGGGGACACGGGTTTGAGCCCTGGTCCTGGAAGATCCCACATGCTGTGGAGCAGCTAGGCCCGTGCGCCACAACTACTGAGCCCACGTGCTGCAACTACTGAAGCCCGCACGCCCTAGGGCCCGTGCTCCTCAACAAGAGAAGCCACCGCAATGAGAAGCCCGCGCACCACAATGAAGAGTAACCCCGCCTCACCACAACTAGAGAAAGCCCACGCACAGCAACGAAGACCCAATGCAGCCAAAAATAAATAAAATTTTAAAAAATAGAGAAGAGTTGCTCTGAACTTTCTCTTTTGCTCAGAATCCGAGTTATCAACAGGTTTTCCCAAGCTGAGACACACTCGCAGTGGGAAACCAGGCCCTCAACTGAAATAGTAGCACTTTATCTGCTCATATAAAAATTATTGCCACCTTGACCCTCCTCCTCCTTGAAATTAATTTAAGGGCCTGTGTAGGGGGGCGGGGAAGGGGAAATATTATATTACTTGCAGAATCTTTGAGATTTCTGGTGTGTTGTGTGCTGAACAGAGGGATTATTTTTCCCAGTGTCAACATATTTTACTATGTATTTGAAACCATTTAATTGACTGTAAATAAAAGATTAAATATCACTGAAGAAAAATAGACAAACAAATGAAAGTATACTTTTAGAGTAAGAAGTTACTGGTTTTAAGCCAACTCGGCAGCTAAATTAAGCGATTAGTAAAGTGTTGTGAAACTTCGTCAATGTTTCATTTCAGAGTGGAATAAAGGCCAGATAAAGCAAAGACCTACTCGTGGGTGGGGAAGGAGTTTCTCTGGAATTGCCGTGCGGTTTATTTAATAACCTGTGGAAACTGGTTTTTGTTACCCTGTTTGTATCACCTTTCCCGTAATTGTTCTGACTGGATTTAAGATTTCAAAAGAACTCAGTACAAAGGTCAGAAGAATGATGGGTGTCATTTTCTTCCCATTCTATATGCTATAATGCCGAACAGAAGGCATGTTCTTGTAACTTAGGATTAGATCTGTCAATCTAAACTCTTTTATTTTCCCTCACACATAAAGATTCCAGTTTGAAAGTATGTTAAAAAGATAAATTTCATGATAATCACTGGAGTTCCTATATGACTCATGCAAACATGTAGGAAGTTAGAGTGTGTCTATGGGGTCAGATGCTGATGACCTGGCCCTTCCCAGGACCCCCCAAGGTGGGTTCAAGCCCAGGACCTGCTGCAGGGCACCCCCTCTGGACCCTAATTTTCCCATCCATAGATGGAGGTACAGCAAGACCTGCCCCAGGCGTGAGCATTAGATGAGGTGACACTGTCAAAGCTCTTCGAAACCGTGAAAGCAGACAAGTGGAGGGGAGCACGGCACCTCGCGGGGGCCCAGGCGCCAGGAGCATGTGGGAGTTGGGAGCCTGAGCCGGAGATGGTGGGTGAGTTTTCAGGAAGACGGGCATGTACGTTATACCCGAGGTACTTCGGTTGTCCGTCTTTCCAGACATTTATTCTACGTACAGAGTCTAACGTTCCATTAACTCATTAGCAACTGATACAGAAATATTGGTTATTGGCTATGTCAATTAAAGCATTTCAATGCCTGATCTTGATGCCAGAATTAACTTCATAAAGCTCACTGGCGTGCTTGGCATGTTTCGTTTGTGGATGTCAGCTCGGCTGACCGTCCCACCCTGGGCCCTGACCTACACACACTGTCCCGTTGCGGGAGTGCAGGTGCTCACCGGGTCTAGATTGGAGGGGAAACAGTCACTCTGCCTGACGGCTGCATCCTCCCCTGGATCCCCTGCGCTTCCCAGCCAGCCACAGAGGAAGGGATGTGTCCTTTTCAGTGAGTTTAGAAACTGGATTGATGAGCTGTTCTTTTTCTTTTTTTATTTCAACAGAGGAGAAATACAGAAACATTCTGAGGATTTTGGTATTTTTAATGAAAGGTTGTTTAAAAAAAGGCATTGTCAGTGTGATGCCTGGAGTCTGTGCCAGTTTTCCAGCTCAGGAGAAGGATGTGACATAGACTCTGGCTCCAGACTCAGCTTTGGACCTTTTCTATTCAATAGATTGATTTTCTCTGGGAACCACTTCCACCCCAAACTGAACGTTAAGAATGTTGCTGAAATGTTTACTTTTGTGTAATAATAAGTTTTTAATGAAGAAATAACCGGTCATGGTATTTCATTTCCTCCCAAATTCATATGTGAGTAAAATCTCTTTGGGTAAAAACCTTTGTAAAGAAGGTAGCGACGATGGTCTGTAACAATGATTTCTTCTGTCTGGTTCCAACACATTCCGGATTTCCTGTGATGAGCTGTCATAAAGGAAGGTGGGAGGAATCTATGTCTGGAAGATATATATTGTCCTAGAAAATGTTTTCTTATTGAGGACCCTCGACATCCTAGTAAACATTGATTGAGAACTAACTACATGGAAAGAGAAATCCACTTTATGTAGTTATTACCCCCATCTGAGAAAAACATGGTCTTCCCCGCCTGATTTTTTAAAACTTTTTATTGAAAAGGGACAATGAACAGCAAGCGGGGAACCCCAATGTACACCTCACTCCTCAGCAACAAGCAGCACTCACCAACCTTGTTTTTTCCGCCTCTGCCCCGGCCCTATTCATGGCCAGGGGGTGCTCAGTATCACGCCAAGCTTGGCCCGGGTCAGGGCCAGTAAGGGCCCTCCTGCCCGGTCCCGCCTCGAGCTTTCCTCCTGAGGTCCCCTCTGCCTCCTCGCCCAGCCCTCGTCCACACCCAGGCAGGGCATCCTACCCTCCCTCCGTGGCTCGGCAGGATGCTTGAGAACAGAAACCACGTGTAGTTTGTCATGAGTATAAAAATGGCTCCCAAATAAAGATGCAGGTGGGGCTCTCTGGGCGTTCCCAGCATTCAGACTGAGATCGGGGTCCCAGGATGCCCACCGCCCTACTTATTGGTTATACCTGAGTCAGGCACTGGGGACATGGCAAGGTTTTTAATGGAAAGTCAAGCCATTAGCTCTTTTTCATCTAGATGTAAAACAGAGAAAGTAGGGCATCATAGCCCCATTTGCACATTTTTCTAACCTAGAGAGGAAAAATATTTTCAGGGAAAGCAGTGAAGTGTGTTCCTTCACAATTGGGCAAATTATCAAAGATTAGGGCTGCCAGTTGTCCAGACTATCTCCGCCAGAGCCGGGAGGCCCCTCAATCACAGATGGACGGCTTGCTGACCCCATAGCTGGGGTGGAAGTTGAGCCGGTCATAGAAGGTGATGAAGTTGTCCGGACCCGTCACAACGCTCTTCTCCATGTAGACGTTGAAAGTATTGTTCTGGAACATTCCACCAACTGCAACTTGTCTAGAAAATTTGTACGAATTTGGATAAAATACCTTCTGGAAGTGAAAAGGGGACACTAGGGTTAGTGATACATGATAACACTCTTGAGCAATCAGTCATTAGGTATTTTGGGAAGAAAAATAAAAATTTGTAAGAAAATGTTTTTAAATTCTTATTTTGTAAGAAAATGTCGTCTCCAATCCTAGGAAGCAGAGATCCTGGGAGAATGACCTGTAAATGCTCTAGGAACTTTCTAGATAAATAATCTTCTCATAAAAGCTCTATCCCCCATGAAAAACAGGTAAATAAGCAATTATCATGATCTTTTAACATGAATAATTTGGAAGAAAAACAACAACACTGCCAGCCCCAAAATGGGAGGCCCTCCTATCTTGGGTACCCAGGGGATGCTTACACTGGTCCATCTGTCCTTCACCTGGACCCATCAGGGGGTTCTAGGAGGCTCCCTGCCATGTGAGGTTGATCTCAAAAAGGGGTCAGGTTCCCCAACGGTGCATAGACCCCGGGGCCCTTTTGTAACCTGTGCTTTCATCAGCCAGTGCTACCTCTTTAAGATCACAGGTTAAATATTTCATAAAATACGGTATTACTCCAAAAAGAAGGCAGTTCTTCATTTATTGGCCTCAAAACCTACTGCATTCGGTTACGAGAGTTGGCTGGTTGTACGAGTGAATGGGGCCAGCCCTTTGGGATGTTGTAAGGAAGCCGACATGCCCTTTTTTCATCCTTTAACTCATTTCATTGCTAAATTCATTCGTTCATTTATTTCTACCCTGCCCTGTCCCAAAAGGAATTGAGGTGCGCCCTCCCCCTTCGGGATGCTGGAACTGCGGGCCTCTCTGCACCTCCCCCTCCCGATGTGTTGCTCTTTTGAGAAATGCGGAGTCAGCCTCCTCCTAGAGATGCCCCACCTGCGCACCTTTCCTTGCTTCCTCCTTACCGGCATCTCGTGCACGGTGGGGGCTCTGCTCCCGTAAGCTTGGTTACTGGTCCTGTACACTGAGGGGGGCTCCTCGGTCCTAGCAGATGAGAAAAATACTTTCTTTTCCACTCATTTGTTTTAATTCTGCCCAAGCCACAGCTTTAACATATTTGGTTGATGGAGCTTTGTTGGACATGCCCCAGATGGGCGATGCAGCCGTGAACCTGGGCTCCTGTGGAGTGCAGGGTTGGCCTTCCTGGCAGGCTCAGCCTCCCTGACTCCCTCTGCTGACCTCTGCCAAAGCCCTAAAGAACTCCCAGGTGGCAAGTGCTGGCCCTCAGCCCCAGCGGGACCTGGGCCCATGCTGTCATTTCCTGGGTGGGTGGGTAGGCTGGGAGCTGTGACTCAGCCTCCAGGCCTGCCGCTCGAGGGGGCGGCGGGGGGGTTCCCTCCACTTCTGAGCCTCCAGGAGAAAATGTTCCTGCAGTGTCTAGCCCTGATGCTATTGGTACAGCAGTTTAACTAGTGGCTGTGGGCTCAGACACCCCAGCTCTACCTCATACTAACTCTGGGATCTGTTTTTCTACAACCCAGATGTCCCTCCTGGGAAAGGAAGATGCTAACAGAGCCAACTCTGTAGGATCGTGGAGGGACTAAGGGGGGTGGGGGGAGCAGGGAAGGCGCGCACAGCCTGCCCAGCTGTGTCTTAAGAGGCTGCAACGCACTGGAACAGCTGGCAGGCCACGCCCCTCGGCAGCCTGGTGATGGAGGTGTTGCCATGCACCTCAGGCGGACGGGTCCTCTCCGCCTAGAAAGGAGAGGAGACTGGTCCTGCCCTAGAGGGTGCTGCTGGGATCAGCCCGAGTTGTGTGATTTCCCCTGGGCAAACCCCGCCCCACCTCGCTGGCGGGAGGCCCACTCACTCCACCCGCAAGCCACAAGCCGCAGGCAGCACCTCCGCGCTCATTTGGTGGTTAACAGCTGACACCGCTTTTGACTTGGGGGCCAGGAGGGGGCCTGGGGGTTCTTGCACAAAGGGCCATCTGGGCAGAGCGCAGGACCAGCTGGGCACCTGGCTGGCGGCTGGACCAGGAGCCCTTTCTTTCCTCTTCGTATGCCAGGTGGACCCTGACCAGACTCCCTGGTCCTCACCGGTAGCCCCGAAACCAAGCCGGGTTGTTGAACCTGGCCGGCAGGTCCTCGCTCACGCGGTAGTAGTCGCTGGTTTTCTCCGTGGGGGCCTTGGCCTTGGGCACCTCCTGCTCCGCGCACCCCTGGGGGTCCTCTTCGGACATCTCGCCTCGGTCCACCCGAGTTTCGGGGGAAAGAAAGAGCGGGCAGGAAACAGCTTCTCAGCCCTGGGGCCGCGAGGGGCCGCGCGGCGTCTTGTTGCTAAGCGACGGCCCGGTCACCTGACTGGATGGGCGGGGTCCTTAAAGGCGCCGCGCCTCCTGGGCCGGAGGCCGCCCACCACCGGCGTGTGGGGCAGAAGTCCAAGGTTCTAGAACCTTCCGTGGCGAGCCACGAGGCCCTGGGCTGGCCGGGATAATAAGGCATTACTTCCTGGGGCCGCAGTGCCGGGTACCCTATGATCAGTAGCCTTCGGCGCCAACATTTTCTCAAATGCGGTGGGGGTCAGATTTCCAGGCAGATGAAACCCCGGGCCTGGGGCTTCATCGGCAAATTGCGGAGTTCAGGTTCTCTAAGGCCGCTCCGCTGTAGCGATCCGACGCTCACCGCGTGGGCCAGGGCTGCTCCTTGACCCCCACCCCCGACTTCAGGCCCCCCAGTACGCTGCATCTAAAATTAAGACTCCAGGGCTTCCCTGGTGGCGCAGTGGTTGAGAGTCCGCCTGCCGATACAGGGGACACGGGTTCGTGCCCCGGTCCGGGAGGATCCCACATCCCGCAGGGCGGCTGCGCTCGTGAGCCATGGCCGCAAAAAACATAAAATTAAGGCTCCAGATTTGCCTAACTTTATGGAATCTTTCTAAGCCAAATGTTTAAAACTTAAAACACTTTTGTACAGCGGGAGGTTGTGCTGGACTGGCCGCAGGTGAAGACGGTCCCCATCTCCTGGCGAGTTCCCGCGGGACGGCTGGGAACCTCCTCGGCCGCCGGGCACTGTGCAGGGAGGGGGCGAGGGGAGGAGTATGCAGACCCCGCACTCGACAGGACCCCGGCCCCGGCCCGCCCCACGCTCCTTGCGGGTCCACGGCGCCCGGGCCGACTTGGGGCGCAAGGCCCCGCCCTCCCCAAGGACTGCGTGCTCCGACCCGGGGGGCAGGCGGGGGCCAAGTGGCGGGGACGCGTCCAGAGCTGGGGTGCCCGAGAGAGGCGGCGGGCGCTCAGTGGCACCCCCGGGCCTGCAGGTGGCGCTGCGGCGAAGGCGCGGGCCGCGGCCGGAAGGAGGAGCCGCTCGTGGGGCCGCGCCTGCCCGTCTTCCGCGTCCGTCTGTCCGTCCGCCTCTCGGAGTCCATGCCATGGTACCCGGCTCGGTCCTACCCCGGCTGCTCGGCGCGGGTGAGGCGCCCGGGACTCGGGGGGTGGGGGGCGCGGCGGGGACCCTCTTCCGGGCCGGGAGGCGGGAGGGAGGGAAGGAGGGAGGCGGGCGGGGGGCGCGCGCCACGAGTTTGCTGTCGCCGCAGGTGTCCGGCGCCGGCCGCTCCAGCTGCACCTCGTCCAGACGGCGACCCCGGGCCCGGCGGGTCCGAGCGGCAGGACGCTGGGGAGCGCCGCGGCCTCCGCGGCCCGGGAGCCCGAGCGCAGCAGCGGTAACGCCGACCCTGCGGTCCTGGGGGTTTGAAATTGCCCCGCTGCTGGGAGTCCCGGGCGCCCTAGGTCTCCATGGGGCCCCTGGAGGATGCGGGACCGGGGAGGGCGAAGGGCGGCCTTCCGCCCCTGGCAGCCCACGTGCTGGGCCGCACGAGTTTGCAGCCCTCCGAGCAGCCCCACTGCCGAGAAGGGCCGAGGCCTCCCCCCCGCCCCACGAACCGCGGCCGGGGAGCTCCCGCGGGCGGCTGGCGGGACTACGGGGATCTCAGACACCACCCGGCTCCCCTCCTCTCCGAGTGAAGACTCGGCCACGTTTACCCAGGAGCGAAGCCGGGGTCAGATCCCGGCCTCCGCCCCGAGCCTCCAGAAAAGGACCCTGGGGACCCTCAGCATCTGCCCTCGCGCAGCCCCCAGGCTTGGGAGCCGGGGTCCAGACCCTGCATCCTCTCCCCCTCCCCGCCCCAGATCTCAACGAGAGGATCCTGAGCGAGCCCCTCAAGCACTTCGACTTCTTCAATGTCAAGGAATTGTTTTCTGTTAGAAGTCTCTTCGATGCCCGGGTGCACCTGGGACACAAAGCTGGCTGTCGGCACAGGTAGGTGACGCCCCTGGCGAGTGTAGGGGTGCCCGGGGGGCTCGGGACCCTTGCCTTGGCGTCCAGGGCTCCTCTTTCAGTTTGTTTTAAGAGCGTCTAGCTCCCTTTTCTTCCAGATGGGATGATTGAGCCCCAAGGAGGGGCAGATGTTTATTCTCAGGCCCCGTTTGCTCCCCCCGACCCCCAGAACCCGTGGACCTTGCTATGGGGCTCCTGGTCCTCGGTGGGGTCAGGCCTGCTGCTGCTGGTTCCCAGACAGACAGGCCAGCCTGGAGGGCGGTGCTGGCAAGGCCGTCGGCATCTCGAGGGGGGGGGGTCTCCAAGGGCACGCAGAGGAGTGGTGACTGGCCCAGTCTGTTCACGTGGCGATTTTGACGGCTGGGTTGGGCGTGGAATGGAGGAGCAGTTAGGCCAGGGAGGGAGGCGGTTGTAGATGTTCAGGGGAAAGGTGATGGGCCCAGCTGCGCCGGCAGAGCCGGAGCAGTGGTTGGATGTGGGGTGATGGGGGCAGAGCCGGAGGTCCGGTTGAGCAGAGCCCAGAGCAGGTGTCGACATCCTTCACATCAGGAACTTGGGTCCTGTGAGGGTGACCCTTCGGCCACCCCAGTGAGGATGTCACGCAGGCACTAGGGAGAAGCAGCCTGGGCCGGGGGCCACCACATCAGGACCTTCTGAGAACATGCGGAGTGGGGGATGGAGGAGAGAGGAAATCCCGGGCAGGAGCCCTGATCAACCAGCGCCTCAGAGTCTGGGAAGAGGGGGAGGGGCCGGGGCATGGGAGGAGGGCGCGCCACTGTAGGTGCTGCGGAGAAGTCACCTGAGGTGAGGGCACGTGGGGCCTTGGGAAGGCTCTTTGGAGAGGAAGAGACAGAGTCCCGGCGGGAGTGAGCAGAAGCGTGAACGGGGCGGGGGCTGCAAGAGGGCAGGCTTCGCAGCCCCGGCTCTCGGCGGGGCCAGCGGGTCTGTGCCCTCAGGGTTCCCCTCCGAGGCCTGGCTGCCTCCTGCTCCGGCCGGTCATGCTTGCAGCCCGGGGCACCCCCTGCCTTTCTGGTTCCCCAGCCCCGCCCCCGGGGGCGGGGGGGCCTCAGTTGTAAAGCCGCAAAGGCGATGATAATGACAAGGGTGGGAGCCAGACGAGCAGCACCGGGTGGGACGCTGTCCAGACGTCACGTTTAAGTGTCCAGACGTCCGTGTGGGTCCACTCTGTTAGGCGCCCCGCGCGGCCAGGTGGAGGTTCAGGGGGGTAAGCCGCTTGCCCGAGACGTGGAGTGGCCTGCAGCCCAGCCTGCCCTGCTCGCCCACCCTCACCGCCCCCCGCACTGCCCGCGGCTGTCACTCCTGGGACAGCGTCCCTGCTGCTGTTATCCTGGTGAGGGCTGCAGACTGTACCAGCCCTGGGCTGGCCGTGCCCCCCATGCAGGGGCCCGGGGCTGGGGGAGCACATGAGAAAGGGCGGGTGGAGGTGGCCACATGGGGCTGGTTCACACTGGCCTTGGTGGGTGTCCGGCAGGTTCATGGAGCCGTATATCTTCGGTAGCCGCTTGGACCAGGACATCATTGACCTGGAACAGACGGCGACGCACCTGCAGCTGGCCTTGAATTTCACGGCCCATGTGGCCTATCGCAGGGGCATCATCCTGTTTGTGAGCCGCAGGCGGCAGTTCTCACACCTGATCGAGAACGTGGCCCGGGACTGCGGGGAATACGCCCACACCCGCTACTTCAAGGGCGGCCTGCTGACCAACGCGCCCCTCCTCCTGGGCCCCAGGGTCCGCCTGCCAGACCTCATCATCTTTCTGCACACGCTCAACAACGTCTTTGAGCCCCACATAGCCGTGAGGGACGCGGCCAAGATGAACATCCCCACTGTGGGCATCGTGGACACCAACTGCAACCCATCCCTCATCACGTACCCCATCCCGGGCAACGACGACTCGCCCCCGGCTGTCCAGCTCTTCTGCAGGCTCTTCCAGACCACCATCAACCGGGCCAAAGAGAAGCGCAATCAGGTCGAGGCCCTGTACCGACTGCAGGGCCAGGAGGGCGCCAAGGGCCACGGTACAGCTGACCCTCCTTCCCCGGGAGTGCAGGCCGAGCTGGACTTGGGTCATTCCCCTTGACCTTCCTGCCCTTCTCCCAAGTGAAACAGCAGCCAAGTCTGTTCCGAAGCTGGGAACCAACCCCCCATACCCACACCCACCCCTGACATGGTCCTTAGCACCTTCCCAGTTATTCCAGGCTTTGGGTCCCTGCTGCTAGGAACGCTTCTCAGCAGCTGCCCGCCCGGGGCTCCACTTCAGACCCAAGGGCCCAGCAGGCTCCCTGGGCAAGTGGCCTGCCTGAAAAGGACCCGTCGGAAAACATCCCGTCCCTGGAGTCTGAAGTCCTTGCTTCTACCTCGAGATGCGTCCCTTGTATGTTAGGAAGGTTCTCACCAGGTTGACTTTTCTCAACCAGAATACCCGTAGGTTGGGCTGCTTCCCTGCTGCCTGGTTTCAGGGGCTATTTTATAACGTGAGGTTGCAGGGGGAGCCACTAAGAAGATTCCGTCCGGGTTGGGACAGGCTGGGCAAAGCAGACAGCGTGATTTCAACAGGAATAAAACGTAGATTTGGGCAGAAGGGGGACCTGGACCATTGGTTCTGCAGTGTGGTCTGTGTGGTTTGTTTTCATCGGCACCCACGGGGCCCCTGGAGCACACGAGACACGTTCCTGCCCCCTGGGTCCTTGAGCTTCAGGGAGACAAGGCAGGCATGTGCACGTGGGTTTGGCGCCGTCTTCGGTGTTGAGGCTCGAGGCCCTCGTGTCCCGCCCGTGCCCTGGACAGGCATCCTTCCCAGGGGGTCGGGTAAGATGGGACCCTGTTCACAGGAACTTTTGGACGCCCCCTCATTTGTGGGCCCTTCCTTGGCAACGCTTGTGTTCCCGGGATGAGGTGTGGGTCCCTGCTTTCCAGGACCCCACCCCGTGGCTCCCGGTGTACCTGACGACCCCAGGACCCTGTCTGCTGCCGAGGGTCCAGGCAGCAGGATCTGGTGGGGTCAGGACAGGATGGCCTCGTGGATGGATGCATCATGCCAGTCCACGTCTTACAGTAGCACACGGGGGCAGGAGGACTGGTCCCACAGGCCCACTCAGCATCTTTCAGTGGGGGCATGCAAGGTGGAGGTCCCTGGTGTTTTCTGGAAGGGTTCACAGTTTGGAAGGTGCAAGGAGCTGAATGCCAGTTTGAAACCAACTGACAGGCATTGGTTTAATTTGCGAACAGGAAGTATGGGCATGCAAATTCACAGGCAGGTAAATTGAGGGGTCCCCCCAAGACTTTCCCACCACAAGATACCTCCCTCGGTGGGTGCGGGTAAGATTTCCCGAACTCCTTTGGAGAGAGCTGGCCGGGCCTGTCGCTCAGCGCTCCAGGGAGGCCGGAGTGGGCAGCCAAGACCCTCGAGGTCAGCGCAGTGTGAGAAGTCTCAACTGCTGTGGACGGGAGCTCTGGAACGTGAACTGGGCCTCCCCGAGGTGGAGGGTCCACACCGCCCTTCAAAAGCAGGCCATCTGGGGAGGGCAACGCTGGCAGGGTGACGAGGGACACGCAAGGAGGCCCTGTTATCTCGCCCTTGACTCGGGCTGGGTGGAGGAGAGCAGCCCTGGAGGGTGGGCTCCCCGGAGTGCCCCGCCCCACCCCATTCCCTGTGGTGGCCTGCCTGGCCCTGGCCATCCTCTGTCCCCTGAGGATCCCCCTGGAACCTGCACCAGACACAGGCCAGTGAAGACCAGCAGGGACAATGAGAGTGTGTGTCGGTCACTGTGCTGCCGGTCCTGGGGACGCTGGGAGCAGGGCGGACAGGGGTGGCCACACTGAGCAGGTGACTCGGCGGATGATGGGACACAGATGAGCTGGGTGGTTTCAGGTACACGAGGACCTGGAGGGAGGCACGGGCTGACGGGGCCCAGAGACCGGATGGGGGCAGCTCCAGCAAGAGCAGCCGGGGGGGCACTTCCAGAGGGGCTCAGGTAAAAGGACGGGAGAGGCAGAAAACAGGCTTCCACCCTAGTCGGGGGTCAGCCAGCCCCGGCAGACATCAAAGCAGGCACGGCAGTTGTGACAGCCTCATGGCCTCGTCTAGATACAGATGCATCCTCCCTGCAGGAGGGGACCTCCAAGTTTGCCAACCTGGAGATAAACACCAAGAGCGGCCAGAAGCCCCGAAGGCCTGGAGAGCAAGGGCCTGAGCCCTCCCCTCCTGCTGCCGCAGTGACGACTTGCCCATTACACCTGACCTTTCCTGGGGTCTGGCAGGGTCGTGCCCTGAGTGGTTGGTGTCCCAGGGGCCTGGAAGAGCCGGGTTCAGGGGGGGATTTGGGGCCAGGGTGGGTGAGGGCAGGTGTACCACGCCACCAACTCGGACCAGAACAGGCTCGTGGTGAGTGTAGGCGTGCAGGGTGTCAGAAGCCATCGTGGAGCCATGGCACCATGACAAAGTCGTGAGCAACGGAAGGCGAAACTGCAAGGCGGCGCTGTGCCAGGAAGGTGGACTACAGCTCTGTTGTTATGTTTGATGATAATAAATTTACATATAGGGGCAATTTTGGGGGGATGTTGCTCCACGTGAAAGAAAAATTCCTCTAGGACTCCCCCTCCTGAAACTACCACAGAATGGGAAGTACCCACTAAAGCCCCGGGGAGATGGGTAAAGAATTAAGAGCCTGGAACTAAGGGGATGTTTTTATGAAAAACACCCTCTAGTATGGAGTTATGGCCATGGGCCGGAGTTCCTGATGACATAGGAAATTTATGGTTCTATTACAAAGGAAGATTAATTATAGAAAAGCAAATGACTAGAGCAGAATTGGTTGCTAGGATAGGGAGAAAACACTGTCTCAGTTAAAGGAAACAACGAGAAAGAGCATGTAGGTACATTGTAAATATTTTCATGGAACCATTGTAAAAGGTTGCCCATGCAAGAAGAGAAATAGGAACAAGTAGCTCCAACTTTTACAATTAAAATAATCATATAACTGCTTGGCTTGGTTACTAAGAAATAACCTGTGATTAATGGGAACTTGGGGAAATATTTTAATAGGACATCTAGAAACTAGGGGATTTTTTTTTAATCTTTATAGAACATTTTGAGGTTTGATTGTGCTAAGATTGTTTGGCCACGTACCTGGTAATGTAATCAACTACGATATATAAACCTGTGATTGTGAAGAATAAAGACATGAGAAAGAGAAACATGCAATGCTGATACTTTAAGAAGTGTAATAGAATTATTTCCTTCACCAACGCTATCCATCCCTCGGGTATCCCTGGACTCGCTGGAGCTGGACTCCGGCAGCAGGGGTCTCTAGAATCGGGCCTGCAGGTGGCTGGGGCCAGACACCACCTGGGGCCACTGCCCAGGGTCCGGCCCAGGACTTTGCCTCCAGTGGCCAGTCCCAACCCAAGGAGCTGGGCTCCTCCCTTCACCCACCAGTGCTCTCCAGGCCTGGCCCTGGCCACGTGCAAAGCCAATTCTTTCTATACTGTTGCATCTCAACATACGAGCCTAAGTATTCTCACACTGTTTTTTGACCTGTCCCTCTTTTGTCCGAAAATTAGCCCGTGTATGAAAATGAGTCGGCCCTGAACCTGTATGAGACCTGCAAGGTGCGGACCGTGAAGGCAGGCACGCTGGAGAAGCTGGTGGAGCACCTGGTGCCCGCCTTCCAGGGCAGTGACCTCTCCTATGTCACCATCTTCCTGTGCACCTACCGAGCCTTCACCACCACCCAGCGGGTCCTGGGCCTGCTGTTCCAAAGGTGAGCGCCCCGCCCCTCCCCGGCACAGTGGCTCCCCACCCACCCACTGGCTGTGTGTCTTGGGAATGTTGCTTTACCTCCCTGAGCCTCAGTTTGCTCACGTGAAGGCCGGGCTGCCAGGGCTGTCGGATAAGCATGGACAGTGCGGCCCCTCACCCGGCCCTGTGGAAAGGGCTGCTGAGGGCTGGGACGGTTTTAATTAGGGTTTTCCTCTCCCTGTGGAGAAGCTCTCTGCTTCCAGCCCCTGGGCAGAATAGTTTTCCCATTTGTAAAGAAGTTTCCAGATTCGGTCTCAGGGGTCCTTCCTGGGAGTAGCCAGAGCAGGGCTGGCTGGGGGCTGGCTGAGGGCCCAGGCCCACTCAGGCATCTGTAAGGTGCTGGTTGGGCTCATTCATTCAGCAATACATACGAAGCACCTACTGTGTGCAGGCACTTTTCTAGGCATTTGGCTTAATTCAGTGAACGGTGCAGACAAAAATCCCTGCCCTGCCGGGCTTCCACCCTAGTCGGGGGGTCAGCCAGTAACACTAGACGTCACAGCAGGTACGGTAGATGTGACGCCCTCACGGCCTCCTCTAGATACGGGTGCATCCTCCCTTATTCCAGCGAGGACGGCGGACCTCAGGACCAACTGAAGAAGTGAGTAGACTTTGGGTCTGATGGGAGGGGCTGGGCAGAACCCAGCTGCCACACATCTTGTGATTCCCGCTGGAGGGCTGAGGTCTGGGGGCTCCTCCTGCAGGAGGAAAGGAGTCAGAGAGCTGTGGCTGGGGTCCCATGTCCCCAGGGAGCAGAGGGGAGGCTGGGGGCTCAGAGCCGGCTCCCCTGCCTCAAGCAGCTGGTGGCCTACGTGCAGCTCAACTTGCCCGGCTCCGACCTGGAGCGCCGGGCCCACCTTCTCCTGGCCCAGCTGGAGCACACAGAGCTCACCAAGGCAGAGCCGGAGGGTGAGGAGAGGGGTTGGTGCTGGACACGCAGGAGCCCCCGAGGCTGCCTCAGACCACCCACGTGGGGACTGCTGTCGGGGAAGACGTCCTGTCTCAGATTCCTGGACTGGAACTTCTGTAAAAGGCAGCGGGTTGTTTCCTTTCCTTGGAAAGGCACGTTTGGAAGGCAGGCATGTTGATCTCCTCCTGCATCTTCACTGCCGTCTCAGGATCTAGAACTGGCTCCAGCACCAGCCCCTGTACAATCTGAAGACCTAGATTCAGCTGCAGAACTAAAGCCAGATCCAGAGCTGGAGGCGTTTCCATCAGTGGCTGGAGGGACACCTCGAGCGGCGGCACCAGAGCCGGAGCCAACATCACAGTCAGTTGCATCGGCACCTCTGCATCCAGGGCCCGTGGCTGCACCTGCTCCGGAGGAGACCCAGAGCCGGCTCAGGACCCACTACCCCTGCGGGGGGAATGCGCTCTGGCACCACGCGCGGTGTCGGCTCCGGACCCACCTCTATCCGCTCCCCCCCACCCCCAAACTTTCCTTCCCCTGTCCTGTTACTATTTCTGATTTGGTGTTTAATTTTATGTTTTCATTTCACATTATTTATGGTGTCTTTTACATCTTCATATAACCAAGTTTAATTTTTTTAAATTTTAAATTGTGCATTTCAGGAGCATCGAGTATATTCACAGTTCTGTGCAACCTTCCCCAGGGTCTCGGGCAGACTGTTTCACTCCCCAGAAGGAAACCCTGAGCCAAAGCGTTCACTCCCCATTCCTCTCTCCCCCAGCCCCTGACAACCTGTAATCTGCTTTCTGTCTCTGTGTCTTTACCTGTTCTAGATGTTTCCTATAAATGGAATTATACAAGGTGGCTTTCTGTGTAGGCCACATATTTTAAGAGGGGAGTAGTTAATTTTCGTTTTCTTTTTTTTACTTGAAATAGCATTTTTGTTATATGAAAGGGAAATGCCAGATGGATTAAAGATGAGATGTACAAATTGAAGCCTTTTTTGTAAATATGTGTGCAGTCTTAGGGTAGAGACCCCTGTTCTGAGTATGGCCCCAGAGCCAGAAGACAGAAGGGAAACGCCTGGCTCTTCCCATGGCCAAAAAGAAACAAGAAACATGTAGAAAGCTGGGAAGACAAACCACAAACTGGAACAGCATTCCTCACATCCCAGGGCCAGAGAAAGGTTTGACACCCCTGTGGTCCCCCAAATCTTGAAAGTCAATGTTTTTAAAAGGGACAAAGAACAAACACGTGCAGTTCCAACAAGAGGCCACACACGTGGTTGGTACAGGTCAGAGATGCTTGACCTCCCGATGAGGACACTCAGATGTAAACACCGTGGAGACAGCGTTGTCAAAACCACACTGACAGGTTTCTAGTCTGGTGGCGACCAGCCCTGGGGACAATGTGAGGAAGCAGAGGCCCAGCAGATCCTCTAGAGGGAAGCGTGGAGGACACTCCTCTCTGGGAGAACAGTGCGCAGGACCCCAAAGCTCCACAGGTGCAACCCTGTACCTGCAGAGCTAATCCCAGGAGTTTACCCACAGGAATTCTCACATGGTGTGTGTGCCCATGTGCACATGTGTGCGTGTGCAGTTGTGGGTGTCAGGTGGGGAGGATTCTGGGGACGTGTGCCCTTCTGGAAGCTGGTTCCCCCGGGTGGATGCTGATCAGTCCATCGTCTTCCTCTTCTGCATTTTCTGGGGCCTCGAATCAGAATTTACGAAGAGCCCCTGCTACGGGACATGGGCCATTTGCCATCTTTCACTCTCAGAATCATGCTGAAGGGAACATCTGCGTCCATAAATCTCTATTTAGGGCAGAATCCATGAGGTGGATTTTCTGGGTCAAAACATATACAGTTTTTAAGGTACTGGCCACAGTTTCCAACAGAGCAGTCTCTGCCCACTTTGAGCCTCGCTTGGGAAAGCGGGGCCTCAGAGGCCCCGAAGGCCGAGACCTCAGGGAGGAAGGAGGCGGAGGACCTGGGAGTGACCTGCCCAGAAGGGACTGTCCCGCCCCTCAGCCCCGCCCCCAGCCCCGCCCAGTTCTAGAGCTGGTGCCGAAGCTGGTACAGAGCTGGCTCTAGTTCCAAGGTGGCTCTGCTCCTAGAACTGGCACTGGAGCTTCTGCAAGAGCTGGTGCTGGACTCGGCTCTAGCTCTGGGGAAGGCGCTGGAGCCAGATCTACCTCCAGAGACGGTCTAGACCTGGTTCTGCAGTTGGACAGCGCTCTCGAGCTGTCTCTCACACCGGCACTGGAGCCGGTGCTACAGCTATTGCGGTCGTTGGTTCCGGCTCTGGCTCTGGAGCGGCCGCTGAAGCTGACTCCTGGGTGGGTACTGGTTTGGCTGGAGCTGTGGATCAGGTCCTGGAGCCGCCGGTACCTCCGGAGCTAATGTTACAGCAGGTGCCGGAAGCAGCTGTGGATTTTGCTGTGGCTAAGACGCAGGAGCTGTCCCTGGTGCTGGAGCTCTCGCTGACGGTGCGGCTGACTCCACCTCCGGTCTGGTGCTGGATCTGCTTCTTGTGCCTCTAGCTGTACAGCCAGTCCTGGCTCTAGCTCTGTGGCTGGTGCTAAAACCGGTGGTGGAGCTGGTTGTAGCTCTGGCACTGGTTCCACCTCTGAAATTGGTGTCAGGGCAGATTCTGGCACTAGGGCAGGCACAGACTCTGGCCTAGGAGCTGGTGATCGAGCTGCCTCTATCTCTGAAATGGCATCATGCTGGTGCCAGAGCACCATCTAGCTCTGACGTTGGTGCTAGAGCTGTTGCTGGAGCTGGGTCTTTCTCCTGAGCTGGCGCTGGCTCTAAGTCTGCTCCTGGCACCCAAGCCCGCTCTTGCTCTGGAGCTGTGGCAGGCGCTGGCTCCCATGGGGACTCTGGCTCTGGAGTTGGTCCTAGAACTGTGGCTGGAGCAGGCTCTAGCTCTGAACTTGGTGCTGACTCTCGCTCTGGAGCTGGTGCCAGGAATGGCTGTACCTCGGGGGCTGATGCTAGAGCTGGCGCTGGAGCGACCTCTTCCTTGGCACCTAGCACGGACTCTAAATTGGCTTTGAGCTGGTTCTCACTCTGAAGTGGGCCCTAGAACTATCCCTGGGGCTGGCACAGGAGTCAGTGATAGAGCTGTCTCTATCTTCCAGAGGTCGAGCGGACATGCCAGCTGGTGTTCAAGCCAGCTCCAGCTCGTGGGATAACACCAGCCCTGCCCAGGAGCAGCACTGGAGCTGAAGCTGCAGCTGGCTCTATCTCAGGAGTTGATGCCAGTGTTGGAGCCTGAGTTGACTGTCGCCATGGCGCTGGCTCAAACTCTGGTGCTGGAGCTGACTCTGGCTCTGCAGCCAGCTCTGGCTCTAGTTGTGGAGAGCCAGAACTATTGGTGGTAATAGAACTGGCTCTGGCAATGGATCAGTGCTGAAGCAGGTGCTGGAACGGACACTGAGTCTGGAGCTTTGGCTGGAGCTGGCTCCAGATACCACTTAGCTGGCTCTAGACCTTGTGCTGGAGCAGGCTCTAGCCCTGGAACTGGCGGTGGAGCTCTCTCTAGCTCAGGAGCTAATGCTCGAGCTAGTTCTGCTGCTCACACTAGCTCTAGAGAGAGCTCTAGAACATGATGGACTGGATTGATATTTATAGGACATTCCATCCAAAAACAACAAAATACACTTTCTTCTCAAGTGCTCATGGAACATTCTCCAGGATAGATCATATCTTGAGTCACAAATCAAGCCTTGGTAAATTTAAGAAAATTGAAATTGCATCAAGTATCTTTTCCGACCACAATGCTATGAGACTAGATATCAATTACAGGAAAAAATCTGTAAAAAATACAAACACATGGAGGCTAAACAATACTACTAAATAACCAAGAGATCACTGAAGAAATCAAAGAGGAAATCAAAAAATACCTAGAAGCAAATGACAATGAAAACACGATGACCTAAAACCTATAGGATGCAGCAAAAGCAGTTCTAGGAGGGAAGTTTATAGCAGTACAATCCTACCTCAAGAAACAAGAAACATCTCAAATAAACAACCTAACCTTACACCTAAAGCAGTTAGAGAAAGAAGAACAAAAAAACCCCCAAAGTTAGCAGAAGGAAAGAAATCATAAAGATCAGATCAGAAATAAATGAAAAAGAAATGAAGGGAAAATAGCTAAGATCAATAAAACTAAAAGCTGGTTCTTTGAGAAGATAAACAAAATTGATAACACTAGCCAGATTCATCATGAAAAAAAGGGAGAAGACTCAAATCAATAGAATTAGAAATGAAAAAGGAGAAGTAACAACTGACACTGCAGAAATACAAAGGATCATGAGAGATTACTACAAGCAACTATATGCCAATAAAATGGACAACCTGGAAGAAATGGACAAATTCTTAGAAAAGCACAACCTCCCGAGACTGAACCAGAAAGAAATAGAAAATATGAACAGACCAATCACAAGCACTGAAATTGAAACTGTGATTAAAAATCTTCCAACAAACAAAAGTCCAGGACCAGATGGCTTCACAGGCGAATTCTACCAAACATTTAGAGAAGAGCTAACACCTATCCTTCTCAAACTCTTCCAAATATAGCAGAGAGAGGAACACTCCCAAACTCATTCTACGAGGCCACCATCACCCTGATACCAAAACCAGACAAAAATGTCACAAAAAAAGAAAACTACAGACCGATATCACTGATGAACATAAATGCAAAAATCCTCAACAAAATACTAGCAAACAGAATCCAACAGCACATTAAAAGGGTCATATACCATGATCAAGTGGGGCTTATCCCAGGAATGCAAGGATTCTTCAAAATACACAAATCAGGGCTTCCCTGGTGGCGCAGTGGTTGAGAGTCCGCCTGCTGATGCAGGGGACGCGGGTTCGTGCCCCAGTCCGGGAAGATCCCACATGCCGCGGAGCGGCTGGGCCCATGAGCCATGGCTGCTGAGCCTGCACGTCCGGAGCCTATGCTCCACAACGGGAGAGGCCACAACAGTGAGAGGCCCGCGTACTGCAAAAAAAAAAAAAAAAAAAAAAAAAAGCGTCATGTACCACAATGTTCATTGCAGCTCTATTTACAATAGCCAGGACATGGAAGCAACCTAAGTGTCCATCGAGAGATGAATGGATAAAGAAGATGTGGCACATATATACAATAGAATATTACTCAGCCATAAAAAGAAACGAAATTGAACTATTCGTAGTGAGGTGGATGGACCTAGAGACTCTCATACAGAGTGAAGTAAGTCAGAAAGAGAAAAACAAATACCGTACACTAACACATATATATGGAATCTAAAAAAAAAAATGGTTTTGAAGAACCTAGGGACAGGACTGGAATAAAGACGCAGATGTAGAGAATGGACCTGAGGACATGGGGAGGGGGAAGGGTAAGCTGGGACGAAGTGAGAGAGAGGCATGGACATATATACACTACCAAACGTAAAACAGATAGCTAGTGGGAAGCAGCCACATAGCACAGGGAGATCAGCTCGGTGCTTTGTGACCACCTAGAGGGGTGGGATAGGGAGGATGGGAGGGAGGGAGATGCAAGAGGGAAGAAATTTGGGGCTATATGTATATGTATAGCTGATTCACTTTGTTATACAGCAGAAACTAACACACCATTGTAAAGCAATTATACTCCAATAAAGATGTTAAAAATAAATAAATAAACAAACAAATAAAATAAAATACTCTACAGGGGAAAAAAAAAAGAAGACACAGCATCTAGAAGCCCACTGGAGTGTCCAGTCCTGCAGGCTTTGGACTTGCCAGCCCACTTGCTCACATGAGCCCACATGTTAAAATCAATTCTCTCTATATATACATACAACATATACACACGTGCATGTGTGTCTACACGCACATGTGTATAAGCCGTGTGTGTGTGTACACGCACATGTGTATAGGTCGTGTGTGTGTGTGTGTGTGTGTGTGTACACGGGTGTATCCTGGTGGAGGGCCCTGACCCGCCTCTGTCCTTCCTGCTTCCCCTTTACAATCGCTGTTATCTGAGGCCTTAGACTCAGTGCCCGGTGGTATGCAAGCCTGGTATTGCCTTCTGGGCCCTGCCGGCGTTGCCTGGGGTTCCGAGAAAAGCCTGGCTGACACTGTCCTGGCTAAAGACACACAGAAGACCCCCAGAGCCCTCTTACCTGTAACAATCCAGAATGTGGTCAGAGAGCTTACACTCACAAGGCTGGCCAACAACACGGTCAGCATGCAGACTACTGGAACAGAGAGGCGGACATATAAGGCCTCAGAAAAAGAAACTAAAAACAGGATTTTCTGAATGCGGACTTCCACAACAGGAAGGTCTGCACAGAATATGTGATCATCCCTTTCATACATGTCTCGGGGAAGTCAAGTCTTTTGCCTATTCATTGTTACCTTTTAGCGCACAACTTAATACGTGCTATTTCGTGCACAATCCTCTCCTCTGATGCTAAATATTTTCAGTCTACGGTCTGCAAAGAGAAGAGGCAATCGTGGCGTATGCAAGAAAGAGGGAGCCACCACCCCTGGAAATCATCATTAATATTTGAATTTCTAGCTGTCATTTGTTTGGGGTGTCCAATAGGCTGGTCCACCCCCAGTTACACAGCAGCCAGGGCAAGGATAACAGGATCAAGAGGGCTACACTAATCATTTAACCATCTTGCAGTGAGTGTTTAATATTTGGACTCTGATTTGCTTCCAGGGAGGTTGTGTGTGTTTGGCGAGGGAGAAACACAGAGGAAGAGGGGGAGGCAGATGATTTCATGGCTTAAAAGCTGCTGTAAAAGCTTTTCCCATTAAGTGCAGACAAACATTGAACAAAACCCAACATTCTTTCATGAGAAAAACACTCAAGAAACTAGAAACAGAAGGGCACTTCCTGAGCCTGATATAGGGCATCTGGGAACAATCCACAGCTCACGTCACACTTAGTGGGGAAAGACTGAAGCCTCCCCTGAGGTCAGGAACAAGGTGAGCAGTGACCAGTCTTGCCAGCTCAGTGCCACATTTCACTGGAGGTCCCTCAGGCAAGAAAACAAAATAAAAGGCATCTAGGGCTTCCCGGGTGGCGCAGTGGTTGAGAGTCCGCCTGCCGATGCAGGGGACACGGGTTCGTGCCCGGGTCCGGGAGGATCCCACATGCCGCGGAGTGGCTGGGCCCGTGAGCCATGGCCTCTGAGCCTGCACGTCCGGAGCCTGTGCTCCGCAACGGGAGAGGCCACAACAATGAGAGGCCCGCGTACCGCAAAAAAAAAAAAAAAAAAAAAAAAAGATGGCAATACTTCCCAAATGGAACTACGGATTCAATGCCATCCATAGCAAAATCCCAGCTGCCATTTTCTTTGTGTTTTGCAGAAATTGACAAGCCAATGCTGAAATTCATTTGGAAATGCAAGGGATCCAGAATCGCCAAAACAATACGGAAAAAGCAGAGCAAAAGTGGAGGACGCATACTTCCTGATTTCAAAACTTGTTACAAAGCTACAGTAATGAAGACAGTGTGGTCCTGGCATAAAGATAGACATAACAAATCAATGGAATAGAATTGAGGGTCCATAAACAAACCTTCGCATTTGTAGTCAATTGATTTTTGATGAGCAACCAGACAATTCAATGGGGAAAGAATAGTTTTTTTTCAGTAAATGGTATTGGGACAAGTGGATATTCACATGCAAAGGAAGAAGTTGGACTCTTCCTCACAGCCCTCACAGTGGATGAGGGCTTGCCCAAAAGCTGCAAGGAGGCTGCTGGGGCCAGGCTGCTAGATGACCCTAGAGCCTGCCTGGCTTAGAGCAGCTGGCTGGGTGAGGTCACTGCCTGGTGAGGCCCTGGGACGAAGGTTCAGTCATCCTCCGGCTGCATTAATGTGGGCCCAGAGCTTGAGGGCAGACCTCGATCATCTGTACAAGAACCTCTGAGCTGAGGACTACAGTTCCCCCTTGTTCTAAGTGGGAAACTGAGATGCCAAGATCCCTCCTGGCCTGTAAGTAGCAGCCCTGGGGTTAAAGCCAGATACCTCTGGTCCAAAGGCACAAGGCTTCCCCTCCCCTGCATCCCCTTTCCCTCGACTGGCTCCGCCTCCTCTTGGGAAATGGAGCCCTGATCAGGGATGTCAGAGGCCCTCCCCCACACAGAAAGGCTGTGGCCTGTTCCCTGGCCTATCCCCATCTGGAACACACTTCACCACTTCACATCTGAAACAGTGTATACACACACACATACACACACACACACACTCAGAGGCCATGAAACACTGACTCATCCTGGGAGGGCTACCCTCCAGTGTTTTCTATTTTACTTAAAAGTCCCAGCTATCCCACTAACACGGTCATAGCCCACTAAGCGGTGGTGAGGGCAGTGCGGACCGCTGTCTGAGTGTTCCCACTGCCAGGACACCAGATTCCCCCGGGCAGCCCCTGGGGGTGTCCCCTGCAGGGCTCTCAGAGACAGGCACAGATGACCATCGATGCATATGAGCAATTTATACATGTCTCTAGCTGTTTTCTCTGGTTTCTAGAAGTAGATAAACTTAGATGAAGGGGAGGGTATCAGGGTCCTATTGCCAAGTCACCCTCCAAGAGGAGAGTCCAGGGACCTTTTATCTTCCCTCACCTCTTCACCCAGCTCCTCCCAGACCAGCCCTGATGCTGTCCTTAGGCTGAATTTGTCCTCTCCTGAGGGGAGAGGGGACAGGGAAAACAGGGGATGCTGGTTTGGTCAGGGGATGGGTGTTGCCTGTTGACAGAATACTGGTGTGTCTGCCAGGACCCCAGGGCTGGGTCTGCCCCTGCGCACAGCATGTGGGATCTTAGTTCCCAGACCAGGGATTGAACCCATGCCCCTTGCAGTGGAAGTGCAGAGTCTTAACCACTGGACCACCAGGGAAGTCTCTGGCTCACCTCTTTATTACCAGGGAGGGACCAGTGTCCTGAAGGTATACCAGAGAACTTTGTAAAAACACAAACTGAATGAGAAAAACCAATCAGTTGGTCCCAGACCAGGTCCCAGGGAACCAGGTGTTTGCAGCTAAAAATGGAAGCACGACCTTTCAGCCAGCAGTCACAAGCTCCCCGGGCTTGTGCCTGGTCCCTGCAGACTCTGGGGAAAAAAAACCCTGCCTTACAGGAACCTGAGGTCCTCAAGGGAAATCCCAAGGACACAGGCAATGACACCCACAAAGGGCCTGGGAGGCTGTGCCCATGCACCAGGCAGATCTGCATTTGCAACTTTAAGCTGCATCATTGTGACCTTGAACAAAGCTATAACCTCTCTGAGCCTTGATTGTTGTTTTGTCTCCCATGCTGTTTCTCTGCACAGATATTCCTCGACTTACAGTGGGGATACATCTTGATAAACCCGTCCTAAGGTGAGAACATACTGAACACCATAGCTTAGCCTACCCTACCTTAAACTTGCTCAGAAGATGTCTGTTAGCTGGCAGTTTATATTATAATAGAGCTGAACATCTCATGTAATTTACTGTATACTGAAAGTGAAAAAGAGAATGGCTGTCAGGGTACAGAATGGTCCTAAGAGTATGCTTGTTTAGCCTGGTGATGGAGTGGCTGACAGAGTTGCCACCACGCTGCCCAGCATCACGAGAGTATCCCACCCATAATCCATAGCCAGCCGGGGAAAGATCAAAATTCACAATTCGAATTGCGGTTTCTACTGGATGCCTATAGCTTTCACCTCATCCTAATTGCATCGGGTTTCTCCCCGGCCCTTGTTACTGCTCCCTTATTTACCATCAAGGGGCCTTCCTTTTTGTCCCTCTGAATGCCCCCTCCGTCGCCACGCCTCTGCCTCCACGCTCTGTGCTTGGCCTACACTTGGAGACATATAAGACGGTCCCCCTGGGGCTCCTGGAGTCCCTAGGGTGAACCAGGGTCAATACAACTCGGACAGGCCTTGGTAAGAAAGTATGGCCAACTCCCTTCACAGAGGAGGAAACAGAGGCTCCGAGGGATTCCGGGAGCCGCTCACGGTCTCCAGGCCGGCGTGCCAGCTTCAGGGGCTCTGAGCAAAAGAGTGATGATCCTAACCCGGAAAGTAAGTACGACGTCCAGCTGGTTTCCCATCCGGTGATTGCTTCGAGGCTCTTTTAGAAAAAACAAAGTTTTTCCCTCAAATCGTTTCCCTGATTTCTCAAGCCCGCACCCCACCCCGGAGTTGCCTGACCCGCGCTCCTCGCCTGGAAGGTTGGTCCCCTGCGTCGGAGGCCACGGCCCAGGCAGCCAGTAGAGGTTGAAGGTCCTGGGACCCCGGCGCGCGTCGACCCCTGGGGACTGGGAGCTGCAGCTGGTGGGCGGGGCGGGGCGGGGCGGGGCGGGCGGGTGGGTAGGAGGAGCAGCGGTAGGTGGGCGGGGCACGCAGGAGGGTAGGTGGGGCTGCGGCCGGTGGGCGGGGCGCGCGGCTCCTTTCCCCTCCCCCGAACCCCGCCGGGCCGGATCCCGGCTGGCCCTGTGTCAGGCCCCACCCAGCGCGTTACTAAGGGCGCCCTGCAGGCACCGGGTTTCGCCGGACTGCAGGCGAACCGAGACCCTGTTTTCAGGGCCGGGCTGCGCCCCTCCGTCCGTTGTAACGCTGGTCCGGCCGCAAGGGGCTGAGTCTGCAGCCCGCAGGGACAGTCACGCTCCCCCGCCGCTCCCTGTCCCCGCCCCGCGCCCGGCCGGAGGAGCAGCGCCGCGAGCCCGGAGCCTGCAGTGGCCGGCCGAAGTCGCGGTGCGCATCTCGGCCCCAAGCTCCTGGGTGCAGATCCCCGGCTGGGGCGGCCGAAGCTCGGGCCTGGTTCTGCGTGGGCGGAGCGGCCCCGGAGGCCCGGGCCCCACCCGAGGAAGAATCCAGCGGATCCGACGGTCGACGCGGAGCTTTGGAGGACGCCGCGCCCCAAGCCCGGGTGGGGAAACGGAGGTCCGCAGAGGGAGGGAGAGGGAGAGGGCCTGCCAGAGGCCACCGGGTGAGCCGGGGCCAAAGCCCCAAAACTCCGGCCCGGGGATCTTTATCTGACCTCGGGCGGATCCCCGCAGAGCTGACAGGCGTCCCGCGGTCTCTGTGACCTGGGCCGGACCCAGCGCTGTAGAGCCCTTCCCGCACATCAGGGGCGGTGCGGATGGCGTCTAGCCACCTAACCAAGGCCCCTATAGCTGAGGAGGACGCCGAGGCTGTGGTGGAGCGGGCAGGAGAGCGCCTTGCCCAAGGTTACCGCCGAGAGCGGGTGAGAGCTGAAGCGCGTTCCCGCGGTCCCGGGAAAGCCCAGGCCCCCTCTCCCGGAGGAATGCGCTGCTACCACCCCTGCGCCCACCCCCATCCCGGGGGATCTATGCCGCCCCTCCCAGCGCACCACCCCCTCCCCAGGCCGAGTGGGTCCCGGCGGTGCGGGCTCTGGGCTTGATTTCCGGCGTCCTCGCAGTTTCCCCTGGAATCCTTCTCCAAGCCCCGCCCTACCCCCCCCACCCCCGCCCCAAGCGCTGTTGCCCTAGTCCCTAGGATGACCGCCCTTAGCTCATCACAGAAGGAGGTCAGCAGGGAGACCTGAGAGACAAGGCAGGGAGCCAGTCACCTTTCCGGCCCAGCGCCTTTCGCAAGGCACAGCAGCAGGCTTTGGCTGAGTCCTGAGCCTCTGTCCTTCAGAACTGCCAGATCTGGGCCTGGGCCCAGCAGGACGAGGAGACAGCTGGAATCCACATTCCCCTGGTGAGGCCGCCCAGGGGAGGGCAGGGCAGCAAAAATGGGGCCACTGTCCTGTGGATAAGGAGCATTCCTTTGCAGGTGTTTCCCGGACCCCGGAGACACAGGCTCCGAGCCTGACACCCCTGAGAGAGGTGGGCTGATTCACCAAGGCACACCCAGACTCTGCAGGTACCCAGGCTCAGATGCTGCCCACCCAGCGATGCACTGCCCCAGATTAGCCCTGGGCCTGGGATTCTGCCTGCTGGTGGGCATGGCCCTCTGCTCTCTGTGGTGAGCATGCCCCATGGAGCCCTCCCTCCCTACCCCAGACCCCTCCCTCCCTCAGCATCTCAACCCCCAAACCTTGACCCCTTCATAGGATTCCCAGGTCCCACCCACTTCTCTCGGCGCACCTGTCCCTTCACCCCAGCCCCAGTAAGACTGAACTAGCCTGGCTTATGTATGTTGCTTTGCACTGGCCTGGCCTTTGCACTTGCTCTTTCCTCTGTCTGGACTGTTCTTCCAGCCGTGTTAATGAGGAACTCCTGTTTATGCTCCAGAATTCACCCTGTGTGTTCTTCCCACAAAGCTCTGGGGGCTGCCCCCAACCACCAGCCCCTTGTGTGCAGGGCCTGGCGTCAACAACATTCCTGTCCCAGGAATGAATGGCTGCATGGCTAATGACTCATTGCAGAAGACCAGGAGGCTTTGTCCTCTGAGGTCAGCCAGACCCAAGGAATGATTGGGCGGAGGTGGGGGGAGGGGAGGTGTATCCCAGGTGCACCACTGGGGGCCTGCATTCCCACTAACATGCAGCAAAGCGAGTTTTCAGCCTCAGGTGCAAAGTCAAGTCAACAGATATATTTCCTTCCCAGGGTGTATGTCGAGAACTGGCTGTCGGTCTCCTATGTCCCCTATTATCTCCCCTGCCCAGAGATCTTGTAAGTATGGGCCAGGGAGAATTGGGGGGCCCCGGAGTGGAGGGGCTGAGAGGGTTTTTAAGGTCACTTTGTAGGTTCTTAGGTCCTAAGCTCATGATTCTGAGCAGTGTGATAAGCATGTAGGTAATTTATGAGCTGCCACAAATGTGGAGTGAAATTCCCCTGTTTCAGTCCTTGGGTGTCCTTGCAGTGCCCCCTCCACAGTTGTGACCTTGAGCATGTTGCACAGCTCTGAGCCTCACTTGCTGTATCTGTAAAATGGGATGATAGAAGTGCCCCTCCCGAGCCAGCCAGAGCATGAGGTACTGTAAGGATGCCTGTAAATATCCTGGTGTTGCACCTGGCACGTAGAGGTGCTCAGGAAAGAGTGCTTTTAGGACTTTACTTCTTTTTCTTTTTTAAATAAATTTATTTATTTTATTTTATTTTTTACTTTTGGCTGCGTTGGGTCTTCTTAGCTGCACACGGGCTTTCTCTAGTTGTGGCGACCGGGGCCACTCTTCATTGAGATGTGCGGGCTTCTCATTGCGGTGGCTTCTCTTGTTGCGGAGCATGGGCTCTAGGTACGCGGGCTTCAGTAGTTGTGGCATGTGGGCTCAGTAGTTGTGGCTCGCAGTCTTAGTTGCTCCGTGGCCTGTGGGATCTCCCTAGACCAGGGATCGAACCCTTACCCCCTGCATTGGCAGGCGGATTCTTAACCACTGCGCCACCAGGGAAGTCCAGGACTTGACATTTTGCTCAATTTTGTGTTCTCTGTGGCTTCAAAGAAGAAATGGACCCGTGACCAGTCTCCCCCACATAACAAATCTGACATTTTGTCAGTTAAGAGTGGAAAAGATTTGGTTATAGATGAACCTAGAACTTGAAATGATTCCTACTGATTGCGTCACTTTTTATATCCGATATCAAACGTATCTCAGACTTGCCAAGATGGGATCGAACAGTCTGCCGTTCAGGTCGCCCCAGTGCTCTTGTCGTTCACCTGTCATTAGCGCATAATCCTCTGCCCTGGGCAGGTTGTTCTGTGACAGCGCCGGCCTGATCCCAGTGACCTCCTCTCACCGTGCTTTGTTTCATGCCCCAAATAAGTGCTGGTTTATAAGAACGAGTGTGTTTCCCAGCCGAGTCCTCTGTGTCATCAGACTAAAACTAATAACAATAATTTTCAAAGTCCAAAAAACAAAAGAGTGAAAAAGGTGATTTGGGACAGTCTCAAGGGGAATCTGGCCGACCAGTCTTGTTTTTCATGACAGCAAAAGGAAAGTTTAAAATCTGGATCACAGACTACTAACAACAAAGTGTGTTTCACTGTTATAAACATAGAATACGGTAAATTAGGAGGCTGGATAACAGAAAAGACAAAAGAAAAAGAAATACCCTCTTGTGTCTTTGCTGGTCCAGGTCATACTCTAACTCCAAAGTTCATTGTCAGCTCGTTGGTTGCTACGCTTTCTGTTTGAACAGATTGTTCTAAAAAGCAGAAAGGCTGCTTGCTATTGAAAGCAGTTGTGACCACAATGTTTTTGTGATTTTTATCCAGTTTCCCCAGAATTGGCTTTCTTTTTTGGCGTCTGGTCACCATCATTTTATTCCACCCAGGGACTGGGCCCTAATTCTTGAATCCCTCTCCCTTTCCCACCAGCAAGTTTGCGGCATTTAGGTTGTTTCCAGTTTCCCAGCATTCTAAATTAGTTTGTAACAAGCAACTTTGGATATGCAGCTTTTTCCATCTTAAAGGTCCTTTCCTTTGGTAAGTTTCTGAGCCAGAGGATATGGCTGAGGTATTCATCCATCATGTCAGGTTGCTCTCCAGGGGGACCCTGGCAGACACACACTGGAACTCAGCACCACCCCCTCCACCCCCCTGCAGCTGCATTGCACCTGGGCTGGTGCTGGAAGCATTAGGTGCTATGAAAAACAAAAAGCAAACCACCTTGCGGACTTCAGACATGGGAACTGGGATGTGGTTGAAATTTCATGTCTTTGATTCCCACCAGGCCCTCACCTCCCCCACGCCTTCCCTTTAACTGATTTTCCTCTTTGGGGACTCGCCTGCTCCAGCACCTGCTCTCCTTGGCCTGTCGGCGGGTCCTCTGTCACCACCCTTGGCCGAAAGTACTTGCTACATTGTTTTTTCTTTCCAGTTTGTCTGTCTTTTGGTTCTACTGAGTTATTGTTTTTTAATAGATTAAAGTTGGAGATTTTTGTTTGTTTGACATGGTCACATCTTCCCTTCTGTTCATTTGGATCTCTTCTTTACTTTTAGTTGCATGACCTTCAGAGGTTTGGAAATGTGGAGTTCCTTTTTGGGCTCTGGCTCATCTGTGGCTTTGGAATTCTTATGTCTAACCCGTTAAAGTGGCCAGAGCGGAGTGTGTCCAGGCTGGTGGGGGGAAGGGAACTACCGATGGCCAGGGAAGTGTGGAACAAGGGCCACTTTCCCCTTCTCACTTCTGACCACCTTCTCAGAGTCCCATCACTTTCTTTTCTTCTTTCTCTTTTTTTTTCTTTTTGAAGATGTTGTCTTCTTTATTTATTTTTGGCTGTGCTGTGCAGCACGCAGGATCTTAATTCCCCGACCAGGAATCAAACCCGCACCCCCTGCAGTGGAAGCATGGAGTCTTAACCACTGGACGGCCAGGGAAGTCCCCCTATCCCTTTCTGAGCAGGGGCCTAAAGTGTGCTTGTCTGTGTGAAACTAAGGCAGGGGGCCAATTGGATGGATCAACTTTTAAAAATTGTTGCTTCCACAGTATAGACTGATCACAGAAGGACAAATATAGTAGGGTTTCACTTTTAAGAGATCTCTGGAATAGTCATATGTATAGAGACAGAAGTAGGAATAATAGTTACCAGGGGCTGGGAGAGGGAATGGGGAGTTAGTGTTTCAGGGGGACAGGGTCTCAGTTTGGGACGATGAAAAAGCTCTGGACATGGATTGTGGTGATGGTTGCCCAACAGTGTGAATGTCCTTTAATGCCCCTGAACTGTACACTTTCACATGGTTAAAATGGGAAATCTTTGTTGTGTATATCTTACCACACAGGCAAAGCATAGGCTGAAAAAACTAGGAAAGCTCCAGGAGGCTTAAGCCATCCCATCGTAGGCGACGTACTGAAGAGACCCAAGTGAACGGCAGGCACCCACGTCCTCAGGTGGTCTGAGCCTTCCAGGCAAGCTCAGGCCTCTGCTGGCACAGGTTCTGATCCGGTCCCTGGGTGGCCTTGGGCAAGCCTTTCCATTCCCCAGGCCTCACTTCCACCCTGGGGAGCGACATTATTGTCCCCATTTTAAGGGTGAGGGAACTAAACCCCGAGGAGTGAGATGTCCGGCCCCTGGTCTCTCCACCCAGCTGGTGGCAGAGCCAGAGGCGTGTCACCGGCAGCCTCCTGTGTCTGACCCTGTCGCCGGCCACCTCCTTCCTTAATCAGCCCTCCTTCCTAATCGCCGCAGGTTGGCCGCAGCTAGTGGAGGCCGGCCACACAGACAGCCTGCCCAGAAGGGGCCAGGGTGCTGCCCTTACCATTCGCTCTGTGCTGGGCACTGGCTGACAGGCCCCGACTCACATAGCTGTCGTACCTCTCACGACAGCTCTAAGCTCTAAGGTTAAGGCCTCATTTTACAGATGAGGGAAAATGGGTGTATCAGTCAGCGTTCCACTAAAGAAACAGAACCAGGAAGAGGGAGGGAGACTGACTGACTGGCTGGCTGATTGACTGAAAGCAATCGGCTTACACGACTTCGGGGTGGCAAAGCCAGTCTGAAATCCACGGAGTGGGCCACCGGGAAGGGTGGGCTGGAGCTCTTCAGCAGGAGCTGACATTACTCTCCACCGGCAGAATTTCTTCTTCAGGGAAGCCTCAGTTCTATGCTATAGCTTTTCAACTGACCCTATCAGGCCTACCAGACTATGGAGGATGATCTTTACATGGGGTCAACTGGTGTAGATGTTACTGACATCTACAAAATCCGTACCTTCACGGCGATGCCTTGATTGGTGGTTGTGTAACTGGCCCCTTCAACTGACCTTCACCGTAGGTTCAGGTGAAGTAACTCGCCCACCCAGGCTAGAAAGTGGCAGAACCGGGCTCAGCGGGCCTTTGCAGCTCCGCAAACCTTCTCCCTGGTGCCCAGGCTCTTCCAGAGCAATATGCTTGAAAGAGAGACAGAAAAAGACTTTGGAGACACATGGTACCAGGCTGGAATCACTGCCCTGCCACACGGTGACCCTGGACAGACGGCCTCTCTAGGAGTCCAGCCCCGACAGAGTGGACAGAGCAGTGGGGGAGGGTCAAGGGCGTCTGGGGGGTTGGGGGTGCCTGTCCCATGGGGGTGCTTCACCGCGACCTCGTCCTTCCCTGCTGAGTGTTTCTGCCCCCCACCGGCACTAATGGCTCTGACTCACCTCTCCCACCAGCAACATGAAGCTGCAGTACAAGGGGGAGAAGCCATTCCAGCCCGTGACACCGTAAGCAGACTGTCGCTTCCCCTTTTGTGGCCCCGGGGTTGGGGGCTGCCTCCCCTTAACCACTCACCCTTCTTGGTTGCAGATCACAGTACCCTCAGCCCAAGCTGCTGGAGCAAAAGTAGGTGTTGATTAGGGCCTGGGCACAGAATGGAGAGACCTGGGGTGGTGGCGGGGGCACAGGCCTCTGATCTGGAAGTTGGGGTACTGGAGGTGTCCAGTGGCCTCGGTGTCTGGGTAGTCTGGGACCTGGGCTCCAGTCCAGCTCTGTCACTAGCTGTGTGACCTTGGACAAGTTATCCAACCACCCTGGGATTTTTCTGCACAGGTGGATAATAATAATACCCACCTGATAGGATGTTGGAGGACCAGATGAGATGGTGTTTGCAAAATGCAGAGCAGGGAATTCCCTGGCAGTCCAAGTGGTTAGGGCTCCGTGCTTTCACTGCTGAGGGCCTGGGTTCAGTCCATGGTCAGGGAACTAAGATCCCTCAAGCTGCGCGGTGCGGCCAAAAATAATAATAATAATATTGCAGAGCATTGTGCCTTCTGCACAGTCGTGCTCGATCCATCGTTGACGATGAAGTTGATGAGCCCCGTCTCCGAGGCACTTAGCGGGCACCGGAACTGCCAGGCTCCTCTAGACACTGGGCGTGCATTAACTGCTGGTCTTCTTGACCACGCTGGAAAGTAGCTATGGCTATCCCCACTTTCCACGTGAGGATACTGGGGCCCAGAGACGGGGATGAAACTGCCCAGGGTCACACAGCTTTGGCAGGGCCAAGATGAGAGGGAGGCTTTCCCAGGGGAGGGTCTCAGCCCCCACGGCCTCCTCTGCTGCCAGGTCCACAGGGTTCCTGACACTCACACCCTGGCTAGCGCCCATTGTCTCCGAGGGAACCTTCGAGCCCGAACTTCTGCATCACATCTACCAGCCGCTGAACCTGACCGTCGGGGTCACGGTGTTTGCCGTGGGGAAGTGAGTAGTGGGCTGGGCTGGGCTGGGGGGAGGGGGGTTATAAATTCTGAGCCCCAGGAATTTATAGTCTGGGGAGAGACAGGACCCCAGCCCGGGCACCAGTGAGGCCCTGAACCAGGTGCTGTGCAGGTGGGAAGGTACAGAATGGAGTGTGCTGGAGGGAGGGGGTCTGGCCCTGGCATGGAAGGGGGGAGGGGGAGGCAGGAGCCTTTGTCAGGAGACACCCTTGTCCCTTCAGCCCTTCTGCTTCCCCTGAACCGTCCAGGCAGGTGTGAAGGAGTGGAAAGGCCCCCAGACCACCTCATAGAATTGGGGGTCCGTGGTCAGGCCACAGGCAGGTCAAGAGACCCAGGCAGAGCTGACCCTGCCTTGGGGACCCTCTCTCCTCCAGCCTCTGGCCCGCGGGCTCTCTGGACACCTCCTGTTTTCCCCTCTCCTTCCTCACCCCTCCTGCCCTTTCCTTTAGGAGCCATCACCTGGCAGCTTCCCTCTGGGTCCCTTTCTGGGACTCCTGAGAGAGGGACCCTAATGGGTCCCCAGCAGCTAAGCACTGGCCAGGTGACGGATGGCCCAGCGGGGATCAGGGGAACCCCCCACCCCTGGCCCAATCGGCACCCAGCAGCCAGCACCACTCACCTTCCCTTGACTCAGCCACTTCCCCGTTTCTTGGCTACTTTCCTCTCTCTGAGCCTCAGTGTCTTTGCCTAGGAAGCGAGGACTGTGGTCCCTGCCTTCTAGGGAGTTTATGAGGCTAGAAGGAGAGAAGAATCCCTTAGAACACTGCCTGGCATTTAGTAAGTGCTCAGTAAAATTAGCCCAGTCTGTGAATATGAGTCATCAAGTATCATTATTAGGACGGTCTTAAGAGGTTGGTACTCAGATTGTGGGAATTTGACAGACAAGGACCCCAAGGGGCGGACCTGAGTGACTTCTTGAGATGGGAAGCTGGGAGGTGGACCCCAGCCTGGCCAACCCCAGCCCTGTCCGTGTGCCAGCACATAGTGGGGACCCAGGCAGTGGCCCTGCTGAGGCCATGGTGCCTGATGGGATTCTCTCCACCAGGTACAGCCAGTTCATCCAGCACTTCCTGGAGTCAGCCGAGCAGTTCTTCATGCAGGGGTTCCGGGTGCACTACTATGTCTTCACTAACGACCCCACGGCCGTTCCTCGGGTCCGGCTGGGCTCCGGCCGCCTCGTCAGCCTTCTCCCCATCCAGAGGCATGCCCGCTGGGAGGAGATCTCCACGCGCCGGATGGAGAGCATCAGTCAGCACATTGCCGAGAGGGCGCACCGGGAGGTCGACTACCTCTTCTGCCTCGACGTGGACATGGTGTTCCGGAACCCGTGGGGCCCCGAGACCTTGGGGGACCTGGTGGCTGCCATTCACCCCGGCTACTTCGCTGTTCCCCGCCAGCAGTTCCCCTACGAGCGCCGGCCTCTCTCCACCGCCTTTGTGGCGGATGGCGAGGGGGATTTCTATTATGGCGGGGCGGTCTTTGGGGGGCGGGTGGCCAAGGTGTACGAGTTTACCAGGGGCTGCCACATGGGCATCCTGGCCGACAAGGCCAACGGCATCATGGCAGCCTGGCAGGAGGAGAGTCACCTGAACCGCCGCTTCATCTCACATAAACCCTCCAAAGTGCTGTCCCCCGAGTACCTCTGGGATGACAGGAAGCCCCAGCCCCCCAGCCTGAAGCTGATCCGCTTTTCTACCCTGGACAAGGACACTGACTGGCTGAGAAGCTGATGGCTGAGCTGGGGCTGCCGTGGGTAGGGGGGACCCCAGTGAGCACCCAGCTCACCGGAGTCTCCTTGCACCGGTGCCTCACTTCTCAAGCCTTAAGTGAGACCAGCCCTGTGCTGTCTACCTCGCAATCTGCCGGCAGAATCCAATGGGAAAATGGGCCTGTAAAGACCTTTGTAAACTGTGAAGGGCGGTGCGCATATGAGGAGAACGCCAAGATCACACAGCCTGTGTCCCAAGAACAGCAGGACGGGAGGAGGGGAGACCAGAGGTGGAAAAAGACAGGGCCCGGCAGGCCTCACCCAGCACACGTGCCTTGGGGCCGGCTCTGGAGTCTCAGCCCCGCCCAGTACCTCAAATTCCCCCTCTGCCCCCCTTCTGTTGCCTGTTGCCCTTAAAGTTGCTGCACTTCTAACACTCGTGTGAAAGGCATCCCGGACCCCTTTTCTCTGGCTGCAGGGGGTCCTGGGTACTGTGACGTCCCCCAGCCACACGGAGCCAGTTCCTCGCTCAGGACCCTGAGTGAGCCTTTGAAATCGACCAGGTCTAGGCGCTCTCTGGTTTCATGTCCCACCTCCCTTGAGGTGTACCACACTCCCTGGCACCAGCCGCCTCCTTTGTAAGAGGGTTTGGGCAGTTTTTAATAAAGGTGGCGTGTGCTCAGCCCTAACCGGGGTTTCTTCACCTGCACATCCGAGTATCTTGGCCACCAGCCCGCAGGGATGCAGACAGCCTGGATTGCAAATACACTCAGCTCGGGTGGGTGTGGTCCGGGTACAGTTTTCCAGAGACCCTGGGCTGATGCTGTCCGCTGCAACAGACAGGATTTCACCCTGCTTCTCCTGGGAGATGGGTGAAGTGGAAATGTCGCCAGATACGCTCTTCTGAGTCAGGGGCAGCAGAGCCCACCAGCTGGACACCCTGTGGGCTCTTGGTCCCTGGGCACATAGCAAATATGTCTGCCGGGGTTCCTGCATCCGCGGTCAGCCTCAGCCCTGGGGTGCCCCTGGCGGGCATGGGTGGGGCCCCAAGGCCATGGTGCAGGCCCAGGATTAGAGGGTCTTCAGAGCCCTGCGGTGGTTCCCTCTGCTTGGTGGGAGAGAGGTGCAGTGGGGGGGTGGCCCAGTGTCCACTCCCCTGGGGGCAGCAGCATCTTTGCCACGTAAGGCAGAGGCGGAGGGCGGGGGGCAGTGCGGTCTGTGGCCATGGCGGGAGGAGGAGGAACCCACCCACCTGACCACCCCTGGCAAAACGGGGGCCAGCCCCAAGTCCACTCTTCCTGCAGCCTGTGTTTTGGGCGGCAAGCGAGGACAGGCTGCAAGAGTGTGAACAGACTGAGTGACCGCTGTGAGGAGACAGCCTGCGCTGGCGAGGACGGCCAGGGAGAGGCCCCGAGGGGCTCCCTGGGCAGAGGGACGAGGGTGGACCCATGGCCCATGTGTCCCTAGCGGGGAGCACCTTAACCATGGTGCCTGGACCTGCCCTAGGGTGTGTGTGAGGCCAGCAGTGTTGAATGAGCAGGCCCTGCCTTCAAGGAGCTTCCATGTTGGAGCAGGGAGAGGGCCCTTGATGTGGAGACCAGAGAAGCCCTCAGGAGCAGGTGGCCCTGAGGCCCTGAGGCCCGGGCAGCAGCATCCTTGCTGTGGGGAAGTGAGCCCCTTCTCACTCCCAGCCCAGCTGATGGGCCCTTCTCAGCCGTGGCTGAAACCCCAGGCACTATGGCTACCCTGGTCTCCATCCCAGGGCCTAGGCCTCAGACACAGTGGAGTGAGTTACAGTGCCCAACTCCTGGACCCAAAGCAGGGTCCAGGCTACTTTCCAAAAAGGAGCTGAGGGCTTGGGGCCAGAGCTGCTCCGTGGGTGGGAAGAAGTAAGGGGCCTGGTAGGAGTGGGAGGGGTGGCGGGAGACAGGCCCGACCCAGCAGAGGGAGGGGGAGTGCCGGAAATAGAAATAGACAAAATTACAGATGCAAAATGTCTGCAGTGCCCCCTGCCACGGAGGCCCCTGAAACTTAAACCTGCTGTCCCCTCACGGCCACCTACCACCTCCCCACTCCCTACAGTCCAGCATCCCTGCTCTGCCACAGGGCCTGGCCCTGCACACCTCTGCTCACACGGCCTGCTGGTCAGGCCTCCCTGTCCAATCACCTGGCCAATTCCTGGGGACAGACTCCTGACATCTCCTCCAGGAAGCCTGCCTTGATTTATTCCCCCCTCCAGGGTGGGTGCCTTTCAGTGTTCCCATAAATCCTCATCCCTATGTCATCATTGACAGTGTTCTGCCCATCTCCACCCCTTTCCCCAGGTGGTAAACCCCAAGAGGGTACAGATGGCGGTCAGCCAGGTTTACCCTGGTACCCGAAACCCAGGAGGCATTCCAGGAATGTTTGTTGAATGACTGCATGAATGTGAGGCAGCTGAGAGCACACGGGTTTGAGTCTGTCCTAGCACGCGAGGGATGCTGGGCAGGTTACTCCATGTCTCTGAGGCCCTGGGGTGAGGATCAAATGGGATTATGGCCGGGAGACCTCTGGACACTGACTTCTGGGCAGGTACTTGGAGAAGTAGCGAGGTCGGGACCTAACTAGGCAACATGCCCACCCCTGGGAGGAAGCAGGTGACCGTCACAGCCCCCACTGTGCGCAGGAGGAAACTGAGGCAGACCCCACCCCCGGCTGCATCTCAGGGGTGCATGCTGGCGTGAGGTGAATAACGCACCCACTAAGCTCCTTCCAGTTGAGATGCTGTGGCTCTGATAAAACCACGTGGATCATGTCCCCTGCTGCCCCCAACCTGCAGTGATCCCCAACTCCTTGCCCCACACTCAAACCCCTGTGTGGTCTGGTCCAGACACCCTCCCCAGTGTGTGCACCCCTCACTCCTACCCCAGCCTCCCTACAGCCTTCCTCCCCCAGGGACCCCACCAAGTCCTCCCCCCGCAGAGCCCCTGCCTGCAGCACCCCTCCCTGAAGCCCCCCCCATCCAAGAGGGACTAACCTCCAAGGCTGGGCTCAGAGGCCACAACCTCGGGCTCCTGTGCAACCACAGCCTTTGGGGTCAGAATGATCTGGGTTGAAACCCACAGCAGGGCCACGTCACAGCCCTGTGACAGGCAATCTCGTGTGGTGACCCTCAGAGCCTCAGTTTCCTCCAGTGAAGATAAGGTCAGTCACTCTGACCTCGGGAGCGAGTGTTGGGGATTGAAGCAGGGGGAAGGTGCCCAAAGCGCTTGGACACAGGAGGTCGCCTGGCTGAGGGCGCCCAACACAGGACAAGGCCTCTGATGGTCAGCGCAGGCTCAGTGAAGGTAAAGAGCAGTGATTCTGGGCTTCCCTGGTGGCACAGTGGTTGAGAGTCTGCCTGCCGATGCAGGGAACGTGGGTTCGTGCCCTGGTCTGGGAGGATCCCACATGCCGCGGAGCGGCTGGGCCCGTGAGCCATGGCCGCTGAGCCTGCGCGTCCGGAGCCTGTGCTCCGCAACGGGAGAGGCCACAACAGTGAGAGGCCCGCGTACCGGGAAAAAAAAAAAAAAGAGAGCAGTGATTCTGAGTCCCCCATTCACTTAGAGCTGAGTGACCTTGAGAGCTGAGGCCACTGTTCACAAATAAAAAAAGTCAAAACCACTGAGCACTCAGGGGCGTTCTTACTAACACTAACTACCCCCGACAGCCATTCACCCAGTGCTGGGCCCCTCCTCCCCGGGCCCCTCCTCCCCGGGCTCCTCCAGCCCCCTTTCACCAGCCGGGGCTGCAGCTGGCGACAGGCTGGACCTCGTGTCCGGAAGTCCTGCCAGGAAAACAAGGAAGGGAGTGTCGGGGGGGGTGGGGGTAGGGGCGGCTTGACCTTCTTTTCTGTACCCCGTGTCCACTGCCGCCTCCAGGACTGCCTGTCCCAGCCTTGCGCTCATGCGCTAAGCTGGCCCCAGCAGGAGGCATACGGGGTAGGACAGAAGGATGGGGGTGTACAATCTCCCACCTCCAGGTCTACACTACCACCCGGCCCAGCCCCCGCCCGGTTGCGTTTGGGGCGGCTGGAGGTCCTAGGGGGCACAGGAGGAACAGAGCAGGTGGCGGAGGTGGGAGACGCGCTGTGACTCCCCGGTGCGCTGCGCGCGAGCGCGCGGCAAGGCGGGGCTCACGTGCACGCGCCGTCCACGGGCCCGCGCAGGCCCCGTGTGCGCTCCCGGCCGTAGACTCTAGGCCCTGCTGCCCCGGCGGGGTCCACCCACGTCACCCAGCGAGAGGGAGACCGCTGCGCGTCCCCGAGCTCGCGCGGCGGGGTCCGCCCCTCACACCTGCGGTAGGCAGGGCAGGGGCGGGGAGGGGCGGGGCCGCGGCGGTCCCCGCCCACCCGGCCGGAGCCCGGGAGCCCGGGCGGAACCCAGCAGCGGGGCCCGAGCGGCCGGCGGCGCGGCGCAGACAATGGGAGCGGCGCTGGCGGCGGCGGTGGCGCTGGCGGAGCCCCGGGCCCGGCGGGGACGGGAGGCCGCGCCATGAGCCCCGCAGCCGGGCGCCCCCCTGCGCTGCGCGCGGGCCGAGGCCAGCGGCCTCTGCGAGCCCTGGGCCCCGCCCTGGGGCCGGCGATGTGCTGCCAGGGCTGAGGATGATGGTAGATTGCCAGGTGAGTGCCCCGCCCGGCCGCGACCGCCCTCCCCATCGCCAGGGGGTGGAGGAAGGACCGCGTGCCCGCCCCCCCCCCCGCCCACACCCCATCCAGCCGGGAAGGAGTACCGCGCCGAGTCCACGCTGAGCGCGCGCTTACGCAGCAGTTCCGCGTCCAACCCTTCCTGGTACAGTTGGGAAACTGAGGCCAGGAGAAAGACACGGACTGGCCCGGGGCCACGAGGTGGTCAGAGTCCAGAAGAGAAGGGAGGGTTCCAGCCTCCAATGCCAGTGCTCAGCCACTACCATGGGGTTTCCTTTAGGAATGAGAGCCCCTAAGATTCTGGGGGACCCCTGTCCACCCCCACCCATGAGGGGCCCTTTCCTCTCGGCATCCCGACGCGCCCACAGGTACATACACACACATTGACTTCACAGATGGGGACCATGGCGTAGATTCAGAGGAGAGTGGACACAGAGGTGACAAGGGGGAAAGAAGAAATTGGTTGGAGGCAGCTCTACCACGGGGCAGGACCATCTAGTCTCCTGGCAACATGCTCAGGGCTCAAAGCGTGAGGGACAGAGGTGCCGGGCAGACGGGCTGGGCGTCTCCAAGGTTCCCAGGGGTCGGCGTAGGCAGGAACAATCCCCAGGGCAGCCTGGAGAGGACAGTTTCTGGGGTCCTGCATCCACCGCTCTGGGCACCTGGAACTAGGTTGAGATTGCCCCCCAGTGTGGAGGGAATTACAGGAGATAAGTCCTTGGTTTACTCCACTGTAATCTGGGGTGCATAGATGGGGTGATCCCAAGGGTCCTGCAGCTCGTAGAAGAGTCTTTTGGCCTTGGTTCTCCATCCCTGACCCACTGTGCTCCAAGTCTTACGAGTAGAAAATGCTTTCTACTCCTTCGAGGTCCTTCTGAGCAGGAGGCAGCCTGGGGGCTTGGGGAACTGGGGACCTGGGTGGTACAGAATGAGGCAGAACACTGGACCACATCTGTGTTGGCACCTGGGGGTCCTCATTTGGAAGTGGGTGGAGTCACTGTCCTGCTTGGAGTGAGGAGGCCTCTGGAGTGAACTGGACACCAGGACAGTGGCGGGAAAGAGGGGAGCAAGAGAGGCTTCTGAGGTCCTGCACATCGCCCCTGGAGCCGGCAGGTCCTGCTCCTTTGCCCCTCTGGGGTAGGGAGAGTCGCTGCCTAGACTACACCCAAACAAAGGTGTGTGTTTTGTTTTCTGGTTTTCCTGCCTGGGGCTGCAGTGCTAGGGCTGGCCACCAGGGGGCGGGCTGTGCTCACTCTGCTCAATGGAGCAACTGGAGCAGGGAAGGGGCACCCGGGAGTCATTCTGGGCATCCCCCTGCCTCCGACCCAACAGGCACCTTTTATTACTAACCTCCAGGTCCACAATATGAGCTGCTCAGAGGCAGGAGGGGGCTCCAAGATCCTCTATTGATTCAGCTACTGTGCCCTGGGCACTCACCCAGGAGCTCACAGCTTAGAAGGGCAGATGGACAAAAGCAGGAAAGCAAATCCACGTGAGAGAGAAGAGCAAGTGCTCTAGGGAATGAGTCAGGGCCCTGGAAGGAGGGCCAGGAGCCCCTGGAGGGTCTAAAAGGCCTCCAAGGTGACATTGATGCTGGGACCAGAAAGACAAGAGCAGCCAGCCCTGCACACTCTGTGAGCAGTGAGCCTGGGGGAAGGTCAAAGGTGCAGAGACTTGGAAACAGAAGGGTTTGTAGCCAGGAGGAAGTGAGACAGGAGCCAGTGTGGCTGGGAGAGCTGAGAAGGAGAGCAGGGAGGAGGGCAGGGCAAGACCTGGAAGGACATCCCGGTGTCTGTGCCATGTGACAGCATTCCCCTAACTTAGCGCGTACAAGGACAGACACTGACCCTCTCAGTGTCTGTGACCAGGATGCAGGCTCAGCTCAGCTGGGAGCCACTGCCTCGAGGTCCCCCAGGAGGCTGGGCTGTGGTCTCAACTGAGGCTCAATCAGGGTGGGGTCTGTCTCTGAGATCATTCTTGGGTTATTGGTGGGATTCATCTAGGCAATGGGTGGGTGCAGAGAGATATTCCAGAAGGAAGTGTCCTGTGGTCAGGGGTGATTTGAGGAGGGGAAGTATGATGCTGAAGATGAGGATGATGGTTGGGTCTGGCATCTACTGAGTGCTCACCTGCGCGCCATCCTCACTGCCCCGGGTCACCTGCATGGTCATCCGGTTCCTGGTCTCTGCCTGGAACACTGGCTCGGCTGCACTTGGCTGGGGTAGCAGAGGTGGGACTTGGTCCACTGGAGGTGGGGTGGTGTATTAGTTTCCTTTAGCTGCTGTAACAAAGTACCATAAACTGTGTGACTCTAAACAACAGAAATTTATTCTCTCTTAGTTCTGGAGGCCAGAAGTCCAAAATCAGGTGTTGGTGGCACCATGCTCTTTTTTTTTTTTTTTTTTTTTTGCGGCACGCGGGCCTCTCACTGTTGTGGCCTCTCCCGTTGCGGAGCGCAGGCTCAGCGGCCATGGCTCATGGGCCCAGCTGCTCCGCGGCATGTGGGATCCTCCCGGACCGGGGCACGAACCCGTGTCCCCTGCATCGGCAGGCGGACTCTCAACCACTGCGCCACCAGGGAAGCCCCCCAGCACCATGCTCTTTGAAGACTCTAGGAGGGAATCCTTCCTTGCCTCTGCCAGCTTCTGGTGGTTGCCAGCAATCCTTAATGTTCCTTGCCTTGTAGATGCACCCCTCCAAACTCTGCTTCCGTGCTCACATGGCCTCCTCTGTGTGTATGTGTCCAGTTTTCCCTCTTCTTATAAGAACACTGGTCATTTGATTAGGGCCCACCCTGCTCCAGTATGACCTCAGCCTAACTTGATCATGTCTGCAAATACCCTATTTCCAGAGAAAGACAAATATCATGTGATATCGCTTATATGTGGAATCTTAAAAAATGGCACAAATGAACTTATTTACAAAACAGAAGTAGAGTCACAGATATAGAAAACAAACGTATGCTTACCAAGGGGGAAAGCGGCGGGGGCGATAAACTGGGAGATGGGATTGACACGTACACACTACTATATATAAAACAGATAACTAATAAGGACCTACTGTCTAGCACAGGGAACTCTACTCAGTACTCTGTAATGGCCTATGTGGGAAAATAATCTAAAAAAGAGTGGATATATGTAGATGTGTAACTGATTCACTTTGCCGTACAGCAGAAAGTAACACGACATTGTAAATCAACTGTAATCCAGTAAAAATTAATTTAAAAAAAAAGAGTGCTCCTAAAAAAAGAAAAAAAAAAGACTATTCCCAAATAAGGTCTTATTCACAGGTGCACAACGTTAGGACTTCAACTTATCTTTTGTGGGGACACAGTTCAATCCACAACAAGGGCATTGGAGTGATTCTACCCCCGAAGGCCAGGTACCCAGGTGTCCTCAGGGATGGGGGCAGCAGTTGGGGTCTGATCAGGTCTCCGGGGCTTGGCCCCCGGCTGGAGGCTTTCGGGTGTGAGTGGAGCCTGGGGGTGCCCTGTCGGGGACAGCACGGCTCCCCAGCTTGGCACGTTCTGGCGCGGCACCAGCAGGTGGCGCTGTGCCCTCCTTGCGGCCGCCCCGGCGCGGCTCTGAGCAGCTGCGGCGCGTAGACAAAGGTCTCACCTTCCAGTTGCGAGGAGACGACAGACACAAAATTGTAAACAGACCACGAGCACAGTCAGTTCAGGGGTGACGCGCTGTGGAGGAAATCAAACAAGGCGGGGCCCCGGGGTAGTGACTGGGTGGCGACCTGGATGGGCGGCCACGGAGCCCAACCCGGTCAGACCCACAACGGTTAGTTTTTCGTTTCCTGCTTCACCTGCAAGCTGAGCCGACCCTTCTCAGCTGCTTGCAGGGGCCCTGCAGCTATGATTACACTGGCGGTTTCCAGACAGCTCTCCCATTACCGCCGGGCGGGTGACCGTGGGTCCCAGATGTTGGGGGGAGCACAGAAGGCAGCCATGAGGATGGGTGGGCAGGCCGAGCAGGTCAAGGCTTGAGGGGTCCCTTCCCCTGAGACCCTGCCCAAAGAGGGGGAGATGCTGCCTGAGCTCTCCCACGGCTCACCTGGTGGGGTTCTGCCCGGTTGTACAAAGCGGGGAGCACCATCTGTTGCTGAGGATCAGGGCCCCCGGGCTCCCCGAGGCATCAGTGAGATGCAGCAAGGTGCCCCGCGTGGCCCTGGCCCGGGAAGTGGAGGCCGTTTCTTACTGTGTCCTTTGGGCGCTTCCGCATCTCACAAGGCCGGGGCCAGTAGCCCTTGGCAGTGGGTCACTGAGGGATTTACGCAGCAGATGTTCATGAGACCTCAGAGCTGAGCACTTGGCTCGTGCGGAGCACCTTGACTCCCCTCTGAGGGGATCAGACCATAGACACAAGGGACAAGGGTATAGGACAAGCAGTAGATCCAATGGGGAAGGCATTGGCCTGGGACCCTGGGGACCTGGGTTTGGTGGCCGCTCGGCCAGCAGTGGCACACTGGCCACGGGGCCACGCTCTGTAGAGTTCTAGGCCACTCCCACACCTCATCCCGGGCTGCGGAGATGCCTGTTGTAACGACAGCCAGCCCGTGGCGCTTGCCCTGCGTCCGGCCTTGGGCTGCAGTGTCTCGTTGTATCTGCAAGATCAGCACTGTTGCCATCCTCACTTTTGGGTGGGAAAACTGAGGCCCTGGAAGGCCAAGGGACTCCCACAGCTAGGTAGTGGCAGGGCTGGTGAGGGCGCGTCCCTGCGTGCACACAAGCCTGGGAGGGGCCCGGCATGGGCGCTGGGGGCAAATTCCTTCCAATTAGAGTGAGCTCCCAACGGTCAGGGCAGGGCAGGCCCCAAGGTGGTGGTTAACAGAGCGGGAGTGGAGATGTAAACAGAGCTAATAAACCCCTTTCATCCTCACCCCGCTCTAATGAAGGCCTTGGACTCTGTTCGCTGCATTTTCTTAGGGTTCTGGGTTTTTGAACCTCAATGAGTCTTCTCTTAAGGTCACGGCTGAGTAGTGTCCCTGAGGATGGGGGAATGAGGTTTTGGGGTGTCAGTGTCTCCTCCCAGGGCAGCCAAGCCAGGGTGAGGAGGTGGAGAGGAGAGGGCATCCCCCTAAAAATGATAAGTCCCAGGAGAAAGGAGAGTTCCCATGGCAACCGGGAGGAGTTGCTTGGCAACTACGGGTCCCCAAAATAATTGCCTGCAGGAAGGCTCAGGGCTGGGGCTTTCCCATGGCCTGTGTGTAGCCTTAGCCACTCTCTGTGGCTGATCCACCACACCCTCCTCTTCCACCCAGCAGCCTCACCCTCTGAGTCTTCCTGAGGGAAACCCTAGCCTGCTCCCCACTCCCCATTGCCCCACCCTGCCAGCCAGCCACCGGGCATCTGGCCAGTCCCCTAGCAATGGCTATTTCCTGGACACCTGAGTGACAGTTGATGGTAGCAGAATCATAAAATGCAGGGTCAGAGGGCACAGCAGATGGAGCCCAGTACCAGCCAGAGTTGGGGGGAGCATGGTGTCTTGTGCTTTGCACCCCCTGCATCCTGAAGCCATGAGTAACCTGGGCCTGGAGCAGGATGGCAAGGCAGGGTGTTGCTGGAGGGGGGCGACGGGTAGAGCGCTGAAATAGAGGATTTCTGTTCTGGGCCACCTTGGAGACTTGGCTGTGTGACCCTGGCATGCCCCTTCTTACTACCCTCAGTTTCCCCATCTGTAGTCACAGCTACCCTTGTACCCGTGTGTTCACCATTCAGTGCATAAATTATGCCACCTATGGGGCCTTGGGGTGGGAGGGTGAGGGACCAGGACCAGACCAGCCACTGCTTCTTCATCTGCCCATCTGCATCCATCTCCATGGTCCAGGGGAGGCAGGCGGCCTCGTGGTTAAGGCCATTCACTGGCTTTGGAGATGGACACCTGTGTCTGTATCCCAGCTCAGTGCTTAGCACTCAGTGTCCTGGAACAGGCACTAAACCCATGGAGGCTCACTGCTCCCCAGTGTGAGGAAATGGGGTGCCATGGGGATGGAAGGCAATCCGGCCCTGTGGGCCTCTTAGGGGCTGCTTTAGTTTGTGGGCACTGACCCCGTGCCCAGCAGCCCCAAGGACAGGGACGAGGGCTGTGGGTAGCCAGGAAGGAGCCCCTCGACCACAGGACAGGGTGGCGTGTTGGAAGGGAGGAGAGGCTGGTAGGGGCCAGGCTGCCCAGTGGTTGGATTTTGGAGCTGGGCAGGGAGGGGTGGGACTGCTGGCGACCCCGAGCCAGGATTCTAGACTGACCGTGACCATTCACTCTCTGAGTGACCTCGGGCCATCGTCTCACCCCTCTGTGCCTCCCTGGCCGCATCTGTCAAACGGAGAGGGGGCGTGCCCACCTCCGGGGTTGGGGGAGGCTCCTGCGGCACCGGGTAACCCGGTGCTGGACACCTGTGTTCGGCGTGCGGGCAGCGCGGGGCTGCCGGACGATCCTGGCCTTGACTGCCCAGCTCCCGCACCCCCGTCCCCCGCCCTCGCTTCGAGCGCAGCGGGAGGAGGGGGCGGGGCGAGGGCGGCGCAGACAATGGCCCGGGACCCGGGCGCCCGCAGCAGTGCCCGGAGCGGGGCGGGGCGGCGCGCCCCTGCCGGCGTTTGGTCCCGCCGCCGAGCGCGCGGGCGGCGGGGGAGGAGGGGCAGGAGGCCACCAGCGCGGGAGGGAACCAAGACGCGGGGGCACTGCCCCCACCCACCCTGGGCTTTCTGCAGGGAGGGAGCTCAGTTCACCGAAGCGAGGCAGCTGGGCCCTTCCCCCCTCCACCCCACCCCGCAGGGTAAGAGGGGGCGGGTCCACCCCGGGGCCGGGGGGCACCCCAGGTCGTCCCCGCTTTCTGGGTTGGCATCCAGACCGGTTCACTTGGGGAAGGCACAGGGCCTCTTCTCTGGCACCACCTGAGAGTCCAGGTGTGCCCACCTGACTCTTTGGAGCTGCGGTGGGGAGAGGGGGACCCTGGACGGTGGAGAGGAAAGTCCCCTTGGCCAGTGAGTGACCCTGAGCCCCAAAACTTACCCACCTCCCAGCCCCTCCCCTCTTGGAACTCCACCCTGACCACAGGCTTTTGTCGCAGGAGGCCCTTTCCCAGTAACTGTCCAGCTCAGAACTGGGAGGGTGAGAACGTGGGGGGGGGAGGTGAGGACAGTGTTGAAGCCCTTGGGGCTGCCACCATCTGAAATGAATCTGTTCCAACGAGATTCTTGCTGCCACCCACCCCCATCTGTCTGGGCTGTGGCCCATCTCCATCACCATCTGTAAGGGAGGCCCTGGCCCCTGGGCATTTGGGAGGTGAGGCTGTCTAGAGGTCAAAGGGGAGAGAGAAGTCTGGGGCGGCCTGGGAGCCTGGCTAGGATTTGCAGCCTCCAGACAGGTAGATGCCTTCACTCCTCCCTGCCTTGGTTGCCTCACCTGTGGACTCCCTGGATGTCAAGGTGTGTGAAATGTCCCTGAAGCACCTGGCATGGGCACAGGCAAGCCCTCTGCAGGTGGCAGGAAATACCTTTAACCCTTCAAGGAAGGCAGGTGGCCGTGTGGCCCACCAGCTGTGTGGACAAGCAGTGTTGATTGACCACCCTTGGAGAGCTGGGGGCAGGGCACCAAGTTGAATCCCCGCGTATTTCCAGCTGGGGCAACTGGGGCCCAGAGAAACCGAGATTGTCCAGGCCGTATGGTGAGCTTTCCCTGCAGAGCCTTCTTCCCTGAAGCCAGCGTTCCAGGCCCTTGACCACCCCCCCACCGCCGCCCTCATAGGGACTGGAAGGTGCGGACTGGAAGGTTGTCCTTTGACCTTCTAGTTGCTCGGGGTTGAAGTTCAAGGGCGAGGCAGTCCACCTGGCCTGAGGCCCTGGGTGGCCAGGGAGGTGGCAGCTGCGGACTTTGGGGGCGGGGAGCTTGTAGGTGGGCAGTGCCGCATCCGCGTCACGGCAGACGACTGCAACGGCTGCCATTCTTCAGGATGTCAAGAGCAGTTTCTTTCACAGCCACTTGGGACCAGGAAATCCCAGCACCGAGTACGGGCCTCCTTCCTCTCTTACCAGCCCTGCGAGGAGCAGGCGTGGGGTGTCCCTGAGGAAGCATGCTCACTGAGTCTGGGGACGTGGAGTGGCCATCGCCTGGCAGTATGAGGTACAGGTGAGGCTCCTGGGGTTGGGCGTCCCATCCTGCACATGGACATGCGAGTGTCTTGGGAGCATCCCCCTGCCTTTGGGTGAACATGTGCACGTCTGAGTGAATCTGTGACCACGTTTGTCATCATGTGCCAGTAGTGTGCACAGCAGCCCGGCAGTGGCTGAGCGAGCACACGTGTGAAAGGACATGTGCAGACTCACGACGGGTGCCTGCGGGAGGGAGAGCATGTATCGTGAGAGCACAGGTGTGTGTGCACATGCGCGTGCAGGCAGGCATCTTGCCTTTTCAGAGCACCAGGCCCAAGCCTTGACCATGAGGAGGCCGGACCCCTCAACCTCTCATCTTTAAATGGGTTGAGAAGTGTGCCCAGCTCACAGGGCTCTAAAGTACTTAGCACATGCCTGGCACGCGTGGGCACGCTCTTGCCTGGCGATCGTGTGGAGACCTATACAGCTCTTGGAGGGTCCCCAGGCAGAGGAGGCCAGCTGGTGCCTTGGCGCCCCTGTCCCTTGTCCCAGGTATGAGCAGGTGAAGGCCCTGGAGTCTTGCCTTCTGTGGGAGGAACCAAGGAAGGAGCAAAGTCCAGGCTTGGCAGAAGGACAGTGAACGGCAGGAGGGTGGGACAAAGGCCATGAAACCGTCACTCAGCCCCAGGGCCCGGACACCCAGGGCATCCTCTCACCCTCCCACCCCCCACCGGCCTGCTGGAGAAGAACTGTGGGAAAGAGGGCAGTGGGCACCAGCCCCACCATCTCCCGCAGCCAGCTGGAGCCCCAGGTCCTTTCCAGAGGCCAGGACAGCTCAGGAGGTCCCCCTCTGAAAGGGCAGCCCCGTTTCCCAGGCCCTGGGCCCCCGCAGGCGGGTGGGTGGCGGCGCCGGGTACGCAGTGTCCCTGGCACGGCAGGCAGCCTCCTCATCACAAGAGCCCGTTTGTCCTGACTCCCCTGGCCCTGAAGCCCTGACTGACCAGGCCCCGCTGGGCACAGGGGCCTGACTGTGGGCTCAGCTCCCTCCCCCACCCCAGCCTCAGTAGGCCTGGCTGTGCTTTGGGAAGGGGCTTCCTAGGCCAGGCCTCACCACGCCAGAGCAAGCTCTGCTTACCCGATGAGCAGAGACCCGTTCCCGAAGAATTGTTACTGAGCTGGGGACTCACAAAGGAGGAAAAAACCCCAGGTGAACCAGAGCTGAATCGACTGCCCGCCTCCCCCGACCAACATCCCCAGGCAGGCTGGCTTCTGGGAGCCTCCAGGCTCCTGTTTTCCAGAAAACCTGGCTTCCCCATTGCTCCTGCCTGGGCATGCCCCCCACGTCTGCTCCCAGCCCCACTCTCTGGAAAGCGTTTTAATGGCAGATTGCCAGACAGGGCCTCGCCCTTCCTCTTTGCCATTCCTCAGGCTCCTCTCTAGCCTCACCACCTCCTCCAGGAAGCTTTCCTGGTCATCTTCCCAGATGGAGCTCATTGGCCCCGAACCCTGAATATTTTCGAGCCCAGGAACTTAGAAGCCGGAGGGACCACCTGGACCACGGAGTATTTGTTGAGAGCCCACGGTGTGCCAGGAAACGTTCCAGGGGTCGATACGTCAGGGAACAGAGTCCCTGCTCGCAAGGAGGTTAGACCCGTTCCAATAAGAGAGGGAAGAACTGAAAAAATGCTTAGAGCACAGTGGCCTTTGCACTCCTGTGATGGTGTGTGTGTGCCTGTGTGAGTGATACAGTCATCCATCTGCCCATCGGCAGCGTGAGAACCCACCACGGGCCGGTCACCATTCCGGGTACTTGGGTATGAGGGCGAACAAGGCAGATTGAGCTTACAGCCCAGTTGAGTGGGGAGACACAAACCAATCCCACAATGGATGATTGTTTTAATAACATTTTATTAGTGGTACTTTCTCAGCTCGTCCACCTTATTTAAAGTGGCAGCTCTCCAATCCCATTACTCTATTCTATTGTTTTCTTCTATAGCACGCTTGCCTTCAAACAAGTATTTTGCTTATTATACTGCAGGACCAGAAGCTGATCTTTATCTGTTTTATTCCCTGGCATATTCCCAGCACTTGAGCAGGGCCTAGCACCTAGTACCTGCTCAGTTAATCCGTTGTGGTCTGAGTGTGGTGCTGTAGTTGGGCCCCCGGGGCCACTCTGGTCTGCGGATGGCGCAGGCTGAAAACCCCGTTACCAGTCCCTCAGGGATGCAAGATAAATTGAAATTACTTAGAGACTTTTATAGCAATTGGATGTTGCTGCGACATTTCAATTGCATTTTACGACAGTGTCAGTCAGTCCCCATTTGGGGATTAAAAAGGAAAACCACTGATTCTTCCCCACAGAGTGTCCTAGGCTACTTGAGGATAAGGTTTTTTGAACACGTGGCCTATGCCAGGCCCCATCCTAAGTGCTTCCATCCGATATTGCATTTAACCCATGTGAGTTTTTGGAAGCAGAGGTCATCCACATGTGTGGCTTAGGACCAGGCTCAGCGGGGGGGTGGGGAGCAAGTCACTTGCCAGCTCCCCCAGCCAGTGAGTGGCAGGCTCTGGGTTTGAGCCCAGACTCCGTCTACCTGGAGCCCCAGCTCGTGGCTGCCACTCTAATCCATAGAGTTGGATGTTGAGCTCCTTGCCGAGCTGGACGCGGGTGCAGGCCCGAAGGGGCGGGGGACTGTCCTCGGCTGCCACGGGAGGGGGCCGTTGGCACCCTTGGCCCGGCTAGATCCTGCTGGGCACAAAGCCACGGGGAGCAGCTGGGACAGGGCCCGGATTCTCGGATCCTCAGCTTCTTGGCAAGCTGTGTGACTCAGTGGGCTGGTAAAAGGGGCCGGCGGGTGGGCAGCCCGATCAGGGGAGCCCTGTGGCCAGTGAATCAGCAGTCAGAGCAGCAGACCGCTGGGTTACTGTCCTGCCTGGGGCGGGGCCAAGCCTCAGCTGCCAAAATAAGCACAGGCCCTCTGTCTTTCTCCCTCCCAGCTCCCCTGGCAGATGCCCCCTGTGGCTCTGCCGTTCCCAGGGGTCCCCACGTCTCCCCGGCCTGGAAAAGAGGACAGCCTCCCGGTTCGGGCGTGTGGCCTTCCCCAAGTCACTCTGAGGCTCTGGCCCCCGATGGCCTTCCTGTAAAGAGGGACCCCCTGCCCATGGAGGGGCACCTCGAGGATAGACTCTCCCTCGGCTCTTATAAAAAGCTGGGAGCAGCTTGGGACCAACAGCCTCCAAGCCAGACTGCTGTGTGGCTTTGGGTGAGTTCAGTGCTGTCTCTGAGCTCTGTCCCCAAGCTCACCCGCAAAACGGCCTCACACATTGTGACGATTAAATGATATCCACACCGCCACATCAGTGAACAGCAGAAATACTAGGGAAGTCATTGACTCCGGTTTAGGCATGGAGTTGGGGGTGGGGGAGGTGAACAGGGAAATGGATGTCAGAATCTCAAGCTGGGCCTCGTACAGTGGACAGACCACCCACCCTGCTGACGGGGACCCAGCAGCCCCAAACCTGCCCGTGCTGCCGGGAACAAATCCACTTTAACCCAGTGCACAGTGAAGGAAAGCAAGCTGCCCTGGGGACCGGACAGGCCCAGGCGTATACCTGGGGTTGGCACTGACCATCTGTGCAGCCGCGGGCAAGTTGTTTGCCCTCTCTGGGCCTCGGTTTTCTGTTTTACAGCAGAGGTAGTTACCGTGGCTTCGCCTGTTTCACAAATGCTGGGTGGAAAGGTGTTTTGTCTCATCAGTAGCTGCTTCTGCCTGCAAGGCTTCTATTTGCCTTAGATGAATCCCCCACCCCCACCCCGCCGACCTAAGCCCCTCTCCCAGCTTGTGGGGCTGGGCCACTGGCGTGCATGGCTGCGGCATCACCCCTACCTAGCAGAGCCAGGCTGGTGGTGACTGTGATGAGCGACTTGATGATGGGCCTCAGGTTCCCAGAAATGAGAGGGAGGGGAACCGGGCTGTCCCCACCCCCAGCAGGACCCCAAGTCAGGTCAGGAGGCTGTAGGAAACAGGAACGAAAGCCCGGCCCCGGGCCTCTCCCGCCTGCTTCCTGGACAGGATGTTGTGCTGAGTGAACAGCTTGAATTGGAGTCACCACTCTGGCTCTGAGTCACAGCTCCTAGCGACAGCCACGCGGTGTTTATAAACAGTGTGCTTCCCAGCCACCAGGGCCTGCCCCCTGTCCCCGCCCCGGAGTCTGAAGAGGGTGAGAGGAGTCTGAAGAGGGTGAGAGGACCCCAGATGCCGGAGGCAGCTCCCCTGGAATCCCCCCCCAGCCCAAAGGGCTTGATTCGGGATGCACGTCTGTGCGTACACGTGGGTCCACGAGTGGGGTTTTGCTATATCTGGGCTCGTGTGTGGCTGACCAGGTGCCTTATCCCGGGGCTACCTGCATCGTGGGCAGAGCGCCACTTGCAGGTCACGCGACCTTGGTGTCCCGGGACAAGCGTGGAAGCCCAGGTAGCATCTCAGGGCTGGTGTGAATGTGCCCCGAGGCCACGCCCACCCAGAGCTCCGTGCACAGTATAGGGGCACAGGAATGGAGGTGGAGAAGTGGCGGGGGTGGGGGTGGTTTGCAGGTGGAGCGCCCCTAACTGGTCCCAGCCTCAGAGCCCTGGCTCTCCGTGGCCGGTCTCCGTTCCAGGCCGTGACAGTGGTGGTGTGGGCCATGTGGTGACACAAGGCCGGCAAGGAACAAAGGCGCCTCTGCTCTCCCCTACACGGGTGGGGGGAGGGGTGGATGGGCCCCGCCTCTCCCCCCCTCGCCCCTCCTCCTCAGGGCTCCTGCCTTTCTTGCCTGCAGCTGGTCCTGTCCTACCTCCTGGCTGTGACTCAGGCCCTCAGCCTTCCCAGAGCTCAGGGCCCACTGCTCGGGTCCAGCCCTGCCTGGGCCTGGCCTGGCTCACAAAGGAATGGCCCAAACGGCTCTGAGGCCAGGCTGACCTGTGTGGGGGCCTGGGGTCATTGGAGAAGAGCCCAGGGAGGCTTGTCTGGTGCTCAGGAGCTCTGGGAGGGAGATGTGCCACCCGGCTCGGATCCTGATACCCGGGAAGAGCTCAATAAATGCCTGTCAAATCAAAGGCATTAATACACAGACACACCTTACTGGGCAGCCTGGCTCCCTACTGGCTCCTGTGACCCCACCCCCGCTTCTTCTAAAGGCCTCTTGAAGCTCTCCGCCACCCCCAGGTATGTCCACACAGTTGGAAAGGCTTTCCCATCCCCTGGCCCACCCGCTCATCCCTGCCACAGCGCTGGGCCCAGGGACCAGGAGGCCATGGCTCAGGGAAGGCCCTCCCCCATTTCATCCAGTGCCCCCAAGGCTAGGGAGAGCTCACTGGTCCACGTCCAGGGCAGCCAAACCGCATCGAGGGGCGCCCAAAGTCACATGGCCAGTCAGCTGGCAACACAGGGGAGAGAGGCCAAGGGTGGGGTCTGCCCAGGCCCCACAGGGCTGTCTCCCTCCTCGGAACTCTACTGCCCCCTGCCTCACCCATGTCCTGCTGGAGGCTGCACGGGGCTTCTCCCCAACAAGATTGAGCACCTGGGGGAGCCCTGCCATGCCAGCCTGTCCTTGAGAAAGTGGACCAGAGTGTGTCTGCCAGCGCTCTTGGCCTCCCCTCTGCCGGACCAGGGTGACAACAAACATTTCCAAGTTATCCACTGGGATCCAGTTGCAGGGCTGCATGCCGAGCACCCAACAGACCTCACACTGCCATCTGGAGCTTGCTCTTGGAGGTGGAGCCAGGCCACAGTACCCCTGGTGTAGGGGCAACTCCACCAACATTCACTGAGTGTGTATTACATGCCAGGCCCGTGTCCATGGGACGCGATCAGAGTGCAGGTCCCCCGAGTGCCAGCCACCAACCAGGCCTGTGCTGAGTTCTTGTTGAATCCTGCAGCGTCCTTGTGCCCATTTTACAGATGAGGAAACTGAGGCCACTAAGTCACTGGCCCAGAGTCCCAGAGCTGCTAATAGAGAGCCCAGTCTCCCAAACCCACCCAGTTTCCCAAAGGTCCAGATTAAGAGCCACCATGCACAGAAGGGCTAAGGTGGCTGGGGAGAAGAAGCAGGGGGTGCCTGAGTGGAGGTGAGCATGGGGTGAGTCAGGGCCGAGTGAGTGGGAGGGGGCTGGGGGCAGGGAGGACTTTGGATTCTTTTGTGGGTTGGACAGAAGCCTTTGGAAGGATTTTAGTGCCGGGGAAACATGCTGCGCTCTGGGTGCAGGCATGAGGTGGGCACCTGCAGGCAGGAAGGCGGCTGCCTCAAGGTCCACCTGGAACCCCCTCCCACTCAGACCCCCCACCTCCAGATGTCCACCCACATCCCCGAGAGAAGCCTCACCCTAGGGGCTCCTGTGTCCGGGGAATCCTTTCTTCCATGAAAGAAATTCTCCTGCCCCAGAGGTGGGGGGTGGGGATTTGACTTTGAAAACCCCTGTACACCACCCCCCGCTCCTAGAACGGATCAGGAAACTGAGGCTCAGAGAGAAGAGGAACCTGCGAGTCCCAGAGGGAGGCAGTGCCAGGCGGGGGCGGGAACCAGGTCTCGGTTCCCCGGCTCTGAGCTGCCTGCTCTTGGGTCCCCTACGCCCCACAAAGCCACCGGAAGAGGATGTGAAACACTTGCTCAGAGAAGCAGGGCAAGTGCTGGCGGGGCTCGGCGTCAGGGCGGCATGCTGGGCCCCGGGGCCTGATGTGCCTGTGGGCCGGCTCCGGGCCGCCTGTCCACCCCCTGCTCCTCTCGGCCTCCGCAATCCTGCAGGCCCAGCCGGCTGCCCACCAGGGTCCGAGGAGGGTAAGGAAGCAGCCCTTGGCCTCTGGGTCATCCTGGCATCTCCGGGTCTGAGGATCTGGGCTCTGAATGCTGACGAGGGGAGGGTATGTGGGCTCTGCAGAGGTGCACACAGACACAGGACCCGGATTCTCCCTGTGACATCTTGGGCAAGTCCTTGCTCCCCGGGGCCTCAGTGTTTCCATTTGTCACATGTGTGGGTTGGACTCATCCCATGGCGTACAGTGTCTGGTTTGCAGCAAAATGAGAAAAATGGAGACAAGGTCGTGAGTTTTCTTTAAAGCCAGATGTATTCATTTAACAATTATCTATTTTTCTGATCGTGTGCCCTCCTTGTTACTTTTGGTGGGGTCTTTTCTGAAACGATGGTAATGATAGTGGTGATAGTGGTAATGATAGTGGTGGCATTCTTTTTTTTTTTTTTTTTTTACTGCCCTACTTGGCAAAATAAACAGTTGCCAACCCTAGGTTGGTCCCCGCAGTTTAAAATTAAATCCCATGTCTGGGTGCCAGGGGTGGAGGAGCTCCGAGGGCTGAGTGGCGGGGAAGGCTTCCGAAATTAGATGGTGGCTCAGAGAAAGCGGGGTCTCCTGCGCACCCTCCACAGGGCCTGGCAGGGCTCACACCTGCCTGGGGGCCTCACTGGCCAAGCTGCTTTGACCTCTGTGACATGTACTCGCCATCTTTTCTGACTCTGGGTGGTGATTTCCCCCCATGCAGGGGGAATGGGGACAGGACCTCAGGGTGTTGGGGGACACAGCTGGGCCCACCCTAAGACAGCAGGTCTGAGCTGCAGCTACTGGCCCGGCTCAGGACACAGCCCCATCCACACACCCTTGGCTGGCCGTCTGCCTGGTAAGAGTGGGAATTCCTGAACCTGCTCATCACGGGAGCAGGTATGACAGCCACGCAGGTGACACCAGGCCTAGGCACTCGGGCGCCCGACTCCACTGGGGCAGGCAGATGGGCAGACAGACTGGCAGAGGGCCTCCCTGGGAGCCCAGCCCCGGCCTGGCTCCCCATGATGGCCCAGGAAGCCAGGCCTGCCGAGCCCAGGAAGCCAGGCCTGCCGAGCCCAGAGGCAGGAAGGGTTGGGTGTTCCTCGCCTGTGTCTCTGGGGTGACCACCAGACGGAGGGCCGTCGCCCGCCGTGCTGCTCTCCAAAGCCCCACACCTTGGCCGAAGACACCTCTGCCGGCACCGGCCACCGAGGTGAGTTTCCCGGGCAATCGGTGCCTCTGCTGAGAGGCTGGCTAGGCCACGGCCAGGGCCCTTGACTTCCTCCCCTCCCGTCAGAACTGGTTGAAGAAGTTTGACTGGAAGCTGCCCGGGGAGGCTCCATCTCCCATTCTGGGTGTGAAAGAGGAGGCGGCAGGGGGTGGGGGTGGCGGTTACCCTGGTACCCGTGTCTGCCCACCTGGTCAGCCTGTCTACCTGCTCCATGCCCAGGCGGGTTAGGGTGGCTGCGGCTTGTCCTAGGGCTTGTCCTAGCAGCTCCGTGAGTTCATATGAAGCTTCTCAGATTACAAAGAGCGCTTGTGCATTGTTTCATCATCTGCTTTCCTGAGAGCCAAGTGGTGGTGGTATTTCTACTACTATTATTATTATTATCCCCCTCTTACTGATGGAGAAACTGAGGCTCAGGGAGACGGAACTGAGGCTAGGAAGGTGCATAGCAGGGACTTGAACACAAACCTAGACTCTACGTTTTAAGAGTTTCCCAAACCTACAGGCCCACTCCTTGGTCGTGTTTGCCCAACGCTCCACCGGCGTGGTCCCTGCGAGGGACGGGACCCCTCCCTTTCTGACCTTCCCCTCCGTTATTCTCATGTTTCAGGCTCAGTTTCCACGTGTTTGTGTCCCTTCTGTTTCTCTTCCTCTCTCCTCCCCTGCACTCCCACCTCGGGCTCGTCTCACGTTGGATTGGTGGCCTTTGGGGACGTCAGGGACCCCTCAGGGTGCTGGGCCCTGAGCGCTCTGGGAGTGGAGGACAGTCATCAGAGTGGCTCCTGGTCTCACTCTGTGACCCTGGATCACACATGTGCCCCTCCGAGTGTCCCCTTTAGCGTCCCAAGAGTTAGAGTCAGGGCCATGCATACCCATCTCCAGGGGAGGACAGGGAGGCTGCACGGCGAGAGCTCATAGCTGATCTGGAACGCCTGGCATCCTCGTCCTGAGCCATTTCCACGGCTCCGGGCATTGACTCATCTTGTTCTGGTCACCCTGGGACAGCAACGCCCTGTGAGGTCAGAGATTTGGGGTGATGATGATGTGAAACCCCTCCACCCAGGATGGTCTCCTAGATGTTTGGAAGCTTCATTTCCCGCCTCCTGACCATTTCTGAGCTTCGCCTCCAGCCTGTGAGGCCAAAGAGGAGGAGGCGGTCGCAGGGGCCAGTGGCAGAGGAGGTGGGGCCAAACTGGGTCCACTCTCTGTGCCAGCAGCTCCCACGCTCAGCCCAGGTGCATCACCTCCTGCCAAGGTGTGGGCTCACCCACCCACAGAGGGCTACCCCAGGACTCAGGCAGCCAGGAATGGTGACATCAGGTCAGGGAAATGACTGAGGAGCCTGGCCAGGCCACACCCCATCCATGACGTCCCCAGGCTCTAAATATAGACCAGAAAAGACAGACAGGCCTGGTGACCTCCACCTGCCCAGTGAGAGGTGAAAGGTTTTCCACAAAGGCCTGATCCAAGTCCGGGTACCTGTTCCTTATTGGGCCACCAGCTTCCTCCATCACCTTGGCCGAGCCCAGGCTGGAGGAGGTGATGGCCAAGGCCCTTGTCATCTGGACATTTCCTTGAATTGGTTCTCGTGCTGAGCCACCGTGCACCTGGCGGGCTTCCCCAGAGTTGCACCCTGGGCCCAAACCCCATTCCCTGGGACCTTGTGCTGGGCAAAGTGGTGGGTGGGAAGTGGGAAGCATGGGCCAGGCAGAGAGGGGCTGGCTCAAGGCTCTGAGGACCGCAGCTGTTCTGTGTGAGCCTCCCTGGGCGTGGTGAGAGAGGACCCCAGAGTTGCAAGCTGGGGTTGCACCAAGCAATTGGTCTTTTGTCTGAGGGCGAGGGGCTGGGGGGCTTCGAAGGGTCAAGACCCCTCTGGTTGCTGTGCATCAGGGGGGACCAATGATCAGATGACAGCGGGTAGGAAAAGGGGCCCCAGAGGTTTGGCCTGAGCACACCTTTCCCTTAAACCGGAGGTGGCTACTCAGGGGCCTCTGAGCCAGGGAGTGATGGGAGGCCCAGTGGGGTCTGCGGCAAACCCACAAGCAGATGGCCCGGCTGGAGAGGACAGCTGCCTGTCAGCCTCCGCCCGGTCTCCTGTTGCGTGGGAACACAGACCCGGTGCGGCTGGGTTGTCCAAAGTTACAGGAGCAGCCAGAAATGTGGATTTTTATATAAAATCACCCGACCTTTTACTGTTGGCTCAAAAATTGAAAAACACTCTGCAAGCCAACCAAAACACACGTGGGCTAGATTTGGCCTGGTTCTCTTCCCAGCTGTCAGCTAGAGACCCGTCTTTTGAGCTTCCCGTGCGAGGAGCATCCTGCCTACAGGAACGGTCTGTATGGCGATGTCGTCCAGGGCTCCTTGTGACCCCCAGGGAAGGACAGATGCCCTCTCCAGGGAAAGGCTTTGTGCTCGCTCTCCCTCCCAGCAGACCCTCCAAGCGCCCGGCTTAGCATAGACTCGATTTCAGGCTTGCCTGAGGTCCCTGGGTTTGCCTACAGCCCCATCTGAGCTGCATGAGTCAGTTTCCCAGCTGCCCACTGCCTCGGGCCCCTTGTGTTGTAAGGATGCTGTGAGTCCCCCTTGGGTGTGGAGCGAGGAACCTGGGAAATGGTGAAGGTGGGGGCGTGGTCACTGCGCTGGCCCCGGGTCTGGAGGTTGTTCCCCTCCCTCCAGGGCTACTGGGAGCCTCAGCAGCATTAGGGGATAAGTCTCAAACTGTGTCCTTTTTCTTTTTTAACTTCTATTATGGAAAATTCCAGAAAGACACAAAAGTGGGGAAAATGGCATAAAGGCACGCAGCGTTCATGATCACCAAGTGCGGGGCCACCCTTGCTGCTGCTGCTTCTCTTACTGGCCCCATGTCCTGCCCGCCTTCCCCACAGCAAACGATATTGACACAAATCCCAGGCACATCATTCCATCCATCAATATTTATTTATTTATTTATTTGCAATACGCGGGCCTCTCACTGTTGTGGCCTCTCCCGTTGCGGAGCACAGGCTCCGGATGCGCAGGCTCAGCGGCCATGGCTCACGGGCCCAGCCGCTCTGCGGCACGTGGGATCTTCCCGGACCGGGGTACGAACCCGTGTCCCCTGCATCGGCAGGCGGACTCTCAACCACTGCGCCACCAGGGAAGCCCCATCCGTCAATATTTTAGTACGTTACTCTAATAGTGACTAAAATCCTGTGAGCGCACCCAAAAAATGATGTCTATCATCTGGCTTTCATCAGATATCCAGTAGTGTTCAAATAATCCCAATTGTTCCTCAGTGTTTTCTTTTTTTTTCTTTCTTTTTTTTTTAAAAACAGTTGCCCTGTTCAAATCACAATCCAGAATCGGCACGTTGCATTTGGTCGTATGTCCCACCTTTATTTTATTTATTTTTTAAAATATTTATTTATTTATTTATTTTGGCTGCGCTGGGTCTTAGTCGTGGCACGCGGGCTTCTTAGTTGTGGCATGCATGCAGCATCTAGTTCCTCGACCAGGGATCGAACCCGGGCCCCCTGCATTGGGAGCTCGGAGTCTTACGCACTGGACCACCAGGGAAGTCCCTGTCCCACCTTTATTTTAATCTACAGTTTTCCCTTTGTGTTTTCCCCTGAAATGTATTCGTTGAAACTGGGTGGTTTGTCCTGTGAAGATTCCCAGAGTCTGAAATTTGTGTGGTGCATCCTTATATGTGTTTAACATGTTCTTCTGTGCCCTGTCATTCCCCCAAAAGGTTGTTCCATGCACAGGCCTGGTTGGATTCTGGTTAGGTTTTTGGCAAGGGCACTTCGTGGGTGGCTCTGTGTTTATCCATCAGGTGGCACCTACTGTCCTGGCCCCCTCTCTTTTGCCCTAGGGAAGAGATCTACCCCACAGCTTTGGGGGAGGATCATGAGGGGATGTGCTTGAGGTCCTCAGTGAGTTGCAGTCCCTGGTGAGGTGCTTTACCTGTGCTGTCTTCCCTTTGCTAACCAGGAGAAAACTGTGCCTTGGAGATCAGGTGACTCTTGGGGGGCCAAGGGCTGAGGGGTGGGTGGCATTGGCGGGGAGGGAGGGTCACACAGTAAGAAAGGGGTGGAGCTGGGCTTTAAACCCAGGTATTTCAGTGCCAGAACCTGGCTTCTGTGCTACCCTGCCCCTCTGGGAACTAAGGGTGTGTGCGTGTGTGCGCGTGCACGTTCATGCAGCTGGAGCTGCAAACAAGCTTGCCAGGAACCAGGAAGGGAGGGGGACAGGCACCAACCAGACAGACACCAACCAGAGGGACCCCCTCCCCCACCGCCCCCTCCATGTCCAGGTAGTCAGATGGGAGGCAGCCGGGCCGACTGTGTTGGTGTGTTGTGTCCTGATGGAACTCCCCAGTCCTCACCTCCCCAGCCTGCTTGGGTCCCCCTAACCCCGGCCCCCTTGACCTTCAAGGTCAGAGAGGTAGTGACCTTGGTGCACTCAGGAGTCACTTGGCCTCCATGGGCCCCTTTCCGCAGCTGTAAAATGGGCACGAGCTTGCTTCCCAGGCCCCTCCCTGGGAGAAAGAGATAAAGGGAGCAGAGAAAAGAGATAAGGTGAGAACAGGCAGGTGCTGGGCTCTCCGGGCACTGAGAGCTTGGCCCCAGGAGGAGGAGTGTGGGAAGAGAAGCTTCTAGCCCCAGGCCGTGTCCAGTGTCCAGGTCACCCCTGTCTTGCTCTTTGAAGACCTCATTCCTCTAAATATGTCCCACCCACCTCACCCTCCCCTGGGGCTTCCTCAACAGCCTCCTAGGGGTCTCCACCTCCAGCCAAATCTACCCATCTTGCTTTTAAAATGAAAACAACCAACAAAACCCAGCGTTTATTATCATGTGTGTGTGATTACTAAAATAGTTTAGAAAAATTAGCAAATTCTGAGAAGTAAAAAGAAAACAATGTATAGCACTGCCCAGAAATAGCCACCATTCCTTTTGCAAAGTAGGTCCCTCTAGTCACATGCACGCGTGGCACGCGTGGAATGTCAGCTTCTAAAAGCATGCTCTGCATCGTGGTTTTCTGACTTTACAGTTATAGCCAAGCATCTCCCTGTATTGTTGTCCTCCTGTGGTAGGTAATGGCACACGGGGTCCTGACAGTAAGTCAGCATAGGGTGTTTTTTTGTTTTTTTTCTTGCGGTACGCGGGCCTCTCACTGTTGTGGCCTCTCCCACTGCGGAGCACAGGCTCCGGACACGCAGGCTCAGCGGCCATGGCTCACGGGCCCAGCCGCTCCGCAGCGTGTGGGATCTTCTCAGACCGGGGCACAAACCCGCGTCCCCTGCATCGGCAGGCGGACTCCCAACCACTGCGCCACCAGGGAAGCCCCTGCATAGGGTGTTTGAGTTGATTCCTTTGGTAGAGTTGTAATTGAGGTTTCCATAAACATCGCTGTACAGAAATCCACACCCACATCTCTGAATACTTCCTTAGGGTTAATTCCCAAGAGTGGGTTGTCGAATCAAAGCCATGAGCGTTTGTTTTTTTTTTCCAAATTTATTTTACTGAAGCAGAGTTGATTTATGTTGTGTTAATTTCTGATGTACGGCAAAGTGACTCTGTTATGCATATACACATTCTTTTTCATAGCATGAGCGTTTTTTAAAAAATTATTTATTTATTTATTTATTTTGGTTGGGTTGGGTCTTCATTTCTGTGCGAGGGCTTTCTCTAGTTGCAGCGAGCGGGGGCCACTCTTCATCGTGGTGCGCGGGCCTCTCACTGTCGCGGCCTCTCTTGTTGCGGAGCACAGGCTCCAGACGGGCAGGCTCAGTAATTGTGGCTCACGGGCCCAGTTGCTCCGCGGCATGTGGGATCTTCCCAGACCAGGGCTCGAACCCGTGTCCCCTGCATTTGCAGGCAGATTCTCAACTACTGCGCCACCAGGGAAGCCCGGCATGAGCGTTTTTAATGCCTTTAATAGAAATCACCAAGTTGTTTTCCGTGCGTCTTTGTCAAGGCCTTGCCTTGTGCCTGATGGAGAACCATCCGGCAGGTGCTCAAGCTGCCCACATGGGCACGCAAGTGGGTGGGAGCTGCTGGGCCCCCACCGTCCATGGGTATCTGAGGCCTGGCACACAGTGGGTGCACAAGGTATGCTTATGGAATGAGTAGTCTGGACCTGCCCTCTCATTTTACAGATGGGAAACTGAGGCCCAGTGGTATGGAACCAGTTCTTGGGAGGTTGGTGGCATTGCCGGGGCTGCTGACAGCAACTGCAGGCCTCTGTGAGGGCTGAGGGCTGAGGCCGGTGCAGGCCTGGGCAGTGTGCTGGTGTGAGGGAGGGTCCCATTCATTCATCTGTCTACTTGTGTCCTCACTGGCTTCTAGAAAGCGCAGCTGAGGCTCCCTAGCCCTGCTTCCTCCCCAGCCCTCAGCATCCTCACATCCACCCTGAAGGCTGCCCTGAGACCTTGAGCACTCAAGCCACCAGTGAGTGGCCCCAGGTGACCAGACCAGTGGCAGGTGCCCAGCTGGCATTTGTCTCTTCGGACCCCTCCTCACTCTTGAGCGCAGGCCCCACCTGGTGATGCCTGGTCTGGGTTCTCCCCCTTTCCCCCAACTGCCCCTCCTCTGCTGCCTCCCTTCTGCCTGTACCTCCTCAGGGTGGCCTTAGGGCTGAGACAGTGCAGGCAGAGGCCCCGCCCCCCCGCACCAAATACACACCGCATCCCTCAGGACTTCCAAATGCACGCGTGCACTGAGGACCCGGTTCCAGGACGCGGGAGCACACAGCGAGGCACAGGCATCGGCAGCGTGAGTGCTATATATGTCAGTTACCCACTGTGAGCCTCTCGGGTGACGAAACTGAGGCTCAGAGAGGTTAAGCAACTTGTCCGAGGCCACAGAGCTAGGGAGGGGCTTAACTGGAATTTAAGGGAGGTGGAGACCCACTGCTTGGCCACACGTCGACACTTACACAAGTCACACAGCTACACAACCCGTGCGCTGGGCCCGTGCACGCACCCACACAAAGGGCCTAACCGTGCTACCCGCAGCCCCACGACACAAGCCGCCATCACTCCAGCGGGGTTGCGCGCGCACAGGCGTACACACTCCCCTCCGGCGTCTCTGGCCCCCACCTCTCCTGGCCCCGCCCCTCCACGCCGCAGGCCCCGCCTCCCGAGCCCCGCCCCTGGCCAGCCGGCCCCGCCCCCGGCTTGACCTCAGCGGGGCCGGGCCGCGGGCGCAGAGCACAGGCAGGGCCGAGCCGCGCGGGCCGCCGCCGCCGCCGCCGCCGCGCGCCGGGCCGGCCCCGCGCCCGCGCCGCCCCGGGTCCCGCGGCCCGGCCGGCCGCCCGCGCCGCTGCGAGCCGCCCATGGTGCAGCGCATGTGGGCCGAGGCGGCCGGGCCTGCGGGCGGCGCCGAGCCGCTGTTTCCGGGCTCCCGGCGGAGCCGCAGCGTGTGGGACGCCGTGCGCCTGGAGGTGGGCGGCCCCGACAGCTGCCCCGTGGTGCTGCACAGTTTCACGCAGCTCGACCCCGACCTGCCGCGCTTAGAGGTGGGTGAGCCAGGCCGGCCCGGCGCTCGGCCGAGCGAGGAGTGGGTGGGGGCCCAGCGTCCTTAGCGAGTCACCCACCTCCAGTGGTGGTGGTCACCACCCCCAGTGCGGAGGTTGCGGGGGGAGGGTCCTTCCGCAGAAATCCCCCTCCTTGGCCAACCCCAAGGCAGCCAGGTGGGCGGAGGGGCTGCCGCCAGCCGGTCCAACAGTTTCGGGACCAGAACCGGGTCTTCGTGCCCCCCTCTATCCGTCCCAGTGCGTGACCTCACCGAGCCCAGGTGTGCCACTCCCGCGCCCCTGCAGCCCAGGTAGACTTGCTCCCGCGGGCAGTCGCTGTCTGTTTGCGTCTGTGCCTTTCCCTACAGCAGGGCTGGGCCGTATTTCGTCCCTGTGGCGAGGTCGGGGCCGGCTTAGGCAGTTTGGCTTCGAAATGCAGGTGGTGAACTAGTGATTAGGGCGGCAGTCTTCTAGAATCCTCAGAGGCGGTTGGGAGCACAGTGGCCTTCCAGACAGCCCCCGTTGGGGGCAGGAGTGGACTCCAATGTTCCGGGCTGCTCAAAGCGGGGGAATGGGGAGACAGGCCTTCCAACCTGTGGGGCCCGGTGTCCAGGCGGGTAGGTTGGGACAAGGGCCTCTCAGGTGGAGGGGTGACTCACTTCTGCTTGATTAGAAAATGCGCCGACACCCTGAATCTGTAAGGATTTGGGAGGATTCAGAACCGGGGTGTGCCTATCATGCATGTGGTTGGAGGAACTAGGTGAGGGCTGGACTCCTGTCTAGCGTGCTCTGGGCAGTGGCGGGGTGGGGGGGAGTGCCCCCCCTCCTCCTACCTGACTGTGCACCAGCCTCCGACTCCCTGCGGCCAGGGTGGCAGAATCCAGGATTGGGGTCTGGACAGAGGCCATTCCTGGGTCAGAGGGCTCAGAGGGGTTCCTGAGCCCTCGTGCTGGAGAGGGCCCCTTGGTATCCCTGCTTCGTCACTTTAGGCCCGGCTAAGTTGTAATTGCCAGCCTGGGTCTTGTGCCTCTGTGTGTCCCCAGTGCCTAGACGGGGCCGGGATGCATATTTACCCAAGGATAAAGCGCATCTCCCTGCCCAGAGTTGGGGGAAGGCAGGGGGTGGAGGGAGCTCTTGGTGGGAGAACCTCGGGCCGGGGAGACCCTTTATTGCTGAGCTTGGCCGGTGGCCCGGCCAGGCACACTCCCCGACTCTCCTCCACCCACAGCTCTGGTCTTCATTAGTGGCTGGAGCGAGACCCCTGGGAGGGTGGGGGTGGGCGGCCTGACACCAGCCCAGCACTCATCTGACTTTCATTATGTCTGGCAGCTCTTCGGGCTTTGTGTGCTGGAGGGTCCGGCCTGCGCGCTCGCAGGGGTGGGCCGCTCAGCTGCTTCTCTCCCTCCCTCCCTCCCTCTGTCTGTCCGTCTGTATCCCTGAGGAACCGAGGGAGACGCAGAGCTGAGCCCTACCCCTGCCCAAGGGTCTGCCTTCTCTCCCTCTCCCTCTTTTTCCCCCTCTCCCCCTCTCCCTCCTCCTCGTCCTCACTGGCCCCAGCACTGAGATCCAGGCCATGGCTGCTATTTAGAAATCAAAGGGGAAGCTTCTGGCTGAGGCAGGAAAACCAGGGTCCTGGCAGGAGAGGAGGCCACTGCCGGAAACCAAACACAATGACCATTTACCATGAGCTGGGGGAGGGGGTGGGGAAGTCCCTGTCCCTCCTGCCAACACCCCCGCCCCCCCCCATCCTGGGGCCGATTTCCTGGTCGCTGGGGCCTGCCAGAGCTGAAGCGGCTGCTCGTGGTCCCTGTCCTGTCTGGAAACCACTAGGCAGTTTCTGTTTCCTTCCCCAGTCCGCCTTTCCTTAACAAGTCTCTACCCCGCCCTTCCCTCTCTGGGCTGCCAGATGTCCTCACACATCTGGGCATCTGCTCATCATCGTACTTCTAAGCCAGGCCACTGCTGACCCAGCTCGGCCTGTGCAGTTCTGTGCTTTCTGGAGGTCACTGGGCCCACGCCCCTGCCTCCGTGCAGGATACTACCTCAGCCAGGCAGGAGGAATCCTGGAGTCCACAGCACCTACTGTCTGCAGACACCACCCCCTCGTTCCAGCTGGCTTTGACCAACCCTCCCGAGTAGGTGCCGACCCCACTTTGTAGGAGACTGGAGCTCAGAGAAGTGAAGTCCCTGAACGAAATGTACACGCAGCCAGCGAGGACGCAGCCAGGATTTGAAGCTGGGCCGTGTTCTGTGCTGGGCGCCTGTTGTGTGCGAGGGCCCACAGGGATCAGAGCAGGCTACCTCGCAGCGAGACAATTACACATGCCCCAGGAGGATGGCGGAGCTCTTAGGGGAACGGAACCAGGCCCAGGCAGCCCGGAAGTCCCCATGCTTGGTGAAGGGTAGGGGTGCTTATAGGCCAGAGGAAGGTGAAAGTGCTTTGGGCCACAAGACACTGGGGAGAGCTTCAAGGAAGAAACAAGCCCACAGCTGGACCCTAAAGGTTTTAAATAATAGCTAATATGAGCCAGCATTTGGTGGGAGGCCGTGTGCTGAGTAGTTTGCATGCATTATGTCTTGGGGGTCAGGATCATCCATCGTCCATTTAACAGATGGAACAACCGAGGTGCTAGATTGCACAAACTCACAGAGCCAGTAAGTGGCAGGGGCGGGATTCCCACCCAGGCAGGGAGCCTGCAAGCCCTGAGCGCAGTGTATGTGGGTGGAATGAAATGAGGAAGCCTTCTCGGATCCTCGGGCAGAGCAGAGATGTGCAGGGGAGTTACGTCTCCCTCCAGCCTCCCCGCCTCCTTCCCCGTTGTCTGGTCTCTTTGATCTCACGGTGTGCAGGGCTCCAGTCTAACCCCCAGGGCTCATTAGCCTTAGGCCAAGAGGCATGACCTGAGAGGGGGGTGGGGGTGGTGGGGTGTGTGTGTGTGTGTGTGTGTGTGTGTGTGTGTGTGTGTGTGTGTGTGTGTGTGTGCGTGTGCGTGTGTGTGTGTGTGTGTGTAAGTCTGTGTACTGTCAGGCGCCAAGGGGGCAGCCTCCAGCAGCTGCACAGCCTGTCAAGTTCACGAAGGGCCTGACCGGTTGCCACCTGCTGGGCCCCCATGGACTCTTGGGTTCCCCTCTTGCTTTACTCCTCAGGGGCCAGGCTGGCTGGTACTGGGTCCTTGTTCCTTCTCTGGCGGGGAGGACTTCTCCGGACTGGGCACTCTGAGCTGTTTCCCCAGCGGCTCCGGGATGGCCCTGGGGCAGGAGCGGGTGGGGGCTCAGTGCTGGGAGGTGTTAGACCGCTGGCAGGCAGGACTGGGGCCCCATCCTCAGCCTGGAAGTTAGCCGTTTCCAGGCCCTTCCTCACTGCTGGTGAGGAGGGTTTGGAGGAGACTTAGCACGGGCCACCTGCAGCCTCCAAGCAGGCCAGTGGGGGTGGTTTGGGGAGGTGTTACCCAGGCAGTGGAGGGCTGGCTGCCTATAAGGCCCTCACAGTGTGGCACCGTGCTGTGTCCGCCCCGCCTCAGGCTCGGCGTCCGGCCTCTCAGGCCCAGAAGTGCCGCGTTCCTGGACACGTGGCTCCGGTGAAGCCACTGTCCCCAACCCAGTTCTGAGGAGGTGGGAGTTGAAACCTGCAGCCCAGTGCAGGAGAAGCAGACCTTTGAGCAGCCTCCGGTTTCCATCCCCTGACCAGCTGTAGCGGGGGGCGGGGGAGGGGGTGAGCCCGTGATCTCCAGAAGGGTGCTTGGTGAGCAGGGCGAGGGCACCCAGCACAGGGGCCTGCATTCTGGGAGCTCAGGAAGTACGTGTTGCCCGGCGTTTTCCTCTCCTCCCCAGGGAGCCCCCGGATGCCGGCACAGCCAGATCTGCGGGCTCGAGGGAGGCATGATGTTGTCCTTTTGACCCCAGGGGCAGCGTCGCCCATGCTGGTCCAGAGCTTGGGCTCTGGAGGGAAGAGAGCTGGGCTGGAAGGCCAGCTCAGCCCCTCGCAGCCCTAGACGTGCTCTCGTTCCCTGGGCCTTGGTTTCCTTATCTGGACTTGATGCCAGTTGCCCAGCTTAGGCTTCTGGTGAGGACCGAAAGAGACAGGCGGCCTGACAAGCAGTCCCCGTGGCTGCCACGATTGTGTCTTCTGACAAGGTGCCAGGGGAGTGCCCGTGCCCAGGGCTCCAGGAGGACGCTGGCCAGCCTGGTCAGCATGGTGCTTCCCAGGCCTGGTTGTCGTAGCTGACCCCAGGCCTGTGGGTGCCCTGGCCATCCTGTGGCAGGAGCCCTGACCAATCCCCTCTCAGTGGAGAGGTGCGAGTGCGAGGGAACTGCCACTCCCCGCCCCGCCGCCCCCCTCTGGCTGTGTGACCTGAGGAAGCCTTTTCTGTCTCTGGTCTCCCTCCCTCTAGCATGTGTGTGACCAGGGGCTGAACTGCACTTTGAGGCTGTGACCGTGGCAGCCACCGGTGGAGCGAGGCCTAGGTGTGTCTCCACGGCACATGACTGTCACGGGCCAGGGTTCAAATCCCTGCCCCGGCTGCCTCTTCCTGGCTCCTGACGGGGCTGAGCTCCCCGCCTGGCTTTCGCCACATCAAGTGAGGCATCGGGAGGATTAAATGTGATGAGTGTGCAAAGGGCCTGACACCTGGGAAATGCCCTCAAGTGCTGGATGCTGTGGCCAGTGGGGTTGATGTCAGCTGGCCCTCCCTCCACCACCTCGTGAGAGGCCACCCTCCTCCTCAGCTGTCACCAGCCATGCCCCCTTGCAGGCCTGGCCCCTAGAGGCCTGATGGTCGGGAGCCGGTCCTGGGGGGGCAGGAGGACGAGGTGGGCAAGGCCAGCCTGAGGTCTGGTCCCTGCTCTCCACAGGCGGCACGTTTCTCTTCTAGATGCTGACGAGTAGCCAGGCTCGGGCTGGCCGAGAAGGTTCTTGGGGAGACGGGTCAGCCTCTTTGGAGGCTCAGCACAGGCTGATCCCCAAACTGCAGTTTCTGGGGTCACTGAGCTCCCCAGTTGCCCTGCCACCCAGGCACCTCGTGTGGTCCCCTTCTAAGGCCACTTCTGGGCTGTGGTGCCTGGGGACCAGGAGCGTGGCCACCCCCATCCAGGGCTGACCTTGAGTCCTCACTGGGGGTCTGCTCATGTCCTCGGGCTCAGGGTGCAGGACACCCACCTGAGGTGGGGGCAGGCCCGAGGGTGGCGCCCCGTCGCCCACTGGGAAGGCCACGCACATTTGGTGTTTTCTTTCTCCCTCCCAGGGCACACAATCTGAGAGATGAACCAGGGCTTGGACACTTTCTACTTGACTATCTCCCCTGGGCCTTGGTCTCCACCTCTGTAAAATGGGTGCTCGACTTTGTATTCAAACAGTCCCCAGATCCTGGGATTCGGAGAGACTGAGCAGCCCTCTCTGATCCCTGATCCCTCTCGTGTTTTGGCTGCTGCATTGAGACAGAAGGCTAAAAGGTCGGAAAGCCGCAGGCCTGGTTCCCTCCTCCCCACAGTTTTAGGATGACCCGCCCTGCCTTTCACCTGGCCCTCCTCCAGCTCTCCGGGCATCTGGCAGGTCTCCCGGGAGGTTTTCCCCTGCCCGCTGTCCATCGTCAGCTCCCCAGCCACAGCGTCCTCAGGTCCCGTTCCTGGGTGCTTTGTGTGCCTGGCGCCGAGCCGGTCCTGCCGCTCACGTCCCCTCTCGTGACCCCTGCCGCCCTTCGCCCATCTCCCAGACAGGCTCACTGAGGCCAAGGGCTGCAGGGCTCAGCTGAGCTGGGAGCCAGAGCCCTGCAGGAAAGACAGTACCTTTGGGTCCGGTGGGCCCTGGAGGAGGGGCCTCATGTGCTCAGGGCTGCAGGGTGCTGGCTGGTGGCTGGGTCAGGGCCTCAGGTGACCTCTGTGACTCAGTGGGCCTGAGCAGCAGCTCAGCGGGTGCCGTGAGGTCCCCGGGCGGTGATCTCATGCACGTGGAGGCCACCACCACCCCACTCCCCCGCCCTCGCCTGAGTGAGACCAGGTTTCTCCACGTGCAGCCCCAGGGAGGAGACCACGGTGTGGCTTCAGGTCCTCCTCCTCCGTGAGCCCTTGGCCAGTGAGGAGGAGCCGGTCTGCAGCCAGAGGCGTCTGTGGGTCTGGAGGCCCCGCATGGTCTCTAGTTGTAGCTTCCACAGGAAATGTACAGCTGAGTGGGAGGAGAGAGGTCACCAGGATGGGAGAAGGCGCCACCCCCGTGTGTGCAGGCACGAGCCGCCTTCTCGGGGAGATGGCAGGGCTGGAAAAGGCCCAGTAGGTCCCCTCTGTTCTCTCCAGAAATAAGGGTGGGATCGGCCCCCGGCAACCCTGTTACTCTGTCTTGTGGGAATCGGGGCTTGGCCTGCGGTCAGTTGGGGACACAGCATCCTGCTGGCCCATCACCCCAAGAAGGCTGATCAGGGGACACACTAACATGTCACCCAGGCTGTTTCCTTGTCCCTGGGGCTCCGGGCTGTGCTCCGAGGGACCGCGGGGTGTGGGGCACCCTGGTGCCTGTTCTGCCAGCCTCTGCTCACGAGGGCCTGGAGGCATCTCACCACCCTCGCTCCAGACCCAAGTGGTGGAAGGCTGGGCAGTGTGTGCAAGGCCCAGCTGCCAGCTGGGTCCCCGGGCCCTGGGAACATATGTGGGTACCTGCTTGGGGCGGGACAGGAGGACACAGCCACCCACCTGGCGTTCTTTTCCCCTAAGAGCTCACTGCTGCCCTGTGGACGCCTCCCCCCAGGGCATCTCCTGTTTGCTCGGCCATACCCTCCCCCGGGAGCTCCCCAGCCCCTGCCAGAGCATCCCCAGGGGCTTGGTGCTGCCCAAACGGGCTGTCTGTTCCCGGGCCTGTGTGCTGTCTGTTCTGCCAACAGGATGGGTCACCTGTGGGGGCCAGGGCCCAGCCCTTCCTGCCCCAGAGGGTCCCGGGGCAGGTGCCAGGGCTGTCGGCCGCTGTCCTTCTCTGTCCCTGGAAGCGCGGTGGGAGTGCGGAGCAGACGCCCCGCTCTGCCGCTTTGTGCCCAGGATGCGGGCAGCTCTCTTTGGATCCCGCTCCGCCGTTGTCTCTTGGTCGACGGTTTAAATGGCGCCTGCTCTCTGCGCTGCTTGGACGATCTGGTTTTGTTCCTGCTGCTGGGCTGCGGCGAAGGGCCCGGAGAGGACAGGGTTAGCTCCGCGGGGCTGGAGCAGCTCCCCATCTGTGCCACAGGGCGGTGACTCCCCCTGGCCCAGCATGTGCGGCTCTCAGCGTCCTGCCCTGCCCCCCACCGGGCTGGCAGAAGGGGGCCCCTCGGGGTGGGGGAAGGGCTCGGGATCACATGACGCCTGGGCAGGGCAGCCAGCCGCGGCCCATGGCTCACTGCAGAGCCGCTATTTAGACCCGCTCAGGGATGGCCAGGCCTCCCATTGGTTGGCCTGGCCAGGAAGCGCTTCTGTCCGGCAGGCCTTGATGGGGCCCCGCTGGGAGCCAGGTGCTGTGTGCGCTCCCACGGGGTTTGAGTCCCGTGCCCACAGTCAGGCAGGTCCAGCACGGGAACTCTATAAACTGCTGCCAGTGACTTGGGTGCTCAGGGCACTGTCTGGCTCCAGGCTGGACCGGAAGTGGCTGGAATCCCCCGGAGAGGGACGGGTCTTTCCAGGGCAGGCCGCAGCCTTGGCGAGAGGCAGTCAAGGACCCCTGAGGAGAGGTAGGGGTGGGTGGACAGGGCCCTGGTCTCGCAGGTGGATGGCAGGCCCCTGACATCGCCCATCACCGCGGCCTCTTCTGGGCCGGGGAAGGATGTATGACCCAGGGGAGGACAGTGTGCGTCTATTTCAGTTCTTCTGCCTCAGGAGGAGGAGTTTCCCCTCCTCCATGGAAGGGCTGGACCTCCCCAAGCGTGGGCTCTTGAGCTGAGGGCCCTCTACCTGCGGGTTCCCTGCTGACTTCCAAGAAACGCCTGGCTGTCTCCGAAGGTGAAGGGTCAGGAGCCCCGGTGTGATTGCACTGGCTTTCCTGTTGGTCCGATGCCCAGAGTGGGAGGGCGGCCTTGGGTCAGAGGAAGATTTCCGGAGGATGGCTCCCAGGCCTCCCAGAGCCCTTGAGGCAGGAGGTCCAGCCCCACCCCCACTCCCTAGCCCCTGACCCCAGGGGTGTTGATGTCCGGGCGTACAGCCCACAGGACACTGGGCACCTGGTTCCCACCCAGGGGCCCAGCTTAGGCCGAGGGATTTAGGGAAGGGCTGTCGGTGGGGCCCAGGCTGAGTCAGCACTTCCACTGGGCCTTCTGTGAGCTCCACACCCACCCCGAGCTGGGACAGTGACCCGTGATCCTAGCTGCTGGCATTGACCATGTGACTGATGGCCCTTTGCCAGCTAGCACCTCCCCCCTCCTCCCTAAACTCTCAGAGGTCTGTCTCTTTACTCCTAGGCCCCCCTCTCTCACTGCCCCCGTCTGGGGACGGGGTGAGCTTGCAGTGGGGAGGGAGGAACCCAGGGCAGCAACGACTGAGTGACCTTGGCAGGCCTTGATGCAGCCCACCGGGCCAGCCTGCCCAGCAGGAGGGATCACTGCCTTTTTTTTTGTGTGTGTGGTACGCGGGCCTCTCAGTGTTGTGGCCTCTCCCGTTGCGGAGCACAGGCTCCGGACGCGCAGGCTCAGCGGCCACAGCTCACGGGCCCAGCCGCTCCGTGGCATGTGGGATCTTCCCGGACCGGGGCACGAGCCCGTGTCCCCTGCATCGGCAGGCGGACTCTCAACCACTGCGCCACCAGGGAATCCCCGGGATCACTGCCTCTTAAAACAAGGGTCTTTCTGCCGGGGGTCCAGGGAGCAGCCAGATGGTCCCTCCCTGCCCCCACTTCCTGGCCTAGCCCAGGTCCTGTGGTTTGGGAGTTCTGTGGAACCCCAGGCATCAGCCCAGACGCCAGCACTGTCGTCATTCTCATGCCGTCCCCATACACGTGATGACGAACAGGGGACTGGGAACTCCTCTTGCCCAAGAAGGCACAAGACTGAATGAGCAGAAAGGGAAGGAAGTGGCCTTGGCTGTGGCCGTCGAGGATGCCCGCACCTGCCCCAGACCCGGGAGGCTGACTCCAGGGCCGGGGCAGCTGTTGCGGGGGCCGTCTGGGCACATGAGGGTGAGGGGGCCAGGGGCCTCACGCCCTGGGGGAGGCATCTTCTCGGGGGGGCCAGAGCCCCCTAGGTGCAGTGGGCTGAGTTAGGGCCTCGGGGTCCCAGCTCTGCTGTTAACCCGCCGCGGCATGGCTTTGGATGGGTTGCTCTTCCCTCGGCTTCTGTGTGGTCACCTGTGAAATGACTGGATAAGAATACTCGCCTTGGGGTGGGGGCGGGAGCGGGGGGACCCCCCCCCCCCGGGTAGGGGCAGGCTGTCGTTGGAACCCCAGTGGGTACATCTTGTTCACACCCAGCCACGGCTGGTGGGGTGAGGAGGGGCGTCCTGGGGTCAGTGCCTGCCCCCCCGATAGTAACCCCTGGCCCTCCCGCTGTCGTCCTGTTTCATTCTGGGCTGGAGGTGTCTGTGGCCACCGAGCTTTGCCTCATCTAGGGAGCAGGAAGTGGCACGGGGTGTCCCCCTGCCACACAGCCAGGCGGGCCCCGACACCCCGCCCGGCGGCCGGGCGCTGTCTTTGCAGAGCTCCACGCAGGACATCGGCGAAGAGTTGGTCAACGGCGTCATCTACTCCGTCTCCCTGCGCAGGGTTCAGGTGCCCCACGGTGCCAGCAAGGGCCAGCGCTGGCTCGGGGTGAGTGTGACTGGGGGGGCTCCAGGACCCAGGGGCCACCCTGGCCACTCCACTGGGCTCCCTCCCAGGGCTTTCCTGCCTGAGGGTCCCCCAGTCCTGCTCCCAAAGGAATCTGGGCCCCCACCCCTCCCCTACTGTCCAGCCCTGGGCTGGGCCAAGTGCATAGTTCACTGTTCACTTATATGTATGAACATCAAAAAAAAGATGCTTCCATGCTATTCCCACTTCATGTTAGGCTGGGATGATTTATGCATTTTGCCCCAGTATTTCTGGTTTTAACGACTGTCCTTCCATACCTTCTCCAAGGCTTTCATCACCTTACTTAGTGGGGCTTTTTTTTTTTTAACCCAAAAAGGGCTCAGCCTACTATACATGGTTCTCTGCACCTTGCCGTCACGGAACACAGCTCCATGACCCCTCCAGGTCAGAGCGGGGGCCTGACAGATGCGTAACATTTCAGAAGGGAGGCTGGTCACCAACCATAACTCAGCCTTTCACTGCCGTGGACCTTGACGGGATTCCTTTCTGCAGCCATTTCCACAGTGCCGCCCTGAATAGCCTCTGGGTCCTAACATACCGTGCCCTTCCACCCCAGGCTGAGCCTCTGTTTTCTCATCTCTAGAATGGGGGTGTTTTGCCAGGGATCACAGGGATTCTGCCCTTAATACGGCAAGGTGCTGTAATTACTCAGCTAATAAAATGACCGGAAGGTGTTGGTATTGCTAGTTTTTATCATCCCCCACCTCCAGTTCAAAAGCTGAGACCCTTTTTCTGTTCGGGGCACTCACGTCCCATCTCCATCCAGAAGTCACTGGGCGCCTGGGACTTCCTCTGAGTTCCAACCCCTGCCCTCCTAGTGGGCCACAGTGCTGTCGCTGACTGTCTGTCCCTCTTTGTCCCACCCCAGTATGAAAATGAGTCAGCCCTGAACCTGTATGAGACCTGCAAGGTGCGGACCGTGAAGGCAGGCACGCTGGAGAAGCTGGTGGAGCACCTGGTGCCCGCCTTCCAGGGCAGCGACCTCTCCTATGTCACCATCTTCCTGTGCACCTACCGAGCCTTCACCACCACCCAGCGGGTCCTGGACCTGCTGTTCCAAAGGTGAGCGCCCCGCCCCTCCCCGGCACAGTGGCTCCCCACCCACCCACTGGCTGTGTGTCTTGGGAATGTTGCTTTACCTCTCTGAGCCTCAGTTTGCTCACGTGAAGGCCGGGCTGCCAGGACTGTCGGATAAGCATGGACAGTGCGGCCCCTCACCCGGCCCTGTGGAAAGGGCTGCTGAGGGCTGGGGCGGCTTTAATTAAGGTTTTCCTCTCCCCGTGGAGAAGCTCTCTGCTTCCAGCCCCTGGGCAGAACAGTTTTCCCATTTGTAAAGGAGTTTCCAGATTCTGTCTCAGGGGTCCTTCCTGGGAGTAGCCTGAGCAGGGCTGGCTGGGGGCTGGCTGAGGGCCCAGGCCCACTCAGGCATCTGTAAGGTGCTGGTTGGGCTCATTCATTCAGCAATACATACGAAGCACCTACTGTGTGCAGGCACTTTTCTAGGCATTTGGCTTAATTCAGTGAACGGTGCAGACAAAAATCCCTGCCCTCCCGGGCTTCCACCCTAGTCGGGGGGTCAGCCAGTAACACTAGACGTCACAGCAGGTACGGTAGATGTGACGCCCTCACGGCCTCCTCTAGATACGGGTGCATCCTCCCTTATTCCAGCGAGGACGGCGGACCTCAGGACCAACTGAAGAAGTGAGTAGACTTTGGGTCTGATGGGAGGGGCTGGGCAGAACCCAGCTGCCACACATCTTGTGATTCCCGCTGGAGGGCTGAGGTCTGGGGGCTCCTCCTGCAGGAGGAAAGGAGTCAGAGAGCTGTGGCTGGGGTCCCATGTTCCCAGGGAGCAGAGGGGAGGCTGGGGGCTCAGAGCCGGCCCCTGAGAGCATCCATCCCCACTCAGATCCGGGGCCCAGGACAGCAGGTGTGGGGGGCAAGCTGCTGGCACTTCAGCCTCGCAGCCCAGTGTGAGTGCTCAGCTGGGGCTCACGGGAGCTCAGTCAGGGTCAGGGGGCCGGCTACGTCCCCATCACCAAGAATAGCATCCCTGGGAGGACGAGACCCGCACTCCGGCGCACAGACCAAGGCAGCCGTCAGGTGCGCGAGCTTCCGGTTCAGGTGCGCGAGGCCCGTGAAGGCCGGGCGGGGGGCACACTCTGCTTGTCCCCTCCTGCCTCCCCTGTTTATGCAGCGCCTACCGTGTGCGGCCAGGCCAGCGCAATGAACAGAGCGGGCACTGCCCTCCCTGCCCTCCTGAAGTTTCCTTCCCAGTGGGGAGGGCCCGGGGGGCTGGGGGCAGACAGGAGAGAGTCAGGCTCCCCCGAGGAAGGGAGAGGTGGTCACCAGGGATGGAGGGCCCCTTCCTACCAAGACTGCCGACCAGGCCTGCCCCTGCCTGGCAGCCCAGTGCGGGTGGGGCAGGGGCGGGCCCAGAAGCCCAGCCCCCATGGGGGAGCCGGGGAGGGCCGTGTGGAAGGAAAGGCCAGGCCCCTGACTCTGCTGCCCGCCCGCCCGCCCCCAGTGCCGTCTCCTCCATCCTGGGCACCTGGCTGGACCAGTACTCCGAGGATTTCTGTCAGCCCCCGGACTTCCCCTGCCTCAAGCAGCTGGTGGCCTATGTGCAGCTCAACATGCCCGGCTCCGACCTGGAGCGTCGGGCCCACCTTCTCCTGGCCCAGCTGGAGCACACAGAGCTCACCAAGGCAGAGCCGGAGGGTGAGGAGAGGGGTGGGTGCTGGACACGCAGGAGCCCCCGAGGCTGCCTCAGACCATCCGCGTGGGGACCGCTGTTGGGGAAGACGTCCTGGGGTGCTTCTTGAGCTGAGGCTTGTCTTAGAGGGCAGTGGTGTGGTTTCTGTCTTGGAAAAAAAAGGCAGGCGTGTTGCTGAACTCCGCTCCTCTTTGCAGCTCTGGCTCCAGCTCTGAAGCCAACTGCAGCCCTCGAGCCAGTGCCGGCTTCAGCTCTAGCACCCAGGCCGGTGCCAGGTCCAGACCTCGAGCCTTCCTGGCCTTCGCCTGTGGCTGCAGAGAACGGGCTGGGTGAGGAGAAGCCTCACCTCCTGGCGTTCCCGCCCGACCTGGTGGCGGAGCAGTTCACGCTGATGGACGCGGTAGGCAGCTCATCTCCGCAGGGCGGGCAGGGGTGCGCCTTCCTTCAGGCGTCTGCCCTGCCCTGTCCAGAGCTGATGTCCTGCCCCAAATCCCATGACAAACCGTGTAGCCTGGGCAGGTTTCCTCACCCGAAGGCCTCGAGTCCCCTCAGGCTGTGGACCCGGGCCCCATCCCTCGCACACGGTGTCTGGGTGGAATGAGGTGGAACGCTAGAAAGCTGGGCGGGGTCTGGCCCACCCGGTAGCGGACAGGCGCTCACTCCATGGGCCGCCCCCCCTGCCCCCCACGTCTGCTGAGGAGGCCTCACCAGCTTCAGCACTTAGCCCGTGCCTGGTGCACGCTAGAAGCCGTGGCAGACGGCAGACGCAGCCTCTGGTTGTAGTGCCCACGTGAATGGGCATCTGGACAGGGGACAGGCCTGAGGCGTGATCAAGGGCTAAAAGCACCACCTGGTATGGGCAGGTGTGAGCCGCATGCATCTCGTGCTGGGAGTTAGGATGGACTGGGGAAGGTGGCCACCTCTCTTTCCTGCCCAGGTCACCCTGGGTCACCTTGTGCCAGGCGCCCGCAGTGGGCGGGGAACAAAACCAAGAGACACCACCTCCCCGCACCTCCCCCGGCTGGGCTCGAGCCGCCTCCCCGGCTTCCAGAGCTCCAGCTCCGACCAGTGACCCTGCCTGGGCCAGGGGTGGGGGGACTGTGGGCATTGAGCTGGGGTGCGGCAGAGCCGGGTGACCTTCCCCTTGCCCCCAGGAGCTGTTCAAGAAGGTGGTGCCCTACCACTGCCTGGGCTCCATCTGGTCCCAGCGGGACAAGAGGGGCAAGGAGCACCTGGCTCCCACCGTCCGTGCCACTGTCGCCCAGTTCAACAGTGTGGCCAACTGCGTCATCACCACCTGCCTCGGGGACCGGAGCGTGACGGCCCGCGCCAGGGCCAGGGTGGTGGAGCACTGGATCGAGGTGGCCAGGGTACGCGGCCGCCAAGGGCCCGGGGGAGCCCTTTCTGCCCCTGGGTTGATCTCATCCGACCCCAGGAGCACCTCCCGGGGCATCTGCCCCATCCGGGAGGTGGGGGACTGAAGCTGGAGCAGGCGGGAGCTCGGCCCCCTTCACAGCCTGGCCCCTCCCTCCCAGGAGTGCCGGGTCCTCAAGAACTTCTCGTCCCTGTACGCTATCCTCTCTGCTCTGCAGAGCAACTCCATCCACCGGCTGAAGAAGACGTGGGAAGAAGTTTCCAGGTGGGCAGGCTTCTCCCTGGAGGAGCTCCAGGGTGGACCCGGGGCCTCCCACGGGGCTGGGTGCTGCCTGGAACCTGCCCAGGGACAGCGCATCTTGGGGGGCGGGGTCTCAGGGCCAGCAGGACCTGGTCTCCTTCTCTGGCAGGTACTGGATTGAGCCACGCTGGGGATTTTCATGTGTCTACTTCAACCACACGACTCTGTGCACTTAAAATCAGAACTAGCCAAAACAGAGCCGCTCAGTCGACTGGGAATGGGGTTCCCCGGTGACCCACGTGAGACCCACCCCTCCAGGCCTACCGAGCCCTTAGGGTCCAGCGGAACTCTGTTTGGAAACCACCCATCCAGGCAGTTGGGGTCTCTGGGTCCTCAAATGTTCTTGCCCCCGCACCCCTCCCCACCATGCCCTCCTTTCTCCTTCCTTCCCCCAGGGACAGCCTCCGCATCTTTCAGAAGCTGTCGGAGATTTTCTCAGATGAGAACAACTACTCCCTAAGCAGAGAGCTGCTCATCAAGGTAGAGTCCGGGGGCTTGGGGTGGAGGGGCTTAGGTTCCCACTGAAAGTTTCTTCGAAAGCTTCTCATGAGATCTGTCGGGTCTGTGGACAGGTGGGGGGCAGTTTGGGAGATAGGAGGCCCTAGGACAGGGATGGAGCAGGGCACCTGGGCTGTTCCAGAGCTTTGGGCGGGTGAGGGGCAGGATTAGAGTCTCCTGGGTCCTCACTGGTCCCTCACCCGGCACTCGGGGTGGATGAGGTCGAGGGTGAGGGTCTCTTCCTTCCCCAGACCAGCCTAGCCTGTCCCCACAAAGCCAGGCCCTGCTGCTCCTGTCCGCGCTCACCTCCGAGGGCCAGGCACCCCGCCTGCCCAGGGATGGTACTGCAGGGGCCGCCCAGCCGTCATCCAAATGAGCAGACCCAGGAGGTAGATCTTGGGGCTGGGAGCCCTTCCCTCTGCCTCAGGGCAGACACTGCAAAGGAATCCAGGGACTCTTCTCAGAGTCTCACCACAGGGCCTTTGGTGGCTGTGACAAATGCCCCACCTGGCTTGTGGCAAGTGCAGGGGGGTGCTAATGCATTCATGAGGGCCCTTCCCCAGAAACTTCCATATAAAGAGGAAGCAAAGTGTCACCACCCAGTGCTCCCAGCAGCCCCAGCTCACCATCTCAGAGGTGGCACCAAGGAGACCCCTCCTGAGTGGATGAAGGCAGAGTTCTGTGCAGGGGACATCCCGAGGGGCTCCGTGGGGTTGTGAAGGCTTTGGCACGGCAGACACCCTGCTCAGCCAGGCGCGCCCAGAGTCCCTGTCCCTCTCTCGATGGCTCTCCCGGCTGGGGGCCGGCACACGCCAGAGGCTCTGAGCCTGGGACCTGGTCCGTGGAGGGCGGGGGGTGGGCAGCAGGGCCTCCTGCTCTCCTCTGAGCCCTTCTGAGGCTCATTCAGAGGCAAGGTGCTGCCTGTCTCTGGGCCTCAATTTCCTCATCTGGAAAGTGGGGAAATGCTGACCCTGGGGTGCCAACCTCACGGAGAGGCAGTGAGGTTCAAGGGGGAAGGGAAATCTGCGTGAGTTTTGTGCAGGACCCTCCTACCCTCCTACAGAGACGGGGGGTCGGGGGGAACAGCACGGCCACGGTGATGGGGGTGTGGCGCTGAGTCCTTGGAGACCCCGAGGGGCAGGTGTAGTCCTCATCTGTACTTTCCAAGGAGGCCGGGCCGCTGGCCCGCGTTCCCGCACCCCATGAGCACCCGAGCAGGGGTGCAGATCTAGGAATGGAGTACGCTGGGATGCCTGGAGCGTTTGCACCAGTGACCAGGGCCAAGGTCGGGTCTGCTGGTGGGTGATGGGGGGAGGGGCGGAAGCCCTCACCGACCCTGTGCTTGGCCCTGCAGGAGGGGACCTCCAAGTTCGCCACCCTGGAGATGAACCCCAGGAGAGCCCAGAGGCGGCCAAAGGAGGTGGTGAGTGTGCCCGAGGCTGGGAGAGGAGGGGCCGCCCGGAGCCCCCGCTCCTGTAGCTGCACTGCCTGACATGACCCTTAGACCGACCTCCTCCGGGGCCTGGGGGCGCTGCGCCCTGACCAGCTGGTGTCAGGGTGACTAGTAGCCACCAGAGCTGGGGCCTGGAAGAGCTGGGCCCAGTGGGGATTTGGGAGGGGGGAGGGGCCGGGGGCCATAGTTCTTGGGGATTTGCCAAATACCAAGCCTGCAAGGTGACTTGGGGGAGTTTGGGTCCATGCACGCTGGGAGAGGGATTTGGGGGAAATGGCTAAAGGTCCCCAGGCTGCTCCAAGTGGGAGGCCTGGGTGGGGCTGAGGGGTTTTCAGGGGAGGGGCCTTGCTCATCAGTTCCCCCCAACCCCGCCCAGTTGTCACAGGGTGTCATCCAGGGCACCGTTCCCTACCTGGGCACGTTCCTCACAGACCTGGTGATGCTGGACACCGCAATGAAGGACTATCTGTATGTGAGTGAGCCCGGGGCGGGGTCGGGGTGGGGGTCCTGAGCCCCGAGCTCTCAGCAGAGGGTGCACCTCATCTTACGAGAGCCCCCTGGCCGTCCCTGTGTCCCGGGGACACCTGCCCATCTCGGCAGGGAGTGAACAGAGCTTGGTGCCCTGCTGGTGGGGCTCAGAGCTGCAGGGGGTTTGACCCAGCAGGACACAGCCCCTCCCTCAGGTGGCGGCCATGGGTGGAGAGGCTGGGCCCTCCAGGGTCAGGCACATGTGGCCAACCTGGCCTTCCTGCCCAAGGCCTCAGTCTCTCTAGCTGTTCTCAGACCCCTGAGCCTCGGCGCCCCTCCCACCCCGCCCTGGCACCCGGGTCCCACCCAGGTCCAGGTGTGTGCTGTGCTGCCCCCTGGTGTGTGTTCTGGGTAGTGCAGCCTGAGACCCGTGAGGGGGGGTCATGGGCTAGGGGACACTTTCTGATGGACGCTGGCCGTGTGCTTTCCAGGGGAGACTGATCAACTTCGAGAAAAGGAGGAAGGTGAGCAGCCGCAGCCTCACGGGAAGGGGGCCCGTGTGGGGGGCGGGATCAGAGAGCCACCTGGCTAGAACAGCTGGCTCCGACCCCTCCCTGTTACATTTTTGGGGAGAGCTGGATACAGAGAGAGGGTGAGCCTCTCCCACGGGAGGATGGGGCAGGAGGTCGAATCAAGGACACCTTCCTGGAGGGGCTGTTTGAACCTGGCTGTGAGGACAGGGTGGGAAGTGGGGACCCAGAGGCTGGCACAGGCCCAGCCCACCCAGACCGTCAGCGTCCTGTCCTTCCCTCTGGCCCCAGGAATTCGAAGTGATTGCCCAGATCAAGCTGCTCCAGTCGGCCTGCAACAATTACAGCATTGCACCCGACGAGCACTTTGGGGCCTGGTTCCGGGCTATGGAGCGGCTCAGTGAGGCTGACAGGTGAGTCCGGGCAGGAGCTGGGAGGGCACACGTGGGCTGTCCCTGGGCAGCTCCAGAGAGCCTGTGGCTTGTGATCCTGGGCAGCCTTGGGTGCCGTCGCTGGTGACGGCCGGGCCCCTGGACTCTAGCTGCCGGGCAGGCACCGGGAGGGAGACCCGAGTGCGACTCCCCACAGCTGCCGCTTTGCCCTGTAGCTACACCTTGTCGTGTGAGCTGGAGCCCCCTTCCGAGTCGGCCAGCAACACCCTCAAGGTCAAGAAGAACACGGCCATCGTCAAGCGCTGGAGCGAGTTGAGTGCCCGGGTGGGCAGGGGCGCTCCCTCGGGGCTCAGGGAAGCTTCGGGCTGCGAGTGGGCTCAGGAGTCAGGCAGCTGGCACTGGGATCCCAGCTCCCCCGCCGACAGCCCTGTGACTGGGCCACTTGCTCCACCCCTCTGGGCCTCAGTTTCTCCCCCTGTGAAATGGGGTGATGCTAAATGATCTGTCAGACGCTGGAGCCAATGGGGTGATTGCCTGAGCACTCGGCACAGAGGGCAGGGGACGGGGTGGGCTGTGTCCCAGGAGAGGCCTCCCCCAAGTCAGCCAGCCCTTCCCTGCAGCCGCCAGGCCCCCAGCACGGAGCTCAGTACCAGCAGCAGCTGCCACTCCAAGTCCTGTGACCAGCTCAGGTGCGGCCCCTACCTCAGCAGCGGGGACATTGCCGACGCACTCAGTGTCCACTCGGCCGGCTCCTCCAGCTCCGATGTGGAGGAGATCAACATGAGCTTCGTTCCAGAGTCCCCTGACGGCCAGGAGAAGAAGGTGACTGCCCCACCCCCTCCCTGACAGCCCTTCTCAGCCCTTCCTAGGGCCAGAGTTCCCCACTGCACACTAGAAGCCCCCAGAGCTGGACAGTGGCCCGGGGCTTCTGCTGACCATGCCGTCCCCCGCAGTTCTGGGAGTCCACCTCCCAGTCGTCCCCGGAGACCTCCGGCATCAGCTCAGCCTCCAGCAGCACCTCCTCCTCCTCAGCCTCCACCACGCCCGTGGCCACCACGCGCACCCACAAGCGCTCCGTGTCAGGGGTCTGCAGCTACAGCTCCTCTCTGCCCCTCTACAACCAGCAGGTGGGCGACAGCTGCATCATCCGGGTGAGCCTGGACGTGGACAACGGCAACATGTACAAGAGCATCCTGGTGAGCCGGGCAGGCGTCCCCACGGGCCCCTCACTCTGCCGGGCAGCAAATCCATATTGAACACCATGGGTCATCCCTGCCCTCCCAGAACTGCTCTCCTAGTGGGTTGGGAAGGACAGAGGGTCAACCAGGGAAGGGAATCAAAACAGCTAGTGTGGGCTTCCCTTGTGGCGCAGTGGTTGAGAGTCCGCCTGCCGATGCAGGGGACACGGGTTCGTGCCCCGGTCCGGGAAGATCCCACATGCCGCGGAGCGGCTGGGCCCGTGAGCCATGGCCGCTGAGCCTGCGCGTCCGGAGCCTGTGCTCCGCAACGGGAGAGGCCACAACAGTGAGAGGCCCGCGGACCGCAAAAAAAAAAAAAAAACAGCTAGTGTATGGATGGTGATCAGTGCCGGGGTGGTGGACTAGGGGTTTACATCAGCAGTGGGGCAGGACGTCACCCGTAAAGGGCCTGAGTGTAGTGGGGGAGGAGGGAGCAGCGTGCAGCCTCCCAGGACGGGAGTGTGCCTGGGGCCTGGAGGAGAAGCCGGAGGTCCGAAGGGAAGGAGCAGGGGTCGGGGGAAGCGTAGGGGTCGGCAGAGCAGGCCAGTGTCGGGGGCCTGGATCTCATGCGAGACAGGTGGGAGCACTGTTCGTTGCAGCACAGGAGGGGGAGCAGTGGCTTCCGGCCTCTCCGTGGGCGATGGGCTGGTGCCTGCAGAGGCAGGGCGGCCAGTTAGGAGGCGGCTGCTGCAGTCCAGGGGGGATGGCAGTGGCTGCACCAGGCTGGTGGCCGCGGAGGTGGCCGGCAGTGTCAGACACCGGCGATAGTTGGAGGTGTCGAGACCTGGCCAGTGCGAGTTGCCCACAAACACTGTGTATGTTGAGGGGGGGTTGGGGGCTGGGGGGACTCCTCTCATCCTCCAGAACTAGGCTGCCAGTGAGCCATTTGCACCCCCAGAACCCCCGTGCCACCCCGAGTCTAAGGCCCGCCTGTGCTCTGGCCCTTGGGGTCAAGGCAGCAGGGGTCGGCCTGCACTCTCCACCACTGCAGCCTCCAGCCAGTGCAGGCCTGGCACGGAGGCGGCCACTGGGCATCCAGCCAGCTCCTCCTCTCTCACCTCCAGGGCTGGGACTAGATGCCTTCTGTACCCAGGTGCAGTGATACCGTTGTCCTGGATGGGCAGGGTCAAGGCGGACAGTTAAGGGGAGCAGCCCCGGGGGCAGGCAGTTGCCCTGGGTGGTGTTGGGAGGAGGTGGCAGGCTTGCAGGAGATGGGGGGTAAGTGATCGGGGGCCATGGAGGCCTCCCCAGAGGGGCAGGAGAAGGAGGCACAACCCCCCTGGACCCAGCATCCGGTCAGAGGCTGTGAGCCCCTGTGCGCACAGTGCCGAGGCAGCTCTGAGGGCCCTTGGCTGCTGCACCCTGGACCCTTGCCCTGATGGCCTGTCCCCCACCCTGTCCAGGTGACCAGCCAAGACAAGGCTCCAGCTGTAATTCGCAAAGCCATGGACAAACACAACCTGGATGAGGATGAGCCAGAAGACTACGAGCTGGTGCAGGTTATTTCGGATGATCGAAGTAAGTCAGGGTGTCAGGTGGGCGATGGGGCTGGGGGGCAGGGGAGCACCGTGCCCCAGGCCCACCACCCCAGAAGACATGCCACCAGGGTGGGCATGGGCTTTGCCCACACACAGACCTGCCTAGGGGCAGCTCTGGATGCCCCCAGTATCTCCTCACCGGCCCCTGGTGGCTGCTGGACCCTTGTCCCTTGCCCTTCCCTGGCCGCGAACAGTCAGTGGGAGACCTCGTTCCGTGCTAGCATCGTTGAGGAGGGGAGAGAAAAGGCTTTTCTCCTGGGGCCAGGCAGCCAGATGGCCGAGCCCACAGGCCATACAAAAGGGCGTTTTTCTGGCTAAGATGGGAAATGAGTGCCTCAGAAAGGATCATGACTACCGTGGATTAAAACATCGAATTTGTGAAAATCCATGAACGTATGACACTGTCTTAGTCCGTTCTGGCTGCTACAACAAAATACCACCACTGGTGGCTTCTAAATGACAGAAATTTATTTCTCCTAGTTCTGGAGCTAGAAGTCCAAGATCAGGGTGCCAGCATGGTCAGGTTCTGGTGAAGGCCCTCTTCTGGGTTGCCAGCGGCTGACTTCTCACTGGGAACCCAAATGGTGGAAGGGTGTGGGGAGCTCTCTGGGGTCCCTTTCATAAGGGCATGAATCCCATTCGTGGGGCTCCACCCTCATGACCTAATGGCCTCCCAAAGGCCTCACCTCCTAATCCCATCACATTGGGGGTTAGGATTTCAACGAATTTAGCGAGGACACAAACTTTCAGCCCATAGTAGATACTAAACACAGAGGCTACTAGGGAGCAGCTGGGTATTCTAAAAACTGGGAAGGGGAAGGGATCAAGAACAAGCACAGACTTGGAACCAGACAGCTACGGCTTGTAGACCTTGGGCAAAGTCCTCTGTGCCTGTTTTCCCATCCCCACAATGGAGATAAAATAGGTAGTGAGTTGATCCATATATACATGGATTATATGCTCATGTGTGTACGTGTGCCATAGATGTGCCATAACTGCAAAGATTATCATCACTCTTTCCTTTCCCATGAGCTGATCCCGCATTCACAGCCATTACCCAGACAGGTAGCAATGACTCGCCACGATCCCTAGAAGTTGTTTTCTAAATCCTCTCTTACCTTGTTGCACCATTTTGGTGAGGTAGGCAAGGCAGGTGGGACCCCCATCTTACAGAAAAGGAAGACTGAGACCTAGACAGGTTAAGGACCAGAGTGAGAGCCACACGATGGAGCCCAGAGCACACATGTTCCAGCCCAGCAGTGGAGAACAGCCAGCTCAAGGCCCGAGGAGAGGGTGGGAAACAGAGCCAAGAGCAAGTACCTGCTGGGAGCCTGGCACCCTATGAAACCCTATGCAGGAGGCCTGGGGCAAAGCCCGCCCTTAACTTGGCCCCAGAGCCCTTGTCCTGAGTTGTGCAGGATTCCGGGGAGGTGATCTAGGTTCTAGAAAGCTTATTGCAGCTGGAGCTCCTGATCAGTGAAGGCAGCAGGGGGCAGGGTGGGATGACCCTTTGCCAGCTGCAGACTGAGGTGGGGCTTCCTGGAGTCGGAGTCCTTTTTATTTTTATTTTTATTTTTATTTTTGGCTGTGTCAGGTCTTTGTTGCTGTGCACAGGCTTTCTGTAGTTGTGGCGAGCGGGAGCTACTCTTTGTTGTGGTGCACAGGCTTCTCATTGCTGTGGCTTCTCTTGTTGCAGAGCGCGGGCTCTAGGTGTGCGGGCTTCAGTAGTTGTGGCACGCAGGCTCAGTAGTTGTAGTGCATGGGCTTAGTAGTTGTGGCGCGCAGGCTCTAGGGTACGCGGGCTTCAGTAGTTGTGGCGCATGGGCTTAGTTGTTCCACGGCATGTGGGATCTTCCCGGACCAGGGATCGAACCTATGTCCCCTGTGTTGGAGGCATATTCTTAACCACTGCACCACCAGGGAAGTCCCCGGAGTCCCTTTTTTTTTTGAGTTCCTTTTTTCTTTTCTTAAAAAAATAATTATTTATTTATTTTTGACTGCGCTGGGCCTTTGTTGCTACGCGCGGGCTTTCTCTAGCTGTGGCGAGAGGGGGCTACTCTTTGTTGTGGTGCGCAGGTTTCTCACTGCAGTGCCTTCTCTTGTTGCGGAGCATGGGCTCTAGGCGTGCAGACTTCAGTAGCCGCGGCACACGGGCTCAGTAGTTGTGGCTCGTGGGCTCTAGAGCACAGGCTCAGTAGTTGTGGCGCACAGGCTTAGTTGCTCCACGGCATGTGGGATCTTCCCAGACCAAGGATCAAACCCATGTCTCCTGCATTGGCAGGCGGATTCTTAACCACTGTGCCACCAGGGAAGTCCCTCGGTGCCTCAGCAGAGTCTGTCCCAGACAGGTGTCATTAAGAGGGGTCCTTGGTGGTCCTGGAGTTGCATTGAGGGGTCTCAGGTCTCTGGATCAGTCCTGCCCTCCTGGGGGCTCTCCAGTGGTGGGGTGTCCAGTGGGGCCCCCGTAAGCACAGCTGACCCTCTGCCCCTCCCCGACCAGAACTGAAGATCCCTGACAACGCCAATGTGTTCTACGCCATGAACTCTACTGCCAACTATGACTTTGTCCTAAAGAAACGGACCTTCACCAAGGGGGCAAAGGTCAGGCATGGAGCCAGCTCTACCCTCCCCCGCATGAAGCAGAAGGGACTCAAGATTGCCAAGGGCATCTTCTAACTTGTCCCTAGCTGGCCAGCCACAGAGCTGCCCTTTCCAGGGTCTAGCTGGCTGGGCAACTAAGCACTTACAGACTACAGTGGCTTAGGCCGGGTGGGCACCTGGTCCCAACCTGCCAGCCCAGGCCACCCCCAGACCCCAGTTTCACCCTGAACCTCCCCTGCTGCCGGGGTTGATGCCTGCCAGTCGGCGGGCTGACCTGGCCTCCCGCGGACCACCCGCTGCTTTAGGTGCCTTCTGCTCTCTGGAACCAGAGGACGAGCTGACTTTTGCCAAGGAGCGCTGCCAGTGGGCACGGAGCCCTGCATGCCGCCGGGCACTGCCCTCTGTACACTTCCCTCACACCTTCCCAGGTGTGGGCCACTGCCACCTGTGCCCATGGGCACCCCAGGGTACCACTCATCCACCGGGTCTGACCACTGCAGTTCTCTCCTCCCACCATTGTGGCCTTCCTCAGGCTGCACCAAAGATTCCATCATCAGGGCCAACTGAAAGTGAGGGAGTCTCACCCACTGCCCACTCCAGCCCTCCCCTGGCAGAGGAGAGAGACGCCCCCTTCACGGACCACACTCTTAACCGGTGAGTGAGGATGGTCTCGGCCAAGTCCCACTGATGTCAGATTTCAGGACACTGTAAGTGCCATTCACCACTGCATCCTGGGCTTTACGAGACCACACGAGACGGGGATTGGTGGGAAAGGAGGGTTTCGGGGGGGAGGGGAGGGGGATTGAATATTTGTATAAAAGGTGAAAAAAAATGTTTACCAGTTGGGGAGGGGCAATATTTATTTGTTGTAAATAGCAGATGCTAGACTTGAATATTATATTAAAATCCTGTTTCTACTATAGCCTGGGAGTTGTGGTATTGTTCTTTCATTGCTTGTGCTCATTGAAGTGAGATACAGACTCTCACATTCCATGTTCACATAGGAAATCTTGCAGGGTTATTGGTTTATTTTACACAGGAAATAAAGAAGGGCAGGAAAAGCAAGAAGGGCCAGCCACCCTTCTCTGGCTCACTTAAGGAGACAGAGAAGTCCACCTTCCACAGAGCAGATGTCCACTTCAGTATCATTAAACTGGGCCATGAGCTGAGACAGCCCCTCAGAACCCCTGGTATTTGAATTTGGAAGTGCTTTCACACGGCATAGCAGCAACCTATGAAATTCCAGTGTTTTTAAAAACAACGTTTTTGGGACTTCCCTGGTGGCGCAGTGGTTAAGACTCCGCGCTCCCAGTGCAGGGGGCCCGGGTTTGTTCCCTGGTCAAGAAACTAGATCCCACATGCATGCCGCAACTAAGAGTTCACATGCCACAACTAAGGAGCCCACGTGCCACAACTAAGACCCAGTGCCACCAAATAAATAAATAAATAAAAATAACGTTTTTAACAGAAAATGGTGGAGTAAAGATCAGTCTCTCCATGGAAACAACAGTTAAGCTGGGGGAAAAAAAAACTCAGAATCAACAATTTTGGGACTCTGGAACCTCATCAGACACAACAGCCAGGAGAGTGCTTGATGAAGGGTGATGCTGAACTTCAACTGTTAAGGAAATCTCTGTCAGGTCACACACTGACCCCCTGAGACAATGGGGCAGAAGCTGCAGTGACTACACAACAAGGAATATAGGCCTTGCAAAAACAGTTTGGAAAAGTCACTACAGAAACGAAAGACGGCAACCCTCAAGCAACAGAAGCGATCCCCGAGGAGGGGGAGAATCTGATTTCCAGGGTTACGATATTATGATACTCAATATCCAGGTCTCAACAAATCACAAAGCATATCAAGAAACAGAAAAATAGGGCTTGTTCACAGGAAAAAAAAAAAAAAAAAAGAAGAATTGGACAGAAACTATCCCTGAGGAGGCTCAGACATTAAAATGACTAGTCAAAGACATTAAGTCAACTGTCTTGAATATGCTCGGTGAGCGAAAGGAGCCATGGACAAAAAACTAAAGGAAATCAAGAGAACAATGTAAGAACATATAGGGAATTTAGTAAAGAGATAGAAGTTATAAAAATAAACCAAGTGGAAATTCTGGATCTGAAAAGTACAATAACTGAAATGAAGAACTCACTAGAGGGGTTCAGTGGCAGATGTGAGCAGTCAGAAGAAAGAATCCGTGAACTAAGGCAGTTGAAATTATTCTGCCTGAGGAGCAGAAAGGCAAAAGAATGAAGAAGATTGAACAGACCCAGAGGGACTATGGGGACACCATCGAATGTAACTGTATATGCATAAAGAGAGTCCCAGAAGGAGAGAGATTATTTGAAGAAATAATGGCTGAAAACATCTCAAATTTGATGAAAGACATAAATCTGCACATTAAGAAGCTCAGTGAACTCCAAGCATGATAAACTCAGAGAGCCACACAAGACACATTACAACACAACTGTTGAAAGACAAAAAGGAAATCTTGAAAGCAGCAAGAAAGAAACAATCATGTGCAAGGGGTGGGGTGGGGTCCATCCACAATAAGATTAACAGTTGATTTTTTTCATCAGAAACCATGGCAACCAGAAGGCCATAGAGTGACATAGTCAAGGTGTTAAAAGATGAGAATTCCCTGGTAGTCCAGTGGTTAGGACTGTGTGCTTCCACTGCAGGGGGTACAGGTTCAATCCCAGGTCAGGGAACTAAGATCCCGCATGCCAAGCGGTGTGGCCAAAAACAATAAAATAAAAAATACAGTGTTGAAAGAAAAGGAATTCTATATGTAGTAAACTATCCTTTAAGGATGAAGGGAAATTAAGATGTTGCCAGATAAAGTTAAGGCAGTTTTTTATTAGTAGTCCTGCCTACAAGGAATGCTAAAGGGAGCCTTTTGGGTTTAATGGAAGAGCACTGGACTGTAACTCAAAGCCATATGAGGGCTTCCCTGGTGGCGCAGTGGTTGAGAGTCCGCCTGCTGATGCAGGGGACGTGGGTTCGTGCCCCGATCCCGGAGGATCCCGCATGCCGCGGAGCGGCTGGGCCCGCGAGCCATGGCCGCGGAGCCTGTGTGTCCGGAGCCTGTGCTCCGCAACGGGAGAGGCCACAGCAGTGAGAGGCCCGCGTACAGCAAAAAAAAAAAAAAAAAAAAAAAGCCATATGAAAAAGTAAAGAACACTGGGAGAGGTAACTGATAGGTAAGTCTAAAAGCCTATATTGTTGCACTTTTGTTTGTACCTTTTCTTTTTTTCTATATGACTTAAAACGCAGATTCATAAAACAATAAGTATAAGTCTGTGTTAATGGGAACAGAATGTATAAAGACATAATCTGTGACGACAGCAACATAAAGGGGGAGGGATGGAGATCATAGGAGCTGCATGTTTGTATACTCCTGAAACTAATTTGGTATTATTCAAACTAGACTGTTATGAGTTTAAGATGTTTCTTGTAATCCCAAAGGCAATCAATAAGAAAATATTTTTTTAGAATTAAACAGGAAAGAAAGGAATCAAAATGGTGCACTATTAAAAAAAATCAACCAAGGGAATTCCCCAGTGGTCCAGTGGTTAGTACTCTGCACTTTCACTGCCGAGGGCCCAGGTTCAGTCCCTGGTCAGGGAACTAAAGATCCCACAAGCTGCGAGGTGTGACCAAAAACAAAATTTTTTTTTTTTTTGCAGTACACGGGCCTCTCACTGTTGTGGCCTCTCCTATTGCGGAGTACAGGCTCCGGACACGCAGGCTCAGCGGCCATGGCTCATGGGCCCAGCCGCTCCACGGCATGTGGGATCCTCCCGGACCGGGGCACGAACCCGTGTCCCCTGCATCGGCCGGCGGACTCTCAACCACTGCACCACCAGGGAAGCCCAAAATGGATTTTTTAAAAACCTGATCCACCTGTCTACAAAGATATGAAAAAGTTGAAATAAAGGATGGAAAAGGATATTCTGTGAAAATAATAAAAGGTAGCTGAACGGCTATATTATTATCAGACAAAATAGACTAAGTCAAAAAGGTAACAAGAGAGAAAGTCTATATCGCTTAAAGTTTCAATCCATCAAGATTATAGAACAATTGTAAACATATACACATCTCCAAAACACATGAAGCAAAAATGGATGTAATTGAAGAGAGAAATAGATGGTTGGAGACTTCAGACCTCACTTCCAATAATGACTAGAACAACCAGACAGAAGACCAGTAAAGAAACAGGGCTTGAACAACACCGTACATCAGATCAGACCTAGCTAACGTATATAGAATATAACAGAGAACACACCTCAAGAGCATGTGGCGTGTTCTCAAGCATAGACCACATATTACACCACAAAACAAGTCTCAGTAAATTTTAAAAGATTGAAATCATGCAAAGTATCTTTTCCAATCACAGTGGAATAAAGCCAGAAATCAACAGGAGAAGAAAGCTGGAATACTCATAAATATGTGAAAATTAAACAACACACTCTTTAACAACCAGTGGGTCAAAGAAGTCGTCACAGGGATATTAGAAAATGCCTTGAGATGAAAGGAATCAAAAACAATGTACCAAAAATTTATAGGATGCAGCAAAAGTAGTACAGAGGAAATTTTACTCCTGTCAATGCCTACATTAAAAAATAAGATTTCAAATCAGTAACCTAACCCTACACCTTAAAGAACTAGAAAAAGAGCAAACTAAACCCGAAGCTAGCTGAAGGAAGGAAATAATAAAGATTATAGGGGAGAGAAACAAAACAGAGGAGTAGTAAAACAGAAAATCAACAAAACCAAAAGTTGGTTCTTTGAAAAAAATCGGTGAAATTAACAAAACTTTAGCTAGATTGACTAAAGAAAAAAAAAGAGGAAAAAGACATTCAAATTACTAAAACCTGAAGTGAAAGTGGGAACATCACTACGGACTTTACAGAAATAAGGATTATGAGAGAATACTATGCACAATTGTACGTCAACAGTATGCACAGGAATATTATTCAGATCTAAAAAGGAATGGAGCTCTGATTCATGCTACAATGTGGATGGACCTTGAAAACACTGATTCCACTTGTAAGAAATATCTGGAACAGGCAAATTGATTGGAACAGAAAGTAGAAGAGATTACTGGGGTGGAGGTGGCGGGTGATGGGGAGTTATTGCTTAATGGGTATAAAGTTTCTATCTGGGTTGATGAAAAGTTTTGGAAATAGTGGTGATGGTTGCACAACAGTGTGAATGGAATTAATGTCACTGAGTCATATTTTTAAATATAAAATATTTGGGACTTCCCTGGTGGTCCAGTAGTTAAGAATCTGCCTTCCAATTCAGGGGACGTGCGTTCGATCCCTGGTCGGGGAAGTAAGATTCCCCACATGCCGCAGGGCAACTAAACCTGTGGGCCACAACTAGAGAGCCTGCGTGCCGCAACTACTGAGCCCGTGCGCTTTGGAGCCTGCGCACCACAACTAGAGAGAAGCCCGAGAGCCACAACGAAGACCCGACGCAGCCAAATAAATAAATAAATAAATAATCTATTTAATAATTTAATATTTAAATAGATGTTTATTTGTTTATAAAATTAACATTTTTATGTTATATATATTTTTATCCCAGTTTTTTAAAAAATAACTTCCAAGCTGCTTTTCTTTTTTTTCTTATTGGCAAAATATTTTTTTAAATTAATTTTTATTGGAGTATAGTTGATTTACAATGTTGTATTAGTTTCTGCTGCACAGCAAAGTGAATCAATTATACATATACATATATCCACTCTTTTTTAGATTCTTTTCCCATATGGGTTATTACAGAGTACTGAGTAGAGTTCAGAATGCTATACAGTAGGTTCTTATTAGTTATCTATTTTATATATAATAGACTGGGATTGACATATGCAAGCTGATTTCTACAGCTTTCGAGGAAGAGGGAGCATTTTCTCCTTGTCCTGTTAGAGTGTCTTGACCACCAGTCTACCACTTGTAGATTTCAAGGTCAAACTCTGGAATTTCATCAGCACTAAGTGGGGAGAAATTGTCAACAGATCAAAAAGTGCAATGTGGGAAGGAACAGGCCAGGGGGTCATTATTAGCCAGTGGGCTATGGACAGCGGGGGCTCTGCATGCTCCAGGGCCCTGTGATCGACCCTTGACCTCCTGGAATCCTTGTCTCTGACATCAGAATTCCTTTTCCTGCTGGTTTCCCGTCCGGGGGAAGTATTTGTGATGCAGCTTTTAAGGCTACAGCTGGGCCTCACTCCTTAAGGATTTCTGCTCTTGTGAACTAGGATTTACAGCAACTCTAGGATTTTCTGCAACTCTTCATACAATTGATTTCACCCAGAAACTCGCTAGAAGGCGTCCTGCCGCTCTCTGTTGGGCACATGGTGGCCACTCATCCGGGCTGGCGTCTGATGAATCCCGGGTGAGCGCTAGTTTGCCAGGATAAGGAGGCTGATTCCTGCCAGTGATGGACCCCTGCATTGTCCCTCTCTAGCCAAGATAAAGTCAGAGGCCGTGTGGTTCTGAGGTCCACCGTCTTACACAATCACCAGTTTACAAATGCAGTTGTGTTGGTACTGACTTTGTCCTAAAGGTTAGCTGGGCCAGAGCCCTTAGAGCTTGCAGTCCCCTAGAATGGCTGCGTTCTTTGTCCAAGTCTGTGTTTTGGCTATGTCACGGGGAGGGGGGTTGTTTGAACCTTTCCCATGGGGAAAGTTGAAAGATGAGGCATGGGGGCGGGGAGGGGGGGATGCCCCCAAGACGGCCAACCCACAGACACGCTTGGGCACAGCCTTGCCAATGACATACTGAAGCACCATGTCTCATCAGGGTGGTAAACAGACTCTGACCTGAGTTCACCTGTGTGTTCCCCCGGGGCTTCATCATGATAGGAGTTAAAGGGCTACCACTTGGCCCATCAGGGAGCCTCCAGGACTCTGGACAGGCCTCTGGCCTGCACCTTGGTATTTTCAGCTTCATCCCCTGGATAAAGCCTGGAAAGGCAAGAGCCACACGAATTACGAGGCGTCCCCAAGTTGTCCCGACGGCTGCAGGTGTCACCCAGACACACAGCAGGGCTCGCCCCTGCCAGGGAGGCCTGTGCAGCCTAGGGACTGAGCACACACCCGGATGCCGGCCATTGTGATGAGGCCCAGCCATCCAGGGACATGATTTCCTGAATGATAGGCATAGCTGTTCTCTCCCCCAGCAAGGGGGAGAAGTACCACGTCGCAGCACTGTCCAGGCCCAGAGGAGGCTCCTGAGAGCAGACCCAGCAGCTAGAAACAGAGAACTCATGTGCGCGCAGAGCAGGGATACATCGCATCCTTGGGCTCCATCGGCCGAGAGCAGGGCTTGTCACCGGGAGAGCCCACACTGCAGCAAGGGGCTATCTCCCTCAGTCTTTTACACCCGACCAGGCCAGGAAGCCCAGAGCCGCCAAGGTGGTCACAGGCCAGCCTGGGGTGACCCCTGCTCCTCGGGCCAGGTTTGCCCCCTGTTCAGCTCTGCTGCGTGGGACTGCAGGACTTGCTGTCCGGGCTCAGCCTTCCATCGGTTGCTGGAGAGGGAGGGTGGCCGGCTGACCCCCCGGTGCTGCTGCACCACTCGCACCACCCCCCCGCCCCCAGGCTGAGCTGCTCAGGACTCCGGAATCTCTGATCCCTCACCCCCACCCCACATGACTAAAGAATGGAGGGGAGCGGGGAGAAGAAGCCCCAGCATTCTTGCAAGCACTGGCTGAGGAGTCTCTGGGTTTGAATCTTGCTCTGATGACCTTGGGCACGTGCCTGGGCTAGACTCCCAGAGGTGGAGATGACCCTGACTCTGACCTCTGCCTCCCGCCGCCGGCTCTGCCAGGGACATCGGGCACTGCCCAACGCCCAGCTCTCTTGCACCCTTTGCTTCTGATCCTCCCAGTGCAATGCTTTTACCCTCTCACTGACTCGCATCCAGCTGGAGGCAGAATTCGTTTCTCTCCCCAGACCGTAGTTAGAACACAGAGGTCTCTCCCCGCACCCCAGAGGACCTGGCCGTGACTGGGCTCTACCGGTCCAGAGGCGGCCACCGCCTGCAGAGCCCAGCCTTGTGTGGAGGGGACCCACGCCGGAATCCCAGTCCTGGCCCTGACGCTTCACTTCTTTGAACCTGTTTCCTCCTCTCCAGAATGAGGATGGTCCTGTCAGCTTCCTGGAGCTTGAGGGCTGACAGATCAGGGTGAACCCCTTGGGCCGGGCGCCTGGTGCTGTCACGAGAGCTGAGGGCCCCCCTTCCTTCAGCTGTGGGTCTTGGGAGCAAAAAGAGATGCGAGACAGAGAGGGATGAGGCTTTATTCAGGAAGACCTCAGGAGGGAAGGTGGGCCCTGGGGTCCCACCCTGGGGCCTCTGGAGGCCAAGGACATTAGAAGCCAATGACTATGGGCATCTGAGCCACCTCAGAGTCGCCCGCGGGGGGCGCGGGTGTGGCCTCAGAGTCTCCCGCGGGGGGCGCGGGGGTGGCCTCAGAGTCTCCCGCGGGGGGCGCGGGGGTGGCCTCAGAGTCTCCCGCGGTGGGCGCGGGTGTGGCCTCAGAGTCTCCCGCGGGGGGCGCGGGGGTGGCCTCAGAGTCTCCCGCGGGGGGCGCGGGTGTGGCCTCAGAGTCTCCCGCGGGGGGCGCGGGGGTGGCCTCAGAGTCTCCCGCGGGGGGCGCGGGGGTGGCCTCAGAGTCTCCCGCGGGGGGCGCGGGTGTGGCCTCGGAGTCTCCCGCGGTGGGCACGGGGGTGGCCCCCTCGCCGAGCACCGTGGGCAGTGCCTGGTAGGACACGGTCCAGTACTGCACGTAATTGGTCCTCAGGTGCTGCTTCATGGAGCTGCCATCCATCTTCTTGTTGATTTCGAGGTAGTTGCCACTTTCCAGGGTGTAGGGATCCCAGTGCGTGGGCACAGGAGAGTGGCCCATGTTAGGGTCCCTGCAGAGTGAGAAAAAAGGCTGGGTAGCTGGCTGGGGCCCAGGGGCTCACGGCAGGCTGGAGACCCAGGTCCCTGGCCCGGCTCTGCCCAGGCTCTCCTGGGCAGTCCTCCACCCTCTGCCCCGTAAGCACTTCCCTGTCTCCTGGGCACTGGCTGGGCACGTGCGCATCCTGAGGCCCAGCCAGGAGCTCTGAGCCTTACACAGACGGGGGTACCGAGGCTCAGGGAGGTTAAGTGTAAGTGAGGGAACAGGAACTGGACCCCAGCCCTGCAGGGCAAGGTGGCAGGAGGCCACTCTCACCGCTGCCTTACCCAGTTCTGGCAAAGTTGGTCCAGTAGGCGATCATGGCCTTGGAGACAGCCTTGTCTTGGGGTCGGTAGCCCAGCGGGATGGCAAAGGGCGTCCCGAAGACATACTGGAGTTCATCTGCATGGTCAGCCCCCACCCAGCGGGGGTAGATGGGCATCCGAGACGGGTAGGAGAATAGGTAGGAGTAGGTCTTGGCGCTCCTGAGGAGGGCAGTGGAGACCACCCATGTTGGCAGGGTGCTCACCTGGGGCCGCCCACCCTGGAGATGGGGCCCCAGGGGAAGGCCATGGGGAGAGCAGGGAAGGGTCTGGGGAATTCCCACAAGACTCAGAAGGGGACTTCCCTGGTTGCGCAGTGGTTAGGACTCGGCGCTTTCTGTGCCGAGGGCTCGGGTTCAATCCCTGGTCGGGGAACTAAGATCCCGCAAGCCACGTGGTATGGACAAAATAAATAAATAGATATATAGATAAATAAATATAAAGTATTTTTTAAAAAAAGACTCAGGAAGGATCTGGGTCATTACACCTGGGGGAAGGAAAGCTGTGACCAAATTTATGACTGCATGGGTTCTACAATTTCAACTGTATTTATACTTCGCCTCCACCAAACGTAGGGAGGCATCTTCCTTTCATAATTCAGTATCAAGAAAGATTGTTTTTGTGACTTCCCTGGAGGTCCAGTGGTTAAGACTGCACGCTTCCACTGCAGGGAGCACGGGTTCAATCCCTGGTCAGGGAACTAAGATCCTGCATGCTGCATGGCACAGCCAAAAAAAAAAAACAGATTGTTTTTCTCTGCAAGTGAATTTGTATTCTTGATTTGATTGGACAAGGTAGTATATGCCCTCAGATGTTTCCCTTTTTGCTTTGACTGACAGGAACCTCAGAGCTAAATTTATTGCAAAGCTTTCATCCCAGACTTCTAGGTGTAATTTTATCTTTCTACTTTTTAAGCATTCCTAACTTATTTTTTATTTTCACTGGCTATTATTATATGGAGGTTTTTAATGTGGCCACATGCTTATTTTGAAAGTTGGCAAATTCAAAACCCACAGCAGAGAACATCACCCAGTGTTTCCTTCCTTCTACACAGCATGAGGGATGGAAGGCAGACTCAAGGACTTTCCGATGGGAAGAGCTACGGGGTGCGGGAGAGCGTGCAGGGCTGCACTGGGCAGAGGGTCACAGGAGGGTTTTGTAAAGCCCTCAAGGCTGGGAGGGGAAGAGGGGCCCTCTCAAGCCCCGTCAGGCCTGGCAGATGGTGCAGGCACAGGCGGGGACTGAGCATGCCTTTCCCAGGCCTCTCGGACACCTGGGAGCCACCCACCTGCCAGGTCTCGCTGGGAAAGTGCGTGATCCCAGGTGGGCCAGCCCCGCGCCCCCCTTCTCACTTGGCCTTGGTCTTGTGCTGGGCCACGGCGATCTCCGTGGGTATCAGGAAGAGGACGTCGGTCTCAAAGTGCACCACGGTCTTCTTCTTGTTCTCCTGGGACGAGTCTTGGGCCCAGGACTTGGTGTAGACTTCAAAGGTGGCCTTGGCACCTCTGGGTCCCTTGGTGATGGTGAACCCGCTGACCATCTTGTAGAAGTCCTCCCTGCAGAGTCCAAGCTGACACTGGATCCTCCACCCCATACCCACAGGAGGGTATCTGCACCCCTATGCCGCAGAAGGCCACGGGCGACCCCCCCCATCACTGCCACGGTACGGACTTCCTCATTCGGTCGATGCCTCCCCCAGCTGCCCTGGGGCACTGTCCCTGTGTCACCCCCCCCCCCACTTACCCTGTGATGGCCTCTTTGTTCTTGTTGATGGCTGGCATCTCAAAGCTGGCAAAGATGTGGCCGTCCATGTTGTTGGTGCCTGCTATGTAGTCGATGTCCGCAGCATTGGCGTACAGGTTGATGGGGTCACTGGGGAGGAAGTCTCCGTCGATGACAGGGAGGAAGCCCAGGTAGAACAGCATGGGGTCTGGGGTGCGGGGTGGGGAGAGCAGCAGGTTTTCACACCTTCCGGTACCCACCTGCCCCGCCCCTCAACCTCCGGGCCAGGAGCTGACTCCATCCTGAGGCCGCGGTGGAGATCTGCCACCTTTGATGGAGACTAGGGCTCCTCGGCTTCAGCGCTACCTACATTCGGGCCCGATCATTCTGTCGTAGGGGCTGTCCTGCACAGTGCAGGGTGTTTAGCGGCCTCCCTGGCCTTGACCCACTGGACACCAGTAACACCTTCTCCCCAGCTGCAACCACCAAAAGTGTCTCCAGACTCTGCCACGTGCTCCCTGGGCACAAAATCGCCCAGGTTGAGAACCACTGGTCCAGGGGCCAAGGCTGTCCTCTCGCTGCAGCTGATGTCCCTTTCCTGTCCCTCTTTTCTTGCTGGGCCTAAATCAGGGAGGAGGAAGGCCTCGAAATCATTGAGGGGACCGATGGAGAAAGAGTGCCTCCTCTCCGCAGTGGGTTCCAGTCTGTTAGCCGGAAATGGTGCGAGAACCCCTGAACTGGCCTGGAAAGGACCATATGGCTGGCTCAGGGCAGAGGGTTGCCCTGCCTTCATTAGGCCTGGCCCATTTTCCCTCCAGTTCAGCTCAAAAGGAAATAGAGCTGCATTCCTGCAAATCCACGGGTATTGCTACCAGGACACCAAAATCCAGGTGCTCAAGTCTCTTATATAAAATGGTGCAGCGTTTGCATATAACCTACCCACATTCACCCGTGTACTTTAAATCATTTCTAGATTACTTATAATACCTAATACAATGTAAATGCTATGTAAATAGTTGTAAATGCCATGCAAACGCTATGTAAATAGTTGCCAGGGAGAGGCAAACTCAAGTTTTGCTTTTGGGAACTTCCTGGAATTTTTTTTTTTTTAATGTTTTCCATCTTCAGTTGGTTGACTCCCCAGATGCGGAACCCTCAGACATGAAGTTGGTTTGCGTTTGGGGCCATGTTGTTTGCTTTGGTTTCATTTTGCCTAGCACTTATGGTTTAATTCACATTAGGTAAAATACAAATGATGGGGTCCCATTATGCTTTGCCTTAGAAGAAGGGGCAAGAGAGAATTCTCACCTACTGGGCTGATGAGACTGACACTCATAGCATTTTGCTGCTGGGGTCCCCCTGACCTTCCTGGGGTACAGAGTAGCAGAGCTGGAAGGGCCAAATGCTACAGGGAGTGTTCAGGAAATGTTGTTGAATGAATGAGTGGAAGAAAGAATGAATATTCGTCTAGTACAGAGGCTCTTGGTCTGGGGTCCGTGAGTCTGCCAAAAATTGTGTACAGATGACTGCATATGTGTGCATTGTTGGGGGACGGGGACCAAACATTCATCAGCTTCTCAAAGGGGTCGTGACCCACCGAAGACAAGAGGAAAGAACGGCCCCTCCTCCCCTTACGGCCGAGGCCACTGAGGCCTGCAAGGGCAGTGGCGGCAGCAAGCTGCCTGGGGACGCCAGCGAGCTGGCGACAGAGCCAGGATCAGACCCGGAGCCCAATGTGGAGCCCCTGTGTCTCCCGCCCAGCAGCCCCTACTCACACTCCATGCCTGCCAGGGGCATCTTATAGGCCAATGTCAGGGCACGGGGGTCGGTGACCTTCAGACACCTGGCCATCCGGCCAGTATCGTTCAAGGGGCAGCCCACCTTCTCTGCGATCTGGGGGTTGGGGAGAGGCAGTGCTCAGGGCAGAGAACACGGGGTCCAGGACAGAGTGGAAAGGAGGAAGGCTCCTCCCCCCCACAGCTCCTCCTTTTACCCTTTTGGCCCAGAAGAGGGGGTTCTTCTGGATGGCCCAGGGGCACAGGGCCACACCACTCTGGCTGATGGCTCGCTTGATGAGGCCCTTGTTGTAGGGAGAGAGGGTCTGCAATACACAGAGGTTCTGTCACCAGCCTCGCCCCCCCCACCCCCCGTCTCCAGGGCTCGGCCAAGGACACCCCACACATCAGCTCCAGCCCCCCTACTCCCTATCCGCATCACCCCCTCCCACACCCTGGGGGGCAGGCCCCCGCTTAGGGGTCCCCAGACCTGCAGAGAGACGCTGGCACCCCCAGCTGATTCCCCAAAGATGGTGATGTTGTCAGGGTCTCCCCCAAAGGCTGCAATGTTCCTCTTCACCCAAGCGATGGCCATGTGCTGATCCCGAAGGCCGTAGTTACCTGGGGACAGGGCAGGGGCCTTCATCGGGGACCCTCAGCCCAGACCGGGGTGCGCTGTCCGTGTGGGTGGGATGAGAATGTCCCCGACTGTGCGGAGACCCTCTGGAGCCCCAGGATGGTACGTCCTGCAGCGTCCCCAGGAGGCTGGTGGGCTGGGAGCTATGGGAGCGGGTCCCAGGCTAGGGAAGGGGCGCAGGAGGGCCAGGGCCGCTCAGCTGTCTCCCGCTGGGCCACAGTCCCTCTCGTCTGTCCTGGGGCTTCCGTGTCCCAAGTCACTGCCTCAGTGTCCCAGCCCCTGTCTCTTTCACTTGGCTCCCTGCCCCTCCCCCCGGCTCTCTCTGGGTCTGGCTGGCAATCTCTTCTCTTTTGCTACAGCTGTGTCTTACGGTCCAGCTCCAGCTCCCTCACTCTGCAGGCAGGATTCTGGGCCTTTCTGGGGGGATGTCGGGAGTTGTTTCAGGACAAGGGTTGCTGAGGGGTGTCCTCGCTGGGCTCAGAGCTTAGGGGCCGGGCATGCTTACTCCCACACCCAGTGCCCCAAGTGCCCAGCACACCTGGCAGGTTGGAGTCCCCGGTGCTGAGGAAGCCCAGTGGGCCGACGCGGTAGTTGAAACTGACCACGATGACGTTTCCCTGAGTGGCGATCTCCTCCCCGTCGTACAGGTAGTTGCTGAGAAAGTTGGGCCCGTGGCCGGCCCCCATGAGGAAGCCACCTCCGTAGATCCAGATCATGACGGGCAGGTTTCTGGAGACTGAGGCGGGGGGAGCAGGCCCGGGGACCCCAGATGAGCCCCCTCCCCGCTCTGTGCTGATGTCAGGGAAGTTCAGCTCTGAAGCCCCCAGACACAACCCAGGGGCCGGAACCCGGCCTCTGGCTACTTGGGGGCTTCCTGCAGGGCGAGGGGAGCTGGAGGGTGTGTGGGGGGAGCAGACCTTCCTTCCTGCCCTGGGGGACCCAGATGTTGAGGTAGAGGCAGTCCTCTTTCCCGTAGGTGCTGTCCTGGGTGATGGTGGCCTGCAGGCATCGATTCTTGAAGTTCTTGGCCTTCAGAATTCCTGGGAACGGCCGGAGGGGTTGGGATGAGGATGGGCCCCCCAGCCACAGGGCCTGACCCACCCTCACCCACTCCCACCTTGCCAGCCGGGATGTTGCTGAGGGTTCTCCAGGGGCTTGGCGGCAGCATAGGGGATGCCCTTGAAGATGTCGACATAGTTGCCAAAGAGGCTCAGCTTCTTGTTGACGCCTTCCACGAAGCCGCCCTCCGTGTACACGGCGCCCAGCTGGGATGGGAGGTGGGAGATCAGGGGGGCTTGGGCTGGTCAGCCCCTGGGGGCAGGGAGCCCACCCGCAGGCCCCGGGTGCCCAGAGGCTCCCCAGAGACAGCTTCAAGGAGGGGCCCATCTGCACCTGAGGCCGAGGCCCCTGCCACCTGCCCCCATTGCTTGAGGAGGGGGCTCACTCCCCACTCGCCCCCTGGGTGTCCTGCTCCCTGGATCTCAGAGGAGGCTGGTTCAAGCAGTGTGTCCTCAGGAAAGCCTTCCAAGAAGGCCGGGACAGGTGGGGTGGAGGTTTGGATTCTCGCTGTGGCCGCCTATGCCCTTGGGCCTCAGTTTCCCCTCCTGTAAGATGGGTGACGACAGTATCTCTCTCGTGGCCCGTTTGCTTGTCCAGCTGCCAGCAGTGGTAGGTGCACCATGGACACTGAATGTTTCACGCCCAGCTGTGCGCTCCCTGAGCGGTGGGCCTGTCTTTCTCCTCCGCTCATCTCCCCTGACGGTGTCCCCTCAAGTCCTCACAGCCCCTGTGCTCCAAGCCGGGAAAGAACCCAGCACCCCAAGGGCGCCGGAACCGCTGCTGCATATCCAGCCCTTGCGCAGAGCTGGCCCCCTGTAGACCAATGTGTCCAATCCTCACCAGCATCCGGGGGGCTAGTGCTCATCTACCCATTGTTCCTGGAGGGAACACCGAGGCTTTCCTGTTTGAAATCCCTGCTGGGAAACTGCTGTCTGAACTCAGAGCCAGGCCCTTCTCCCCTCTCAGTGCTTCACCCCATGGTCCAGGGTGAGCACAGGTCCATGCTTCCTGGCTCTCACCTGCGCTCGATTCCAGGTGGGCAAGGGCAGGGCAGCCCCACATCCCAGGCCTGGCGGGATCCCAGCTGCCCTCTGAAGTCTATGCTGAGAGGGGCCCCCTGCCTTGCCGGGGTGGGGATCAGGCGGGCTGGAACTGGAGAGGAAGGGTCTGGAAGCAACACCTGCCGGGCGCCTGGGGGTTGGGCCCAGGCGGCAAGCCCAGGCTGGCCCCTGTCTCTCTCTCTCCCCGTCCAGTCCCCGAGGAGCCTCCACACCCCCGGCCTCCAGGCATTTTTCCCCATCAGCCTCCCTGGCTGCTGGGAGAGAGCACGGGTCAGGTCAGCGCCGGGCGGGTAGCAGCTCAGAAGTGTCTGTGTGATTGAGATCAGCCTGGGGGCCCCGGGGCGGGGCAGGGCAGGGCATGGGGACCCTGGCCATCAAGGCCGGTGGGGAGGGGCGTTGCTGGCTCTGGAGCAACACGGAGGGAACCAGGGCCCCCTCAGCACCCAGAAAAGAGCTCCCCCTGAAGAAGAGTGACCTTCTCTCGGGGGCAGAAGGTGCCCAGAACCAGGCAGCAGGGGTTTGAACCTCGGGACAGCAGAGGGTGGGAAGAGCAGGGCCTGAGAGATCAGCATGAGGGGTGGAGGGACCGGCATGGTCCGCTCTGCGTGGGGCTGTTCTCTCCACCCTGGAAGTGTTTCCCTGCCCTATGTCCCTCACGCTGCAGGAGGGCAGTGAGGGAGCTCAGGCGTTATGGCTGCCCCAGGAGGGTTGGCTGGGCCTCCTGACTCTCACTGGGGAGGGGAGCTGTAGCAAGCAGGTGGGTGGGGGGCCAGGAGATGGAGGTTACACTTCGAGCCAGACTCCAGGGTCGTTCTAGCCCCGGTTCCAGGTTCCTGCTCAGCCACTGTGGCTGTGTGAAGTTGGACAAACCCCTTGTCTGCTCTGGGCCCCTGTCTCCCCTTCCAGAAAAGAGGGGCAACGTTGACATCTCTAGAGAGGGGAAGGAGCCAGAGGGGTGTTGTGGGTCAGGTGGCCGACTCAGCAAATAAAAGTTCAGGTTGCCCAGTTACACTTGAATTTCAGATAATGATTTTTTTTTTTTTTTTAGTGTATGTCCTAAATATTGGGTGGAACATATACCAAAAATAAATTACTCGTGGTTTATGTGAAGTTCAAGTTGAATCGGGCACCCAGTATTTTATCTGGCAGCCTGAGTCATCCTGCGAAGGGCAAAACACAAAATGCAGAGTAAGTGCCCAGGAAAGGCGGATACGTCTGTTGTCGGGTTCTCTTTCTCAGTCTGGCTCTTTCTGCCAGTGACTCTGTCTGCCTGTCTTCCCTCTGCTGGGCCCTGTCCCCAGTGTCCAGGTCTGGCTCAGCGGAGGAGAGAGGGACCCCTCCCCTGGCCCGACCCCTCTGCTGCGCCTTCACTTACCTTCGCCGCACTCGCTACAGCCAGGCAGCAGGCGAGGCCCAAGACCACCGGCTCCCAGCGCCCCATGGTGTGTGGCTGCCTCTGTGTGGCCCTCCCTCTGGGCCTGCAGTATTTATGGGCCTGGAGCCAGCCCAGAACTGCCTGAGGAGGGACCCTTTCCCCCACCTCCTACCGTTACCCTTTCCTCCAGGCTGGCCGAACTCCAGGTGGTGTACCGGGGGTCAGGAGACACCTGCTGTTTCCAGGAGGGCTCGGGCTGGGCCAAGGTCACGTGCAAACACACGTATACACATAAACCTACACACACATGTTGGGACAGTTCATCTTTCCCAGGGTCGGCTGGTGCCGTGTGACCTGGTCCCCACAGTGCACCTGTGCAGGTTACTGCCTACCTGGGAACAGAGGCAGATGGCACGGGTGCAGGGGACGTGGAGAGGGCTGGGGCTTGGCTGGGTGCAAAGCGCACCTTTTTCTGGTGCCTCGACAAGGGCTTGCTTTCGCTCCTGGGGAAATGGGCATGCTTCGTCCCCATGCCGTGCCTGCAGCTCAGCAGTGGGCGCTGATAGGCGACTGGGCGCGTGACTTCTGGGACAGAGAGGGCCACGGGCTACTGGGCAGCGGCTGGCTGTGCGGTTCGAGGTGGGGTGGGGAGCTGAGCATCATGAGGTGGTCCCGCCCTTGGAGTATGGGGGCTTCTCGCTGTCAGCAGCAGTCCTGGGAGGGCAGGACAAGAGATCCAGCCCAGCCTTGAGGGCTTCCCGGGGAAAAGGAAGGGCCGGGCTTTCTGGCCACAGGGAACCTACAGATACACAGCTGTCCATCTGTCTGTCTGCCTGTCCGCCTACCATTTCCTGTGCCCAGATTTTTTGTGACGCAGAGTGAATGGAGAGAGGCTGGAGAAAGGTGGGGAGGGGTGGGCGGCTGTAGGTGGGAAGGAGTCAGGATGCTGGGAAGAGGCCGTGCAGGCTGGGCTGGCGAGTGTGGGGCCGGGGCACAAAGGTTTTGAGGGATGCTGCCAGTGACAAGGAAATGCACTTGTTGACTCACACCTTTGCCCAGCTCCTCCAGTTCTAAGAATCTGTTCTAAAGGAGGTAATTCTAAATAGGGGGGAGGGGACCATTCCAGGATGTTCAGTGCAGTGTTATTTATAGTAGCCGAGGAGGAAAGGAAGGGGCAGGAGAGGGAAGGGGGCCTGCAGTTCACTAATAGGGGGGTGGCTGCCTTTTCATCTACTAATGAGGGCCTCACATGGCCCTGCACAGAGTAGGTGATCGATAGACACAGGACAAGCATGCCCTGAAGTGCCTGGGAGAGTCTTACACTGTCTGTCCAGTAAAAAAAACTCCGCCCCGGCTTCCTGGCTGGGTCTGTCCAATGTGTTCATTGGTTGACCCTGTGTTAGAGACCAACTTTAGGGGCATTCATCTCAGCCAAGAAAGCTTTGGCCACTGCCTGAGGTCTGACAAAGATCCTCTCCTTGACCAAACTCTACTCAGGCTCCCTGACCTCTTCTTCAACTCTGCACTGTCCAGTTTTAGCAAGAATCTGGCTAAATTGCTTTAACCGGAATGCCCCACCCTCCATATCTGCCCCGCCGTGATCTCTGATTGGGGTCCCCATCCTCTGCCGTCCCCCGCACCGCTGATCGCTGACCGCCCTGGTCTGTCTGCAGCAAGAATCCTGTTAGGTCAGCATCTCCGGAAGCCCCCTCTCCCCTGGTGTCTCCTCTTAGTAAGTTTCCATCCACAGACTCTCTCTCACCCTTGTTTGGCTAGGAAACCCCACTTGCCCAGGCTGTATTTGGACTTGAGCTCAGCTCTATATGGAAGTCTCTCTTTCCCTATTGCAATAATCCTGAATAAAATCTGTTTTGGGGAATTACCTGGCAGTCCAGTAGTTAAGACTCCGCGCTTCCACTGCGGGGGGCCTGGGTTCCATCCCTGGTTGGGGAACTAAGATCCCACAAGCCATGCGGCGTGACCAAAAAAAAAAAAAGGCTTTTTGCTGCTTTAACAACTGTCCAGCTGTGTGTGTGTGTGTGTGTGTGTGTGTGTGTGTTTAATAATTTTTATTGGAGTGTAGTCTGGTTTTTCTTTGACATATCTCCCAAGAGCCCTGGGACTCTAACCTGGAAGAGGGGCTGGCCTGCGTGCCTGGGCCACCTCGGTCCCCCTGCTGTGGATTGTGTGGGATTTGCTGTGCACGGCCTCGACTGTAGCTTTTTCCTCTCTCAGGCAATCTTCTGACTCCTTGGTTCTCACAAGAAACTGGGAAAATCAGACAAAACTTGGAGCAGTGTGGTTGTTACGTATCAGCCGCATTATGGTAATTTGGTGGAGAAAACTTAATCCAAGTGTCTGAACTGGGAGTTTTGAATCCTGGTCCCTGGACCTGTTAGGAAGTTTAAGGACAGGCCGTGGAAGCCTGGATGCCCCTGAAACTTGATCCACATATTTGTGGGTAAGCATATTTTCCTTCAGAAAGACTCCGTGGTTATCACTGTATGCTTGGAGCATCTATGACCTTCCAAAGGGTCTAGGTTGGAAGTATCAAAAGTTCTGAATTGGTATAACTGACAAAGTAGAAAACTAACGAAATTGATTTAATGGCACAAATACTTTTTAAAAATGTTTTTCTGGGCTGGAGCACATTCTGTAAGGGCAAATGCACCTGTGTTAACATTTGCAGACATTGTAAATCAGACAGACACAGGTCCAACCCTGACACTGCCACTCGATAGCTGTGGGATCCGGACATGTGTCTTTACCTCTCTTAACTTCCCCACTGATACCTTTGCTCAGGGAGCGATGTCTAAGAGGTTCATAGCACAATAATTATCAGGGTCTACAGTTCTGTTTACAAGGTGCTCAAAAGGAACATTTAAAATTTGTTTTCAGGCAGAGAAACGTCCATTTTAAGTTGTAGGGAACCTAACTATATCAGTAGGTGTTCTAGCCACAGAGAAAACAGTTAGTTCAAGTGACTTGGAGGCGTGACTGTATGTTCATAGCAGCATTTATCCTAAGGAGAAAGCGAGTGCAACAGAATCTTAAATGATCTTTGATGGTCGTATTATTTTATCAAAGGTTACTTTATATAATTTATCACTTGTTAAATTTGTATACTTGATAATTTATATGATTATAATATTTTCTATTTTGAAAATATATGTATGTTATAGGAGGAAAAGTAATTATGCTAGTGGTATAAGATTTTCAGCATAGGTGGAAAAAGAAATAAGAGTAAGATCAGAGAGGGACTTCCCCGGCGGTCCAGTCGTTAAGACTCTGCACTTCCAATGCAGGGGGTGTGGGTTCAATCCCTGGTTGGGGGACTAAGATCCCACATGCTGCGCAGAGAAGTAAAACCTTATAATCTTACATTTTCATTGGGAGATATCTATATAAACTCATAACTTTTTTTTTTTTTTTTTGGTAAAAAAATGTCCATTTCGTAGCTCTGTGTAATCCAAAGCCCCAGAGGTAAAGAAAACCCAGGAGCAACAAGCACCCCCTGGTGCCCAGATTGGGGTGTCTAAACACCATTTCCACACCAAGGAGGGTGGCACCCTGGAGCAACGGCTAGGCTGGATCTAAGATAGGAAATGCAGTGGAGGAGCCTGGGCCATCATGGTGGCTGGAAGCAAGAAGGCACGGGAGACCAGAGGGTGCGTCAAAGGACACAAGACCCAACCTGGGCCTGCTCTCAGGCCAGAGATGAGACAAGTAGGGCAGCAAAAAGCATGACTGCAACTGATTGAAACAGATCATTACAAAGCTAAAAGCATCCCCCTGGTCATCACTGGTCATTGCTATGGAGCCATAAATGAGGCCAGTGGATGAGGCTGACAGCACCTGAATGTGCTGGTCAGTCAATGCTCATGTCACTAAAGGGACCCAGCAGACATCGGTACCTCCCAACTGGATGGGCACATTCGAAGCTGAATTGCTGTTAATTTGTTAAGCGTGATGACAGTGTCACTGTGTTTTGAAAACAAAAAGTCCTGATGTGTCAGACACACACCGAAGTAGGGGATTTCCTTAACACAATTCCAGCAAAACACAAATACGGAACAGAACACAACCGTGGGGAATAGATGCAACAAGTTTGGTAGAAGGTAACCGGTAAAGCCATATGATGGATAAATAGGGGCTTATTATACAATACTCAGAACTTCTGTGTATATTTGCTATTTTCCATAATAAAATGCTTTTTAAAAGGGTGTGTGTGTGTAGGTATTTAGGTTTCTAAGTAGGGAATCCCTGAATACTTTTCAAGAACCTGGGAAGCCCGTCCAATTCGGCACATAGAAGGCAGGTTCTGGGTAAGGTGGGGCTTAGCTGCAGAGGGAGTGTCCCTGTCCCCCAGCATGCCTCTCTCAGCTCTGCACAGGGACCAAGGCAGCTTCTGGGAGAGGGGGGCCAGAACCCAGACCTTCTCCCCCTGAGCTTTGAGTTTAGCAGCATGGCTTAGTGGGACCAGCCGCAGCTAAGATCCACCAGCAGAGACCTCGGCCTGAGCGAAAGCGGTACGGAGGTGAGGGAAGGGGGAAGGCCCAGGCAGCTGCGCCTCATCCCCAGCGGGAGCGAGAGGCACATTGGGGCACTCAGCTCTACAGGGCCGGTTCCCAGAACTGACCACTTCAGGCCAACTGTGAGCCACTAGGGTTTCTGACCTGTCGTGGGAGGGGGCTTCTGTCTGACTTTGGAACTTGTGGTCACACTCTGTGGCCCAGCCTGCTGGCTGAGGAAGGGGGTGACGGGGCTCATGTCTGGCTCAGGCAGCGTGTGAGGGGGTTACTCCCCGGGGAGAGCAGGTTCAGCCCCACCCAGGGACCCTGCAACCCCTGGAAACCTCTGGTTTCACAGCAGGCAGCCCCGAGACAGGGTCTGTCTCCCGTGAGCCTCTCAAGAACACATCCATTTGGAACAGGAAGGGATGAACGTGAGGCTATAAGGGCCCCCGCGGCTGCAGTTACTGCTGGCTGTTCTCACCTGGCCCACCGGGCGAGGGGCATCAGGCCTGTTCTCAACCATCCCGGCATCACCCACCACGAGGTCACTGAGTGAACGACTGAAGGGACAAACGGTGTCCAGCGGGATCCCAAGCCCAGAGGCAAGAGGAAACCCCTCTCTGGCCCTGACATCCCCACTGAGACACCAAGACTCCTTGGGAAAATGTGTTTAATACGGACAATTCCAGCTGGGCCTGCCCTTTGCCAGGTTACCCCAAATGGACGGGGTCCAGACACAATGGCAGAGTCTTCGCCACCCGTGACCACGGACCAGGTTCCTCGCCCCGTCCTAGCCTCAGCAGCAGCCAGGGCCGGCCCTCCCCCGCGACACCATCTGCACCTCCAGCGCTTGCTGGTCTCAGCCAGAGGGAGGCACTGTGCGCTGGCTCAGCCCAAGGGACACTGGGCTGGCTCGCGGCTGTGCAAAGCCGGGGCACAAGCTTCGGGATGTCCCCAGGCACCCAGGGCCAGAGGGCGGCCCCAGGCAGGACCAGGGTCAGCCGTACCCGGCTGCTTTCCTCAGCGGGGCCGCCTGGGGCCATTCTGGCTGCTGCGGGCAGCACCAGGGAGCCCCGGCTTGTCCTGGGTCCCTCATCAGGCCTGGTCAGGGGGCCCAGCCTGGAGCCCAGGGCTGCATCACACGTAGTCCAGAATTTCCGTCTCCATCTCGTTCTCGCTCCCGTCCGACGGCTTGAAGTCCTCCTCGTCCTCCTCGTCCTCGTCCTCATCCTCCTCGTCCTCTTCCTCGTCCCCAGATTCGCAGGGCAGCTGTTCTTTCCCGCCGTCAGCCTGGGCCGGGCTGGAGAAGAGAGCTGGGCCAAAAGACAGGCCGTGTGTGTCCCGCCGTTGGCTCCTGGGCGCACCCACACCAGCTGTCGCGGGTCTCAGCCAGAGGCCCTCGGCTCCTGGGGGCCTGTCTACAAATACGGGTGTCTGGGCTCAAGCTCTAGAGAAGCTGCTTTGGGAAGTAGGACGGCTGGGGGACCTGGGACTCCAGTTTAACAAGCACTTCAGGGAACACTGAGGCCAAGGGCCTTGAAAACCTCTTCCCCGGAGGAGCCTCGGGAAGCTCATGGGTCCCATGGACTCCCCAGGAGTGTGCAGGGCTCCGTGTCAGTGCTTTTCTCAACTGGACTCTCAGAGGGGGGCTGCGTCCTAAAGGAGGCTGAGAACCCCTACTCCCATCAGCTCCATAGGGGCTGGTGGGTCTGGGCCGCCCCCTCCCCGAGCCTGGGAGGAGCCCCCGACAGGGGCACTTTCGCTTGCTCTCCCCCAGCCCCATCAGACCTGCAGTGCAGCAAGGGCTCACCCCCCCTTGCTGGGGGGTGACAGGAGCCCAGGCCCCGCCGTCCCTGCCCTCCCTGCCCTCCCAGGGGAGACAGGAGCAACATGCCCACACGTGGCCAGAGGATGTAGGGTGACATCAGGGCATAAAGCGGCGGCCCCCCTGGCAGCGCTGGCCGTGTCCCAGCCCCACCCTCTGGGCCCGTCTCCTGCCTTCAACCCCCAGGGCTGAGCCCTGGCTCCGAAGGCCTCCCTCCCACCACTGTCAGGGCAAGAGGCTCCCACTTGGGTGCTATTTCTTGGGGAGGAGGTCCACTAGGGACACTTGCTCAGGCCCCAGAGGGGGGCCCAAAGCACCCAGGGCTTCCCTTCACCCCGAGCACTCTCACCAGGCCTCTTGGAGCGGATGGTGTGCCGGATCATGAGGGACATCATGTCCCTCAGGTCATCACTGGTCTTGGGGAGGCACCAGCCGTCCCGCTCTGTGCAGAGACTTTCAGCCCCGTCATTGCGGTGAATGATCTTCTGCAGCCTGGGCATTGGGAGACAAGAGTTCCAGGGTGGGGTCTCTGCTCACAGGTGCCAGTAAGCGGTTTTGGCAGAGCTGGGGTTGTGCTCAGAAAAACAGCACTCAGAGCACCATCCCGAGGGACGAGCACGGTCACAAAGGGCGTCCACGAAAGCCGTACGCCCCCAGCCGGGGCCCCGATCCCCACAGTGCACACAAGGCGGACGTGTGCCACGGCCCACTTGCCTGGTGAGAGCCTGAGCGTTCAGCAGGTCCCAGGCTGGGTTTAACACGCTCCCGCCTCCTCCCACCCCAGCACCCCTCCCCCAGGTTTTTAAACATCACTAGGAACAACTGGCTTAAAGGTTTCTGGGATTCTGATCAACTCCAGGGACTGGGGACCGTGTCAGGAACCCCCATGCGGGCAAAGGAGGAGGAAGGCAAAGACCCCGGCCCAGCGCTGTGCTCTGCGCGCAGCACAGCTGGCTGCTCAGAGGTGCGGCCCGAGATGCGCCCGGGAAGCTACTCCCGAGGGCCGCGCGAGCCCGGGCAGAGGACTCCCAGGCGGCCGGCCTTCTCGCTGAGAGATTAAGGCTGACGTGGAGTGGAAGAGTCGCAGGAAACACTTCGGTCCCCCGCTGGTTTCTCTGCCTGACCCCGAGTCCCACGGTCCCCACCTCGGCGTCTCGGGGCCCCGCACGTACGTACTCGTCCACGTTCAAGTCGCAAAACTGGTAGAACATCTGTCGGTACGGTGGCAAGGCCCCCTCCCGGAAGATGTAGACCGAGTCCTGAGAAAGCAGGGCAGAGACGGCAAGGTCGGAGGGAGCGTCCCCGGGGCGGGTGGCGCAGGAGAGCCCCATGCCGTGGCTCCCACGGCGCCTCTCCCAGGGCGGCTGCGCTTCCTGCTCCCGGGACCCGGCAGGCCTGGCTCTTCTCCCCGGATCCAGGCGAGGCAGACGAGCCACGGGCCGGGGAGCCGGTGTGCAGAAAACGAGCCACGACTCCCCAGGCGTCGAGGGGTGGTCGAAGCAGCCAGGCCCTCCCTTGGGCCCTGGGACCGTGAGCCACCAGGGGCCGGGGCTGGGCTCCACCTCGGCGCCTCCCTGCAGGGCCCTCCGCACGTCTCTCTTCCACTGCTCGGTCATCTTAGGTGGCCCTGCAGGCCAGTTCCAGAGGTGGGCATAAAGGCCTAAGACAAGAGTCCTGGAGGAGGACGGCTGCTCTGGCGAGGGTCCGGGCCCTCCCTGAGGAGCGGAGACCTGACGCTGCTGGGAGACAGCCGCCCCACCCCCTCTACGAGGCAGGTGACTCCAGGGAGGGGGCCACCCTGACGCCCTCCCCCGCGCCACCCCCCCCCACCCCCACCCCCACCCCCACCCCCACCCCGAGCCTGGAGCAGCTCACGTCGGCCAGGCACGGGAAGGGCCCCGGGAGTCGCCGCCCCTGCTGCGTGCCTGTGCTAACGGAGAGCCTGAGCCTGTGAGGGCGGCCCACGTCCAGCCTGCGGCCGGGGTGCAGACGGTCCGCTCTGGCTTCGGGCCCACAGCGCCTGATGCTCACTCGCCCCGTGGCTGCCACGCGGGGCTGCTGGCGTCTGAGCCCCTCCCTAAGACGTGCCCAGGCGGTCTCCAGCACCCACGCCCAGAGGCTGTCCCGGGAGGTGGGAGTCACATAAAGGCACTGGGAGGGCAGAGCGGCCTCAGTCGGAGCCCCTCCTGGCGTCACAGGCGGGGCTGGGGGCTGTGTGAGGGGTCTTGGGCCTGCCCGAGGGAGGGGCCGCCACTCCCCACTCCCCACGCCCTCACCCAGGCAGGCAGCTCAGGGGACACCGACCTTGAGCTTGTACTTGTTGGAGGCCAACTTGCGTGCACTGGCCGACCCCGAGGAACCCAGGCCCTGCTTCAGGTCGTGCATGGTGGCGAGCTGGCTGCCTGCGAGGGGACCACAGCAGGGCTTTGGAATACGGGGGGGGGGTGTTTTTCCCGCCCCCCCGCCCTGCCCTCCTGGCTGCGCCCTCCCTCCCCGGGGTGTGCGGGTCAGCAGTGCCCTGGAGTGACCTCCTCGGGAAGCCCCTTCCCATCCCGCCATCCGAATGCCCATCTTCCCCAGCGCCTGATCCGCAGAGGGAGCCTGAGCCCCTTACTCGTTTTTTTGACGGTGATGGGGAGGCTGTAGTTGTAGGTGCTGCGCTTGGCCTTGACGGGCATGTCGCTGGGGGCGTAACCTGCCGGAGGGGGGCGCGCATCAGGTGGGGTGGGCGCAGAGCCCCTTCTGGCAGCCACAGGCGCACCGGGGCTCCCTGGGGCTCCCTGGGGCGGCTCCTGAGAAGGAGACTCAGGCCCCCCGCTGCAGTGACAGGAGCCGCCGTGTCCTGGTGCTTTGTGTGCGGGGGGGTCACTGCGGGCTGGGGGCAGGAGACTGACGGGACGCCTGGCCTGCACCACAGGAGCCAGGACGAGAACTCGGGTCCTCGTGTCTGCGCTATTCTGTCCCTAACAGTCCCCCCAAGTGGGGAACATATCCTCTCCACGTGGATATATTCTTACTACAGAAGAGAATGCTGGAAACAGAAAGCGATAAAGGGAAAAGGAAAGCAAAGGTTTCAGTAATTGTTTACCGTATTTCATTCCACAACGGATTCGGAAGTCAAGGACTTGATAAATCTTGGCGTCTGGGTGTTTTCGGGGGTCGTACCCGAATCGAATCCACAGGCTTCTCCAGGGGCCTGTTATCTGGAGACAGAAAGGGCGGGAGTGCGAAGTGCGGTCAAGGCCGATCCCCAGCCCCCCTGAGTTGCAGGCCCAGGTGGCTGCCCAGATGGGGCATCACCACACCCCCAAGAGCTGGGGACAGGCTCTGGAACCCTGCCCCCCAGCTCGCACGTGTGGCTCGGTCCCCTCGGATAGGTCAGTTGACCTTTCCAAGCCTTGGTCTTCCTGTCAGATGGCGTTTTTGTTTTTTTTTTTTTTTGCGGTACGCGGGCCTCTCACTGTTGCGGCCTCTCCCGTTGCGGAGCACAGGCTCTGGACGCGCAGGCTCAGCGGCCATGGCTCACGGGCCCAGCCGCTCCGCGGCATGTGGGATCTTCCCGGACCGGGGCGCGAACCCGTGTCCCCTGCATCGGCAGGCGGACTCTCAACCACTGCGCCACCAGGGAAGCCCCAGATGGTGTTTTTGTGAGGATTAAATGAGACGGTGCCCCTGAAGCCCTCACCACAGTGCCTGGCACAGAGCAAGAGCTCAAGAACTGTCACAACTGTGACAACTGTGCTAATGGATGGAGGCACTGTCCCCAAACAGTGCCCCCGAGGTCCTTGTGTCCAGAAAGCCAATGCTAAAAGGCAGGCAGCAGTTTGTGATGTTGAGTCTAAGCCCAGGAGGGATGAGCCCGTCTCATGCCCCCCACCTCCTGGCCATCACGGTCATGGTCACATTGTCCGCTCGCCTCCCCAGGCCCCAGGTGGGACCCTTGGCCAGCAGGAGCTCTTCCTCACAGCACCTTGGGGAATCTCAGTGATGAGAGCCCCATCTCCATGCCCTCCTGGACTGAGTCCAAGGCGCATGTGACCCCTACTGAACGCCCCTCAACCCAGGGAGAATGCGTGAAGGCAGGTGGCACTGTGGTTAGGGGCCCAGGCACTGCAGCCAAACAGGCCAGGGTCCCCAGGGGGCTCTGCCACTCCCTGGCTGTAGGATCTTGGCCATCAAGTCACCAATCTGAGCCTAGCCTCTTCATCAGAGGTCCAAACCCTGCTGCCATCCCCCACGGAAGAAGAAAGGATGCTATGCACATAGCACTTAACCCAGCGCCTGGTCCTTAGAAAACTCTCCATACAAGGCCATTAAAAAATGTATAATCCAGGGCTTCCCTGGTGGCGCAGTAGTTGAGAGTCCACCTGCCGATGCAGGGGACACGGGTTCGTGCCCCGGTCCGGGAAGATCCCACATGCCACGGAGCGGCTGGGCCCGTGAGCCACGGCTGCTGAGCCTGCGCGTCCGGAGCCTGTGCTCCACAACGGGAAAGGCCACAATAGTGAGAGACCCGTGTACCGCAAAAAAAAAAAAAAAAAAAGTATAAGCCCTTTAACAAGCCATCCTCCGGGTGCTGGGACAGGGCCTCCTGCTCTTGCTGGGGCTCTGAGGCACGTCAGGGGTCAGGACAACCCAGCTGGGAAGCAAGGTGGGCGGTGGGCAGACACTCACCATGTAATAGGCCACGAAGGGCAGCAAGACCTTGAGCTTGTCGGGGTGGACGCTGATGTTGGCCTTGACAGCGTTACGTGACCAGATGGGGCGGATTTCAAACAGCTGGAGGGTCAAGGCAGAGGCTGAGAAGAGCACAGGCAGCTTCCCCGCCTGCCCCAGGCTCCCCGCACGGTCTGGCCCCAGAGGACCTTCCTGAGAGGAGCGGGGGTGGAGGGAGCAGGGGCCAGGCAGGTGGGGAGGGGCCTCTGCGCACGCCCACTTGTCCCGCCCTCGGAGGCGCCCTGCCCGCCCAGCACGTGTCAAGTGCAGTTGCAGGGCCTGGGGGTCTTGAAATGACCATGAGAGACGCTGTCCCTGTCCTCAGGCAGCTCAAAGGGCAGCGGGGAGGCAGAGGACCAAAGGAGCCAGAGCAGGGCCAGGAGGAGGACAGCCAGAGCTCTGGGACCCTGAGCAGCCCCAGAGGGCAGGGGCCTGAGCTGGGATGTGAAGAAGGCCGCAGGGGACGGCCCAGCCCCCTCCCAGTGGGAGGACTGTGAAAGGCCAGTGGGGCTGGAGTGGGAGGGCCAGGGTGGGAGCGGCCCTGAGCCAGGTGGGAGATTGGGCTGTGTCCAGAGGACAGTGAGGGGCCTTGGAGAGTGGCCCCCACTTCCCCCCAACCTAGTGACTGCTAGAAACATAACAAGGTGTCCACCACTTAAGAAATAACATCCCACCCCATCCCCGTCCCGCACCAAGCGGACAGTCAAGTCCAACAGGGGCAGAGGCAGCGTCGGGCAGCAGCGACGTGCTGAGAACCTACTGTCCACACCTGTGGCGACGCAAGGACCAGTCCCCTGGCCTGGGTCTTCCAGAACCTGCAAGCCAGCGGGCAAGGCAGGAGGCCGCCTCCTCCCAGGGCCCCCGCCCACCCCGACTCTAAAGGGGAGGAAGTGCCAGGCCTGGTGCGCACCAGGTGCCCCATCTAGTGTGTTGCAGCCAAGGGCTGGATGAACAAAAGCTTCCGGAATCCCGGAGCTCCATGCCGAGGTCACACGTGGACAATATTTACCATCCCAAAGGGACCTCTTATGAGTTTTAAGGAGCACTTTGAACTCTGGGAAGACACGGCTTATACTGGCACAGCTTTAGATGTAACATCTGGAGGGGAAGAGTTCCTATGTGTTAATAAATGAGCCTAAAACAAGGTGCGGCCAGTGCAGAGGTGGCCGGAGGGGGCGGGGCTCACCTTCCTCAGCTCCTCCTCCACCTTCTGGTCCACGGGGTTGGTGCACACCTTCCTCCAGGTCTGGGCCGCAGCCTCTAGCGGCTGCTCGGGCACCTCATCCCCCTCGAAGTTGACAAAGATGGCGTTGTGAGGGCGCCGGGCCCTGCTCAGGCCGATCAGGTTCTCCCCGGAGACGGAGGGGTGGTTGTAGCCTTCCCTAGGAGCAGAGAGCTGCTGAGGGTGGCAGCGCCAGGCGTGGGCCCGGCCGGACACGGGCAGCCCACGTTTCCCTGGAATCTGGGTGAGGAGAGGATCTCAGCCCCAGCCGCTGAAGGCAGGCGCCTGTGTTCTCAGGCTGATGACCAGGAGGAGAAGCGGCAGCGAGTCCGAGTCGGCTCAGAGAGGCTCCGAAGCAGGGCCAGGCCAAGAGTCCCAGAGGCTGGGGCGTGGGGAAGGGCCCCTGCTGTGAACTGCATCGCGTCGTGCACAGCACCGTCCAGCCAGTGACAAGATGGAAACAGCCCAGATGCCCATCAGGCAGGGACAACGGAATCAGCTGAGGCGCGGGCGGCCACACAGGAACCACTAATCAGCTGTCAGATTGCAGCTGTGCTCACTGGCGTCCACAATTCACTTATCTAACCCTCGAAACAATCCTACGAGGAAGGATCCATTTCCCATGAAGTCACTGAGGCCACAGGGGTTGGAAACCTGCCTCGACCCAGAGCTTGAGGTGACGGAGCCGGGACTTGAGCCCAGGGAGGCTGGCGGGGCCGCTAACCTCCACCCTGCTCGGAAGCATCTCGACAATACCCCAGTGAAGGGAGGACGGATACTACCAGACGCTCTCGTCACAGAGGCTAAAAGAAGGGCTCTGGGGACCTCCCTGGAGGTCCAGTGGTTAGGACTTCGAGCTTCCACTGCAAGGGGCCTGGGTTCGACCCCTGGTCAGGGACCTAAGATCCATCCCGCAAGCCACACGGTGCGGCCAAAAAAAGTGGGGGGACGGGGCTCTGCCACCAGCTGTCAGCACAGAACACACAGGGCCAACGATTCCTAGGAGGCTCAGAGCGCTTCCCTCTGAGGTGGGACGTCAGGAACATCACAGCTTCGCTAAAGCAGGGGGAACAGTACAAGGAGCCCCCATAAGCCCACCATCCGCTTCCACAATTGCCTTCACAGGGCCAATTTCACGCCATCCAGGCCCCACCCCAAACCCACTCAATTATTTTGCAGTGCATTTCAAAGTATGTCCTGGATGTCACACAGGTGATTAATACCTTTGAAATTTGTTTCCATTTTACCGTAATTTTCTACATGAGTACATACCATCTGCATATTTATAAAGAACAACAAGGTGATTTTTCACATTGGGAAACAAAATTACAAAGACAGGATCAAATCTGTGCCTTTTTTAAAAAACATGACTCCAGGGCTTCCCTGGTGGCGCAGTGGTTGAGAGTCCGCCTGCCGATGCAGGGGACACAGGTTCGTGCCCCGGTCAGGGAGGATCCCACATGCCGTGGAGCGGCTGGGCCCGTGAGCCATGGTCGCTGAGCCTGAGCGTCTGGAGCCTGTGCTCCGCAACGGGAGAGGCCACAACAGTGAGAGGCCCGCGTACAGCAAAAAAAATAATAAATAAATAAAACAAAAAAAACCAAACATGACTCCATTTGAAACCATCCTGAACACTATCCTGTTTTCCAAGACAAGTCCCAGAAGCCCCAGACACCCCCGAAGGAAAGTCCCAGGTGCTCCCTCTGGGCCAGGCAGCAGCAGCAGGGAGCGGGCCGCCTGCCCTCCCCACTCAACTGCCTCGAGGAGGGGGGACCCCCGTCAGGCCAGCTTCCCAGCCTGTCCTCTGCCCACTGGCCATATAGGAAGCTCAGCCTCCCTGGACCCACGAAGGCCAGCAAGGCAGGGGCCAGGCCTCCTCTGCCAGTCCTCGGTACGCATGAGGGCCATCAGAGCAGAAAAAGCAATGGCAGCCCTGGGAGAAAAGGCAGGTTCCTTCCACGTGCTGGAAAATCGATAAACGACATGGGAGAAAAACAGGGCCTGTGGGTTCAAGGGCAGCCGGCCCTCCACCCTTGTCCCCCTCCCAGAGGCTGGGAGACAGCTGTCTGCTGGCCCTACAGGATAGAGCAGTTACTCTGACGCTGCCATCCAGCATCAGGGCCGGCAATGTGGGGCAGGGGACGGGTGCCTCTAGTTCCTTCTTCTACATATTTTTGTTTCTGACTGTAAGAGTAAAATGCTTGTAGGGGGGAAATGTTTCAAATTTTAGAAACACATACAGTTAAAAAATTTGAAACTCTCATAATGAGTATAACATAAGCACAGAAAACTGCACACACTAGGGTTTTCAGCAGGGAGGGAATGGACCCGATTCCTTGCAGTTATCCATTTCTGTAATGTCTGGTCTTTTCTAACAAGCACAATTTACTCCTGCAATCAGAAAATGGGTCGGGGTGGGGGGGGGTGGCGTTATGGACTCAACTGGCCTGAGAGACATCGACCCTTGTCTGGCTCTCGACTTACTTTTGAGGCAACGGGGAAACGAAGTGAGGACTGGGCCCTGGATGACGTGAAGGGCACTGTTAACGTTTGCTCATTCTGATGACAGCACTATGGCTAAGTTAAAATAAACCAAGTCCTTCCCAGTTAGAGACACACACTTGTTTCTGGAGGACGTGCTGTGATGCTGGGGGTGGAGGTGGTGGGGAGGTGAAACCAGCAGCAGAAAGTTGAAGCTGGTGACGTAGGTGGGCGTCCATCAGACACTCCTCTCTCCTTTTGGAACTCCCCAGAATATATTTTTTAAAGGAAGGGAACAATACACCTTTCTCCTTAGCATAAAATCTTAGCTCCTTTCTGTGGCCCGTGGGACCCTCACCCCACCCCTCCCTCGGCTCTCTGTGCTTCGGGGGCAACACCCCCGACTGTTCCTTTGCATGTGCCAGCCCCCTGGTCTGGAACGTTCTCCCTGGATCTTCACCTGCCCGGCTCTGTCATCACACAGGTCTGTTTCAAAGGTCAGCTCCCCCGAGGACCCTCCCGCACCCCACTCACTGTCCATGACGGCCCACTCCCCACTTACCTCCTTTAAGACACACACCTGCCCGCAGGCTCCCACCGCCCACTCATCCCTCACTGGGGCTCCATCGGCTCCCCAGCCCCCGGCCCTGCACGGAGCCTCCTGTCACGTCCCCACTGACACTGGCTCCAAGGGGAGCCCTGGGCCCCGACAGGAGGTCAGTACTCGTTGATGGAAATACTTGGATGAGGGAAGAGAAGCTTCTCGCCCTCCCGCCCCTCTGCAGATAACTGTTCTGGGCCCAATCTTCCCAATCTTTCCAGGCTTCTATTATCACCCAGTTTACTTTTATAGCACAGAGTCTGCTCTAACACCTGCTTTTCCTAGAGCAAGGTTTCTGGACACGAGCCATGTTGGCCCATGGAGCCCGCTTTCTTAAAGGCTGTGCGGCCTTCCTCGGCACAGACAGGCCATCGTTTAATTAACTACGTCACCCCTATTAGGGGACTGATCACTCACTTACCCACTTTATCAAACTCTGCCCGGCACTCAGTGTTCTGAGTATTTCCAGAAGCTTCAGCATTCAGCCCTCTAACAACGCCGAGAAGCGAGTACTGTTACTGTCATTATCACCCCCGTTACAGGAGGGGAGGCTGGCGCGGGAGGTCGGGGCTCACCTGCCCGGCCTGCGATGTGGGATCACAGGGCCAGGACCCGAACACGGGCCCCCGCCCACCCGGGCTCTCTCACCACACCAGGCCCTCTCAGCTTCTTGCTGCCACCCACAACCAACCAGAAAACGTTCTTGTCAGTGTATCTTTGAGCACAGAGGCGACAGTCACTGTGGGATAAATTCCTACAGGCCGCCTGGTGGTCAGGAGAGAACATTTAAAACTTTAATAGATTCTGCCAGGTTGCTCTCCAAAAAATATCGACCTCGTTCCCAGGGCTCCTGCGGCAGGGGGTGTCTGTCTCTCCACACCTCAAGGTACACACTTTTGGGGAGGGGTCTAAGTCCAAACATCCTGATTCACACTCTGTGGTGTGAGGACAGCCCTGAGCAAGGCCTCCGGGTGGGGCGCGGGGACCAGGGCTGGTTCCTGACACCCCTGGTCAGGGCCCCTGGTCACCAGCTGCTCTGTTGCTGGGGCCACGGGCCTGAGTAAAGCCGGCCGCCCTGGCCGCCTGACCCGTGAGTGGAAGAGTCCAGCCCTCTGAGCGCAGGGCCCTTGCCCTGAGCCCCGATGCTGCGGGGCGGCGGCCACAGGGAGGTACTTACCGGTGCTGTGTCTCTGGGCGGTAGGAGTAGTCCACCGGGGTGTCCAGCCTGGAGAAGATGGGCGGGGGGATGTAGAGCGGCAGCTCCTGGTGGAAGAAACTCTCCTTCTCGGGCTTGAGCATGAGCACCTTGCTGTACATGGACATGTGCCTGCCACCCGCCTCCGTGTGCACGGCCAGGTACTGGAAGTCAGACATTCCTGGGAAGAGAGGTAGACAGACGGCGGACACCCTATGACACCCGCCCAGGCACTGGCAGCTGCCACGCACCAGCACCCACGTCTTCTTGGGTGCACTGAGCGGGCCTCGCAGGGGAGGCTGCCGGGCAACGGTAGCAGGGCCCAAAACAACACGTCTGAGTCGCTTCTGGGAACTCAGCCCCGTCGCTTGGATAAATGCTACTTTGGGGGGTAGGGGAGTTACATGATATGTGAGGATGAAGTCTAGGTCAGTGCTTCTTAGACTGCACCATGCACGTGACTCACCTGGGACCTTGCTAAATGCAGATGCTGAGGTGTTGCATTTCTAACAAGCTCCCAGGTGAGGCCCATGCTGCTGGTCTGGGACACACACTGAGTGGTGAGGTACCGGCTCAATTAGGGAGAGAAAGAAACGGATCATTTGGGAAGCCTCGTCCCGGGAAGGACGGCCCTCTTTGGTGAATACCACTTTCCACCAGAATGATGGACGTTCCCAATGCCCGACTTGTGGGATCCCAGGCCCTGTTTTAGTTTCTTTACACTTTCTATCCCCCTCTTCCTTTTTAGTCTTTATTCTCTTCAGTTTCTATCTCAGAACTGCGGCTGCAACTACAGATACTCTTGAGGCTTGTTAGTAATTCGCCAAGTACCACGCGTGTGCGTGAACCGGCACACGGCCATCATCTCTGAATCTCCACGAGGGCCTGAGGAACTCTGGGCTCCCACTGCACACACACGGAGATCGAGGGAGGCTGAGGCAGGCACAGCTCCCCCTCTCCACCCCACGCCTCAGCACCTCCTCCCAGGGGTTCCCTGTGGGGAGCAAACTCGACTGAGGACCCCACGGGAGACATCCAGTTGGCTGAGAGTTCAAAGGACATGAGGTCCCAAGGGGCTAAGGTGATCTGGGAAGGCTTCAGAGGGTCGGCAAGGCCCGCAGCAGTCAAGACCAAGAAGATCCCCAAACGCGAGGGCGGGGGTGGGGCTGAAAACTGGGGGCCTGGGGACCAGTTTTATTTGGCCCCATGACACGGCTTTAACAATGAGATTTCTCCGAGAATTCCAGCTTCTCTTTAGAATGCAGAAAACCGAGCAGCAACGAGCAGGGCCTCCTGGACAGGGCCTGCGCTCTGCCACGCCCCTCCCGCCTGGGCATATCCGGGCCCCCTTCACCGCGTGGATGACCCACGCAGCTCCTGCAGGCACGAGGGACGCGGGCCCTGAAATAACCCAGTGCGGTAAGAATGCACCTCGCAGTTACCTTGAAATTTGTAAACGGTGGAGACGATGCCAAGGCTCTCTATGTCGAACGTGACCTTGGGGTGAGCCTCAGGCCCCGGCGCCCCCCTCTGCCGTCTCACCTTCCTCTTGATCCGGAGCAGCAGGCTGCTGGTACTGAAGCGGTTGGCACACACGGGGTGGCAGTAGGGGTCCTTGGGCCGGAAGTACAGCTCCAGCCTCTTAGTGGGGTCTGCATAGATCTGCGGCGAGGTCCAAGCAGACAGAGTAAAGCAGAGGGCCGCCAAGCAGCTGGCAGCTCCTCCCTCAATGAAAGCCTGATGGCGACCCAGGTGGCCAGGGAAGGGCCAGGAGGTTTTTTGTTTCGTTCTGAGCTTTCAATTCCCAAAAGACTCATTTTTCAAACCCAAGTATCTTAGCTTTTATCTGGTAGGGAAAATGAAGGCAGTCTCTTCCTTCTAAGAGGTTGTAAAGTTGGAGACGATAACTATCAGTTAAGGAAAGCCACTGTCTCTTGAGTGACAGGTCCGTGCGGGTAACCACCTACTCTTCGGGCAGCACGTCAGGGAGGTGTCACCCGCGTGTCTGCCGTGGAGAGCCTGGGTGGGAGTTGAATGACTAGTCTAGGGCTTCTTCTCTAGGAACTACCCACCCCAAAAGGTCCTGGTATTCAGCCTCATATATACAAAAGTTTCGAGGTCCAAAGGAGATGCAATCGACAAGTAACAAGCACTTTGGCCCTGACTAGTGTGACTTACCCTTTCCACGCCTTGGTTCCTTCTCCTTAAACTGGACATAATAACAGTACCTACTCATCAGATTGTTACAATGATTAAATGGAAATATATGTAAAGCACTTAGCCCGGCACCTAAATCATGGTAATGTGTCATCGATATAGGAATGCTTGTCCCACATGGGGTAAGAGGGACACAGTAAGTGTCGGCTGTGAGCGTGTGAAAGCACCAACAATGTTAACTAGGCCAAGGTCATCTACCTGCTGGCCTGCTGGCTCCCCAACACCCAGGACACAACCAGGCCCTTAGCAGGTGCTCAGGAAGCATCTAGGGAAAGAAGGTTAAAAAGAGCCCCTATTGTCAGGAAACAGGTCTATGAGGCTGCTGCGCTGGGAATGACCCCAGATGTGGGGCTGGCACAGAGGAGGTGCACAAGAAACAGGAATGGAATGAACGAAGGACCAGTCTCTTCCCAAAGGGGTCACACTGTAACTGTGTCCAAACATCCCTGGCGTTAGCAGGAGTAAGGGTCCTGGTCGATGCCGCCGTAAAGTAAGTCAGGATAAAAGAAGAAAACCTGACTGACTGGGCCTCTACTGGCCTCCTGTAGAGGCTTAATGACAGGTTCAAGGTTTTTCAGTATTCTTAAAGGATGAGGAAGCAGAATTAAGAGTTCAGGGCTTCCCTGGTGGCGCAGTGGTTGAGAATCTGCCTGCCAATGCAGGGGACACGGGTTCGAGCCCTGGTCTGGGAGGATCCCACATGCCGCGGAGCAACTAGCCCCGTGAGCCACAATTACTGAGCCTGCGCTTCTGGAGCCTGTGCTCCGCAGCGAGAGGCTGCGATAGTGAGAGGCCCGTGCACCGCGATGAGGAGTGGCCCCCACTTGCTGCAACTAGAGAAAGCCCTCACACAGAAACGAAGAGCCAACACAGCCATAAATAAATAAATAAAATTAAAAAAAAAAAAAAAGAGTTCAGACTTCAGAGGGAGATGTGCATGCGTTCAAATGCCCACTGTACCAGGTAGGAGCTTATCTGACCCAACCTTTCTTCCTGTGTCTTTATCAGAAAAATGGGAATAATAATGGTAACTAACTCACTAGATTGTCGTGGAGATTCAATCATGCATTTGATGAGTATTTTATTTATTTTTATTTATTTATTTATTTATTTATTTTTTATTTTTTTTGCTGTACGCGGGCCTCTCACTGTTGTGGCCTCTCCCGTTGTGGAGCACAGGCTCCGGACGCGCAGGCTCAGCGGCCATGGCTCACGGGCCCAGCCGCTCCGCGGCATGTGGGATCTTCCCGAACCGGGGCATGAACCCGTGTCCCCTGCATCGGCAGGCGGACTCTCAACCACTGCGCCACCAGGGAAGCCCTGATGAGTATTTTAGAAGCAGGCACAGTGATGGATATTAGGACCATGGGAGGTCCCGTTCTCATAGAGTTTACAGCCTCAGAGCCAAAGGTCCAAGACAGACAATAAACACATTAAAACCTAATTTCAGATTGGAATTAGAGTTTAGCTGCTAGCAGCCACTTTAGTAAGGGCAGTCAAGGAAGGACTCTCTAAAGAAGAGACACTTCAAGATCTGGTGCATGTAAGTCACTTACATAGAGCTTTGCACAAGGTAAGAATTCATCCCAGCTCCACTGTTTGCTGGGTGAACTTGAACAAGATGATTAGGCTTCCTTGTAAAATTGGGACAATGACAGTTTCTACCTGGCAGGGTTCTAATGCAAATTGAATGTAAGTAAAGTACCTAGAAATGTAGCTGGTACAGAATAAATTGTTAGCTATTACTACTTTTAACACTAATAACATAATCCTTCCTACCCCTGTCATTGTAGGTCAACGGTTCTTAATCTCCCCATAACCTCATTCTTCTGCTCTGTGAAATGAGGATGTGGCAGCCCAGCACATCCTGGGGAGCGGGGGGGTCGGTGCCATTGAGCTCCGTTCATGGCAGTAATGATGGGATGGAATGGACACCCTCTCCCCTCTCTGGGTTTCCCCTGCAGTCCTTTTCCCTCTGATCCCAGGGATAAACTGTCCACGCCCGACGGTCTTGAAGCAAATCCCCGCCCACTGGCCGCTCCAGAGCCGACCTCGAGCTCCGTTGCCAAGGAAACCTCACATCCCCGGGTAGTCCCGCCCCTCGGCCGTAGTCTAGAGACTCAGACCTCCCCTCTGGTCCCCGGAGACTCCCCGCTCCTCACCCGGGAGACGCCTTCCTCGCCGCCCAGGGTCTGCAGCATCTTGGACACGTCGCGCACCACGCCCGGGTACTCCACACACACCATGTGGCGATCGCGCCGCAGCTCCACGGGGACGGCGACCCCCGGACCCCGGTCTGCCGCCGCCATCCTGCTCGTCGGGCCCGCCGCGGGCCGTCCCTCCTCGAGCTCCTAGAGGCCTCGCCTGAACTGTTCCGCGAAGGAATCGTTCCGGGCTTCCTCCCCGCTCGCGTTTGTCTAAATCCCTGAGTTCCGCGAGGCTCGAAGGCTTCTGGGAGCACACCCCCGAGGTGAGGCCCCGAGGCTCGGGGTAAACGACAGCCCGTCCCTCAACTTCGTGTTTAAAATGAGGAGGGTTGGAACTCGAGGGGCGGGGTAAGGACCTGTCTCTTCCACCAACCCGCGAGGGACCCGGAGGCTTGTAAGACACGCCCACTCTGTTAGCCAATGAGAACCCGAGGGACACGCCGAACTTTTTAGCCAATGAAGAGTCAGAAGGAAGCGAAGTTTCAGCCCCCTCCTTCCGCCTGCATAGGTTTTTAGCCAATAAAGAACCAGGACTAGGCCGGGTCTCCGCCCCTTCCTCGAATCCTACCCAATGACAACTCGAGGGCGGGCTCGAGGTAGACTTCCGGCCAGTCTTCCTGCGCGCTGAGGTCCCAGTAATGAATTGGTTTCCTGACGCCGGGTCCGCCGGAGGGGTTTCTTGGGGGCTTGGCCCCCGACTCCTGCTGGCCGCCCCAGGACGGAGACCAGGAAGAGTTTAACCTGGAAATGGGGAGCGCAAGGGAAGTTCACTTTGAATTTTTTTTTTTTTTTTTTTGGCCAGGCCGCGGGCTATGCGGGATCTCAGTTCCCCGACCTGAGATTGAACCCCCCGCAGCTGGGCAGCGAAAGCCCGGAATCCTAACCACTAGACGATCAGGGAACTCCTGGGAGTTGTGCTTTGAATGCTCGCCCACCTCCACACACGGAAAACCGGGAGTGCCCCCCTCCCTCCGTGAGAGCTCGGGGCAGAATGCGGGTGTCTGTCTTTCGTTTCTTAGACAGCTATTTAGCGCCTGCTGTGTGCTGGACATTACTCAGAACCTAACAGAGGAGAGAAGCATTAAGTGAGCGGCTGTGGAAGGCCCTGAAAGGAGGGACCGGGGCCATTCTAGGAAATGTCGGAAGACAAAACTGTTAACAGCAGGCAGGTAGCTACGTATGAGAAGAGAAGGAGGGGCAGGGGCCAGGTGGCAGGGGGTCCATGGGCAGACAAGGAAAAACAGGAGCCTCCAGACTGACAGGAAACGACACATTCTGAGTGATAAGTGTCCTGGAAGCATACAAAGAAAGGTGAGGAAAGGCGGGAATCTCTTGCGTCCAAATGTAACCTGTTGCTCAGTATGCTCTCATTACAATAATATTAGCCTCACAGAAATACCCATCATGCACCGACGCCATGACAATTCTCATCTAAGCTAAATAAGGACAAAAATCCCTCCTACCCTCGGGAAGATGGAGCTGGGATGAAAATCAGGGAATACGAACCCCAAACTCCTCCTTCCCCAGTGAATATTCCGCCCCTTCCTTTGTATGCCCCTCACAACTGGCTTGCCAGAGAAACCCAGGGCAGCAGCGCTTCACCTGTCTGCTCGCTTTCCCTCAGAGGGAATTCTTGCTTAAATAAATTCTCACTTTACTTTCTAAACCTCCCTGCTTCATCTCTGAATTCTTTCGCGATGAAAAAAAGAACCTGGGCTTCCCTGGTGGCGCAGTGGTTGAGAGTCCGCCTGCCGATGCAGGGGACGCGGGTTCGTGCCCCGGTCCGGGAAGATCCCACATGCCACGGAGAGGCTGGGCCCGTGAGCCATGGCTGCTGGGCCTGCGCGTCCGGAGTCTGTGCTCCGCAACGGGAGAGGCCACAACTGTGAGAGGCCCGTGTACCCCCCCAAAAAAAGAACCTTAAATTCACCAGGAACAAAACTATAAGAAGCGAAGTAGGGGGAGATGAGGGGTCAGAGGTCGACACAGGCCAGACCTAAAAAGGATGTACCTAACGGATTGGCTTTTTCTGAGTGCGATGGAGCGCCTTTGAAGGGTTTTATGCAGGGAGTGCCAGAATCTGATTTATGCATTTAAAAGACTCTATATGGCTGTTGTGTAGAGAATAGACCAGAAAAGGCAAAAGTGGATTCAGATAAACCAGGAGAGGCTGCATAATCCACGTAAGAGATGCTGCCTGGGGTCAGGGAAGTGGCAGTGAGTATGGAAAGAAGGGACTGGGGACTTCCCTGGTGGTCCAGTGGTTAAGACTCCGCACTCCCAATGAAGGGGGCCTGGGTTTGAGTCCTGGTTGGGGAACTAGATCCTGCATGCATGCCACAATTTAAAAAAAAAGGATCCCGCACTCAGCAACTAAGACCCAGTATGGCCAAATAAATAAATAAATACTTAAAAAAAAAAAGGAAAGAAGGGATCGGATTTAAGGATGTCATGGGATAAAAATCAGTAAGAGCAAGGGGCCCCTTGGATATGGGTACCCCAAGTTTCCAAAGTGATTTCTGCATCAAGATTACCTCATTATTCTAGATGGATTTAAGAAGACCAAATAAATGGCTGCAAAGACCACGAAATACATTTTTAAAAGAAAAGTGTGTAATCTGAGTGTGAGATATGTGTCATCGGCTGGGAGTCCCGAGACTTTGAAAAGAAGGCCCCTCTGAGAGCACAGTGAGGAATCAACCGAGAGGACGTGGAGGTCGGGCCAGAGGAGGCTGGACATGAAGGCTTAGCAGTCCCTGACCGGCCTTCTCCTGTGGGAACTTGCATATTCTACCATCAAAGAAGATTCTATGCTGTGAGGCCAGGATAATTCTCTAGGCTTTTCCATGCCTTGAGAGGAAATGTCATTTTAAACTTCTCATGTCCTTTGCTCTCCTTCCATGCTCACCAAGCAGTATTCTGGGTTGGTTTAATTTTCCAGAAAGGAGAATCTGAATAACAGATGTATATTTTTACCCCTGCCCACAATTGTAAATTAATAAATTGGTGTGTTTATATCAGCCCCCTGTGAGTTTGGTACACATGAGTCAGTCCTGAGAGCTGTCACTGTCGGTAGAGTGCCTGATGAAATATTGGATACACAGTTAAATTAGATTGGATACATACATAATGTTGGGGACATACTTATAATAATTATTTATCCGTTATTTATCTGAAATTCCAACTTAGCTAGGTATATTTTTATTTGCTAAATATGACACTCTTACCCTGGGTATTGAAGGAATTGAGTTTCTGAACCTGCAAAGCTGATTCTAAACTACCCACAGCCTTAGGGTGTCCACTGAGGTCCTGACCAACCTCTAGCCCCCAATCCAATGATCCTTTAGTTCTGTGTGCTCTAATCTGTTCTCCTTATGGAAGCAAGAGTGAGCTCTCTAGAATGAAATCTCACTCTGGCTTTGTCTGCAGTGACTCCCCTACCCATTCCCCATCCCACCACTTGGCTGACCCCTCAGCATCCTTCAGGGTTCCATGTAGAGATCACCTTGCCTGGAGAGTTTGGTGTCACCCTCTGTGCCCCTGACATCCAAACTCATCCTGTCACACAATCTGCAGCGCTGTTTTAGTTCTTTTTTATTTCTCTTCCACCAGAGCTGCAGCTTCCTGAGGGCAAGGACTTTGTCTTACTTGGGATCCAAGGTGGTGAGGTCAGAGACAGGAGTAGGGCAGTGAGGCCAGGCTGGGAGGGAAGGGAGGCCAGGAAGGTTCAGGAGCCCAGTTAAAGAAGCAGCTGGGACTTTCCCCAAACATCACAGCATTGGGAACAGGTAACAATGACACAATAATTGCACGCCGAGGCAGTCTTTCCCTGCCCGGTTTCCGGGCATCCTTCCCCACCCTCATCCTCCTGCAGTGGGAGTTTTCACCCCTTTGGACAGAAGGGCTTGGGGTCTCTGCTGCTCTCACCACCTCCTGTGGTCTGGATTGGGGTGGGGGCCAGGGGCAGCTGGTGCATACCACTCCCACCCAGGAGAGATGCAACCGCCAAAAGAGACCTGGGTGTTGGTGACCAGTGTTTGCTGCTCAGGAAAAGGTGGGGACCCCGGCAGGAGACATTGAAGGGTGCTCCTTCCACTGCCCAATGTGGTGGCTGAGCTGCCTTTCCCCGGCTCAGAGACCCTCCGCCGAGACAGGCAGAGGAGCCGGCTCTCTCCTCTTGGGTCTCAGGCTGAATCTTGGCCTCAGCCTAAGTCTTGCAGGAGCTTCGCATCTCGAAGCTTCGAGTATTGTCTGTCCACCCCAAGTGGAGTTTCTGCCTTGCCCTTGTGGGGGACGGCCTGCTTTACCTACTGGTCCTCATTGGGGTGTCTGGAGACTGGCCCACACGGTTTGAAACTTTATGCCTGCTTCAATGTTTTCTTTCACATGGCATGCCACGCGTGAGTGCCGGGGAGGAATGCGGGGATAGGAGGTATTAGATACATAAAGCTCTCATCATCAAGGCGAAACAGGTTATTTCTATCTTGGGAGTGTAAAACAGGGCTCAGTGTAGTCAAATACAAAGACAAACATTAGTTCCATTCATCAATCATTCAACGAAAACTTTTTGAGTCTCCACCATGCACCAGGCAGTAGGTCCCTCCGCAAGAAGGGAGACAGGTAATAAACACGTACATAATTCTCACACCTGGCATGCTGTGTATTATATGTGCTAAGAAAAAAGGCAGCCTAAGGGGGTGTAGGGTGCTGAATGGGGGTCCCTAGGACACGCCCACATCCTAATCCCTGAGATCTGCCAATGTGACCTTATATGGAAAAAGGGTCTGTGCAGAGTGATTAAGCTAAGGATTTTGAGATAATGGGATCTTCCTGGGTTATCCAGCTGGGCCCTAAACCCAATGACAAACGTCCTTAGAAGAGAAGGGCAGAGGAGATGGGACACACAGAGAAGAGGAGGCCTTGTGATCACAGAGGCAGAGATTGGAGTCATGTGGTCACTAGTCAAGGGTTGCTGGCAGCCACCAGATGCACTGGACAGGGCAGGAGGGACCCTCCCCTCCAGCCTTCAGAGAGAGCCCGGCCCTGCTGACATGTGGATGTCGGACTTCTGCCCTCCAGAGCTGTGAGAATACATTTTTCTTGGGTTTTAAGCCACCTAGTTTGTGGTCATTTATTACGGCAGCCACAGGAAACTCGTACAGGAGGACAGAGTCATTGGGTTTTAAAGCATTTTCAAGGGGCTTCCCTTGTGGCTTCCCTTCCCTGGTGGCGCAGTGGTTGAGAGTCTGCCTGCTGGTGCAAGGGACACGGGTTCGTGCCCCAGTCTGGGAGGATCCCACATGCCGCGGAGCGGCTGGGCCCGTGAGCCATGGCCGCTGAGCCTGCGCATTCATAGCCTGTGCGCCACAATGGGAGAGGCCACAATGGTGAGAGGCCCGCGTAACGCAAAAAAAAAAAAAAAAAAAAAGCATTTTCAAAATTCATTTTTGAGTCGTGACACTTTCTGTCACGAGTGGGGCAGTTTTTCTGCTGTTGACTTTAAAAATATATATGCACAACGTGAGAGTTGCAAGTTAAGTTTTATTTGGGGCAAAATGAGGACTGCAGCCCGGGAGACAGCGTTTCCTGTGGCTCTGAGAACCTGCTCGGAGGAGGCGAGGGGAGGGGCCGGGATATACTGGAGTTTTGCAACAAAGGGCAGGTAGTTGGGAACGTCAAAGGATTATTGTTAATGAAAGAAAACCAGACATCTCAAGTTAAGGAAGTTAGCGTTTCTCTATGTCTGGGAAGATGCAAGAGGCTGGGCTCACTGAAATCATTCCTTGATTGATGTGCACCTCAGCTTTCTGGGGCCGGTATCTTGTGTTTTCACATCCTGAGTTTCCTCAGCGCTCACCGCAGGGAGTGGCTGCAGTCTGACAGCTGCTAGATGGCAGGTATTCTTTTCAGCCCTGAGTTTCCTCAGGGCTCACCTGCTCACGTTGGAGGGCTTCAATCATTGGTGACTGTGACCTCCTTTGTTTATTGATATGGCAGGAAATATTCCTTTTTTTTTTTTTTTTTTTGCGGTACGCAGGCCTCTCACTGTGTGGCCTCTCCCATTGCGGAGCACAGGCTCCGGACACGCAGGCTCAGCGGCCATGGCTCACGGGCCCAGCCGCTCCGTGGCATGTGGGATCTTCCCGGACCGGGGCACGAACCCGTGTCCCCTGCATTGGCAGGCGGACTCTCAACCACTGTGCCACCAGGGAAGCCCGGAAATATTCCATTTATCACTGCTCTCTCGAGTTACTGGAAGTCATTCACTGCATGGCAGGCCTCCCCCTCATCCCTCACCCCTTTCCTGAAATCAGAGACCCCCCTGTTCATCGCAGCACTATTTACAATAGCCAGGACATGCATGCAACCTCAATGTCCATTGACGGATGAATGGATAAAGCAGATGTGGTACAAATATACAATGGAATACTACTCAGCCATAAAAAAGAATGAAATAACGCCATTTGCAGTGACATGGATGGACCTAGAGATGATCATACTAAGTGAAGTAAGTCAGACAGAGAAGGACAAATATCATATGATACCACTTATATGTGGAATCTTAAAAAATGGCACAAATGAACTTATTTACAAAACATAAATTAGAGTCACAGATGCAGAAAACAAACTTATAGTTACCAAGGGGGAAAGTGGCGGAGAGATAAATTGGGAGATTGGGACTGACATATACACACTACTATACATAAAATAGATAACTAATAAGAACCTACTGTATAGCACAGAGAACTCTACTCAATACTCTGTAATGACCTGTATGGGAAAAGAATCTTAAAAAGAGTGGATATATGCAGATGTATAACTGATTCACTTTGCTGTACAGCAGAAAGTAACACAACGTTGTAAATCAACTATACTCCAATAAAAATTAATTAAAAAAAGAGAGAGAGAGAGAGAAAGAGACCCCCATTCCCAGGATGAAGGCTGTCTCTGAGGGGGCACAGAGTGTTGAATGCCCCATGCACGACCTAGGTGGTTGAATGGCAGCAAAGAGGCGTTTCACAAAGGCTCGCTGGGCAACCTCCGTGTGCAGGACCCTGTGCCAGGCACCGATGACCAGCGGGGGAGACCATGAGATGGGCAGAGACCACATCTGATCAGCTGAGACAGACAGCAAGCAAAGGAAGCAAATCAATATGTAATACAATACCAGGCAATGCGGCTGCAGGGGAGAAACAAAGTCCAGTTTATGTTGTCTTTTCCTGCAATGGGTCCTGCAGTGTGTTTCCCCAGCACGCCCCACCCCACTCCTCCAGACCCCAGGGAGTCACAAGGTGAGTTCTCCACCAAGTCCGCGCAGGCTCAGATCCTCCCTGGGTATCTGGGCACCCCGGTTTGGGAGCGGGTGCAGTGGCCGGCACCCTCGACATCTTCCTATCCTCTGTTCCCGCCCCTGGGCTGTCCCAGCGTCCCAGTCCCCGTTCCCTGATTGAGGACACATAGCTGTCCTATCTGCAGAGGTACCCCAGATAACCCCAGGGTGTTGGAAAGGGGCTGCTGGCTGATTGGTAAGGCCGAGTCCCATGGAGCGGGGTGGGGAAGCAGCCTGACACCCGTCTAACCCACAACTCCCGCATCTGATTCCGGTCCAGGGTCTGAATACTGAATCCTGGCCGGCGAGTCCATTCTTTGTGTGTGCCGGGGGGAGGTTGGTACCTGGGATGGGGGGGTTATTGATCCTCTATTAACCGAGGGCAAGGAGGGTTTTGGAAAATGTTTCCTTTGGGCCCCAGAATCTGAATATTTCTTCCTGGGCCGCTGGGTTAGTCCGTGGAGCACACAGTGAGGGTTTAACACTCCCCAGCCGGAACTGGATTCTCACTGCACCCTTAGGACGGGGCAGAAGGCGTAGTGTTCACTTTCGGCCACGAGGTGGCGACAGACCGTCCACGTTGGCAAACACCGCCACCTGGTGGTCACCCTACGCCCATGACACCCTGGAAGAAAGGGCAAAGTGGCGGCAGAGGAAGGGAAACGGACCAGGGGCCTCTTAAGAAGTCTGTGCTGGGGTCAGCAGCCAGCTCCCTCTCGAGTCCGACCGCGGGGCCTCCCCCTCTCCCCGGCTGCACAGGTACAAGTCCACCCAGGCCCAGGCATCCTCTCACAGAGCCCCGCCGCTGCGATGCAAATGATGGGGGCGGGGAGGATGGAGTTTTTTTTGTTTTGTTTTGTTTTTGCGGTACGCGGGCCTCTCACTGTTGCGGCCTCTCCCGTTGCGGAGCACAGGCTCCGGACGCGCAGGCTCCGGACGCGCAGGCTCCGCGGCCATGGCTCACGGGCCCAGTCGCTCCACGGCATGTGGGATCCTCCCGGACCGGGGCACGAACCCCTGTCCGCTGCATCGGCAGGCAGACTCTCAACCACTGCGCCACCAGGGAAGCCCAGAGAATGGGGTTTATATAGAGGTTTCCGTTTGCTTTTTACTTCCAAGTGGGACACACTGTTCCAGAGGACATTCGTCTTCCTAGTCAACTGGTTCCAAAGCAAAATTAAACTAAATATCTACAAGGCTGAACGTCAAAGACTGTTCGTAAATAGAGTTTATGTGGCCTAGTTAAATATTTTCAAAAATGTGCCAGGCAGAGGCAAATTTCAACGCAGCTAATAAAATTTAAGCATCAGGCTCCCTCAGTTGGAGGTACCTTCCTTCAAGGCCCCTTGGCGTTGTATTCACAGGGGCCGATGTCTTTATACAAAGGGAAAAGGTGAGATCTCTTAACTGCCGTTGGTTAAGACTGCCCTCCTGTCACACTTCCCCTTGCGTTGGGAGGCATTGAAGTGGTCACTGGTATTTGGGAGGCTTGATTAAGGGGAAGTCACATTTGGAGTACATTCCGTTTCGACTGAGTGGAATATATGTGCCCGGTCTGTAGTCACTTTTGAGGGTGGGGTCTTAGAACAATAGAAATTTATTCTCCTATGGTTTGGGGGCTAGAAGTCCGAGATCAAGATATTGGCAGAGCCATGCTTTCTCTGAAGCTTCTGGGGGAGAACCTGTTCCATACCTTTCTTTCGGCTTCTGGAGCAGCCAGCAGTCTTTGGCATTCCTTGGTTGTATGTAGATACATCACTCCAGTCTCTGCCTGCATGGGCCCGGGGCTATCTTCCCTCTGTGTATCTGTATCTTCAAAGGAGTCTCCTCTTTTTTAAAGGTTATACTTCATTTATAGTTATTATAAAATATTGGCTATAGTCCCCATGTTGTACAATATATCCTTGTGGCTTTTTTTTTTTTTTTTTTTTTTTTGCGGTACGTGGGCCTCTCACTGTTGTGGCCTCTCCCGTTGCGGAGCACAGGTTCCGGACGCGCAGGCTCAGCGGCCATGGCTCACGGGCCCAGCCGCTCCGCGGCATGTGGGATCTTCCCGGACCGGGGCACGAACCCGTGTCCCCTGCATCAGCAGGCGGACTCTCAACCTTATTTATTTTATATAGAGTAGTTTGTACTTCCTAATCCCGTACCCCTACGTTGCCCCTCCTTCTTCCCCTCTCCCCACTGGTAACAACTAGTTTGTTCTCTACATCTGTGAGTCTGTTTCTTTTTTGTTATATTCTTTAGTCTGATGGGGCTTTTTGGTTCCACATATAAGTGAGATCATACAGTATTTGTCTTTCTCTGTCTGACTTATTTCACTTAGCATAATGCCCTCCAAATCCATCCATGTTGTTGCAAATGGCAAAATTTCATTCTTTTTTATGGCTGAGTAGTATTCTATTCTATATCTATCTATCTATCTATCTATCTATCTATCTATATATATATATACACACACACTCCAGATCTTTATCCATTTGTTTGTTGATGGACACTTAGTTTACTTCCATATCTTAGCAACTGTAGATAATGATTCTATGTACATTGGGGTGCATGTATCTTTTTGAATTAGTGTTCTTGTTTTTTTCAGATATATACCCAGGAGTGGAATTGTTGGGTCATAGTTCTGTTTTTAGTTTGAGAATGTAGTCACTTCTGTGATAGGTAAGTTATTGGTGGCCAACCCATGTAAGAATGGCTTCCAGAAATACCCTCTTACCACCTTCTGTGACAGTTTGCTGGTGGTGTGATATGAAGGTCCATGGCCAAAGGCAGTATAGCAGCCAGAGCCAGAGGCCTGTCTATGGAAAATTCCTCCATCCTGCAGACGTGTAAAACTGTAAGCAGAGGAATATAAAATGGTGCAGCCACTGTGGAAAACAGTATGGCAGTTCCTCAAAAATTAAAAATAGGATGGCCATATGATCCAGCAATTCCACTCCTGGGTACACATCCAACATAATTAAAAGCAGGGTCTCAAAGACATATTTGTACACCCATGTTCATAGCAGCATTAGTCACAATAGCCAAATGGCAGAAGCAACCCAAGTGTCCTTCAACAGATGAATGGATAAACAAATATAGTCCATCCATACAATGGAATATGAGTCAGCCTTAAAAAAGAAGAAAATTCTGGGACTTCCCTGGTGGCGCAGTGGTTAAGAATCCGCCTGCCAATGCAGGGGACACGGGTTCGAGCCCTGGTCCGGGAAGATCCCACATGCCGCAGAGCAACTAAGCCCGTGTGCCACAACTACCGAGTCTCCACTCTAGAGCCCGCGAGCCACAACTACTGAGCCTGCGTGCCACAACTACTGAAGCCCGTGTGCCTAGAGCCCATGCTCCACAACAAGAGAAGCCACAGCAATGATCCCACGCACTGCAGCAAAGAGCAGTCCCTGCTCGCTGCAACTAGAGAAAGCCCGCGCGCAGCAAGGAAGCCCCCAAGGGTTATTTAGAAGGGTATTGCTTGATATCCCCAAACTGGGGAATTTAAAAATTGTCTTTTCTGTTATTGACTTCTAGCTTAATTCCACCATAGTCAGAGAAAATATTTTATATGATTTCAACCCTTTTGAAATTTTGGGGGACTTGCTTTATGGCCTGGCATATGGTCAGTCTTGTTAAGTGTTCCAGGTACAGGGCTTCCCTGGTGGTACAGTAGTTAAGAATCTGCCTGCCAATGCAGGGGACACAGGTTCAATCCCTGGTCTGGGAAGAGCCCACATGCCGTGGAGCAACTAAGCCCGTGTGCCACAACTACTGAGCCTGCGCTCTCGAGCCTGCGAGCCACAACTACTGAAGCTTGTGCGCCTAGAGCCCGTGCTCCACAACAAGAGAAGCCACTGCAATAAGAAGCCCACGCACCGCAATGAAGAGTAGCCCCAGCTGACCACAACTAGAGAAAGCCCGCGCACAGCAACGAAGACCCAACGTAGCCAGAAATTAATAAATAAATTAATTAATTTAAAAAAAAGTATTCCAGGTACAGCAGAAAAGAATGTGTGCTCTTCCGGTGTTAGGTGTAATGTCCTATATCATTCCCAATGTGCTCTGTGTGTGTGTGTGCATGTGTGTGTGTCTGCTCCTTCCATAAGAGATGTGTTAAAATTTCCCACTATGATTGTGAATTTGTCTGTTTCTCCTCTTATGTTTGTCAATTTTGCTTTGTTTGTAATTGAAGTCCCTGTTATTATGTACATATAAATTTAGAAATGTTACACATTCCTGGTAAATGGACCATTAATCATCATTAAATGTTCTTCTTTATCTCTAGGAAAGTCTAAGTTGTGTGATATTAATATAGCTAGAAGAGACTTGTTCTGGTGAATGTTTTCATGATATATATCTTTTTCCATCTTTTCACTTTCACTCTTTCTGTATCGTTATATTTTAAATCTATTTCTCATAAGCAGGATGTAGTTGTGGATTTTTTTCTTCTAATATCGTTTGTCTTTTAACTGGAGTATTGAACCTTTTTATATATAATGTAATGCTGATATATTGGGTTTAAATCTTTCATATTCCTATTTTTCTGTTTGTCCAACTGTTCAGTCCTTTCCCTCCCTTTCTCTTCTTCCATTATACTAATCATATTTGCTTATTCCGTTTTCCCCACATATAAATAGTTGTACATACTTTTACTGGTTACCCTAGAGATTATAATATGAACTCTTGATCTATTAAAGTCAAACATAAATTAATACTTTTATCACTTCCATGACACAAAGACACATTGAGACAAACCCCGCTTGTCTTTTGTGTTGTTATAAAGTCATGTATACATATCTGTATATGTATTAAATGAATTTCATTGAGGTATAATTTACCTGCAGTAAAATACATCCAGTTGAAGTGTACAGTTCCATGAGTTTACAAATATATGAATGTAGTCACCACCTCAATCGTGACACAGGATATTTTACCCAAAGGATTTGCTAGTTCTCTTTGCAGTTAGTCACAGTCACCAGTCGGGGCCAAGAAAACAGACGTGAGTCCAGGGGCTCTGGGCGGTGACCAAGGAGGCATTTGAGCCCAGGGCTTACTCAAACATGCAAGGATGGCCTGGAAACTGTCCTCCCCTCGAGACCACCTATAGGAGGAAATTTCTCCACAAGGAAGGCAGAGGGCGTCCTGGACGGTCAAAGGGGGAAAAAGACAAATGAGCCCAAACTGGACTCATCCGTCTCCCTCCAAGCCCGCTGCTCTAGGATTCCCTTTCCCAGGAATGGCGGCCCCAGAAATGTGGGCACCACCCTGGATTCCCTGCTCTCCCTGGCCCCTCACTTCCCACAGCCTCATGGTCTGCTCCACCACCTAACAGCATCGGGAGTCCACACCTTCCCACCCCTTCCATCACCCCAGCTCACGTCACCTCTCAACTGTACCACCATGACAGCCTCCTAAAGGGGGTCCCACATCCATTTATATATTTTCCTTTCAGGAGGATGAGTAACGGGATACACGTGGTTCAAAATCTAAGACACCAAAGCCTTTTGGTATAAAGACCTCCTTCCCACTCCTTGCCCCAGACACGGGAATCACCATTTCTCTGGAGGCGTTATCAGTTTCTTGTTTCTCTTTTTGGAGATAATCTACATAGTTATAAGCAAAATTGTATAGATATTGTTCATCCCCCTTAAAAAAGTGAACTAACCCACAAAGGAGTTTTTAAATTCTATTTTCCCTCTAATAAATGGCTGCACATGCTTTTGCTGGCTTCCTAGAGATTATAATATGAATTCTTGTTTTAAAGTCAACTCTAGGGAATTCCCTGGTGGTCCAGTGGTTAGGATTCTGTGCTTCCACTACAGGGGGCATGGGTTCGATCCCTGGTTGGGAAACTAAGATCCCGCAAGCCATACAGTGTGGCCAAGAAAAGAAAAAAGTCAACTCTAAGTGAATTGACGACAAATGATAGCTTACTATACACACCCTTCCATACCCGCCTTTTTCACGTGACGATATGTCATGGAAATTAGTCTGTATCAATTCGCATGGCACTTCCTCATTTCTTTGAACAGATGCACAGTGTTCCACTGTATGGTTGGACCATGATTTATTTAACCAGCCCTCTTTGAGGGATACCTAGGTTGTTTCCAACCTTTTGCAAATACAGGGTAGCAATGAATCACTGTTGTGTGTCAACACATGGGCAGATATCTGTAAGATATTGTTGGCTCAAAGGGCACGTACATCTGTGATTTTCTTAGACGGCACCAAAGGTTCTCCCATTGGGGTCACCACCCTATATGATCTCTCCTTCCCCACCCCCCACGAGGCCAGGCTGTGTGAGGGTCACAGGGGCCTGTGGGGCCTCAGGCCATCCTCCAGCACTGACTCCCTTGGGCACCTCCACCTCCCCGTTTCCCCGGCTTCACCGCCTTCGCAGGGCTTGGTGCCTGCCTTGCCGCCCCGCAGAAGCCAAGGGGCGCTTCTCGCTCAAAGAGCCTTGGCTGCTCATTGCTGGGGTTGAGGGAGGCAGGGACCCCAAAACCTTTAACAGAGATCCTGGGGGTCCTGCTCCCCCAGACTCTCCAAACCGCATCCATTTTGCCCCCTACCCCCCGCCCCCAATTCCTAACCCTGCAGCTCCAGGGGCCCCCCAGAGCCTCCGTGTTTTTGCCCCCGCCCTCCTCTTCTTCTCAGGGCGACCTCTGAGAACAGGTGTCCGTCTCCCACTTTGGAGAGGCCCCTGTACACGGCACACGTGGTGCCCACTACCCCGAACCCCCACCCCCACCCGATTGCTTGTGGTTGGTGGGGTCTCTTTGGCCCGTTTCCCGGCGCCTTTCACAAGACAGACAGAGGGCGGCTAATGAATGAGATCGTCGGGGAGCGAAAGCAGAACCGCGCCGGGAGTCCCGCGCGCTCCACCCCCCCTGCGGGAGCGGCCACCAGGGGGCGCCGTGCCCTCCCGACTCCGCAAGGACCCCGCCCGGGTCCCCGCGGGAAAGGGATGAACGACTCGAATAATTCAGCATTTCCGGCCTCAGGACCAGCCAGGGCTACGGCCCCACCTGACGCTTGGAAGAGGGGGAGAGAGATGGGGAGGGAGAAGAGGTGGGCGAGAAAGGGGGGAAGGGGGGAGTGGGGAGGAGGAGGGGGAGAAGAGGGAGGGGAAGAGGGAGGGAAGGGGCGCTGCGGTCCTGGATGCTATACTGCCAGCGTTCCGGGCTCGACCCCTCGCGGTCTGCCCAGCGCAGGGATGCCACCTCGGTACCCAGGACTGGAGGTGTGGGTGTCGGGAGGAGAGCGGCCCACGGAGCCGGGGCTGAATCCCCGATCCTTGGGGCAGGGCTTACCTTCGGATTAAAAAGCCTTTGGGCAGAGCTCCCTTAAAACTCAGCCAAGCTATGGACAAGCCTACGCCTCGGTTTCCACGGCTGTAAAACAGGGATACGTAGCGGCAGCTATTTACACGGGAAGTCCTCCGTGTGCATGCAGGATCCCCTTTGGGATGGGTCTTCCAAGACGATCGGATCACATTAAGGGCTGGTCCTCCCAATGGGTAGTGTTGCTCTCTCCCTGCGGCAGGGTCTCATATCCATTCGCTAATGGCCGGGAAGTCCATGCAGCTCAGGTAGGACCCCAAGTCACAGACCCCCACCCCAGCCCTGGGCCCTCACCATGCACCAGCCCCTTGGGGTGGGAGTGGGGGACACAGGCCCATTATTTTGTTTGCCCATCCATCCACCCATCCATCCATTGAAAAATATTTACTTGCTAGATGCAGGGGAAGCAGGGGAGACCTTCACGGGTTGCGTTCAGACAATGGCACAAATGGTTATTTGATGACAATTATGATCAACGTCAGAGGGGAGAATCATGGAGGGCTGTGAGCGTCTGTCCCGGGCAAAGCCAGGCCTCCTCGGAAGGTGCATGTGGGTTGAAACTAGAATGAAGAAGGAGCAAACCTGGTGGAGAATTGAGGGAACCACCTTTCAGGCAGAGGGAACAGCTTTCTGGGAGACCCTGAGGCCAGCAAATCCCCTCTGGGAGGAAGAGGAGAAGGACACTGGGATTCTGGCGCGGCTGCATTGTGGGTGCTCACTTGCTTCGTCCTGGGGGGAAGTGGCCTCTCCCCGAGCTCTCCCGCAGCCCCCAGGTCCCTTCCTGCTCCATTCAGAGCGTGCCTGGCCTGGCTGGCCTCGGTGGTGGAGGACGTGGCTGCCCGTCTCTTCACCTGCACCACGAGCTGTTTGCTGCTGGGCTCTGGTTCCAAAGCCTTTGTTCAACAAACACTAAGACTACACTCTACCCACCGGCTTTTTTTTTTTTTTTTTATGGTGCTAAAATATACATGACATACCGTTTGCCATTTTCACCATTTTTAGGTGTACAGTTACATGACATACCGTTTGCCATTTTCACCATTTTTAGGCGTACAGTTCAGTGTATTAGTTCCATTTGCGTTGTTGTGCAGCCATCACCACCATCGATCCCCACAGCTCTTTTCATCTTGTAAAACTGCAACTCTGTCTTCATTAAACCCTAACTCCCATTCCCCCTCGCCCCCAGCCCCTGGCACCCACCCTTCTACTTCCGTTTCTATGAATTTGACCATTCTAGGTCCCTCATAGAAAAGAGATTTGTCCTTTTGTGCCTGTCTTGTTTCACGTAGCATAAGGTCCGCACGGTTCATCCATGTTGCAGCCTGTGTCAGAACTTCCTTCCTTTTTAAGGCTGAAAGATAATCCATTGTATGGACAGATGACACTTTGTTTATCCACCGTCTCTGGATGGACACGGGCTGCTTGCCTTCTGGCTGCTGTGACCCCGTCGGCTTTTCTTGCTTCTTGCTCAGCACCTTGGGCCAAGCACACACCCCATGAGCAGTTGATATTTTGCAAACTTGTAGCATGGAGGGAGGGTAGACCCCTCTTGAACAGCTCTCTCACTTTTGCATCTTGGGAAACTGAGGCCCAGAGGAAGAAGAGGACTGCCTCAAAGTCACAGCGAAGGCTTGAGGAGCTCCAAGTCGGCTCGGAGGACTTAAATAGGCGTAAGGCCCTTGGACCCAAGCCTGTGCCTGGAGGTGCCCTCCAGGACCTGTTTCACTCCAGCTATCTCACCCTTTCCCGAGAAATGACCTCAAAAGCTGCCAGGTAGTCGGACCCTTGGCCCTGGGTGCCGAGCACTGTGCGGGCATTTGTCCCCAAGCCAAATGCTGACCTCCACCCCCAGCCTCAGAGACGGAGGTCAGAGCTGGGGGTTGCTCCTGCCTGGCATGGGCACCTTCACTCCCCAGGACAGCCCTGCCATGGGTTTTGTGATCGCTTTTACAGATGGGCAGATGGGCCCAAAGTAGAGAAATGACTTGCCTAGGATGGCGGAGCCCTGCACAAGCCCTAACTTCAAAGCCATCATCGGTCCATCTGTCTGACCCCACTGGTAGAGGAAGCCAATGGCCTCAGTCCCCCGCCCCCTCCCATGTCCAGAGGCCTCCTGAGATGGAGGCAGAGACCCAGGGTGGGGCTCCAGGTCTGGCCCGACTTTGGCCTGGAAGCCTGGCCTCCCGCTGGAGAGGTCTCCAGGGCTGACGTGGCTGCGGTGACCTCGGCCTCCCCCCGCCCTCCTCGGAGGATGCTCCCAGCCCTGCAGTGGCCCGCCGCTCCCTCCACCGGGCCTGCAGAGGACGGGCACCCTCACCTCCTCACGTGGCTGGGCCTGCACGGAGCAGGGTCTGCAGGCCGAGCTGCAGAGGGCCACCAGGGTGGAGGGCATCGTGGGTATGCTCCCACTGAACTTTCTGTGAAGGCCCCCACCCTTCTCTTTCTCCCTCCCCGGTGTGGTGGGATGGCAGCGTCAGCTCCAGCTGCTGCTGTGGCGGGGTGCTTCCTCTTTGCCTGGCTCGCTCTGCGGTGGCCCTGGGCCCTCTGGCCACCCGATGGCATGCCTCCGCGGCTTCCTCGAGGCCAGGCCTCCACATCCCACACCTGTGGCAGCCTTTGCTGCTTTAGAAGCTTTATCTGCCAGAGGGGCTTTGAGGGCGAGTGGGACCCTTATCTCCCCGCCAGGGGCCTGTCCTACAGTTGGGGCTTTGTAATCTGACATTGTGATTTTTTTTTACCCTTGTTTTTCCCCCCATGGAGGGAAGATTTGCTGAATCATCCAGGGGAGGTGGTTGGAGGGGGCCATGGGGTGAGGCAGCTGGAGGGCAGTGATAAGTCTGAGGCTGGGCTGAGGGGCGCGGGGAGCCGGGCAGGGAGGAAACCCCGAGCTGCGACGGTTTCCAGCTAAGATTGTTAGCTTCTGCAGAGCTGCCCTGGGGGCGCTCGCTCAGCTCAGGGGCCTGAACCTTCCTCCCAGAGGAGGGCCGGCCACAGGTGGGCATCCTTGAGCCAGCAGGGACTGGCCGGCTGGGACCGTGAGAGCCCCAACAGCAAGCCGTGGTGAATGTGACTGGGCACTGAGAATCCCAGGATGGCTCCTGTGACCCCTCTAGGTCACCCTCCCTCTACACTTTGACCTCTGTGGCCCCAACAGGGCACTGGCTGGCGCCAAAGCCCCCAGCAGGTTGGGAATGGAGCTGGGAGCAGATGGAGGCCTTATGTCTCCTCAGGGCCTTTGCACCTGCCATTTCTTGGCTTGGGGCAACCCTCTCCACTTTTGACAGATCAAATTCTTTTCATCATGGGACTTCCCTGGCGGTCCAGTGGTTAAGACTCCGTGCTTCCAGTGCAGGGGGCAGGAGTTCGATCTCTGGCTGGGAAACTAAGATACATGCCCTGTGGCCTAAAAAAAAAAAAAAAAAAAAATTCTTTTCATCTTTCGGATGTCTGCTTCCTCCAGGAAGACTTCCCTGACCCAGGGTTGGGCTCGGTGACCTCTCAGCCTCCTAGAGTCCCCTAGATGTCCCCTTTTTGGGTCTTGCTCCATCAGGGCCCAGCCCTGAGTGGATGCCCAGGTTGTTGTACAGAACCCTGAGCTTATCTCCTCGGAAACACTGAGAGGAGTTGCCTTCTATTGGGACTAAAATCCTGGGGCCTGCAAGGTGGGAAGGAACCCCCAGAGGGGGTGGGCTGGCCCCTGGGCCGCTCTCTGCTGCAGAGTGGACCCCCCGGCAGGGGGAGGTGGGCCCCACCTGGGCCCTGGATGCCACAGCCTCTGCCTCCTCGGCCCTCACTCTCCCTGCAGGCTGGCTTGACCTCTAGGAGCCGGTCTCCCAGCCTCTGCGAGAGTTGGTGATCTAGTGGAGACTGACGTCCCACCAGCTTCGCAGGGCAGGGCGTGGGCCACATACAGAGACAGGGTCGTGCTGGGTGCAGTGGGAGGCCCAGGGCAGAGGCTGGGCTGGACGAGCTGAAGGCTTCCCCAGAATGCTCTCTGCCCCCCTGATTTCTGATTCCCCCCGGAGTCCGGTGGGCAACCGCAGCCCCGGGGAAGAGGGGTGATTGACGCCCCTGAGTCAGTGGCCACATCCCCTGCTGCTCCCAAAAGGGGCTTCTGGGGCAGGAAGAGCTGGCCGCGGTTGTCGCTTCTCTCCCTTCCTGCTGCCCGACTGAGCCCAGAGATAAGTCCTCGCTGGGCTGAGGGAGGCTCGGGGGGTGCAGTTCTTCCCCAGAAATCATGTCAGGGTTCCTCACGTGGAGGAAAGAGCCTGAGGACCACGATAACCCCTTTATTTTTAAGAGATCCGAGAGGAAGTCCCAAGTCACCCTTTGCAGAAATAGCTCTGAACTTCAGCCTGGCTCCAGCTGTCAGCAGGGACAGCCCACGAGTGTGGCCTGGGTCAGTTCATCACATGCTGGACCCGGGGATCCAGCCCGGGGCCTGTGCTCCAAGGTCAGAACCACTGGCTAAGATGATAGCAACAACCACATTTATTTGTGCGTAATGTGGACAAAGGGCAGAGGCTCAGAGTCAAGGTGTTACCAGGCGCGAGCAGCAGGGGTCTGAGCTGCAGAAATGTGTCAGGCACCCCTGTTCTATCTTCCCGAATTTCAAGCCGTGCTCCATGTCTGGACACTGGCCTGAAGCCTCGTGCTCTGCCGGCCCATGAATGCGCAAGCTCCAGTGTCTGTCTCCGACAGTTGTCACCTGCACCCTCCATTCCCTTGTTCAAGAGTCCACGAGGGGAAGGGGGGAAGGGATAAATTAGGAGTATGGGATTAACAGGTACACATTACTATGTGTAAAATAGATAAACAACACAGACTTACCGCATCGCCCAGGGAACTATGTTCAATATCTTGTAATAACCTATAAGGGAAAAGAAGCTGAAAAATTCTATGTATGTACAGCCGAATCGCTTTGCTGTACATCTTTACATCTTGTAGATGTGGACACCGGTTTTGAACTTACTTTTCTTTCATAAAATACTTTGTTTTCCTAAAAAAAAATTTGTGTATACCTGAAACTAACACAATATTGTAAATCAACTATGCTTCAATAAAAGAGAGAGAGAGAAAGAGAGAGTAGATCTTAAAAGTTCTCATCACAGGGCTTCCATGGTGGAGCAGTGGTTGGGAGTCCGCCTGCCGGTGCAGGGGACACGGTTCGAGCCCCGGTCCAGGAGGATCCCACATGCCGCGGAGCAGCTGGGCCCGTGAGCCGTGGCCGCTGAGCCTGCGCGTCTGGAGCCTGTGCTCCGCAACAGGAGCGGCCACAGCAGTGAGAGGCCCGCGTACCGCAAAAAAAAAAAAAAAAGAAAAAAAATCCACTGTGATGCTGACCCCCAAGGTAGCCCTGCGGACCTGGGGACCTGCCCCTCCCTCTGACGGCCATCGCCGAGGGCGGGGGCCCCGGGGCATGGCTCGGGTCCGGGGACCAGCACCGCGTCTGGAGCGGCTGCCCCTGCAGAGCACAGGCTCTCTGTGCGGGAGCTCTAGACCCGGGGGGCAGGCACAGGGTCCCAGGCCTCAGCCCCTCACCCCTCCTCCTTCTGTCGTCCCGCTCGTGGCCTCCCGGGTCCCCGTCCTCCTGGTCCTCGTCTACACGCACTCTGAGACTCAGTTTCCTCATTCGTAAGGCAGGGATGACCATGACCCGCCTCCCTGAGGGGTTGGTCCCTAAGGTGAACGGAGACTGACTTTCACCCCGAGACCACAGGGGCTGCGAGAGGAAAGGCTGGAGTGGGAAAGAACGGTGGAGAGGTGCCCTCCTGTGCCCTTTGCCTTCTGGGGCATGGAACTTTCCAGAAAAGGGGACTTTTTCTTTAAGCCTTGCTGAAGAGCAGGGCAGCATCAGGCCCGTTCTGCGGCCTGGAAGGCTGTGCCCAGGGAGAAATGGAGGCTCCCAACCGCGCCTCCGTGGTACTGATTCCCAGCTGCATCTGCCCGTGTGGCTGGGATGCAGGCCCGCCAGGAACCTCAGAGACCTCTTTTCCCTGGCTCTTGTCATTTGGGCGAAGTGGTTGGAAGGCTCCCTCCCTCTTTTTCTCTCTCATTCTCTCTCTCTCTGCTTCTCCCTTTCTCCCGCTCTCTGGGCCACCAGGCCCCTGATAACACTTGTAAGGCAGTATCGGCCCGGGAGCATCCTCCCGCTGAAGCCCGCTGGCCTGCTCCGTGCTGACGGTTGGCAGGCGGCACCGTCTGATAAACTTATCAGGCCAAACCTGAGCACAGGCCGCTCAGCACAAGCCTCTGTCTCAGATTTCCCTCCTCCTGCCTTCTTGCAGCCCCCCGGCACCCCGTCATTGGAGCCCCAGGCCCTGCCCAATCCCAGCTGGACCCCAGGGAGGTGGGAGGGTACAGTCCTCCACCAAGACCAGGAGGAAGAGCTGGGTGTCCAGTGTCTGGCCCGCTGCTCCCAAGCCAGGGGCTCCACCTTAGGGGTCCCACCCCACCTGCCACGAAGGAGCCAGGGGCCCTGATGGGCTTGCACATCCTTCTCAGAATTACTGGGGACCTCCTAGGTGCTGGGTCCTAAGCTGAGTGTTAGGACTGGACGCAGTGTCTGCCGGGAGATGGCTCTTGGGTTTGGGGGTTGGGTTCAGAGAGCCAGCGCTGATGAAGGAGAAAGGACACTGACCCAAGGCGCTGTGGAGGGCCAGCAGCTTGGAGGGAGGAGTGGCGAGGCAAACCTCAAAGCAGGGAAATAATATTTGAGCCGAAGGAGTCTTTTTGTAATTTGTAATGCCGGTGATAATGTTATCATGCATGCCCATGACAGAAAAATACAGCATACACGCTGAAAAGGAAGGAGAAGAAAACGCACAGCCCCCTTTGTGCAGCCCTTGTTGATATGCTTCTCTTTATCCTGCAACCTTCCTTCTGTGTGTGTAACTAACAAAATGGAATCATATGGTGTATACTGATTTTAAACCACTTTTCCACTTAAGATACCATGAACAGCTTCCTATGTTGATGCATTTATTCTGCAAAATCTATTTTCTGTTCAATTTTTTTTTAGTAAAAAATACACACACACACACAAATCCAAGTCTCTTTTATAGATAGCATTGAGGGTGAAGTCAACCCTCTTTCCCAGCCCCCAGAAGCAACTGCTATCAATGGTTTGATGGACCTTCTTTGGATTTGTTTCTCTACGCATCTACAAATGTACATTGTGCTGTTTTTATAGAACCAGCGCGCAATCGTGAAGCAAGCGTTTCTCACTCCACACCAGCACCCAGGCCCCTTCTGGGTCAGTCCTTATAAAGCACACTGGCTCCAGGGACTTCCCTGGTGGCACAGTGGTTAAGAATCCGCCTGCCAATGCAGGGGACACGGGTTCGAGCCCCGGTCTGGGAAGATCCCACAGGCCGCGGAGCAACTAAGCCCGTGCGCCACAACTACTGAGCCCACGTGCTGTGAAGCCCGCACGCCTAGAGCCCGTGCTCTGCAACAAGAGAAGCCACCGCAGTGAGAAGCCCACGCACCTCAGCAAAGAGTAGCCCCTGCTCACTGCAACTGGAGAAAGCCTGAGCACAGCAAAGAAGACCCAATGCAGCCAAAAAAAAAAAGTAAAGCACACTGGCTCCTTTCAATGGCTGCTTGGATGACCATTGTCTGGGTGCACCATCGGTCACTTAGTCAATCTCCTCTCCTGGGAGGTTAGGACGGTTGCAATTTGTTTTTTCCATTTTCAACAGGCTTCAGAAGATGATCTTGTAGCTAATCTGTGGCCCATTCGTGACTACTTTTCTTTCACACAAATTCCTAGGAGTGGAATGGAAGGTCAGGGGGTGAGCACGTGTTGAAAAATCTATGCACTTGTGGGACTTCCCTGGTGGTCCAGAGGTTAAGACTCCTTGCTTCCAATGCAGGGGGCGTGGGTTCAATCCCTGGCTGGGGAACTAAGATTGCGCATGCTTTGCGGCCAAGAAAAAAGAAAAGAAAAATCTATGCAGTCGAGGTGCGTTTCAAGGGTTCAGGGGAGGGGAGAGGGGATTTTAGAGGAGGGAAAACCGTGGGCAAAGGGTGGGAAATGGCATCGGGAATTCTCTAAAGGCTTTTGGGGGAATAACAGGAAAGACTTGGCTTCCTGTCCAGAATCCCAGGGAAGTGGGATGTGCGGCCGCGACGGCCTCCTGTGCGTCCTCCTTCCATCCTGGGGGGCTCCCCTCTCTGACCAGCCTCAGCAGGGAGCCAGGAGGAGCTCAGGGCAGCTGGTGCTGCTATCATCCCCAACATACTGACTCAGAACCTGACTTGGAACCGCCTCCAGTCCCCAGTGATCCCGCTGGGCTCCCCAGACCACACCACGTGTCCACCATGGATTGTCTTTCTGAAGCTCAGCTCCCTTGTCTCTTGGGCTCCTCCCTTGGTCCAAAACCATCCATGGCTCAGGGGCCTTGGGAAGATTCTTCTGGGTCCTGGGAAGATTCTTCTGGGTCTTGGGTCTCTCCTGCTGCCCCTGGCCTGTGCCAGGCTCTGCCCCAAGCTGTGTGGCCCTCCCAGCTTTGGACGCTTCTGGCCGGCCCAGCTTCTGCATCATTCTCTGGCCGTGTCTCTTCTATCCCCTGTCCTCCACCCTCACCCTTTTACTTGTCCTGCTCCTTCCCTCTGGAGTAGCCTGTGCCAGCCTGAGGGGGAGCCCATCCAGGGCTGGGAAGGTTAGGTCATGGCCAGGGGCTGGACTTGATTCTGCAGGTGATGGACGGAGGCACACTTGGTGAACTTTCAGAACAGGTCCTGTTCTTCTAGATCATCCTTCCACTGCCTGCACTGCGCCAGCGCCCAGGCTCTGCCACCTCCATTCCCACATCCACCCACGCCTTCCAGGCCAGTGCACTCAGCTCTGGGCGGTCATGCTTGGGGACAGGCTGGGGTCAGCTCAGCCACCCGTGTGAATGCGTGGGCTGACCCTGGGAAGCGCGTTTCCATCCTTACCAGTGATGTCCTTGCAGGGCCGCTGGGCATCTCCCAGAATGTCCCTCAGGGGCTGACAGGGGCCTGGAGACGTTGCCTGAAGCCGACAGCAGTGGTGGAACATTTCACTGGAAAATGAATCCCGGTGCTGGTTTCTGCACCTTAAGGTGACGGCTTTGTTTTAATATTAAACTTCTGGTTTTGTTACTTACCGTGGAGAATATCGATCCTACGGGTTGAGTTTCCGGCGCCATCCTGAAGCCTCGCTTGCTTCACCCACGGCCTCCCAGCCCTCGGGAGCCGGGTCGGCGCCGCAGGCCGGCAGCCCCTCACCTCCCCGTGCAGCCTCAGAGGCCGCCACCGGCTCTGCGTTCTGTGTAAGCAGAGTTGCCTGGAGTTGTGCAGTCAACCCCACAGTTCTGGTGGAGAGGTCCCTAGGCTGGACGGTCAGGAAACCTGGACTCTGTGTGATGTCACGGCCGACGGCCCGTGTGACTGGGGCCACCGCTGCCCCCTCCCTGGGCCCGTGCCCTCCTGCAGCAGAGGGAAGCCATGGGCAGTCTTCACGGGGCTGGACGGGGCCTCCCAGTTCACACGCTGTGACTCTGATGCTGGGGATCTCAGACAGGGCGTGGGGAGTGGAAGCGGAGCGAAGGCTGAGGACGGTGGACTGCACGCCCTCCACTCAGACAGCAGCTGGGGGCCCCGCCGCACCCACCGAAGGGGGCCCCCGACCCCAGCGTGATGAGCGCAGCCCTCGCATCCCGCAGGAGACGGGACTTTGACGGGATCTCTGCTCCCGCTGGCGGGAACGTAGCCGGTGGCTTGTGGCTGGCGCCAACCTGCAGGCCTTCTCCAGGGCCACAGCTCTGCGTGCGCAGGGCAGCCCATCCTTCCTGTGACCGCCCTGCGGTTCCCGCAGCTGGCTGAGGGGTGGGTGTGCGGAAGGGACAGCAGCCTGGCTCTCCCCGTCCACGAGGTGCCGACTCTCCCAGGGGAAGCAGGTTTCGCCGCCCCCCGCCATACCTGCCCACCCACTGGCCCCCTTTCTCTGCAATATGTGTACAAATGGGGGTCCAGCCCCCCTGCTCTGAGGCTACAGGGCCCTCCCGCCATTGTGGGCACTCAGTGGAGGTGTCGACACACTAAATCCCGAGCTCCTGACCTCAGCAGATGAAGAAAGACACATTGTCTGGCTGCTCTTCCTTGACCCGCCCTGCTGCAGAAGTGGCTGAAATCCTGATATTGGTGTGGTTTTGTTTAGCAAACAAGGAGCATGCAAAGTAGCTCATCCGTGCGTGCGTGCGTGTGTGTGTGTGTGTGTGTGTGTGTGTGTGTGTCCATCCGTCCTCTGGGAAGTTCAGGCTCACTCCGGGTTCAGAAGCCCGGGTGAGCCGGGCCCTGCTGTGTGGCTTTGGGCAAGTCCTTTCCCCTCTCTGGGCTACACGGTCCTCATGGGCAAGAGGAGGAGGGGAGAGCAGGTGTTCTCCAAGGCTCTGGTGGCTCTGGTGGGTTGGCTGCCAGAGGCTGTCTTCCTTTGACCTCAAGAGTGAGGCCTGCAGGACAGGATCTGAAAGCCTGCTGAGGAGACCAGACCACCCTCGTATGCAAATCCCGAACCTCCACCCCACCCTCTGCACACCTGACAGGTCTGTGTAGGGGAATTCTTGCTAAAGTAAACAGGAAGAGCCTTTGCAATGAACTATACCATGGGGTCCTGCCCAGCCAAACCCAGAGCCTGGGAGTCAAGGGATTTACCATTCCTTAAGGAGCCTCAGAATCCTCTAGATTCACAGTGGAAGAGAGGAAACATCTACAAGTGTTATTGGGAGGAAGGGTAGACAGAGGCTCAAAGAAGAAGACTTGGATCAGATATCCTGATCCCAGCTCTGCACTTGCTTGCTGGGTGACCTTGGGCAAGATGGCCAACCTCCCTGAGCCTCAGTTGCCTGCTCTGTAAAATGGGGTAATGACAGCTCCTTTGCAGAGGGCTACGTGGGTTAAAGACGATGTATGGAAACCCTGAGCCCAGCTTGTTACCCGGAAGGGACTCATTCAGAAGTGTTCATTGTGGTGGGCCAGGGACGGGCTTAGTGCTGAAGGCTAGAGCCCAGATGGAATTCCTTCTAGCAGAGCAGAAACTTACCCACAGATAACTGCCAGTCCAGGTTCAGTGGGTCCCGAGCTGTAAGCAAAGAGCCCGGAGAGCTCAGTTTAGAAGCAGGAGAAGACCTCTGGCTGGAATGACCAAGGGAGGCTTCCTGGAGGAGGCGGCATTTGAGCAGGCCTGTAGCATGGGCAGGATTTCAAGAGGGCACATTCATGGCCTACCAACACTTATCCTGTGTTAGGCCCTCCTCACTGCCGTATACTCATGGTCTCAGGGGATCCTCCCAGCAACCCACAGGAAAGGATTGCTACGTTCACAATTTTACAGAGGAGGGGGTTCAGCCTGGAGTCACCCCGCTAATGAGGGGCAGCACCGGGCTTAACTTAATCACACCTGGAAAGTCCCTTCTGCCTTATAACAGTCACAGGTTCCAGGGATTAGGACGTGGATGTCATCTTTGGGGGCCATTATTCTGCCTACCATGGTGATTCCATTAAGGACCTTGAGATGGGAAGGTTACCCTGGATGACCCAGGTGGGCCTGATGTGATCACCAGGGTCCTTGCAAGAGGGGGGCAAGAAGGTCAAAAGCAGAGGAAGGAGGTGGGCTGATGGGAGGTCCAAGTGACGCACTTTGAAGACGGAGGAAGAGGCCACAAGCTGAGGGATGCAGGCGGCCTCTAAAAGCTGGAAAAGATGAGGAAACAGAACCTCCCCTGGGGCATCCAGAGGGAACCATCCCTGCCGTACCTTGACTTTTAGCCCCTTGAGACTCATTTTGGATTTCTGACCTCCACAACTGTAAGAGAATGCCTGTGTGTGTGTGTGTGTGTGTGTGTGTGTGTGTTTAATGTTCTGGCTGTGCCCCTTGGCATGTGGGATCTTAGTTCCCCGACCAGGGATCAAACCCACGCCCCTTGCGTTGGAAGCACGGAGTCTTAATAAGTGGACCACAGGGAAGTCTCCTTTGTGTTGTTTGAAGCCACCAAGTTTGCAGTGATCTGTTAGAGCAGCCACAGGAAACTGATAGAGCCCCAGCTGCAACCACCTTGCCCTCGCCTGGGGTCTTGTCACACGGGTCTCTCCTGCCTCTGTTTCAGCACTTTATCAGTTTGGTCTCCCAATGTGTCTGTGAGTGACTACGGAGCTTTCCATGCTTTTCAAGCCTCCCCACCATCCCTCCCCAAAGCCTCAGGCACTAGCTTGCACCCAGTACGCGTCTAAAAAATGGTGGCAAAATGTAGGTAAATCTGTGTCTTTTATTTACAGCTGTTGATTTCCCCATGGTCTGACCGCAGAACTGGAACCCCCGTGGCCTGAGTGCCCGTCAGGAGTGGGGAGCAGCCAGCCCGTTGGCTGAAGCAGAGGGGTGCTAGGTCTCCCACGGGGGCAGGAGACAACTCTGACCACCCGTGGCAGCCAGAAAGGGGCCTGAACACCGAGCTGACCAGGTCCCAGTGAGCAGCAGGCAGGGGGAGGATTTCTCTGTGGGTCCCAGCTCTGCTCTGTTCTTGACATCGCTGTGCACCGGGGGCTACTCTGGCCTCCTGGGCTCTGCCCCGGGGGGAAGGCACCGAGCTCTTAGACCTGTAGACAACATCAGTTCAGAAAAGGTCCAGCTGCCACACTTTGCAGCAGGAGAATTGTTGATCCAGAGAGGGAAAGTGACTTGCCCGAGGTCACCCAGCAATTTCGTGGTCTCCGAACAAGCTTGGCGAGTCCCGTCCAGTGCTGCCGCCAGGAGACTGGGGGTCTGGGTGTGTGAGGCTGGCCTCCCTCCAGGTGACACGATCTTGGGGCAGGCCGGTCAGGAGCTGGGAGCGGGGACAGCCTCACTTGAGGTTGTGCTGGCTTTCGCGGTGCCGCCGCAGGTCCACTTTACGCTGGAAGCCTTTGGTGCACAGCTCACAGCTGAAGGGCTTGAAGCCCGTGTGCTTCCGGCTGTGAGTGATGAGGTTGGAGCTCTGGCTGAAAGCCTTCCCACACACCTGGCACTTGTGTGGCTTCTCACCTGCAGGGCGGCAAGGACAGGGTCAGGGCCGTTTGGACCAGACCTGCTGCCCCAATGCCCTGCAGTTGTTCTCTGGAACTTTATTATGTTTTATCGCACGTTCACTTTAGAAAAAATTAGAAAAAGGAGACAAGAAAAATACAGCTCTGACCACCCAACCCCTCGGCCAATTGTACCCCGGTTTTAAGGCAGGGACTGGGTCCACCTTGTTTATCAATGAAGCCCAGCACCTGGTACAGGGCCCTGCACAAAAGAGGCACTGGCTAACAGCTGAGGAATGAATGAATGGGGAATGAATGAATGGAGGGATGAAGGAATGGATGACTGAATGAGGATGAATGAATGGCTGGAGGGATGATGAATGAGTGACCAAACGGGGGAATGGGTGAATGAGTGGGGGACGAACAGGGTGAGTAGCAGCATGAATGAATGAATGACCAAATGGGAAATGAATGAATGCGGGAATGAAGGAATGAATGGCTGGAGGAATGAGTGAATGAAGGAACGATGAACAAAGGAGAAATTCACCTGCTGGTCTCACTTCTACACACAGATTATCAGTGTCGACATTTTGCTATTTCCTTCCAGTACTTTTTCTACGCATTAAGTAGCACAGCGTGCCCCGCCCTCCTGTTGGAGTGGGGTGGCCTCCCCTGTGCAACCTGACATCCCCATCCCTCCCCACCCGGGTCCTAAAGCCCGCACCTTTTAACAGTGAAAGGTGGGGTGCCCGCAGGCTCTGTGTGGGCCCTGGGGTGGGGGGCTTGGTGGGGGCGGGGTGGGGGGAGGAGCTCTGCAGGGTCAGAGCGCGGGCCGCGGCCTCACCAGTGTGGATGTAGGTGTGCTTCTTCATGTCCGACTTCTGGTGGAAGCGCTTGCCGCAGAACTGGCAGGGGTAGGGCCGCGTGTCCGAATGGATGAGCAGGTGGGTGGACAGGGTGGACGAGCGCTTGAAGGCCTTGCCGCACATCCGGCACTCGAAGCTGCGCCCCTGCCGGAGGAAACGAGGCCCCTGGGGGTCAGGCGCAGGTGGGGCCTCGCGACCCGGGACTGCCAGGCTGGGCGCGGGACTGGACCCGGCCGGGATCCCCTGAGGAACAGGACACTCCATTGGGGTGGCCTCGAGGATGGGGCCTGGAGGAGCAGGGGCCAGGGACCCCCATCCCTGCCTCCCAGGAGGGGCCGAGGCCTGGGCCCTGAGTGGCCTCCTATTAGGGGATTTTCCCTTGTGGTTTGTTTAAGCGGCTGAATTATTGGGGCCCAATTCTGGCTTCTGCCTCTTACTCGCCACCGTGACCTTTGGCAAGTCATTTAACCTCCCTGGGACTCAGTTTCCTCATCTGTACATTGGATCGTTATGGGTAGTGACCTCAAAGGATCGTTGGGAGGATTGGAGGTCGGGAACTGGGCTGGCAACCGGCACGTGATACATTCTAACCATCTTTTCCTGCGTTTCCCACCTGAGCTTTTATATCTACCCAGGTGTTAGCAACTCAGGTCAGTGTCAGGTGCTTTCCCTGGAATGGGATTCTGAGGAAGGGATTTCGGCATCAGGTAGGGCTAAGTGGGATGAGATGAACATTTAAGCCTGACTTCAAGATTCTAAGAGTCAAGGGTCTCAGAGGTGAGAAACCTGTCCTGACCACCCAGGAGGTGGGGTCATTCCTCAGCATCACAGACATGTCGCTGCCCCCGAAATCCCACCTGAGCTCCTAGCCTCTTCCAACTGTACATGAAGCCGGCTTGGTCCATCAGGGACTCAAATGTGTTAAGGGCGGGTGATGGAGACCCAGGTCAGGGCGGCAGATAATGAGGGCCCCCCGATCTGTCACCCTCAGGGGCACAGAGGGAGACCCACCGAAGCCCCCTAGGCTTCCTGGGGGGAGCACAGAGCAGGAGTGGGAAGTGAGGGTGCTGTGCTCAGCCAGCTGCCCACCTGGGAGTGGACGTGCGTGTGCTGCTCCAGGCTCACTGCATGGCCGAAGGTTTTGCCGCAGACGTTGCAGGCGAAGGGCCGGGTCCCACTGTGGGAGCGGCGGACGTGCACCTCGAGCCCATGTGGGGTGGAGAACACCTGCAGGAGGGGCAGAGCATGAGGCCCCGGGGGTACAGAGAGGGAGAGGGGCCGGGGTCCCACCTCTGCACCCAGCTCAGCCATAGGTGGATGTACAGGAGAAGGAACACGGGATTGCCGATTCTGCTGCCATGTGCTGTGTGTCCTGGGAAGGTCCCTTTCCCTCTCTGTGGCTGGCTTTCCTGTCTATAGAATGGAGTCTGGGAGGGGGGATCTGGAAGGCCCCTCCTGGCCCTATCTGGAGGCTGAATGGCGGTTAAAAAGTGGGAGGTGGGCAGAGCCAGGTTGGAATGCTGGTTGTGGTATCTACTTGCTGTGTGCTATTGGGCAAGTGACTCAACGTCTCTGAACCTTCGCCTTTCGTCCACCTCCTGGGGCTCATGCATGTCAAGTGCTTAGCACAGGGCTGAGCACATGGTCAGGGCTCAATGAATGGTGATGAGGAAGAACGTTGTGAGTCCTTGATCCCACCAGAGGACCCAAGAGTCACTTCACAGGGGGCACCCAGCTCTGAACACTCGCAGCTGCCAGGGTGCTGGAGAGGGGATGCAAGCAGGACCCGAGAGCCCATCTGCATCCCGGCCACCCACCTTGCTGCACTTGATGCAGTGGTATGCGTCCAAGCCCGGGGAGTAGTGGAGGCTAAAGTCCAAGGGCGGCTCGGTGCTGGGCACCAGAGGGCTGCCATACAGGCTGACGGAGCGCTCCAGGAAGGCAGACTGCATGGTGGAGGGGGCCTGCTGGTAGCTGTGCCCATAGGATGAAGCCAGGGCATCCCAGGAGAATCTGGGCTTGTAGAACGGGGGTGAGTCGGAGGATGGCGATCCCCCATCCTGGGGTCGGGACGTCACAGCCGGCCCCTCTGTGGAGAGTGGGACATATACCTAGTGGTGACATTAAAAGCAGGGCACCCACTCCCCACCACCCTCCACTGTGACCTCATGCTGAGGCTTTGGTGTGTAGCCCCAATTATTTACTGGGGGGTGGTCTGGGTCCTCACTGTGGCTCCTTGGCTTTTCAGTCCAGAAATGTGCCCCAGCCCCTGCAGAGTGCCCCCCTCACCCACTACGTGGGCCTGTCCAGCTTCCTCTGCCCCACCACACAGAAGCTCTCATGTGGGAATGAACTCCCCGTCCTGGAGGGATTCAAGCAGAAGCCTGAGAGCCCGGACTGCCGATCCTCCCTGACTCCACAACTCCAAGGGGCCCCGCTTCCACAGGCCCCTCCATCCTCCATTCCCCTTGCACCCGCTGGGGAGTGGCAGGGGTCCCCTGCTGGGTACCGGGGGCGGAGGCCATCCTGGTCATCAAGCTCTGGTCCAGCTCCAGCTCCGGCTCCCGTTTGAGGTCAGTCCAGTCCGGGCACTGGTTTGGGAACAGGGTGCTGAGGACAGGGTTGGTACTCAGGACCTGGTCCCTGGCCACTGTGGGGAAACAACACTGTCAGACTTCAGCTCTGGGAAGTCCGGAGGGACTGGGGGAAGGAGGGGCACCAGAGAGAGACCACTGCTGCTGCCCCTGGCTACTGACGCTCAGCGGTTCTGCCCAGGGTGGTGGGAGCAGTGTGGAGGCCAGGAGGAAACCCCTGCTCTCCCCTCCCTCTCCCTCTCCCCCTCCCCTCCCTCTCCCTCTCCCCCTCCCCTCCCCTCCCTCTCCCTCTCCCCCTCCCCCTCCCCTCCCCCTCTCCCCCCACCGAGGAGAGCTCTCGGACCAGTCTCCGTTTTTCCGAGCACCCACCCTCAGCCCTAGATCAGCCCTCTGATTACAAGTCACACGTCAGCTGCTGAGGACAGCTCCAATCAGGATGCTCTCATCACCCCCATGGGGTGAGAAGAGATAGGTGCATTTCTTCATTCATTCAACCCACATTTACTGAACTCCCCCTGTTTCCAGACTTGGAAGAGCGGCTACTTCCGGTGGGATGCTGCTGCATCCCCATCACATGGGCAGGGAGTCCTGGTGGGCACAGCAGAAGGCCAGCCCGGGCTATGACTCACCAGGACCAAGGGCAGGAGGCCAGAGGAGCTCATCCTCCCGGGCACGAGGCTGGTGGTAGGTGTGAGCCTTCTTGCTCTTAACCAGGAAGGAGCGTGGCATTGTCAGTGGGTGCCCCGCACCTACAGGGGGAGGAGATGAGAAAGTTTAGGAAGGACAAGAGGACGATACTCCTCTATAGTTTAGGACCTCCTCCTAAAATCAAAATCCACCGTCCTGGTTTGAATACTGTCCCCCAAAGTTCAGGTCCACCCAGAGTCTGTGAATGTGACCTTATTTGAAAATAGGGTCTTTGCAGATGTAATTGAGTGAAGGTGACATTCACACTAGGTGTGGAGAAACCCTAAATCCAATGTGACAAGTGTCTTTATAAGAAGAAGGAAACTTGGACACACAGACACAGACACGCGCAGGACGAAGGGCCACGTGGAGATGGGGGCAGAGATTTGGAGGAATGCAGCTTCAAGACAAGGATTGCTGGCAAACCAGAAGCTAGGAGACGAGCCTTAAACAGACGCTCCCTCAGAAACTCCAATGGAGCTGACTTTGCTGACACCTTGATTTTGGATTTCTAGACTCCAGGACCCTGAATGAATACATTCCTGTTGTGTTAAGCCACCCAGTTTTTGGTATTTTGTTACAGCAGCTACAAAGCCTAGTGTCCCTCACTCCTCTCTTGCTGGAAAACCAATACACCCACTTCTAGGAAACCCCAGGTCAGCCTGCCCCTGCTGCATGCCCTGAGTTACACTGGGAGCAGAGACGGAAGGGCAGGGGACCTCCATTTGTGAAACACTCTGGACCCTGCACCCAGAAAACTGCACCTGCATCCCGGTGGGGTCTGCATTCAGAGGCCGTGAAAAGCTGTGGTCTGAGCACAGGTTTTGGAGTCAGATGCTCATGGGTTAGAATCCCAGCTCACCCGCTGTGCAATTTGGGGCAGACGCTTAACCTCTCTGGGCCTATTACCTTTTCTGTAAGATGGTAATCCAGGTTGATGCTGCTGCTGAGTGCCTAGTACGTGCTCAGCACCTATCAGAGAGGAGCCTGGCAGGTGGGTTGCAACGAGGGGGGCCCCCTCCATCGCAAATCCACGTTATTGTGCAAGTTGGGTGCTGATGTAGCCAGAACGGGGCTGCACCTTGTCCACAGCTCCAGCCCAGAATCTGGCCCACAGAGAGGGAGGGGCTTTTCCTCTCTCCTCGTGGGTGGAGGGGATGGTTGAGGTTCTATGTGGAGCTCGAGGCCTGAGAGGACCCCACTGGAGGCCTGAGGTCATTTTGTGCACGGGGAGGAAGAGGCCAATGTCCACCAACTCTAGGGACTGAGCACAGGGCAGCCCAGCTCAGGCCCATCACTGAACCCACGGGTCAGCGGGTCGGGGAGTGCGGAGCTGGACCAGCCTGACTACCCGGTACGCTTGGCTTCTGGTGCAGAGCCCTCTGGGGCAGAGAGCATCTCCTGCCCGCCGCCCCACCCTCCTGAAATGTTTCACATCCCTGCGCCCAGCCGTGAGGCTCTCCTGAGGGCTCCCAGGGGACAGAGCATCTCCTGGTGGTCCTCTGTCCTCCCCACCCCCAGGCCACACCCAGGCAGAAGCTCAGAGGAAATACTCAGCCGATGCCGGTGCTGACGGCAGCTCTGCTGGGCCCATTCCCCAGGCCTCAGAGGAGGAGTCCCCCACTCCTGGGCCAGCCCAGGCACCAGGCAAGACTGCAGACGTGATAGGGCCAAGCGCGGGGGGGAAAAGATGGCGGGAAAAAGCTGTGAACAGCAGCGAGGGCCTGGTTGATAAGGCCGTGGCCAAGGAGCCGGCTGGGAGCAGGCAGATTAGAGCGGGAGCTTGGAGCTCTGCCTTGGGAGCGGCCCAGGGAGCCACCCCTTCCCCAGGGGGATGACCCACAGCAGGCAGAAGAGGTACCCACACCCGTGCCCAGACCTGCCCGCCCCTCTGGGGGCAGCAGGAGTTTGGGCCAGGCCACTCTGCCAGGGGCCATCCCAGGCCCAGCCTTCCTGGATGGAGGCCTCAGTGTCCGGATCTGCTAAATGGCGATCTCAAACCAACCTCCTGGGACTGCTGGGGAGAGAAAGGAACTTTATTTATTACAGACAATTGTGTCAAGGGCCCAGTGTGGTGCCTGGGCTGCTGGGGGGATGCAGGTACTCAGGCCACAGAGGAGAGGCTTTGGGAGGGCAGGCACTGCTTGGGTCCTGTCTGGTCTGGTGGCATCCCCAGTGCCTGACCCAAAGCCGGCACGCTCTATGGGTGGGGTCAAGCCCTGACCAGGAGCCGGGACACGCTCCAGGCCCCTCCCCCTGGGCCCTGAAATGAGGGCGTGGGACCTGATGGCCTCTGGGGTCCGGTCCAGCTGTCAGATTTTGACCTCATGAGGCTCGGCCGGCCTGCTGTCCTCCCCAGGCTTGTGGGGCAGCTCTTATCTCCCAGGGACAGTCTTCTTCCCCATGCCTCCTCCCCTCCCCCCAACCCAGGGCTGCCCACACTGCCCCTTCCTGCCCCCTTCTAACTCTTGGCTTCAGGAGCCCCCTGAAGAGGCCAGAGCATGGGCAGAGAGAGAGGAAACCCTCACGTTCTGAGGGAGGACCGGGGGGCTGGGTTCCCCTCGCCGTTTGTTCTGGGGGGACCTCCGTAGCCATGATTTTTTTAAAACATAGTATTTTATTAGTCAATCAACTAGAACCAAAAGTAGGTATTAAAGCCGCTGAGCTAGAACGCCAGGAAATACTTCTTGCAGCCTGGATCTGCAGAGCCTCAGCTCTGATAATCCTGGCTTGTGAGCTGAGTGGCTATTACCCCATTTTACAGAGGAGGAACTGAGGCTCGCAATCCCAGGGCAGAGTGAGGCGGAGCTGGACTTGGTCGTCTGCCTCCCAGGCCTCCGTGCTCTTGGCCGTCAGACCACGGGGTGGGCTCTCGTTCAGGGCGGTGGCGACTGAGCTGACAAGCTAAGGAGGAACCCAGGACAGCGCGTTAAGCTCCCCAGCGTGCACTGTGCCACCGAATCTGATGCCCACCGGGGCAAGGGAAACAGTGATTGTCTTCCCGGGTCACGGGGGGAAACTGAGGCTGGGAGAGGCAAGTGGCTTGTCCAGGGCCTCACAGCAGAGCCAGATCCAGAGCCCCTGCCTGCTAGGACTTGACTCCTGGCCCCAAGCTCTGCCCACCTGCACCTGTGGTCCTTTCAACACCGGATGAAGATAGCCTGCCTGGAGCAGGGAGGAGAAGTCTCATTGGTGGGGCAAGATGGAGGACAAATCAAATTCCCCTGATCTTTGGACTCTTCCAGGATCCAGCAGGCCCCAACTAGGCTCGTGAGGAGTTTGGGGTGGAGAGGCAGGCGAGAGCACAGGCTACTTTTAGGAAGCTTCGGTGATCCCTTGGGCCCAGAACCCAAAGAGACCCTAGAGGTCAGCTGATCGGAACCTGGGATGACAACACAGGGGCTCTCTGGGGTTCAGAAGCACGTACACAGGGGAGCAAGGGGGTCCCAGGAAGGTGATTCTCAGGGCCCACTCTAGTGATCCCCTCGGGGCCCCCAATCTCTTCCCCTTCCCTCCCTAGAACATTCTCTCTGCTAAGCCTAGCAAAGTGACAGTGGCGAAGGCAACCCTACAGCCGAGCCATCAAGCTCACTGTGGAGGCCAAATGCACCGAGAGAACTTCCTTTTGACCCCTGTGAGCTGAGTTAAAAAAAAAAAAAAAGGAACCAATCACCTATACTGTAGTTAATTAACAACCACACGGTTTGATTCACACTAACCTGTCCTGAGAAAGAGCTAAGAGCAGAGATTGTGAAAGAAGCCCAAGATTTCTTCATAGAACAGAGGCCTTGATGGTATCGGGCCTCCGGAAAGAGACTCACTGTTAATATCTCTTCAAAAACCCCCAATCCCAGTAGAGGGTTCCCCGCCCCTGAGTCAGAATCTCGGCCAGTACTTCTGAAGAGGGGCAGCCCTGCACCCCGACTTCCAGATGGAGCCAGAGCAGCAGGCCTGTGATTTCCGTGCAACGAGGCGCCTCCCGTGGGGCTGAATCGGATTCTGTGACCTTGAGCCTAACCACGTCAGCCGCCAACCTGGGGCTTGGTTTTCCTATCTCTCAGAAGGGACGGTTGAACTAAGAGATTTCTAAACTTCCCTTTTGCTCTAAAATCCCATGCTGGGGTTCGTTGACTTGTAGCACGGGACCGACCTACCTTGACGAAGAAACTCATCACTCGGGTTCCCTTTTTGGGAGGGTTGAGTAAGACTCCGTTGTTTCTCAGAGTCTGCTACAGAGGACCCTTTGGACTTCCTTTACGTTTCAAGACACGACTCAAGGGGAAACACAAACAAACAAACAAACAATCACCCTTTCCATGTAGGAGTCAGGGGACGTGAGCCCAGGTCCTTTTTGGGGCCCCAGCAGAGGGTAGTCATTACTTCTATTCGAAATTTGGAAGGAGTTCTCAAATGTCTCTTCCTAAGTTCAGAGGATGCAATGTCAAAAAGAGGTGAATCCACCTCTGGGTATATAAAAGTATCGAAAGCAGGGACTTGAACAGATATTTGTACACCCAGGTTCATAGCACTGTCATTCACAATAGCCAAAAGGTAGAAACAACCGATATGTCCATTAATGGATGAGTGGGTAAACAAAATATAGTATAGACATAACAATGGAATATTATTCAGTCTTCAAAAGGAAAGTGATCCTGACACGTGCTACAACATGGATGAACAATGAGGTCATTATGCCACTTGAAATTAAGCCAGACACCAAAGGATGAATACTGTATGATTCTACCTACATGAGTTACCTAGAGTAGTCCAATTCAGAGACAGAAAGTAGGATGGTGGGGACCAGGGGCTGAGGGGGGATGGGAGGAATGGGGAGTTATTGTTTACTGGGGACAGAGTTTCAGTTTTTTGCAAGATGAGAGAAGTTCTATAAATGGACGGTGGCGACGGTAGCACAGCAATGTCAATGTGCTTAATGCCACTGAACTGGCCACTTAAAAAATGATTAAAATGGTCCATTTCATGTTATGTGTATTTTACCTCAATAAAAACAAAAAGGAGTGTAGAGCAACTATACTCCAATAAAAATTAATTTACAAAACAAAAACAAAACAAAAAGGAGTCAACAAAACATTTCCTGAGCATCTCTGCATTAGAGGCTAAAGCAGTTCCCATTGGTTTGAATTCCTGGAAACAAAGGAACAAAAACCACCCTCTAGACTGAGGAAGGGTAAAGTTTTCTGTTGTTTCTGAAAAGGGTTGAGAGGTTGTGTCACAGTGAAGCATCACATGTGATCAGGTTAGTTTTCCCGGGTGGGGGGCGATCTGGCCCCAAAGGCTTCGGGAGCCCTTGTACTCTCCAGTGGGACACCACCCAGTCTCCTGAAAGCCTTGAGAAAATGCTCTGCACTGGTTTTGAGTGACTCCATCAATCAAACCTAACCCAAGTATAACTCCCTGGTGGTCCCCAAGAACTTTGTGCTGGGAAACTGCCATACCAACCCACAAATCTTTTTTTTTTTTTTTTTTTTGGCTGAGTGGCTTGCAGGATCTTAGCTCCCCGACCAGGGATCGAACCCTTGCCCCCTGCAATGGAAGCACATAGCCCTAACCACTGGACCACCAGGGAATTCCCTCCGATCCCCAAATCTGAGTTGGAAGAAACCTCACACATCTTCTTATCCAAAGAATCCTTTCTGCACCACCTCTGAGGACAAGAAACTTGCCCCTTCTCTAAGACTGAAGCGTTCTACCTGTTGCCCACTAAGAAATGTGCAGAGGAGTGAGCCCGTGTGGGCAGGTGCAGCTCAGCTGGCTCCCACCAGATCCACGTCCAGAGACCGAAAATTACTTTGCACCTCCCACCACAGTATCTCATGAAAGCTGCGGACTTTCTTCCCAGCAAAATGTACACAGGCACATACCCACAGTGATTCAGTGGACTGCCCCCCTTAACAAGCCCTACGTTACAGCAAGCACCTCTCCCCAGACGCCCAGACTCTAACTTGGCTTTTTCTTCAAAATTAGGTAGAAGAGGCTGAGGCACCACCTCCCCATCTCTTGTTCCTGGAGGCTGGTTGGGAGGGTGCAGTGGAGATGTCAGTCCCCTGCTCCCCTTAGGAGGCTCTGAATGTGAAGCGTCTCCCTCTCAAAGTGTCCCAAGAACTTTGGGGAAGGTCGCCTGGGACTGTGGGTGCTGAAGCTAAGACTTCCTTCAGAGTCCTCAATCCCACTCTCTTATTTCACAGCCAAAGAAAGGCTCAGAGTGCCCTGGGGACAGGGCCAGTCTGTCCCCGAAGATGGACACCAACTCGGGCACCTCCACGGGTGTCCTGCCTCGCCTGCCCAGGTCCCTGGGAGAGCTGGGGTGTGGGTATGACATCGTGCAGGTAGGTGATCTCTGTCAGCCTAAAATCAAAACTTCAAAGGGCGTTCATGGGACCTCCCAGGCGGTCCAGTGGTTAAGACTCCGCGCTTCCACTGCAGCGGGCACGGGTTCCATCCCTGGTCAGGGAACTAAGGTCCCGCATGCCATACGGCCAAAACACAAAAACAAAAATAACAACAACAACGGGTATACACGCACAATTGGCGGAAGGTAATTTCTCCACGGGTACACGGTGGGGGGGCTCGCAGCATCTCAGAGGAGACTGTCTCCTTGCCACCTCTTCTCTGGGTTCAAGGACTGAAAGCCACCTCTCATAAAAGAGATTTTTCCAGCCCCCCCCCTTAGTCTTCCTAGGACTGCCAAAGGGACTAGGTAAACTGCTTGGAAGCGATCTAAGTCGGATATGCAAATTTCAAAAGAAGAGGCAGGGGCGTGCGACTCACTCACCTGTCCAGAGCTCCTCGTCCGTCCTCGGTGGGAAGCTCGCTGCTCTCTCTGGGGACGGTGCCACCCGGTCAATTTGTGACTCTCTGCTCAAGTAGATACTTCTCCTTCCCCCCCTCCCCCTTCTCTCTCTCTCTCTGTGTGTGTGCGTGTGTGTTTCCTCTTCTGTTTCCCTACCTGATTTTCAATCTGATTATTTGTGTCAAAATCTGGCGGTGAAGGAACAGCCAATAGAGAGCGCGCCAGAGCGCTGGGCTGTATTTGCTTATCAAAGCTTTCCAGGAGCCAAGACTCGCCATTCTCTTCTCTAACCCTCCGTTCCTGGAGCAGCACTCACTCTCCGGAAATTTTTAATAACATGTGGATTTTAAAAGTAATGGCTAAATTATTAAATTTTAAAAATCGAAGTTAAAATAAAACATTTGCTTATAAACCTGATTTTTGTGTAGAGAACTCATAAGTCTCTTCCTTTCCTTCTTTTTCTTTCTTTCTTCCTTTCTTTCTTTTCTTCCTTTCTTTCTCTCTCTCTTTCCCTCTTTCCTCTCTCCCTCCCTCCTTCCTTTCTCCCTTTCCTCCTTCTCCTTCCTTCCCTCCCTCACTCCCTGAGCTCAGCACTCAGCATCCCCAGCCTGGAGCACTCGCCTACAAAGCCCTTGGCTTGTGCTGCTGCAAACTGCTTTTAGAGTGGCCCCTCTTGTCCTTGCAGAGGTCGCCGTTGAGAAAAAAGTCAAATTCACGCTTCCCCAGACTTGACCCTAGACCGAGTGAGGCGCAGCAGGTGTGATATTGAACGTGGGTGATTTCGGCGTGTGCGGGACCCTCAGCCGCTCAGGCCCACGGGCAGGCTGCTCTCGGGTCCCAAGGCCCGCGTGTGCTGCCATCTGGTGGCCGCTGTGGAGAACAGGGAGGGCCGGGTGTTGGGGGCTGCCTCCAGGTGTCCGTCACCAGCGGGAAGGCTGGGATGGCCAGTCTCGGACATTTCAGCCCACTGGGCACAGAGGGCACCTCCTTCTTCCTCCTCTGCCTCTCAAGCCTCCCCCAGCTTACGGGATGGCTGATTTATTTCAGGAGGTTTTGCATATGAGAACTCACAAAATAGAGCACTGTTAGGCTGATTTGCATGCTCTGCCAGCCCAGAGCTGGAGAGATTAGGTTTCCCTCCTAAAGAAAACAAGTTTGGCGACAGGAAGCCTCGACATAACTGAAGTCCAAGGTCCGACATGGAGAGAAAGGCGGGGTTTTGGGCAGGGTCTCACTGCTGCTGGGCCAGGCCATCGAGGGAGCGCCAGCCTGGGGGTCACCCTGGTCTGTGCGGTGCTGGTGCTCTCTGGACCACAGGCCAAACACAGGAGACGACTGGTCTCTCTTCCTGGTGGAGAGAGATTAGTGGAAACTCCTGGAATATTCTTTGGATGCTGCAGTTTGCCCATAATCAACTGGAACTCTGTCATTATGCCAAGAATTCAAGAACGTTCAGAAAAATAAAAAATAATTAGAAAAATGATTACAGTAGAAATAAAAATAAAAATTAATTCAAGGACTTGTCCCTTAATTCACTTTGGTATACACACATGTCCACATTTTGCTATTGTCAACCAGCAGGTCTTTTTTTCTTTTCACTGAATGTTATTTTGTTTCAGGACCTCCTAAATTCTCTTGTGGCTTTCATTAATATGTTTAATGATTTCACGGTTTTTCATGGCTTACCTTACCAATCACCTTCTCCATTCAGGGCATTTAGCTTGTGGGGTATTTTCTAGTGTAAAGCTGCTGTATCGGGCATGTACAGTTTAGCTGTTGTTCTAAGATGTAGTCCCACTTAGGGTCCTTCTCTTCCCCCTTGAGTAACCAGCTCAGGGACTCTTTTCCTAGACCAGGATGCCAGCCTGCAAGTAAAGGCAGGCCTTCCCTGGAGCCACCTGGGAGCCCCTCTATGGGAGAGCACTGTCCAGGCCCCAAGAGCACATCAACTGAAGCCAGGAGGCCCCAGGCAGCCTCTCATAGGCTCTTGCAGACTGAGACCTCCCAGCCTCTGGATCCCCTCCAGGGCTGCCTGCAGAGCCAACACCATTCCTCTTGGTAGGCAGCCCTGGAAATGAAATGCCTTCATTTAGATGCTTCCAAGGGCTATAGGTCACATCAGCAGCCTTGTGCCCATTCATTCGAGTTCTGTTGGTACCTTTCACGTGCCAGGTCCCTCCTTCTTCCCCCTTCCCTCCTCCCAGCTCGGGCTGCCAGAACAAGACACCACATACTGGGTGACTTAAACACCATTTATTTCTCACAGAGCCTGGGAAGTTCAAGGTCAAGTTGCCAGCAGATTGAGTCTCTGGTGAGGACAAGCTTCCAGGCTTGTAGACAGCCACCATCTTGCTGAGGCCTCACATGGCAGAGAGAGGACAAGCTCCGGTCTCTCTTCCTCTTCTTAAGAGGACACTAATCCCATCATGGGGGTCCCAACCTCATGACCTCATCTAAACCTATCTCCCATCCAGAGGCCCCACCTCCAAATACCATCACATTCATTCATCAACATATGAATTTTGGGGAGACACAGACATTTGGTCCATTACATTCCCTTAGCTAATATATGTTTACTGAGTACCTACTAGGTACCAGATGCTAGGGTTTCAAACAAGAATCAGACAGGAGCCCTAGTGAGCTTCTTCTTTGTCTAGCAGGTGGTACAGAATACCCAGGCATTTACAATTTGGGCTAATAAGTGCTGTGATGTGAACGTGGTTTGCATGTAAACAAGGAGCTTGGGGCATGGGGAAATGGACCCAGACTTGGAGAGTTAGTGAAGGAAGTGGCATCTAAGTTGACGCCAGGCTGAGTTAGTTGGGAGAAGGAAAGCAGGGAAGGATGTGCAAAGGGCTGGAGGCCAGGACCTTCAGGGAAGTGACAGCAGACAAGTTCAGTCTGAGCGGAGGGTGGCAACTGAAGGAAGGGGAGGGAAGGACAGGACATTCGAGAGACGAGCCTAGAGAGGAAAGAAGGAGCAAGATCAGGAAGATTCCTCCCTAGCTTAAAAACCTTTAATGAGTTCCCTTTGCCCACAGGACAAAATTCTCAGCTTCAGAGATTAGCGCTCAGTGTTTTCATGGTGTCAGAACTCTTTCAAATGATGGAATTTTTCAGATGCAAGCTGCAGAAACCCGATTTAAACTTGTTTAAGAACAACAAGGGACTTCCCTGGTGGTCCAGTGGTTAAGAATCCGCCTTCCAGTGCAGGGGACGATCCCTGGTCAGGGAATTAAGATCCCACATGCCACGGGGCAATTAAGCTCACGTGCCACAACTACGGAGCCTGCGTGCTCTGGAGCCTGTGGGCCACAACTAGAGAGAAGCCCGTGTGCCACAATGAAGAGCCCGCGCACCTCGATGAAAGATCCCGCATGCCACAACTAAGACCCAACGCAGCCAAAAAATGAATAATAAATAAATAAATAAATATTTAAAAAGAAAATGGTTCCCTGTGGTCAGGGGCCACACAGTTGTCAAAAAAAAAAAAAAAAAAAAAAGAACAAACAACAAAACAATTACTTCATGTCACTGAAAAGTGTCTACTTCAGGTATGGCTGGATCCAGATGCTAACATGATATTGCCTGGATCTCATTCATTCCAGCCTCAGGACATTTACATTTGTTGTCCCCTCTGCTGGATGGCCCAACCCCAGATCTTTGCATGGCTGACCCCTTGTCATCCAGGTCTCAGCTGAAATGTCACCGCTGTAGCGAGACCTCCTTTGCCATCAACTAAAGCCTGACTTTCCCACCCCAGACACTTTCTGTTTCATCAGTCTTGCTCTTCTTAGCATTCATAATTAACTGAAAATATCTTGTGGATTTATTTCCTCTTTATTTATTTATTTTTGGGGCCTCACTGCCCACAGGGAATGTGGGCACTACAAGAGCAGGGGTCTCGTTTCCCTGGCTCACAGCTGAATCTCAGTGTATGGTAGATCCTGATGATGCAGTTACAGAATGAATGGATCCATCAATCAATGCATGAATATCTCACTTTCCATCTCTCAGCTTTGCTTTATCCTTCGGCTGAGATCCTCAGCATTACCAGTTTTGAGTCTATAAGCTTAGAAACTCCAGTGGAAAGAAAGCTGCTCTCTCAATAGTTTCAGTTAGAGGCCAGGGAGCAACTCTGATTGGCTCATCTCTGCACCATTCACTGTAGCGGGGAGAGGGATACGGGCCTCTCATTGGCCCCGGGCTGGCCGACCTGCTAAAACCACGGGAGAGTGGAAAAAGGGTTTGGGCAAGGACACAGGATAAAGCCAGAGAAGTGCTTGGGGTTGTAGCTGTCACCTTCTAACCATCTTCTCATTGTCACCTGAATATGCTGTGTCCTTCCTGCTGGAGACTGTCGATTAAAAAAAGAAAAGCACAACCTGAAAGCTGAGAATTATATTTTATTTGGGGCATTACTGAGGACTTAAGCCCAGGAGACAGCCTCTCAGGTAGCTCTGAGGGACTGTTTTAAAGAGGTAAGGGAGGAGCCAGGATATAGAGGAGTTTTTGCAAAAACAAAACAAAACAAAACAAAAAAGCAGGTAGTCGAACATCAAAAGATTATTGCTAATTAAAGAAAAACCGGGGAACTTCCCTGGTGATCCAGTGGTTAAGACTCCGCGCTTCCACTGCAGAGGGCGCGGGTTTGACCCCTGGTCGGGGAAATAAGATCCCACATGCCGCACAGCACAGCCAAAAAACAAAACAAACAAACAAAAAACCCAGGCATCTCAAGTTAATGAATTTAGGGCTTTTCTATGAATGGGAAAATGCAAGAGTCTGGGCTTAATGAAATTATTCCTTTGATATGCATCTTAACTATCTAGGGTCAGTATCCTGTTTTTCTTCATCCTGAATCCCCTGGGGTGCACCCTTGGGGGTGGCTGCAGTGGCTGAGGGCTTGGTGGCCACAACATCCTTTGTTTACTGATATGGCAGGTGAGTTCTTTACCCACCAGACCAAATTCCAACTCCTGCCTTTGCCCTTCCTGTTCCCCCTGCCTGGAATGTCCTTTTTCTTCAGTCTACTCCTCCAGGAAGCCTTCCAGACTTCCCACAATCTCTGGGTCACCTGTAGTATAAAGGATTTGGCCCACCACGACAACCCTTGGATTCTTGTCTCTGTCCATTGTCATGGGCACTCAGCTGCTTCTTAATAAGACCAGCAGCTATCTGAGGGGAAGGACCCTGTGGAATCCTGTCTCAGCAGACGACAGGCACAGACTGACCCCGGTAAGGCTGGCCTGTGCTGTGCTGCGTGTGCTGCAGGGTTCAGCCTCTGGTCCCAGCATCAGCTGGCATCAGCTCTGTGACCTTGGGTACATTTATGGCCTTGGCTTAGAATGGCCACAGAATGCAGCAAGCGGGAGCTGAGCTGAGCCCACCCGTCCTGGGGACGAGAGGAAGGACCAGGTGGTCTTTGCCCTGGGGGCGAGGGCTCCCACATGCTGCCCAACGGTGACCCTCCTACCACCACCACCAATCCTCCTCTGTCTCCTGGCACCGGAAGGGCACCCATCGCGGTCCTGCTGCGACTCAGTCATTCAGGGAGACTGGGGAGCTCTGTCCAAGCCCAGGAGCTGCAGGCAGCTGAGGTGGAGGGAGCCCCTCCCTGCCTGCCCCTCGCGGACGGCACTCCTTGCGGGCCGACCCCACCTCCCAGGCGTCCGGGCTCCGCGGGAGGCAGCAATTCGCCACACGGTGGCGCTCCTGCCTACTTTTCCTCTAGCAAAAACCAGCCCGAAAACTCCATCTATCTATCTATCTATCCATCCATCCATCCATCCATCATCCATCTATCTAATTACTGCTTAAATTACAAGAATGAAATATGATCAAGTATAAAGAAGAAAATAAAATATGCACCTCCATCCTGACGTGTATCCTTTTAATTTCCCTCTCTCCTCTTCCCTCCCTGTCTCCCTGCCTCTTCCCCCCTCCCTTTCCTTCCTCTCGCCTTCTCTCCAGTCTCCCTCTCCCCACACATACATATGTGTGTATAACGTTTTCGATTCAAACAAATCTTTATTGGCCCTTTGCTCTTGGGTACCAGACAGGCATTACCTCCCTCGGTCTGTGAGCTCAACCCTCCCATCCTCCCGCCTCCATGAATCTCGAGATGGAGACGGGCAGCTTCCTGGTGGAAGACCACGGCGTGAGGTTCTGGGGTTCCTCCACTTCACAAGATGGTTGGTTTGCCTAGAGGAGCACGACAGGAAAGAGGGGCTTGGAGAAATCAGGCAGGGAAGCAGGGGGTACAAGAGAGGAGCCTTCAAGGGCCAGCGTTCCTGCTTGATGCCTCCCAGCATCCCCGGCAGGGGCATCAAACAGAGAGCTGGGACCTTGTTTCTAGGTTTAGGAAATAATCAGATGATCAAGTAGCTCATCTGATCTTTCTACCCCACAGCGACTTCATGAAACCCTCTGGCAGGAGGCTCGTGAGGACTGGAGAGGCTAACTCTTCTTGACAGCTCTTCATAATGGAGACTGGTGTTTTATTGCCTCCCATCTAGATGATTAATATATGTGTTTTTTTTGTTTTTTGTTTTTTTGTTTTTCGGCGGTACGCGGGCCTCTCACTGTTGTGGCCTCTCCCGTTGCGGAGCACAGGCTCTGGATGCGCAGGCTCAGCAGCCATGGCTCACGGGCCCAGCCGCTCCGCGGCATGTGGGATCTTCCCGGACTGGGGCACGAACCCGTGTCCCCTGCATTGGCAGGCGCACTCTCAACCACTGCGCCACCAGGGAATCCCTCATACATGTTTTATAAAACATAAATCCCCAGTGGCAATTAACAGAGCGGATAATGTCAGATTCTCCAGAGTCACTTGGGGGCAATGGGTGCATCGTGCCTGTACTCAGACCTGCGCTTGCTCCTGGCCTTGACACACACCCGCTGCAGACCACAGGCAGGCATTAGCCTCCCCGAGCCTCAGACTTGCCATTTCTAAAACAGGGCTAAGATAAAGCTTCCCTTGGAGCTGTAGGTAGCAAATGAGATAATACATGCAAAACGTTTTATAAATGCTAAAATGCTTTAAATGTGTAAGTTATCACATCTCATCAGAAATATTCAGCTGTGGAACTCTGCCCTCTCTTTCATGGGATAGTCCAGAAGCTTTAGCTGCTGAGGGCAAACAAGCAAACAAGGTGTGTCAGCCTGATTCCTACCAGGTGGGTTGTGCTAATTTACATGGCAGGCTGGTTATGAATGAAACACACGGCATCGGGTTCCTGCTCCATAAACTCCCGGTGACTTCCGCGCTTGTGCTCTCTGGATGCTCACAGGAAGCCCTCGCGAAGCTGCAGGCACAGAGGAAGGAATGGGAGTCTCGTGAACATTCACCCATGCCAGGGAGGGTGCGGGGCCTTCACAAGCCTCGCCTCTTTTAGTCCCAAGTAGCATTTTGTCACTTGGAAGTATTGACCAAATGACGGGAAACCAAGCACCAACCCCCAGGTGCAGCTGGCACCACAGCCAAGTCTACACAGTGATAAGTGGGGGCATCTGCCTGATCCACCAGGGCAAGGACCCCACCTCCTATTCCCCAGGGTTTCTCCAGCACCAGGCATCCCAGGATCAGTAAGCTTGTGATGCATGGATGCAAGTTTGTATTCTTCCCAACAAGCACTATGCGTGTGTGGGTGTGTGTGTGGGGGGTCATTAGCCAGCCTGAGGAGGGTGAAAATCTCCCAGTGGGTCCTCACCTCCCCGGTCAAGCCCCATCAAGTAGCCCCAGGGAGTGGTGGCCTTGGTGCCTGCGTAGTTTCAGCCATCAGAGGAGTTTTCTGTGGCTGTTGAGCGGGGAGAGGCCCTGTCTCCCCCGACATCCTACGTGGGTCAGGGGGCTTTGGGCCTGGGGCATGGCTTCAGCCTCCAGACCGAGGAAGCAAAGCCTCAAAGGAACCCATAAAGAAGTGAGAGCCGAGGAAAGACATTCAGGATGACATACACGTCTCTGCAGAGAACTCGAAAGACAAACCCATCTATCTCAGCAGTCTATCTCAAGGCTGATCAGCACTAGGAGTGACCTGCAGGGGGCGCTTCCAGCTTCTAGGATTTGCACTCAATTTACATTTATTTTGCCTGTACCTTCAGAGGTTTTCAAATTACCATTTTATCATTGTCCCCTGAAGGGTGAACATTTTTCTCTCCCAGTTGTTTCTTATCTACCCAAGAGCATGTAGGGAGGTCTCCTTCTCTGAAAAGAATGTAGAAGCTGGGGAGAGGGTGAGGACATAGCAGTCTTGTGACTACAGTTGGTACATCCTTGAAAGGTGGTCTGTCCACGCATTTCTGCAAGATGAGTGGTTTGCAGTTTAAAAGGGCACCTGTAATAAGCTCATTTGGAAAGCAGGAAAGAATCCTTTACAAATCACCCCACCCAGATCCAGCCATTCCTCTCCTGGGCAGGCACCTGAAGCATCAAAGAAGGGACTCAGAGAGATACCTGTGGGGCTTCCCTGGTGGCGCAGTGGTTGAGAGTCCGCCTGCCGATGCAGGGGACACGGGTTCATGCCCCGGTCTGGGAGGATCCCGCATGCCGCGGAGTGGCTGGGTCCGTGAGCCATGGCCGCTGAGCCTGCGCGTCCGGAGCCTGTGCTCTGCAACGGGAGGGGCCACGGCAGTGAGAAGCCCACGTACCGCAAAAAATAAATAAATAAATAAATAAATAAATAAAGAGATACCTGTATGCCCGTCTTCCCAGCAGCGGTATTCACGACAGCCAAGCGGGGGAGGCTACCCAGTGTCTATCGACAAATGAATAAGTAAACAAAATAGAGTGTATCTGTGCAACGGAATATTATTCAGCCTTAAAAAGGAAGCGAATTCTGACACGTGCTACAACACAGATGAACCTTGAAGACATTCTGTTAAGTACAATAAGCCAATCACAGAAAGATAATACTTTATTCCACTTACACGAGGTATCTGGAGAAGTCAAAAATCACAGAGACAGAAAGTAGAATAGTGGTTGCTAGAAGCTGTGGGTGAGGGATGAGTTATTTAATAGGCACGGCGTTTCTGTTTTGCAAGATGAGAAAGTCCTGGAGGTGGATGGGGGTGATGGCTACAAAGCAATGTGAATGTGCTTAATGCCCCTGAACTGTACACTTAAAAATGGTTAAGATAGGGGCTTCCCTGGTGGCGCAGTGGTTGAGAGTCCGCCTGCCGATGCAGGGGACACAGGTTCGTACCCCGGTCCGGGAAGATCCCACATGCCACGGAGCGGCTGGGCCTGTGAGCCATGGCCGCTGAGCCTGTGTGTCCGGAGGCTGTGCTCCGCAATGGGAGGGGCCACAACAGTGAGAGGCCCGCGAACAGCAAAAAAAAAAAAAAAAAAAAAATGGTTAAGATGGCAAATTTTGTGTGATGCGTAGTTTACCAAAGTTAAAAACAAACCATCTGCCCAATCCTTCATTTCCACAGACGCAGAGAGTGAGTGAAGCCTGGAGAATCTCACCATCTCGTGATGAGGATCTCAGACTTCCCTTCGCTGCGTGGTCCAATTATTATTTTCTGATCTTCATGTATTTTTGCAAGTTTTTATTATGAAAAATTTCCAAAAAGAAAGCGAGTGAAACATGTCTAATGAACACCTATATATCCCTGTTATTCAACAATAGTTATCATTTGCCAACTGTGCTTTATGTCTCTATATGCATATATCTGTACATATAAATGTGTTTCGTTTTGATAAAACATTCTGAAGATGTATTGCAGACATCATGACACTTCACCCATAAATACTTGAGCATGTATCTCCTAAAAACAGACATTCTTACGTCATCATGTAACTGTCATTATCACACCTAAGAAAACTGTCAATAATTTCCTAGTATCATTGCATATTCAGTTCAGACTCACTTTTTTTTTCTTTCTTTTTTTTGCCATCTCCCCCCATTTTCTCGTAGAGTGGCTCTTTTAGAATCAGGATCATACCAAGTTTCAAGCATTGCGTTTGCCTGTTTCTTTAGCCTCCTTTATGATAGAAGAGCGCCCCCTACCCTTTTCTTTTGACATTGATCCCTCCTCCCCCCCAACCCCCACCCCCTCAAAAGAGCTCAGGCCGGTCTGGTAGAAGGGTCTGCTTTCCGGATTTGTCTGATTGTTTCCTTGAGGTGCCGTCTAACCTGTTCCTCCATCCCACGTATACCGGACGTTGGGGCCAAGGCTTGATGCAGTTCAGCCGAGATGTCTCAGGCAAGGATATTTCTCAGGTTATGCTGTGTGCTCCACAGCATTGGCGGTACCTAAAGTCAGGGTGTCCCACCTTAGTGATGCTACGTTTGGTCACTGGGTTAAAGAGGTGACAGCCAGCTCTCTCCGTCATAAAGGTGAGGTGAGAAGCAATCTGTAGAGTAGGACTTTGTCGTCATGCACGCATCCCATTCCCCACAGCTTCTCCTAATGGGTTCAGCCCCCACTGCTGAATCAACTGTTTCACTGATGGTTGCAAAATGGTGATCCTTCTAATTCTCTCACTCCTTCCACATTTATTAACTGGTTTTTTTTTTTTTTTTCTGTGAAGAAGAGCTTTCCCTCATTAACTGTGGATGAGCCAGAGTTCTTCCAAATATCAGGGTGTAAATGATTCATCTTTTCTTTTTAATTGCTGATTTCCATAGTAAGGTGTTGGCATAATTGGATTTTTAAAATTTTCTCTCTCCTTTTTCCCCCTTAATTTTGAGTATCACTATGAACTCATGGATTTGGATTTTTTCAATGATTTACATTACATTCCAAAAATTCCTTTTTATGGCCAGTGTATTAGCTTCTGAGGGCTGCTTTAGCAAACGACCACAACTGGGTGGCTTAAGCAGCAGAAGTGTATTCTTTCTCAGTTCTGGAGGCCTGAAGTCTGAAATCAATTACACCTCTTTTTCTGTGAACTTTCTGTTCATGTCTTTTGTCCTCTTTTTCTATGAAATAAGTGAGTTAAAAAAACACTTTAAGGAATTCTCTCTATATTAGGAGGCTTATTTGTGAAATAAGTTGCAAATATTTTGTCTCAGCTTATTTGTTTTGTCTTTGCTTGTTTTCTTTTTGCCTTACAAAAGGAGTTTTGTTTTGTTTTGTTTTTTACCTTGTTTTGGAGGTTGTCTGATTCATCAGCCATTTCTTCTTTTGCTTCTGACTTTTCAGCCATTTTCAGAAAGGTTTTCTTCACTCTTTTTTTTTTTAACGTTTCTATTGGAGTATAATTGCTTTACAATGGTGTGTTAGTTTCTGCTTTATAACAAAGTGAATCAGTTATACATATACATATATCCCCATATCTCTTCCCTCTTGCGTCTCCCTCCCTCCCACTCTCCCTATCCCACCCTTTCACTCTTGATTACAGAAAATTCACCTGTGTTGTTTTCTTCTAGCACTTTTATGGTTCCACTTTTGACACCTAAGAGCTCTGATCCCTTTGGAGTTTTTTTCTGATTACAGGGTGTGAAGTAGGGATCCAGATTTATCTTTTCCAAATAGTCCCTGCATATTCTTCAAGGGAGGCCTAGCTAAAATAAAACCTCTGGTTGTGAATGTTTCTGCTTTGGGGAAGGGGACAGACAGTCTCGTGATGGCCAGGAAACTCTTAAGCATGGAGAACACTGTGTACTGTGGTCCTACACATCATACTGCAAGGGGTGTAGAGAGATGTGCTCGGGGATTTGGGTGAGGAAGCGGCCTGCCGAGGAGACAGAGAGCCCAGGATTTCAAAGCTACATTGGTAAGCATGAAAGTCAAGATTGAGCCTTTGTCAATATTCAACCGACAACTTCCGCCTCTTCTCTCCTCAACTCTCAGACCTTCAGAGGATCCTCCTTGCCTCCAGATACAGCTCAGGCTTATTTCTTTCTTTATTTTATATCTTTATTGGAGTATAATTGCTTTACAATGGTGTGTTAGTTTCTGCTGTGTAACAAAGTGAATCAGCTATACGTATACATATATCCCCATATCTCCTCCCTCTCACGCCTCTCTCCCACCCTCCCTATCCCACCCCTCTAGGTGTTCACAGAGCACAAAGCTGATCTCCCTGTGCTATGCAGCTGCTTCCCACTAGCTGTCTGTTTTACATTTGGTAGTGTATAGATGTTCATCAGTCTTCATTATATTTTTTAGCTCAGGACCCTCCATGCCTTGCCTTTCTTATCTCCTGTTTCATGTATATCTTAAATCTGACAAGTTATCAGCCAATGAGCCTTACGTGGTCTTACGTCCATGCCTTTGTTCAAGCTGGGTCTTCCTCCTGAAAAGCCCACCTGCCTCAACACCATTTATCAGAGTTCTGATTAAACTGGAAGCCAAGTTCAAACCTCATCCCCACCAGTAAGTTGCCCTCATCGTTCCAAGGGCAACCACTTGGCAAGGTGGCTCTGGGCTGGACCTGACTCTGAGTCACACTGCGGTGGGTCCCCCTTCCATCTCATCTGCTGGACTCCATGCACCTTAAAGCAGGTGTAGGGGATTGACTCGTGTTCCCCCCACCCCCAATTCACACCCACTGAGAACCTCAGAATGTGACCTTGTTTGGAAATAGGGTCTTTGCAGATGTAATTCAGTTCAGATGAAGTCTTACTGAATTGATGTGGGCCCTAAACCCGATGACTGGCGTTTTTCTTTCTTTGCTGCGCCACGTGGCTTGCGGGATCTTAGTTCCCTGACCAGGGACTGACCCTGGGGCCGTGACAGTGAAAGCGCCAAGTCCTAACCACTGAGCCACCAGGGACTTCCGCATGACTGGTGTTCTTATAAAAGGAGAGGACACACAGTGACACGTACAGAGAAGTGTGTCGCCTCTTTGCTGTCACCTCTTTAACCCAGTGACCAAAGTTAAGCCATGTGAAAACACACAGGGAGAGAGACGGCCACGCGCAGATGGAAGCAAAGAGTGGAGGGATGCAGTTGCAAGCCAAGAACATCAGAGATGGCTGGCAACCCCCAGAAGGTAGGAGAGGGCGTGGAACATTCCCCATCACAGACTCCAGAAGGGACCCGCCCGGCTGACCCTTTGATTTCAGATTTTTGGCCTCCAGAACTTAGAGAGAATACACTTCTGTTGTTGAAAGCCACGCTGTTTGTGGTACTTTGTCACAGCAGCCTGAGGACACTCATGCATCAGGGAACAGTAATGACGATATTCATGGGTGCCCACACTTTGGCACGCGCTCTGATAAGCATTTACATGAGTCTCTCACTGGACTGTCCTAGTGACCCCCTGAGTTGGGTATTTAAGGTATTGGTGGCATCCCCACATGCAGGTATAGAAACTGAAGCTTGGTTACTCACCCAGGGCACACTGCCAAGTTGTAGAGCCAGGATCCCAACTCAGCCGTGCTCTCTCTTTCCTCCCCAGATGGCCTGGTTCGTGCACTGCACACCTGTGGCCGCCATGCCAACTGTCCTTCATGAGTAAGGGCTGGAAAAGGCATTCTTGAACAAAACCACAGAAACCCAAATTATAAGTCAAAAAAGGAGAAGGAGTTGATTACATCAAAATTAATGTCTCTTTTCCAGCAAAGTACAATATAGTTAATAGGAAGATAACAGATGGGGGAAGACACTTGAAATATCTATAGTCAACGAAGCACACATTTCTGTGTGTTGCAATCCTGCAAAGCAACAAGGAGAAGATAGTAACTCTCCTGAGAGAAAAATGGTCAAAAGGTAAGAACTGACCATTTATGGAGGATGAAAACCACAAGACTGACAAGAATATTAAAAAATGCTCCATCTCATTTACAGAGAGAGGTACGTTAAAACAAGAATGGGTCACTATAGCCCTATTATACTTTACAATTAAGAGTGTTGGCAGGGATGTGGGCATTTTTGTAGACTTCTAGTGAGGCTGTAGCCTGGGGCAGCTGTCCTGGAGAACAGTTGGGTGGTGTTTCTTAAAAGTAAGTCTGTGTAAAAATTTTGGAGGTGATGGATATGTTTAGTACCTTGGCTGTGGTGATGGTACCACAGGTGCATGCCATGTCCAAAGTCATCAAGATATAACATTAATCTTTTGTGTATCAATTATACCCCTGTAAAGCTAATTTTTTTTTCTCTAAAAACAACAGAGTAAGTCCATGCATACTCTATGATCCACAGTTTTAGTCCTAGTTACGTATCCCAAAGAAATTCTCAGCTGGACGCATACGGGAACAAGTAGTGAAGTTTATCACAGTGTTGTTTCTGGTGGCACTATGGGTGTCGTTCCCTGGGAGAGTGGAGAGTAGATCAGAGTAGATCCACATCATTGAATAATCGTCAGCAGTTAGAAGCTACTGGCTGCACGTATACAGGGCAAGGTACATGAAGCTTCAAAACATAAAGTTGAGTGGGGAAAACAGTAAGAAGCAGATTGCCATTTATGACATAGTCCATTCAACTAAGTTAAAAATATATGCATATATTTATATACATATGTGTCCATTCGGACACAGTGCTAGACAGCAAGGGGACAATGACAGGACTGGAGAGGCCAGGGCTGCTGAGAGTCTCAGGGGCTACTGCCAGGAGCTTGGAGTCCACCCTCCAGTAAATGTGTGACCCCTGAAAGCAGGGGGCTGCCACACAGAAAGCTGAAGCAAGAAAACCACTCAAATGGATGAACTTATGACACTGAAAAGGACATATTTTTGACTAGTGGTGTCCTTGCAAAGGCCTTCAAATCTCATTGCATCTGGAAGGTCTTTTGTTTGTGAGGGACAGAAACCCAACTGAAACTAACATCAGCGGAAATAGTTTTTGCCTCATGGAACTCGGAGGACCAGGGTGAAGCTGGCTGGCATCAGGGACTCCGGAGTTTGAGGGGGTAGCAACCTACATTTCTCTTTCCATCTCTGTCTCTCTTTGTCTCTGTTTCTCTGTGTCTTTTCCATCTTTTGGCTGGACTCCTCACAGCACTTGGTGTAGGGGAGGGAGAGGGGGAGGGTCACAGCTTTCTCATCCCAGTTTAGTGACCCCAGAGGAAAGACAACATCTCTTTCAGCATCCACGTATAAAGACTCAGGGAAGCACCCTGATTGGCCAATGGGTCACATGTCCAACTGTACCAACCCCTCTGGCTGGATGCCCAGGATCTTGGATTGGCTAGACCTGGTCCAGGTGCCTGTGGCCTGAGGGTGATGCTGTGGTTGTCCCCAGGAAGGGGAGGGGGAGATGCTGCACAGATGAATGCCTCACACACATCAAGTGGGTGCCACCTGCCTCCAAGGGCTCACCCCTTCCGTTTTCTGTCACACTCAGACAGGCTGGACATGACAGTTGGAGAAAGCCCGGTCAGGAAGCCCCTGCCATGGGGAGGCTCCAGGGTGGTACGTGGAAGGTAGTGGTCTGATTAACGTCTATTTAGCCAATGACAAAAATCAACCCCAGAAAAGCAGAAAATAGCAAGGCAGCCCCTGGGGAGGGGACGGAGTCAGTGGTAGGGCTGCCTCTGCTTTTCCTCCCAGCTTCTTCTCACAGCCCCTGGTGGTCCATACTGAGAGAACAATTACCATTCTTCTTCCAGACACTGTAAAAACAGTAACAGCGCGGTTATGGCCCCCTTGAGGTCCAGGAGCTGATGAGACTCCTGTATCATTGCTCCCTTCCATGGAGGAGAGCATTCCAGCAGGATGAGATCACGGAGCCCAGGAAGATTGTGGGTAGGGAAGGGCGGGTCCTGGGCTGGAGCTCTGGAGCAGTGCCCCTCCCCCGACTCCATCCGTTAACCCAACTCTCCCAATCACTGGTGGTCTCAGAATGTGCCTGAGTTCCTGCCATGGTGCTAATGCGAAGGCAGGAATCTGTTCCTGAACCCAGACCGCCCCGCCCCTAACTAACTACACAGAAGTCAGCAGTGGGTGGACTGACTCCAGGCGGTGACTGGATGCTGACTGTGAGCGCAGTTAACCAATTACCAAAACTAACATTTATCGAACTAGGTTCTATGCTGGTTACATCTTAACGTCTCATTGAATCCACCCCAAATCCCCATTAGGTAGGCTTTTTTTTTTGCGGTACGCGGGCCTCTCACTGTTGTGGCCTCTCCCGTTGCGGAGCACAGGCTCCGGACGCGCAGGCTCAGTGGCCGTGGCTCATGGGCCCAGCCGCTCCGCGGCATGTGGGATCTTCCCGGACCGGGGCACGAACTCGTGTCCCTTGCATCGGCAGGTGGACTCTCAACCACTGCACCACCAGGGAAGCCCGAGGTAGGCATTATTATTACCCGTATGTTGCAGATGAGGGAACTAAGGCTCACCCAGTCAGCACGATGGCAGAAACCTGCCTTCACACTCTTGTCTGTTTGAATCACGACCTCTTGGCTTCCCTCAGCTGCCTCCATGGTGTGTTAGGCGGGTGGGATTTCCAGGTCAATGCTCACCTCCCCCATAAGCCGGTATGATTATACAGGATGTGCACGGCTCAAAGGTCCCCAGGAGGAGTGTGGGTGCAGGTAGGTGGGTAGAGGCCAAAATACAGCCCGGGCTCTGCTCACGTGGGATATGGGCCCAGAAGGAGTGCTTTTTTGTAATTCTCACAAAGGCAACCCACGGGCTGACCCCCTTGGGCCTCTTGGAATTCTGACAGCACCCACCGTGCTATAGCCACTCACACAGCAGGCCCCTTAAGCCATATGCTACCTTGCCTTGTGACCCAACTAGTTCCCATGACAAAACTTGTTATTTCCATAACTCCGCCAGCGCTGATTGCCTGCAGGCGCTTGCTTCTTTTAGTTCTCTTCTTCCCAACCGCCTCTCCCATTCCTATTTCATGAAACCTACCTTTCTTTTAAAACCCGGCGGGATGCTCACTCTTTCAGAGAGCCTTTCAGACACCACAGCTGAACTGCGGCCTCTCTCAGGCTGTTTGGTATCAGTCACAGCGTCTACTATACCCTGCCTCTGATAAGGACCATCATCCTTCAAGCATTCACTCGGCGCGGGTCGCTGCGCTAAACACTCTCCATACTTTTTCTCCCTGAATCCTCACTTCACTCCTGTTATTATGCCCATTTCACAGAGGAAGAAACTGAGGCTCAAGGGACTTCAAGACTTGCCCAGGTTTACACTGCTAGGAAGCAGCGGAGCAGGAACTGAACTGAGGGCTTCTGCTTTTAAAGCTGCCTGCTCTGATCAGGGTGGTTTTCCATAGACGTCGCGACCAGGTCTGAAACGCCAGCAACCTGAGGGTAGAAGCCACTGTGGGTCTCCGCAGGCCCAGAGGTGGGCTTCTGTAAACACTCCGCGAAGGAAAGAAGGCTGCCCTGGTGCAGCTTTACTCTTTCCCCAGATGAGCTGCCACTCCTCCAAGGCTCCACAGCAGACCCTTCGCCCACAGGGGCCCTACGGGCTCTTCGGGAAACATGAACGCAGCTCTGCGGCCGGGCACACGGAGACCCTGGAAGGGGCACCCGGGTCTGCGAGCGGAGAAGGAACCTCCGGAATGCGTGAGGCACTCCAACCACACCCAGCCGGGCCAACTTGTTTACGCCTCTTGCCCGGCCCAGCCCGGCCCGGCCCGGCCCGCCGCCCCGCCCCTCTCTCTCATCGCGTAGCTCCTCCCGCCGCGCCGGCCCTTCTTTTTGCCTCCTTCGCAGTCACAAGATCTCTCAGCGGCTCCCTTTCGGAATCCTTCCGCCCGTCCCCGCCCCCCTACCTTACAAACTCTCCTTGGTTCTTTCTCGACTGGTTAGCATCATCAGGAATGAGCAGAACTGCCCCTTCCTTCCAAAGGTGCTGCCGACCGCGGTCATCTGTCGTCGGGTTCGACGGGGTGGGAGGCGAGATCCCGCTGGGACTCTTTTTCGTTGCGGAGGCTGCAGCTGCCTCGTACATTTCACGACGGGGGGAGGTGCTGTACGTCCAAGATGGCGGCGCCCTGTAGGCTGGAGGAGCTGTGAGGTAAACAGCTGAGGGGGAGGAGACGGTGTGTGAGTATGAGGGTGTCGCCCCCTCCCTTTCATGGGGGCTTCTCAGGGAAGTCCTGGCACCATGGCCTCAGTCTGGGAGGCCCTGTGGGGCTGGGGCAAGGGGCTCTCTTGCCGGAGAAGGGACACCGGGAAGGGGGGTTCGGAGAGCTTTCCCCTCCCTCTAATTACGCGTTATCTCCGGCGGGGCCCGGCCGGGCTGGCGGGTCCCTGGGGAGGAGAGGCGGCCCCGGCCGGCACGTCGCCCCTCTTCGGCGACGGAGGGGACGGCTGCAGCCCCGCACCGCGGAGCCGAGTGCAGGGGTGAGGTGGGCCCGGTCGCCAGCCCCTCGCTGGGTTGGGTGACAGGTTCCCGCGGGGTGTGGAGAGCGGGGGCGAGACCCTCGGCTGGAGGGCGGGGCCGGGCGGTGGGGCTGGTCCCCGGGCTTGTTGAGAGGAGTCAGGGGTTGGGGGGGCGGGGGATGAATGGAGGCTGCCTGTGGGCATCAAGGACCCGCCTGGACTCGGTGTCTCCGCTGAAATTTGCATGACCGAGCGCGTCGCTCCGGGTGTGCTCGTGGGTATTTAATCGACGGTGAAAGACAGTTGCTTTCGAGTCAGCAGAGGTGATTCTTAAGAGGCAGCTATTTGCAGAGCCACTCCTAGACGCTCATTCATTCATTTGAGGAACTAGAGGGTGGAGAGCCCGCAGTCAGAGAGCCCTTTGAGAATGAAAGCTGTTTCTTTGTGTTTTCTGTTCCAGAGTTTTGCTTCGTGTGCTTTGGATTTGGGGGTGTGGGGGGAGGCTTTGGAGGGGGCGCGGTCCTCTTGACAACAGCAGCTTGTTTATGGGGCACTCGCTGTGCAAGTGCTTTCAAGTCATCCTCTCCTGTAGCCCTCGAGACAAAGGGGAGAGGCAGCCACTCTTAACGCCTCCATTTTTCAGATGAAGAAACTGAGGCCCCGAGAGAGGAGGGTCCCTTGCCCAAGGTCACCCCTCTGGGATTATGTGAGCCAGGACTGGAACTGGGGTCTGACTGCCTCCCAGACTGTGCTCCTGTCTCTATTTGTACACCCAAGACTCTCTCATTTATCTCTTATTTGATCAAAGCTGGCCCGTCATTCTTTCTAAGTAGGTGATTAGAATTAATCAGTTGGCCGAGGTCTGTGCATAAGTGCCTGTGTGTGTGTGTGTGTGTGTGTGTGTGTGTGTCTTTAATTTTGAGGAGGGGCACCCTTGCTTATATACCTTAGCTTTTGTTGGGGGTGGCAGTGTTGTGCCTGTAAACATGTTAGTCTAAATTACGCCGGAAAGTATTTGATGTTTTCATAAAACTCACGCGTTTACTGCAGAAAGAAGTCGTGCTAAAATCCTTGCTGGATTTTTTTATAGAAAGCATAGAAATAGCCCTTCACTTTACATAGCGTAAGCTGTAAAAGTACTGAAATAGAATAATACTCTTCTGAGATTCATAGGTTTATAATTTGGGGATCAACTTGGAGTCGTCTGAATTCACACATGCTGGCAAAGTGGAGCTGTAAATTTCGAGAAGCGTCATAAAACCAAACCTTGTGGGAGCCCTTGATTTACAGAGCAACCACCTGTGATTCTTAAGTTGACCATTCCTGAGTAAACCTGGAGCATGCACGTGTGAAAACTGATGTAGGGTCGTGTGCGGAAATGCACCTTTAACAGTCACGTATCAGGCCAATGAGGTGCCTCAGAAACACTGACAGATTCTTTGCTATTTCTCTGGGGAGTCACAGGTTCTCCCTCTAACCACCTGGTGTAAACTTAAGGGGTATTTATAGAGGGTGTCAATGGAAACTATCCTCTTACCAAACTGCATATCTTACCCAGACGCTCTTACATCACGTGCACGATGTAAGCTTTCTTTGCTTCACGCATTTCCTGGTGTCATGAAGACTTTGGGATGTTCCTAATTGCCTAGCTAGACAGATTCCTAGGCAGCTACACGCATTCTTACTTGTTTTCATTAAATTGGAGTGTCTCAAATCCTGTGACTCAGTTGTACTCTTCCTCACTGGTTTCTTAAGAGCAAAGACGTCCCATGCTGCTGCTGTCCGGGTGTGATAAGATGCCTTCTGTGCATACCTGTTTTCACGTGTGAGGCGAAACTGAACAGTCTTACTAGGACAAATCAAATACATGCCTGTCTATGGGATGTTTATAGAGTAATGAAATTACCGGAAACGAGAGATCTCTAACAGTAGCGACCGTCAGAACCTTCATGCACAGGTTATCTGGCCCCATAGTAGGCAGATTTGCATATTCGGTCTTTAAGGACACCCTGGATGTGTATTTTGGAAGAAGTCATAGGTGATTCTGATGTGCACCAGGGGTTGTGGACCAGTGGCTAAAGTAGCCACTTTGGCTATTTTGCTTTTAATTTATAATTTATTGCAGAGGCATTTCTTAAAATAGCTTCTAACGTCTGGTGTATATAGTGGTGGGTAAGTTTGGGGCTCTGAATTACAGCTGACTTGATCTTACAGATCTGTCTTCTTTCAGAGTTTGTTAAGGTACAGGTATGGTTCTTTTCCGGGTTCTAGGGCCATGGTAGACTAAAGTTAACTTTTTCTGGAATTAACTGGATATTCTTGGCTGCAGATGAGCCAAATACAGCAATACATCAACCATTTCAAGCTTTTCTAAAAGTCAAATAGCTTTCGACTTCTAACAAGCCACTAAGTTCTCTGAGCTTCGGTTTATTCATTTGTGAAATAAGAGAGTTGGATTGTAAATGAGTATTTCAAAGTCTAAATTTCTGAGATTTCAAGTCCTTCTGGGGCTTCAGTTAAAGATTCTACATTGATTGAATCAAAGTGTTAATGGCTTTATAATAACTGAGCAAATGGATGACTTTTAGTGCGACCTGTTTTTTCCTTTCCTTTATATCACATTTTAAAGAAGGTATTCCTTAGAAGTTCCTCATATTATAAATCTCTCTTTGAGAGATTAGTTTTATTTGTATTAGTTTTGTTTGTCATTTAAGTAGCTGCAAGCATGAAAGAAAAGTATACTCGATAGCATTTAAATCTTGAGCTTTTTGCTTTAAAAACACATATGTATTTATAATTAGCATATACTCAAAAACTGAACTTTCCCCCCTCAGTGTTTAGTTTGCATGAAATACTGATTTTTTCCATTGGTCTGAAAAAGGTTTTAGACCAATTAAATTGGTCTAAAATTACCATCAGCAATTTTAGATTATTCTTTTTCTGATTTACTTGTTAAGCATGTAGTTCCTAGACATTAGTAATTTAATGTCTAGTGTCTATTTTTGGGAGGGGGAAAATTTTAAAAAATATGTATATATAAAACGTATATAATCCCAGGACCTTGCTAATTTCTTCTTGTCCATTCTGTTGTGCAGTACTAACTTTTGTTCTATACAGGGAAGTAGCAAAAGGTTATAGAACACTTTTTAAGGTTGAATGAATTCAGATTGTCATCTAATGAGTAAAGTGCCCTAAAAACCTAGCTTTGATACAGAGCAAGACATGGTAGTTACTGGCCTAGAATTCACAGGTCACTTTCTAAAGTAAAGATAATGGCAATAGAAGCCAAGAAGTATTTGAGTAACAAGGGACAACTTTACCCTTCGGTCGGTGATGGAGGACACAATGGGCCGTGTTAAGAAAAAACAGATGTGGTGACTGAAATGTCTGCAGTTGTTAAGACCTGTGCTGCTCTGAGTAGTTCCACAGAGCGCACGAGTACAGCAACAAATGTGAAATGTATCCATTTTAAGCTACAGAACGACTGTATCAATGTTTCAAGTATAAGTGATTAAATGTAGACTTCTAAGGCTTATGTACCCATTTTGTTTAGTAGTAATATTGTTATAATAAAGTTTATATTTATTGGCACAGTGCCAAACAGTGTGCTATGTTTTTTACATGCGTGATCCTGTTAGCTCTTCCCACAGCCTTAAGGGGCGGGAGAGAGAGATGAGCACGCTGAGGCTTAAGGTCACTTATTCAGTGGCTGAGCTGGGATTTGAGCCCTGTTGGTTGACTCCAGAACACACACATTGAATCTTTCACTGTGATAAATTGTCTGAACTGCTGATCTCATAAACTAACTCAAAGGTCAATGGTTCTTAAGTTTTGGGGGGGCCTCCGTTACCCTCTGAGAATTTGTGGGAAGCTGTGGACCAAATATCCTTTTCTGTCCCATCAGCACCAAGAACAAAATTCATACAGATATGAAATTTTGGATATGGCTTCAGGAACTTTACAGACCCAGCCTGAAGCCCAGCTGATCATTCTAGATAGATTACTGCTCTTAAAAATGGACTTGGGCTTTAAAAAAGAAACAAACAAACAAAACAGTAGATAGGAAAGGCCCACGTCTTTTAAAGATGGACTATGTACTGTTTGTATTATAAATCATTTTCTTAAACTTTTATATTGAAAGGTTCTTTACACTTCACTGGGAGATCAACCTTAGGTGCCACATTAAAAAAAAAATTGTAAGTGGAGAACTCAGGTGTGTAACTTGCTAAATGCTTGTCAAGCTTGGCATTCAGTCTGTGTGTACCTTTAGCACCTGGCAGAATTCCACTGGGCTTTTTTCCCCAAGGTTTATGCACTATTTTTTTTCCTTTAGAACCTCAAAAGTATATATAAAATATATATTAAATATATATTTTTAATATTTCTTGCCTTCATCCTTCTTCCTAGACTAGTGGTTCTCAACCTTTTGTGGGCATCAGAATCGCCAGGAAGACCCCACTCCCAGATTCAGAGGTCTCTGACCACCAAGGCTCAAGGCCCAAGAATTTGCATTTCTAACAAATCCCCAGGTGATGCTGATGTTCCTGGTGTGAGGACCACATTTGAGAACCACGTGTGTTAGTCCTAGACTATCAAACCCTGTGCCTTTATTCCCTAGGATATTTCTGTTTTAGTCTTGTGAACTTGAAACCTAAAGAAATCTTAACAGTTTTCCTCAGATTTCTTTTAAGGGAAGCTCTGTTTTTTGAAACATACATGATATTTGGTTTATTTTCTTGGTAAATAATTTTGTTCATGCTAATAGAAAGTTAACACATAAGAAACATTATTTATAGATGAGCTACACCTTACCAAAATCAAGCTCTGTCCCTGCAGGCAGGTTACTAGAGGATTTACCTCTGAAATAGGGTAGGTATACGCTTCAGCAAATTGTCCTTCCAGGTCCCTCACGGCAAAAGTTCTGAATGGAGAATCTGGAGCTCTCCTGCCCCTGTTTATACGACCTAGAGAGGGACCACAACTGCTGAGACCATGTAAATCACACGTGACTACACATTTTGGCAGGTTTTGCTACCAGCTGTTTTACTTTCACACACTGAGTGGTATTTCCTACCCCTTTCTTTCCTTCTGTGCATTGGTAGGAAGAGTGAATTGGAGCTTGTATCTTACCTTTTTTGGAATGCTTTTGTGCTGAAGGCAATTTTATTCACTAGATAGATTACTACTCTAAGAAATCACCTGAGCGTTACTGAGCCAGAGTCAAACATCATTGTGTAGTAGTACATTATTAATTTTAATAAATTTATTTATTTATTTTTGGCTGCGTTGGGTCTTCGTTGCTGTGCGCGGGCTTTCTCTAGTTGCTGTGAATGGGGGCTACTCTTCGTTGTGGTGCGTGGGCTTCTCATTGCGGTGGCTTCTCTTGTTGCAGAGCACGGACTCTAGGCGTGTAGGCTTCAGTAGTTGTGGCACGTCGGCTCAGCAGTTGTGGCGCACGGGCTTAGTTGCTCCATGGCATGTGGGATCTTCCCGGACCAGGGTTCGGACCCGTGTCCCCTGCATTGGAAGGCGGATTCTTAACCACTGTGCCACCAGGGAAGCCCAGTAGTGTGTTATTGACATATTATTATTATCTGTATTATCTGTGTAATGTTTCTGTTCTACTTATACTGTACTTGATAATGAAATAGTCTATCTATGCCTGAACCTGTATCTGAATTGTCTTTGAATTTTTTTAGATAAAAACCTCAGTACAGAAAACAAGTTACAGTAAAGAGACATCTGCTTTTGTTTATACCTGTAGTTGTGTTTTTACATCGTAGAAAAGTTGCACAAAATTATCTAGGCGATGTGATACGCAGTTACATACTTTATGTGATTTGGGGTTCTGAGGAGTCCTAGGGGATAGAAGGCCACACACACACAGCACTGATTTTCCAAAAGTCTGAATATTCAGCTGATATTTTCAGATAAAATACTTCGTGAAGGCATTTAGGTACCTGCCAATAGTATTTCATAAAGGTATATTACAGCTCTCAGGTCTCCCATGGCTCGTAATGCATCTTGCCTAGGGCAGAGATGTGTGAAAAAATGTGTACAGGTCCTGCTAATGACATCTCTACATGGCTGTTGAGCTGGAGTTTGTGTGTACCCCACATATACACACCATCTCTCTGTAAACACCTACAGAATGAAATGAAGGTGAAATGTGAAAACAAGTTGACCTATGTTCCTTCTGCTTAATCTCAAAACACTAAAGCACAGAGCTGTCATCTTCCTCAAACCTACCCTTTATTTCTATTCAAAAAGACTTGTAGAAGTGCAATTGCAGTGTTGCTTTCTGGTGAGAATACAACTTTTGGGTCCAAGAGGAAGAGTCCAGATCTGAGGGCATGTTTCTTTTTTAATTTGGCTTTCGAAGATAAGAACATGGATTGGCCCTGTTATGCTCTGACAGGTGTTTCCATCCATACCCCTCAAGGGTACACATTTTTTGAGGAGGGTCTTCTCCATTCCTCACTTCTGATCAGGAAGTTCACAGGTCGCATGATTTTACCTAGTAGTACCTCCATAGGGCAGGATTTAAATATAAATGAATAAGTAAACACTTAAAAATATAAATAACGCCAGGTAGCCCCTGACTGGCCAACATTTATCACCATTACCATTTTTTAGCATAGCAATAAAGAAGGTAAGAAGTCTTAATGTCGAGCATTGGACAAAAAACATTCTGATTTCCTATGCCAGTTCCTTTATCTAGGACAGTGATCCTGGCTAGGCAGGCTATAAGATCTCATCTTGTATACATCCTAATTTTACCCTTGCCTTAGATACGCCTTTTCAGGTAAAAGATCCAACTGGGATTAATTGCAAGAGGAAGTCTACATGACTCAGTGGAGTAGCAGCTGAAGCTAAGATTCTGAAGATGAGAGGCTCCAGTGTTTTAATTCTAGCTCTTTTGGCTGAGTGACTGTGGCTGGGCAAGCACCCCCTGTGTGAATGGTTTCGTTGGCCTTTTTGGAAAGCCAGCCTGCCTTCCAGCTCTGCACGCACACTTGCAGTATGCCACTGAGGACCACAGTTAACGGCGTTAATGCCTGGAATGTGTTCTACAGGGAAATGTAATTACCGCGTCATCTGGAGCAAGAGGTTTTAATTGTTAGAGAGCTGCTCAACACACTAGTTCAACTTTGACCAGGATCGTATGTGGAACAGCTCGTTTCCCAGCTCTTCCCTGTTCAGTGTAATTAGACATATGTCGTGTATGAGGTTCAGCTTTTCATATCTGTATTCACCCCTGGAATGGCTACCAAAGAAGCTGATGCAATCTTTGTTGACTTGAACAGGGTATATTTCCCCCTTGTGTGCCAGATGCTGCAATAGGCCCTGGGTCCCCGTCCCCATGGAGCTTACAATCTAGTGATCAGGCTGTACCTAAACCTAGTTTGAAGGGCCCACATTTTAAAAGCAAACTGGAATGTATTTACATATACTCATATTTTTATTTATTTATTTATTTATTTTATTATTTTTTTTCTGTACGCGGGCCTCTCACTGCTGTGGCCTCTCCCGTTGCGGAGCACAGGCTCCGGACACACAGGCTCCGCGGCCATGGCTCGCGGGCCCAGCCGCTCCGCGGCATGTGGGATCTTCCGGGATCGGGGCACGAACCCGTGTCCCCTGCATCGGCAGGCGGACTCTCAACCACTGCGCCACCAGGGAAGCCCCATATACTCATATTTAACAAGGATATTTAATATGAGGTAATTTAGGTAGAAAGCAGGGCAAAAAGGGAAAGAAAATAGGGAGAAATGATAGCTGTTCTCAAATATTTTATGCTTGTCATGTAGAAGATTAGATTAAGGTTGTGTGGTTTCAAAAGCAGAATTCAACTTTGTACATTTATTTAAGAAATATTTTAACTCCTAATCATTCAGTGAACAAGTCCCAGGCACTGCGGCAGCTGCAAGAGGCACAGTACTAGAGAAGCCCCTGTCTCTCCCTGGCTGGAACTGCTGTTCTGGTGAGGGGGACATATTCAGTAACTAATTACACTTGTTTAGTTGGTTGTGGTCCATGAGACCAAGAAATACAGGCTGCTGAGAGTATGTGATGGGGCCTGACCTGGTCTGGTCCTGAGTGGAGGGAAGCGAAGGCTTCTCTGATGAAGCGCATGTTTAAGCTGAGGTTTTTCAGGGTGAAGACTGAGCTTGGGAGGGGGGCAGAGGTGGAGTCTCTCGGGCATAGGGACAACACGTACCTGGTCCTGAAGTGGGGACGTGTGTGGCTTGGCTGAGAATCTGTGTGGCTAGTGGGGCAGGGCCGTGGGGAGGGAGGAGGCGTGGTGGGTTTGAAGTGATGCGGACCCACCAAGCGCTTCGTGCCTGGCGCTGCTCTTCCTCTCGGGCTACTCGGGTGGTTTCTCTCTGCCACGCACCGTGCCGAGGGCTATGGGTGTTCCTCTCCTGCAGGCCTCACGCAGCCTTAGGAGGTAGATGCCACCGTTCTTCTCACTGTACAGGTGACGTAGTTTAAGGTTGGACATTAGAGACTTAGGATAAATCACCCAAAGTTACACAGCTACTCAGTGGCAGAGGTTGGATTTCAACTCGGAGCTCTTAATTCTGGAGCCCATCCTGCCCATGCATTTCCTGCCCATTCGTTTATAGCTCTAATAAAGACAGTTAACAAAAGGCAGAGTTTACAAGTTCAGCACAATATAAAGAATATTCCAGCAGCCAACTGTTCAGAAATGTAGACGGGGAGAGGCATGTGCACCCAGTGATTATAAGTGTTCATTCCAGCGGAAACCAGATGGCCACCTGTCAGGGATGTGCAGTAGGAAAGAGGTGGAAGCCAGTGAATCCTGAACTTCCTCTGATTGCGTCTGGGATCTCACTTCACTGTGAGATTGATATTGACAGATGCGTGTTTCTTCTCTTCAGTGACCATGAAAGACACCAGGTTGACAGCACTGGAAACTGAAGTACCAATTGTCCCCAGAACAGGTAAGGTACAAACTCAGTCCGGTGGTTGGGGGAAGGTGGAAGAGAATCATTTATCCTGTCTGTGGCTCTACTAGGGCAAAGATGTTTCTTTGCATTCAGGATTAACGTTGATGGTTTTAGCTACTTGCCGGGAACTAGACCTTCTGTGTCGTGAAGTAATTAGTCAAATTACCGGTAATTTTTTAACTGCTTATTCCGTGCCAGGCATGGTGTTAAGTGCATTCTATGGTTATTTTGTTCTTCACAGCCACACTTTTGGTGTACCTCCGTTTTACAGATGAGGAATTGGGCTCTGAAATGTTACATAATTTTCCTAAGGTTGTATAGTTAGTACCTGGTGTACCTGCTACTCAAATCAGTTCATTCTAGAAGCAGTCTAAGCGTTGGTTCTAACGCCTAGATAAAATTGAAGCCTGTGTGTCTGAGCAAGTCATTTAACTAGCACAGAGGTTCTCATCCCTGGCTGTGCCTTAACAATCCACACGGGCATATAAAACAAGCCAGATGTCCTGTCTGGACCCCACCCCTTAACCTGCTCAGGATTGTGTGGACTCTCCAGGTGATTGTAATGTACGTCCTGGACTGAGGACCCCTGAACTAAGGAATTAGTATTTACATTGTAACGTGGCTTTATTTATTAATTGTCTTAATTAGTTTTTTGGGGATGAGTTGCATGCTATCGTGGTTTCTAGGAATTGGAGGAGTCCTGGAATATATCCTTCCTAAATATTGAGGCTTTGGCATTTCTAATGCCCGTGGATATTAGTGGATACTAATGTAGTCTGAGTGACCTGACTGATCCCTGAGCTCTAATTTTGAGTTTACTGGCAGGAGTGTGCAGTGCAACAGCTTTCTGTGTCTGCAGGAAGGGTGTAGGGGAGATAGGGAAGTGTTTGGTCTGCTGTCCTTATACACAGATGGCTAATGGGATTCATTTAATGCCTCACTGGTTGCTATTTGCTGTATTCTGTCACTGTCTTCCTCACCTTACCTCCTAGGAATTGTGAAATAAGGTGGAGATTTTTGCCTTAAAGATGGTGTCTGTTCACAGACAGGGACTTAATACAGATTGTAGACTGTCTAACAAGAAGGTGGCAGTATTGCTCCCTCACGAGTAGGGGAAGCTTTCTAAGTTTGACTTTTTACTTTCAGATATTTTATGTGTACTTCACCCTGTCCTTTGTCGGAAATCCACTGCATATGAATTTGAACCCAAAGTCAGATGGTCATGATCAAATCATTGAGACCCAAGCTGAACATCACACATCACAAGTCTCAGGGTTTTTTTTTTCCATTTATTTATTTATTTTTTGGCTGCATTAGGTCTTCGTTGCTGCGCACAGGCTTTCTCTAGTTGCGGTGAGCGGGGGCTACTTCATTGTGGCGTGCAGGCTTCTCACTGCGGTGGCTTCTCTTGTTGCAGAGCATGGGCTCTAGGCGCACAGGCTTCAGTAGTTGTGGAGCACGGGCTTAGCTGCTCCACGGCATGTGGGATCGTCCCGGACCAGGGATTGAACCCATGTCCCTTGCATTGGCAGGCGGATTCTTAACCACTGCGCCACCAGGGAAGTCCCACAAATCTCAGATTTTATTAAACATTTTTCAATATTGCATTTGTATTCCGTTTTAGTAGTCAGATTGTTAAAATTTGAAATTTTAACAAATTGGTCAGCTGTGTCAGCTGCTAGATTGTTCCTGGGTTAACACGTGTGTGATACCGGAAGGACATTTGTCTTCAGCTGCCGCGTTTAGTCCCATCACTAACCTTTTTAGACAAAGCAGAATGTAATTCGGGAAAGTTTCTGGTACATTGTTTTCTGGAAGGAACGTGTACTTGGGATTCATAGCTTGGGCAAGCCTCAAGGATCCTTCATTTTCAGCTACTAAAAATTGTTGACAATCTATACCAATCATTTTGAAAAGCTTTTTGATTAAATTTTTAGCCTCCATATGCACACAACTACAAGAAATTGTCTTCTTAAAACAGTTTTGTACAGTCTGTTTTGAAATTTGATTAGTGAGTACAAAATGTGTTTGAGTTATTTCATTTCTTCTTAACATTGTTTTCTTTTCTTCATGCTCTATATATTCTTTATGTTTGGCTTGAAGATGATTTATCATGGATATTGTTGACTGTGATTTTGGGTTTTTTTCATGTCATAAAATTGAGGTGACAGGTTGGCATTTTATTTTTAATTCACACTCACAAGATGTGAGATATTCCCAAATATGACTTTTTCATATTTGGTTTGGTTTATTCAAAGGTGGTGACTAAGAACCCCCGTTGGTTTAGATTGGGTGATGGGGGAGGCCTCTCAGAGATGGTGTGACATTTTGAGCAGAGACTTGAAACAAACAGCCACACGAGGATCTGGGAGAAGAGCAACAGCAAGTGCAGAGGCCTGAGCAAGAAGCTGTTTTCCTGAGTTTTAGGAGCCTGAGACTAGAGCAGAGAGACGAGGGGGTGGAGTGCTGTGAAACGAAGGCAGAGGGAGTGGGGACTTCACAACTGGCCCAATCTGGTGGAGCCTTGCAGGCCCCTTGGGAGCTGGCGCTTATTAGCTCCGTGGGAAGCCACTGGATGATTTTAAACAGGGGAGTGAAAGATTCTGATTTCCCTATTTCAGAGTCTTTTGTGGTTGCTTGGTGGCAGATAAGTTGTAGGGCGAGGGTAGTGAGGGAGCCTGCTGCTCCCTTGTCTCCAAGGGGGGATGATGGGGGCTTGGGCTGGGGTGACAACAAAAGGGATAAGTCAGTGGGTTTGCCAGCGGATTAGATGGGAGGGTACGAGTGGTGGAAGAGCACGGATGTCACTTAGACGTTTGCTAGAGACTGATGATCATGCCTTTTACTGAGGTCCAGGAGACTATCAGAGTGACAGGTTTTGGGGTGGGGAGTGGGTGTTGAAAGTCATGGTTCCCTAATGTAAATTTGTAGGATACAGAAATGTATTAACTAAATATTGACTTTTGGCTTCTCCTGTCTCCTATTTTCTATACTTGGTTACTTCCAAGATGGAAGAGAGACTTTCATGGCTGAAGTGGATGCTTCATGTGCCTGTGGTGCTAACATCTCAGGGACTTTCCCCTTATCTTCTCTAGGCTGTAAAGTGTGTTTAACATGTGTGCAACTCACCCATTCCCACCACATCCAGATGGAGCTGGTCCCTTCCCTCCTTTGTGTACTCACTAAATCATGTCCATATCCTGCTCGTGTACATATAGTTCTTCATTGCACTTCCTAAGTCTGTCTTCCCTACTTAGCATCCTGCACTCAGTCCCTCAAGAAATATTTGAATAAGTTTAAAAGGGGAGATATTCCAGTCATGGAACTAATTCTAAAAGCTTATGATTGAACTCCCGTGAGGGCTTTTTAGAATGTCAAAAATCCTTGAACTTGAGGCACTTAAATGAAGAATCCCACACAAAGCCCATGATTTATATTTTTTCTGAGGTTTAAAAAATGTGGTTAAAAGGTAGAATTTTAGAACTGGAGAGAAGAGCAACGAAAGCTTGTTGCCAAAAATAGATACTAATGTACGTTAGAATAAAACCTTATTTTTGCTTTCTATAAAGCATTTGGAAAGAGTAGGCTCCAGAAATCAGACTTTTATACCTAAATTACATTTACAATCTGAAAAACAAGCTAGGTGACCCATGACGGTCAGCCCTGAGTATCGCCAAGGTGACTGGATGGGCGCCATCTTTGTTTAGATTTGAGCTCATGTCACTCTGCTCTGGGCTGCCTGCATTTGGAAGAACAGCTCTGACATTACTGTCTTCTGAATATACAAAAGACAAACGCGGAGTCTCACTAGCCTGAGACTGGGTAAGTAGCAGTTTTATTGGAACAAAACAAAACTTAGGGACAAATTACTTTTAAGCCTGAGAATCATTTGTGATTTACCTGAAGTAGAAATGAATGTGGAGGCTAGCTAGATAAATGTGCTCTTCCAGTCATCTTGAAAGTGGTGGCCCAAAGATTTTTACCAGTGTTCTTTCTGATAATATGTGAGTACTACTCAGCGAGTGTTTATCTGTGCCGGGTGCTGTGCTAACTGTGTGATACACGTTATGTCATTTAATCCTCTTGGTGAACAGTAAACCCTGACAGGTTGGTATTATCTTCACTTGTAAATTTAAATTAATCCAACTCACAATAAGGTGAAATTTTATTGTTTTCAGCTTTGAACTTTTACAATAAAATCTTACCAGTTATGGTCTCACATTTTGAGTCCTTTGAAATTGACTTCCTTTATGATTTACCTGTAGGATTTATATTTATGTAAATATGAATTTGTATTATATTCCTACATCATACTTTCTATATCAGGATTTTCTATCAAAAATGCATTTATACATTTTAATTCATTTTTCTGGCTAATGAATTTCTGATTCACCAAGAGCAAAATCAGTGAATATCACCAGGTCGTAATTAAACCAGAGCATAGATGATAGTAAGTTACTACTCACCAGTTTCAGGGGTCATTGCTACACTAAATTTGGCATCCTTGGAGGAGCTTAACTCTTTAGCGGAGTTTTTCCTTAGCGTGGTGTTTCTCAAATGCGGCTTATTTATCACCCATATAAGAATTATTCTGGGGTGCTTATTAAAATGCATATTCCTAAGCCCACAATTCAGTTCTGGAATGGGCCCAGGAAGTTAGATCCGAGGTGGTTTTGATACACACTGAAGCCTGAGAACTGCTACTTTAGCTTACCCAAAGACAAGCAAATAGAAAATAAGAATATGTTTTAATGTGACTGCAAGTGACGTATACAATTTTGGCCTGGGAGCTGAGGCATCTAAGTTCTGCTTTACTGTGTGACCTTGGCAAAATTATTTATCCTTTTTGAGTATCCATATTCTCATTTGTAAAATAAGGATAATATCTGCTTACCTCACAGTTGCTGTGAGGATCAAAACCACAAGTTAGTTTAAGGTCACATTTATGGGCTTAGTGCTTTGAGTGAAGCAGATTTCGGCTCAAATTTCAGTTCTCCCTGGTTTTGCCTCCTGCTAGCTTTTTGACCGTAAGCAAATGGGGTTGATCTTTGTTCCTCTCCCTGTAAAATGGGGACAAAAGAGCCAGTCATACTGTAGTTATATAAGGAGTGTATTTGATGATGTTTGTGAAAGGTGTGCAGTGCCTGTCTAATAAATGGTAGCTGTCTTTACTTGGTTTTGAAAATATAGCTTTAGGGACCATAGTGGGGAGAAATGAATAATTGTAAATGTGTATAGTGACACTGGAGAATGAGCTGCTTTTTCTCTATGAAGATAAGGTGACTGCTCCACTGCCATAAAGGACTGGGTTTTTGAAGGTGCAGGGTTCCCCCGTTCATGCCTACTTCCCTGTAACTAGCAGCATTTGAGTGTGTGGTAGATATCTGGGATGAGGAGCGTACACTAAAAATAGAGGAACCATCCCTGGTTCAAATGAGGTTTATGCACTTGTGACCTAACTGGCCATACTAACTTCTAGACTCTGATGGGGTTGTCAAGAAGAAGATAGCATGCTTTCAGTTCTTTTTCTGAAAATAGTTCATCTACTCTTTAGATCACTGATTTGAAACATAAACATAGTCTTAGCCAAAACCCAAGGTAGAATCAGAGTAGGAATAAAACTTAGATTTAGTCCCATTATTAAGTTGCTGTGATGATTCCAACTGGTATTGTTCTTTTTTTTTAGGTTTCTCTCTGTTGCATTCCCTAGAACTCCTCTTCATAAATTTGTCAAGGACAGAATTATTTACACGCCCCAGCTTCTTTTATCAGCAAACTTCTGGACAAACTTTTCACTGCTTCGAATATATGCTCCGTTTGTCTGGCAGGTAGTTTTTTGTGGGGAAAAATGGGGCCATTTTGTTACACCATCCCTCTTCTTTTTTTCAGTCTGGTAGTGGCACCAATGAAGAGCCTTCAAAGTCTTTAACACACATCCTGGACCCAGCACAGCGCATTTGTGTAAGATAATGGCCCAACAAGCAAATATTGGGGAGCTCCTCTCCATGTTGGATTCCCCCATGCTGAGTGTGCGTGATGATGTAACAGCTGTCTTTAAAGAGAACCTCAATTCTGGTAAGCAGAATCATACCCTGGTTAGCTTATCTGCTAATCAGACGAGATTGACCTAGAGGTGACTAGAATCCTACTGATAAATTTGGTTTTCATCTTCTAAAGAGCGTCTTTAAAACCACCAAGGAAAAGCATACATCGGTGGATTCATTCTACATGTGTTTCAAGCTTTTAGTTAGGGAAATACTCAAATATACACGCAAACATAGAAGAGTCACATAATGAACCCCATATACCCAGCCTTTCCTGTTTCATCTTACCTCCCTGACTTCCCCCCACCCAGGTATTTTAAAGCACATCCCAGGTATATCGTTTCATCTGTAAATCACATGTGATTTTTCATATGAAACATGCTTAGCCTCTCTTTTTATCAGAGAACTATAAATTTACACAGTGCCCTTTCCTGCTTACCAGGTTGGCTGAAATCCAATCTTGGTCATGGAAATGGGCACTGTTAGCCGGCGAGTACATGCGTGCTCTGCCCTTCTGGAGTCTCTGTCATCAACTGAAAAGCATGTGCCATTCGGCTCACAGACGTATAAGAATCTGTATTTCATTATAGCCTTGAATGAAATGTAGTGGAAACTTGGGAAAACCTAAGTATCCTTCAGCAGGTGGATGGTTAAATTAATTATGTAGAGCCATGCCGTGGAGAACAAGGAGCTCAGTAAAGAGAATGAAGCAGGTCATAGATGCTGTCATGGAAAGGTGTCTACAACACCTTGCTGAGTGGAAAAAAACACACATACACAGACCATGGGTATAGGGACATGGGGCCTAGATGTGTGTGATTGTACAAGTGTGAAAAGTTTTGAAAGGACATGAACCAAACCCAAGGGTGTTTGTCTCTGGAGAGTGGGCTGGGAGGCAGGTGGTGAGGAAGATGTTCACTTGCATGTTATGTACTTTCATATAACTTGAATTGTTAACAATAGACATGAATTATTTTTGTAATTAAAAAAGCAATAAAAAAAGAAGATAGGGGACTTCCCTGGTGGTCCAGTGGTTAAGAATCCACCTTCCAGGGCTTCCCTGGTGGCGCAGTGGTTGAGAGTCCGCCTGCCGATGCAGGGGACACGGGTTCGTGCCCCGGTCTGGGAAGATCCCACATGCCACGGAGCGGCTGGGCCCGTGAGCCATGGCCGCTGAGCCTGCGCGTCCGGAGCCTGCGCTCCGCAACGGGAGAGGCCACAGCAGTGAGAGGCCTGCGTACTGCAAAAAAAAAAAAAGAATCCACCTTCCAGTGCAGGGGACGCGGGTTCGATCCCTGGTTGGGGAACTAAGATCCCACATGCCTTGGGGCAACTAAGCCCGTGCTCCACAACTACTGAGCCTGCGCGCCACAACTAGAGAGCCCGTGTGCCACAATGAAAGGTCCCACATGCTGCAGCTAAGACCCGATGCAGCCAAATACATAAATAAATTAATATTAAAAAAAAAAACAAGAAGATAGTATTTCATGTGCTCTTACGGCTATTTAGGCAAATAAACTTGGTATTATCCTATTGTTAAACCTAAATTCATTTAAGGAAGCAGAAATACAACACTTCATATAACTTTGGGTAGCATACAAAGAAACGTTTTCTGGATTTTGTGACAGGCAACTATTTGAGGTAAGTTTAGAGTGTTAAAGGAAATTATTATAAACTGCCCTTTTCTTTCTGTAGACCGTGGTCCGATGCTTGTGAACACCTTGGTGGATTATTACCTGGAAACCAATTCTCAGCCTGTATTGCACATCCTGACTACCTTGCAAGAGCCACATGATAAGGTAACTGCTGGAACTAATGGGAGGGATTTGATACATTTTCTATGAGCGGTGTGACTGTCTGTGCAGCCCCAGTGCACAGTCTGTCCAGAGCTCACTCCTTCAACTTATGCGTGCCGTTGACGATACTGCCCCCCGAGTATAACTACAAATAAAAACAATTGTCAGGACCTATGTTTCCTGAAAAGTTTTCAAAATACAACATATTCAAGAGACTTTTAAGGCTCTTTCTGCTTAAAGAAATCCTGTAATCCTAAACTATAATTGTATAGTGACAGTTTGATCCATCAGGTACCCATCTTTAAACCCATGCTCTGAGTAGGATTTTCAGACTTTTAATCAATATGGCAGAATCTGTTAAGTGTGGGCAGCTAATGGGACTAATTGATTAGTGCTGTTTCACAGCACTAGGCACTTGGAAGACTCCTTCATGTTTTGTTTTTGCTTTTATTTTTGTTGATGGTAAATAGCTAACATAGCATTGCAATTGCAGATTTTGGTACATCTTGAGTTTGTATGTGCTAGTGATTTACTTGACTGGGATTTGAAGGCCTTGCCATTGTCTGCCTTTTGCAGTACATCTTGGGTTTTTTTTTTTACTCTGGGCTGAATTTTTTTTTTTTTTTTTTTTTTTTGCGGTAAGCGGGCCTCCCACTGCTGTGGCCTCTCCTGTTGTGGAGCACAGGCTCTGGACGCACAGGCTCAGCGGCCATGGCTCACGGGCCCAGCTGCTCCGCGGCATGTGGGATCCTTCTGAACCGGGGCACGAACCTGCGTCCCCTGCATCGGCAGGCGGACTCTCAACCACTGCGCCACCTGGGAAGCCCTGGGCTGAATTTTAACTTCTACTACTACCTGATTTATATCTGGGGCCAAATCCATGTAGGCTGGGCTATGGGAGCAATAAGTAACTGCTTCCAGCAGGATCCCATGAAGCTTCAACAACCTACCACAGGCTTATTATAACATTGGTTATTATAAGAAGTGGCCTATATGTATTACAGAAAGAGGGCCTATGAAGGAGTCTCTCCCCGGCTTATAGACCTGTATTGTGGCATCTTCTTTCAGAAGGTGCAAACTGGCTTCCCTCTCTCAGGCCAAATGCAACAGTGTGTTGTTTGCTAGCATGGTTTTAAAAAATCTTGAATTTGATCTCTACCTGCATGAGCCTTTCTTTACATCAAAGGGAAGACTTGAGAGACTGGGCTATATCTCTGCTGCCTCTCCTTGTGTGAACTTCATACATTCATGTGTGCATTTCCCTTGGTTCCCTTGGTTTTTCCCAGCTTTATTGAGATATATTTCTCTTGTTCTTGTGCATTTTCAGCACCTCTTGGACAAAATGAATGAATACGTGGGCAAAGCCGCCTCTCGGTTATCCACCCTCTCGTTACTGGGCCACGTTGTGAGACTGCAGCCGTCTTGGAAGCATAAGCTCTCTCAAGCACCTCTTTTGCCTTCTTTACTAAAATGTCTCAAGGTACGGTGTTTGTAAGGATTTGAATGAAATAGCTTTGTGAATATAATTTCTGAAATCCTGCGTACGTTAAAGCAAGCAAGCTATATTTTAACTTTGAGAGTTTGAAAACTTCTGGGCATTTGGTTTTTCTCGAATGTAACTTGGTCCAGAATAGGTACGTAGTAAGCTCTCAGTGCATCACTGCGACTATTGCAATATGTTTGGTCCAAGCAAATGTGGTAACATTTCGGTCAGGTTGGTTGACATTATGCTGTTCCAGCCCTCTTTGATTTCATCGTTGTCTAGCCTTTCCTCCGTTGAAAACATACTGGTTTGTCTTGGGGAAACCCCCATTTCTAAGTTCTCTTTTGGCTAATAGAAAAATGGCTGAAAGGCTCTTTCAACTATTTAGGAGCATGTTCTGGTTGCAGCTGAGTTGCAGTCTACGTTTTTGCACTAACCGTAGTGCGTTTTTCTACAGAGGGAGTCAAAACCAAAGTAGAACTTTTAGTTTCTAAAAGTTCTAAAAAGTTTCTAAAAGTAGTGCTTTTAGTTTTGACCGTGGCTTGCTGAAATACTCAGCGTTATTTGCTTAGTCTGTTTTAGTTCCTGGACTGGTTTCCTATCTATAAAATAAGGAAATGTGGTTAATCCGAAGTACCTGTACCTCACAGAGATATGACATGAAAATATCCAGTAGTGTTTGTTCCAGAATGGCAGTGCCTTTGGAGTCATCCGACACAGCACCATGCAAATTGATTTTTGTCTCTGCCAACAAGGGTAACTGTTTTAATCTCCCTAGAGGTGGATCTCAAGGAGTCATATTGGTAGGGTATCATAAAAATGTGCATTTAATGTTAAGGAAAAGCAGGAACAATTTTAACAATTTTTTTAAGTGAATGGATTGATGAGGATATAATCCGATTTTGAGGCACACTGTGTAGTTCAGATTGCAAAATACTTATCTTTTCCAAAAAGATAAGCCTTGAAAATTACTTACGGACTGTTATTCAAACCTTCAGTAAGAATGTTTTGTTAACCAAAATTAAGGTTAGTCCTTTTTACCCAAACTCATTATAGATTCTTGATTCTCCTACCAGTATTGTATGTTCTTCCTACTAAATATCCGCCGTAACAAATGGCTTGGTGCTTGATGTAAAAGCTAAATATATTTAAAACTTTATTTCCGGACTCGTAGATTCCTTTTTTAGTAGGAATAATGAATGTCTTAGCCTGCATGGTAGTCTTTTGATTAATATCTTGTTTCTTCAATCTGAATTCCAGTTACTTGGCAAACATTCATAATTTAATTATGGATCATGTGAGCTGCTGTAGCTAGTCTGAGTTGATTCATTATTCATTGGTTATTAAGTGTCTTCAATTAGTCTAAATTTATATGACTTGATATTTAAACTGTAGACATCGTCAGAGGTCACCATATCTTCTTTTATTTGCTGGTCTCTAAATATTGCTGTGAAGGTGAGCCATTAAGTAGACTTGTTAGTGCTATACTAATTTCTTATTAAATTATACTTCTGTTGTAATCCTTTGAAAATAGTGAATGACTTGTCAATGTATAAGGTTCTTTTTAATTGACTTTTAAAAAGTAAGTATTTTATGATTTGGTTGAATGAACAAGAAGAGCAGCATTCTTTTGTTCTGTTAAAAAGCAGCTTCTTGTGCTTCCCTCCAAGGGCTATAAATAGCACATCCTAAGTCTCTGGGTTTGGGTGTCCCCAAGCCCCGTTCAAGCCCCTACCCCAGATGAGTTTGGTGCATCAGCGTGGTCCCTGCAGACTCAGCATGGTCGGGCTGGCCCCCAGTGGCTTTTGGTTGCATCTGTTTCAGTGTTGTGCCCCCACCCTTAGGGGTAGTAGGATAAATCTGTGCTGGGCGTCTAACCTGTGACCCCTTGGTGTTAGAACCTCCAAGTGTGTGGATTCTAATGCTGCACCTGACAGGTGTTTCTTCTTTCTTGACCATCCCTCCTGCAGATGGACACCGATGTCATTGTCCTCACAACAGGGGTCTTAGTGTTGATAACCATGCTACCAATGATTCCACAGTCGGGGAAACAGCACCTTCATGATTTCTTTGATATTTTTGGCCGTCTTTCGTCATGGTGCCTGAAGAAACCAGGTAAAGATCTCCTTCTATACCTGTCATGCCCCACCAAGTGAGTGCTTTCATGATTGATTGACAGGTCATGTGCTGGAAGGGAAGGACATGTAGAATTCTAAAGCTGAAATGGCTGGTTGTCACCAGCCAGATGAGGAAATACCTCAGGTACGTCCACCAGAGGCACAAATAAGAAGCATGACTGTTGGGACTTCACTGGTGGTCCAGTGGTTAAGACTCCATGCTTCCAGTGCAAGGGGTGCAGGTTCGATCCCTGGTCAGGGAACAAAGATCCCACATGCCGTGTGGCACGGCCAACACATTAAAAAAAAAAAAGAAGCAGCACAACTGTTGAGATACCTCCCTTATTTTGTTGGCTTAAAAGGATTAGTTGTCAGAGAAACTGAGTGGTAGGTACAACTTGCTGATTTTCAGTAAACTGAAAAACAACTTCAGTCTGTGTCCTAGCAGTACAGGACTAAACTTGTGGTACATCTTTGTCTTCCTCTGCTGGTCTATAGTGACAGAACACAAGCTTCTGGTTCAGAGAACTTGTCCATCGTAAATGTGGAAGGAGCAGAGAGAGTGCAGCATGTCCTAATCAGTGTTCTAGTTTCCGATACAGTGGGGTTTTGTTTCCATATCGACAGGTAGTACAGCTCTATCAAAATGATTCAGAAGCTATATAAGCACGCGAAATTTGGAATCCTTTGGTCATCCCAGCATGAGATATTCGTGTTGAAAGAATGAAATGTGTCAGCCCTGGGAAATGGAATACTCTGGCTTCCTGTGCAGAATTAAGTGACAAGCCTGAGGCGCATATGATGCCGGCTTGTCTCGTAGGCTTTTCCTGGGGAGAAAGAAATGGCCTGTCCATTAATTTAGAGGAGCTTTATGTATACTGTGGACTTGGGGTTTTCCATAGGGTCTAGGTAATGCTAGATGAATTAAGTTTTCTATTTCTCCCATTCTTAGCTCTTTAAGCTTATTTCTGGGTGGTAGTTTTTCACTCTGTAGTTACAAATCTGCATAGCTAAGACTACAAACTGATTTTAAAACATTCTCACACATTCGTTCCACAAATCTATGAACGCCTCTTACGCATCAAGCCCAGTACGAGGCAGTAAGGGTACAGAGGTGAGTGAGTCGGTGCTGTTCTCAAGAGACGTGTACTGAGTAGGGCCGTGGAGAAGTGTGACTACAGATTTCAGGGAGTACGGTTGTAAAGGTGGTTCAGTGTTATGAGAATGTCTGGGGTCCTATTTTGGGGGTGACTGGAGAGGAGGGCAGAGATTAGATCAGTGTGAGCCTTTATGGGTCACTCTAAGTAGATGGGAGTTTATCCAGAGGCCATGGGGAGCCACTGATGGATTTCAAACAGGGGTGTCCGGTGTGTTCAGATTTGGATTTTAGAAAACCGCTCTTACTTACTTACTGCCTTTGGAGCAAGGTGGGAGCACACGTACGCAGGGAGTCATGCTGGCAGCCCTGTGCTCGTGTCTGTTTCACACACATCAGTCTTGGGTTCAGCTCGGTGACTTTCAATGGTTTTCTTTTTTAGGCCACGTAACGGAAATCTATCTCGTCCACCTCCACGCCAGCGTTTACGCTCTCTTCCATCGCCTGTATGGGATGTACCCTTGCAACTTTGTCTCCTTCCTACGTTCTCACTACAGTATGAAGGAGAACCTGGAGACTTTTGAAGAGGTGGTCAAGGTAAGTAACAAAAACTCATTGATTTGCTACATAGCATACTGTGTAAGTAGGCTGCATTTATAACTTTTGTATTAAATGATAGACAAGGAAATTTTGAAAAGAAATTCAGCCTTCTCCCTGTGCTGCCCTCTGCCCCCAGCCCTGGTAACCACTGATCTATTTTTTGCCTTTATAGGACTTGCCTGTCCTGAACATTTCATTTATATGGGATCGTATAATATGTGGTCTTTTGTTAATGGCTTCTTTCACTTAACATAATGTTTTGGGATTCATCCACGTTGTGGCATGTATCAGTACTTCATTCCTTTTTATTGTCAAATAATATTTCATTGTGTAGAAATTGCACAGAAGTTAAGCCTTTTATAACTTGTCAACCCAACCTCTTCTAGCCAATGATGGAGCATGTGCGAATTCACCCAGAATTAGTGACTGGATCCAAGGACCATGAACTGGACCCTCGAAGGTATAGAAACTGAACTAGTGACACAGAATTTTATAGGCTCACTTAAGAAATTGAAAATGTGACCTCGGAGATGTCCCTTTTGAGGTGTCGTTGGCGAAGCATGTTCTTCTATTTATGGAATCGTTCCATTTTAAAGGACTTTTACAGTCAAAGAACTCGGTATGCGCGAGTCTAAAGCACGTCCCTCACAGACAGGACGGAGGAGGTGGCAGTGCAGGCACCTGCGCCGCGGGACCCCAGAAAGGCTCGCAGCTCAGTGTGACGGTGCAAGGCGGGCGCTGGGGTGTGTGGTTGGAACCAAGTGCACCGTGGAGAGTCCGGACGTCGAGCGGCCGGGCTCCCCAGGTCCCTTTCTCTGTCCTGCTTAGCTAGGCGACTGCCCTCCTCCACGGGGCTTTGCAGAAGTGGCCAGGTTCCTCTCTGGGGAAGTGGAGCCTTCAAGGCTCCCGATTTGAGGACGCCAAGTATGGTGGAGGGTGGAGCTGAGTCATGACTGGAAAGGGGGGACCAGGGTGAAATCCTACACACTGAGCTATGAGAGGCTCAGCCCCTCCCCGCCGCTTCTCTCTGGCTGGCTGCCAGCCTCATGCTCCCCAGGCTGGGGATTGAAGCCTTCTGGGGGACAAGGGGTCCACGGCTATTGACATTGGAGGATCTCCCACTGGGAAGGGTGACTCACTGCCTGATCCCCCTTCAGCAAATTTCACTTCTCTACGAGCCCTCCTTCTGCCACACGAACCTCAGGTTAAAGCAGCTTGCTGTGAGATATATGTAGAGAAACATAGCAAATGTGTAAGAAGAGTTTAGTAATAACACGTGGATACTTGTGTAGCTACCACTTGGCTGAAAAAAATGGGACATTAACCTCGTCAATTGCAGCCATCTTTCTCCCTGTTCCATGTCTCACCTCAGAGGCACCTACTATTCTTGCTTTTATTTTAATCATCCTTTTTCTTTTCTTTATAGTTTGACCATATGTATTGTTTCATTTTGAAAAGCTAATTAGGAAGCAAAGTCTGGCCTTGGAAAAGGCGGTCTTGTCATCATGAGGTGAAGGTTCCCAGGAGGCGAGAGGAGGAACTGAGTGTCTGAGTCTTGGTTGGGTGTCCCCTTCCTTGAGAGTTTACAGGAGTCCCTTCTGGGGAAGTCAGTGGGCAAGGTCATGAACAAGTCCTGGGAAATGTAAGGCTTCCCCTAGTCAGGGCATCTGGCGAGGCCAGATAGTGAGGGCCCAGGGCTGGATGTGCTGCCGAAATATGGCAGAGGGAGGGGACTGCTCTGTTTGTGCTCCTGAACTCACTGTGGCTGCTTCCAGGAATAGGTCAGAGCAGAATCATTCTGTGGGATGAAATGAATGTCCTTAGCTGATCCTGGCAGAGAAGGGAGAGTAGGAGCTTCATTAGTGCATAACAAGACAAGCTCAGTACCAACAAGTTATCGTCACCTAGACACTCTGTCCCTCAGTTAGAAAGAGGGTATATGGTGGCAGCAGAAACCTTAGAGATGGCCTGCAACATGCTTGTCTCTTGGCACGTCTATTCTGATCTGACCAGGTTGTCTTCTGTGCCTCGTACACAGCTATCATCTTGTTGTCCTGGGGCTTCTCTGTGCCTCTCTCCTGTGCAGGTTCTCCCATTTCCTGTATCTCATGCCTTCTTTTCTGGGTCACTCTTATTTTCATGGAATATATCTTCTAGTAGCTTTTAGAGAAAGGATGTCATTTTCTGTGTGGGTATAGATTTCTAGATTGGGAGTCATTCTCATTCAGCAATTTGAAGGCATTATTCCATTGCTGCCTTGCCTCCAATGCTGCTATTGAAATCAAAAGACATTTTTTTTTTTTTTTTTTTTTTTTTTTTTGCGGTACGTGGGCCTCTCACTGCTGTGGCCTCTCCCGTTGTGGAGCACAGGCTCCGGACGCGCAGGCTCGGCGGCCAAGGCTCACGGGCCCAGCTGCTCCGCGGCATGTGGGATCTTCCCGGACCGGGGCACGAACCCGTGTCCCCTGCATCGGCAGGCGGACTCTCAACAATTGCGCCACCAGGGAAGCCCTGAAGCCTGCACGCCTAGAGCCCATGATCCGCAACAAGAGAAGCCACCACAGCGAGCAGCCCTTGCACCGCAACGAAGAGTAACCCCAGCTCGCCGCAACTAGAGAAAGCCTGTGCGCAGCAAGGAAGACCCAACACAGCCAAAAAATAAATAAATTAATTAATTAAAAAGAATAGTTGATGTCTAAAACTTCAGACATCAGGAAATTTGAAGCATAGAAATATGGAGGTAGGGTAACAATTCAGCTGAAGCAGCTAAAATTGGAAGCTGCCCAGAAAGTTCCTTCATGCCCCTTGAGAGGCGTTCAGTCTCCTCTCTCACTCCTGGCAACCATTGATCTGCTGAAAGCATGCTTTGTCATGGTGGTATAATAATTTTTCTTCTGTAGAATCTACCTCTTTGGTTGGACCTTTCTTCTTTCTATTACAAGCTGTGCTGATGGTGGTGTCCATCTTGATGTATGTGTATTTCCATAGGCTAAATTCTTAGAAGTGGAACTCTGGATCACAGAACAGGACTCTTTAGACAATTCTTCCAATATCCTCATGGGCTTTCTCTCAGTTTGAGTCTTGCTGTGCTGTATTTCTGGTCTAGGGATGGATTAGAATCCTGAGGCTTTGATAGGAGACCTTAAGTCAGCCTCAGCTACCTGGCAGTTTCCAGGTCTCCCTCTTGTTTGATTACCTTTGTGCCGAAGGAGAGTTTCCCCTGGTGACTGCTCTGCATAGTTTGTGTTCTGTTCTGAGGCTATGCCTGGTCTTTTGTTGGTGGAATTTTTGTTTCGGATTAGTTTCTGATAACTTGATATAACCATTTTAAATAGGGAGGGTATAGGTTTGTAAAATGAATGGCTAATTCTTTATGTCATAGTGCTGATTACTACTTGGGCTGGCGTGGTTCTGCCTGTTCTTTGCTAGTCATAGTTCAGTGGCTGGAATTGAGTTAGCACTCTTCAGTATTTGATGGTTTGAGTAAATGGATTATAACTTGCACTTCTTGACTTTCGTTGCCTTTTACAGGTGGAAGAGATTAGAAACACATGATGTTGTCATAGAATGTGCCAAAATCTCTCTGGACCCTACAGAAGCCTCATATGAAGATGGCTATTCTGTGTCTCACCAAATCTCAGCCCGTTTTCCTCATCGTTCAGCCGATGTCACCGCCAGCTCTTATGTTGACACACAGAATAGCTATGGTAAAAAGTGACTTTGGTACTTATCTGCTTTACAACTTTGTCTCTAGAAAGCATTGTTTATTTTTGTTGACTTTTTTCCCCTTTCCTAGAATAAGACTTAGGTCAGCTCCTAGGAACTGTTTCCCAAATATTTAAAATTTGAATTTGCCGCCATTTTCCCCTAAGTTTAATTTACAGTCCCATGTCCTTGATCTCCTTCTTGATAGTATGTCAACAGACTTGGGATGTGTCAACACTTAACAAAGAAAATGGATTAAAGGATTTGGCTTCTAGGCTCCAGCTCATAAAGGAATCTTAGATTTTTTCAGACACTTTTAGTGAGGCCCTCTGGGCCGTCACATTGACACAGTTTTGAATGAACCTGGACAATTCAGAATTGGATTCATGTAAAAGTCTAGGCTTATCTATAGGTAGCACCCAGCGAAGTTGTCATACAGGTTGTGCTTTTCCAAGTTATCCTAAAGGTTAACTAGACATCAAACCTTACTAAACTTTATTTCCAAAGGGTATTTAAAGAGGCTTTTAAATTATCAAATGGTCTCGAGGACCGTAATTCTTTATTATCAGAATAATCTGAAGCCACACACTGACCCCCACTGTGTTCTTTCCCTTCCGTTGTAGGGACTGCTACTTCTACCCCTCTCTCCACTTCTCGGCTGATGTTGTTACACACGCCAGGGCAGCTACCTCAGACTCTGAGTTCCCTGTCGACACGGCTGTTAACTGAGCCGCCACAAGTATGGTGTCAAATAGTGTGCCTGCTTTCTTCTCTGCTTGCTGGTGAAGCTGACCATTTGGGTCAGGATTTAGCCTATGGTTGGGAAAATCTCTCACTGCTCATTTCAGGAGTTAGTTTTTAAGGATGCGTGACATTTGCAAGAAAAGTCACTGTTGCCACTTGGGTTTCTCTTGGAGTCTAGACTTACAAAATGCAATGTGTCTCTTGATAAGGCTTTAATAAGATGCCTTTTCCCAGTTGAAAGGCTAAATTTAAGATCACTGGTCATGGACTTGAAGCTCGGGAGGCGTAGGTATCCGTTCCTCATCGCTGACCTGCCTTATTAACTTCTAGGCTACTCTTTGGAGCCCATCTGTGGTTTGTGGGATGACCACTCCTCCAACTTCTCCTGGAAATGTCCCACCTGATTTGTCACACCCTTACAGTAAAGTCTTTGGTACAGCGGGTATGTATGTCTTAGGTTAGATTTGACTGGTTGGTTCGGGCCGGCCTTTTATGGTAAGGAAATATCTCTTAGATCTAACAGTGAGTTTGAGAGCCATTTGCAGTTGTAAACCTATTTTTGACAATACAAACCCCTGGAGCTTTCAGAACACATAAAGTGAACCTAAAAAAAAAAAAAAGACTGATCTAGATCCCCAGAAAGTTAACTCTAGCAGCTTTCTTTGCAGTAATAGTTAAGCTGAAAAAAATTTGGCAGTTTCCTAATTGTTTTACTTCCTCAGAGTGTGTATATTCTGCTCTTGTCTCTGAGCAGGTAGAAAAGGAACTCCTCTGGGAACCCCTGCAACCTCTCCTCCTCCAGCCCCACCCTGCCATTCGGACGACTACGTGCACATTTCACTCCCGCAGGCCATGGCCACAGCCCCCAAGAAGGTTTGCCTGGGCTCCTCTGCTGCCCTCCCCACCCCCCCGCCCAAGCACAGTGACATGCTTCCAGCCTCACTTTGTGAAGCCTGTTATGCCAGATAGAAGTTTGACCTAAAATATAATGGGTTTGATTCAGATCAATTCAAAATAGACTAACCAGCAGCTCTCAGAGTGTGATCTGCTGACTGCAGGGGTCTCAAAACGCTTTAAGGGCATCTGCCAGGTCAGAACTACTTTCATAGTAGTACTGAGTGGTTATTCGCCCTTTTTACCGCATTGGCACTTACACTCATGGCACAGAAACAATGGTGGGTAAAAGGGCTGGCCCCTTAGTATAAATCATACTCTCCTAGTAGGCATTGCATTCTTCTTCCTCGATGTGTTCTTTCAGTTTAACAGAAGAAAAGAAACAACAACAAAACAAACCTTGAGTGTTCCATAGAAAGAACGCCTATGTTTAATATTGTTTGTGCTGAAGTAGGAAATAGACATAAAGCACCTTGAGTGCATACCAGTGTGTCGCGGTCACCACAAGCACTTGTGCCAGTATCTGCATTAAGAGCTGAGCTAGTTGCTTTTTTTTCATGGAGCAGCAGTTTTATTTGAAAGAACAACTGGTGACAAACTATGATTACTCATACTTGAGTGTCTGGCAGGCAGTTAGCTTCTTAGATGACAAACTGGGTCTGTCACTTCAAGATAAACAACTGACGGTATTCGTTGCCAGTGATAAAAGGTGAAATTAGAATATTAAACAACTGCTATCTGGCACCAAGAGCTTAATAGTTTCCCCAGGTCTTTTATGATGAGATTGAAAAGGCTCGGGAAGCTTGGTCAGTAACTTGAGTTTTTGATACCGTGTCATGAAATGTTGCCACACTTAGAAGATCTGCATGACTTGGTGACCCAGTATTCTGCATGCCCCGCGTATATGTTATAGAATCACACGTAGGTAAGAGACGCATTTGGGGGACAAGGCAGACCAGTGGATCTTGACACAGTGTGAAGAGTGAATTGCCATGGTTTCAGATTCTGCACTGTAACTAACCTTGAAGAAATAAATACCCCTTGTCAGGTTTTAGTGTAGTATCAAAGATGGTTATCCACAGGTATCTAAACAGTCTGTTTACTTTTTATAACTACTTGTCTGTGGGCCCTAGAGTTTTCTTCACACACTTGAGCCAGAATAGCCTAGCGGCAGAGCAGAGGCAGACCTAAGAACCCAGCTTTCTTCCCCTAAGCCAGATATGAAAGGGATTGCAAAAATGTGAAACAGCTTGATGCTTCCCACTAAACTTATTTATCATAAAAATGTTATTTATGTTTACATGTATTGGGTCGGGTTTTTTTCGGCCATGCCGCACATCTTGTGGGATCTTAGTTCCCTGACCAGGGATTGAACCCGCACCCTCAGCAGTGAAAGCCGGAGTCCTAACCACTGGACCTCCAGGGAATTCCTGGGTTTGTTACTTTTAAGTGAATTAATAATTTTAAAATTCTGTTTTAGTTTGTAACATGGTAACTATCAATAGGTATAACCACATAAACAAAGTCCTTGAGATTCTCAATAATTATTAGGAATAGGAAGGCGTCCTGAGACCAAGCAGTTTGAGAACCATGGGGCTAAACTTTAAACTCCTTTATAATATGCTAAATTTTTAGGTGTTTAGGATATTTCTCTAATATTAGAGAACATGTACACAAATTTCTGCCTTGTGATATAAATGGTACCTGTCTTTTCAGGAAGAGAGAACAGATTCTGCAAGGCCCTGTCTACATAGACAACACCATCTTCCGAATGACAGAGGATTAGGTAAAATCTCTGGGTAACAGTAGACCTTGCTTCATTCTTGATGGGTTATATGTGGAAACAGGGAAATTCTGGAACACCACAAATCACTGAAGCCCAGAGATAATGCAACATATAATTAATTCGGAAAGCCAGCCTCATAACAACAGCCCCCAAAGCCTTTAAGTGCCTGTGTTTTGAGCTGGTTGAACTGTGGCTTTATCTGTTCTCTGAGATGTTAAGAACAGAGAGTTATATTTTCTGTGGGATTATTTTTTGGTACCTTTAGTTAGATTATTGTAATATTTTGGCTTTCTGTGGTAGCTTTCTGTCTTCAGCAGAAGGAATCATAGTAGACCTTTTCTGTTACAGTGGACGCAGTTTTCACAGTGACGGGGATGACCAGTGTGTTTCTTTGTCTTTGTTTCTCTTCAGAAGAGCCACCTGGGAGCAAAAGGTCTGTCACTCTCAGTGATCTTCCAGGGTTTTTAGGTGACCTGGCTTCTGAAGAAGATAGTATTGAAAAAGATAAAGAAGAAGGTAACACGTGCGGGATTCTGGGCTCGTGTGGGATCGCTGCGAGTTGATAAAGCCCTTCTGCCCTAGTACCAGGATGTAGCGTCAACACACACAGGCTTGCTTGGTTTCTCTTCTCTTGGGGGAGGAGATGGGAGTTGTATTCTGAGTCCTGTGCCCGGTAAAGGGAGGCCACTGTTGGTCTGTCCCTCGGGGGGCCCAGGGCAGCGTGCAGCCCCACACTGCCTGTTGACTGTACTGTCTCTTCTCTCCCTCCCTGCTCGCAGCGGCAATATCTAAAGAGCTCTCGGAGATCACAACAGCCGACGCCGAGCCCCTAGCTCCTCGCGGAGGCTTTGACTCTCCCTTCTACCGGGACAGTCTCCCGGGCTGCCCGCGGAAGACCCACTCAGCCGTCTCCGGTGCCCAGGGCACCGGTGCGAACCCTGAGCCTCTGAACTCCGCCCTGGACAGGCTGGGCCCTGACACCCCAAAGCAAGCCTTTACCCCCATAGACCTGCCCTGCGGAGGCGCCGAGGAGAGCCCTGCCGGGGACAGAGAGCGCCAGGCCTCTCTGGAGAGCAGCATCCTCACTCCCAGCCCTTTTAAAATTCCACCTCAGAGGGGAGTGGGGTTTGGCAGTGGGCAGCCTCCCCCGTACGATCATCTTTTTGAGGTGGCACTGCCAAAGACTGCCCGTCATTTTGTCAGCAAGAAGACGGAGGGACTGCTAAAGAAAGCGAAAGGGAACACAGAGGAGGACTGCACGCCCTCTGCCTCCCCCATGGAAGTGCTGGACAGACTGATACAGCAAGGGGCAGACGCGCACAGCAGGGAGCTCAGCAGGTAAAGGCGCGTTCCGTTTGTTATAAACTACGAGAAGCTGGTGGTTGGAAACAGGAATTATTCTTGTGCTCACCAGAGGCAGTTGGTTCGCTGTTTTGTCAGGCATCCTTCTAGCCTGTTGCCTTTCATGTACACGAATGTGTGTATCCTCCACACGGGCGCGTTAAACTCAGGTAATTCCTTAGGTTACAGGCCATTTAAAAATGGGTCTTTTATATTTGAGCTGTTCTGTGCCACTGTGCTGTGAGGAAGCTCAAATGCTTTCATCTTCGCTCTCTGAAAATTTGAGGATGAGGTTATGGTGTTCAAATAGTATAGAAATAGTGGTCACAGAGTCTCCTTCTCCAGCTGAAGATTTGTTGTTGTTCTGTTTTGGTAACATAGTCCATTAGATGGAAGATAAAAACCGTCAGCATTTCAATGCAAGTTCATGGTGGGCTGCCCCTGCTCACATGGGTTAAGAACCTGTCAGCACTGTTTTCACCCCTTCCTTATTACACTTTTAAAGGTGATCTAGAGAAAGAATAAGGGAATCACTAGTCCACAGTGATGCCATTTCTAAACAGGCGCTTAGGGAATGCTAGTTTTAATTTTTCTTCTGTAGAATGACCTAAGGTGGAATTTGACAGATAACTGTAATGTTTAAGATCTCTTTTTGAGTGAAGTTTAGTGTAAGAGACTCAGGTAAATTACCTGCTTTCTCCTTAACCTTGGGTGACAGTAGCTGCTCAACAGAGAGGGTTGAAAACAGCTCTCAGTTTTGTGGTCACTCAGTTGCCTTGGAGAGCTGACCAAAATTCAGAGGCTGCAGTGTGAGCTCCGAGTTAGGGCCTTTCCACTCCAGAAACTGGGTCGTGCTTAATGGGGACCCTTTCCATCTGCTATAAGGCCCCTCCTCTTACCCCGGGTGGGCTTTGTGTTTGAAACTTTCTCATGCCTGTGCACTTGTGACCACAAGGAAGTGATTTAATGTTGCTGCAATTAAAAGTCCAGTTAAGTTTTTCTAGGTAAGATCTGTAACTTTGTCACTCAAAAACTTTTTTCCTAGGTTGTCTTTACCCAGCAAGTCTGTCGACTGGACCCACTTCGGAGGTAAAGTTGTTACTTTAGCTCCAAATCTAGCCCATAGGGATCCTGCTTGCTTGTTGCCTTTTCTGTCCTTGAAGGAGGTGCCCTGTAGGAAACATCTCCCCTTCCCGACTGCTCCAGCCGGGTTATCTGCTTGGGTACAGAGTCTCTCACGTGTTGCAAAGTCAGCATTTCCTATTTTTGGAAAGTGGCAAGTACCACGTGCTTGAGAGCAGAAGTGCAAAGAGGCAGGCCTCATGCCAGCCTTCCCTAGAAAAGATCCAAGTGCAGTGAGTGGTGCTGGGACAGTTCTTTTTTTTTTTTTTTTTTTTTTGCTGTACGCGGGCCTCTCACTGCTGTGGCCTCTCCCGTTGCGGAGCACAGGCTCCGGACACACAGGCTCCGCGGCCATGGCTCGCGGGCCCAGCCGCTCCGCGGCATGTGGGATCTTCCGGGATCGGGGCACGAACCCGTGTCCCCTGCATCGGCAGGCGGACTCTCAACCACTGCGCCACCAGGGAAGCCCACTGGGACAGTTCTTGAGCGAGAACCTACCAAGAAGCAAGAAAGGGAGTCATAGATAGATAGATACATAGATAGATAGATAGATAGCAGATTTGTGGGGAAGAACACTTGGAGCTCTCAAAGAGCCACCCTACGTTGTACCCCTGTGCGTTCCTTTAAAAGGAAGATGGGTAGTAGGTACTGCCCCTCCCCCTTCCCCAGTGAGTGACTGTGGCTGGAAACCAGGTGGTCATTTGCAATGTGAGTGACTTTGTCTCTTCAGGAATCGTGTTTCTTAAGCTAACAAACCGCAGCTGGGGCTTGACTGAACGCTGTGTAAAAGGCATCTCTGCCACCCTCCCTCTGCTTTACAATCAGGCTCCGCTCCCTCAGATGAGACCCGCCTCCTCCGTAACCAGTTGCTTTTACTGCACAACCAGTTACTCTATGAGCGTTTCAAGCGGCAGCAGCATGCGCTTCGGAACAGGCGGCTCCTGCGCAAGGTGATCCGGGCGGCCGCGCTGGAGGAGCACAACGCCGCCATGGTGAGCACCTCGGGGCCGGCGGGGGTCGAGGCCAGAGCTCTCCGTCCTGGCTCTGCCCGCTGGTGCAGCTTGGGGCAGGTCACTTCGTCTCTGAGGTTAATACGTGAACGGCCACGCCCCGGAATTCCCTTGCAGCTCTTCGAACCCACGGGGACAAGTGATTTTTTGTGTGTCTGTTGGTCTATAATTGGCTATGATGATAACAGAGGCGAAAGATGATTTTGTTTCTCCAAATGTAAAACCAGCTCTCCTGAAGCAGTTTTATGGCAGCAACTTGGAGGGCAGTTAAGCCAGTCAGGCCCGGAGAGTGACCTTGGCTCTAACACTCATTACCTTAGGAAAGTCATTTAGCCTCTGGAGGCCTCTGTTACCCATTCTGTAAAATGAGAAGAATAATAACAGCATCTACTTTCTAACTGTGGTGGTTAAAAAAAGCGTGTCAGGAAGCATTTGCGCATCGCTGGTGCAGGGTAAGCTTTCAGTCAGTGCTCGTCACTTTAGCGACCCTGGCCAGTACCAGCGCTTACTTCAGTGCTGGTGCTTAGGACTTTGGAAAGTATCAGGAGCAAGTTGATCGCTGAGAAAAGTCCTTTAAGCAACTCTTGATCCATTTGCTAATGTGGAATTTGGAAACCCTTGACCAAAAGCCAAGTTAGACAGCAGTGAGCTGTCAGACTCTGGGCCTGTGGTTAGCTCGTGCCTGTTCAGGTGAAGCGTCTGCAGCATGCATGGAACTTGAGGGTCACTGCCCATGCTGGAAGGCAGCTAAAATGATGGCCTCTTTGGTCTCTGCTAGAAAGACCAGTTGAAGTTACAAGAGAAGGACATCCAGACATGGAAGGTTAGTCTGCAGAAAGAACAAGCCAGGTACAGTCAGCTTCAGGAGCAGCGAGACACGGTGGTCACCCAGCTCCACAGCCAGATCAGACAGCTTCAGCACGACCGGGAGGAGTTCTACAACCAGAGCCAGGAGTTACAGGTACGCGCTGCGGCGCCCGGCAGAGGCCACCAGGAAAGGGCGGGAAGGCACCTGATTCATCTCTGAAATCGTGGCACATAGATTTCACATCAGGTACATTTTATTTAGGGCAGAGGGTCCCCAGCTTTCTGGGTTCACGGTTCTGTCAACGTTTCATTGATTTTTTCCTGGTACTCCACAGTCAAAAGAAACATCTAACAGTTCTCCCTAGTAAGTAGACAACTTAGGATTTAGGTCCTAATGACTTAGTAGCTGTTAGAAAATAATACACATACTTTTTTTTCAATTTTCAATCTCATTTTTGAGTGACCATGGTCACTTAACAAATGCGGTGTGTGTACCTGTTGGGCACTGCCGAGTCTCAGACCTTGGAATCACATGAGACACTGACGCCCTCAATTCCTGTTTCACATTGGTTTTCTCATGGTGATGTTTATCACAGCAACCACCTACAAGCCCAGCTTTGCAAAGATAATACGTGTTCCACAGGCACTTAGAACACCTGATACGGAAACGCTGAGCTCCCTCTAGCTAGTAGTTCACATCATGACCAGTAGATGTCGCTGTGTTTCCCTCGAAATTTAAAACTAGCCCCACAGCGCCTCTGTGAGCCTGCTCTGTAGCCCTAGGGCTCTTTGGTGCACAGTTTGGGAACTGCAGATTTAAGCTTTTTTTTGTTTTTTGTTTTTCCTTTTGATAATCAGTCAGAAACTCAGAAATTAACTATAACTTACTTTTTAAAACTAAGAAGTTAGTTTTAAGCCTGATGGCCCAAGAATAGTAGAGCAACAGAGGCACGAGGCTTTCCCAGTTCTCTGTGGGCCGATGGCCAGGTGTGCCCGTGGCCTGGCCTGCTGGCACTCTGTAACTTCCTGGCACGTCTCCTTGGGCAGACGAAGCTGGAGGACTGCAGGAACATGATCTCGGAGCTGCGCATAGAACTGAAGAAGGCCAACAGCAAGGTGTGCCACACCGAGCTGCTGCTCAGCCAGGTGTCTCAGAAGGTAAGAGGCGCGCAAGCTGGGCCGTGCTCACACCACTGCTGATGTTCTTCCTCCAGACAGAACACGTGTATTACTTGTGTGTCTGTGTCAGGGGTTCCCAACAGGGAGTGATTCTGCTCCCCTCCCCCCAGGGGACATTGGGCAATGTCTGGAGACATTTTTGGTTGATGGTTTTTGTTTTGTTTTGTTTTTTATTTATTTTTGGCTGCATTAGGTCTTCATTGCTGTGCGTGGGCCCCCTTTAGCTGCAGCGAGCTGGGGCCACTCTTCGCTGTGGTGCGCGGGCTTCTCATTGCGGTGGCTTCTCTTGTGGCAGAGCATGGGCTCTAGACATGTGGGCTTCAGTAGTTGTGGCACGTGGGCTCAGTAGTTGTGGCTCACAGGCTCTAGAGCGCAGGCTCAGTGGTTGTGGTGCATGGGCTTAGTTGCTCTGCGGCATGTGGGATCTTCCTGGACCAGGGCTCAAACCCATGTCCCCTTCATTGGCCGGCAGATTCTTAACCACTGCACCACCACTGGTTGATGTTTTTGATGCTACTGACATCGAATGGGCAGGGGCCGAGGTGCTCCTAAACATCAGACAGTGCATGGACGGCCCTGCAGCAGGGAACTACCTAGCCTGAGCCCTGGTCTGTGTGTATCCCGGGAACTTGTTCTTAATACTTCGTTTACATAAACGTGAAGAGTTCGTTCAGGCTTTTGAGCTATGATCTTTCCCTCTTTGGAAGTCATTGCACTCGTGTGTAAATCACTTACTCAAGAACCTGTGGGTTTACCCCAGGGCTTTATCCCCCTGGACCTAACGTCCCTGCTGTGGTGGTTGTGTACATACCCATGTCCTCGAGGTGCCCTGTGGGTGGCCAGTTTTGATGTGGAGCATTTGCCCCTCTTCCCCTTTGCATAGGGACAATTTTGAAGTACGTTTCTGTCCATTTTTGTTGCCCTGTATGCCTTCCTCCCCACCAGCTGTTTTGGTGTGGCCTCTGAAACCACGGGGGTTGTTTACACTGACGCAGCCCTGAAACAGTGTGCTCCTAGCTGGTTCCCTGTTTCATGTGCATTTGCTAGCTTTGTGTCTCAGATCTTTCACTTTGCTTGTTTCTGTGTTTTTGTTAGCTCTCAAATAGTGAGTCGGTCCAACAGCAGATGGAGTTCTTGAACAGGCAGCTGTTGGTTCTTGGGGAAGTCAACGAGCTGTATTTGGAACAACTGCAGAACAAGCATTCAGACACCACAAAGGTATGTGGGCTTGGGGAGCCAGACCCTACCTAGGACGCTGTTAGGACCCAGGCAATATGTCTATGGCACAGCACAGAGAATGGCTTATGAATTGTTTCCTGAAAGATGGCGTGGCATTTCCACCTCTCCCTGGCCTGGCAACACAGGCACGTTTCAGCTATCACACAAACGTGTTTCCCTTAGTTGGGTTGCTTTGAAATTAAATCAGTTATATGTGAAAGCACATAACGGTCATTGGTACAGACTAGGTGATAAAAGTGTTTTTCTTCTTTTTTTTTTTTTTTTGGGGGGGCCACACCGCACGGCACGCGGGATCTTAGTTCCCTGTCCCGGAATCAGACCTGTGCCCCGTGCAGTGGAAGCGTGGAGTCTTAACCACTGGACCACCAGGGAAGTTCCAAAAGTGTTTTCCTTCTCTTACCCATGCCCCCTTCTTTAAAGAGAGAGAGACAGGCTAACAGATAAAAGAAAAAGGATGGGGAGCCAATTCTGTTTAGCATATAACTCTCAGGGCTGTGGGTTTATACTGCTATAAATATTTTTTTTCTTCATAATGTTGAATTTAATTTCAGCAGATGGTGGTTCAGTCCTGGCAACAAGGCCAGCGTCGGGATAACCTTACGTTAATTAGTGCCTTAGCAGTGGTGTCGAGGCAGAAGTCTTATGTCGCTTTATAAATAGCCTCGGGTAATGTTGGTGAATGAGTTGGGAATGGAATTTTAAGAATAAATGCTTAGATGCTTCCTGTTACTAACTTCTTCATCACACACAGGCTTTCTTTTTAGGATTTCTTGGGCTTGTGCTTTGTAAAGCTTTGTTTTCTTTTTCCTTGGCCAAATGTAGGGAGTAGTCTTAGAATCAGAGAGATGGAATTTTCATAATAGTTATTCGTATTTCTCAGCTCCTCTCAACTCTCAGATTCAGACTCCTTTAGAAGGATGTCAAATGTGGAACTTTCACTAGAAACCAGCTCTCACTAATTTTGGAAGTATAATGGCCTCAGAAAAAGAAAGAAGGGAAAAGAGACCTGAGGGACTAGAGAACCTCTGAAAAAGCTTACTTAAACACACTCCTAACTCTCCCAAGAGAAATGTGGATGGGTGCCGAGGTGCTGTCTTTTGGTTGGAACACTTACGCCCTTGGGACCTCAAGCAAGCCACCTGACCTCTTTGGGCCTGGTTTCACAGTTCATAAAATGCGCATGGTGATACTGACTTGCAACCTTCAGCTGTAAGCAGCAACAAAAAAAGACTTCAGTGGCTTAACCATAAAGAGTTTCATTGTATCTCTTGACAAGAAGTCCCGAGGCATGTGAGTTCCAGGTTGGTCAAGTCAGAAGCTGAGGGTCAGCAGCAAGGAGCCTGGTTCTTTCCCCTCTTCTGCACCACCTGATCTATCCTCTCAGCCTTGTCTTTGGGCCGTCTGTGCTCCTGGTTGCAAAGTGTGTGCCACAGTTAACACTGTCACAGGTCGATGTCATGATGTCCCCTGGAGGAGGAGAGCATCGCCTCCTGCACGTCTCTCTCATCAAGGAAACCTTTCCCAGGAACTGTCCACCAGACCTCCCACCCTTCTTACTGGCCACAATTATGTCATGTGTCCATCCCTAGCCAGCCATGGCTTTGAACCTGTTTTTGGACCTGGAGCTGGGCTTCCTCTTGTTCAGTCAAGAAGGGGACGAGAAATGGGTATCTGAGCATCAGGTGGGGAATGGCTGGTAGGTACTGGGTGTAGCCCCTCTTACGTGGCCGTGAGAGTTAGTGATAGTGCATAGATGTTCCTAGTTCAATACTTTGTTTGATTCTCTGTAAATACTTGCTGTCGTTTCCGACAAGAGTTCAGTTTGTGAACCTAACCTATGCCGAAGTCTGGAGCCATTAGGCATAGCTGGAACGGCCACATTATCTGGTCCCAGTCCTGAGCTTAACTCGATCCCATTCTGACCGAGGAAGCATTGGGCTTGCTGGTCATCTTCGAGGTGGGGTGCCTTCAGGGAAGCTCATCTCCTTGCTCCGTATGGTTTATTATCTTTTTTAAAAAAACAAATGTATGGTAACTTGATGTATATTTTACCACAATAAAAAAGCCACACAACACAAACATAGCATATACTTGTCAGAAAAGCTTCCTTTCCACCTCTCTTCTGAGGATCGTGCACGCTGGCTGTTTCCATCGGTCAGCAGGCAGGTTGTCTTCCTGGCATGATTGACAAACCTTGTCAGGGTACCTGGTCTGCAGATGGTCATTCCTGTTGCGTCTCTAGCTTTATCTTAGTTGGTATTAGGGGAGGGAGAAGAGAAGAAAAGAAAAGAAACGACCCATACCGCTACTGCGCCGGCCTACACTGCCACCACGCCGGCCCAGGCCTCCACCGCGCCGGCCCACGCCTCCACCGCGCCGCCCAGGCCTCCACCGCACCGGCCCACGCCTCCACCATGTTGAAATCATCATAACTGAATATTGGCGTGTTTTCAGAATGTGTGTGTTAACGTAGTTGATCACACTATTCACGTGGCTTTATAATCTGCTTTTTTATCTTTTACTGATACACATAATTTTTAAAAACTTATTAAATAGAAGATGTACTTTAATTTACTTATTTTCTTGACGTTAGACTTCATAGTTTCTAGTTTTTTGCTCTTCTGAATATGCCGTGCTGATTATTTTTGTGCCCAAATGTCTATTCATGTTTCAGATGATTTCCTAAGGGATGGATTTCAGGGAAGGATTACTGCCAGCCTACTTTCCAGAAAGTTGTACTAGTTTCTATTTCCACTAGCAACATACTAATAAAGTACCGTCTCAATGTTTGTTACGTTGATTTTTCAAAGTGGATATGGCATGTTCATTTTCTAAAAGTACTACAGTTCCTTTTTTTTGTTTGTTTGTTTTGTTCTCAGGAAGTAGAAATGATGAAAACTGCATATCGGAAAGAACTAGAAAAAAACAGAAGCCATGTTCTCCAGCAGAATCAGAGGCTGGATACTGCTCAAAAACGGATTTTGGAACTGGAATCTCATCTAGCCAAGAAAGACCACCTTCTTTTGGAACAGAAAAAATACTTAGAGGATGTCAAACTCCAGGCAAGGTAACTTTCAGGGGGAAAGTTGCTGTGATGTATTTAAGTAGAACTTCCCACATTCTGGGGTGGTCTGTATCTTTCAGAGGACAGCTGCAGGCCGCAGAGAGCAGGTATGAAGCTCAGAAGAGGGTCACCCAAGTGTTTGAACTGGAGATCTTAGACTTATACGGCAGGTTGGAGAAGGATGGCCTCCTGAAAAAACTTGAAGAAGAAAAAACAGAAGCAGCCGAAGCAGCGGAAGAAAGGTAGGAGCAAAGAGTTGGCGGCCATGGCCTTGTCGTGAGGCTGCCGCTGACAGAGCAGGGAGGCATCGCGTGGTGTTAGTGGCGGTCCCAGCCTGACAGGCGAGCCTGCAGCTCTCAGCTGCATCCCTCAGAGCGCCCAGCCATCCTTCTGAGTTCCTTGTCCTGGGGCCCGAAGCTCTTGATAATGGTCCTGGGAAGCGTTCCTGTTTAAGATCGCCACCTGATATCCCTGGTTGTGGCTTAGGTTTCTCTTCATGAGCTCTCAACACAGGAGTCCCCTCTTCTAGGATGTAGAGCGGGCCGGCAGAGTCCAGCGTCGGTGCGAGCGCGCGTCCGGGTAATTCCATGCTTCCCAAACACGGGCACTGCAACCACCAGCTCCCTTTCTCGTCCTCGGATTTCTTACAGGCTCGACTGTTGTCGTGATGGCTGCTCGGATTCTGTGACAGGGCACAGCAATGAAGAGGCATCCGGCCCTAACGGGGAGACCAAGCCCCCCAGGCCCGGCGGCGCCCGGGGCGGTAGCGGAAGTAGAGGAGGCGGCAGCGGCAGCGGCAGCGGCAGTGAGCTTTCTACCCCGGAGAAACCCCCAAACCCGAGGGTGGGCCCATTCAGCAGTCGGTGGGAGACTGCCGTGGGAGAGCCCACTACGGGCATCCCTGTGACTGTCGGCTCACTTCCTAGTTCAAAGAGCTTCCTGGGCATGAAGGCTCGAGAGCTATTTCGTAATAAGAGTGAGAGCCAGTGCGATGAGGACAGCCTGACCAGCAGTAGCCTTCCTGAGACCCTAAAGACAGAGCTGGGCAAAGACTCGGGTGTGGAAGCCAAGCCACCCCTGAACCTAGACGGCCCGCAGCCACCTCCCCCGAAGCCAGACAGCGTGGGGCAGCTCCGTATCATGGACTACAACGAGGCGCAGCACGAGCACAGCTAGGGACCGTGTCAGTGTTAACTTGCGTATCGCCGGCCCAGGACGGGAGGTGTGAGTGCCCGTTCCAGAGCTCTCCTGTTTCCGGGGTTTGAGGGGCTAGCTCCCGCAGAGGAAATGGGATGGGGGTCCTTTGACAGTTGACTGAATGCAGAACGGTTTTTGGATCTGGCATTGAAATGCCTCTTCAGTTTCCCTTCGGCCACCCTCTCTTTCATTTACCTGGCAGCGTGTACTAACCTGAGGGCCAGGGTGCGTTCCTCACTAGCTTTATTTTCTTCCTTTTCCCCCCAAATGGTTGTGTCCTTTGAACCTGTGCAATATGAGGCCAAATTTAATCCTGGAGTCTTAACACACCACCCGCTCCTTTCCTGAAGCTCAGGTAGCTGGGCGGGCTCTCCGTGAGCCCAGGTCATTGTTGGCATCACAGGTAAGTCTGGTTTTGTCCCTTTCCAGGAGGATGTGACATGCAAAGCTGACCATCTTCACATGAGAGCTTTTACATGAGATGTTGTCACTGCTTTTGGTTCTAACATCCATCATCTAAAGCCGCAGATCTAGAGAAACAATGGTTTATTCTCTCTTAAGTTCTTTTGGCAGTTCTGATAAGCTTCCTGGAAAGTTCCATGTGAACAAAGGTCTGTTGTTGGAAAAGTCTGGAGCTGGCACTGTGGAGACCATGCTCCCCTTTGGGGACGCTCTGTCCCCCTGCCCCACTACCTCTTGCTTGTGTGGCGTTTGCTCGAAAGCTGGTACTGTTCTGATTACAGGCTGGGGTGTGGGTGGTCGGCGTGCTCTCTGCAGGAGGGAGGATGGTGGCTGGAGCAGCTCCCTGAAAAGGAAAGTGCTGGGGATGAGGACCTGCCCCTGCAGGCGGGGCGGTGCCAGCTGTTTGCCTCTCTTTCCCCGTCCCGTGTGCCTCCTGTTTACGTCAGCTGCTCTGGGATGCTGCAGCAGAAAGGCTCTGAAGGTCCAAAGAGTTTCTTCAAAGTTTTGTGACCATCGTGTCTCAGGCTGTGAGAGTTGCCTCGCTATAGTAGATTCTAGACCACCAAAAAGGTAACAGCTTTTTCACACCAATGCTGACCTTCAGGGGCCGACCCTGCAGGGAGCTTGATGCTGCTCCCCTTGCACATGTTGGTCGTGGCAGAGCATTAAAGCAGAGTCCTGGAGAGGGTTGACAGAGCTGACTGCCTGGACCCAGCGGGCTGCCTGCACGCGCTTGGGAGAGGTGACACAAGTCAGAACGTGGGTCGTGGCGGAGAATCTGAACTCAGCTGGTGCTCCTGAAATGAATGCTAGAAGCCTAAGAATTGTTGCCTAGTGATCCAGCCGAGGCTGAGGCAGGGGGAGACTGGTAGGAAAGAGCCAGTGAACTTGGCTTTTTTCTTTCTCATCTTTCAGTTAAAAGCGTAGAAGGGTTCATCCATGAAGAGGGAAACGGCAAACTGAAATGGTACGAAACTTTAGTGCGTATGGAAGCTTCCAGCACATGAGGGTTAAAGTCTGTTTTTTAAAGTGTGGCAATAAATATTCTAGCCTCCTAAATAACCAAAGGGAGCTAGAGAAGGAGACTCCATGTCACCATGGCTGTACTGGCAGACCACCTCTTGGGACAGGATTTCTGGGTGTGACTGATGGATCCCAGCTTGAGGTGGGGGGGGTGTGCCCGACTGCTCCAGCCCAGCGCGGGGCCAGCAATTGCCGCTGGATGCCTGATGTGGAGTATTAATGACACCATGGATGTTTAATTCAGCTTTTTCCAAAGGAAGGCTTAAAATCCAATACGTTCTGGTTTCCTATTACAGTTTTATTTAGAAAAGGAAAACATGAACAAATCCAGGAAAAGAAAAGTTACAAGGTAACTATTAAAACTGTTTTCTAAATGCTTATCCCCTCCTCAAGCCCAGGAGATCTGTGCCACAGAACAAAGATACCAGGCACTTAAATCAAAGCCTTTACCCTAACTGCAAAAGCAAGGAGGCCAATGTAAAGAAAGAAAAAAAATTGTTTAATGGACAGATGGTAAAAATACAGGGAAGAAGGAGGCAGCGTGGTAAAGTGGACTGGGGCCCGGGCTGGAGGCCCTTGGCATACTCCTCCAGCCGGGGCATCCGTTTGCTCAGCTTTATAACCATGGCTGACCCAGCAGCTGTACTCAGCTTCCTTTGGGCTCCAGGAGGCCATGGATTTTATTCAGCCAAGGCTGGGGGATGGAGGCCTGGAGTCATGCTGAAGTTACCCAGCCTGAAAATTTAGGCTTTTATATTGCAAAGGACTTGAGTCAATAATAAAGTTTGGTTTGGTTTTGAAAATGACAGACTTGCCAAGAGTCAGCAGGTCGCTCAATTATGCTGCAGTGAGTATTTTTAAGGATGGAAAAGGTGTTAGTGGTAGAGGAGCTCCCGAGAGAGAATTCAGGCCTGGGAACAGGCAGGGCAAAGGCAGTAGAACTGTCACATTCAAGGCAGAGCCTGTATTCACAGACGTTAGGGTTAACCTCCACTGGAGTCGCTTGGAGCAGGCTTGCCTGCTTCAGAGCTGTTTGGCCAGTGTCCATAACCTGTTCCGCTCACCACCTGACACTAACCAGGGTCAGCATAGACCCTGAGAGAAGATTGGAGTCTGCTTCTTGCAAGCCTTGGGAGCGTGAAACCTTGTTTTAAAAGGGAGCACTACAGTGTCATTGCGGGGGGTGGGGGTGGGGGCGGGAGGGGAGATGGTAGCATGGTCTCCATAGAGAAACTGAGTCCCTGAATCGACTGCAGGTAGATAAGTACATGGGTCTCTATCAGACAGAACTTCCATGGATTTTAAAAAAGCTTTTGACAAGGTTCTGTCACAAGTCTATGAAATTTGTTACTGTGGAATTGGAAGAAATATCTGGTCATGAATAAGAAAACTAACTGAAATCCAAAGGTAGGAGATGAAGACCATTTCTTGGGTCGGAGGTTTCCTTGGAGATGAGTGCTGGGACCAACCATATAAGGTGTGGGTAGATGTGACCTCCCTAGGTTTGTCAGCAGGGTTTTTCAGGAGGGAAAACCGCCCAACCTTTGGGAATAAGCTGCTGAAGGTTCTTATTGGGCTCTGTGAGTGGAGAGAGAAATGATAGATAAGCTGCTTTGTGAGCCAGAATATATGTAATGTGTTTAGGTGGAAATAGTCCAAACTCCTCTTAAAAGGTAAACTGTTACAATCCAGGAAAATGTCCTGGAAGCCACTGACAGTTGGAAAGATTAGTCCACCGTGCCACCATGGCCACAGAGGCCGGCTTCCCACTGGGCAAAACCAGGACAGTGGGAAACAAAACTCCAGACCTGGGCCGTCCCCATTTGCAACAGCACATGTAGTTCCCAGTGTTTTTGTTGAAAAAGATAAAAACTCTAGTAGTTTTGTAAAAAGGATAAATAAGATGATCATGATGATGAGGGAGGGTCCGTGGAGACCACAGAGGTTCAGACTCACAGTCAAGAGTAAAAAAAATTGGGTGTTTCTGTGTAGAGAATATAACAAAAGTGCTATGACCAGTCAATGTGAATTTTCACCAAATACTAGAACATACCACTTGAAGCCAGAAAGAAATAACTGAAGAACAAGTGAAAGACAGTACTACATGGAGATGCGGTTTTTCTAACCAAAAGCAGTAAGAGGTGTTAGAAAGTGTGGACGGGTCTCAGGAGGGTTTAGGCAGACTGAAGACTCAGTGCAGAGCTGCTCTCGAGGTGGAGTGCCACCCACCTTGTGCGGATGCTCTGAGAAGCTGCCGTCTCCTCAGAGTGGCTCCGGGAGCAGCCCGAGCCCACCCAGAAGCGTGTGTCTCGCATGGGGAAGAAAGCTGTCTTTCGTGGAATGACCCAAAATCGGCACGTCTCACTCTGGGCATTTTCACTGTTCGAGGTACGTGCGTTAAAATTGACCAGCCACGAGTATGCGAAGATGTTTGCGTATCTGTTTACATCCAGAGTTCTCTGACATGTGCCCTTGCCCTCCCCCAGACCACGACAGAGGAATTGATTGCACTTGATTAAGCTTTTCTTTATAGATGAAAGAACACATTGAGGTTGGGGCCTGGCCCCCGGGCTGCTGCTGTGACCCTTATCCCCACGTGGCTCGTTTCCCCATCCGTGACTCTGATGTGCCCGGGGGAGCGGTGTTTCCGTCTTCTCCACTCCGTCCTGCAGTCTGTATGTGCCGCCCTGAGAGAAGATGGCTGTAGCTACAAGGGGAACCTGCCTGCGATAGTCGAGCACCTGGGCCCACGACGGCTTCTGGCCTTGAAACGAGTTAACGATGGCAGAGGAGCTTTCTCTCCCACTTCCCGTCCCGGTGCCACAAAATTGTCCATCCTCGGGGATAAGTAGACTAGGTGAACCATTGGAGTAGACCTTTTAGAGGAGACCCTTCCCCGCCAGGCCAACCCCTCCTCCCTTTCCCCACCTGATACAGTGTTTGGACAGGAGGGTACGGCGCTGCTCTTGGCAGCAGATACTTTGGCTTATTGAAGAGGCAGCCAGGCATTTTGCACTAGGAAGAATCAGTGATCACTTTTCAGAAGACGTCTATGGACCATAAATATATCGTGGAGGCACAGATTTTGCTAAGACATAATCTAGTTTTGTAACTCAATCATGGATCAACCGTATGTGGCTAACTTGCAGTTTAAAGGGGTCCCATCACTGAAAAACAGGTTTTTTTTGGCTGACTGCTTTTAGCTCAATTTAAGAAAGTCATCTCTTGTCAAAAGGTTTACACCTTCCCGTCTTGATCTTAAAAGCATGTCAAACAATCCACGTCAGATGCCATAAATGCGAACTGCAAGAGGAAATGGTACAATCTTAGTGAATGGGAATTGGAATCAAAAGGGTTTGCTGTCCTTCTTAGAATGTTCTAAAATGTCAAGGCAGTTGCTTGTGTTTAACTGTGAACAAATAAAAATTTATTGTTTTGCACTACTTTGCTGTATTGACATGAAGTGACTCGTGTTGGCCTCTGAGGGGCGTATAGGCAAAGTAGGAACTTGTCCAGAGATGGAAAGCCTCAGGGTCTGGATTGGTTGGTTACCTTGGGTGGCTGGAGGGGGTGCTGACACGTGGAATCTGGCTTTAGTCCCTGTAAGATCCTTTTGTTCTGGCAAAGAGCCACAAATCCTACCTTTATCTGCCTCAAGTTCACGCTCTTCCCACAAAGTGTCATGGTGGTGTGGGGGGAGGTGACTGGAGCCATCTCTATCAGAAAGCTCTCAAAAGCAGGTGGCGGGCCGGGTCTGCACAGCCATCCAGCCTTGCTTTTGGTGTGTGCTTGCCTTCCTAGGGGTTGGCCGGCACATCGGGTTTAATACAGCCCTTTTGGAGGAGCGCAGGCGGCACCGAAGTGGTCAAACGCTTACAGACCCTGAGCCTCGCCGATTGTGTCTTACGAGCGTGCTGAGGAGGGAGTGCAGCTCGCGTCCACCACCTTCCCTACGCCGTCAGGTGTTTGGAGGAAGGAAGGAAACTGCCTTTAAACGATTGCAAGATCCACCCTGGCCTTACTGGGAAAGGACCAGTGGGGAAGGGCTACGTCTGCAGTGTGGTTTTCCACTGCTCGCTTCTGCCCAGCTGCCCTGGAAGTCGGTTGGCTCTGCCCATTTAACAGCGGGAGCAGCTCCTTTGGGACAGGACGTCGAGGTGGCAGTTGTAAGTTTTGTCTGGAAAATTCAGATGTTCTTGTCTGAGTAGGTCTCTGACTATACAAGGAGTTACCGGGCTGGCCTTCTGTGGGCCTTAGGCAGGAACCTCTTCACAGCAGACCCTGTTTGGAGCGGGGTGTGTTCCCCTCCACAGAGGTAGCGCTTTGCTAGTGGTTTTGCTTGTGAGGCTACTGCCCAGCATCTTCTGGGGTCTTAGGGTGAATGTCGTTTTCTTTAAGGGATAAGTCCCAGGAAACCAGGCCAGGCAAAGAGGTGGCAGAACCCTTTTTATTCCTGACTGTCGCCCCCGAGGAAGCGAGAATACAGAAGCTAAGTCGCCCCCTGTGAAGGCGAAAACCAACACTCAGACAACACTTCTGGCAAAAGCTCGGAAGCCGGTGACACGTTTTACAACGTCTGGGCCTCAATTGTGTTGTGAAAACCAGGTAACTGTCCTCGGACGGGAACCACAAAATCAGTTCTTCTGGCTTCTCTCAGTCTCTCTCCCAAGTAAAGGAGAGGCAAGGCGGGTTCGTTCCCCTTTGGGCTTTGGTCCAGAGACCAGATCACACTGAGCAGTTCAGCGTGCTGCCCTCAGCATCCTGGGAGGCGGGAGCAGCCCTGTCTTGCTGAGAGTGGGGTCTCGCCTGTGGCTGCCGCTGCGGCGGGAAGGGAGCTGAGTGGCCTCCTCCAGCTGCACGGCTCAGCTGGGAAGGCTGGACCTGGGCGGGACAGTCGGTGCCCTGGCCCTTTCCCGGCCTCCCCGGGACACCCTCTACAAGCAACACTAAGTGAGGGTCCTCTTCATCCATATGGAGCCTGACGCTCGGAGGCGAGGAAAAGTTAGAAGTTCCAGCACGAGAGGGAAAGAGGTTCTCAGTCATACATGGGGTGGTCCCCTTGGGGGTTAATAAGTGGCAAAGACTGTGGGCACCAGTGAAAATGGATCAACTAGTGGAAACCAAGCTTAGTAGCAAAGTGCCCCACGGGACGGGATGGGACAGGATGGGACTGGGATCAAGCAGGTCACCGGCTGAGTTACAGTTTCCCACCAGCTGGTCTCCAGGGCAGTTCTGAACACTCTGTTTTGCCCCTATAGGTTTGAGGCTGTCCTGTGTCAGTTGCCCACACTTGTCTTTTCTTAGCCGAGGCTGGGTTCCTGTGGCCTGGGGAGCACGAGCGGCTGCCCTGGTGGCTGCCTGGGGCTCACTCACGTGCTGCAGAGCTTTGCGGGGCAGCTTCTCCGAGTGGGCGACCCATTCTTTCATCACGTCTAGGACGATGGGGATGAGGCTGACCACGCCTCCACAGTGGTTCTTGGCCTTGTGGCAGCTGAGGTGGTTCGCCATGTCGGGAGGGCACCTGCAGGGAGGCAAGAGGGGCCAGCTGAGCCCTGCCCCAGGGACTCCCGTGCCGCGGCCCAGACCTCGGGCAGGGGTTTCTAAAGCTGCCCCCGCTGCAGAACCCCAGTGGGAGGTTTTAGAGCTGTGCGCCCACCAGGCCAGGCTCTCGGTGCCAGACATGGTGGTTGAGCGGGTTTAGGGCCCAGGAGCCCCCAGGAGATCCCGGTGTGAAAGGCGTGGGTCATGAGCTGTGGAAGCCTGCTCTGATCACTCCCAAGTACACCGTTTAGCCCCTCTGACTCGTCTCACTGTAGTATCTAAACAGCTTCCTCCAGAATTTGGTACTCTGTGCTGCGGATTCCCCAGGGCTCAGAATTAGGGGACCACGCTGGTGGTGCTGACATCCATGGGACTGGACTCCAGACATCCCACTTCTTCCTGGGCTTCTGGGAACAACTGGTCTGTGACCCCCTTCTCCTGGCCTGGTGCAGGCTCCAGCAAAAGGATTTGTGTCCTACTAAATCTGGGCCTCAGAATCCCTCATTTTCAATAAAATGATTTGTTGGGTCAGAGTCAGTCCACTAAATCAAGGGGCCTAGGACTTCCCAGCCAGGGACGTCTGGACAGTCACCTGTGATTCACCAGCTTAGACGCACCTGCCCTCTCAGCAAAAGCCCACCCTTCCTCCAGGACCCCTCCTCTCCCGTCCCCGACCCCTCCCCCCTCCTCCCACACGCAGGCGCTGAGGACTCGGGAACCGGATCAGAAGGGTCTTACTTGGCTCGCAGGCTGCTTAAGCCTTTGCTTTGGCTAACGAGGGTCTTGCATTTCTCGAGGAGGTGGTTGGTGACGGGGGTGCCTGAGTGCAGTGCCTCAAAGTGCTGGCACAGCTTGCCGACCTCTGTGCAGATGTCCAGGAACACGAGCGGGATGCGCCGGTCTGTGGAGTTGCTGCAGTAGTGCTCCATGTAGCTCTGCACCTGCGCTGGCCCGCGTGGAGTGAGCCGGGAGGATCCGGGATCACCTGCCTTGGCCCTCCCAGAGTCATGAGGCAGAGGCCAGTAACGTGTAAGCATTCGGGTCTATAGACAGCGAACATCTTGAAGTGTCCCGGGCACCATGCAGAAGGCTTTGCAGGCCTGAGCTCACTCAGTCCTCACCTAAATGCCATACACTGGGTACCTTTTTAAGTGCTCATTTTACAGATGAATACCGAGGCCCAGAGAGGTGAAGTGCCCTGCTTATTCACCCCAGCTCGAGGGCTCTCAGCCCCATACCTCTCACCAGTCCCAGGCACCTAAGCCAACACCTGCAGCAAAGAGGGCTCATCCCTGACACTTTATGCCATGGTCCCACCTAGAGGACCCACTTTGAGAACCACTGGTTTGGGCCACCCAGACTGAGGAGCAAACTAGAATCCTTTGTAGTTTTGTTATCCTGTGCTTCCAAGGCTAGAGAAAGGAGGGACAAGTCAGTAAGTAGAGCTGGGAAAACAATGATCTATGTGAGGAAAAAAATGTAGGCTCCACATCACGCCATAGACAAAAATCAACTCTAAGAGAATGGAGAGCTTAAATACTAAAAGCAAAATGAAACCTCCCATGTGAACATGTCTTAGTGGGAGGGAAACCTTTCTTAAGCCATAAAAGGTGCTAAGAATAGTGATAAAATTGATCTAATTTCAACTCCTTTCCTTGGGGAGCAGTGGGGATCCTCCCTGGCTCAGGACTCTCTCCACACCCGGAACCCCCAGTCACTCTGGATCTGGGATTGGGCAAGGGCTGGGGAGGAGTTGGCTGCAGTCCAGGCGGGACTAACTGACCCATCTCACATGGTCCTGCTCTCCACGGTTGGGTGGCAGGGGGCATCGCCTACCTCCTCCAGCACCCAGAAAGTTCTAAGACAACCAGGGTTTTCCTGCTGCCACTGGTTGACGTTTTGTCACTAGGGATGTCTCCCCAAGTGACCTCAAGTAGCTTCTTCCCAAGTACAATAGCTTTGTAGGGGGGTAGAGGTTTTTGATACCCACCTTGTAGGCCCAAACACCCACACACACCTGCCCTGGGGTCCGGGGCGGGGCAGGGTGTAAGGAGGAACCTGCACTGTGGTGTAACTACAACAGAGCAGCGTCACTGGGCTACAGGTGTCAACAGAGCACCTGTCACAGTGTCACAGGTGTGTGTGCAGGTAACCTTTGGATACCTCAGTCTAGGAAGGGCAGGGTGAGGGTTGAGAGTCAACACACATGGGGCCATTATCTACCAAAAGCCTTCTTGAACCTAAGGCAAGGAGGAGTGGGTCGGGGTCACTCAGCCCTGATGTAGATTCTGAGCAGAGGTGGGGGGCATCTCAGGTGCCCCTTCCTGATACTGAAAACCTGTTCCATGCCCCTGGAAGTCTGAACCTTTGGGGGCTGGGCTGAAAAGGATGCAGCCAATTTACTTTTAAATAGTTTGGAGGAAAGAGGGTACATACAAACAAGGGTGCACCCTAAATATTACAAACTGATGTATCTAGGTGAAAGTTATATGGGTGTTCGTTTTCTGTAGGTTTTTAAAATTTCAAGTTAAAAAACTGGGAGAAATTTTTACAAAAATTAAAAAAAATTTTTGAAGGATGCTGCCAGGCAAGGGTTGCACACATCTGCAAATGTGACTAGCAATGTGCGTGGCAGGTCGCAGTTCCTAAACCGCAGTGGAACCCAGTGGCTGGGACCGTGTGCATCTGTTCGCCATACCTCCCTGTCCTGAGCCCAGGCCGACAACACCAGGTGCCGACAGAGTGGGTTCTGCTGATGATCTCATTAAATCCGCACAACAGCCCTAGGAGGTGTGTGCTGCTCTTTGTACATTTCCCAGATGAAATGTGTAAAGAGAGGTGGATCACTGGCCCGAAGTCACAGAGGTGGCATGTGGTAGAGCCGGGACTCAAACCCTGGCCGGCTGAGTCTTGAGCCCACACTTTTCAACCGCTTTGCCGTTCACTCACATATTTGGTGAGGGAATGAGTGAACGGCTCATCCACCAGTTAGGATCTGAGTCCTGATTCTGGCACACATGCACTGGCCCTCTCTGGGCCTTGGGTTTTTATTCAGCGTTCAAGTGAGGGGACGAGGCCTGGCCCCGCCCGCGAGCCCAGGAGCCTCCACCTGCCCAATGCTGGAGATGGGCCGGATCTTGTCGTGGGCATTCTCCCTGCAGTGCTCCGGGGCAGCGATGAAGGTGAACTGCTGCTGCTGGAAGAGCTGGTACTTCTGCTCCACACTTCGAAGGGATTCTTTCACCTCATTCATCATCCTGTCTGCTCATTCACAGGCAAGGAGGCGTCTGTGCAAGGAAGGGGAGAGTCTTGAGCTCCCAGGGCCAGACCCGCGGATCCAGCTCGGGGGTTGCGAGATGCCCACGGCCCCTCTCAGCGGCGCACGGGGCTGAGCAGCTCCCCACAACGCTGGGGAGCAGGGACTGTTTTCATCCCCATTTTGCAGAGAAGGAAATGAGGCCCTAGGAGGCTGTGCACTTGCTCGAGAACCCGGCAGGCTGTCCGCGACGGAGCCAAGCCCGACCCAAGCCCATTTACCCTCCAGAGGCACGTTCTTTGCCGTGAAACAAGACTTCCTTCCCTCAGCTGTAGACATGAGTTTCTCCGGGCCTCAGTTTCTCCAGATTGTGGGTGTCTCTCTCTCTCTCACACACACACACACACGGCCTCCAGCACCTCCCTGTGGTGTCAGCAAAGGCCGGGATGGAGAAATGTGTCACAGCATGTAAAATCTGTGATTTTATCAGTTGGGACCAAATTGTTGTAAAACATCTGCCACTCTGCAGCTGGTGGGAAAGTCTAAGGATCCTTTCCAGGCTAAGCAGGGGAAGGGTCGGCACTGAGACCCTTCTAGTCGAGTCTGAGGAGATGCCGTTTCCCAACTCTGTGCTTGGGGCAGGAGCCCTGAGGTGAGGTCTGCCCATCCCCAGGGTGGGGTTGGCCGCTGGTGCCCCTCCCTGCCTCCTGTGGAGTTTGCAGGGATGACCCTGGTTGGAGACATTGACGCTGCGGGGAGTACTGTCTTTTGGTGCCTCACAAAGTGTCCCAGTGTCATCCAGGAGGTCCACGACGTGTCCAGAATCTCCTCTGAGCAGAGCAAGGCAGCGGGTTCTGCCCTCCATGTCGTCACAGTTTTGCTGAGCACGCGCAGCATCCTTGAAGGTGCCACGGCCGGCTGTCCCTGCACCACGAGACCCTAGCACACATGGAGCCCAGGCTTGGACGTGCCCCCTGTCGGTCAGAGGAGGCTGCGCTGAGGTAGGGCCCCAGTGGGATGCTGCAAGTGGAAGGGGCCAGAACACTGGGGTGGGGGGTGTGTGTGTGTGGAGGACACATCCAGGCTTCCTGCCAGGTCCCAGGTGGAGAGGAGGCTTGCTTTCTGCTGGGTCTCCCTCAGCATCCTCACACAGCAGGACCGGAATGAGGGAGTCTCTGTGGTAGGAGGAGACGGCATCAGGGGGATGAAAGGAGAACAGACCACCAGGTGGCCTCCACGACACGATGGGAGGGGTGAATCAGAGAACTTCGGAGGGCTGGGGAGCTGGAGCTGGGAGCCGCAGTCCTGGGCTGGGAGCTAAACGCAGCCCTGCTGCCATAAAGGAGCCGCGCCAGGGAATTCCCTGGCGGTCTGAGCTTTCACCACTGAGGGCGCGTGTTCAATCCCTGGTCGGGGAGCTAAGGTCCCGCATGCTGTGAGGCACGGCCGAGAAAAAAAAAAGGAGCCATGCCAGGAGGGGGCCCGACAATCATGCCCCACCAGCCCAGGTGGGTCTATTGCAAACTGAATGGAGCAGCTTCAGCGGCAGCGTCCTGAGGCCACCCCTGGGAGCCGTAGCCTGTGTTTGCCAACAGAGCAGCGCAGCTGCACTGGGGACAGGCCTGGTACAGGGCCACGTGGGGCAGTGGCCTCCTTCTACTCAACCTCCTGCCCATTTAGCACAAGCTGGGAGGGGAGCCGGGCTGTGGGGACGCCGTGGGACCTGCTGTTTGTTGAACACATGCCACAGCCAGCCAAGGCCCCCTGGCCCCATCCTGGAGGCAGAAATGAGTCAGCCCGGGGTGCAGCGGTTTTCTGTCACCTCGCATGGAGGCAGGCTTACCAGGACCTGGCCTAGGGCGAGGAGAGCGAGGCCCACACCTCGCTGCAAAAGGTAAGGGGGTGCCAGAAACGCAGCCATCAAGATAGGTAAAAGCAGGCGTGATGTGCACCCTGAAAGAAGCCAGGGCTGCTGAGGGCTCGACCTCCTGGGGGAGGGAAGGTTTGAAAAGAAGGCTGGGGGCTTCCCTGGTGGCGCAGTGGTTAAGAATCCGCCTGCCAAGGCAGAGGACACGGGTTCGAGCCCTGGTCCGGGAAGATCCCACATGCCGCAGAGCAACTAAGCCCGTGCACCACAACTACTGAGCCTAAGCTCTAGGACCCGTGAGCCACAATGACTGCGCCCACACGCTGCAACTACTGAGCCCGCGCGCCTAGAGCCCGTGCTCCACAAGAGAAGCCACTGCGATGAGAAGCCCGCGCACCGCAACGAACAGTAGCCCCCGCTCGCCGCAACTAGAGAAAGCCCATGTGCAGCAACGAAGACCCAACGCAGACAAAAATAAATAAATACATAAATAAATTTATAGAAAAGAAAAGAAGGCTGGCTTTGGAGAGGAGGAGGGCAGGTGAGCAGAGGGGTGGGACCCTGGGCAGAGGGTGGGAAGAGGGAATGTCGTGAGCAGGCGCAGGGGCGGTGGGCAGGGCGAGGCTGAGGGCCCACTGTCAGGCAGAGCTGTGAGAGCGAACCCGGAAGCTTCCAGCCAAGGAGGTGCAGAGCCCTCCAGGCGTTCACTCATTCGTTCATTCATTTATACTGCAGTGCCTACCAACTGCCGGACACCTGCAGGGTGCTGGGCCGGATACACAGCATTGAACAAAATAGACAAGACTCCCTACCCTGGAGGGACGTTAGGAATGGGAGGCGGACAATGAGGTGAAGTGAAGTGAACGGTAGTTTAGAGAAGGAGAAAAGCAAGCAGGGAAGCCAGATGGGAATGGCCAGAAGGGCTACACAGTCTGCAAGAGGGGCATTTGCAGGAGGTGGGTGGGTGCAGGGCAGGGTGAACTGGAGCCAAGATGCAGCCTTCAACGAGATCCCAGATGGCTTGGGCCAGTCCTCCTAATAACAGCCAGTTCGATGAGGCTCTAGGTAAACCCTGGACAGGCATCACCTCAGGTCCTTGCTACAGCCCTTTCAGCGGGGTACCACGATCACCCCCACATGACAGATGACAAAGCCGAGGTCAGGCAGCTAGGATGGGAGCAAACCGGCTTCCCCACTCAGTTTTGCCCGACTTTATTTAGCCTGGGATCTTAACTTGGGTACCTCCCTTCCTTCCCCCGCCCCCCAGCCCCCAGTGATGGTCCATTAAGAGAAACACGCCAGATACCAGATTGACTGTGGCTGGGGTGGGGGTGGAGAGTGGACACCAAGGGCCTGCACTACCTAGACCCTTGGGCCTCGCTTCCGCTCGAGTGAGACTGTTCCCTGTTCCCCATCCCAGAGCAACGAGGACTAGCATTCAGGGGGCTGCCCTGTGTGCCCAGCTCCCTGCCACCCTCCTGGAACTGCCAAGTTCTCTAGGGATACAGCAGCCCTACCTTGACTGGTGGCCCCAAGAGCCCCTGAGAGCAAAACCGACTTGGTTCTTGATCCTATCGACTTGTGACATGCACACCAGGAGTATCGTGAGAGGAGCTGTAATAAGCTATCCAAAGTGATCGTCCCTTGAACAAGAGTCACTGCAGTCAGATTAGTCTGGATGAAAGGCACAGGGTGCAGGCACTTCTTGATCTGGGGGAGGAGGAAGGAAAAAAATGATTACCCGATCGGTTTTAGGCTTTAATTGATTTGTATTTTTTCAGGCTGCTAAAGAAGATTAAATCGTGGTATGAAAAGCGCCTAGGGCTTAAAATAAATGAGGAGGAAGGCAAGTCACTTCAGAAATGTCCAGGAAGCAAACTGAACCTCTCCAGTGCAAATTGCAGGCTTGGTGGTTTGTGTTCTTTGTTCAGAGTGAGGCAGCTTCCTTTTCTTCCCCAGCTGTCTTTGCAGTTGAATTTGACAAGCCTACCAAAGTGTGTACGTGCTCTGAGAAGGCAGTTCTGAGGGGGAGCGAGCCTCTTCCCCTTGGAGGGCATGTCTCCGGGCTGGTAGCTGCTGGAAAAGGCTTTGGCTAGGAGTCAGGACGGCTAGTTCCAGCCTGGCTCTACCTTTAACAAGTGACCTTGGCCTAGAATTTCCCCCTTTCCAGGCCTCAGTTTATCCATCTGTAAAATGAGGGAGTTTGGATTAGAGGCTTTTCAAGGGCTCCTCTGATTCTAATGCTCCATGATTAACAGCTGATGGGGAAAGAGGTCCAGAAAATGGAAATGGCTCAGCTAACCAATTTTTACCGTTCTGAGCCTCCAATTTCTCACCCGTAAAATGGGAATGAAGGTACCTATTTCTCAGGGTTGGTGCAAAGCTTAAATGAGATATATTACTAATAGTAACCCCTATGCATTGTGCACTTACTACACACCAGTTACTGTCTAATACTTCTGACATATTAGTTCATGGAAACCTTCCATAATCCCCACTTAATAGGGGAGGAAAGTGAGGCACAGAGCAGGCTTGCACAGCTAGTAAGGGCGGAGCCAGGATTTGAACTCTGGGCAATCTGTATTGACTATGCCATACTCCTTCTCCATAATGTTCACATTATGGTAGCTCCTCCTAAGAACAGCAACGGACAAGAGCTAGAGCTCCCAATTCAGTGCCGCGTCAGATACCAGGCTGCCCACCGGGGATTAACACGATTCGCAGACCTCCTTCCCCCCTCCGCGTCCCACCCCAACTCTCTCTCTCAGGGCAGCGGCAGCAGCGGCGGCCCCCTCCATTCTCCACCCCCCTCACCCTCCGGTTTCCAAATCCAGGGCTTGGGTGGGCCCTCCCCGGGCCTGCTTTAATCTTGCTTGTCCTAGAGCGGCCTTCACTCACAGAGCGCCCTGAAGCTGGAGTGTCTCCGTGCGTGTCTGGGACCCCGAAGGGGCGGGGAGGCCCTTCCCAGGGCTTGGGAGGAGGGGTGGGTTCGGGTGGGGAGATCGGAGGTGAGAAGGGGCGGGGCCGCGGGCCAGACTGTTACCGCCGGTGCCATAGCAATCGGGTCACGGGGCAGCAGCCCCGCCCCGCCCCGGGAGCAAGTGGCGGGGTCTCGGGGGCTCAGAAGGTGCAAGCTGGGCTGAGGGTTTCCGACCGGACCCTCGACCCTCCCGCCCCTTCTTTTTCAAGCACCCTGCCCCACATCTACTCAGTGTCTTCATTTTAAAGATGGGGAAACTGAGGCCCTGAGAGCAGAGCCGGGGTGGCTCAAGGCGCTCCTAACGCCTGGGCCAGGGCGCGTTGACGGAACCAGAAGCAGGATCCGCCCTCTCGGGGGCCGACGTGCCCTCGGGATGTAGTGGGGTCTCTCAGCACAGGGGGGCCCTATCAGGGGACACCTCTGACCCCAGAAGGCCACAGCTGGAGGAGACTTGAGGTGCCCCGCTGGGGGCGCGCAGAGGGGCGCGGACGAGGCCAGGGCACGGAAGCACTTGCCCCAGGCGGCTGAGCGCGCCGGAGGAGGAGCGGCTGCCAACGTCAGGAGCCAGCCTCTCCGGTGGGCGGGGGCGACGCGTGCTGATGACGCAACGGCGCGGCACCCCTGGTGACGGCGGTCACAAGGGAGCGGCGCGCGCTGATGACGCAGGCCCTAGCGACGGCGGTCACCAGGGAGCGGACGCGTTGCACGGCGATATGGACGCGACCACCGCCCCGCACCGCATACCCCCGGAAATGCCCCAGTATGGGGAGGCGAACCACGTCTTCGAGTTGATGCAGGTGACCCGGGCAGCCCTGCCCTGTCGCGACACCAGGCGGTGGCCGGGGAACCTCTTGCTGCGGTCCGGCCGCGCGCCGGCGACGCCGCATCAGGGAGGGGTCACGTTTGTTACCCAAGAGGACGCCCAAATTGGGTTGTTCGACTCCTGTGCCATCGTATCCCAAGGGAGTGCTCGACCAAAAGATGCTTCCTGACCCTCCCTGGAGGGAGGAAAGGGGGCAGGCCATGCTGGCCATGATTTGGTCCTGGCCCCGCCCCAGTCAAGTCCATGATCTGGAAGAGGTCCCTTCCTTTTCTCAGTTACCCCATCTGTGAGACGCCAGGTTGCAAGAGGTGGTTTCCAAGGGGCTCATCTGGTGCTGACAATTTCCAGGGCGTCTGCAGTGTTGGTTTCTGAGCTGGGGAGTGTCTGCGTTGAAGGTGGCCCTCTCCGTCCTCTGAGAGGGCCACCTCCTGGGACAGCAGCCCTGTGGTTTGGACAGCAGCATTTCGTCTCTGGCCCTTCCTCCTCAGGGCCAAGAGTTCAGGGCACCTCCCAAGCCCTCATCCTGAGTTCCTGACCTGACCGACCTACTCCCTGTGTGACCTTAGGCAAAGCCGTGCCCCTGCATGTGCTCCAGGTTTCCCTTCTGCATCTCGTGGAAGTAAAGGCTTTCAGAAGCCGGACTGGAGGAACTGTCAGTCACTCCGAGGTTCTGAGGGCCAAAGGGAAGCTGGATCATTTGTCTGCTCCTCCGGGTATACCTCATCCCCAGAGGCACCTCCTTAGTGATGCCAGTGGCCATCTGAGCCTCTGAACAGCTCTGAGAGAAGAACTCAGACTAAGAAACCTGAGTCTCCATCCCTCCAGCAAACAGAGGCTTTCCTTTGGAAAGTGTTAACTGATAGAGGGCACACGAGAGATTTCTAAAACTGAGTGGCCAATCTAAGTAAAGAAGATGGCTAGCTGAGTCCTAAGTCACCGGGTGGTGGGCAGGATGGGGCAACTCCTGGGAGCACTGTGCTCCGCTCTAGAGAATCTGGTGTATCTCATAGCAGTTGTTAGAAGGAGCAGCCTGAGGAAGCTTTTGGTCCAGTATTTCCAGTCCTTAGTCATTTGTGTGCTCCCTCCATGGTTTTTACCATTTCCATTTTCTGGCCTTTTTTTTTTTTTTTTTTTTTTGCTGTGCAGCGAGGCTATGGGATCTTAGTTCCCTGACCAGGGATTGAACCTGGGCCCCAGCAGTGAAAGCACTGAGTCCTAACCACTGGACTGCCAGGGAATTGCCAACGTTTTTATCTTAAAATAATTTTAGACCCACAGGAAGTTACAAAAATAGTACAGAGTTCTGGTGTACCCTTGATCCAGCTTCCCCTAGTAGTAACATCTAAGGTAGCTGTAGTACATTGTCAAAATCAGGAAATTGACATTGGTACAATACAATTAACTAGACTACAGACCTTATTTGGATTTCATCCATTTTTACCAGCACTCATTTTTTGGGTATGAGTCTATGAAATATTATCACAGGTATAGATTCATATAACCAATACCATATTTCCATTTTAACTTAATCATTTCTTTAAATCAACCCACTTAAAAAAATTAACTTATTTCACCTCATCCTAAGCAATATCCTTGAAATCGTAGGTTTGACATACTGATTTTTCTAATACACATTAGATATGCAACTGTGTACGAGTGAAATTTAAAATATTCATCTGAGAACCATCTAAAATCATCTCACACCATCTCACCAGTGATATATGACTAGGGATCTCGTCCAACTGTGCCTTTTAATGGGCAGGGAACCTGAGGCCCAGAGAAGGGAAGGGTGTTGATGGTGAGAAGCGGAGTGGGGCTAGGACTTCTCATGGTTCATGCTGTTTTTACTGCCCTGCTCTCCCTCTGCCCCCAAAGGGCTACAGCCCCTCCCTGCTTGTCCCTAGGGCATAAGGCTGCTCCTTAGTGCACCAGCCCAGCTGCTGTCACCCACCTGGTTAATTTCTGAGCCTTTTGTTCTGGAACCGTGGAAGCTGCTTTCCCTTAGAATTAAATAGCCAGACAATCCCAGGACTCTTTTAGATATCTGTTCCACTCTGGAGGGACACAGGTAGCAGCGATGGCCACGTCCCCCAGCAGTCATCCACATGGGGCACCTACTGGGATTGTGCCGGGCACTGGGACAAGGGGGAGGCGATAAAGGGGATGCACGGGGGCTGCAGGAACATATGACAGGGTTGACCTAGTGAGGATCATCGGGAAGGTATGTTTCCATTGAGGCCTGAGGAAAAGTGTTCCAAGCTGAAGGAACAGCATTTGCTAGGGCTCTGAGGGCTGAACGGGAGCAGCGCAGGAGAGAAACCGAGAGACGGCTGGTCTGGGAGTCACCAAGGAAGTGAGGGGCGAGGGCCCTGAAACTGCCTGCTCTGAGTCAGGGGCGCCATCCCTCCAGCTCCGCCTCTGTCCGGGTGCCTCCCCAGCAAAGCCCACACGGCCCCTCCCTCACGCCTCTGCTCACAGGGACCCAAACAGATGCCAGCTAGGGCGGGGGGCAGGGAGGAGATCAGGCCCCGTAACTGGTATCCACTGTGATACCAGGGTGCTGGACCACCTGAGCCTGGGGCCTTGGGTGCTCATGCAGGTGCTAACCACCTGGGTGTCTGCCCTGTGCCCACAGAACATGCTGGAGCAGCTCCTGATCCAGCAGCCCAAGGACCCCATCCCATTCATGATTGAGCATCTACAACGAAACAATGATTACGGTGAGCACTGGAGTGGGCCTCCCCCACCCTCCCCAGCTGTCTCCCTCCCCTCCCCCTCCTGGGAACCTCTGGGAACCACACTGTCCTCTCCGAGTCTAAAGGGAGGTCAGAACAGGGTGGGGAACGTTTTTGCCAACTTGGGGAGGTGGTTAATTGAAAAATGCCTTAATTTCTTTTGGAGCACAACTCATACAAATTCTCCTGCCAAGTGATTAAAATGAAAACCTCAGAATGGCCCGCGGAATTAATTATTCATGCCTTGGCACGCCCCAGCTGATGTCGCCTGTTGGGTTTAAGCTCTGTGATCACTCCACTTGTCAGGTGAAAATGTGGTTTCTGGTCTACCCAGACAGGCAACACTCGGGTTTTCCTGATGGTCTCATTGCCGGCGCCCGTTGATGAGTTCCAGAGCTCCCTAAACCTCGCCCAAGCGAGTGCAGGCCGACCAGACCCAAGGCCGGCGCCCCGGACAGGGAGGAGGGAGAGGAGGCGCTCCGTCCCACGTGGAGGATCGTTGCCGTCCTGTGTGAGCTGTTAGGGAGGCCAGTGTCTCAGAGCTTTGATATTTCTTCCACCGGAGCATTAGCCGCTTTGAAGGAGCTACGAGCGCACCAGTGAAGTGAGGGCTTGGTGCAGCCGAGAGGGGTGGAGGCCTGAGATGCCCCGTGGTGGGGTTCAGAGGCCTAAGATGAGAGAGGATGCTAAGTAGTTTAAAAAAGAAATGGGGAGAGAGGAGACTCCAAGCCTGCAGTTTGCCAGGGACACCTGGCCTCTTCCACGTGGCCTGGGCAGGGTCAGGGCATCGGAGTGAGGGGCCGTTTCAGAGACCTAAGCAGGGTGGTTCAGTGTGGTGTGGAGAGCCCCAGGAGTGCCATTTTCTGAGCCTCCAGGGAGGCGTATTCGAGAACGGGTGCTGAGTGTGAGCACGTGTGCCCCAGGTGGAGACCGAGCGGGGGGGGGGGGGTGGTGACGGAGGTGGGGGATCCAGTCTGCCCCGTGGAGAGTCTTCTAAGGTGCCTCCGTTCCTTGGTGCTCTGGTCGGGGCGGGAGGGAGGCTCACCTGCTCTGTGGGGTGAGAAGCCCCCTTGCTTCCTGGTGGTCCTGCTCCGGACCCCAGCTTGCTGCCCGGGCCTCACCAAGTGGCCTCCGTTGGCCGGAGGAAGACGTTTCTGCAGCCCCCTGCCCCCCGGCTGTTCGCGGGGCCCGGTGTTGCTAAGTTCTGTTACTTGAGGGCTGCTGGGAGCACTTCTGCCCGTGTTCCCCTCTCGTACGGCCCCCACCCAATCAATACAGCAAAGCAAAGTCAAAAGAAGTAAAAGTTGAAGGCCCGATAAAGGTAAAGTAACAGTGAAGTAAACTCAAAGTGAAGAGCGAAGCAAGAGGCAGGGAAGTGCAGGGAAGTGCAGTTCGGGGAGGTGTCCCTTCCCGCCATCCCCCCCACCAGGCAGCCTCCAGCACATCGGTGTTCACATCTCCTAGTTAAGTGCGACGAAATGGCGAGAGATCATTGCTCTCTCTCGGCCTCAGTTTCCTCCTCTGTAAAATGGGCATGTCTGGTAACAGAGAGGGAGGCGGAAAAGCTCCGGCCTCATCCATGGCGACTGGTCAGTGACACCGTGGGAAGGCATGACAAGGCCCCGATGCTCCCACCGGGCTTCAGGTGGTGCCATGCAAGTGTCCACTTGAGAAAAGCTTAATGAGGTTTTTCTAAATGAAAACCATACTTGATGATAATAGAACCATTTGAACCCTAAGTTGGGTTGTGGTGGCACTTGCTACTTATGGTTTGAAAAATTCTGTTTAGGGGCGTGTGTGCCACGCTGTGTGTTCTACCACAGACCTCAAGGCTTCGTTAGTCTCCCTGCTAGAACTTCAAGAGCCTGAAATTTGAGGCACAGTCCATCTTTATGCTTTAATCTTGCTCCTCTGTGTGCAGAAATGATTTCCATCCAGTGTCAAAATATCCACTTGACCAGAATTTTTAAGTTCAAATGTCATCGGATGCAGTGCAGTCGGCATCGGCGGGACAGTCCTCTTGGGCGCTGGCCTTACAGCCACCTGCTCCTCTCCCCTTTCCCACCTCCTTCCACCCTCCTCAGCACCCCTTTCCATTCGTTCCCAGGCCTCCTTTCCGAGGCTGCCCTCCACGGAGCCCCGCCTCCTTTCTCCATGTTACACCTGCTCTGTTGCTGTCCAGTAGGGGTGGAGAATCCAGACCCTCCCCGTTCAGCTGGAGCTGGGGACCGGCCTCCTGGCTGTCCTCGCCCGTGGCTGGAGTCCAGGCTTTTGGTCCAGATGCTCTCTCAGGGAGTCGAGTCATTGGATCCCAGTAACCACTGTTCTGAGGGGTTGATTCGTTCCCAGAGCCCTCCATCCCCACTCCCAGGCCTTGGGCCGGCAGCTCTGAGGGACGCTGGCACATCTTTGCCCTTTGGCTCAAGTGCCAACCACTTAAATGAAGAGAGGGGCATCTCTGGGTTTCCCTCCTGTGCCCAGGCCTCCACCCACAAGTGAAGAAAAACGTGGGAGAAGGAGGGGGGCGGAGGAGGAGGGGAGAAGACCATGCTTCCGGAATTCCTCTAGGAGAGGGGGAAGGTGAAAAGAGTTTCACCCAGCCCTCGTGGTTCTAGAAGAGGACAGGCGGCCTGGAGAGGTCCCCTGATGTCCAGCGAGCACTTCTGCAGCCCCGGGCTAGTGGGTCAGTCGGTCCTGCCTCCTGCCGGCCATGCAGTGGCCCGTGTTAACGGCAGCCGGGCGCTCAACCCTCTGCCTCCTGGATGTGGGTGTTGGGTGGGTAGGGGTTGGCTGTGACGCACGGTGGCATGGCCAGTGGCTAGTGTAGAGGGACAGAAGTCTCTGGACTCTTGGCGGTGAGCGTGCACGTGAGGGAGTGAGGGGAGCCGCCGGCTGGCAGCCCCTTCGCTGCGAGAAAACCAGATTTAGTACAAAGTGAGCATTTACAGTAGCCCTGGGCAATATGAAAGCAGGCGATGGTGTATATAATGGTATGTTTCGTTTTTTATCAAACGTTTGTCCAAGAAAGCTGTGTATTAGAGCTCCAATACCTAAGGGTTTCCTTGTGAATTTTAAATCATGCTCCTAGTTAAACCTCAAAAGGCTCTGTGGATGGGAAGGTTTTTTTATTTCCTTTGAAGTGGGTTGAAGAAGTTGATTACTCTTGGCAGTCAAGCAGCCTTTTATGACACTGTTTATAAATAATTACTCATGAGCAGGCCTGGAGTTTCAAGGTGTTAGATTTTAAGAAACTGAAATTAATCACATAAATGTGTGCGAGAAATTAGGTGGGGAGAAAGGCCGTGGATGTTCCCCTTTTAAAGTATTTTCATAGATGTGTACAATTTGGGTGCCACTTACAGAGCCAGGAAGGGGAGGGCTTCCCCAGCAGCCGTGGAGCCTCATAACTTTGTCAACATGAACGTGCAACCTGGGAGTCAGCTCGTTCCCAAAATGCTCTTGTCAAGGTGCAGCCAGCCCCTTCCGCCCGGTCCCTCGGGCCCCGAGCCTTGTTGCGTCTGGCCCAAGTTCTAGGGAGCTTCAGCGGAGGCCTGGGGTTGGAGGCCTGCAGAGGCAGCAAGGCGTAGGGCACCTGAGCCAGACCCCCGTCCTCCCCCCGCCGCCCCGCCGCCCTTTCCTCCTCTGGCTTCGGTCCGCGCACCAGGCCCCTCCGCCCTCGACCTCCCTCCCTGCTGCCCTGATGCTGCCCCTCCCCGCGAGCCTTCCGTGGCATCCCAGCTCCGAGCTCCCCTGACCAAGTGTCCCCAGAGCCACCTGGCTTCCAGGCTCATCCCATAAGCAGTGTTTTCCACCTGCTGTGGCTTCTCCCCTCAGGTTGCAGGGCCCCGGCAGGCCTTGCCCCAGGTTACAAGGCCAGAGCAGAGAACGGGCTGTGAAGCCCCGCCCTGGCTCCCACCCCCGCAGCCGAAAGTGCCTTGCCTGCCCTGGGCCTGTGCCCTGAGCTTCTCCGCTCAGCGGAGCCCCGGCTCTGGACATGGTCTGGGAGGTGCTCTCCCTGGCGGCCCTGCAGAGCCCGGCTCCCGGTGGCCGTGGCCGTGCGTGAGCGGCATTCTGGACACAGGCTGCAGTGTCAGGTGCCCAGTGCAGCAGTGCTGCTCCGCCCACACCCCTTGGTGGCCTCACGTGGGGCACTGTTCCTGGTAGGTGGCCCCGGGCCTGCCTTCTGCCTGGGCAGGATTCTCTGAGCCACGCTGGCCTTTGAATAAACCCCCTTGTACCCGGCTCAGCCTCATCTGGTTCCTGCAGCTTGCAACCAGCTGGCAGAAGATGCCTTTGTAAGGAGGTAGTGATGGTGGAGACAAAGGTAACCAAACACTCAGTGGCCACAGAGAGGGGGGCAGCCGACGAGGAGGCCACCAAAGGTCCTGCTGCGTGTGTGACGCCTCGCAGCTCTGGCCCCAGGAAAGGAGGATGAGACTTGGTTGCTGGCCCCTGGGGACCTGCTCAGCTGCTCAGCAGGGGGACAGAACGCACCAGCCCCTTAATCAGGAGGGGGTGAGAGTCTCAGAAGAGGAAGCCAGTGGGGCTGGGGGGGTTGGGGTGAGGAGGACATTCCTGATGAGGAGGTGACGGGTGACAAGGTAGGGACATGGGAAGAACATCTTCAGGAAGAACGAGGAAGCCCAAGGTCAAGGGAGAGGATTGCTCAGGGCTCCTGGGCGACCTTCTGGATCCCCAGCTAGGCGAGGCTGTTAGGATGCCCAGGACACACCCCAGCCTCCTGGTGAGGTCAGGCCCCTCAACAAGGGTCCAAGGGGACCTAAAGGAACACAGAGCCCCTTGGCCAGAAGGACACTGGCAGCTGAGTCCACCCTGCTGAGGAGGCCCGGAGGCTCCCTTGCCGAGCGTGACTTGGAGAGAAAGGGTATGTGCAGGGGTTTGCTGAGCTGGAGCCTGGACGCGCCTCCTGGCAGCAGGCCAGGTGCTGCCCTGACCAGGGCCTTCCTGTCCCACATCCCTGATTCACATCACCAGCCCCAGGAAAGGCTTTGGGCTTCCAAGAAGCAAGTTGCTTACATTTCACAACAGTGGGGCCAGTGTACCAGATTTAGAAACATGGACAGCGACAGTGTTTGCTGTAAGGCCATCAGCTGGAGGCACACAGACATCAAGCAGCAGCAGAAAGCTGTGACGTGTGTCTGACATCATTTGTGGGCTCAAGGAGAGGCAGTTCCCTTGCGGAGACGGGGCAGAGGCCTGCCCTCCCTCTCAGGTCTGGTCTAACGCAATTACCTCTCTGACCCGGTGCGGGCCTCAGGCCGCCTTGCTTTTCTCGGCAGCATTCAGCCCAGTGCGAGCTTGGATGAGGCGCTCGATGAGTATTTGTGGAGTGAATCAGTGAATTATCCTGAACTTGCCCTCTGTGTTTCCCCTGAAAATGAGAAAGTGCTGTGAATTGGGGCACAAGTCTGTTTAAACCCAAGCAGCCTGGCTGGGTGTAGGTCTGCTGATGATCATGAACTCGGGGGCCAGAGCCTCTAGTTCCTTCTCTGTGTCCACTCCCAAACTAGGAGGTCCTCCACCTGGATGAGGCTCCCTCTCGGAGGCCTGGCAGGAACGGGCCCCGTGAGTTGCTGTGCACACCCGTTCGTCCTTCCCCGTGGGCTGGGGCCAGGCTGACAGGCAGAGGCAGAGGCCTGGTTCCCCAACCTGGGTGCTGCGCCCCTCGCTTCCCACAGCTGGGGGGGTGACATAATCAAGGTGGCACTCAGGGAGGAACCAGCGTGGGTTCACCTGTCCAGACACCACATTCCGTTTCCTTCGTTTTGACCCAAGCACACACCTTCCAGCACTTTTCTTAAGATGCTGGTTTTTTTTTTTTTTTCTTTTCCAATGGCCAGTACCTACTCGCTAGTCTGGTAGTGTCTTCGGGAATTCTGCAGGGTCGGGAGCCTTCCAGAGCCAGGAGTATCACACCGAAGCCAGTGGTTTCCATCTTCATAGAAATGCCCGTATTTGAAAACAAAGCCTTTTCTATCTGGGCTTTTATAAACCTGGCCCATACACTCCAGGCTTTTCCCCATTATTTCCCTCTGTAAAATGATGGGGAATACAATTTACTAAATAAAAAGGCATAGATATTAAAACAAACAAACAAACCCACCTTTGAAGGTCGATTTACATAAAATACAGCTGTATTTGAGAGCGTGTCCCTGAGACAAAGTCCCTGTTTAAAATGCTTTATGGTGTTTGAAATCCCAATTGTTCTTGATATTTATTAGTTTGGCAAACAAGTTACCGTGTCCACATCCCCTTGGAGACAGAAAAATAAACCATCTCAGTGATCACTTACCTCTCTAAACACAGAGAGTGAGTTCTGTGGTGGAAGCATCTCGGAGCCACTGGGTTACAAATGACCGCGTCACTCCCAGAAAATGAAATCTGGGGAGGAAAGAAATATATACGCCCAGAGCTCCGCAGACGCAGGAGGTTGCTTTGTCATATTGAATGGTGACGCTCAAATCTCTTTATTCCACAGTGCCGAAGATTGTAATATTAGGTCCACCCGCCTCGGGGAAAACAACTATAGTAAGTGTATCATATTAAGTGTTGTAATATGGGCGTATCTCGTTTGTCCTGCAGAGACGGAATGAGACTGCGCCTCTGCGAATTTTCAACATAACTGAGCTTTTCTTCATCTTTTCTCTCTCCTGCTTCTTCAATTATTTTCTCATGACAAGAGGCAGTATGTGTTTGTAGTAGAAAACCTAGAAAATACAAAAAACAAAAGGAGAGTTCCCCAACCATCCAGAGATAAGCATATTCTTTGAAGGTGTGGGATATTCCTTCCAGGGTTTTCTCATGGCTACACGGCCACCATCATGACAAACCCTTCGTTCCATCCTTAGGACACATTTCTAGAAGGGGAAGAAATGCTGGGTCAGTTGGCACACACATTGCAAAGGCTTTTGGTGTGGAATCTTCAGATTCACTCGTAAAAGTTTAATTATGAAATGTTTTAACCGGTCAGAAAAGCAGAGAAACGACACCAGAGATTCTCGTGTATCCCACTCCCGGATTTTACAGGAACTTATCATTTTGTCATATTTGCTTTGATGACTTTCTCTCCATTTCAAAGATAGTAGAACTTTAAAGATACGGCAAATACCTCACCCCACTTCCCTCACTCCTTTTTGTCTCTCCCTCCTTGGAGGCAACCCCCGTCCTGAAGCTGAAGCTTCATTCCATGTATGGTTTTAATCTTTCAGCTCCTTTTTTAAGTGCCAAAAGCGTCTTCAAATTAGAATCATCTGAGATGGAACTCTGTTTTTTCAAAAGCCTCGTTAGTGAGCATCAGGTAACATAAGTTAATGATAAACAAGAAGGTCCTACTGTAGAGCACAGGGAACTATATTCAATATCTTGTAACAACCTGTAATGGAAAAGAATCTGAAAAAGTATATCTATCTATCTATCTATCTATCTATCTATCTATCTATATATCTGAGTCACTCTGCTATACGCCAGAACCTAACACAACATTGTAAATCAACTATATACTTTACTTAAAAAAATAAACATTAGCTGGGCTTCCCTGGTGGCGCAGTGGCTGAGAGTCCGCCTGCTGATGCAGGGGACACGGGTTCGTGCCCCGGTCCGGGAAGATCCCACATGCCGTGGAGCGGCTGGGCCCGTGAGCCATGGCCGCTGAGCCTGCGCGTCCGGAGCCTGTGCTCCGCAACGGGAGAGGCCACGGCAGTGAGAGGCCCGCGTACCGCAAAAAGATAATAATAATAAAAAATAAACATTAGCGAACTCTCCCTTGGTCACTGTACAATCGCTGTCAGCTCTCCTCCTGGGCCCAGATGATGCGGCAGGTGGTTGGTTTCCCCCGACTAGCTGGCGCCTGGCTTTATTCTGAAAAGGAATTAAGATGTCTGGTCCTTACATAAAACCACGTGCATCTGCCCTGCTTTTGGAGTTAGGATAGCCAGCTCTTCTATTTGTCTGTCACCTATCTGTCTGTCCATCCGTTCATCCATCCATCCGTCTATCTCTCTGTAGTTTTTCTGCTTCGTTCCTCAGGGTCAGGCTGTCAGCTTTCACTCCTCTCCGCAGTCCACCCTCCCGATCGCCATTTCACTGTTAGAAACCAGGGGCTCCTGGACCTGGGGACCTGGCAGTCGCTGGCACTAACTGGTGTTTCAGCTACAGGCCTTTGGGCAAATTCACTGTTCCCACCCCTGTCTGCAGTGTAGGGACACACAAACCTCATTTTACAATAAGATGATACATAGTGAAAGCCTAACGGGCTATTTCCTGATCTTGTCGCTGGCATTTCCCAGCACGGGGAACAGAAAGATGAGGGTTCATACCTGCCCTGGGGGACCTCTAGGGCCTTCTTCTTCTTTTTGGCCATGCCGTGTGGCTTGCGGGATCTTAGTCCCCTGACCAGGGATTGAACCCCGGCCCCGGCAGTGAAAGCGCCGAGTCTTAACCACTGGACTGCCAGGGAAGTCCCCCTCCGGGGCCTTTTGAATCATCCCGCTGTTGAAATGGTCATCAGTATAATCTTGGCGTTAAGAACATTTTGTTGCACGATTATACCTTAAAATGTGTTCTTCCCTGGTAGAGTATATATAGTGGCCATTGATGAACTAAACATTCACTTGGTGAGAATATGCCATCCCCCATTCTTTAAGAAAAAATGAACATTGAGTATGGGTCGTGACCCCTATTAGGGCCTGTCCCCGTGTTTCCTATTCTAAACCTTTCTTGAGTTAAGAACTCATGGTCCACAGAGCTTGAAGAGGCAGGCCCAGGGCAGTAAAGGATAGGTTTCCCAGGTCCATTTAGAGTCAATGGCTGGTTGAAGAAGAAATGGCAGGCAAGCAGAATTCCACGGCTGGGAGGGACTTTGTGGGTTTGTCTCCCTTGGTGGCCTCCTTCCAGCCAGAAATAATTATGCTTCCCGGTGACAGCCTTTTCTAGTAGCATGTGGAAGGACGGGGGCATTGTAATGGTGGCCTCTTAATTATTCCTTTCACAAAAATTTTCTTTTCCTCTTTCCTTTCTTCAGGCAATGTGGCTTCGCAAACATCTGAATAGCAACCTCCTCAGTGTGGAGAGCTTGTTAGCAAAAGAATGTTCCTCTCTGGCTGCAGATGCCAGGACGCATTATCAGAAGTTCCAGGTAGGATGTGTCCTGGGGAGCAGGACGGGGTGAGAGCTCCCAAGGCTTCCCCATCCCCTACCCCACTCGTTCCATTTCCTGGTGGATTAAGTGAGAGAAAATACTGGGGTAAAATGAAATATAGGCAGGATGTGACAGAAGGAAGGAGAGAACTCTTCAGTAGGGCACACAGGTCCCGGTGGGTACTGAGGTGAGGGGTTTGTGGTGGGCAAGGATCAGTAACAGTGAGGACGGTGCTCTGTACCCATGCAGTGACCCAGCCCTGCTCTTCTTAGGGTCACAGCCAGCTCAGGTGGGTGGGAGCAGGGCAGGGGTCTCCATCATGACCAGGTGATGTGCCTGCTGGCCTGAGCTGGTGGGGAGTTTAAAGGGCAGTGGTCCAGCTCTCCCCAGAGTGGAAAGACCCTGAGTGCTGCAGCTCAGGGGCACTTCCTTCCGCCCCTCGGGGTGGGCACCGTGTGGCATCCCAGGAGGATCAGGGGTCTGTTTCTAAAATCCCACCAACACTATATTTGAAAGACTTTTTTTTTTTTTTTTTGGCTGCGTTGGGTCTTTGTTGCTGCGTGCGGGCTTTCTCTAGTTGCGGCGAGCAGGGAGGGGCTACTCTTTGTTGTGGTGCGTGGGCTTCTCATTGCCGTGGCTTCTCTTGTTGCGGAGCACGGGCTCTAGGTGCGCGGGCTTCAGTAGTTGCAGCATGCGGGCTCAGTAGTTGTGGCTCGTGGGCTCTAGAGCGCAGGCTCAGTAGTTGTGGCGCACAGGCTTAGTTGCTCTGCAGCATGTGGGATCTTCCCAGACCAGGGCTCGAACCCGTGTCCCCTGCATTGGCAGGCGGATTCTTAACCACTGCACCACCAGGGAAGCCCAAAAGACATTTTTAAAAGGGAAATATAGGGCTTGATCATGTTGGTTCTCTTAAATGCAAATAGAAATTTCCAAATATCTTTTCAAAATCCCCTTTGGAGCATAAGCAGATGCTTCAGTCCATTCAGGCTGCTGTCACAGAGACTGGGTGGCTTGGAAACAGAGTGCACCTCACAGTTCTGGAGGCTGGGAAGTCCAAGGTCATGGCGCCCACAGACTCAGTGTTGGCTGACAGCCGTCTTCTCACAGTAGCCTCACATGGCAAGAGGACAGGGAGCTCTCTGGAGCCTCTTCTTTTGGGCACCCAAAGGCCCCACCTCCCAATACCATCACCTTGAGGATTTCAGCACATGAACTTGCGGGGACACAGGCGTTCAACCCAGAGCAGCGGGGCTGCTGCTTCAGGTGTTCTTCGCCGACACGCAGGCTTTCTCCTGTTTGTGAGGGGAAACAGCTGAGAAGGGTAGGGACCCTGGTGTCTGCTGAGTGCTAAGTGCGCGCAGGCCTCCCCTCCTCACCTCACGATTTTCCTGCAAGGTGTGCTGATACCTGGTGAGGTTGACTAAGTGCCCAGGGCCAGGGCAGGATTCAGGCCCCACCCGGGGCTGCCCAGGGCTCGGGCTGCCAGTCGGGGTGAGAACCCTGGGTCTCCTGCCCATCTCTGCAGAGGCCGCAGCCGAGAGCTGGTCGCCGCCCCTCTTGTGTTCATCTTCATTCATCGGGCTGGGTCTTGACCATGTGGCCGTGTGGTCACTGTTCCTCCAAGAACTCGGAAGGAAGCTTCCTGACCTCGTGGGCTGCCCATGAATGATGGCTGGTGGGACAAGTAGCAGAGACGGCCAGCCTGTGGCTGCAAGTAGCAGAGATCGCCCGGGCTGCCCAGGGCAGAAAAGGGGGTTGGAAGTGGGATGCAGTGACTCCTGGGCCCCAGATGGAGGAAGCACCCACCTCCCTGGCTCTGTGGCCAGGAACTGGGCAGCACCCTGGCCTCCTCTGCCCCATGCAGCTGCTTGTCTCTGTCTCCATTCTCCCTGTGATTCTCCCTTCCTTTCGTCTTCTGCCTTCCACGGCCACTCATGACCACCACCCTCGTCCAGGTTCCCGTGTCTTTGGTTCACACCACCCACAGAGGCAGCTCCAAGGCCAAATTTCCAGAAAAGGGATTTGTGTAGACCAGCTGGTCAGGTGACCCCAGGGCCGGGCCAGCTCTAGTGAGGGGTGTGCACAGCAGGCACATCAAGGCCATGGAGCACGGCCACGGCCAGGAGGGCCCGGCAGGGTGCGGGCAGTTCCTGGAGGTGAGGGTGTCACGTAGGCAAACTCCCAACCTCAAATTTGCCAATAATAACAGTTTGAGGGAAGTGAAGGAAAACCTCCTTCAGCAAGGTCAGCGCCTACCCCCTGCCCCGCTACCCAAATGGTGAACCGGTTCTAACACCGCTTAATCCAGAGCACTTCCGGACCCCACCTCACCTGGCCGGGACTCTCAGGGCAAGCAAGTGACGCCCCTGCACGGCCCTGCCGTCTTGCAGGAGTCAGAGTGTGTGGTCAGAGTTTGGGGGATACCAGCTTTTGGGGTGGGAATACACTTTTTAGAAAGAAAGTGCTTCTCTCATTTCCTGCAGAAGATAAGCTTTTCAGGATGGGAGAGGCAGGCTCATTTCTAGGATAAAGATGCTTTTATTAGGGTTAGAAAATTCAACGGCGAGGAGGGCGTTTAAGGAAATTCCTCCTGGGTTTCATTACTCTAATTATCAGCATATTTCAGACCACATCGAAGTGCTTTCAAGGGTGTCTTGTTGGGGCTCTTTGGTTCCGAAGCGCGGGCGGAGGGAAGATGAAAGGCCGAGGCGTCAGGACTGATCAAGGAGGGAAGTGCTCTGAGGAGTGGGGGCGGGTGCGTGGCCTTGCCGCAGACGCTGCCGCCTGCCCGGCGAGGCCACTCATTAAGTGTTGTCTTTAAAGCATCTGCTGACCTGGAGCCTTTATAGCTCTTTCTGCAAGCAGCAGTAATACCTTCAAATACATAATCTTCTCCTGCTAATCTTGGTTCTGCCCTCCTATACAGAATCCTCTTATGTAGCGGGTGTTAACCAAGACGCTTCCATCTTCGGCATTTCCAAATGGTTTCTGCAACACTTCCTCATCCCCTCCTGTATGCCAAGCACCGTCCTGCGTGCCGTGCCGTGGGAGACCTAGAGATGAGTTCCTTCTCCTCTCGTCCCTGGGAACTTCTAGCCAGTGGGGGAGACCGAGGGTACCCAACCGAGAACGCAGGGCCAGAAAGCCCTCATGCAGTCAGTTGGTGGCTCGCTTGACTAATTCATTTACTGAGTGTCCGCTGAGCATCTCTTAAGCCCTAGACGTGGCTCTGGGCGGGAAAGAGCGTACAGGTTCCATGGGGAAAGGACATTTCTTTGCAGCAGGAGCTGGATGGAGCTGATTGCTCTAGAGTATATTAGATTTTTACTGAAAAAAAAAAAAAAGAAAGAAAAGGAAAGCTTTATTATTGAAATCCCTGCAGGAAGCATATGTATTTGCAAATTTTAAACTGCAGAGTCCAGAGGCGCTGCACCTGAGCAGCACATTAGACTCACCTGGGCCCCACCAGACTCTTTTAGTCTGAATCCCTGGAAGTGGGGGACCAGGCATCTGGATTTAAACGTGCTCCCTAGGGAGTTCTCGTCTGGTCATCTGGGAGCCCAGCCCAGACACCATTCCCCTCTTCTCATGGCAGTTATTACTTTTACAGCACAGTTATTGCTAAATCAAGGTTTCTTTGGAACGCAGCTGTTGCGTTAGAGCAGAACTGCCTGTGTTTGTTGAGTGAATAAATGAGCCACACTCTAAAGGCTGCTCAGACCAGAAGGAGCCAAAGCTGGCTTCTTCCCAACTTCAGTCCCGTTTAATTCCCAACTTCAGTCCCGTTTAAAAATTAAGAACCTGGTGTAACATGACGTACCCAAGCGCCCAGTTGTCAGTCACCATTCTTTTTTTTTTTTTTTTTTTTGCGGTACACGGGCCTCTCACTGTTGTGGCCTCTCCTGCTGCAGAGCACAGGCTCCGGATGCGCAGGCTCAGCAGCCATGGCTTACGGGCCCAGCCGCTCCGCAGCATGTGGGATCCTCCTGGACCAGGGCACGAACCTGCGTCCCCTGCATCGGCAGGCAGACTCTCAACCACTGAGCCACCAGGGGAGCCCTCAGTCACCCTTCTTTAACGTCCAAATAATAGCACTTGTGCCCTTCTCCTGCCTCTGTCTACACAGAGGTGTAGTCTCCTGCAAGTATTTCTGAGGATTTCTGGGATTGCCCGGCAATCCTGGCTTCCAGGTCCTCTGGGTTGTCTCCTTCCCCTCTGGCCATTCCATCTCCCACCTGGCTGCTCTCTGTCTTGGAGGCTGTGTTCAGACACAGCCAGCAGGAGCCCGCACACGCTGTCCTTCCCTGTCCGCCACCCAAGGCAGTGGTGCGGAACGGTCCTTTTTGGAAGGTTTGGGGCAGGGGGAGGATGGGGGCAGCCCAGGATGGGGACAGAGAAACCCAAAGACCAGTCTCCGTAGCTCCTTTAAAGTTCACTGGCCTTTGCCGCTACCGGGTTTCCCTTCCCGGCCACCTCCCTCTGCGGGCCTGTCGGTGCCCCGTGGTGGGGTCTCTGCTCTCCCTTCAAAGCCTCATCTCCTGTCCTCGCCCTCCTCTCACCTGCTGTCCCCGTTCCAGACTCTGCCTGGGCCCTGCCTCTCAGAACCAGGAGAGTCCCTGCCATGTAAACCTGCCCTGACAGCCCCGAGAAGCAGCAGAAACTTTGAAAGGAGAGTTGTCTTTAAAGGATTCTCGGATCAGTTCTTAGGTGAGCGCAAGTCCAAGCACGGGCCTTGCCTCCCCCACCAGCAGCCCCTCGAGGGAGGCCCCTCCCCTCCAGGCAGACCAGGAGTCTCAACTCTTCCCCTTCCTGCTTTGCTCCAGATGGAAGTTCATATAGTTGATCAACAACATGCCCACAACTCCTGAACAAGCGTTACCCAAAGGTGACACAGTGAAGTCAGGGGCCCTGAGGCTGGGGTCTGGAGATGGGACCATGTGGGCTGCTGCTATCCTGTGGAGGAAGCCCAGGCTGGAGAAGCTCAGTGAGGCGCCCCGGGGGCCAGAGCCAGGGCTTGAGCCTCCAGGGGCTGCGTCTTCGGGGCAGGGGCGGCACCTCCGAGGTTCGCAGGCCAGCGGTTCTGCCCCGGGTTTGGGCACTGGGAGCTGGGAGGAGAAGAAAGGTCCAAACTGGGGCCAACGCAGCCGATTCTGCCCTTTACGGCAAGGAGGCAGGCTGGCGGTCGCGTTGCCACCGAGTGGGATGCCGAGGGGCCAGGGGCCTGCACCTGGGCTGGGCTTTCTAGGTGACCAGCAGGGGCTGCACTGGGCTCCATCCGTTTGTTTGTCCCTGATTCTCCCCCAAAAGCCAGGCTCTGGGGGCTGGGGTGGGAGAGCACAGCAGAGCTCCGGAAGGAGGGAGCCTGATTCCTGTAAAGACAGTTTGGCAGGGCTCCGATCAGCGGCCCCTGGGAAGCCCCCGCTGCTGACGTTGACACATCAAAGCTGGCACCGAGACAGCACAGAGGCAGTGAGCGGCGGGGGGGAGCACTCGCGAGGGGCCGCGCTCAAAGTCGCCGGCCTGTCCCCCGCCGTGGGGGGCGCCGCGCTCCACCCAGACCTGTCGCCTTTCAACCCGTGTTATTTATTTATTTATTTTTTTGCGGTACGCGGGCCTCTCACTGCTGTGGCCTCTCCCGTTGCGGAGCACAGGCTCCGGACGCGCAGGCTCAGCGGCCATGGCTCATGGGCCCAGCCGCTCCGCGGCACGTGGGATCTTCCCGGACCGGGACATGAGCCCGTGTCCCCTGCATTGGCAGGCGGACTCTCAACCACTGCGCCACCAGGGAAGCCCTCAACCCGTGTTCTTTGATTGGCTTGCACCCACCTCGTCTCCCGCATCCCAGAACCTGTTTGAATGCTGCTTCCCAAATGGGTGATGGCAGGGAAGGGAGAGAAATCTCGGGATGGAAACCGGCTGCACCTGGGGTCGGCAGGGCACACCAGGGGACAGGAAAGGATAGAAGCCATGTGGAGGGGAGGGGCAGGGCTGCACCCTGTTCCCCTTGGCAGCCTCGGGGGTGGGGCGGTTCCTGGGATCGTGGGGGCATATGGGCACCAGCAGGACACTCTCCCTCTCCAGCAACTTCTTCCACGTGGGGTAGGGTCTTGGGTGCTGGAACTTGCTTAAGTCAGTGATGCTCCAGGTGTGGTCCCCCAACCAGCATCCTCAGCATCACCCGAAAACCTACTCGAAATGCAGATTCCCAGCCTAACCCGGACTTGCCGAGTCAGAAACCCTGGGGCGAGGCCAGCGATCTGTGAGTTAACAAGCTCTTCCGGGATGCACTTTCAAGTTGAGAACTACTGGCTTAAGCAGGAAATTGGCAGAGGGCAGATGTAAGGACACAGAGGTGTCTTAGGAGATGCTGAAACCAGGGACCAGATGCCGCTGGCCTCCCTCCTGTCTCTGGCTTACTCATTCATTCATCCTCTCTATCCCGCTCACTCTTGCTCTTGACTTTTGCTGTGCACTTCTAGAAGCCGTAGTGGCCCCATAACTTTCAAGGGGAGACATTACAAGTTCCCATCAGAGGCGCCCCCTCCCTTATCCTCTTGCTGTCTGCTGTTCCTCTTCCAATTCCACGTCCTGGAAAAGCCATTCTGGGGCTGAGAGACCTGGTTTCTCTCTCTCCTTTTGTACTGGTTTTATTCGCTTATACTCCCCTTGTGCCTGCAAAGTGGCTGCTGCAGCTCCAGCTGTTACATCCTCTCAGCTTCAGATCCAGTGGAAAGCAAGGTTCCTGCCCCTGATGATTGCACTCATGTCCTGGGCCTGACTCTCACTCGCTGGGACTGGGCCTTGGGCAGCCTCTGAAATAATCACAGTGGCCAGGAGTGGGATATGCTGATCAGCTTGGACCAATCAGGGCCCTCTTCTGGATCCGATGGTGGGCTTGACCCCACAGAAACTGTAAAGGCTGAAGGGCAAGATAGTGTGGCCTCAAAGGAACTTTGGGGGACTGTATATTACTGGAGGTGGGGTGTATGGGTTGCTGGGCACAAAATAAAAGCAAACACTGAAGTATTGTTACTCATTTCTACTGGTGTAGTGTGTGAGGCCTGAAGAGGGCAAGACCCAAGGTCACCCAGCTGGCTGGAGCTGCAGCAGCCATTATGTAGGCAAGAGGTGGGAGTTTGAACCATGAATGGAACCAGCCTTGGGCAGGGGTTGGGGAGATGAGCCCTAATGCTGAGGGTGTCTCTGCTCTACATAAAAACGTCTGTTCCAGGAATCCCCCACCCCCCAGCAGTGGGCCTTAGCATTTGGAATTTATTTTGACTTCCCATATCTTTTATCAGAGGTGTGAGTGGGAGTTGGGAGAGATTTGGGCCCCTGGTTGTGCACTACAGTGGTAGGTGACACAGACCAGGCATCAGTGGCCCACTGGGCAGAGCTGCTTCCTCATCCAGATCCTCGCTGAGGAAGGAGGTGCAGGGTTTATCAAGGGGGCCTGAAGGTAACAATTGCCATAGCACCGAGCCCTTGCTGGGGGCCACGCACGTCCCAGGCGTCACATGTATTACCTCATTTAATCCTCATGGCAACTCTTTGAAGCACTTGGTCTTCGTCTCGTTTACAGACGCGGAAAGTGAGGCTCAGAGCACTGAAGGCACTGTCCAGGGTCACTCAGTGGGTGACCAAAGTCCAAATCATGAGTGTCTGAGTCCCCAGCCAATCCAGTGGTCCCCCAAGGTTCTCCCTGGGAACATTCTTTCCCCACTCGGGCCATCCTTCTCCTAAAGCCAAAGAGAACCTCCTGGATCACGGCTCACAGACCTTCCACCTCCTCCCCCTCTAGCCCCTGGCCCTCCCCTGTGAGCCGGTTCCCGGGACACCCTTCACTGCCACCTCCACATGCCCAAGCCCAGCCTGCTCTTGTCAGGGAACCCATTCAAACGGCTCAAAGAGAAGACAGGTCAGGGTGCTGCCTGTAGAATCCAGGAGAACTCGAGCCCCCGTGGGGATTGGCCGCCTACCTCCCAGCTCTTCTCTGCACACCTGGTACCCCACTCCCTCTCTCGGAATCGCTCTGTGTGTGAACTGACCGAAGCCGGTTCACTGCACGCAGGTAGACACGGAGGGGGCCGAGTGCTGTCTATTCCCCTGACTCTCGCTCCCAGGACGTAAGGAGAGGGAGGCGTGGACGGGTTCTGCCGCGTGCATGGACGCTTATTAAAATGCCATTTCTAAGTCAGCAGCCCCGAGCGTTCCCACAGCCTGTCCCAGAGGCTCCGTGACGTCCCAGCTCTCTGTCCCTTTAGGTGCTCCTTCATCACTCCAGGCAGACACGGCAGCATTCCCGAGGCAGGATCTGGTCACTCTGGATGCTGGCTCTGAAACGAGAGGTCCGGACTTTTCTCCAGCATCACTGACATGTTGCCAGGCCCACCGTTTGCCCTAAGGATACTTCAGGAAATTAGGGAAAGGTGCTCATTCCCCTGGGCCTACGTGTTCCCCCTTCAGGGTCCCCAGCTTGGCAAAAGGAGTGTAAGGTAGATTTCCCCTGCCCCTCGCCGCACAGCTGGGTGCCTCTGGGCTCCCCTACTGGGCTGTGGCCCTGAGGGCCCTCACCCGCACGTGGCAGAAGCCCTGCCCCCTCCTGGAGGCTGGTCAGCCTGGACATAGCTTGGGATGTGTGGCCCGGGGCTGGCCCAGGAGTCTCCCTTGGCCGAGTGTTGGGGAGTTTGGGGAGAAGCACCCGCTTTTAGTGACCAGGGGTCAAGGGGACACCTGAGAGCGGGTTTTCCAGGGGCATGGGCTCTGGGGCATTTGAGGTTTTGTTAGAGCAGACCTGGTTGTGAAAAATGGGATGTCACTTCTGGTCCGAGAGAGACAGCTGAGAAGAGAGGAAGCAGAAGGAAGGCCACTCTAGGTGTCACTCCGCGTACCCCGCAACCGTTGCTTGTTTGTCCTTCCCGAGCCTGGCCTGCCCGGGTTCAGGTCCTGCCTCTGCTCCTCCCTGGCTGTGTAGCCCAGGGAGGTGACGTAACCTCTCTGGTGCCCAGCTTCCCCATCCGTATAAAGGGGATGAAAATAGTACAGACTGCACAGAGCTGTAAACCTTGACTACTGTAGCCTGGCACAGTGCCTGGCACCCAGCACAGGCTCAGCAGAAACCACCAGCACTTTCAGTACTTACCGAGCGAATTAGGGAACATGAAGTTTTGTTAAGTCATCCGTCAGCAGGGGCTTCCTCCATCCCCGACGCTGTTTTGGTGCAGTGGCAGAGGTGTGCTGGTCAGTATTTCACAACCAGCTCTCTGAGGGAAAAAGCCCTCTTTTGTAGCATCTGCCCATTTCCGTGGTACAAATGCCACAGGATACCAGGGCTTGCTTCAGGCTACCACCGTGAGGTCACGGAACGTGGGTTTGGGAAGAGACGTGCACCACCGGCTCCCTCTCGTACACCGTTGTCTGGGGTACAAAGCGAGTAAGACTCAGTCCCTTTCCTCCAGGAACTGTGAAACTCTCTGGGGAGACGGACATGTGAGCAGGCCCCTGGAAGGGCGTCTGGTTAGTGCAGTAACAGAGTTTGCCATCGAGGATTATGGCAGCCGCCAACCCAGCCCGGGAAGGGTCAGGGAGGGCTGCCTGCAGGCAGTGGCACTTGGGGCTGAGGCCTAGCGGGAACCTGGAGTCACCCAGGTGGCGGGTGAGGGAGAGCGTCGGGGCAGGGGCTCAGGAGAAGCCAGAGTATGGAGGTGGGCACGCATGCATGTTGGGGGGGTCATCAAAGAGGAGCCCAGGCTGGACCAGGGCAGGGCCGCAAGCTGGGCCTGGGCTTCATAGAGGCCACAGGGCCCTGGCCCGGGACCTGGAGAAGCTTCGTGTCCACAGGGCCGGGTCCTTGGTTCTTAGCGAGCCCGCTGGCCTGCCAGTCTGTGTCCCTTTGAGCCCCACAAGGAAGGTCAGACTCTCATCCCGTGTCATCTTTCCTTTAGACGTTGCCCGACATGCTGCTCGTCCGACTGGTTCAGGAACGCCTGAGGGAAGAGGACTGCGTCAGGCGGGTAAGGAGCCCTGCGTGGGGCCAGCGGGGGCTCCGGGGAGAGGGGGCCTCCTTTACCTGATGAAGGAGGCTGAGGGCCGGGTGTTTATGTCCTAGAGCAGAGATGACCTGCAGAGAAGGGTAAGAACTGAAACTTGGTGAAGGTCAGGCTGTGCACGTGGATTTCACCTTGGATGGAGGAAAAATAACAAGGTGGCACCTGGGGAGCCCATTGGGATTCCTGTAGGAAAGAGCTGGCCCGCCCCACGGGGTCACAGGAGAGCCTTTAATGGAAGGACAGCTGCAGAAGTGGGGAGGGAGGCGCCCCGGACCTGGAGGGGCAGAGGGAGGATTGGGGGGCCCCTGAACTCTCCTTCCATCCTCTGACCTCTCGTCAGCACTCTCTCCCGCCAGACCCCGTGAAGCCAGAGGGCAGGGGTCCAGGTGAGGCCGTCCGTGGAGGTCAGCCTCCTGGGGCGTGGACGGGGGTTGTGATATTGTGATTTATAAGAAGAAATGTGTATTTGGTCTTCGTCCAATTTATCAGTTGTTTGGGATTTTTTTAGTACTCCATGTTAATTTTTCGCTAGTGTGTTTTACTGTTATCTCTTTGTAGGTTTTTCTGTTTTTCTTTTTTTTAGTGGATGACCTAGCAATTACAATATACAAACTTAGATTTCCACAGTCTACTTAGAGTCGGTATTTTACCATTTCAGGCAGAATGTGCAATATTGGTCTCTTTCCTCTCTAATCTTTATGTTGTAGTTGTCTTATGTTTTCATCTGTATGCATCAAAAATCTCATCGGGCAAATGTTATAATTTTCGGTCTCAATCATCAAACATATTTTAAAAACTCAAGAGGAGAATAGTTGGTTATATTTATTCAGGTATTTACTATTTCTCTTGTTCCCCTTTCATTCCTGATGTTCCAAGTGTCCCTTTCTGCCTGAAAAACTTTTTAGCAATTCTTCTAGGGTAGGTATGCCGGCAATTAATTCTCTTGCTTTTCCTTCATCTGAGAATGTCTTTATTTTGCATTCATCCCTGAAGTATATTTTCTTCTGGATTCAGAATTCTAGACTGACAGTTTATTTCTTTCAGCACTTGGCAAAATGTTTCACTTTTAACACTGTGGTTTCTGGTGAAAATCCATAGTCAATCAAACTCATAAACAATGTGTCCTTTCTCTCTTGCCCCTTTCAAGATTGTTTTCTTTGTTTGTAATTTTCAGAAGTTTATGATATGTCTGGGCATGACTTTTTTGGGATTTATTCTTTGTGGGGCTCCTTGAATTTATACATTTATGTTTTTCTCCAAACTTGGGAAGTTTTCAGCCGTTGTTTCTTCAAATAAATTCCCACACCACTCTCTTTCTTCTCCCCTCCAAGACTCCACTGGCATAAAGGTCAGGCCATTCAGTGTTCTCTCATGGGTCGCTGAAGCTCGGTTGTTTTGTTTTGTTTTATTTTTTTCTATCTTTTTTTTTCTCTCTGTTGATAAGATTGAACTAGCTTCAGGCTCATTAAACCTTTTCTCTCTCACCTCCAGGCTACTCTTGAGCCTGTCCAGGGAGTTTTTAATTTTGATTATTGTATTTTTCAGTTCTAAAAATGCCATTTGGTTCTTCTTTCTGTCTTCTGTTTCTTTGCCGAGGATTTCTATGTGTGCATTCGTTTACTGGGAGCTTTGTCGTTGTCGGAGTTTTTGTTTGTTTGTTTGTTTGTTTGTTTTTGCAGTACGCGAGCCTCTCACTGTTGTGGCCTCTGCCGTTGCGGAGCACAGGCTCCGGACGCGCAGGCTCAGCGGCCATGGCTCACGGGCCCAGCCGCTCTGCGGCATGTGGGATCTTCCCAGACCGGGGCACGAACCTGTGTCCCCTGCATCGGCAGGTGGACTCTCAACCACTGCGCCACCAGGGAAGCCCTGTCGTTGTTTTAGTAATAGCTGCTTCACTGTCTCGTCTGACGGTTCCAACCCTTGAGTCATGTTGGGAGTGGTGTCTAATGTCCCATCCCATGTGAGCTGAAGTTTTCCTGGTTCTCCCTGTGTTAAGTAATTTTGTACACTGAACATGCAAAATATTGCTCTGAGACTCTGGGTCTTGTTTGAATCCTATGGCGAATGTTGATATTTTCGTCTTAGCAGACAATTGCTTCAGTTGGGCTCGGGTCGCAAGTTCTAACCACCTTCTCTGGGCTGTGGTTTACACCTCAGTTGTGTTCGTAAGCCTTTGCAGTGCTGTGTGGTTCTCTACGGCTCTGTGCTGTGTGGGTGCCACTCAGGGGGGCCTGGGCAGCGGCTGTGCTGTAGGGCATTTCTCAGGAAGGCTGGAAGGCTGTTCGGGGTCAGCCCCATGCGTGCACAGCTCGGGGGTGAGCCGGGAGTCCATAAAGGACGTCATTTGGTTGCTTTCCTGCGCTCCCCTCTTTGCCGCTTTCTTGGTGACCTCCAGTTCCCTGGTGTCCCTCGATTTGATCTTTTGGCCAGAAAGCTGGGCCTTTATCTACCTGGCTCTGTCACAGGCTTCCTGAGACAATGCTTGTGACCAGGGCCAAGTGGTGGGAGGACAGTGAGAGGAAAAATTCATGGGGCTTTGCTGCATTTTCTAGGGACTGGAGAGGAAGGGTCCCCTGCGCTGTAAGAGCTTCAGGCCCCCCCAGGCCCCCTTTGTCATGCAGGATGGCCTCAAGGCAGGAGTGCAGAAAAACAGAAAAGAAAAAAATACACAGGGAGATTTCCCCTCCTCTCTCTGTGTGTTGGGAGTCCCATTTCTTTTTTAATTTTATTTATTTATTTATTTATTTTTTGCTGTGTTGGGTCTTCGTTTCTGTGCGAGGGCTTTCTCTAGCTGCGGCGAGCGGGGGCCACTCTTCATTGCAGTGTGCGGGCCTCTCACTGTCGTGGCCTCTCTTGCTGCGGAGCACAGGCTCCAGATCCGCAGGCTCAGTAGTTGTGACTCACGGGCCTAGTTGCTCTGCGGCACGTGGGATCTTCCCAGACCAGGGCTCGAACCCGTATCCCCTGCATTGGCAGGCAGATTCTCAACCACTGTGCCACCAGGGAAGCCCGGGAGTCCCCTTTCTTACTTCTCAAGCCAGAAATAGGGGCTCCTGGCCCTGTCTCTGTCCCTCCCTATTGCCCATCTCAGGCTTCAGGCTGCCTGGAGAGACCAGCTCGGGGATACTGGGTTGGTGGGATCTTGCATTTTGATCTTCTTCCCCAGTTCACCTACGACTGTATACCTTCTGAGTCCTCAAATAGCCGCCCTTTGCATCCTGTCCGTGCATGGTAGCTGCTTTCAGTGGGGGTGACAGGTTACAGTGGGCTTACTCTGTCTTGCCCAGAACCAGAACTCGTGTGCGCACACACACAGACGCATACATACACTCTCTTGATTAAAAATTGATTGAGAGGCCCACATCTGGAAAGATGCCTGGGCACCTTCCCAGGGCACTGCTGAAGGAGGAGCAGTTCTCACAGGCTCGCTCTGTGTGGTCCTCAGCCACATGGGTCTAAATCATGAGAGAGCCTCAGGTAAGCTTCAGTCTAAGTTTCAAAGTCTGGTCTGAACAGCCTGTTTTCCTCTGACTTCAAATTGTTCCCAGCGAGCTGATTGTCTCCTACTGCCCAGGCCTAGGCGAGCTCCCGGAGCTCAGAGGCCAGTCTACATCGGGGGTAGACACATTTTTTTTCTGTCCAGGCTAGATAGTAAATATTTTAGGCTTTGCAGACCATTCTGATGTAATGTGAAAGCAGCAATGCATGATATATAAATGAAAGGGCATGGTTTGTTCCAGTAAAACTTTATTTATAAAAACTGGCAGCAGGCTGTACTTTGCTAACCCTTGTCCTAAATGATACTTTCACACAATGATAAAAACACTTCTCCCCTTTCTCTTCAGTTCTAAATAAAATACAGACCTCCACCTTCCAGCAATGTTAGGAGAAAGGCCACTTAACCACAGACTTTTGTTGTAACCAAACTCCCTCCTTGTGACCCGGCTCCCAAGCCCCCGGCTCAATTACACCCACTCCAGTCAAGTGCCCACTGTAGGCACTGCACTGTCCATCCTGCTGGGACCCTGCCCCCTGCCCCCTGCCCCCGCTCATCCTCCTCAGTTCCCCATGAGCAGGGTGGCACCCTGGGCCCCAGGCTCACCACCTGCAGTTGGAGACAGAGACTCATGTGCCCAAAGCAAAGCCGACTGGGAAGGCTTGTGATGGGGCCACAAACACAGTGTGAAGGGAAACCAGGCCCAGGGGAGTCCAGTTGTCACCGAAGCCTCTCGAGATGGGGGCGGGGCAGTCTGCGGAGGGGCCGTCTTGGGCAGAGGGGACGGCAGGCAGACAAGGCAGGACTGGGAATATAGCTCCTCCGACCCCTACCACCGCCTTAGTTCAACCAACCTCAGACCAACTCTTCCTAAACCTGACCCACCCAGCGGTCACCCTCTTATCTGGGAAATGGTGGAAGAGTCGTTTGTCAGGAGTGAAGGGGAAGGCAGAACACCCTAAGTGACTGGAAACGGGACGGGACTTTCTCGTACAAAACGCTCTATGGCTTAATCCGTAATTGGTTATGAGTTGCCGAGTCTAATTCAACTCTGGCCTTGCGGATCCCCAGGCAGGAAACGTTTGGGTCTGCCTTTCGTCTCTTTGCTCTTCAGAGCTGAGCTGTTTCTCCTCTTCACCAGCACTGCTTGTCACATGGCGGGTGTCACTCCTTTGGTATGAGTGCACCCAAGTCACCCAGACTGGAACCCCTCAGCGGGATGGGGGCTGTATTTTTTTTAAATCAATTAATTCATTTATTTTTGGCTGCACTGGGTCTTCGTTTGCTACACGCAGGCTTTCTTTAATTGGGTTGAGCGGGGGCTACTCTTCATTGCGGTGCGCGGGCTTCTCACTGCGGTGGCTTCTCTTGTGTGGAGCACGGGCTCTAGGCACGCGGGTTTCACTAGTTGTGGCACGCGGGCTCAGTAGTTGTAGCTCGCGGGCTCTACAGCGCAGGCTCAGTAGTTGTGGCGCATGGGCTTAGTTGCTCCGCAGCATGTGGGATCTTCCCGGGCCAGGGATTGAACCCACATCCCCTGCATTGGCAGGCGGATTCTTAACCACTGCGCCACCAGGGAAGCCCTGTATTTTTAAAACTTCAAGTATAGTAGATGTACAATATTATGTGTTACAGGTGTACAGTATAGTGATTCACAATCTTTTAAAGTTATACTCCATGTATAGTTATTATAAAATACTTGTGATATTCCCCATGTTGTACAATATATCCTTGTAGCTTATTTTATACATAATTGTTTGTACCTGTTAATCTCCTACCCCTATCTTGTCCCTACCCCCTTCCCTGTCCCCATTGGTTACCACTAGTTTGTTCTCTAAATCTATGGATCTGTTTCTTCTTTGTTATATTCACTAGTTTGTTGTATTTTTTAGATTCCACATATAAGTGATATCATACAGTATTTGTCTTTCTCTGTCTGACTTATTTCACTTAGCATAATGACCTCCAGGTCCATCCATGTCATTGCAAATGGCGAAATTTCATTCTTTTCTATGGCTGAGTAGTATTTCATTGTATATACACCACATCTTCTTTATCCATTTGTCTGTTGATGGACACTCAGGTTGTTTCCCTATCCTGGCAACTGTAAATAACGCTGCTATGAACATTAGGGTGCATGCATCTTTTTGAATTAGTGTTTTTGTTTTTTTCAGTTATACCCAGGAGTGGAATTGCTGGGTTACATGGTACTTCTATTTTTAGTTTTTTGAGACGCTTCCATACTGTTTTCCACAGTGGCGGCACCAATTTACATTCATGGGGGCTGTATTTAAAAGCACAGTTGGGGGCTTCCCTGGTGGCGCAGTGGTTAAGAATCCATCTGCCAGTGCAGGGGACACGGGTTCAATCCCTGGTCTGGGAAGATCCCACATGCCGCGGAGCAGCTAAGCCCATGTACCACAACTACTGAGCCTGCGCTCTAGAGCACGCGAGCCACAGCTAAAAAAAATAAATAAATAAAAGCACAGCTGGACACAGCCTTGCCCATCAGCAAATTCAGTGTGCCAAGAGCTCCTGGTAGCAGGATATCACGTGACTGGCTGTGGCCGTGAACAGTGGGCGGGGTACACATCCGTCTTCAGTTCCTGTCCCAGGGATTGCACTTGCCCTGAGGAACATGCTCCGGAGCCATGGTCACACCCCTGCCCAACAGAAGTCCCAGTGGAGACGGCTCCGTGATCTGGCTCAGGCTCAGCAAAGGCAGCAGGGCCTCCCAGCAGGGCCTCCCATGCCTAGTCCAGATTTCCTTTCAAGACGCTTAAACCTCAAACCACCCTGTGATCCAGGAGCTGGAGCGGGAACTGCCGGCTCCCAGCTGTTCTGCTCGCAGGCCCTCCCACACCCTCAAGAGTGTTCGCTTTCACTGGCTGCCTTGGTGCAGCAGAGGCCCGGGGCCCAAGCCCCACAGTAATGATGCAAGAGGCCCTGTGTTTCGGGCAGGCAGGAGCACAGACCCAGCTTCTCTGCTCAGACCTCCCACCAGGCCCTGAGAAAAGCTGGGGGCCCTGGACCAGGCGGCACGCTCAGCACTTCCCCCATCCTCACAGAACCCTGTGAGGTCCCTGTTATTGTTATTATTATCGACCCCATTTTGTAGATGCAGGACCTGAGAGCCCCCAAAGCCACAGCGTGGAGTGGCGGCGCTGGCCAGCGTGGACCTGGGCCTGTGGAGCACAGGGTGGGCGCCCCGGCTCCTGGCCCCAGGCTGTGGGCTGAGGGCTCCGAGGCTGAACACAGGCCAAGTGTGCTGTGCCCGGCCCAGGTTTGACGGCGCCTCCTTCACTGTCAAATCCAAAGGCATCGCCAGGCTTTGCCGACCCGCCTGCCAGAGTTTCCGTTTGTTCATCTGTTTATTCTCTTGTGCAATAAATGCCAAGTCAGTGAGCAAAAGAGGTAAATGCCTGCTCTCAAGGAGCACAGATTCTAGCTGTGGGGAGACAGACGATAAAGCAAAGAAACAAGTGGGGTGTGCAGTCAGGATGTTAGCTAGAGATGGGCGCCTGGGAGGATATGCTTCCAGAATCTAGAGGGCCTGGCAGGGGATTTCCCTGGTGGCCCAGTGGATAGGACTCCCCGCTCCCAATTCAGGGGGCCCGGGTTCGATCCCTGGTCAGGGAACTAGATCCCACGTGCATGACAAAACTGAGAGTTTGCATGCTGCCACTAAGGAGCCCACGTGCCACAACTAAGGAGCCAGCGAGCCACAACTAAGGAGCCCATCTGCCGCAACTAAGACCTGGCACCACCTAAATAAATAAATACTTAAAAAAAAAAAAAAAAAGCGGGCCTGGCAGACACTCCCAGCAGAGAGATGTATGTAGGAGGAGGGAGGGATGCCTCTGTGGGACCCTCCCCAACCCACACCTGCGAGCTGTGTGGAGGGCTAAGGGCCTGTTGGAGGCGGGCAGGGAGGAAAGAAAGGAAGGGAGGAACCGCTGTCGTATTATTTATTGGTGACCCTGAACTGACTGGCATGGAAGCTGGGCGTCTGGACCACTGGGTGACCCCAGAGACGCCGTCCTTCCTAATCTTGAAACATTCGGAACAATCTCATTTTGTGAAAGTTATTTTTATAATTGACTTGCATCCCAAGTCAAAGGTTTCTGGAGTGTAAGCATTCAGCCTAGAATTCAGAGGTGTGGAATCATGAGGTTGGGTGCATCCCATCAGTGAGATAAACCCCCTGGGACTCATGCTGCAAAGATCCAGCCACTGGATCCAGACACAGGAGCCAGCTGGCCTTGGCTGATTTGTTCATATGATTGTCTATTTAAAAAAAATTTTAATCTCTGTAAGTCACTGAGTCATGGTTTCTGGGGAAAATATGATGACTTTCTCTGTGATTTCAACTGGACATCCCAGATTTGCCCTCAGTAATCTAGAATAGTCTCTCAAACACACATTTAACTTCTATGAGCCTTTCTTGAGCTCATCTGAAAGCCCAGGCTTCACAGCTCACCTGCAGCACGGACAAAGCGTGAGCCCAGGCATCCCAAGTCCTTGCCGACAGCTACCACCATCCTCAAAATGGTCATAACGTTTATGAGCATTATTAATTAATTATATCATAAGTGATATTACTGTTATATTGTACTATATGACTGTATTGTGCATTGTACTTAACACTGCTGGCTGAATTAATACTATTTGTATTAATATTTATCATATTAATTATCATTATCATTCCTATTTTGATGATGGTGACAGATGTTGTCTGGACTCCAAACAAAGGCTTGGGAGCCCTGGTCTGGCACTGCATCCCCTACACCACATTGAGAGTACACTATGCAGAGAGGCTGTCATTATTATACTGTTGATGGTGACCACTGATTGGGGGTTTAGGGCTGAGTGCCACGTCAGCGATCTCATTTAATTTGTACAGCAACGCAATAGAGCCTCGCGGCTGTCATCACCCCTGTTTTAGGGATGTAGCATCTTAAGAGTCGCAGAGTCTTGCACAAAGCCCCACAATCAGTCCCAGAGCCAAGATACAAACATGGAGTCATGCTCTCGGCCACTCTGTTCTTGTCTAACCATCCCTGTGCGTCTCCAGCGAGTACTTCACTTCCCAGGGCCTCTGTTTCTCTACCTGTAAAACACTGGACTCGGGCTTGAGCACTGGAGCTCCTTCTGGCCTGACATTCTGATTCTGATCGTGTCCAAGCCATTGTTACCTGCAGAGTAAAGAAATATCTTCTTTAATTTGTTTTAAAATTTCTCTGAGCTTCCAGGGACATCCAGTACCTTTTTCATCTCTTCCCGGTGGAGACAGGATTTCAAGAGTAAGAGATGAGGCTCCTAATTATGTGCTCTGGTTTGTTCAGAAACAAAACAAACCCTCATCCAAAATAAACAGGCTTTCTTGCTTTTAGGGAGAAAAATGACACATATGCATATTCATTTATATGGTAATTATTATTATTTAACTTCGCAGGGACTAGAATTGGTAATTTAGAGCACAAGAAGGAGGCAGGGAATAGTGTTCAGGGAAAAAGAATGCAATCATAACCCATCAGGATTCTGTAGTTAATGTTGCCTTTTTTCCTTTTCTTTCTTTTTTTTTTTTTTTTGGTCTAATGCAATCTCTTTGAAGAATATCTTTGAAGTGACCATCAAATACATTATAGAAAGAGAAATTAGCACTTTGTATTGGAATTATCGAAAGCAGGTGGGCACTACGTTCAGGGACCAATTGGCTTTTCTTTAGGGGCAGCTGAGTTCTTGGAGTCCGGGAGGGCCCCGTTCTTGAGACCACATCTGTAGGGCAAAGGGAGGCTAAGAAGTAAGGCAGGGAGTTCAGGAAATGTGAGGGGAAAGGCTCAGTACCAAAGAGAATCTAAATCTCACCTTCACCATAGTCACCGTTTGCTTCCATTTTTTTTGGATTACCAAGAATCCCTTTCCCTTCTGTGACACCTAATCCATCTCCCTGCAGCTACCGTGGTCTCTTTCTTCCTAATCCTGTCTTCATATCGCTGCCAGAGAGGTTGCTTTAAAAAAATGAACAAATTTATTTCTTGAGTGCAGAACATTCATATGGTTCAAAATTCAAAAGGTACCCAGGTCCCCCTCAAACTCTTGTCCCCCAGCCACTTGGTTCCCTTCCCTGGAACCAAGCTGACCTGGAGTCAGCTGCTGTCAACACTCCTTGAAAGAACATCCTTCTGAAGGGTATTTGTTACACAGAGAAGCATCTGTCTTTTGAAAACAGATGTCGTGTGTCCCTCCACCGCTGAGCACCTTCCCTGCTTCCCATCCCTCGTGGGGTACATACTCGAAGCCCTGAGTGAGGGTCCTGGGCCTGGGTGCAGCCCAGCGTCCTCCCTCTGCCTCTCTCATCCGTGCCCTCTGCCTCTCAGACCTCCTCCAGCTTCACCTGCACTTGCCCTGTGCAGGGCCTGTGCAGAACCTGGAGGACAGAGCCTGAGGGGACTCCCAAGAGTGTCCCTCCTGGTGTCCACACCTTGGAAAATCCTCTCGCCTTGCATGGGGGCAGGACCAACAGAATGGGGCAAAGGTGATGAGGATCCACTCTGGTGATTACATTGCATTATCTAGGACTTCATCTTAGCCGACCAGAGAGATTCTCCTTGCTGGCTGCCATGTTGGAGAAGCCTGTGTGGGCTGCCTGGAGGACCCCACAGCCTCCAGCCTCCAACCAGCAAGGAACGAGAGCCCGCAGTCATAGAGCACGTGGAAGGCAATTCTTCAACCACCTGAGTGAGCATGAAAGCAGTTCTTCCTCAGTTGAGCCTCCAGATGAGAGCGCAGCCCAGCTGACACCTTGATTGCTGCCCTGTGAGACCCCAGCAGAGAACCCAGCTCAGCAGTGCTTGGACTCCTGACCCATGGAAACCATGAGATAAATGTGTGGCTTTAAAGCCACTACGGTTGTGATCATTTGTTATGAAGCAATAGAAAACTAATACACACATGCTCTTTTCACTGAGATACCTTACCCCTCCTGTCCCATAGCCCTTAGTCTCAGGTTTAAGTCACTTCTTCAGGGAGGCCCCCTGACCTCGCCCAACCCCGGGGAGGATGGGTTTCCTGTTACACGAGTTCATAGCATCCTGCTGTCCTCTGTGAGTTCTGGGAGGGCAGGAGCCCCATCTGTCCCATTCACTGCAGAATCCCCCAGCATCTCACATGGTACCTGGCACGGACTCCAAGCTCAGGAAATATTTATGAAGTGAATGAATGAATGAATGCCGTTCAGATAATTCCCCAGTCTGCGCCACCATGGCCATGAAATCCTTTCCCAACCTGCTATTGGCCCAAGGAGGGGTAGGTGTTTAAAATCCATCATGACTGCTCGGTGGAATCTGAACACCCTAACGACGGTTTCAACCATAGGAACAGATTTGTCCTGAGGCTTCTCTGGGGAGAATTTTTGGGGGTGTTGCCCTGGCTTTTTCTGAATTGTGGAGATCCACTTAGTGACTTTCCCCATCAAATCTGAAGATTATTTTCCATTATCAGTGTTTTCAATGTTCTCATTTGGCCTTGGTCTCCTATAGCTTGATCAAGTTCAACCACAGCACCCAGGGGTGGCCATGCACACCAGACCCGGGGTTCCAGTGTTTGGGAACCTGTCTTCCAACTGGATCTTGTTGCCCTGTGTTAAGACTACCTGTATCCTTCTCCTTCATTCCTTTAATTGACTGTAGCAAGAATCAACCACCAGGACACTTGATTTTAAAATATTAGATAACAGCATTTCATAGAAGTCACTGTGCCTTGTGGATGAATTCCAATTTGTCTCATCAACTTTTTTTTAAACATTGTCTTGAGAACTATTCCTACCTGAAACCTTTTACGAAAGGGGAAACTGAGGTCCAAATGGAGGAAGGGACTTAGCCTAGGTCAGGGGACCGGCGGGCCAGGACAGGTGTGGACTGCCACCACACCTGGCTGCCAGGCCCCGCTTCAGCCCGGGACCCCATGATCCTGTGCCATCCCTTTGACAAAGGTATCTCTGCATCACCAGGACCAGGCCGATTGGAATGTCACAGACAGGGACTCTCAGGCTAAAAGAGACAGAAGAAATGTTTCCGTGTGTGGTCTGCCACCTCGCCCAGCTGTGGGGAGGAAGCAGCTGTGCCCAATGATGATGGCTTGTCAGGCGCTGGGAGTTCCATCACCCGTGAACGGTCAGAGGCCTCCACGGATGGCTTGTGTCCGCCTCTGCCGGCCTGTGCCATCCCTCGCACATCTGGGCTGGTGGGCGGCAGCAGGACCTGGGAGGGGAGCTGGGCGGGCCTCGGTGCGGCTCAGTGTGGGCCCCCCGGGGACTGCAGGCAGGCCTCGAGGGCTCTGGGGTGCACAGCGCGTCGTACAAGCACCGTGCCTGGCCCTGAGGCCCACTGGGCAGGGTGACCCGCTTTCCCATGCGAAGTGAGCCGAGTGAGAGCAAACCAGGATCACTAACGGGTGGGGGAAGCTTGCTGCCCCCACGGGCCTCCCTGTGTGTTAGGCAGCGGTCCTGTACCCTCCGGGGTTGGCTGCTGACCCGCCAGCAAGCCCACAGCATGCTTTTGGAATAATTGCTCCAGTGAGTTCTGGAACATCCCGTACCTGCATGGATGAGAGTTGGCAGTCTTTTTTTTTTTTTTTAATATTTATTTTATTTATCTATTTGGCTGTGCCGGTCTTAGTTGCAGCGTGTGGGATCTTTAGTTGCAGCATGCGGGCTCTTAGTTGCGGCATATGGGATCTTAGTTCCCTGATCAGGGATCGCACCCAGGCCCTCTGCATTGGGAGCACGGAGTCTTAACCACTGCGCCACCAGGGAAGTCCCAGCAGTCTTTTAATTGTAGTGCCTGGAGGGAAAAACAATGAAATTTCAAAACTACCTGGAGCCTCCCCGGCCCTGGCTTCTGTCCATTGGCCTTGGCTTTTCTTTCCTTCTGTGAATGTCCACTTGGGCTGGAGTTCACTGCTCCTGAGGTTAGGGCTGGTTCTCGCCAGGTGTGAGGCAAGAAGCCCCTGCAGGCTGAGCCGGGCCATCAGCAGCGACCTTTAGTGTGACCGAGGCAGGGACTGGCATGCTCGGCGCTCACGTGGTAGTCGGCACCCTCCTCGGTCGTGCTCTGTGTTGCAGCACCTCTCCTTTCTGTTTCCCAAACCAGGGTGCTCGGAGTCCCACCCACCCAAGCAGATAACACACCCTGATAACACAGATTCACCTGCTGCATCCGTGTCCCCCAGGGCGGCCCGGCAGAGGCCTACGGAGGGACGCTGCCCCAGCCTGCGCTCAGGGTGCTGAGTTCTAATCACCTCCTCATCCCCAGCCGCTGGTCAGGAAGTCTTCCCAACGCCTCCACAAAAGAGCAAAGGCGTGAAAAATGGAACGTTTCCCCGGGGACCTGTGGTTACTTAAATGGGATGCAAGCAGGCCCCTCCTTCAGCGAGTTCAGAAAATATCAACCCACCCCATGACTCATCAGGCCTGAGACTGTGGTGAAGATCAGAAGAATAAAAATCATATGATATCATTTACATGCGGAATCTAATAAAAAGTGATACAGAGGAACTTATTTACAAAACAGAACCCGACTCACAGACTTCGAAATCAAACTTACAGTTACCGCAGGGGAAATGTGGGGTGGGGGAGGGATAAGTTAGGAGATTGGGAGTGACATATACACACTACTGTATATCAAATACATAAGTAGTAAGGATCTAGTGTACAGCACAGGGAACTCCACTCAATGTTCTGTAATAACCTTTATGGGAAAAGAATCTGAAAAAGAATGGGTATATGTGTATGTATAACTGAATCACCTTGCTTACACCTGAGGCTCACACAGCATTGTAAGTCAACTGTACTCCAATAAAAATTAAAAAAACAAAACAGCGAAGGCCAGCGCGAAGCCCAGCCCAGGTGCTGGGCAGCCATGCGGGTCCACTGAGGTAAAGGTACCAATAGTCATTAACCAGCCTTGACTAGCACATGGTACAAGTCACTGCCACGCTCGGAGGCACTTTCTGGTGAGATGTGCACAGCTGTCCTGCGAGGTTTTCAACAACCAAGACTTAATGGCACCTACTGTGTGACAGGGACCATTCTAGGTTGTGTGAGGGACAAAACAGAGCGAAGGAAGCAGAGTGCCCGCTTTCACGGGCCCGTGGCTAGTGGGGCAGGTAGGCGTTTAGCACCGTGATGCTCCCACTTTACAGAAAAGGAGGCTCCAGTGCTGGAGCCCCGCTGCTGACCCAAAGGAAGGATACGTGTGTTGCCTGAAAAAAGAACTGCCCCTCCAGAAATCCAGCAAGTTCCAGTGTCTGGCACCACGTCCTCTCCCTCCTTGAGCTGCAGACCGACATCACCAAAGGCAAAACTTTGACCACGTCCCCAGCTTGCTGAGCCAGGGAGAAGGTCTCCGAGGCACCCTGGAAGGGGGTCGCTTCCCCCGCCACCCCGTCCCGTGATCAGTGCAGGTTGGAGGTGTTTCCTTTACAGAAAATGCAAAGTGAGGCTTTGCGTCCACAGGTTCACTTCTTTTTGATCTCATTTCATATCGTGGAGATGCTCCGTTACTTCACGATAAAGGAGGTGTCGCTGGAGCACACTTCTGACTGTGGAACCGAGAGTCTAACATTTACTTGGCAGATTTCTAGACTCTTGTTTACTTTTTCCTGTCTGGTCGCAGATTGACGCGTCCCTGCCTGTAACGGGAGTGAGTGTTTTATAGTGGAAACACTAACGGAACGCAGGAGCCCGATTCTGGTCTACAGACCCCCCGCTGTTTGTTTTACCTCTCCTGGCGGCGTCACTGGGCTGGCACGAATTACCAGCTCTCATCCTCTGACGGCGGGAACGTGGGATCTTCTTGCCGTTGTTCTGACACTCGCGGGTTTGTAGATGTCACTCGCGTCCTCTGAGGAGTGCGGGTTTATTGATCAACGGCTCTGCCGAGGCCCGGGGCTGTGTGTTCCTCTAACACAAATGCAGTCAGGATGGCTGGGCCTCTGGAGGGGAGGTCTGAACTCCACTCGGAAAACTGAACGGCATGCGTCACGGCAAGGCAGGGCTCTGCGGGCCGGGCTGGACGCCCTGAGCACCCCACCTTGTGGGTCCCTCGTTTGTGGGTGTTTCTGGACCCTGCGGTGTGGTCTCGGGCTTGTTCAGGGCGTGTGTGGCCCACCTATCTGCTGGCTAAGCAGCAGGCACCCCGGGTGCTCTGTGGGCAGCAGATGCCTGGGATGCCCTTAGGATCCTTCTCACTGCCGTCGGGGAGGGAAAAGAGATGGCTGGAATGCAGGATAGAGCCCGATGCTCGAGCCACCGTAAGTGGGCTTCGGAGCAGCAGAGAGTGTTGGAGAGGCCCAGTGATGTTGGAGACCGCATTGGACTCAGAACCACCGACCACGTCACCCTTGGCAGGTTGAGGTCGGATCCAGGGGCCAGATCAGAGACCTGCCTCCCGAGAGCTGGAAACGCCCACCAGGAGGACGGAAAAGAGGGACATCCTCAATCCCCCATTCCCAGGCTCTTGGTGTGGCTTAGTTTTGCATCTAGCTGTCAACTGTGAAAACATGGCGTGTGCCAGAGGTTGCAGCTGCTGTTCTCCAGCACCTGCAATTGGCCAGACCTCGAGCTGGCCCTGTACACTCATCACTGCCCCTAACCTTGAACAGCAGGAAGTGTGGGCCCGTCAGCATTATCCCTACTTTGCAGATAAGGAGATTGTTAAACAGTTGGTATGTGGGGGTCTGGGGGTCCCCTTGTAGCTTAATACCGTCAGTCAGTGTGATTTGGAAGAACTGTGGAAACTAAAGTGGATGATTTTTAGCTATAATCTGTAACATATTAACTACCCCCAATTTTAATTATAAACATACTACCTAAAATATTAATTCTAAATGAGAGTATTGGTTAGAATACCAGAGCAAATGTATATATATATTTTTGGTGTGCCTTTTATTTGTTGAGACTGTGTGGAATTCACTGGTCTTTAGACTGATGAGTTCTCATTCTCTGAACACGTAATCGATCCTCTCACCTTGCACTTTCCACAGCTGGTCAGGTTGGGTTTTTCCTGGAGCAGCACTGTGGTGTCTAGTCTCTGGCAGCAGGAGACCACAGACCTGAGTTGAGATGAGCTTAGGAAGATGTGGAAAGTGGTCCAGGCCTCCAGATGGGTTGAGAGTGAATGTCCCCAGGGTACTGAGCCCACAGGAGAAGGCTGTTTTGACTGGGAGAGATGGGACGTGTTTCTGAAGGAAATAACCCAGATACGCCAGGGGCAGCCAGACAGAGGGAAAGTGACCAGTGGTGGCCAGCACCCACCGAGGGAGGGGATGGAGGGACAGCTGTTCCTGGTGAAGGTGAGGCCCAGAGCGTCCCCCAGACTACCGCCCACCTTTTGGGGCCTGAAACGGCAGCCTTGTCAAGTCAGCCACTTGGAGATTCAGCCTCTTTCAGTCCTGCGGAAATGCAAATGCCCTTGCACTGCAGACAGTTCTTAGGAGAGAGAAAGGCACCCGTGCCTGTGAGGCGCCTGCTTTGGGTCAGGAGCTTTGTCATCACACTTGTCATCAATAATCTTATGCAATCATTGCAGAGATTTTCTCTTAGGTGGGTCTGACTGCCCCCATTTTACAGGCTAAGACTCAAGGCTTAGGTAACTGACGATCACAAGGCTCCAGGGTTAGAGCCCAGTTGTGGACCCGGCCACAACTCTGCCCATGGCCAGTGCTGTCCCTGCACCAGGGCCCGGATGGACAGGTGTGACAGTCCCAGGATAACGGGGGAGAGAGCACCAGCTTGAGGAGGAGGCGTGAATCAGCAGGCTGGCTGCTTGGCTTTGAGCCGTGCCAGGATCAGCGGATTTGGAACGGAGAGAGAGGAATGAGGTCTGAGAAACCATCAGGTCAGTGAACTCGGGCGACTGCAACCTCTGAGAATGAGGCCAGGAGCTCTGGACCCAGCACTTGACCTTCAGTGTGTACTTCGGAATTCCGTGGGAGAAGAGTCATTACAGGTGTTGATCAGACCCAGGTAGCTTGTCAGCGGCCCCCAAGGTCTGCCCCCACTGCCTACGGGGGTTTCCCCCTTCTTTTCATGATTTCAGGAGCTGGCAGAATTTCACAGGAGAATCAGGCTGCATGATTGCAAGTAAATTATCGTGTTTTAATGTGCAAAGACCCTTAGAGGCAGGGCAGTCCCTCGTCCTGGTTGATGCCTATTTTCCCTGCATAATTATGAATAGCTGTTCACTCTTAAAATATCTTTGTTAGACCATAAATGTCTTTGCTAGAAGTTGCCTGGTCCAATCCTCTCGTTTTACAGATGAAGTTCAGTGCCTTGCACAAGTCAAATGGTCAATTAGGAAAGAGTTCTAAGTAACAGACTTGGGTCAGCCAGACTTGGGGGGGGGGCTCGTTAGTTACATGAACCAGTGACTGACCACCCCCAGGTGCTATCAATTGGACAAGCCCCCAGACCCAGGGCTTCTGAACTTTTCAATATGAAAGAACAGTGTACCACACACAGTGGTGGATAAATACGGCAATGAATTGATGAATGGATGGGTGAAGGTATGAATGAATGCGCCCCAGGTCTTCCTGTGGAAATGCCCACCCCACTGTAAAAGCACGATTGTTGTTTCCCATCTGCTGGACCCAGGCTGGCAGCCCAGGTGGCTCCTGGCAGTGGTTTCAGAGGAGCAAACTCCCTGGCAGGCTCCTGGGCAGGCACTGGGAAACGGATGAGCACGCTGCAGTGGGTGTGCGCTCGCCCACGACTCGCTAGGCTCCCTCACTTTTACCGAAATGTGTTTTTCCCAAGTCCTCGTTGATTAGAAAGCTTTCCTCAGTTCACGTCTGGGATGCCAGTTACTGCTCTTTCCAAGAGATTGCCTTTTTTTTTTTTTTTAAATCTTTTGGCCGTACCGCGCAGCATGTTGGATCTTAGTTCCCCGTCCAGGGATCGAACCCGTGTCCCCTGCATCGGCAGTGCAGAGTCTTAACCACTGGACCACCAGGGAAGTCCTGAGATTGCCTTTTGAAATGAATTCTTTATATTAAGTTCTACAGTCTTTTTTGGCGGGGGGGGATTTGAACCTTTTTTTTTTTTTTTTTTTTTTGTGGTACGCGGGCCTCTCACTGTTGTGGCCTCTCCCATTGAGGAGCACCAGCTCCGGACGCGCAGGCTCAGCGGCTGTGGCTCACGGGCCTAGTAGCTCCGCGGCATGTGGGATCTTCCCGGACCGGGGCACGAACCCGCGTCCCCTGAATCGGCAGGCGGACTCCCAACCACTGCGCCACAAGAGAGCCCCCAAACTTGATCTTTTAATATGCATTTCTTTTCTGGCTGATAAAAATCTCCCGTTTTTTCCTCTTTTATATGTTGGGAAACCGTATAACGTTTCATCAGAAAAAAGCGAGGGAGGTGGCAGCCCATGATGCATCTTGTGATGTGTCTCCTGGTTCACACTCTGAGCTGAGTAATCTGATCGAATCCAAGCCTTCAGCCTCAGTCTGCCTCCTTAGGATGGTGAGGAATCAGCATTTGGCTCCAGGGAATGCCTGGGATGGAGGCTCCAGAGGCTGCAGTTGGAGCCGGGAGCTGGATCAGGGCGTCCTAGGGAGAACCCAGGGGAGCACCCCACTCTGGTCTTTGGAGGAGAGGGGCGGAGACAAGGGCACCGCATCAAACAGGCAGGGGGCCCAGAGGGCAAGGGTCCTGCAGTGTGCAGTCGCTAACTGCGCTTTAATCACAGTCAGGAGGGCAGAAGAGGCCAGTGTTCACACAGAACGGGCCGCCCACTCGGCATCCGGCAGCGCCCTGCTGGGCCTCGCCACGTTCCCTAGGCTGGCTGGCTGCTTTTCTTTCCCTTTTTTTCATCTGTGACATCTGCTCGGTGCTTGTCCCTCCTGTGATACCGTACCCCTCGCAGCTGTGCAGACCTCCAGCTCTGTGCCGGTGCAGGGAGTGCCCTGAGCATACGGCCTTTTTGATGTGTGATAAAACAGAACCGAGCCACAGGGGTACGGCGAGGGAAGGCATCAGAATATCAATTAACCTGCTCTGAACAAAGCTGCAGCTCCAGAGTGGAACAGACATTTCACTGAAGTGTCAGGAAGATGGATGATGTATTCTAATTAGGGACTGACTGCTCTCTCCGCATCCAGCCGTTCCTGGACGTCAGAACCACGACCCTCGCGATGCACCTCACCAGCGTCCCGTCCCAGCAGTGCTCGGATGCTGCTGACTGATCGGTGACTCCTTGCTTTGCCAGAATTTGCAGCCATGAGCTTGCTCTCAACCAGCAGTGCTGTTCCCCCTTGAAAGTGTGGTCCATTTTGCCACTGGGCAGTTGCGTATAACCTCTATAAAGTCAAGAGCTCTGGGAAGGAAGACCTCTTGCAGGCGCTAAGCCTGGGGCTCCCATCTTGAGGACGCTCCAGGACCCACACTCCCTGACGCGGAGGCCGTGGTCACTGTGCCCCTCCTTCCCAAGCGGACGGATGCGGGGATGAAGGGTCTCCACAGCTGCACCAGTCGGGTGTGGGTGCTGCCCTAAGCGGTCCTCCAGGGACCTCGTTTCTTTGCACCTGGGTGATGGCACCGTCTCCCTGAGTCTGAAAGAGTAACCCAGAGAGCAGGTGGCCTGGGATTTGCTTCAAACGCCCCCCACCCACCTTCTCCTTCCTTAATTTCACATCCGAACCAGAATGATGCACCAATGAGGCCAGTTAATTAGGGAGATGTTCCTCATTTTGCTGCACTTTTCCTGTGTAATTGGAAGGCCCGCTTTCTCCAGTCGGCAAGAGCTGTTCCCCTGAATACTTCTAAAAGCTTTGGACCACATACTGATATCAGCTGCAAATTTATGGGCAAGATTATAATGATTGCTCAGTAATGCAATATTAAAAGCGGAGGTCTTTCTCAGTGCCGAGTGAAGGCGGGATTCCAACCTTCTTTCAGCTTCAAAAAGGGATTCGAAACAGAATTACCAGCCCTTGTCCTAGAAGAAGCAGTCAGGGGGCTCCGACTCCCTCCCCTCCAAATAAGGAAAAAATAAAGGGGTCTGAATGTAGCCAAAGTTCAGAACATTTGGGTTCGGTTTCCAGAACTGTAAGTGGGGGCCTCTCAGACCCTGTGCTTCCTGATTCCTGGAGGGGTGCGCACGTCTGTAGGTGTCTGCTCCTTTTAAGAGCCGCAGCCAGCGCTTGGCTGCCTATAACAAGGACTTAAGGGAGCAAAAGGCTGTTAAAAGATTTTTTTTGCACTTTTGCTTCATTAGTTCTAGAATCCAGGGGCTCCATGGCTGCACGTTCTCCTGCATAATTTAAGGAATTAATGAAAGCATGCCTGATTTTTCCAATACTCTTTACTCTGTAAATTTGTTTAGCTTTTTTTTTTAACTGTCAGTTGAGGCTGTTGGAACCTAAATATTTTAATATTGAAGAAATGTGCTCCCCCCCCTTTTTTTTTAAAAAGAAAGACATTCCTTGCCCTCAGCCACACGGTGTTCTGTACATCAGGTGTTATGAGTTATGGGTGACCTTGGGTCTGAGTTCACCCTATCAGTCCATCCTCTGACCTTACGGCAGGCAAGTTCTTATAATGTCTGAGGGCGGGGGGCCCCTTCTGGGAGCCCGCATCAGAAACCTGGGCTTCCACTTGGGGCTGTCTGACCCCGCCTCACCGCAGAATGGAGACCTGAGGGGGACGTAGTTTTTCGAGGCAGGAGCCCGCTGTGTCCCCCTTTGCCTGGCAAAGTAATAAAGCTATCCTTTTCTACTGCAGCCAAAAAAAAAAAAAAAAAAAAAAAAAGAATGGAGACCTGAGACAATTTGCAGCTTTATTTCACTCTTCCAAAGCTCACTTTATCTACTTTATCTGACCATCAAGTTGAAGGCATTAGTGTATATGTGTATAACTCTAGGCTCATAGGATTTGAAAGGACTTTAGAAATTGTTGAATGTGAATATTGCTGAGGTACATTAAAAAGAAAACAGCGTAAGCAAGTGGGAAGATCATGGTTTTTGGTTTTTTTGTGGTCTTCTTTGGCCGCACAGCTTGTGGGATCTTAGTTCCGAGACCAGGGATCAAACCCGGGGCCCCGGCAGGGAGAGTGCCAAGCCCTAACCACTGGACTGCCAGGAGATTCCCAGGAAGATAATGTTTTGACTTGATATTGTAAAAATGTCCATTCTCCATAAATTAATCTATACATTTAATGTCATTCCCAACCTTGTAGAATTTATATTTTGGAACTTGACAAAATAGTTTTCTGCCTACTTGAAGGAACAAATTTTTGAAAAAAAGAAAAAGAAGGACGAGCATCTCCTATTAGATAGAACAATAAACTACAAAACAGTGATAATTCAAATGGTGTGAGGATGGCACAAGCGTCTACAGGCAGAAAGATGCCAGAGCCAACATCATATCAGCATGTAGCTGTGACTAAAAAAAAAGATGACATTCAGAGGGGAGAGGACAGGCTATTTCATAGATGACCGTGGGACAGTTGGAGATCCACAAAGAAACAGATTAGATCAAGGCTCACATCATTTTCAAAATAAAATGTGGCTCTTTTAAATATTTCAGTGTAAAGAGTAAACCGTTAAGAGAACTCAGTTTAAATGCAAGTGAACACTTACCAGCTTTTGCAGTGACAAGGGCTTTTTTTATACACCACACAACACCAGAATCCAAAGAGGAAAGCACTGATTGATTTGGCCAAAAACTTGTGTGTCAGAAACAACACCATACACAAAAGACAAACTGTGGAAAATGTTGGCAACATCATTTTTCTCAGAGTCTGTGGTAGCAGTTGCCAAAATGCGTTAATATTCTTAATATGTAAAGAGCTCCTGTAAACAAATGAGGACAAAACCCCAAGGGCAGAGTGAATAGACAGCATGAATGGACATTTTGGAAAAGAAAAAATTCAAATAGCCAATACACATATGGAAAAAATATTGAACCTCGTTAGTGATCAGAGAGATGTAAATTAAAGCAGCTACCGTGTACTGTATTTTGCTGGACAGATTTTCCCCCAGGATAAAGCCTGACATTGACAAAGATGCAGGGAAGCAGGTGATCTGCCATCGGATTCAGAAACTGGTGGGCAATTTTGTAGCGTGATGTGGCAAAATGTGTCAAAAGTTATAAAAGAAGGTATCAACTTTTAGAACTTTATCATGAGGATATTTCTGTGTACCTCAAGATGTACATGTAGCACTTTTTAAACGATAGTTTTTGTCTGTTTTTCGGCCGCAGGCTGTGCAGCATGTAGGATCTTAGTTCTCCCACCAGGGATGGATCCCGCTCCCCCTGCAGTGGAAGAACAGAGTCTTAACCCCTGGACCACCAGAGAAGTCCCTAGATAATAGTTTTGTTTTTTTAATATAATGGAATGAAACTAAATGAGCAGCAGTATGTGATTCATTAGCATTTGGCAGGTCAATTCATGCAATGCCTGGCAGCTACGAAAACTCCCAGGAGAGGAGCATTCTGTGACATGGGAAATATGCATGAAATGTTCTCACTATATGAACAGAACAGACTACAAAATAGTATGTGCAGTGTGATTTTTCTCCACCCCTCCGCCCCCCCCGACCCCGCCGGCCAGGAGAAAAGATATCTGTATGTGAAGCCTGGAAGGAGATACACCTAAGTGTTAACAGTGGCTAGTTGGGGGCGGTGGTGTCACCAGTGACCAGCAGGCTTATTTCAGCTCTTTAGTATTCCCACAGAGTGTACCACAATCATAAAAGACTCCCACAATTGGACTTAAAGGGTTAATGAAAATAAATCTTCTAAACCAGCTCCCCAGCCGATCCAAGAAGATGCCTGAGGGATTTCAGCCCCATAACAAGTTCACTTGGGAACAGAAACTTGAACTCGGGCCTCTTAATGCCCTGTTCGGGACTTGTTCTTAAGAAAAGTGGGTTTTTGTTTTGCCCTTGGTGGTTCCTTTTCTCTCATATCTGAGAAGCTCCCTTTAGGAAATAATCCGAAACTTGGAAGGAGCTGTAGCACAGAGATGTTCTTACGGTGTTATTGGTAACGGTGCGAACGCCCAGCAGGTGAAGCGTTTGGTCGTGGGGCAGGGCTCAGCAAGGGAGGCAGCTCACTCGGTGGAATGTTACATGGCCAGCGAGGAGGGGGGCCGACAGGAAACATACAGTGGTGGTTATAACACGGGATGGAAAAAATCAGGACAGAAAATACGTATGGTGTGATTATCATTATAAACGTAAGATTCAGAAGGGGATGTGATATGATGAGAGGAGCTGTTAAGTGAGGCGAGGCGGCTGTCAGAAACGTTTATTTTCTCTGACCTTAAAAGTTCCAGTCTTTGTATAAAGGTATGATGTTCCTTTTATAGTAGTTCCAAAAAAATCTGAAAAAGGAAACATAGGTGAGCATCTTTCCGCATTCTCTGCCTAGGGCTGGATTCTGGATGGCATCCCTGAAACTCGGGAGCAGGCTCTGATGATCCAGACCCTCGGGGTCTCCCCGAGACATGTCAGTGAGTAGCCCCACCCACGCCTGGAGAGCCCTCCCCCCAGACCTGCAGCCCCCGCGAGTGAGCGCTCCGCTCTGTGTTAGCGGCTCCCCGGTGCCCAGGCACCATCCACAAAGGGGGTTTGATGGGCCTGTGACCCAGCAGGAAAAAGGAGGACAGCACAGTCGAATTTTCCACGGAGCTAAATGCATTCGGGGCTTGTTCTGAGAAACGTGAGGTTTTGCTCTGACCCTGGTGATTCCTTGTTTCAGGAATCTCACATCTGAGAAACTCTCTTTAGGAAATAATCCCCAAATGTGGCAAAAGCGTCCTGCCCAAAGATGTCACGGAGTTATTGATGACACTGAAGCCTGTCCTTGGGTGAAGTGTTCAAGCGTGGGCTTCCTCTGTCCTGAGATTACGTGTTTGTGTTCTGACCTCTCTTTTAAGGCATTGCTGGGGATGGGAGATGGTGGTTGCTCTAATGTCTTTATACAGCAGCAGGTCGGTTGCCCACCACGCCTGGTTTTGCTTCTTTCCTCCTCTACCCAGTCGTGCTGAGCGCTCCAGACACGGTCCTGATTGAGAGAAATTTGGGGAAGAGAATCGACCCTCAGACGGGAGGTACAGCTGTCTCCACCTTCCCCCAACCACCCCGTGGGGTCTCACAGGGAATCCTAGTAACAGCCCTGCCCACCCCTCACTGAGCACTTACTCTCAGGCTTGGGCAGCAGACAGACCGGGGTTTGTGGCCCCTGCCCCTTTCTAGCTGTGTGACATGGGACAAGTTGCCCAGTGTCTCTGAGACTCAGTTTTCTCACCTGGACTTGAGGATGAAAACGCCGAGCCCTGCCTTGTGATCTGATCACTGTGAGGGTGAAATGAGAGCCTGGGGATGGGAGCCTGGCACGGAAGAAGCACTCGGAAAGTCACGGCCACCCTTCCCCTCGCGCTGAGCATCATTGCCACTTTGTTGTTGTTAATAGCTACGGGGGAGCAGGCCCGGAGCCAAAGCCGAGTGCGGTGCTGCTGGCATGGGCGGACGAGCACCCCTGGGACCCGCAGGCTCTGCCCCCAGGTTGGGCGGGCAACTCTAAACGCGTCCCTCTTTCTTGCAGAGATTTATCACACCACCTTCAACTGGCCCTCCAAGTCCGAAATCCAGAACCGACTGATAGTGCCAGCGGGCATCTCGGAAGGGGAGACGGCGCGGAGGCTGCTGGAGTATCACAGGAACATCGTCAGGATCCTCCCCTCATACCCCAAAATCGTGAAAGTCATCACTGCCGACCAGCCGTGCGTGGACGTCTTCTACCAGGGTAAACCCAGGTGGACCCTCGACCCTTCTCATGCTGGTGTCACTTCTTCTGGCAGTGATGCCAGTGTCCAGTATCCAGGGTGTGCCTGGGAGCCCGGGAGTCAAGTCACGGGAGGCCCAAGGTCCCTGCCCAGAAACGAGTCTGGGGTCCCTGGGAGCGTCGTCCTCTGAGACCCTGGGCTAATATTCTACAGCCCGCATGGTCAGCGGACTTGACAGTGACGGGGTGGGGCGAGGAGAGGTGAGGGCTGGGGTGGGAGGGACATGCAGCAAGAAGTCTTGCCCTGAGGAGGAAGGAGGAGGAAGAGAAAATTTATAAATATTCAAACAAACGTACAAACCCACCAGCGCCACAAAACCCAAAAAACCTCAACACAACTCAGGTGTCCTGAGCCCACATTGAGGGCAGGGATAGGCAGTCGCATGCCGGGCACGGCCCTGCCGTTGGGAACAGTAACAGATGTTCACAACAGCTTCCCAGAAATGGGCTGAAAGAGGCCTGTTTGGGGGTCAAGGGTGTGACCATTGAGTCCTGAGACTTTGGAGCCAGGTAACCTCAGCCCCACCGCACATCAGCTGTGCAGTCTGCGGCAACTCTCTTAACCCCTGTGAGCCTCAGTTTTGTCATCCCCAAAATGGGAACAAAAATCCTTCCTTCCTCGCGGACTTAGGAGAGGGCTCCATGAGATCCTGCAACGCAGGTATCCGCAGCCCTGAGCCCAGGAGCTGGTGCAGAGAACGGCTCAGTAAACATCGGACGTTGCTATCATCAGGATTCAACATGTGGTCCCGAAAGACAAGGAAAGTTAGAAGAGTTCTCCCCCAAAGCAGCTGCATGGATCATTTTTAAGTTTTTAAAATTTATTCTTTTCTTTTATTTATTTCATTTTGTTTTTATTTTTGGCCACGCTGTGCGGCTTCTGGGGTCTTTTTTTTTTTTTTTCTTTTTTTTTGCGGTACGCGGGCCTCTCACTGCTGTGGCCTCTCCCGTTGCGGAGCACAGGCTCCGGACGTGCAGGCTCAGCGGCCATGGCTCACGGGCCCGGCCGCTCCGCGGCATGTGGGATCTTCCCGGACCGGGGCACGAACCCGTGTCCCCTGCATCGGCAGGCAGACTCTCAACCACTGCACCACCAGGGAAGCCCGCTTCTGGGGTCTTACTTCCCCGACCAGGGATCGAACCCGGGCCCTTGGCACTGAAAGCGTGGAGTCCTAACCACTGGACCGCCAGGGAGCTCCCTCATTTTTTAAAAGTCTTGCTGAGCTTCATTTGTCTCCACACGCAGTTATCCCCTTCTGTGCGATGCCGGTGCCTGACACAATGAAAATACCTCCGCAGGGATTTTAAGACACTTGACGGTTTACGATGCCCTTTTTTGGTATATTCTCTCAAATCTCTTCAAGAGAAGTTTACTTTTGGTGGAGGTTGTTCTGAGCTCCCCCGACCGGCCCTCCCACCAGTCCCCACCTGCTGGTGGCCTTGTTGTCTGAGCGGCTTTGCTTTACGGAGAGGGAGAGCCTGAGCCAGCACAGCCTCGCTCTCCAAAGGGGGTCGGTATACGAGGGGGCATGTCTGGAGAGTGATGCTACTTTGAAAAAATGCCAGGCTTATGGATGCCTTATAAATTTCCAGTGATTTCGCATCTCGGAAGAGTCTTTAGTAGCAAACACTGCACTCTGAAGATAAACAACCACAACATTTATCTTATGCCATGATTCTGAATTTACACATTAATTACTTCCAAACTACTTAATTAAATTTAAAAGTTCATATGATCGTTCATAAAGAATTCATGCCTGAAATTGTAAATAAAAATGTGAGTGTCTGAATATTAATTATTATTAATTAATAATGCAGAGAGATAAATTGAAAATTGGAATGCAAAATTCTCTCTGTGTTGTTTTTTTAATATCTCTGCAGTGCATCCAGCAACCACATATCTTTAAAAAGAATAATTAGATGTTGAGACCGTCTGGGGGATCATTACTTCTAATTAACTTGGTTATTTACTGTAAATTAAGCATCATTTGTAAGCAGGCTGCTTTGCCGGTAGTATTTGTGCTCTTCAGATGGGCTGGATCCTGGAAGGTCTGAGAATAAAGACAGCCTTGCTGTCTTTATCTTTATCTCTTCCTCCGGGTTCATCTCGCTGATGGAAAGTGTTACCCAAGGCAGTGGGCTTGGGAGGGTTGCCCCAGCCCTGCCGACTCTGTAAAATCGGGACAAGAAAAGCACATCCCTCGGGGGACTGTGCACGGATCAGATAAGATAAGGCTGGTAGAGTTTAGCTTAGCAGCAAATGCATCCCTGCCGTGAGGATGCTGGTTATCATCTTGACCTTGAAGACAGGTAACTTACCTGTGCCTTTAGCTCTAAAACAGAGGGGAATCATAGTATCTCTAATGACCCTTCCAATCAAAAAATCCTACAAAGATTTGAGAGTTCAAAATTTGCCCAGTGAACATATCCCAGTGGTTCTCAATTTTGCCTTCTTGCCACACCGGGACATGTGACAATGTCTGGAGACATTTGTGGCTGTCACAGCTAGGGAGCGTGACAGCACCTGGTGGGCAGAGGCCGGGGAGGTGCCCCAACGTCAAGCACAAGGTTGGAAGACCCTGCGCACCTGTCGCGGGTTTCGGGGTGGTGCCTGGGGACACCTTCCTGTCTTCAGATGGATTCCATCCTGGGCGAGGGGCCAACATGCTGACTTCAGGCACCCCGACACCTGCGCAGGATGGTCCAGGGACCCGGGCAGGAGGCGGGGCCGGGGAGGGAGACCCCCTTGGGATGCAAGGGGGACTGAGGAGGAGGTACCCCCGCCCTCGGCCTCAGCGGGCGGGCCGTTCCCCTCACCCAGGTGCCGAGTGGCTGACTTTCAACGGCCTCCTCAGCCCGCTCGTGCCCCCTCCTCTACCCTCCACTCTCGAGGGAGGTGACCTGGTTTCATGTGCAGTAGCTTTGGGCATCCAGTGCCCCCCACGGTGCATGCACCTCAGCCCTGTCTCCCTACTTCTTTGTTCCTCAGATGCCAGGGCCACCCCGGGCCAGGGCTACACCTGCCCACTTCCGGGACCCATTTGATCACTGCCTCTCTGGAGACTTGCGATAAAGTTGGTGTACCTGGAGCGTGGCTGCAAATTATTCCCCACCAGTTCCGAAGGCCCTTAGAAGTCCCGAGTACGAGGCCCCTGCGTGGCCTGTCATGTTTATCAAAGCCCGTGTCTGACTCTAGGAGGTCGGCCTGGTCCCGGGGCTTCAGGGTGAGCCTCAGCCCGGATTCAATTTGGAAACACCCTAACCCGGTATTCAGTGTGTGTTCCGTGTCCCGGGACCAGCCCCCAACCACACAGCCAGCCGTCCTCGGACCAGGAGGGCAGCGCGGCCCCTGTGCCGTGTCAGAGGGACCCAGGGCAGCGCTCTGCTCGGAGGGTGGCTTCTGTGCCTCTCCTTGTCCCCTCCCGCCTTGGCGCCCAGGCCTGAAGGGTAATTCCTTCCCCGCAGCTTCACCCTGTGGTTACCCAGCAGATTCACAGGGGGTTTCCACGGAGCTGTAAAAGAGAGAAATATTTACTGCCGTTAAAAGAGCCCAGGTAGAGGTGTCGTAAGCTGGTTCCCTTTCTTTCGGACCCTGGTTTATGATCCTCACGTCCTGTCGTTCCAGCTCTGACCTATGTCCAAACCATCCATCGATCTAACGCCCCGTTCACCCCGAGGGTGCTGCTTTGCGGGCCCGTGGGCAGCGGGAAAAGTCTGCAGGCCGCCCTCCTGGCCCAGAAATATGGCCTCGTCAACGGTGAGTGCCCCCGCGGCTGCCCGGCTTCTAGAGCCTCCCCTGCTTCCTGCCCTCCCAGACCTTCCCGTGTTTCAGGAGCGGCGAGGAGATCGGCGTCACTTCTCTTTCTTGCTCTCTGCTGCGAGCAATTTTCATTTAATCCATCTCTGCAGGGATAAGGTTTTTGCCTCCCAAAGAATATGGCCCTAAAAACATTAACCAGTAAAAACACGCCCGCGGCCCACAGAGCTGGAACGTTTTCCGGTCATCATTTTTTACGTCCTTTGGCGCAGCGGTTTTTCTGTGCTCTGCCCTAGAGGCACCGCCGGCCTGCCCCGCAGTCTCCCCAGAAGCCGGATTTCTTGCATAATGTAGACCTGCTGTTTATTTCTTTTCTCCGGTCTTGTTTGGTTCCCCCAACCCAGGTCAGTGTGTTTACAGGCAAACAGTTTCTGAACCGGAGGAAGACTTCTAGCTCAGCACAGTTTCAATAAATATTTTACCAGGAAGAGAGAAAATATTGCAATTAGTCCTCCAGGTCTTTCCTGGGGTGGTCCCGGATGGTCTTGGATGCCAGCCTGGTTTCAGGGGATAAAGGGCTGGAAGGAAGGCTGTAGCAGACACACAGCACTGGAGGGAGTTAAAGGCACTGACCCCCTCCCACTTCAGTGCTCCAGAAGCCTCAATAGCCTCTACTTTATTTAGGCAGCAGACATGAGACCTGTGCCCCCAAATATAGGAATATGCATGTATACGCCCGCAAATGATACACATACACCATACAGATACACATGTACACTGACATGCACAAATATATACATACCACCCCAGAAAGATCAAGTTTTGAATAAAAATGCTTTTCAATTAGGTCTCCTCCGGCTTAAAATTCCAAAGCCACTGAGATTCCCAGCCAGGAATCAATGACAAATATCATACCCGTAGATCGAAGGTGGAGAACTGAGCAATTATTCTGACTAGTATGGAAAAAAACCACTAATAGTTGTATTCGTATTTTAGTAAAAGTACTAAATAGTAGTATTCTGATTTAATTAGTATGGAAAAATCACCTGGATACTTTATGATAAAAATGCTTTGCTTGTATCGACATTTTTTTAAATGGAATTATTCAAATCATTCCTTCTCCTTCCGAGTTTACCTCTTAAGAGTATTATAAGAATAAAATTCCAGCTGTGGTTAGGGATGACTTTGTAAAGAATGAGGCACAGTCTGCTTGTGGCCACACCCACATTTATTTAAGTGCCTGCACTTATTGTTATGTGAAGACATATAAAGAGTTACAGTGAGAAGAGCCTTAATGGCAGAGGGAGGGTCTGAAAAACACAACAGTGATACCTTAATATAGCGCACAGCTTAATTTACATAATTGTCACTGTGCCGAAGAAGTTTGTTTATGTAGACACTCCCATTCAAGAAAAGTATTTTTAAATTTAAATTGTTTTCAGCACACCAATCATAAAGAAATGAAATTACCTGCCTAGATTTTTCCAAAAATGAAAATAGAAAAGCTCACCATGGTTTTTGCTTTTGTAGCAGAAGAGCCATTTTGGGCCTCTTTTCAATAACTGAACATTTGGAGACTAGCTCAGAAAGTTGACATTTCTCAAAGGTGTTCTTGAGAAATACAAGACATCATGAGATTTCCGTAAACCTGTTTAGGGGACCTGTGGTCTGCAGAGGCAAGCATTGAGCTGTCCTTTGGGGTCTCTCTGCAGGGGCCTGTCTGCACCCAAAGCTCCAGGAGCTACCCACCCAGCCCCCTACAGCCCGGCCCCCCTGGCCATCCCCTGCCTTGGGTCTTATCTCCACACTTATGAACCTCTCGGTGGTGGGAATACATCTCCAAACAAATAACCAGCATTCACTCCAACAAGGTTTATTGAAAGGCTCCTGTCTATAATTGGCGAGTATATAAACAGGCACAACCTTTTGAAAGATAAAGGCTGCTACTGATTACCAGGCTAACTGTGCAAATCCTTTGGTCCAGTGATTTCACGCCCAGGACCTTATTCTGCTGAAACACTCCCCACAGTATTCAACAAGAGATGTGAAGGATGCATAATGAAAAATAAAGGCAACCCCAAACTCTGTTCGCGAGGGGATTAGTTAAAGTAAGCTCTGGGCGGCTATTAAAAAGAAACCTGTAAAGTGACTCGATGTCCGTGAGGTATTGTTACGTCAGGGTGGGGTGGAAAGCAAGTCACTCGACAGTGTTCAGGGAATGGTCTCTTTTTTTTTTTTTAACTTATTTTTGGCTGTGTTGGGTCTTCGTTGCTGCATGCAGGCTTTCTCTAGTTGCGGCGAGCAGGGGCTACTCTTCATTGCAGTGAGCGGGCTTCTCATTGCGGTGGCTTCTCTTGCTGCGGAGCACGGGCTGTAGGCGCGCGGGCTTCAGTTGTTGTGGCTCGCGGGCTCAGAAGCTGTGGCTTGCGGGCTCTAGAGCGCAGGCTCAGTAGTTGTGGCGCACGGGCTTAGTTGCTGCGCGGCATGTGGGATCTTCCTGGACCAGGGATCAAACCCGTGTCCCCTGCATTGGCAGGCAGATTCTAATCCACTGCGCCACCAGGGAAGCCCGAATGGTCTCCTTTTTGTTCAGACAAGTGTGTTAGTCTATGTTCAAGAAAACAGCTGAAGGAACATAAATATACCAACCTGGTTATCTCTGTAGAATCATGTGTTACACAATTCTGACTTTTTTTTTCCCCTGCACCGAGCATGAATTTTCTAACGAGAAACAACCATGAAGCATTTTATTAAAATACTATTAATTTTACTCACTGAGTGCTTGCTATATGCAGTGCATGTTATTTGGTACACAGACAGGGAACATGTAGAAAGAATAAGAGAGGCGCTTCAGGATGGAGGTGGGCCCTGCTGGGGGGAGGAATGAAGTGGGACGGGGCTCCTCCCAACACTGTCCCAGGTCATGTGTGTCTAAAGCCTTAGTACTTGGAACCTCTGGGAAGAGCAGGCTGTTAACGGTACTGTCTTCATAGAGTCTTGCAGAATGCGGTGGCTATAGACGGGAGTTCTAAACCATTCTTCCCTAATACAAACATTAATGTTACCCACTTTTCTCCAAACACTTCTTTAGCTGCATCTCACAACATTTTAATGTGTTGTGTTTTATCATTCAGGTCAGAATATTTTCTAATCTCCTTTGTGGTTTCTTTTTTGACCCATGTATTATTTAGAAGTGTATTGCTTACTTCCCAAATATTTGGGAATTTTTCCAGATTTTTTTTTCTTGGTTTCTTTAATTCTATTTTGGTCAAAGAACATACCCAGGCTTCCCTGGTGGTGCAGTGGTTGGGAGTCCGCCTGCTGATGCCTGCGTGTCTGGAGCCTGTGCTCCGCAACAGGAGAGGCCACAGCAGTGAGAGGCCCGCGTACCTCAAAAAAAAAAAAAAAAAAAAAAAAAAGAACATACCCTATATGATTTCAATCCTTTGAAATGTATTGATACTTTTTATGGACCAGCCTATTCTCTCTATTGGTGAATTCCATGTGCACTTGAAAGGAATATGTATTCTGGTTTTGTTGAATATTGTGCTCTAAGAATATCAATGAGGTATAAGACGTTTGATAGTGTTGTTCATTTCTTCTGCGTTCTTAATGATTTCTCTCTACTTGTTATTTCAGTAACTGAGAGGTGTGTTAAAATCTCCAACTCTTAACTGTGGATTTCTCTATGTCTCTGCCAGTCTTTGCTTCGTGTGATTTGAAGCTATGTTAAGTGGGTATACACTAAGGATCGTTATCTCTTCCTGATTAAATCATCCTTTTATCATTAGGAAATGCTCCTCTATCTCTCCAGTAAATTCTCAAAGTCTACTTTGTCTGATAAGTATATGCTCTATTCTTTTTTGTTTAACTATGTGTCTATATTCTAAATATGTGTCTTGAATACAACATATAATTGGTTTAAAAAAAATTCAGCCTGACGTTTTCTGCCTTTTAATTGTTTAGTCCATTTCCATTTAAAATATTTTTTTTTATGGTTGGTTTCAAGTCTACCATTCTGGGTTTTTTGTCTTCTACTTGTGTTATCTGTTCTTTGTTCCTCCTTTCCTGTCAACTTTTGGATTGATCAACTACTTTTTCAGTAATCCATTTTATTTCCTCTGTTGCCTTTTTTGGCTATATCTTTTTGCTTTATTTTCTTTGTGGTTGCTCTAGGGCTTAACTATTATCCATTACTTATCACAGTCTATCTTGAATTAATATTATACCTCTTCATGTATAACACAAGAACCTGACAGCAGTGTATTTCCCTTCACCTTGCTCTAGTTCTTTGTGTAATTGTAGTCATACATTTCATTTCTACATATGTTATAAACCCTACAGTGTATTGTAAATATTTTTGCTTTAAACAGTCATTTTTTTAAGTCAAGATGTGGGGGGAAAGAGCTTTTATATATACTCAGTATCAACACTTTTCACTCCTTTGTTTAGATCCAAGATCCATCTGATATTTTCTTTTAACCTAAAGAACTTCCTTTAACGTTTCTTGTAGTGCAAGTCTGCTGGTGAAATTCAGCTTTCATCTGTCTGAAAATGTCTTTATTTCACCTTCGTTATTGAAGGATGTTTTTGCTGCTTATAGAAATCTATGTTGACAGGGTCCCCCCCACCTTAACACTTTCAAGATGTCATTTTGTTGTTGCATTGCTTCTGATGAGAACTCAGAGATTATTTTTATCTTTGTTCTCCTATATATAAAGCATCTTACTCCCCGCCATAGCTGCTTCTAATATTTTCTGTTTAGCTTTCAGAAATTTAACGGTGATGTACCAAAGTGTGGTTTACTTTATTTTGCTTGGGTATCAGAATCTTGGATCTGTGGGTTGATATTTTTATCAAATTTTGAAATTCTCTTTCCATAATTTTCTCAGATATTCTCTCTCTCTCTCTCTCTCTCTCTCTCTCCCCCTCCCTCCCCCACCCCTTTCTGGAACTCCAGTTACATGTATGTTAAGCTGTTTGCTATTATCCTCCAACCCCCTGAGGTTTTATTCCTTTTCTTTTTTTCCGGTCCCCTCCCCACCTTCTCTTTGCTTCAGTTTGAATACTTTCTAGTGCTTGTCTTCATGTCTTCAGATTCACTGATGGCAGCCCATCCAGTGATGTTTTGCATTTAAGATATTGTATTTTCCAGTTCTGGAAATTCCATCTGGTTCTTTTTTATAGTTTCCATTTCTCTGCTGAGATTCCCCATCTTTTCATTCATTTTAATTATCTTTTAAAGTTTAAACATTTTCATAATAGACATTTTATAGTTCTTATGTCCGAATTCTGATATCTGTGTGATCTCTTGATCTGATTCTATGGCCTGTTTTCTCTCCTTGCAGGGGTCGCATTTTCCTGGTGGTGTTTTTGTTTGTTTGCCTCTCAAGTAGTTTTTTATTATATGTTGGACATTATGGTTCTCACAGTCTTGAGAGTCTGGATTGTGTGATCCTGCTTTGAGAATATTGCATGAAAAAGAATGGAGTTCTAACAGGCAGTTAAATAACTGGAGGACCAACTTGACCCCACTGAGGCTTATTTTTAGTCTTTGTTACTATGGGATTAGGGTAGGATTCCCCTAGGGCTCGTGTATCCCTACACCTGAAGCATAGCCTTCCTGGAGTCTCAGCTGCGTGTCTGGGGTGTTGAGCGAGATCTCTCACTCTGGCTGTCAGATGCCACTCAGTTCCCAGCTTCCCCGTAGCTTTGGTCTCCCAGGCCCTGTGGAGCCTCCCCTGCACACGTGCAGTTTTGCATTGACTAGTGACTCAAGTAAACCCTCATGCAGATTCCCGAACCCCTCCTGACCCCCTCCCCCCTCCATTATTCTGTCCAACATGGTCCAGCTGCTGCAGGGCCCCAAACTCCAATCCTTGTTTCCTGCTGCTGTGTTTGGGTCCCACTCCTCCTGAGCCATGGTTTGGAAAGTGCCCATAGGTCGAAATCCAGGACGAGTGGCGGTCTCACTTGGTGTGTATCCCTTCTCTCAAGGATCACAGCCCGTGCCTGTCTTGTCCAGTGCCTGAAAAGAGTTGCCTCTTATATTTTGCTAAGTTTTATGGCTTTTTATGACAGAAGGTGAATACGATACCTGCACCTCCCTCCTGTCCTGAACTGGAAGCTAAGCCTAGGTTTGATGTCACACGGACCTGGGTGTGAATCCCAGCTCCACCACTTACTGGCTCCGTGACCTCGGACAGTATACACAGCCTCTTCAGTTCTCAGTTTCCTTATCTAAAAAGCAACAGTTTGTTGTGAGGACTGGATAATACAAAGCATGCCTAGCATGGTGCTTGGTGTAGCTAAAGGTCTCAGTAGCTGACAGCCTTTATTAATCCTTACATTTCCCTTAGTGAGCGAAGCTGCCAGCCGCTCTGGATACGATCACTGCCGTCACACAGTGAATTAACATGTCATTACGGAAGAATACGTCTTTGGTGGTGGTCATTGTCTTAAACATTCACTTTATGCAGTTAATTTTAGGATTGGTTTTGGTTTCTTTAAGTCAGGAAGTAAAGGCCTTAGCTTTAAAGTTAAAAGTTAAAGTTAAAGAAAAGTAAGACTGTGCAATTACCAACTCATGAAAACATGGCTGGACCCTTCTGGCTTTGGCTGTTAAGGTTTTCATAGCCAAGGAGAGGGCAGCTGTGTTAACTCCGTCCACACTAGTTCACTGACACGCCCTGTGTGTTGGCCACAGTGATGCTTGTGACAGGAAGGCACCTGTGTGTCCCTTTGTGGTAGAAACTGATGATGTCTATGGAGCCGTCATCCCAGGGGGACTATGGAAACAAGAAGCGTCCCCACCCTCCCCTGCGTGATAACAGCGTGAACATGGACGTCACGCAGGTCCACGCGGTTCTCCGCCAGAATGTTCACTCTCAACACCCTCCGGGGCTGGGCCAGCAATCCGGGGTGTCGCCGAGGCCCCGCGGGGCCTTCTCTGGTGGTGACATTCCCTGTTATGTCTTCTCCACACCGTCCATTTTTAATATGTTCTTTGCCAAATGCATTCTTTTTCATTCCGCATCTTCCTCCTCGGCTTCTTTTTTATTTCTTTTTGATACTTACTTTCACTTGGACACACACCCACACTCAGAAAAACCCTTGTATATTTTTTTTCAGTGACCTTTTTTTTTTTTTCTCCCGCAGCAGGCAGCACTGGGGGGGTTCTTTCTTCTTCTTTTTTTCTCATTCTTCTATTTAAAATTTAACGGGCGTCTTTCTGTTCCTCTCTCCTCTAGTCTGCTGTGGGCAACTGCTCAAAGAGGCCGTGGCAGACAAGTCCAAGTACGGCGAGATGATCCGGCCCTTTTTCGAAAAGGAGACCGCAGGTAGGCCACACTTGCCGTGACTGCCACGACCTTCCAGGCTCTGAAGAGAGATGCCCCTGTGTGAGGCTTGCTGGGCACGCGGGGGCCCAAACTGGGGAAAAGAACCAGGGAATGGAAATTGGGCTTTCCAGCAGGCAAAGGCTCTGGTTTTGTTCCCTGGTTGGTCCCCTTGGCTTCCAAGTGAGGGGGAGGGGTCTGTGGACATGATGCATTTCACTGGTGGTGTGGAATGTTCCTGGTTCTCAAGAATGCTTGCTTTCCATAACTGATAACGCTTAAAACTGGGAGCCGGGGGGACTTCCCTGGTGGCGCAGTGGTTAAGAATCCGCCTGACAATGCAGGAGACACGGGTTCGAGCCCTGGTCCGGGAAGATCCCGCATACCGCGGAGCAACTAAGCCCGTGCGCCACAACGACTGAGCCCGCGTGCCACAACTACTGAAGCCCGCGCGCCTAGAGCCCATGCTCCGCAACAAGAGAAGCCACCGCAATGAGAAGCCTGCTCACTGCAATGAAGAGTAGTCCCCGCTCGCCGCAACTAGAGAAAGCCCACATGCTGCAACGAAGACCCAACGCAGCCAAAAATAAATAAATAAATACAATAAATTTATAAAAGAAAACAAAACCCAAAAAACCCTGGGAGCCAGGAGAGGCCATAGTGCAGCCCACCTCCTTCATTAGTTGGTGTACAGAAAAATACCATCGGACAAGATTCCAATTTAATCATCAGTCAGAAGGTAGAAGGTTCAGACAGCTTTGCAGATAGGGAGGACTGACCAGCCATTGGTCCTCAGGGGAGGCTGGACCAGATCATCTTTCCAGACCCCTCTGTGACCTACGCTCTGAAAGCATCCCCCAGATCTGACCCCCAGGAAGGGCACCACTGAGACCAACCTCTCCAGCCTCCTGAGTCCACAAAGGAGCCACGGAGAAGGGACCGAGGTCCTGAGGACCCCGTCCCTGGGGCAGTGCGTTTCCCACACCCTCCTCTTCCACTCTGACGTAAAGGGCTGTAGCTCCTCTGTGCAATCAGTCCAGGCTCGTTATCAAGTCTGACACGGACAGGTACTTGCTGTGAAGAAAACCGACCCAGAGAGGAGGGGCCGTTGTGATGGGCAGTGCGTGGGTTGTGAGGACGCCCTCCCCTTCTCCTACCGTTTTCCGGATGGAGTCAGCTGACTAGGAGGCGTGGGACAGGCCGCTTGCTCCTGACCTCAGCCCGAAGAGCCCCCCAGGAAGGAGGTCCCGCCTGGCCCTCCCAAGGCCCTCCTTGAGGTGTTCTAGCCTCCAGGGTGAAGTTCAGGTGAGGCAGCATGGGATCCTTCAGGCACAGTGATCTGCGTGGTGAGACACGATGATCTCGGCGGGCGCGTCTGTTCATACCTGCGTCACCGGGGTGGTGAATAGGATGATGTGTGAACAGGAGCCCTGGGCGCCAGTGAAAACCAGTGCCAGCTTTGGTGCTTCCCTGTCCGGTTCAGATCCCGCTGCCCTCCACCCCGGCCACGTGGCCCAGGCCTCCCAGTGGCGAGATGGAGACAGAAACCCCGGGTTGCAGGGTTGCCGTGAGGACGGGCTGGGGTGTGCGCGCCCAGGGGTGGGAGCAGCAAGCAGGCGCCCCCTCAAGCACACTTGCCCTCCAGCGAGGCCAGCTTCCCCTTTATTGGGGCAGGAGGGTGGCGGGGGGGGGTGATGAGCACCCCAAAGAACATTTGTTGCATAAATGAGGGAATAGGATAACGAGTTAATAGGTTTATGTTATTGTAAACGTTGCTGCACAGTATTCCATTGCACAGACTGGAGGGTAAGCTGTTTAATTCTCCACGAGAAAGCATTTTGTGCTTTCTCGTGGAGAAAGAGAGACGATGACCAAGCAGGCGAGGCACTGTTCACAGTGGGTAAATCTCTGACAAGGGGACGCAGAAATTCCTTGGCTCTTCTTGCAACTTTCCTGTACTTTTGAATTTTTTTTCAACATAAAAAGTTACGGAAAGTAAATATTCAGGTGGTTTCCATATTTGCACTCCTTCAACAATCCTATGATGCATCCTCTTGTACTGGCACAGGTTTGCAGACACCCCTAATTATCGTAGGATAAATTGATGCCTGGGACCCATGAGCGGGTATGACTTGTGACACTGAAGTAAGGTATCCCCCTCCCAGCTGTGTACGGAACGCTCGAGTCCTCCACGGCTTTGCCATCTCTGGGTATTGCCAAGTTATTTGTTTTCTATCGTGGCTGAAACAAACTTAGTGGTTTAAAACAACACAGATTTATTATCTTATAGTCCTGGAAGTCAGGAGTCCTAAAATCACGTGTTGGCAGGACTGCATTCCTCCCTGAGGAATCCCTTGGGGAGAATCTGTTTCCTTGCCTTTTCCAGCTTCTAGAGGCCCTTTTCTCCATCTTCAAAGTCAGTAGTACAGCATCTTCCAATCTCTCTCTCTCTCTGACCCCTGAAAATAAACCCAAGGAGCCTTTTCAGTGGTGGGCAAGAGGCAGAGTTGTTTAGGGTTTTTGTTTTGTTTTTTTCTTTTTTTTTGGTGTACACCTAGGAGACGGTGCAAAATTCCCAATTTCCTATAAAGTGAGCGAGACCCTGGTAGCTTCGATCTTCAACGCTTCGTGCTAAATTTTTCCCTCCGCGACCTTCTCTTTAATTAGACAATGTAGCTCTATACTTTTGCACTTCCTACAGAATTAAAGACACAACAACCACCAATATCATATCTTCCTAACAGAAGCAATAAATTCTGTCATTTCACTAAACCTGATCTCACAGGGATAACAAAGAATGCATTTACATTCATCACCACTAACAGGGGCTCATTAGTGGGCTGTGGAGACGCTGCCGAGAGAACCAAAGTGCTCGGCTGGCAGGACGAGCTCGGGAACCACCCGGGTCTGGCCGCCCGCATCACCACCAGCAGAAACAGGACCAAAATTTAAATGATTCTCCACTGAAGTCGCGTTTGAAAACGAGGTCAGACTGAACCCGGAAGCTCTGCGTGGCCACCTCGCATGACAGCGGCTGGCAGCTTCTGGAAGCCAGCATTGCTGGCATCTGGCATCGGGGTCTCAGGTGCAGGTGCAGATCTGGGGGTGGGAATCAACCACATCACACCTGAGTTCTGAACCCAGTAGGAGACAGACACAGGGTCTGCTGGGAGCATCAGATGGAGAACGTGGCAGGGATCCGAGGGCACACTTGGGCTTCCTAACATGACCCCCGCCCCCCAAGTCCAGGCCTGGGGACAAGCCAGTTGGGATGCAGGGGTGACACCTTACAATAACCGGCCACACCCCGACGGTGAGGATGGGGAGAACAGCCCAGGCCCTCCCCAGGAAGAGCCCTGAGTAGGGGCTTAAATGGGAAGGGAATCCCTCTACACCAGGGGCGAGGGCCCGCCAGCTGGAGGGTGGGAGCTGGAGGGACAAGGCCCGTCGGATGAGTGATTCTCCTTTCCGGACAAGAGTGAGGCGGGGTGGAGGCAATACATCCTCCCAGCACTGCCCTGGATCAGAAGGTTCTTCCCGAATCCTCATGAGCAGCGAGGCATGGCCCTGAACGCTTTCAGCCCGTTGACAGAATTTTCTGGGAGAAGGAGACACGGCTGCCTCTCCGCCTTGTGGGACCATCAAGGCAACGCAGATTTCCCTTCTCAGAACCCTGGACGTGTTTCGGACATCTCTGCTGGGTGTCAGCAGCATTCCTGGGAAGCCCCTGCCAGTGGTTTGCGTGTGAAATCCAGAAGGTTCCAGAAATCCTATAAGGTTCAGGGAGCTCATCTAAAGGGGCAGAGATTCTTCTAAGGACATAGCGGCCTCATCCCCGGGGGCAGAGCCCCAGCACCTCGGAGTTGGCGGATGTCACTGCCCTGCAGCCAACCTAGTGTAGAAACCGCCCCCTCATCACCCCCTCTGAAGGCAGGCAGTGCCTTTCCGGGGGCTGGACCTCCTCCACTGGGGACTCTGCCCCGTGCTCCTGGCCGCTGGCTGACTCGGCCTCACTCGCTGCCCGTCTCTCTCTGGGATCCCTGCCCTCTCTCCACGTGCCTCGGAGCTGCAAGCCCCAGCGACGGGCAGCATGGTTATCACAGTGCATCCCGGCCACCCTCACAGTCCCTGCCGCCACCAGCGGCTCAGAGAAGAGATCCAGATGCCATCTTCCCCCCAGGGAGCCACTTCCTCTTATTTCCCCCCTGCGGGGCCTCATGATGTGATGTCCCGGCCGTGACCTCTGCAGGCGCCGTTATGTTCTTTTTTGTCCTCACAGGTGCTGCCAACACCTCCTCCTTTCAAATCAGCAGCAAAATTAATAACTGTTGCTTTCCCATCTTTCCACATTTACTGGGCAAAGGACTCCAGGGCCCCATCTTAGCTCATCCTAAATCTCTTGATCCTGGGCTTTTGGCGGCCACTCTGGATGCTGTGGGGAGATGCTTATTCCGAGCTCCGGATTTTGAGATACATAGGTCTGACCTCCTAAACTCGTTCCGACTTGAGCTGCGCTGAGCAAATCTATTCCCTGGGCTCTGTGCGCTGCTCCCAGCGTGGCCACCTCCCCGGCAGCCACGGAGCGGGGTCCGCCGACGACCCGCAGGGCCAGGCCGCACGTCATGCAGGCTTGACGGCCCGGGAGCTCCCGTCGCTTTTACGTGGGTGCAGAACACGTACAAACTCTTCTGGGCCTTTGGAAAAATAACTTCTCAGCTGCTCGTATGCCATGTAAAGTCCCACGGTCCGTGCTGGTGAGCGCTATGGCCAGTGGGCGCTATGGCCAGTGGGCGCTAGGGCCATGCGTGCAGTTCTTGTTTTCTCCCCCAAATCAGGCAAAGGAGCAGCTAGAGCTCAATTCTGTGCTTCAGTCACCGGTGAGTCGCACTGGCCACCACCTCCAAATGATGTGCCCTGAGCCTTCTCTGGGCTTCATTCCTACCAAAGGGCCTTCTGGAAGGTGAGATTCCTTAACCCTCAGGCTGCGGAGCTTCCCGAGGAAGGCAGCCCCCTGTCTTTGCCCATTGGAATGTCTCATCTCCCAAGTTTCACTTAGTACAAAAACCAACCCTTCTCATGGGCCTCAACCCACCCCATCAGAAAGAAGTCTGCATTGCTTTATTTTTAGTCCTTCTCCTGGGAATTTCGGCCATAACTTACGGTCCCATGGCTGTTGGCAGTAGGTATAACCTCATTCCAGATTGCTGGGTCTAATTAGTGGTACACCACCGTCTCTTTGCTTCAGAAGGGTTGCCTTCTACCCGGCTCTGGCCATTGTTTTCATTCTCGAATGTTGCTGGCGCTTTCTCTCGAGCCCGGTGACCCAGGGGAGATATTAAAACAGCCAAAGGCATATTTTGTCCTTGTTGGTTTAAGTCTTTGCTCTAAGTGTGTGAGATGCTTGTCTAGATCCGTCCCCACTGTGCTCCGAACGTGCTGGGATTGTCAGGTTGGGGGACCACTGGCGAGGGCATGTCCCCGGGGTGGGGTTTTCAGGTTAGACCCTAGCTTTTCCCATCTCCTGTCTCTCTAGGAGCGGAAGGGAGAACTGTGCACCCCAGCACCTGCCAACCTGGCTCACTGGCCAAGTTACAGGGAGCTCCTAAGTCACTTCACCTCTGTAACCAGCCCCTGCCAGCACTCCAACAGCTAGAGTGATTCAGTTAAAAAAGGCCCAAATTCCTTGGTGCACACGCCACACATATACTGACTTTCAGCTGAGAAAACAGCTATTTAATTGGCGTAATAACTTTCCCCTGAAAGCGCAAGTCCTGGTGTGTAGAAAAGGTAATGCGGAAGACAGATCATTACCAAGCGTTACCTGTGCCCCCTCCCGTATACCCCATGTCTCTGAAATATTTCTATCTGGAGAAGGTCCCTCATGGCCTAATAGAACCTGAGAAGAGGTGGGAGATTTGAGGGAGATTCCAGACTCTAATTTGCACCCTTTCTGGTAATGAGACCTCACCACAGCCAAGGCAGCCATCGGAGCACAAACAAGCCAAACCAGCCCCAAATTGGCATGATTATGAGCGTTTTCGAGAGCCTTCCACGAGTCCATATCCCAAGAGGCATGGATCAGAGCTCAGCCGAAGTGCTGCCTTTTTTTTTTTTAGGGGGAATTAATATTCTCATCACTAAATGCACGCCAAAGATTCGACAATACGCCAGCTTTTCTCCTTTGTTAAAACCTTGCAAAGAGTTGCTGAGTTGAAAGACAAAGTAAATCTTCCCATCCGAGGAGGTAAGCGGAATGCTATTTCTTGTTTTTTAACAGTGCGGCCTTGGTGAGCTGCAAGCTGTCTTACTGCAGAGGGGAGACCCCGAGGGACCCCAGCCCGTTTCCAGCAAGTCTTTGCATGTGGTGTGTTTGTACCAGCTGAAGACAGCGCATGACTCTCTAAATAATTTACCAGTTGATTAATAGACTCACAGGGGTATAATTAGAAGAGGGAGAGACAGTGGGTACAGTAACCGGTACAGTGCTTGGGGGAACAGGAGCCTTTATTTTTTTAAAGAAACTTTCTAGGGTGCTGGGCGTTTGAAGATAACTTGGGAAGAGCTCAGTGCCTCTTCTCTTTTGAAGTGGAAATAGGACAGTTTGAATCCATCGAGTTTAATTTTTCACAAGCTTTAGGGGCCCCGCAGTGCAACTCCCTTTTTATTATTGAAAAAACTCTACATTTTTCTTTCATTTTTCCACACACACGCGTGCGCACGCGCATGCACTCCAAGCAGTGAGTAATAAACACATTAATTTACTCTTTTATCCAGCGTGTATTTTACGCACTGCACCTCCTCCGGATGTGTCCCCACACGTCCCCTTGGTGCCCCCATCCAGAGCCCCACTGTCGGGCTGCCTATCGGTTGATGAATGGACACCCCTGTAATTTATGCATTTTGAAGGCACCCTCACCTCGCGGTCTGACAATGCTTTTGAAGTAGCTCCTTTTTTCCAGTCAAACTTTTGACTTTTCCGCTGGGACTACTACAAAGGTTTCCTTCTGGAAACTAGGTAGGAGTCTTCCTGCTGAGACGGCCCAGCAGAAGCAATGGGTCTCAAAGTCGGGGTGCGTTGTGAGGGCCAGAGGCCTGTAATGAGGACAGCTGTAGAAAGCTTTATCAACAGGTTTGCGCCCCTAGAGGGTCCAGCTCTCAGTTTGTAAAAACTAGACTTTGATTGCAAAAGCATCATTATTAAAACGATGCTTTGCTGGGGCATCAGCCAAAGGTCTGTGGCCAAAAGGTTGCAAAGCTATCTGTTCAGTGGCCAGAGCAGTGGGGAAACTGAGGCAGCGAGGGGCTGTCAGTTCACTCGTGCATCTGGTCAGTGAAGCGTCTCTCTCCCCGCAAGAGTGGGGCCTGTCTACTGTTGCCGTGTCGCCAAAGAGGGGCAGCTCAGCTGTTCTTCTTGGGCTGAATGTTCATCGGGGGCTTGCTGTGTGTCAGGCGTGCAGATCACGAAACAGAAGGGGAGCCCAGAGGTGCAGGGTGTCCTTCTCCGACCAAAGCTTCTGGAAGCATTTCCCCTCCACGGGCAGCCCTGGTGGTTTCCAACCCACTCAGCTGTGAAATCGTCTTCGACAGGCCAGGCCCCAAGGCCCAGCCTTCTCCTCCAGCTAGGAGGTCTCCCTGCGCAGCCGTCTGGCCAGCCCCTCACGACCCCCTCCAGGCAGGTGTAGCTCGAAGCCCCTTCCCCTCTCAGAATGCCCCGGAGGGGGAGCTGACACCGGCTTTCTCCTCGGGCTGGGAGTGAGGCCTGAGGTGTGGAGGGGAGGCTGCCCTCGGTGACCTTCTGCGGCCCCTACACCTCGGACGGTCGCCACGTCCCTGGAGACCTGCCGGGGTTTGTCAGCTAGAAGGCAGCGCTGCAGCTTCCCCATGGGGAACGTGGCACAGCTGTAATCGCCGGGGAGGGGAGTGCGGGGCCCATGCCCTCCAGCTTTGCCCTGAGCGAGAAGGGGGCTCGGGGTAGAGCGAAGGGGGGGGGTGCGATGGGGCAGAGAGATGCAGGAGGCAGAGGTGAGGGAGAGAGAGTACAGAGCGTAAAGGAAGTGCCCGTGCCCTTCCCTCCCACCCGTCCTCCCCAGGGCCTGCTCTGGGACCCAGGGGAGGGGGCGGGGAGAGACACCTCCCTCTTCCTCACCTCTCACCTGGCCTCCATCTACCCCAGCTGTGACCTTGGCTGCTAGAACTCTGATCTCACCACCCTCTCTCCACTCGGTCGGTCACGGTTAGGTTACCGGGAGGTAAGAAGGACCTCGTCTGGAACCCCTCCCAGCACCTCCCGCCGCGGGCTTCTGCTTCTGCTCTGTCTGCCCCCCAGTCCCCATGGCCAGCGTGGCTCATACCAGGAGCTCAGCTAGTGTTCGTGGGTGAACGAGCGATTTCACAGCTGAGCGCCCAGCACGTGCCCTGGGACAGTGTGGGGCGGCAAGAGCAGGTAGGCACGCCCTGTGGCATCAGGGGCCCAGAAGCTCCCCTCTGCTGCCTGCATTCCTGTGTAGGTGAGACCCCGTTTGTCTCGAAGGAACAAAGGGAGAACAGGCCATAGAATGCAGGAGGCAGCCTGACGGGTTTCTAGACAGGTGGCCAGCGACGGTCACTCCTTGACAGTCAAGGGGGCGGCTGCAGGTTTGGGCTGTGCGATCACCCCTTGATTCCAGTTCAGTTTCTGCCACTGCCCAGCTGCGTGACCTTGGGCAAGTCACCCGACCACTCAGAACTACGGTTTCCTCATCTACAAGGGTGAGCTTTTCACAGTATCAGAGTCATGGCTTGTCAGGTACCTAAATGAAAATGTGTCTGTAAAATGTTTAACACTGTGCATGGCACATGATAGGCCGCTTATTGGATACTTACCAGTATTATTATTAATAGTTATAGTATTTTCATTGGCGTAATTGTAGGAGAAGTCACGGTAGTAGTAGCAGGATTGTTGGGTAGACTGATGTTTCATATGCGGATTTTTTTTTGGTATCGTATTCTCTTTCTGTGACTAATGTCAGCTTTGGGTGCCTGGTCCCTATGGTCACCAGGAACTGGCAGAAGCCCAGTCTGCTCCACGTCTGGGGCTCAGTTATCTATTGCAGCCACCCTGCAGTGTAACAGCATAAAAGGACATCAGTTTCATTATGCTCCTGATTTCGTGCACTGGCATTTCAGGCAGGGTGTGGCAGGGACGGCTCCACCCCACACGGCCTTGGGCCTTACTTGGCATGGCTTGAACAGCTAGAGGCAACTGGGCCGGCTCCTCTGGGGCCTTACATGTTGTTCTCGGTTCTGGTGTCAACCTGGTTCCTTGGTTCTTCTCCCTATTGCATCTGCTGGGGCAGGATTCTTCATCCCCATGCCTGGGGCCTGGAGTGAGATGCGTGGACCGTCTGGGGCTGGTCAGACCTCTCTCTGTGCAGCCTCTCCACATGGCTAGCTTGGGCTTCCTCCCAGCCTGGCGGCCTCGGGTTGGTCAGCGCCCCTTATGTGGTCCTAGCTTCCCCCAGAACAAGCATCCCAAGGAGACCCAGGGCGGCAGTGGTGGATGGGGTGGAGGATGGGGTAAGCTATGTCTTCTGCTGAGCCAGCCTCAGAAGTCCCAGAATGAACTTCCATCAAGCTAGTCAATAAGACTAGCCCAGATTCAAGGCGGGGGTGGGGGGGCTAGAGTCCCCTCTCAGCGGTAGGAGTGGCCACCTCTAATCTGCCACCCTAGGGAAAGCTTGCATTGAACGTTCTGGTTTGGTTCAGGATTGGCTGCATCCCGTGACTCGGTGAGGCTGAACCCAGATGGCCTCATGGGTCCTCGGAGCTGGGGGTGGCCTGACTTCACACGTGCCACGTAGGGGCTTTCAGGGAGCTCAGAGAACTGAGAGTCCAGTTCTCTTTTAAAGAGGAAGAAACCCCAGCTGGGAGGTAAAGTCACTCACCCAAGGGCACGCTGTGAACGAAATGCAGAATGGAGGGCAGAATTCATGCTGTTTCTTCCCCTGAAAGGCAGGCAGAGAACAGAGGTGGAGCAGGTGGCCCCAGAGCCTGATGGCCTGGGTTTAATTCTGGGCTCCACGACCTATTAGTGTGTGGCCTTGGGCAAGTTACTTCCTCTCTCCGTGCCTCAGTTTCCTAATCCGCAAAATGGGGTTGTTTTGAAGATTACATGAATCAATACTTGTATTAGAGAAAATACATGCTCAGAACAGAGCTGAGCTCACAGTAAGCACTATGGCACACATGCTTGTTAAGTAAATAGGCCATCGCGTCTTTTTGACACCAGAATACAGGGCTTATGGTTGTTTCCTGGTTTCCCAGTAGTTGCTGATTTTCTCCTCACAGATCACGTGGGCAACGGCATTCTCGCTGCCCTTGAGATGTGGGCGGAAGTAACTGGTTCTGAGCCCCGACTTCATTAAAATGGAAGGAAAACCGTGCCCCTTAAACTCTTTGATCCGCAGTGTACAGTTAATGTTAATACTCTGCACTTTACAACAGTCTGGTCCGCATCTGGACTGCTGGCCTCTTCTCATTTTCCACTGAAAGATGTAAAACTGCGTTTTAAGATTAACTAATTACCAAATCGTTATACACAGTGTGTCTAAGTGAGCATTTTTATTAAAAGTCTTATTAATTTACTAAGGGAAGCCCCATTTATTTACAGAAGAATGGTTTTGTTTTTGAATTTTATTTTATTTTTTATACAGCAGGTTCTTATTAGTTCTCTATTTTATACATATTAGTGTATATATGTCAATTCCCATCTCCCAGTTCATCCCACCACCACCACCCCACCCCAGAAGAATGTTTTTAAATGTTTTTTTTTTTTTTCTCATCTAAAACCTCATTAGCAAGAGAAGCCCAAGGGCCCACTGCTGGAGAGCCACCTCTCAGCTGTGAATGGGCCAACAGTCTTGGCACCTCAATCTTATCTTTGCTTTTGGCCCCAGTAGACGTGGCAGAGAGGGGAGTGATAGAAAGCGGTAGCTGCTCACTGCGGGATGACCAGCCTCCTGGTTCGTAAGAGTCCCAGGCCTAATGTACTCTTCTAGACTTGAAAAAAAAGCCAATATTAAAAAATTGTCGGCAACTATAAGAAGAAAACTTCCTGTTGAAACCCATTTGTTAATTGTGGCGGGAAATAAAACTTTTATTTTATTTATTTATTTTTTAAAAATATCTGTTTATTTATTTGGCTGCACCAGGCCTTAGTTGCAGCACTTGGGATCTAGTTCCCTGACCAGGGATCAAACCTAGGCCCCTTGCATTGGGAGTGTGGAGTCTTAACCACTGGACCACCAGGGAAGTCCCCAAAACTTTTAAATTATTTTTTAAAAATTGTTATTTCCTCGCACCATTGTCTGCCAAGAAGATTTAAATGTTGTTGTTAAGTAATAGAGATGTTAGGATACAGACTTTTGGAAACTAAAGAAGTCTTAAAAGTCATCCGTTCCATCTTGTGCCTGGGAACCACTGGCTGGCCAAGGCAGGCACTTGGCCGGGGGAAGTGACTTGAGTTTACGAAGGAGGCAAGCTCTCCCAGGGGCTTGCTCCCCCACCCCCGAAGAATTGTGGAGTACAACCAATTCGAACAAGCTGGTTTCTCCTTGTCATCTGCTGTGTGGGTTTTAGAAATGTTCTGTTTATCGTTTTAAGCGCTCACTTGGGGCGCAGGATCCATGGTTGACCAGCAGGTGGCAGTAAATAATAAACAAAGAGCGTCGCTAATGGAAAGCCTGGCCCGAGGTCCTGGCACTGTAGCGCTGCAGGTCCTTGTAAGACACTCCTGATTCCTGGTTACAGCAGAGAGGGGGGCTTGCAGGCCTCAGCTGCCAGGAATCAGTGTCATCCGAAGGGTAACGGTCTCCCAGAAATGGTGGAGTTTAGCTTTCACTGAATTACAGCGATAGTGAGTCGGGGCGTCGGGGCCTGCAAGAGCCCAACCCATATCCTGGGTCAAGCCCCCAGCCATGTGGGGAAGAGACAGATGTGGGGGCGGAATGGGAGCCCCATTTCTTTGGAGCATCAGTATGCATGAGATGGAAATGAAAAACAGAAACGAGAGCAACCCCTCTTTCTCCTCCGCATCTGGGTTCCTTTCCAAGACTCTCCCACTGGGCCTGATCAGGAGGGGGCGGGGGCCGGGGCTGCGCTGGGATGTTGTGGGGGGGGGAGAAGAAAGTGCTGAGTCTCCCATGACCCCCGGCAGATGCCAAGTGTCCCCTTTACTTGCTTTCAAATGGGGCCTTGACGAGGGAAAGACGTTGCAGGGGCAGTTACAGGCTGCGTGTGTGTGCACGTGTGTATGTGTGTGTGCGTGTATGTGTGTGTGCGTGTGCGTGTGTGTGTGCATGCGCATGTGTGTGCGTGCGTGTGTGTGTGTGTCCACATGTGTGTGTGCGTGTGTAGGGGAGGGGGTAAGCGCGTGCACTGTATTGTGTGTAGAAGGGTGTGGGGTGTAGAGCGTGTGTGTTGCACATGGGGGGATAGCGTGTGTAGGGTGCAGGTAGGCATGTAGCAGGTGTGTAACGTGCGTGTCCTGTAGGGGTGTTATAGGTGAGTGCCTGGGTGTGTGTAGTGTGTCGGTGGGTTTCTGAGTGTGTAGGGTGTGTGGTGAGGTCCTCAGCTTTTTCTGATCTGCCCCGGGGTGGTGGGAAGGTTAAATGGCTTGTCCTGGGTGCGTCAATCAACCTTGGGGCTTTTTACCTAGAAGCACCGGCTGAGGGAGCTCTTTCCTTTTCTCCACTTTCCGTCCTAGCCGTTCAGGGCCAGCGCCAGCAACCTCGGTGCCCCTCGGGCCCCTCCCCCAGCAGCCGAGCCCCGGGTCAGGGATGCAGAGGCTTGGACCACAGGCGGCAGGACAGGGTCGGGGGAAGGGCTCCGAGAGAGTCCCTTCTGCCCTGGGCTCGGGTTTCCACTGGACAAATCATGAGCTGGCTCAGTTATTCTCTCGGGGCCCTCCCTAACGAATGCCACTGGCATTCTGAGCTGGACTTGACTGAGGATGTCAGACCTGCAGCCTGGGAAGAAGAGTCCTGTCCAGTCACCTCATGGTGGCCTGACTCAGGGGGGTACTTTCTTCTGTCTGAGCCGTAGGATTGATATGCAGGCGGGGGCTTGACCTGCATCCCAGGCCTTTGAACAGGAACGCCTCCCCTTCAAGACCAAGGGTGGGCCGGGTGGCCTGGGTGGGGTTGGTGGGGGACCTGGGAACCTCTCGCCTGTGACCGAGGCTCCCCGTCCACCCCTCGAGCACAGCCGGCCAGCAGGGAATATGTGGATTGAGATTTTAATAACCTCGAGGTCAGCGTGAGGACTGCCATCTTTTATGGAAGATTTTCAGAAAAAAAAAAACCCAAAACACCTGAAACCATGTGATGTGGCCTTTATGAAATAATGGGATATTCATATCTTGCACTTTGCTAAATTTAGGGTTGACAGGACATTCCGGAGAGGTAGCCCTTGGCAGTAGCTTATACGCAGGGTAAGATGTTAACTGTCAAGCCCAGAAATCAAGCCTGAGGCACCTGACTCAGTGGAGAAAGACTTGAGACGGCACTGAAAATCTCTCCGAGAGGAGGATGAAGGGCGATGGACAGCATTATCAAGGGGACTTTCAACTTCCAGTGAACACAGCGGCCGAGATCTGCTCTGAAAAGGCTGCATTTTTGCTGAACTGGCTGGTCAGACCATGTGGGGTTGGAAAAGGGAGTGGATGGCCTACAGGGGGAAAAAAGGCGGCAGCCAAACAAAGGCACCGAGCGGAAAACCTGATACAGGAGTTGCAGGGGTAGGGCCGGGAAATGCAGTTAAGGCAGGGTCTTCCCGCCTCACCCCTCACCCCCGGGCCTGCACGCCGTGTCTGTGTCCGGGAGGGCCCCGGAGGCAGTATCCAGAGGGGTCTGTCATTTGTTTTTGCCACCAGCAGTCTCTCCCAGCCTCCAGTGGGGGAGCACAGCCCGTCCCTGCGAGGGGACCCCTGGTGTTGCCCAGAGCCGGCTGTGCTGGAGGGGGAGGGGACCAGCGAACCTCCGTGGCCCGGCAGCCTCTGTCTCCCAGGCCCCAGGAGCCCCGGTTACCAACGTTCAACCTTGATTGAGACACAGAGAGGGTAACGGCCTGGTGTGCGGGTCTGAGCAGCTTCCCCGGGATTGCCCAGGAAGGCAGATCCGTGCAGATGCCAGGCTCCTGGGCAGTGCTTCCAGGGTCCAGAGCGGACTGACAGCAGGGCTAGGGCTCCATCCAGCCCTCAGGTCCCCCCAAAGTGGAGCCGCTTCTGGGGTGCAAGGACAGACCTCCAGGGAGATTTCGTCCTTTGTCCTTTTGCAGTGGTCTCTCACAGTGGTCATGTCAACCTCCTTTAGGCCTTTAAATTGTTTCCTTTAAACAAAAAACCCACTTTGTTAATGGAGGCCTTTAAATGTATGTAAAAAGCAGAGAGAATAGAATAAGGAACCTGAAGGGACCCATAACCAGTATAAGGAACCCACGTGAGCTCATGGTCACCCTCGGTGCATCTGGAATCCGCCAGGAAGACCCCCTCCTCCATCAGGAGTATTTTGAAACAAATCCCAGACGTCAACACGTCTTCTCTTGACTGCATATTTAATTCATGGGTGGGCTGTGGCGTGGATGAAGGGAACCCTGGGGGAAGGGCCGTTTCCCATTGCCACAGGACTTGACTCGGAGCTCGGGAGAACAGTCCAGGTCTGGGGGAATTGGTACTATGCATTCATTCATTCATTCATTCATTCATTCAAAGTGTGTTTATTACGTGCCTGCCATGTGCGGGACACAATGCCAAATGCGCGGGTGTAGCAACGAGCCACCTTGACAGGGGTCCCTGCTTTCTCCAGCGGGGGGTGAGGGTGGGAATGTAGGCATTAAACAAATACTGCACCGATAATGATTGATTCACAATTGTGGTACGGCCCTCTGAGGAGAAGTGCTAATTTGAGAGCCTGAAGAGAGGGGCTTGTTTTGGTTTTGTCTCGAAGCTGGAGTCCGTATGATTATCCATCTTCCCCAGTCCTCCGGAAATGTGACCTTGCTCTCCTCCGAAGTGCTCAGCACTGCCACGCCTCCCATGTCCTTAGGCCTTTCCAGCCAGCATGTGTTGACTTGTGTTTCTTGTTTTTTTTTTTGCGGTACGTGGGCCCCTCACTGTTGTGGCCTCTCCCGTTGCGGAGCACAGGCTCCAGACGCGCAGGCTCAGCGGCCATGGCTCACGGGCCCAGCCGCTCCGCGGCATGTGGGATCCTCCCGGACCGGGGCACGAACCCGTGTCCCCTGCATCGGCAGGCGGACTCTCAACCACTGCGTCACCAGGGAAGCCCTGACTTGTGTCATTGTCTCTCTCAACTCCAGGACCCTGAGCCCCCGAGGGACCGTCTGTCACTCGTGGGGCATCAGTGGGGCCCTTCTCTCTCCCCCGTACGTGTGTGGTGTGTGTATATGTGCATGTGTGTATATGTATGTCAATATACATTTAAATTAGACCGTATTATAGAAACCATTTACTTGCTTTTTTCCCATTTGATATTCTGTCTGAGGCCTCTTTCCGAGTCAACATAAATATAAATGATTTTTTAAAGCTTACCTAATATCACATTGCATAGATGTGCATCCTTTATTTAAGCTGTCCTCTACTGACGGACATTTAAAATCGTTTCCGATTGTCACTATTATAAACAGCACTGAAATGGACATCTTTATGTGCACATCTTTGGTCGTATGCGCTGTTGTATCTTAGGTGTAAATTCTTAGGAACGTGATTGCTGGGCCAAAAGGCATGTACATTTTAACTTTTGATGCCAGTTGGGGAGTTCCCTCTAGAAATCTTTGCCAACTTAATAGGGGAAAAAAGCCCCACCCCAAACCAGAAAGTCTCTTTGTGTTTCTATCTGGTCAGATTTCTTGACCTTGAGTCAGATTTCTTCCAGGCTGAGAAACTGGCTTGGGTGCGTCACTTAAGGCACAATCTTTTTGGGACTTGGTTTCTCAACTTTGAAATGAGGGGGGTGGTCAAAGGGATGACCTACCAGGTCTTTCCCTCTCTGAATCGCCAAGGCTCCGAGCTGCACGAGCAGCCCGCTGTTGCCCCTAGAAGCTCAGTGGCTCAGACATCCCTCCTGGAGTGCAGCTTGGTTTCCAAACAGCACTGACTATTGAAAAAAACAAATTATTGGCCCAATGCCATTCTCACCACCAAACAACTGAGGCCTTAATGGGCCTGGGGTATCACTGGTCAGCAAACTAGTTACCCAGTGACCCCCTCTCCCAAGGGCAAGCCCGTTTCTCCTAAAGCCAGATTCAAGCTCAGATGTTGGACTTCATGTTTGTAATTTAAGGGTCCCATTTTCTTGCCAGTGGCTTCAGCGTAGCCATCTGATGGGAATCTGGGTAAACTTTTAGGAGGAATTAAAACTATACGCACACAGGGACTTCCTGGTGGCGCAGTGGTTAAGATTCTGCCTGCTAATGCAGGGAACACGGGTTCGAGCCCTCGTCCAGGAAGATCCCACATGCCACAAAGCACCTAAGCCGGTGCGCCACAACTACTGAGCCTGCGTGCGGCAACTACTGAAGCCCACGCACCTAGAGCCCGTGCTCTGCAACAAGAGAAGCCACCGCAATGAGAAGCCCACGCACCACAACGAAGAGTAGCCCCCGCTCGCGGCAACTAAAGAAAGCCCACGGGCAGCAATGAAGACCCATCCCTTCAAAAGAGCTCTGATCTGGCAGCTGCCACGAGTTGTCTCCAGGCCCCATAACAGCCAGCGAGGCAGGTGTCCCAGAGGAGGACTCTGAGGGTCAGGGAGGTCCCACGGCCGGACCCCTGGGCTCTCCGCTCACACTTGCTCGAAGAAAGGAACCCAGGGGAGCTAAGAGCTGACTTTTTCTGGGTTTTTTTCTAAGGAACTCTCATAGAAGGAGCAGTGTTTACAAATCTTCCTGCAGCCCCCAACTTAGAGCTCAGCCCACCCACCTTCCCCGTCTACTGATGGAGAGACTGGGACTGGGAGTGGGGTGCAGAGAGCTCTTTCTGCCACAGCCGGCCTCTCTCTAATGGGGTGTTGCTGGAAGCTTGTGGCGTCCCTCAGCTGCTCAGGGTGCCCAAGGACTTGAGGGCACTGTGCTTGTGGGGTCAGCAAAAGATGGTTTCTTTCCTTTTATTTATTATTATTATTATTATTATTATTATTATTATTATTTTTGGCTGCGCCGCGCGGCTTGCGAGATCTTAGTTCCCCAACCAGATATTGAAGCTGGGCCACTGCAGTGAAAGCGCCGAGTCCTAACCACTGGACCACCAGGGAATTTTTTTTTTTTTTTTGGTTTCCTTTTAGAAATTTAGAAAGCTGGAGCTGTTCACAGCTAGTTTGCACTCAGGGGTCCTCAGCCCAAGCTCTTTGCAGACTTTACAGGAGGTAAAGTATTCTTCACTAGCCACATCCATGGGACCTGGGGATGCCAGCTGGGGACTCCACTGTGATCCCACAAAATAAGCAGTCCTTGTGCAAACATGGCAAAGCGCATGTGCCAGGACGTACTAGCTCAGGATCCTGAGATCAACCCCCATGTGTTCATTCAATAAATATGCACCAAGGGCCAGCGCATGGTCATTCCCAGGATGGCCTGGGGGTGGCCAGATCCCCTTCCTTCCTGAAGACCCGGCAGGGCCTCTCCACCCCCACTTCCCAGAGATCACTCTGCTCCAGCCACACTGGCCCTTTCTCCATCCCGTCCACGTGCCAAGGTCATTCCAGCCTCAGGGCCTTTGCCAGTGCCACCCCGAACATCCTCCCCAGATCTTCACGAGGCTGGACTCACCGTCCAGATCTTGGCTGGTTGTGACCTCAGAGACCATCCTGGACCCAGTCAAACCAGCAGCATCCCATCATTTGGTTTGCTTTCTTCATAGTATTTATGACTCTCTGAAACGGGTATTTATCTACGTATTGTCTGTCTCGCTGGCTAGAACGTAAAATTCAGGAGGGCAGGGCCCTTGGCTTCTTGTTTGCTGTATGTGTGGCAATGTCAATCCCTTGTCCCTGGACACAGCACAGATGCCCCATAACGCTCCATTGGATAGATCCCTGGGATAGGCTTGCTTTTGTATTAGTTACTATTTCACTGAGAATATCTGTACATATTTAGGGGTAGACCTGGATTGGAAAGCTCTATGGCAGATTCTTCATACACATTATCTTTAATCTGTATTTCTCTGGACAGGAAACATGAGGTTTCTGGATCAGAGAAAAGACCCATTATTTTTTCACACAGTAGCCTTAGTGCTGGCCCCCCGCACCCTGACTCCTCACAGGGGCCGCTGGTGGGAGCCGGCGCGCCCTGCGTGCGCGGGGAGGGGGGCACGGGGTGGATGAGCCGAAGCTGTGACAGCTGCCCCTCTGCCCTCCCCGCCGCTGCCCTGAATATAAACAGCCGCTGGGGAGTGGAGGCAGGAAGATCAGTAGGTTTGCGACTCCAGGAATATGAACAGAGGACTCAGGACAGAGGTCCCTAAGTCTCTCCATCTTTTTTTTTTTTTTTTTTTTGCGGTATGTGGGCCTCTCACTGTTGTGGCCTCTCCCGTTGCGAAGCACAGGCTCTGGACGCGCAGGCTCAGCGGCCATGACTCACGGGCCCAGCCGCTCCGCGGCATGTGGGATCTTCCCGGACCAGGGCACGAACCCGCGTTCCCTGCACCGGCAGGCGGACTCTCAACCACTGCGCCACCAGGGAAGCCCTACGTCTCTCCATCTTTAACTGCCCAGGCTTGTTTGAAGTCAACCATCCTTTACCCCAGGAGCCAACTCAGCACACCGTGACCTTGACCTTGGGGAAAACATGAGCATATTCATGAAACATTGTTTCCTGACATACATCTCCCAAACTGAAAAGCACCAGCCCCCATCTCTGAGTGCCATCCCCCACATGCCTGGAGCTGTGCGTCGTGTTGATCCTGTGGTGAGAGGTCCCGGCATCCTCTTTCGGCGGTTGAGGAAACTGAGACTGGGAGAGCCTGCCTGACCGAGTGGAGGTCGGTTGGCACCTAAGGGCAGGACTGAGATCAGCCCCCGCATTCGTGTGTGCCTCCAGCCCAGCTCCTTCCCCTCCTCTCTTCTTCTGAGCTCCCCAAAGCCTGGTCGAGTTGGTTTTAACATCTTTGTTTAGTTGCAGTGAAGCTTTGAAAAGGGAGGGCTCCTGTCTATTTATTCCATCCCTCCTATCTGCCAGGCACTGTGTTAATCATGGAAAGCGAGGTGGGCATGGTCCTTTGTCCTCCTGAGAGGCAGCATTACACAAAGAATGAGCCAGAGAGTTACTAACAGGGGTGGCAAGTGAAGGTGAAGAAGCACAGGTGCTAACCCAGCGACGGGCCGTCCAGGGAGCGGACACTCCTCTGGGGCCTGGCCCCAGGCAAGGCACGAGGGAAGGATGCTCTGGGTGGAGGGACCGGCACATTCAGGGGGAGGCGAAGAGCTGGGGGAGATTCACAGGGAGGGGAGGCAGGACTTGGGTCCTGCAGGGCCCTGGTGACCATGGGGAAGGCTACTGCTCTTATCCTCAGAGCACTGGGGAGCCATGGCAGGTTTAAGCAGGGAAGGGGTGGGATTAGCTGTATCAACTTCTCACTGATCTGTTTTAGCCAGATCTTCTCATTAGAGCAAAATCCCTTTCCTGCCCTTTCCTAGGGACTGGGGAAGAAAGGCTGAAAGATGTGAGAAAGAACAAAATCAGGGAAATGCAAATGACTTAGATGAGGTTTATGGTTCTTTGGCAACAGGGCAGTCACCCGGCATGTCACAGCCGTGGAGGAAAGCAGTAATTTTTCTGAATCTCTCACCGCCACGTTCACCTGGCTGTCAGCCTGGGGGCCTTTGGGGAAGTTTCAGTCATGTGCGTTAGGGCCACTTGGCCGACTCACGGAGGGAACCGGGCATCTCCAGAAAAGATGCTGAGCCGCCCTGTCACTGCAGCTCCAGGAAACCCGCTCGTTGGGGGGGCCCACATTCATAGCAAACAATGGTAATATTTACCAAGTATCTCTGGAAAAATGAATGCAAAGTGCAGGAAATGCAGTGCAAATTGCTAGAACGCAGTACATTAGCAACATAGGCCTTTTAATGAATCTGAGACGAGAGGTATAAATTTCAGGAGAATGTCAATTTCAGTAATGTAAACAAGAGGCTTCTCAACATCTTCTCCGTGAGACTTGATTTCAGTCTCTGGTTATAACTAAAGCTGTGATTCTTGAGAGAGACTTGATTCTGAACATCAAGGAGGTGAGAACTGGGGGAAGGGAGTTGCTTGTGTATCCTGAATTAGCAGAGAGCCTCAGGGGCACCATTGCCATCGCATTGGAGGAAAACTAAACCTTCCACTGGGGATTGGTATGCTTCCGTGAAAAGTCTTTTTGCTGCAAAAACTGGATGCTTGCCGTTGCAGGGGGATCGGGGAGGGATGCCCACATATCACTGGAGGGCTGGGAGCTACCCTGGCTGCTGATGGGCATATATCCTGTCAAAGTCAGGGAAAGCTCAAGCTCAAGCTCAAGGTCACCCAATGCTTTTCCCTTCTTGGGTGGCCATGTTCCTCCCATTGCTAGGACCTCGGAGGGTCCTGGGAAACGGGCGCCCACAGCCCTGTCCACCTAAAACGGCTTCTTCACCTCTTCACATCAGGGTCAAATAAAGTTAGGAAGGCCATGAGCCATGGTTGCAGAGGCTCTGTCACCTTCCTGTTGGGTCAGGAGAGGCGGCCAGGGCGGCAGAGTGACCAGCTGTCTTCCTTTCTCTGCAGTCCCCGACTACATCATCATGAAGGTGCTGAGGCAGCGCCTGGACCGGCAGGACTGCGTTGAGAGAGGGTGGGTGCTGCACGGCTTCCCGCGAGACAGGAACCAGGCATGCTTGATGGACAGCATGGGCTACAAGCCCAACAGGTGAGCCGTCCGCTTCCGACGGGGCCTCGGCCCTGGCCACGCCGCCTCCCAGGAAGGTCCCCACCACCAGGCACTGTCTGTCCGGAGCCGGCTGACTGCTGGCAGTTTGCTGGAGCCTTACCACGCTCTGGAAGGGGAGTGTCTCTTAGTCATTCCCATTCCCACCCACTCGTCCCATTTACCCTGGGAAGTAGGAGTCAAGCTTGGGTTCAGATCCTGGCTCTGCCGCTCGCCTTGCTGGACCTCAGCGTCTCATCTGTGGATGATAATACGCATCAGCCAGTCTTGCTTTCCTTACAGGATTGTGGGTGCAAAGCAATCCATGTTTTCTTCTACTGTTTTCACAACTTGCTTTTTTACATTTGGTTCTTTGATGCATCTGATATTTATTTTGATGTGGGTATGCAGTACAAATCTCTTTTCTTTTCCCCTCAAATGTTGAATATTGTTGAATACTCTGTCCTTCTTCCACTAACTTGAACTTGAGGGCACCCCGCCACAGGAGATATTGTGGAAATACACAAAGACCTCCTACATGAAAAAAGCAAAGGCTGTTTAGTCAGAGCTTGCTATATATATAGCAAGGGAGTTGGCCCAATCTGAAAGGCAGGCAGAGGGGAGGGAGAGCCTTCTAGTGGGAAAGGTGAGGCTTCAGGGCTTCCCTGAGGGAGGCTGTGGGCCTGGGGAAGCTGGGGGTGGCCAGCTGGAAGCAGGGTGTCCTATGTGCTTGGTTAGGGGAACATATTCAGCTTTCTCTAATTTGGTTCTAAATTGGAAATGGTGGCAAAATTAGGGAAGCTGTTAGTTACTGATCAAGTCCTGGCTGTTTGGGGCTGATTGCTGCAGAGATGGTGATTGGGTCCTGGGCTGGTGGCTGCAGGGGATAGGTATTTATATACGCTGTCTGCTCGTAAATACAGTCTCTCAGTACGCTTGGTTATACTTCTAAACTTTTTATTGTTTCCCACAAGTCGATTTCTGCAGTACTAACACACTGTTTAACTACTTTAGTTTTATCATGTATTTCAAGTCAGTGCAGGACAAAGCCCTTTCATTACTCTTCTTTATTGTCTATTTTATATGTTTGTTATTCCAAATGAGCACTATGATAATTTGATCGTGAACTGCCATTGACTTTTTAAAAATATTTTATTTATTTATTTTAGCTGCGCCCGGTCTTAGTTGCGGCATATGGGATCTTCGTTTCGGCATGCAAACTCTTAGTTGCGGCATGCACACGGGATCTAGCTCCCCGGGCAGGGATCGCACCTGGGCCCCCTGCATTGGGAGCAAGAAGTCTTACCCACTGGACCACCAGGGAAGTCCCTGCCATTGACATTTTAACTAGAATTGCATTAGGTTTATCAGTTGGTCTGTTTCAGTCTGTGGCCCTGTCCTCTCTTTGCCCCTTCGTGAAACCACCGACACTTTATTGGGCCCATGCTTTTCATTTTAAGTGCATTTCTAGGTATTATATTACCTGTTGTTCTTCTTGTTGGTGTTGTGATAAGAGGGTATTTTCACCCATTTTATTTTCTAACTGGATTTCTCAGGAGTATAAGAAAGATACTGATTTTTCTTATTTGCTTTATACTCCAGCTTCCTTACTAGAACTTTCTTACTGCTTCTGATAGTTTTTCAGTTGATTCCCTTGGGCTTTTCAGGGTGATGATCATTTCATCTACAAATATATATCCTTTTGCCTCTTCCTTTCCAATATTTATATTTTTCATTTTACTCTTTGGTCTAATTACATTGGGCAATACTTCCAGAACTGAGTCATGATGGACATGCGGTTTTTTTTTTCCTGACCTGAAGGACTGTCCTGCATTCTACCACTAAGGCACTACTGTCATTTGAGGTATATACAGTTTTTTTATCAAGTTAAAGAAGTATAGCTCTTAGAATTTAAAATATCTGGAGTTGATGCTGAATATTATTCAAAGGCCTTTTTAGCATCTTCTAAGACAAATGTGTTTTTTTTTCCCTTTTTGATGTATGAATATAATGAATTATGTTAGCAGGTTTTTTAATAATAAGTCAGCCTTTCATTCCTAGAATGACTGTCACTTGGTCTTGGTGTGTTTTTCTTTCGATATATTGCTTGTGGCAGGTGCAGTTTTGATTCCCCATCAAAACTGAGCAGTCCCCCTCCCTGCCATGTCAGGCCAGTGAATGTTATATTACATGGCAAAAGGAACTTTGCAGGTGTAATTAAGGTAACTGATCAGTTGGCTTTAAAGTAGGGAGGTCATCCTGGGCGACCTTGATCTTAGTGCAGTTAGGCCTGTACCAGACTTCTGACCTACAGAACTGTAGTATAATAAGTTTGAACTTTTTAAATCAACTAAATTTGTGGTAGTTTGTTATAGTAGCAATGGGAAACTAATATACTGTTGGATGGTATTGGCTACATTTTTATTTAGATTTTTTGCATTAATATGCATATGTAATATGGGTCTGAATTTTTCCTTTTTTTTTTTTTTTTGTCCTTTGTCAGGCTTATAGTATCAAGGATGTGATCATTTCATAGGATTTCATTCTTCCTCTGTATCTGGAATAGTTTTTAAAACTTCAACATTAACTCTTCCTTGGAGCTGGCCCTTTGGGGGAGAGGTAGCTTATTAATGATTTGATTTTGTGTTTCCTGTAGTTTTTGCTTTATATGTTTTGGTGCCATGTTATTTAGTTCATAAAGGTTTTTGTCAGCTGTGTGTTCATTGTGCAGTGGCATCTTGATGAAAGCGACCGTCTGTGACAGGACCGTTACTTGTCTCCTCCAACATGAATCTTCCCTTTCCTCCTCAGTAACAAAACATCAGTTTTCATTAGAGCATGTTGGTGTCTGAAATGAAAGAGCCCATTTTCCAGCCTCCTTTACAGCTCTGTAGAACCACAGGACTAAGTTCTGGCCAATGAGATATAAGCACAAAGTTGTGAGTGTAATTTCCAGAAAACCTGCTTTCGGAGAGCTAACTCAGCTGGAAGGTCTTTTATGTCTTTTTTGTCGGTTTTGCCTTTCTCTTCTCATTTTGTTTTTCCTGATGTTAATAATCACCTTGTCTCTTCACTTGCCTAGTTTTCTTTGTATCTATTTGCTACTTATTTCTGCAGCTTATAATAGCTCCTCAGAACAATAGTCCACAAAGTCCATCATATTATGTAAACTGTGAGTCCCAGGTTTTTCTTATTTACTCCCGTTCCTTTCTTGTTTGGATTGCTTTTTCTGTAGGCTTACTGCAGGGCTGTTCCAGGACTTTTCTGCACTGTGATTAGAGGGATTCCCTTGGCCTGTCTTCTGAGTTGGAGTCCCTGTTTCCTGAATCACACATCTTCCTCTTTCTCACATGCTCTCTTGTTTTAGTGTAGCATACCTTCCAGTTGCTTCTCAAGTTAAAAAGATGGTTTGACGACAGTAGGCTGTTACACCCTCATCACATGTGCTCCAGACTGAAGAAGTTCACACTGAAATTTCATTTATTTCTTTGGTCTGGGTCTCATTTACTCCATCGGGCCAAAAATTAATGTGAAAACCTATGTCCTTCAGTTCTGGGAAATTCTCTTGAATTATTTTGTTGATTTTTCTCTTTCTCTTTTTTTTTTTTCCTGTTCTCCCTGGAACCCGCTATTTGGGCGTTAGATCTCCTGGACTGGCCTTGTAAATTAAAAAAAAAAAACTTTTCTCTCTTGTGTCCTATATCTTTTGTTGTTTTTGTGTTTGTGTATGTGTGTGGTTTGCCTTTGTTTTGTTTTGCTCTACTTTCTAGGAGGTTTCCTCAACTTTCTCTTTCAACCCTTTTACTGAATTTCTAACTTCTGCTGCAGTTTTTACTTTTATAACATTCAAGAGGTCTTTTTTCTGTCATCTGAATATTACTTTTATAGTTTCTTGATCTTATTTCATGGATTTTTTTTTTTTTTTTTTTTTTTTTTCGGTACGCGGGCCTCTCACTGTTGTGGCCTCTCCCACCGCGGAGCACAGGCTCCGGACGTGCAGGCTCAGCAGCCATGGCTCACGAGCCCCGCCGCTCCACGGCATGTGGGATCTTCCCGGACCGGGGCACGAACCCATGTCCCCTGCATCAGCAGGCGGACTCTCAACCACTGCGCCACCAGGGAAGCCCTCATGGATTTTTAAAAATCTCTTGAAGATGTTAATGGAAGCTTGTTTTTGCAGGAGGTAATGAGGAGAGGTTTTTTTCCCCTCCTGCATAGTCTTTTCCTACTAAATTTTGTTTGTCTTGGTCTCATTCTTTCTCAGTAGAAAGATGTTGCATTACCCTTGGTTGTTTGCTCACATCTAAGAACGGGAAACTAAAAAACTATTTGGGAGCTCTGAGGGCATAGATGGAGCTCATAGAATTTGTCTTCAGTGTAGGATGAACAATTTGGGCCTTTTGTGCACCTCCCACCAACTCAACATCTTTAAGTCTTTTCCTCTGGAAATGTCAGATTCCTCAGAGAGGACTCACCCAACCTCCTGCTGGAGGGTGAAGGTCTGGGGTCCGAGGGAGAAGCAGGACAGTGGGGACTGGGAGAAGGTGGGCAGAGGTCTCACACACTGCACACCATAGGCATATATATTTTTAACCTAAAATTCCCCTAATTTTGGTACAGACTCAGACTCTCAACTGTGCTCAGCATTCTTCAAGTCCAAGGAGCCTGTATTATATCCTCTCTAGAGAATAAACCTCCCATTTCTACCGAAGTGGAGGAGGAGGATTCACTCCGCTGGGTGGAGTGAGGAGGCGATCTGGGGCTTAATCTCTTCTTAAGCAAGTTTAACCAATCGTCCTTATTTTAGCCATCCAGTTTCCGAGTGGACTGTTACCGGTGCTGCTCGCTGTTCAAAAGCCAATAAAGAGGCAAATTTGGTGGAAAGGAAAGTTTGCTTTATTTCCAATGCTGGCAACCCAGGGGGGAGGTGGGGGACTCCTGTCCAAAGGCTGACTCCCCTCTACTGACAGTCAGGGGACAAGAGCTTTTATAGATGGAGGGAGGGCGCTACATGTAGAAACAGCACAGTCAGCTCTGACACTCACCTTGAAATTGGTCCTGCGGTGGTCTGATCAGCATCATCTTGATTGCTTTAGGTACAGTTAGTCTTCAGTTCCAGTGTTGGTTTGTTCCCATTTCCTTGAGGCCAGTTCTCAGAATTGCGGCAGCTTATGTCATGGCTACAGCCTGGTCATCATGTAGTTAACTTCTTCCACCTGGGGGGTTTCAGTATCTACAAGACAGTTCACAGGATACGGCTCAGAATATTATCCATAGCCCTTGAGGAGGAACTAAACGTCCTTAACTTTGCTTAATGACTAAACTATGATTATTTGTTTGACTGTTTTCTTTGCCTCTGCATTTTCTCACTTCTCTGATTAAACTTATTCGTTGGCTAAAGTTTCTCCACAGACAAAAGGCAGGTGGAGGACATGGGAGGAAAGGACCATAGGGCCCTGCTCCGTTTCAGTACCTCTGCCTGAGCCTTTTGAGGATTTGCTGGTGAGGACTGGTTTGTTCTCAGCTTTTCCTGCTGCTGACTTGGGATTTGGCTTGCTGACGTCTCTGCTGCTTGTTGTCAGAGGTCCAGCTGCCTTCCAGCCTCAAAAACACGTGTTTAGTTGCCTTCCCTTCCACTGTTCTCCCTGTCGTTGCTGTAGGTTTTCAGAATCCCTTTCCTGTCAATCTTCTGTCGGGTTTGGGGAGGAAACAGAATGTGATGCGTGTTTCAACGCGCCATTTTTACCTGGAACTCAACCCTCCATTGCTTTGTTGCATTTGCATGTCTCTTACCTTCAATTACTTTGCTTCCTTTATTTTAAGTTGTCACGTAGGGCAGAATGAAATTGGGTTTAACATTTATTCAACCTGCTTGTCTTTTCCTTTGAACAGTTGAATTTATCCCACTTCTTTTTTATTTTCATCACTTTATTTTATGCTTCATCATGGTTTCCTTTGTTTTCCATCTTTTTTTAATGGTCTGTGTTTTCTTTTTTTTTTTTAAATAAATTTATTTATTTATTTTTGTTTTTGGCTGCGTTGGGTCTTCGTTGCTGAGCGCAGGCTTTCTCTAGTTGTGGTGAGCGGGGGCTACTCTTCGTTGTGGTGCGCGGGCTTCTCATTGCGGTGGCTTCCCTTGCTGCAGAGCACGGGCTCCAGGCATGCGGGCTTCAGTCGTTGTGGCTCACGGGCTCAGTCGTTGTGGCGCATGGGCTTAGTCACTCCGCGGCATGTGGGATCTTCCCGGACCAGGGCTTGAACCCATGTCCCATGCATTGGCAGGCGGATTCTTAACCACCGCACCACCAGGGAAGCCCCTTCTTTTTGTTTTATTATTGCTATTGTTGGCTTCTCTCCTCTCCCCCCAAGTTGGTTTCGAAGATAATCTGTTTCTAGTTCTACTACTCTTGTGAAGATGGTTTGATTAAACTTGTATTTCTCAATTTGTCAGTTCTGAAATGAAACAGAATATTTTGACTCTGTCAATGAAAGATGAAAGAAAGAATGCTCCCATAGGTACCACCTCCTCATTCCCCTCCCCCATCCACTCTCCATTTCTGGCAGGCTGGGGCTGGGGGTGGGGAGGGACAGACACATTCTGAAATTTTTTGGCCTCAGTCTATTATACACAGATTATTATTATTATTATTATTATTTTTTCTTTTTGCGGTATGCGGGCCTCTCACTGTTGTGGCCTCTCCCGTTGCGGAGCACAGGCTCCGGATGCGCAGGCCCAGCGGCCATGGCTCACGGGCCCAGCCGCTCCGCGGCATATGGGATCCTCCCAGACCGGGGCACGAACCCGTATCCCCTGCATCGGCAGGCGGACTCTTAACCACTGCGCCACCAGGGAGGCCCCACAGATTATTATTTTTAAGATCACTAAGCTTTTCTTTCTAGAAATATAACAATTACATTCTGTTTTTAGCTGTATTACTGTACTTGTGAAGTTTTCATTCTCTCTTCAACTGGATTCAGATTTCAACACCAGCCGTTTACATGATTCAGCCTCTCCGTTTATCAGTTTTGATTCATTGTTCATTTGAATGAATTATGTCTTTGAGTCATTTTTAGCAAGGGTACAGACATGCTAAACTTCCTAAATTCTTGCACATTTGAGAATGTCTTTCTGTTAGCTTTATCTGTAAACAGCATCTAGCAAGGTAAAAAATTCTCCCATCACATTTCTTACCCCTCAGCATCCTGTACCATTTCTGTACTGTGCTCTGACACCTGTAGGGTTGCAGTAATGTCTGAGGCCAGTGAGATTTTTTTCCATTATAGGTAATGTACTTCTTATGTCTGGATGCTCTCTCTCTCTCAGTTCATCTACATTCACTAGGCCATGCCTCAGTCTTGGTTCTCTTTATTACTTTTCTCTGGAATATTATGAATCCTTTCCATTTCCATTATTTCCGGAGAATTTTCTTCTAGTACATATATTAATATTTTTCTGGTTCATTCACTTGGTGTTCTTTTCAGGAAGACCAATTATGTGCATGCTGGATATTTATTATCTGTTTCCATAATTACAATTTCTTTCTAGTAGCTTTTATCTTTTCCTTTTCTTTTCTGTATTATTTTTCACATCTGTCCTTCATGATAGCTTTATTTTTTATCATATTTATTTCTTGTTGCTTCTAATTTATTTTTCATTTCTATAATGCTTTTACATTTCCCTTAGTTTTTTCCCTTAATGTTGTCAGTTTTCTTTCATCTCCTTCTAAATTTTATCTCATCCTCTTTTCTTTGATTTCTTGTATTACAGTGTCTGTTCTGTCTAAATTATTTTGAGCACATTGATAAGGTTTTATCTAAAATGTTCTGCTGTTTCCTAGAATACTTCTTCTTCCAAAGGGTATTCATTGTCTATGTCTCTCTCTCTCTCTCCCTCTCTCTCTCTCTCTCTTTTAACTTTTAGGACCCTTATTTGGCAATGTCTATACCTGAGTCCCAAGGTGGGTAAATTTTGCAAATCATTTGTCTTTGAATAGTTCTGTGGTTTCTCTAAGAATAGCATGAGTTGGTTTTAGAAAATAGACAGAAAATTAGTTTTCTCTGTTGTAATAAATTACCACAAACTGAGTGGCTTAAACAGTACACATTTATTGTCTTACAATTCTGTAAGGCTAACATCAATATGTCAGACAGGCTGCGTTCCTTTCTGGAGGCTCTAGGAAGAGTACATTTCCTCACCTTTTCAGCTTCTAGAGATTGCCCCCAGTCCTTGGATCATTGCCCGCTTCCTCTGTGTTCAAAGACAGCAATGTTGCAACACTTGGTCTTCTTCTGTGGCCACATCTCCCTCTGACCAGAGCTGGGAGCAGTTCTCAGATTTTAAGGACTCATGTGATTGGATTGGGTCCACCCAGATGATCTTACCTATCAACGTCCTTAATGTAATCTCATGTGCAGATCCCGTTTTCCATGTAAAGTAACATATTCACAGATTCTGGGGGTTAGGAGGTGGACCTCTTGGTGGGGGGCATTCTTCTGTTCCTCACGGTTGGATTCTCCTCAATTCTCTCTTAATTATATCCTTGGAGTTGGGTCTGGAGAGCTTCCTCCTAGAAGACTGAAAGGTCTGTTTAGTTCTAGGGCAGCAGGGACCCAGCAGGCAGCCTGAGCATCCTGTCTTTCCACCTATGTTGACCGGGAATTTCCAGGGGACCACAGTGCTATGAGGCGAAGTTTCCACCCTCCGTTTGCTGAGGATGGAACAGACTTTGGTGTCAATAATTAGCTTCTGAGTAAACTCATCTACCTGAAGATGAAAGGCATCAGGGAAAATGTAAAAACAGTCACTTAAAAGAAGGCTGGGGGCGGGTCATTGACAAGACATAGGGAGAGAATCTAGTGCTCATTTTTCTGAACCCCGAGGGGAAGAACGCCTGTTTTATTTACCGACCCTGTGCACCATGCCAGGACTGCATGACCAACAGGGGGAGGGCACGGTGTTTATTAAAAGCATCGCGGGGAAGATTATTCAAGAACCTCTTTGATTTAGGGCAGGCTTGCAAGGAAATACTTCTCCATTCACCAGGAAGTAAAAAGCAGTTTCTAAAGACTTAGTAAATAATGCCAGTTTAATTTATTTGACCCTAAGGCAGAGGACAAGCAGAGAAATAAAAAAGATATTTGTTTACAACGTAGATTTAATCATATGCCACTGTTTAATCATCCTTCTGTATTTTTCTCCCATCACTGAGGGTGTATTTTCCCTCCTCTTTCTCATCTCTGACTAATCCGTTTCCTCCACCTTAGCTTGAAATTAAGCATTTTTTATGATTAATTCAGAAAGTAATTTTAGCCATGAACCTTCAAGTCCAGATATAGGCTAAGGAAGAGAGAAACATTCTAAAATGAACCCACCTAGCTCTGGGATGAGTATCAGGGCTGTAATTCTGGTTCGGTTGTGATGCCAATTATAAAGCACTCTAGCTGTGGTGCTGCTGTTTTTGACACCAGGAGGAAATCTTGACAGAATTATAGCCTAGAAATCAATCTGGGAATACGAAACAGAAATCTATAATTCAGATATGAAAACAGTCTACAAAGGCTCTTTTTGTTTTTAGGAGGATTCAATGAAATTAGATTAAAATAAATTTACATATCTATCAATTTTACTATTAAAATATATTCATACTAGTAAATAGAGTTATTGGGGAAGGGTAAACTACTCTGTGTATTGGACACAGAAATAGACCCCTCTGGCTTATCAGGGAACAAAGTTATTGTCTCCTTGTCAAATATGAGTCTCTTCTTAGAGCTAATAAATGGATAGTGTTCAAATGCCATGTTTTGTTTCACTTCTATCTCATAAACCTATGGCACATAATACTAAATTATATTCTGCAGAGCAATATCAAACTCCTGGTTCCAACATCCCACAGTGAGGGAAACAAACCAAGTAATTGATGTGTCACAAAGAAGGAGAAAAAGTTATTTGAGAACAAATAAAATGGGCTATAAAGTTTGTTAAAATGTAATAATAATAGTAAAAAGAAAAAAATAGAAGAAGAAAGAAGAAAGAAACAAAGAGAGAAGTATCCAAGGCTCCATCCAGAAATCTGCCCTCCGCTTGGCTGTAAAATAATTCATTTCATGCTGCAAGTTTGTAGCATGGTATTTCCTTTTAAAATTAATGTTTACTATGGAGAGGGAGTATAGGATTCTGATTGATGTTGGGAAGTTTGCAGTGTATCAGACAGACTGGTTTTTTTTTTTTTTTTCCTTTGCCTCCTCCCTCACCTTGATGCTGTGAGGACGGGGTGGGGCAGGCTGTGCCTTGAACCTCTTCCCCCGACCCGGGCTGTACCGCTGCAGGCCCAGCAGGCAAGGTCCGGGTCACGTCCAACTGCAAGGTCCCAGGTCAGAGCTGCTGCTGCGTCTCTCAGAAATCCCTGCAAAGAGGGTAAAAGAGGGGACCCTCGCTGAGTCAGTGGCAATAGAATTCAGCAGAATGGTAGCAGAGATTTTACTATTGCTGTTTTCTTTAGTATTTCTCTCTTTCTGTACTCCATTGGACTAAATTTGGGGACTATGAAGAAATCACCCAAGGAAGGTATTTTCGATTAGCTTGTTGTGTCCCAGGCTGTTTTGTGCAAACTGGCAACTGCTGTATAGGTTCCTTTTCGAGTGTGGTGGGTTTCAATTTTTTATTTATTATTCTTTCTTTCTTTTTTTTTTTTTTCTGTGGTACGTGGGCCTCTCACTGTTGTGGCCTCTCCCGTTGCAGAGCACAGGCTCCGGACACGCACGCTCAGCGGCCATGGCTCACGGGCCCAGCCGCTCCGCGGCATGTGGGATCCTCCCGGACCGGGGCACGAACCCGTGTCCCCTGCATCGGCAGGCGGACTCTCAACCACTGTGCCACCAGGGAAGCCCCTATGTATTATTATTTCTTAAACTAGACAGTTGTGTGTCCCACATAACTGTGGGAGCCCAGAGGGGTTCGGTTGTCCCCGGGAAAGCAGTGACAGGTCTCCTCTCATTGCACTTGGATCCCAGTTGGTGCTGGGTGTCTTGTTGGCTTTTGCTAAAAGCATAGTCCTTTCCCCCAGGGAACCGGAGAGCAGAGCTGCCCAAGGGACCCAGGCTGGCTGCCATGAACTCCCAGCCTGGAGGAGCTGGGACTCCCACACCCAAGCGGAGCCTGCGCGGTGCAAGCCTGGCCCCTCAGACACGTGGGTCTGAAAGCTTTCGTATTTCCTGGGCCAGACCCTCGACACAAGCCTCCGCTTAGTGGTCGGAGGCGGTCCAGAGTGTTCAGACCAGGCTGCTGCTGCTGGGTCCCGCTCTCCTCCTCTCCCCTCTGCATCTTCGCATCCAGTTTCTGACTGTGCTCTGCAGCGGTCCTGCCTTGTTCGTCCCTGAGGACACTTCTCCCCCTCCCGGTCCTGCCCCCTCACCTTGGACCCTCATCATCACCCTGACAGCAAGAATGATGATAGTGATATCTGGTGTCTACTGAGTGCCAGTTGTGTGCCTGCTTTGCATCTCCTTTAATCCATTCAATAGCCCCATAAAGTAGGTTGGTTCAGTAAAAGGCATGTGGGCTCAGAGGAGCCGTGTCCCTCGCCCCAGGCCACGTGGAGGAGACCAACCGGGACCCCAGCTCTTTGCTCTGAACGGCTCCATCGTGCCCTCTCTGCAATGCGATGAGCGTCTATCCCTGCCCCCTGGCTTGCTGGCTTGAAAAAAAAACTACAATTAACCTCAGTTTTCCTGTCTGTCAAATGGAGCAATAACCTCTACCCTTTTAACCTGACAGCACCAGTGCTCTGGAGAGTGAGTGGAATATGTGTGCGTGTGATTTATAATTGGCAAGTGCCGTGGATGCAGGGGGCTCTATGAGCTGGCTCTGAATATCCCTCCCACAGCTCTTTCTGGGAGGACAGACTCTCATTCAAAGTGTAGGATATAGTTTTCTCTCCTGTCCTCACAAAATAAATTACACACTCCATGCCCTAAATAGGTGAGCTACTGATTTGCCTACACTTTAAGAAGCATGAAAACATTTATTATGATCGTTATCCATGTGCTTTTGAATTCCTATTACACAAAAAGAGGCTAAAATGGGGCTTCCCTGGTGGCGCAGCGGTTGAGAGTCCGCCTGTCGATGCAGGGGACACGGGTTCGTGCCCCGGTCCGGAAAAATCCCACATGCCGCGGAGTGGCTGGGCCCATGAGCCATGGCCACTGAGCCTGTGCGTCCAGAAAAAGAGGCTAAAATGGCAAATACTGTTATACTCTGAAGGACGACCGTCAGAGGGTAATTGCTGTATCTACTCACTGTGGGCTGGTACAAATAACTCATTTCTACTCAAAATATTTTCCCTCTAGTCACAATCTGCTTGCTTTTCTTACCTACAGAAGACATTTTAAAGACTCCCGTCGGTTGGAATTGGGGAAGGTAGCTCCTTATTCACCAGACGGCATGTGGGATGAGAGAGTGGCCCTGAAATAGACAAAGACAAAAATCACCCTTTTGTCTGGAAGGGGCCCGTGGATCCAGGCAAACTGGAAAATTGTGATCAGAGCATTTAACAATGTTGATAAATTATTCTGCTGAATGCTGGTCTGATTTCTTGGGTTCAGCTATGTTAAATTTAAACAATGGAAAATCATGGTATGTTATGAAAGTAAAAACTGAACTGGCATATAGGTAATATGCCAGAGTGCTCTCATTTAATTTAAAAGCTTGTTATTTTGTAGTTGCATATGACACTGTGTTTTGGAGGACAACACGGCGAAACCCTCAGAGAATGGCTTCACCGTTTCTGATGTGTTCCAAAGTGAAAAGGATGTTATCGTCTCTTAAGAGAACAGCAGTTGGACCAAAGAACAATTAAAATGCGCGAGAGGATTTCTCGCCTCTCCTCTCTCTCTTTCTCTCTCTCTCTTTTTTATTATCACTTGGTCCTTCCAGGAAGCTCTCATATTTCTGCAGCTGATCCTTACGTGGATTAGGGATAATAAACAGCCCATTAATGGAGGCCTGAACTAGGAAATGGAGCTGGAATCAGCAGCAAAATTCAGTGGCTGACTGAGGTTAATAACTCCATTACTCCAGCCCCGTGCCGAGCCGCCCGATGAGTGGGATGTTAGCCTTATCTTACTCCTTATTAATTGAGCTAATAGAACCGGCTGACCCTGCCTTGCTGCCACCATCTGAGAGTTTACCAGACATGGGCTGGAATACATATCATGGACTGTGTGCTCCACGGTGCCTTTTGTTTTTGGAAGAAAGATCTTTCCTAAACATCGGTGAGCCGGGAGGCCCCTCCTAACAGCAGAGTCGCTGTGCACCTATCCACAGCAGGGTCCCCAGCCACTCGGATTCTGTCGCACAAGCGATGGTGTCCATTGGCCCCTCTAGGCGGATGTCCACTTGCGTTCGAGGGCTTTGGAGGAAGTAGCCATTGTCTCAACAAAACGTCTGGGGCCAAGGGTAAAAAAGAAAGTGTGCATGCGATGGAGGTGGGAGTGGGGGCAGCTCCAGGCCTTGTCACTTCTGGTTCTTTCTTTCTTTCAACATTCAGCAGCTGTCTGAATTTTTCATCCATCTTTCCCCTTCCTGATAGTTCGACACACGTTTCTGACAATCTTGCTTTGCGGCTCGCTGGTCAGCAGTCCGGGGGCTCTGCGTAACCTTTCTAAGCCTCAGTGTCCTTATCCGTCAAATGGGGTGATAACCCAGCCCTTCTCACCTCACCTTTGCTGGATTCATGTACGTATTTGCTGGGAAAATGCATATGGGTGGGACTTAGGAATTAGAAAATGCTCCGTACAGCCAAGATGATGTTGTCAACAGATAAATATCTAAACCTGAATTTCCTGCAGCCAGTTATTATCCTCTCTGCGCTCCAGTTTCCTCAACTGAGGACCAGGGACCATGGCATTGAGGACATCAGGTCGGGGGTAGGAGGCGGTGATGCAGAAGCACTCTGCACAGAGCCTGGCGTATGTACGAGGGCCTCCGGGTGTGAGAGCCGCATTTATTCCTGATACATTGGGAGCTCTGGGCCTGTGCGTGGAGACCAGAGCTTCTGCAAAGCAAGGTCAGACCAGTTCCTCACCAAGGAACTGTGGCCCTGGCTGGCCCCTCGGCCGCTCGGAGCACACTGCTTCCCTCTGGGTGGAGGAAGGTACTTCCTTGTTCACCTGTGATTTGCGGGGCAGAAGATGATCCTGCAGATACACAAAGACAAGACTGCACTTTTGTCAGAGAAGCCGAAGAGCCAGACAAACAGGGAAATCTGAATGCTAGAACAGTCTTGCAGATCGTGTGGCGGCCGTGAAAAAGCGTGGATCACGTGTCCCCTGTTGTTTTGTAAGACTTAAAGATTCCTTTCTTTCTTTTTCTTTTTGTTTTGGCCATGCCACATGGCTTGTAGGATCTTAGTTCCCCGACCAGGGATCAAACTCGGGCCCCGGCAGTGAAAGCGCCGAGTCCTAACCACTGGATCGCCAGGGAATTCCCTAAAGATTCTTTTGATGGCAGGACACAACCAAATGACGCTCAGAGAGATGAAAGGCAGAACTCTGTTACTTACAGTTCCAAACGAGAGGTGGCTGCCACATGGAGCCGGTGTGGGGGCTTCACCCTAGGGACAGGGTGACTGCAGCTGAGCCGTGGAAGGCATCTTCTGTCTGGCAGGAGGGCAGTTAGCTAGGTTTTGCAGGCTTTTGCTGGATTGGCTTATTTAAATAATTTCAGGGGCTCCGGGGCCTGGGGGCTGTCCCCGGCTGGAGTGTAGGAGTCCCGGAAGGGGAGTGCTTGGAGTGGGGCTTGGCGAACTGCCCAAGAAGGGGACTTGAGGTTTGTGAGCCATGACTTGAAAACTGGGTGGATACAGCACTTGTGAAATGCCGTATCACACCTGTCCTGCTTGGGATGGGCTTTGCCCGCCTGTCCTCATGCTGTATTCTTCACCTTTCCACGGTCGAGGCTTACTTTTGGAGACAGCCTTGAAGAGATTAAAACTCACCCCAAAGGTCTTCCATCCCGGCAACACTTGCCTCTCTCCAGCGTCTCTGAAATCTCTCCCGTCACCTGCTCCGGCGTCCCGTTCGGGTAAACTGCCTTGTTCTCGCTTTTGCATCCACTCTCCCCAAGACGTGGGCCATCTTCCCAGGCCACCAGCTCAGTGTCCACTACACCTGTTACACAGCCACTTAGCACATTGGGACAGCACGCACTGACTGTCCTGGCTCTGAGAGTGAGTGTTGTGCGTCCTTGTAGCAAAAATAAATACTGGCTGGTGATGGGAACTTGGCAGCCACCTGGGAGGTCAGAGGGGATGCAGGCGGTGGTTCTCAGAGCCGGTGGCTGGGTCACCGGGCCTGGAGTTAGGAAAGGAGGTGCACCCTGGGCCTCCAACTCAAGACTGTGGCCAGTGGTGGAGTCGGGGCCCCCGGGGCTGGAGTATTTTAATCCTTCGGTAAAAAAGGACTGAAGTAGAAAAAGGGAAGTGCTCCCATTATTTACCCACCTAGGGACTGTTGACATTTTACCACTTATTTCCAATGTTTGTGTAAGAAAAAGTCTGGTGAGGATGATTCTGAGCAAATGTGGAAGGTCGGCACTGCTTTTTATCGAGGGTTAAAACTTAGTTTATGACAGTCTGTTACTAAGGTTTGTCGTCTGTCTTGAAGAGCCTAAGAGCAATTACTTTTGAAGCGGGGACATCAAAAATGTACAGCACCTTTGAACCCTTTGCCTGCAGCCTCCAGGATCCTGCAGAGTATAAAATAGAAAAGTACAGTGAATTCTCAGAAAGAGAGCGAGCCCCGACGACCACAGGCTTAGCTCTGCTGTCCCCAGCGGGCAGCGGGGACCAGAAGGCACACTGCATGGTGTGCTGGTGGCAGGAAACTTCAGGGCAGCTGGCAATCCGGGAGCGTAAGAGACAGCCTGTGCTGGGTGATGGAGGGCCTGGGAGTTTAGTCTTTAGGAGGAAACAGGGCACACATGTAACAAGGGATTTGTGTGGTATTTTCTTGGTTAGTAACTTTGTTAGTTAAAGACTGACACTAACCGTCTTGCCGTAGTATATTGAAACTCAGTGTATTTATTTATTTATTTGGGTTGTGTTGGGTCTTCGTTGCTGCACGGGGGCCACGCCTCACTGTGGTGCACAGGCCTCTGCAGTGGCCTCTCCTGCTGCGGAGCACAGGCTCTAGGTGCGTGGGCTTTAGAAGTTGTGGCGCACGGGCTTAGTTGCTCCGCGGCATGTGGGATCTTCCTGGTCAGGGCTCGAACCTGTGTCCCCTGCATTGGCAGGCGGATTCTTAACCACTGTGCCACCAAGGAAGCCCCTAACTCAGTGTATTTATTAACCATTAAAATTTTTTTTCCTAAGAACTTCCTGAGAGCACCCAGTTCTGCCTGGCTGGCTCTCCTGCTGTCTCTAAGAGGTCTAGGAAGGGGTCCAGAGTGAGTTTGCCACACTCTACTTGAGCACACTTTCTCCCCAAATGACACCGTGTAAACGTGTCATTTGGGGAGGAAGTGACAACTTTTCTCAGTTTCCTAGTTTAGTGTCTGATTACCTTCACAGTCAGAAAATTTCTCTCATGACCAGCTCTCCCTTTTCCCCCCATCAAGGTTGACTATTCTTCATTGACAAAGCACATCTCAATTTCTGTTTCCCCTGTGGATTCTAAGCTCTTATTAGGGGTGCAACGGGTTTTATCCAACCAGTAACAGTTGGGCCTAAGTCGGTGGTGACTGAGACATCAGGGGAGATAAACACGCCTTCCTTGCTATCAGACATCCAAAGCAATCTCCAGGCCTCGGTGGAGAGTGACAGGTGACCTTTAGCAGAATGGAGCCCCGGGTAGTTGGCATTTGAGTCCAGCTCTGATGAAGATGCCCCCATTTTTGGCAGGCGCAACTCTAGACCGTTGACTTAAATTCATTTCCCAGAGAAAGGCAAGAGGACGGAGGCCGAGATGACCTGGAGAAATCATATTTGTTTTCTTTACCCATAGGAGACTTTGGGAGGCATCAGAGTGTACTTCAATTTTCCATCTTCCTTGGAGGCATAAATAAAGTGCTGAACTGTTGAACCCCGCTTGTGCTTTAAAAGCCTGGGCTTCTGCCAGGTTCATGTGGCAGATGTCTAAAAGCTTGAAGCTCTCCTCCCTAAATATCACAGAAATTATTTAATAAAAATAAAAAAAAAAACTTTTAAGAAGGTCTCCCACAAACTGAAGTTCAGCCTTACTTCTTCTGAGATTATAGAACCCTGGGCCTTGCCTCCTTGTTGGCTTTGAGGTGTCTGCAGAGTCCAGACCCCACCCAACACCCGCCCCCGCCCCCAGGGGCAAGTGGATCAGAACCCCCATGTGGCTCTTGGGGCCCTTCCTTTCTCTTTGGGCCTCTGTCTCATGAAGCGTAGGTTCTAGATCCTAGGAAAGGACTCCATGCACCGGGCAGAAACCCACCAGGCCTGGAACTCCCACTCACAGAGTAGGAGGCGGGGTGGGGATCGGGAGAGGAGGGCTTCCCTCCTTCCCACCCATCCCTCCTCTTCCTGCCCGCGCACCTGAGCACACCTGCCTACTTCCTGCTTGCTAAACACCGAGTGTTTGCTCCTAATGTGTCTCCCTTCAGAGCACCTTGGGCTTTTGTCCAAATCTTATCTTTCCTACAAGGCTTAGCTCAAACTCCACCACCTCCAGGAAGCCTTCCCTGACGCTTCTCCTTGCCCTGCACCTTCACGGCACTTTACACGTTGTCCTGCGGGTGGGAAGCAGCTTAACAGGACAGTGGTTAAGCAAGAGGCCCCAGAAGCCTGGCTTTGCCTCCTATAGGCTGAGTGAGGCTGGGCAGGGTTTTTTTTTAATCATCTCTGAACTTCAGTCTCCTCCTGTGTAAGATGGGGATGATTTTGTTCAGATAAGCACCAAATATTTACAGAGCATCTGTTACATGCAGGTACTGCTCGACTTCTGGGAACACAAAAGGAAACAAAACCGAAAATACTTGCTGTCCCATGGCTTACATTCCTGCTGGCGTGAGAAAGGCTATATACAACCAACAGATGCATACTCTGTTGGGTCCCATGGAGAGCAGTGAAACAGAGTCAAGGGGAGAAGGGAAGGCAGGCAGGAAGGTGGGGAGGGATGGGTGGGGTAGCACATTGCTTGGAAGGTGGTCAGGGATGGCCTTTCTGTTAAGAGCACATTTCAGCAGAGGTTTAAACAAATCCTGGGATGATCTGTGGTAGAGCAGTTCGGGCCAGGGGAACAGCAAGTGCAAAGGCCCTGGGGTGAGTGTGCTTGGCAAGTTCAGGGGGCATCATGGAGGCTGTTGTCAGTGGAGCGGCGACAGGGAGGGAGGTGGTGAGTCAGAGGTAGACGGGCCTCCTGGAGGACTCGGGCTTTTCCTCTGAGTCAGGTGGGAGCCACTGGGGGTGAGGAGTGATGAGCAGTTGAGTGATGATACTTATGTTTTAAAAGGATTACTCAGGGTCCTGGGTGGAAAATGGACTGTAGGCATGAGGACAAGTGCAGAAGCAAGGAGGCCAGGGAGGGGGCAGTTGGCATCATCCAGGTGAGAGATTCTGGTGGCCTGGCCCAGGGTAGGAGCCACGCAAGTGGCAAGATGTACTTGGGCTCCGACTACATTTTGAAGGCAGAACAGACACGGTCGATATGGACAACTCCAGTTTTTGCTGGAGCAAAAGGGAAGAATGGTCTGGCCATCTCCTGACCAGGGATGTGGAAGGAGCAGGTTTGGGGGAAGGGACCACCAGTTCCATTTTGGACATGGTAAGAGTGAGATACCTATTAGGAATCTGAACGGGTCTCCCAGGGCTGCTATACCACAGACTTCGTGGCTTAAAAAATGGAAATTCATTTCCTCACAGTTCTGGAGGCTGGAAGTCCAAGATCAAGGTGCTGGCAAGACTGGTTTTTGCTGAGGCATCTCTCCTTGGCTTGCAGACAGCCACCCTCTTGCTGCCTCTTCATGTGGTCTTTTCTCTGTGTACAAGTGTCTCTTTGTGTGTCCAAATTGCCCCTTTTCTAGGACACCATTCAGATTGGGTTAGGGCCCACCCTGACAACTTCATTTAACTTAATCACCTCTTTATTTTTATTTATTTATTTACATTTATTTTTGGCTGCCTTGGGTCTTTGTTGCTGCCCGCGGGCTTTCGCTAGAGTGGGGGCTACTCTTTGTTGCGGTGCGTGGGTTTCTCACTGCGCTGTCTTCTCTTGTTGGAGAGCACGGGCTCTAGGCACGCGGGCTTCAGTAGTTGTGGCACGCAGGCTCAGTAGTTGTGGCTCACGGGCTCTAGAGCGCAGGCGCAGTAGTTGTGACTCATGGGCTTAGTTGCTCCGCGGCATGTGGGATCTTCCCAGACCAGGGCTGGAACCTGTGTCCCCTGCATTGGCAGGCAGATTCTTAACCACTGTGCCACCAGGGAAGCCTGCACTCTCTTGTTTTGCTTTTAAGGGCCATGTGTATTCTTCTCCACCCGGCACACCTGCTGTCCTTCCCTGTGTCCCCCTTCCCTTCCCTCGCCTGACCCCCCGCGGATTAGGATGCTGGGTTGGGACGGCCTGGAATGTGGCCGCCCTTGTACCTGGTGGAGGCTCTACCTGTGTTTGCTTTAACCAGAGGCCCCTCTTCATGTGGAGCTCTGGGAGCGTCCCCCGTTCTCCTCTCAACAATAATTAGCCTTGTAAGACTAATGGACGAAATCGTGTCTAATTACCCTGTTGAAGGCCCAATTACGCGATTAACATTGAGGGCTATAAGCTAATGATGAGAAGAGCCTCTCATTTGCATAGCATTAAGTTAATTGAGCTGCAAGCCGAGGGGTGGACGGGGTAGTGATAGCAGGATCCTCTTTCTGGAAGGACACTAATGACCAGAGAGGATGATTCACCTGACAGCTTTATTAATTAACAATGATCTGATTACCTAGCAGGAGGGGCAAGGGGCAGTGGGCAGAAAGCCTCGGCCTTGTGAGAAATGAGAGGTGGGAACCCTGTCTGCTGATTTTTCTTCCCAGCACTTGGCTGTGTTAGAGGCAAGCTCACCACCACCTTGAAGAACCATTTTAGAAAAATGTCCCTTTAAAATCGTGCTTGTGGGCTTCCCTGGTGGCGCAGTGGTTGAGAGTCCGCCTGCCGATGCAAGGGACACAGGTTCGTGCCCCAGTCCGGGAAGATCCCACATGCCGCGGAGCGGCTGGGCCCATGGGCCATGGCCGCTGAGCCTGTGCGTCCGGAGCCTGTGTTCCGCAACAGGAGAGGCCACAATAGGGAGAGGCCCATGTACCACCAAAAAAAAAAAAAAGAGTTGTGGCCTGAATGATTATATGTTACATAACTTATTTTTATGTATCAAAATATGTCATAATAAGAAATGGGGAAAATATCATTTTCTTCTCATCCTTCCCCATAAGCAACACCTCTTCGTAGTTTCTAGGGTCTTCTTCCAGAAAATGTCTCTGCATCAATAAGGAGATTATAAATCTGTGCATTTACTTTATGTAGATGGAGACACACTGCACACACTGCTTCCTTTCTCTTTTCTCTTGGCCGCGTATCTGGACATATTTCCATGTAGCACCTTAGCTCCGCCTCATCCTTTTTAATAGCCACATAGTCTTCCAGCCTTAGGCTAGGCAGTAAGTAATGTGACCACGTCCCTACTGAAGAGCATTTAGACTGTGTTCCTTCTTTCATTTTGCAAACACTGCTACAGCTGATGTCCTGTAGTATGGTTCTGTATATTCATGGGAGTATCTCTACAGATTAAAATCCTAAGAAGTGGAGTTGCTGGATTGTAATTTTTATTTTCAGGGGGTGCTACCAAAGTGCCCGAGAGCTCCTGACTGTACTGGTGGAGATAAAGCACTCTGTGACCAAAGGAGGTGTGTGTGTGGAAACCGCTAGACCATTCAAGGAACAAAGGCTTCGTGTAGGTTTGGGGGTACCACGCTGCAGGACTCCAGAGGGCACCTCGGCAGCAAAGTGGGTCCCTGGAACCACCCAGGTTTGTGACACAGTTCGGCTGAATCACCACGCAAATGCTCAAGCCTTGGAAATGTTTGACCACAGGAAACTTAAGTTTTAGGGAGCATATTTTTTCTTAGGCTCGATGATGGATTTAAAAGATGCCTAAATGTTTTCTTTCACGAATGGTTGTATTGCCCACGGCAGTTCCTCTTTGATTTGCTTAGAGTATTTAAGTAATGACAATTATTCCAATTTTTAATGCTTTGAGCCTCTAGCCACAGCTAAAACATGACAGGCTTAAGAACGTAAAGGCCAATCGTGAAAGAAAGTGGTTCTCGTGAGAGCCATGCTGCTCTCCAAGAAACCTCGGTGCCTGTGCCAGATGCAGAGCATGGGCGCCGACTCGCCATTGGGGTGGGACCCAGGCATCCAGCCTTCAGGAAGACAAGGCCCTGGAAACTCTGCTCTTCGTTCAGGCTCCCTGTCTTGGTGCTGGTGGTAGAAACATGCCAGGCTCGTCCATCCTTCGTGAGAACAGTTGTGCACCTCGGAAGAGCGTGGACGTAGAGCTCCACCTGGAAGCAGGCCCGCTCGGCTCCCCTAGGGACGGACCTCTGGCTGGCGTTGCCATGACATCTTCTAGAAGCCGTAGGTTTAGTGTTAAAGACATGAGCTTTGGACTCAAAGACCCGAGGGTTTTTTTTTTTTTTTTTTTTTTTTTTTATTTATTTATTTTTGGCTGTGTTGGGTCTTCGTTTCTGTGCGAGGGCTTTCTCTAGTTGTGGCGAGCGGGGGCCACTCTTCATCGCGGTGCGTGGGCCTCTCACTGTCACGGCCTCTCTTGTGGAGCACAGGCTCCAGACGCGCAGGCTCAGTAGTAGTTGTGGCTCATGGGCCTAGTTGCTCCGTGGCCTGTGGGATCTTCCCAGACCAGGGCTCGAACCCGTGTCCCCTGCATTGGCAGGCAGATTCTCAACCACTGCGCCACCAGGGAAGCCCTGTTTTTTTTTAGTTGAAGTATAGTTGATTTACAAAGTTGTGTTAATTTCTGCTGTACAGCATAGTGACTCAGTTATACATATATATATACATATATTCTTTTTTATATTCCTTTCCACTATGGTTTATCCCAGGATATTGAATATAGTTCCCTGTGTTATACAGTATGACCTTGTTGTTTATCCATGCTACATGTACTAGTTTGCATCTATTAACCCCAAACTCTCAGTCCATCCCTCCCCTGTGCCCCCGTCCTTGGCAACCACAAGTCTGTTCTCTATGTCTGTGAGTCTGTTTCGTAAATAGGTTCATTTGGGCCATATTTTAGATTCCACATATGTTATATCATATGGTATTTGTCTTTCTCTTTATGACTTACTTCACTTAGTATGATAATCTCTAGTTCCATCCATGTTGCTGCAAATGGCACGATTTCTTTTTTATGTCTGAGTAGTATTCCACTGTATATGTATACCACATCTTTATCCATTCATCTGTCGATGGACATTTAGACTGTTTTCATGTCTTGGCTATTGTGAATAGTGCTGCTATAAACATTGGGTTACATGTATCTTTTCAAATTAGAGTTTTGTCCAGATGTATGCCCAGGAGTAGGATTGCTGGATCATATGGTAATTCTATTTTTAGTTTTCTGAGGAACCTCCATACTGTTTCCCATAGTGGCTGCACCAATTTACATTCCCACCAACAGTGTAGACGGGTTCCCTTTTCTCCACACCCTCTCCAGCATTTGTTATTTGTAGACTTTTTAATGATGGCCATTCTGACCAGTGTCAGGTGGTACCTCACTGTAGTTTTGATTTGCATTTCTCTAATAATTAGTGACGTTGAGCATCTTTTCATGTGCCTCTTGGCCATCTGTATGTCTTCTTTGGAGAAATGTCTATTTAGATCCTCTGACCATTTTTCAGTTGGGTTGTTTGTTTTTTTGTCATTGAGTTGTATGAGCTGTTTGTACATTTTGGAAATTAAGCCCTTGTCGGTCTCATCGTTTGCAAATATTTTCTCCCATTCCGTAGGCTGAAAGACTTGAGTTTGAATTGGTGTTAGTGGACAAACAAGTAGTGAGAACGTGCTGTGTGCTGGGACAGTGAACAGATCAGATGGACCAGCTTACCCTCTAGGTGGGAGTGGAATTTTCAAAGTGGAATTAATAGCCTGTATGGTGTAAAGTCGCTGTTAGGTTCACCGAGGTGGCTTCTACTAAATGTGGATAATAAACTGCAGCTGTTAGCACTTCTGTGCCTGCTTGGGGAACTGTTGTTTCTTCCATGTTTCAAAAAGAGGATTGGATTAACCAATAGGCCCCCGGGCAGGTGGGTGATGCTCATCAGAGGAAGGTACAGCCTTTCTTTCTGTCTCATCTGTCTTTTTTATTTGCTGTGAGATGCTGGCCCTCCTGTCCCAGAGATGAGTGGGTTGGGGGCGGCCTGGTTGGTGGAACGAGGGTGGGAGAGTGTCCTCCGGAGATTTGCCTTTTGCTCCCAAATCCACCACGTGCCAGTGAGCCGTGGAAACTTCTCTGCCGCTGCTGGTGGTAGGCACCAAGTCCCCCAGCTGCTTCCGGATTGAAACATCAGTCACTTGGGCTGCCCCTGGACAGATGCCTTCAGTTGTTATCTGCCGGGCGCCCGTGACGACCACTGCAGCGTAATAGAGACAAATGTAGTGCCAAACTGGAATTTGATGGATTCGAAATTATGTCTTTAATTCACAGTTGGTATAGAGTGCTCATAAAATCTTGATCATGATAGAGAGGCTAATAAACATTTGAGAACATAAATATTTGGGGAGGAGATGGCTTTGTGAAACATTTAGTTGTGGAGTACTTAGAAGAACAGAGAAAATCAGCCGGCAGAACTCTCCAGATACCAATCCGGTGAGCTGTATACGTAGGGTTGGTAACGATCTTGAGTGCGCCGTTTTATGGGTGTGCAGACATTAATTTGACGAGCACAGCCACGAGGGCGGCACTGCCTCACACCAAGCCTCGAGCTGTATGCCCTTCAGCTACCTGAATCGAGGGGCAGAGGTACAGCTGGCTGGGGGTACCAGCCGGGACACAGCGCTGCGTTAGCCAGAAGGTCAGCCAGGCGTGCACCTGTGCAGGGGAAGACCTGCCTTGAAGCCCTGACCTGCTGTGGTCCCTGAGGCTGGGTAGAGCAGCCGTGTGGCAGTCACGTCCACACTGCCCAGGTTCAAATCCTGCTTTGCCATTTACTGGCCGTGGACCTGGGGCAGGTCACTTCCCTCCTCTATAAAGTGGGCGTGATATAATGGCACCTGCCCCCAGGGGCTGGTGAGAAATCAATTAGGTGATGCATGTCCATTGCATAGGAAAGCACATTTTCAGCTCCAAAGAGTGAGATAATTGGGAATTCCCCGGCGGTCCAGTGGTTAGGGCTCCAAGCTCTCACTGCCAAGGGCCCAGGATGGATCCCTGGTCGGGGAACTAAGATCTCACAAGCCGTGAGGCGCAGCAGAGAAAAAAAAAAGAGTGAGATAATCCAGTGAACTCTGACTTGGCTGGAAAGATGCCGGCAGGGGTGCCAGCGATTCTGGTGAGAGGGTGGTTCAAGTTTGATTTGTGTTTTGGAGCGTGGCCCCTGGAGTGCTGATCCCCACCCACCCCTGCCCTCCCCTTGCCAGGGCACCCTTGCCCTGTGGGGCGAGACGTGGGTCTGTGGTTGGTGGGCAGGTGGGTCAGAAGGAATTTGTTACCAAGAACAGTGAAAGTTTAAAAATACGTGAATGATTTACTTAATGTTCTTATAGGTTTCAGGCCCCGCCCCCCACGCCCCGCCCTGCTTCCCCTCCGCGCCCAGCATCCCTGTGCCCGAGCGAGCGTCGTCCTTCCTCTGGACGCTGCAGAAGGCAAGAGGGTTTGAACTGAAGCTTTTTTTCTGTAGAACCTGGGGCTCCTTTGGGGAGGGTAATTCTCTCTACCTATAAAGAGTGAGCTGCTGCTTTGGGATTTCCTATGAGAGGAAAACAAAGGGAAACAGAATTGAAATGGACAAGAGTCTGGACAAAAAGAACTCCTGTTGTGTCTGTAAAGGTGACGATGAGAGAAAAAAACTAAAGCAGGCTGAGGGATAAATCTGTTCCCTTGGAAATCTTTGAGAATTAGCGATGGTCACTGGTCCGAGGCAATTCTGCCTGCAGAACTGGAGGGCTTCTGGGGTTCTCTTTGATTCTGGGGTGCTATACTGCACCGCTACTGGGGCTGCGCTTCTGGAGCTCATGGGCATGGATCTCAGCAAATAGGAAGGTCATCTATTCATTCTGCAAAGTTAGGATTAGCCCTATGATGAGTGTTACGTGCACACAGTGCAGGCTCTGGGGATGCAAAATGGGTGAGACGCGGTCCCCTCCCCCCGGAAGTCTGCCTTTCAGAAGGGGATTCGAGGGTGCGCAACCCATAGCAGTCTCTCCTGGGGGAGTTTCCTGGGGTGTAGGGTAGGGCACTCAACCCTGGGAAGACACCCTCAACAGGAAAACAATTGAGGGGTGCCAAGGACGCGTGACCTTCCAGGTCCCCAACACACGGAAAATACGAAACCCTGTTACGTATTTCAGACGAGCAAGTTATAATCCAAATATCCCAGCCCAACAGTGAGTGCTCCCTGCTGTCAGCTGGAAGAAGGGAAGATGCTGATAAAAATATCAGCAAAGCGTGGCTAATCGGGTCAGCGGCAATGTTTTGGCCGCAAGGCCTTCTTCTGTAAGTGGTTGGGGAAAAGTGGAATCAGAAGGGAAAAAGTCAGCTGGCTTTGCGAGGCAGGCACGGCTGGGCAGGAAGAGTTCGGGCAGCTGCCTCTGGCTGAGGGGTCCCTTCGTGGGACGGCCGGCCGCACGACGAGCCAGCAGCCACAGAGAGCGCGGGGGCGGGGGCGATGGGAGCCCCAAGCACCACCTGGCCGGACGGAGACGTGCTGTTAAAAGGCGGAGGGGAGGGCTTCCCTGGTGGCGCAGTGGTTGGGAGTCCGCCTGCCGATGCAGGGGACACGGGTTCGTGCCCCGGTCCGGGAAGATCCCACATTCCGCGGAGCGGCTGGGCCCGTGAGCCATGGCCGCTGAGCCTGCGCGTCCGGAGCCTGTGCTCCGCAACGGGAGAGGCCACAACAGTGAGAGGCCCGCGTACCGCAAAAAAAAAGAAAAAAAGGCAGAGAGGCTCCTGACACCCCGCACGTCCACTCAGGTAGGCCCGGGAGCTTGGGGCTGTTCCCTCACTTGCGTGCTTAGCCATCTTCTAGGAAAACATAATCATCCAGAGTCATCGGTGATGCAGTGACAGTGTTACAGGCTGGGTCACCTTGGGCTCCCCCTGCCCCCTGCCCAACAGTAAGCCGCTTTGCTCCGTCATCACCCCGTTTGTATCTGCAGTCCTGCTCAAAGATAATGAAACACAAGTAGCCATTTCTGTCCTGAACCAGGATGCACCTGTGTGCCTGCCTGTGGCCGAGGCAGTCCAGAAACATCAGAGACTGATCTGCTCGGCGTCTCCCCTCCCCTGACCTCGCACGTCCCCGTCTCCTGGGAGCCGTCGCGCAGAGATTCTGGGCATCGGCATCCTTGTCTCTCCCTTCCCCGAGTTTGTGCTGCGCTGAGTGGATTCTCAGGGTCGGCCTGCAGCTGGTCCTCGAGGGAGAAGCCCTGTGGAGTGACAGCGAAGGGCCGGCCCCTTCTGAGCTGCACCGACTGAGGCCACTTATTTCTCCTCTAGGCCGCTTTTCTGCGTCGAAGCATGGAGGTGATAGTAGTTATTAATTCAGAGCTGGCAGGACACCTTTGTGCTTGCCCCCTGCCGACCCACTGTCCCCTAGTGCCACCCCAGGAGGCTGCAGGGATGGGCCGTGAGAGCATTTATCTCCTGTGGTCGCCAGGGCCCCACCACGTGAAGGTGCCTGTTCCATCCCCGGAGGGGGGCCACCTCAGGGGGATGACCTCCAGTCCTCCGCAAGGGAACTAGTATGTCCTGGAGCTACAGCGGGCCCTTCCCTACCAAGGACAGGGAAGGACCCTCACCTGGGGGAGAGTCCAGGACGGCTTCAGCCCCCTCCCCCCATGAGCTCCCACCCATCGTCTAAGCAGCATGAGACTGCAGATGCATCCCATGCATCACTCTAACCAGGCCACTGCCCCAAGCCCTTCCCCGATAGATATTCCAGGGCCCTGCCCTTGGGGCCAGGCTCACACCGTCCGGTGGGCGTCTTGGCAATGGAGGGGCAAGATGAAGAGGCCCAGGACCTGCAGGGCAAGGACATGAACGCTCGTCGAAGGGTGACTTTGGCGGTGACTTTGCCTCTCTGAGCGTTTGACTCGTCGTCACTGGAAGAGGCCGAGAGCAAGACTGGCTCCTCTCTCGAGGGAATGCCGTGTGCTTCCCTGGGCAGAGCACTCCACGCAGAGCCCGGTCGGACAGCTGCTGTTCCTACTAACAAGGAAAGCGCTCACGCATCTATCTGTGCATTCCATGTGTGTGTATTATGGGCTGCTCTGTGCCAGGCCCTGTCCCAGACCCTGGGGCTACAGCAGTGAACAAAACATTCCCACGGGCAGAGACACACACCACACAAACAAGCAAAGGGGAAATACGTGCCAGGACCGAGTGCCCCATGGGGAGGTAAATGGCCGTGTGTGGCGGAGAAGGGCGAAGTGGCAGGTTCTAAGGGGAAGGCGCCTCTGAGAAGGGGTTGTTTAAGCCAAGACTTGAATGGAAAGGAGCCAGCGGTGGGGAGAGGGAAGGAAGAGCCATCCAGGCAGGTTCCGGGGCAGCTCATCTCGGGGCGGGGGTAGGGGGTAGCGGGGGGGCTGTAAAACCTGAGGATGAGCCTGAGACCCAGCCCTTCATAAGCCAGGGCAAGGCCAGGGGAGGCCCCTGGGAGCTGTTCCAAGACCCGGAGTGCAGGGTGGCGGGGGGGCGGCTGGGGGTATTGTCTGTATATTTCAAACATTTTATTACACAGGGAATCCATTTGTTTGTAGAACAGCTAGAAAATGTAGCTAAGTAAGAATATTTCCAATACCCAGAGACAATCATTGTTAACATTTTGATATAGTATGCATATTCTGACATTTTCAGAGATACGCTACAAAAACAGGGTTTTAACTACACACATTGTATCCCATCCTTTTCTTGCACTTAATGTGTCGTGAATCCCTGTTCACAAACACCCTCCCGGCCCCTGTGTTAGTGGCCGCACAGCTCTCCTTTGAGAGCGGCTGTGCCCCAGCACAGACACAGGATTATTGCAGGGAGATGCCCTTGGGGTAGATTACTCCAGAGCCGGTAGGCTTCTGGGCTCGAATAATAGATACAATTCCTAGGCAACTATCGAAACCCAGAAGTTTTAAGTTGCAGACCTGTGTCCGCAGCCAAGGATGTGGAAAAGCTTTAACTGGAGACTCAGGTTTCACCTCATAGGTAGGTTCACTTAAGAAGTTTAACCCAGGAGTGTAACCAGATAAACAGTTTAACCCTGGGTTTCTCCTCAGTAGGTGATCAGGGGCGTCTTCTCCTGGCACTGCCACTGCCAAGCCTCGGGGCTGTGCTTTGAGCGAGGCCTCCCAGGGCAGGCGTCCTTCATGCCCCAAATCGAAGTTTCCTCCGGTTTTGATCAATGAAGTTCAGGGTTCAGCTTCTACCCAACTTCCATTAGTCACTGTCTGTGGATGCACCCTGAAGTTGCGTGCAGATTCAAGAGGGGACGGGGCCCAAGGGAGCCCCTCTCGGAGGCTGCCCACGGGGGTAGGTCTGAGTTGTGCCCAGATTCTCCAGGTGGAGTCTCTTAGGCTTTGTAGAATCTGAGCCTATGTCTTTCTAGTCCACAAGTATGAGCTTCCTATCATATTTTAGACATTTGAGAAGAAAGAGAAAGTACCTTTCCTGGAATGGAAGCTCCGAGGGGATCTCCCAGAGTTGGAACATTCTGGAAAGTCCTGTGAATTGTGCCAGGAATGCCGTGGAGGTGTGTCTCCCATAGGGTCTCTGCGGCCTCTGCTCTGGAAAAATGCGTGGATGAAGTGAAGCTGGTGGAGGCCCGACAGAGGAGAGGCTAGTTCAGGGGGACACGGCGGGTGGGTGAGGCCCGGCCCACCCCCAGAGGCTTGTGCACGGCGGAAACTCAGTAGAGGTGAGCTGAGTGTGAATCCAGCATGCAGAGGAAGACAGGGGAAGTAGATGGTGGAGGAAATAAGGGGAGACATATGCAGGCGCCGAGCCCCATCCACCCTGCGTGGTGGCCTTTGTAGCCGTGTCCCTATGGCTTGTGGCTGTGGCCACCCGCCCCCCGATTCTTCCAGGTGCCCTCAGCTCCAGCCCACCCTTCAAGGGACAAGATTCTATTTTTTTTAAAAAAATAAATGTATTTATTTATTTATTTTTGGCTGCCTTGGGTCTTCATTGCTGCACGTGGGCTTTCTCTAGTTGCGGCGAGCGGGGGCTACTCTGTTGCAGTGCAAAGGCTTCTCATCACGGGGGCTTCTCTTATTGCAGAGCATAGGCTCTAGGCTCACGGGCTTCAGTAGTTGTGCTGTGCACAAGAGCATCCAGAGGGGCGCTGTGGCCCAATGGTTACAGCTCAGCCTGGGGTGTCCAACTAACCTGAACTCAAAAAGTCTGCTGTTGGGACTTGCCTGGTGGCGCAGTGGTTAAGAATCCGCCTGCCAATGCAGGGGATGCGGGTTCGAGCCCTGGTCCAGGAAGATCCCACATGCCGCGGAGCAACTAAGCCCGTGCGCCACAACTACTAAGCCTGCGCTCTAGAGCCCACAAGCCACAACTACTGAGCCCGTGTGCCTAGAGCCTGTGCTCTGCAGCGAGAGAAGCCACTTCAGTGAGAAGCCCACACATGACAACGAAGAGTAGCCCCTGCTCACTGCAACTAGAGAAAGCCCGCGTGCAGCAACGAAGACCCATTGCAGCCAAAAATAAATAAATAAAATAAATAAATTTATTTTTAAGAAGTCTGCTGTTAATGAGGATGTGACCTTGGGAGTTTCACTCACTGCTTGGAGCCCCAGTTCCCACACCCATCAAATGGGGCATAATAGTTGTACCTCCCTGGTACAGGGAGAGATTCCATGACATAACATTATACAGTCAGTCCCCTACATATGAACCTTCAAGTTGCAAACTTTCAAAGATGCGAACGTGCGTTCCATCAATGTCAGGCGTGAGTGAAACTGCAGCTTGCCCTCCGTCTCCTGTTGCTGTTGATTCTTCAGCTCTACCATCTCTCACCTCCTCTCCCTCCTCTGGTCAGTAACTCTCTTTGCCTGTTCACTCGATGCCACCCCTGTATCCCAGCTGTTGTACTGTACTACTGTAGCTTTCAAGGTACTGTACTGTAAGATTAAAAATGTCTTTTTTTTTTTTTTTTTTGCGGTATGCGGGCCTCTCACTGTTGTGGCCTCCCCCGTTGCGGAGCACAGGCTCCGGACGCGCAGGCTCTGGACGCGCAGGCTCAGCGGCCATGGCTCACGGGCCCAGCCGCTCCGCGGCATATGGGATCCTCCCAGACCGGGGCACGAACCCGTATCCCCTGCATCGGCAGGCGGACTCCCAACCACTTGCGCCACCAGGGAGGCCCAAAAATGTCTTATTTTTTGTGTTTGCTTTTTATGTATTATTTGTGTGACAAGTATTAGAAACCTATTACAGTACAGTACTATCTAGCCGATTGTGTTAGTTGGGTGCCTAGGCTAACTTTGTTGGACTTACAAACAAATTGGACTTAAGGAACACGCTCTCGGAATGGAACTCGTTCATGTGTAGGGGACTTGCTGTATCTGTAGCATGCTTAGCCCGTAACAAACACTGTCAATATTAGCTGATTAACAACAGCCATTTCATTGGAAAATTATTCACTTAAGACATTAGGGTGTGCTTCACCCGCCTTGCCTGAACCATATTTGCCAAATACCTTATGCATCTCATCTCTTTGTTTGTTGCCAACTGGTCTTTTCATACTACGTATTTTAATCTTTCAATAGCAGGACCAAACCCAAGTGCCAGGAACAGGAAATCTTTGTTCGTATGTATATGAGAACACCTTGGAAGCTTTGTGAGGACAGGACCGTGTCTGGCTCATTCACCGCTAAGTCCGTGGTACCTGGGACAGTGGGTGACTAGCACACAGGAGGGACTGGGTCAATATTTGTTTAATGAATGAACGTAAGTTGATTCTCCTAAAGCAGAGGCATTGGTTTGCACTGAGCTATTTTCTCACCTGGCCCCTCTTACACCTGGGCACGTGGGAGACTAGCTGAGCAGTGTGGTCTACACACAGATTCATCTCACTGTTTGTGGCTCTTGGTGGCCACCATCTGTGGTGTCCTGTCTCCAGTCTGCTCGCTCTTGTGAAATGAAGTGCTGACTCCATGATGATGTCAGGGTGTCAGACTGGTGCCTGGACCCATTAAACTATAACTCTGTACTTTGTGTGCACAAGAAAACCTGGTCCACTCATATGCGTTCGCACCATCATGCTGGTCCTTAGCTTAAAATCGATTATTTCCCTTTTTAAAAATTAGCTTTTTCTTGGGCTTCCCTGGTGGCGCAGTGGTTGAGAGTCCACCTGCCGATGCAGGGGACAAGGGTTCGTGCCCCGCTGGGAGGATCCCACGTGCCGCGGAGTGGCTGGGCCCGTGAGCCATGGCTGCTGAGCCTGGGCGTCCGGAGCCTGTGCTTCACAACAGGAGAGGCCACACAGTGAGAGGCCCGTGTACCGCAAAAAAAAAAAAATTAGCTTTTTCTTGTTATTGTATAATTAGCGTTTCTCCTAATTGTAGAAATAATACATTCTCACTGTAAAAAAAAAATAGCAGATATGTATAAAGTAAAAAGTCCCCTTTTTGCCCCACTCCCTCCCCCCAAAATAAACATTATGGCAGCTTGGTGTACATCCTTCTAGATTTACTTCTCTCGTTAAACAGGCTCATATAATATATGTTATTCTATGACTTTTTGTTTTAAATTTAAGAGCGTGTCTTGGCCTCTTCACCAATGTCAGCACAAGTATTTGCTTGGAAGAAATTCCTGAACCAAGATGGTTGGTTGCCCTGTGCCTCAGCTTCCCCGTTTGTGCACTGAGAATACTACTGTTTACCTCGCAAGATGATATAAGGTCATGTTTGTAAAATATGTAGGACAGTTGGTTGCCCATGGTAAGCACTTGATGAATGATACTTTGGTTTTCTTTTAAACCAGAATGCGTTAAATCCACCTAGACTACCCATTGCTCGTGTGTGTGTGTGTGTGTGTGTGTGTGTGTGTGTGTGGCCATGGCTCATGGGCCCAGCCGCTCCGCGGCATGTGGGATCCTCCCGGACCGGGGCACGAACCCACGTCCCCTGCATCGGCAGGTGGACCCCCAACCACTGCGCCACCAGGGAAGCCCCCCGTTGCTCTTTAAGTGTAGGTTGCGAGGAGATAACTTAGGCCGAGCTAACTTACTTTCTGTTAGCTTGCCATTGGCCCTTCCTCCATCCTTGAAGTGGCAGCCGTTTGGGTGCTCTTCTTACCCGTGGTCCCTCGGCTCCTGCAGCCTTTCCACCTGGATCTAGTCAAAGAGACACCCCGTGCTTGTAAGACGAGGGTCTGCTGACTCCTTGGGCCTTCTGATAGACCAGCAGTCACTTCATTGGACAGCAGAGCATTCATGTGCAACTGGGGGGTGGAGGCCGACCCTGACCACGATGTGCATTGCGGAGGAGAAAAGTGGTGAGATTGGCCTCCCTACTTGCATAAGTTAGAATCTCTAATATCACACGATAATAATATTGGCTGAAATAACGTGGGCTGTTATTACTTGCAGGACCCACCCCTAAGCATGTGGCCGAGTCTCTTCATCCCCATCCCCATCCGCATCATGGAGCCAGAGAGCCTGAGGCTTGCCCAGGGTCACAAAGCTCTTGAGTGTGGATGTGGAGAAAGCGTGTGAGCATTGATCTGAGAATGCAGCTTCTGGCCGCTGGCCAGTCTCTCCTCCCAGCTCTGGGTGCCAAAAGTGGAAGCAAAAGAAATTCTTTCTCAGGCATCCACCGGGGGGTTGAAGATATGAACCCCAGGGTTTTAAAATCATTTATTTTAGGGGTGTGTGTGTGTCATGTGTGCACGTGTGTTTAGCTCCCGTGAAATCCAGACTCAGAAGCCAGGGGAGAGAGCGGAGCCATTTCAGAGGCCGGCCAGTTGGCCAGGCTACTGAGAGCAGCAGACCCTTGAAGCAGGGCTCTGATGGTCTGGGGTGCATTGGGGGGCGCTCGCCCAGGCCTCGAAGAGTGAACCGGGATGGTTGGCATGAAGGTGGCGTCTCTCAGAACCAGGCACCCCGCTGGGCCGCGTTCTCCCTGCCCTCCAGGCCCAGACCCGTGGACTCGAGTTCTCTCTTCCGGAGCATCAGGATAGTCTTGCTCTTCTCTGAGATTTCCTTCCAAGCACATGGCAGTGTGCTGATGGTAGAGCTTCACGATGGGTCCAAGTTTGCCCCTAACTGCGAATAATGAAACCCTGAGCAGCTACCTTGTGCCGACGGACAAAGTCGGGCCTGGAGGAAACCCTTAGCTCAGGATGAGTCCCTGGTGAACTGCCCTGGGGGATGCTGGGCCCTCTGGGTGACTCAAGGGACCCCTGAACTCTAGACGTGGGCGTGTTGGGAACAATACACCGGCTGTGGACTTCCCCTCCTCCCTCCCCCCTCCCCCACAGAAAAGGGGGTCAGGGCCCCGGTGTGGCCACTGTCCTGAAGCCAGCATCGGAATTGTCAGTAAAACCAAAGGCGATCCTACGCTGAGCCCTTTTAATCACCTAATGGCGGGAGACACCCGATGCCCCAGCTCGGGTTTCCAGCCTCGGCCGCAGCCCGGCCGCTGTAACTACAGCCAAGTTTGGCCGGGCTTCTCCATATTACAGCCGCGACACGGACGCACACAATTGAAGTATTTGAGAACAATGAAATATGCATGGCTATCAGTGACAGCCCCATAAAGTGCGGCAATTAGCCGCGTAATCCGAGAGAGAGGGAGCCGGCCCTCGCAGCCCGTGGCTCCCCATTAGTTAAATGCATTTTGTACGTCCTCATCCCATCAAATCAACTAACACTTCCTTTAATTGGTTCATGAATTATACAGCCGCCCCGCATTATAATTTAATCGCCTGTAAACATTCATAGGGCCCCACTGTAAAGCGGGTCGCGCTCATTAATTCGTTAATTTCAGCAGATGGAAGGGGAGCTCGGATGCACGGTGGCAGAACAGAGCGCCTTGGGCAATGGAAGAAGGAAAAAAAGGTGGGGGGCCGTTTAGGTTTTTTAAGGGCTGTCAGAAACTCAATCTGTGAGCTGTCAGCAGCCGGGACCCATCCCCACCCCCTCCACTCCACCGGCTGCTGCGGGAAGTGACTGGCGGATTCATCCGGAGGCTTGTCAACCGTCTTTAAACATCAAGCCAGCGGGTAAACCGAGCCCAGTGTAAATTAATTCTTGTCTTACGGCCCCCCCTTTCTCTGTCCCCATGAATATTTCATGGCGGGCAACATAAATATTAATTCTAATAGCTCTGCACAGTGGTTATTATTTCTGTTTTATGACAAATATTCATAAAATATTCAGGACCCTTTTTTAGAACATTTACACACTTGATTGTGAATTTCCCCAGTTTCCTGGGGACACTGTAAACATATTGGGGTTCTCTTGATGGACTTTTCCCCCTTAATTAATACCACTGGTTATGAATATTTCATCAGATTTAGGCTTTTCGAGAAGTAAAACCTATTAGGTGGGAGGGCCGAAGGGCATTTTCCCCCTTCAGTCTGTGAAATGGGAGAGTCTGTTTCTCTTTGACACCTGGGTGATCTGACAAAGGATGACCTCCCTGCCTTTTTATCTTGAAAACAATATCTTTTCTGCATGCGTCTGTTCTCCTCTTACTTTTTAACCGAAGCTCTGGCAGCAGCCCAACTTGCTGTAATGAAATTCTTCGGAAGATGCCACTGCAATATTTATGCAAGGTTTTAACATAATTTTGGAGTAATTAAAGTGTGGGTTTAACAAACACAGTGGTGGAATCCTTAGGCAAGACAGCTGCGACTGGGGATGAAGGATCTTTTGGAATCCACATTATTTATCTTTAACCCTGAGCGGCAGCTGTGCACGGCGTCCCCAGGGAGACAAACTGAGGAGGGAGTCCCAGCGTCTGGGGAGCCGTCCGTCCGGTGATGGAGGACCCAGATGAGGTGGTGACTTTGGCCTGAAGGAGCCTGAGGTGGGGTTCAGTGAACCTTGAGGTCGGGGTGCATGGAGAGTGTGGATCTCACCCCACTTACTCCCCTCCTAAATTGCTTCAGGGTCGGTCCCTTTCCCCTTTTCTGATTCTCACGAGAGACTTCAGGGATGTTTTAACAGCTGCAGGGAACAAGTGATGTTATTTTACACGGAGGAAGGTAGTGAAAGAGCGACCTAGAGTCAGCTGGACCTGGAGCCCAGCCTGGAGGCACCGCTTAACCTCTTGGGAGCCTGAGTTTTTTCACCCTTGAGATGGGCAGGATCACAGGACCTTACTTGGATTACATGGGACAACACACATGTGTAATATGCTTATTAGTGCAGGTGCCTGGCACGTAGTGAGTATAGAAAGGTTTGCAATGACGGTGATGATGGTGATGGTGGAGATTAATAAGCGGCAAAGGGTTAAAAATTGAAGCCAAGAAGTAAAATGCTTTTCGCTCGAGAGGTTCATGGAGGAAATCTCCAGCTGTGGAAAGGGTTAAAGCAAAAGCTTCTCTGCAGCACCTTATTAAAAAAAATAGAGAGTGGAAAAGTCAAGAGTGGAGATTCTGATGGTGGCCGGGACACGCTTATGTAACTCTTCACCAGGGCAGGCCTTCATGTGCCATTTGTCACTGAGGGAGACTGGCTCTGGGAAAGGAAACCTCGAAATTAATTCACCTCCCCCCACCCCGGCTTCCCTTTTCCGGGGACCGGCAACAAGGTGAGTGCACTTGTTTCCCAGGCGGTCCAAGGGTCCAGGTCTTGCTCACCCTGCTCTCTGGTCCCTGAAGCAAATTCCTGCTCCTGGAGCAGTGCCTGGGACGTGCGCCCGGTAGCAGGGCGGCTGAGAGGAAGGCACATGGTGGAGGCCCCCTTGGCAGAGCATCTGCCCATCTCCTGCCCCACAGCCCTTCCAGTTGATCTGCTTAAAGTAGAGGAAGGTGGCTCTGACTCCAGCTGACTCTGCAGCTCAGCCCAGAGAGCTAAAGCTGAGCCACACGTTTGGGATTTGAGGTTTGGGGTTTGCGCTGAGCAGTGGACGCCAAGACCTCCCTCCGTCTCCCCTTCCTTCCTCCCTCCCCCCTCCTTCCCTCCTTCTTTCCTTCCTTCATCTTTCAGAAGATTCATGATGGTGTGCTGTGCTCAGCTGCACGGACACTGGAGCCGGCTGCCTGCGTTTGCATCCTGGCTCCACCACTGTGTTAGGCAAAGTTCTCCAGAGAAATAGAATCAATGGATGTGTATTATATAGAGAGAGAAAGATTCATAGTAAGGAGTTGGCTCATGTGATTATGGAAACTGACAAGCTGCAAGATCTGTGGGGTGAGTCTGAAAGCAGGAGCCCCAGGAAGAGCCAAAAGGCAGAAAGGCTGAAGTGGGGTCCAGTGAGCCTTGAGGATGGCGTACATGAGTTTGTCGATCCCACCTCCACCCCACTAGATCTGAAGGTAGGAGAAAGCCAATGTCCCAATTCAAAAGCCTGCAGACAGGAGGAATTCTCTCTTACTGGGGAGAGAGTCAGCCTTTTTGTTCTATTTAGACCTTCAACTGATTGGATGAGGCCCACCCACATTAGGGAGGGCAATCTGCTTCATTCATTCCACTAATTAATTTTTAAAATTTATTTTATTGAAGTATAGTTGATTTAAAATATTGTATTAATTTCTTCTGTATTCCACTAATTTAAATGTTAATGTCATCCAAAAATACTCTCACAGATACACCCAGAATAATATTTGTCCAAATATCTGGGTACCCTATGGCCCATTCAAGTTGACATACAAAATTAACCATCATGGCCACTTTCTAGCTGGGGCACTTTGGCAGGTTGAACCTCTCTGTCCCTCAGTTTTCTCACATGCTGTAATGGACATAATAATAATCCCCTTGTAAGGTCACGATGAGGAGTTATGACCTAAGGTAGGTCAAGTCTTAGAAGACTGCCTGCCATGTAGGCCCCACAGATATTCTGTCTTATCATCACACACTAAGCAATTTGTATGGATTATCATATTTAATCCTTAAAATAACTTTGCAAGGTACTTTTTTTTTTTTTTAATCCTCGCATATGGAGACTTGGAGGGTAAAATGGCTGGTGCCACAGTGGGCCGGAAGGTGGTGCTGGAATTTGAACCCAGGTCTTTCTGACCTCAGAACCCATGTCCAAGCCAGTCCCCTCTTCTCCACTGCCACACGAACGCACTGGTCCCTGCCTCGCAGCTGATAGCCTGGTGGAGGATGGGCATGCAAACAGGAAGTTGTGTTCACATAAATGGGACCGAATACTTTAAGGCTCCTGGTGCCTTTCAGGGCCCATGTCACAGGTTGGGTTCTCCTGGAAGCAGAGGCTGAGACAGTCATGGGGTGGAAAAGGCTTTGTGAGCAGGTAAGAGCTGAGCCAGGAAAAGGGATGAAGCAGGTTGGGGTAGGGGGAGCCGTGGGATCAGGAGGCAGGCTGACCCAGACTCCACCAGCCCAGCAGGGACCTCCTGAGGGAGGGCTGTGTGGGGCAGACGTGGCCAGGCCCTGGTACCCGTCCGTGCTCATTCACTGGCCAAGGGCCACCCCAGAAGAATGTGACCTTGCTCAAAAGCTTGGGTTAAAAGGTCCATCAGTTGGTGCATGAATAAACAAAATCTGGTCTGTCCATACCCTGGGACACCATTTGGCCATAAAAGGGAATGAAATTCTGATACATGCTACAATGGGGATGAACCTTCAAACATTAGGCTAAAGGAAGGATGCCCGACACGTAGGGCCTCATGGATTTTCTAGGTTGTTATTATGCATTAAGCATTTTATATGCATTATTAGGTTTAACTTTTAAAATGACCTTGTGAGGTCTTCTTTTTTTTTTCTTAATTTTCCTAAACGGAGACTTGGAGGGCCATGCATTGTATGATTCCATTTGTATGAAGTGTTCAGATGAAGCAAATCCACAGAGACAGAAAGCAGACTAGCAGTTGCCAGGGGCTGGGAGCTGGGGGGTGGGGAGAGCCTTCTCATGGGTACAGTGTTTCCTTTGTGGGTGATGAGAATCTCCCAAACTTATATGGCGTTGACGGTTGCACACGCTGTAAATACACTAGAAAGAACTGCATTGTATACTTTTAGAGGGGTGAATTCTATCTCAGTAACTATGTTTAAAAAAAAAAAAAGAACATAGGGTTCAAATCCCTGGAAGATATTTATAGCTGGAGGCTGTCAGCTGACCCTGCCCCTTACAGATGAGACACAAATTCTTTCTTGAAGGGGGGGATCCGATGGAGCATCCACGTGTCGGCCAGACCACGGGGCACTGACACAATGTTCACCAGCCCAGTCGTCCTTTCAGGACTGAACTGGTGTCCACACCGGCAGGCTTCACGGTTGACCAGCGTTGATCAGTGTTCCCGCTGTCAGGGGGGACCCCAAGGCAGGCAGGTGCTGGTGTGGCTGCAGGTGCTCTGAGCGCAAGAGAGAAGGCGCAGTGTGGCTTCTGGCCGGTTCACAGGGAAGACACGTTTCCAGGAACACACAGGAACTTCTCACACAGAAGAAGACCAGCTGGGTGGTGAGCCAGGCCCCCTCAAACACAGACACGGAGCTGAAGGACGACCAAGGGAAAGGCAGTGATGAGTGTAGGTGCCCAGTGGCCCCTGAGAACTGTTTTGGCCCCGCCCAGGTGATTGCCCTGCACTGAGGGCTGACTTGCTGATCTTGTGTGGGCACGAGAAATGCGGGGAGAGGGCAGTGTTGCCAGAGTTTGGACACCGGGCCTGCCTGGACCCGGGGAAAGCCAGAATTTTTAGAGTCCTCCTGTGTCCACACACGTCCAGTCTGAGAGCCACTGGTATAGCTGGTGCCCCGAGTTGGCAGAGACTGGCTAGTCCTGGAGTGTAGCTCTGGCTTGCTTTCCACGTGTCCACTGTCATTTTTTTGCCTTAAGCTCATCTGCCTTTCTCTTTGGGAAAAGTTTGCAGAACTTTCTGACTTCCAATGATGTGCATTTCATGATCATCTAGGAAGTGTCTGGGTGGCCATGTGCAGAGGAATTATTCTCTTTCTTCCCAGTGGTGATGGAGGCAGAAATTTTTCAAGGACTCTCAGATGGAGACCGATTATGCAGGAATTTGAACCTGGGGTCATTTTCCTTACACCGGACCGCTGCACTTTGCACAGCGCGTGCTGAACCGCCAGGCGTGCTCGTTAATTTCCCAGTTAATGACAGTCGTGGAGACTGTGCTTCCTGCCCGTGGAGAGATTTTAGACATGGGCAGTGTAGATTTGCCACTATCAATTATGCACAGTTTTAAACAAGAAATGGGCAGTGGGAGCCTTGTTTTCTTAAGGAGTGGGCAGCGGTCAGGGAGGGAACCCTGCAGCAGCTACCTGAGGGCAGGAGGCATGCTGCGCAGGGGTTTAAAATGAGGTTGAGACGTTTGGCCTTTTGTTTTCAAGTTGTACTCGTCAGAATAAAAAAGATACATAGTAAGAAATTTAAAACTCTGGCCAGGGCCTTTTCCGGTGTCCAGCATCGCATTCTGTGACCGGAATCAGCCTGCACCTGTGGCTGGGTGGACCCGGGGGCCGATCCCAGAGAGCTGACGGGGCGCCCCTGTGAGATGGAATAGGGCCTTCCACGGCATCACAGCTGGTTCCCTCACGTGCTAATGCACTCCTTCGCTGCACGTTTATTCAGCCCTCACCACATCCCTGCACGAAGGTTGCAGCACAGACAAGGCAGCCCAGCCCTTGTCCTCAGACAGCCCCTCCCGCAGTGTCCTCAGAGGTGTGGATTCTTCTGCAGCTGACCCAGTTCTTATTTTTTGTTTTTTTTGATAGTCTGTGCATAATTCACTTGTTCCCTCTAACCACTCTCTCCCAAGTCCTGCCATCCTCAGCTCCGCTCATCTTTCATTCCCATTAGAGTCCTCTAGCAGCCTGCCCATCCCTCACTGCCGTCCCCAAATGCAGTCACCTCTAGACACGACGCGGCCTCTCCCTGCCCTTGGACTAGGCGGAGGCCTTGTCTATAACAGTGGTTACTCCTGCTTTGTGCTATCCAATGGCCCCACTTGTTGTCGTCACATGAGGACTATTTTGCAACAGCTCTGATGTTGCCTCACCTCTCTGATGTGTCAGGGGCACACGTTTTAAAGGTGAGCAGACCATTCTACTGTACAGTGTCACTTTGCCCTTTGTCTTGGTGGCTCCCCTTTCTCTCTGATTCCCTGCTTCAGTGGCCGTCATTGCAAAGTCCCCCTTGAGAGAAGAGACCCCTTGATTATATCAAAGCTGGAGAGCCACTGCTGCCTACGCTCCAGCCCCGAAAAAGGGCTCCGCGGGGCAGAGTCTGAGTCTTGGTTTAAAGCGTGGATAGTGCCGCTGCCTTCCTTCCGGGCTTTGAAGGAACTGGGGAAGGAGGAGTCGTTTGAGCCTTTTTCAGGAAACTGTTTTCCTGGACCAGACTTTCCCAATTTGAATATCAAATTTGGAAACACAAGGTACTAAGGGGTCTATTTGTGCGTCCTCCTTCATGTCATTAGTTGTGTGTGTAATTCACACTTGTACGTAGTCTGGATGCAAATCCTTTATCAGATATAGATTTCATAGATATTTTCTCCCAGTCTATGGCATCTCTTTCATTTTCTTAAGGGCTTCTGAAGAGCAGAAGTTTTTAATGTTTAGATTTCTAATGAAATCTAATTTATCAATTTTAAAATCTATGTGTCATGATTTTGGTGTCCTATGTAGGAACTCTTTAACCCAAAGTCACAGAGATTTTCTTCCAGAAGTTTCACTGTTTCAGGTTTATATTTAGGTCCACGATCCATTTTGATTTAAAGTTTGTGTATGGTGTGAGGTATGGGTCAAGATTATTATTATTATTATCATTATTTGCTTATGGACGTCTAATTATTCTAGCAACACTGGGTGAAAAAACCATCTTTCTCCATTGAATTGTGTTGGTACCTTTGTTGAAACGTAATTGGTCATATTTGTATGAGTCAACTTCCAGACTCTTTAATCCATCGTGTCTAGCCTTTCACTAACACTCATACTGTCTTGACTACTGTGGCTTTGTAGTAAGCCTCGAAATCAGTTTGTTCTGCTTTTTCAACATGTTTTAGTGATTCTAATTCTTTTCCAGAAAAACGCTCCATATAAATTTGAGAATTAACTTGTGTGGAATCTTCAAAACACCTTCTTGTAATTTTGATTAGAATTGCATTGAATCTGCAGATCTAGTAGGATTGACATTTCAACACTATTGAGGCTCTGAGTCCATGAACATGGTATAGCTCCCCATAGGTATTTAAGTCTTTGATTTCTTTCACCAGTGTTTTGTAATTTTCATCAGACAGATCTTATACATATTTTGTTAGCTTTATATCTAAGTATTTCATTTTTATATTATAGTAAATGGTACTTAAAAATGTCCATTTCCAGTTGTTTATTGCTAGTGTCTTGAAAAGTTGGTTTATATTTTGTTTATTGATTTTGTAGTCTGTGAATTCACTAAACCTATTTATTAGTCATAGTGACCTTTTTGATGATTCTTTGTGGCTTTGAATTAGATGATCATGTCATCTGCAAATAACACAATTTTATTTCTTCCCTTTCCATTTGTATGCTTGCTATTTCCTTTTCTTGATGTACTGCACTATCCAGGACTTCCAGTAAGATGTTGAATAGGAGTTGTGAAAATGGACGTCCTTGCTGTGTTCCCAATCTTAAGGGGAAAGCATTCAGTCTTGATGTTAGCTGTAGTTTTTTGGTAAATACCTTTTATTAGACTGAGGAGGAAGTTACCTTCTATTTCTAGTTTGCTTAGAATATTTATCAGGAATTGATATAAAATTGTGTTAAATGCTTTCCTACATCTATTGAGATGATTATATCGTTTTCTTCTTTAGTCTAATATGGTTATATTGATTGATTTTCAAATATCGAACCAGATTTTCATTACTAGGCTAAACCCCATTTATTGTATTATTCTTTTTTTTTTTTTTTTTTTTTGCGGTACGCGGGCCTCTCACTGTTGTGGCCTCTCCCGTTGTGGAGCACAGGCTCCGGACGCGCAGGCTCAGCGGCCATGGCTCACGGGCCCAGCCGCTCCACGACATGTGGGATCCTCCCGGACCGGGGCACGAACCCGTGTCCCCTGCATTGGCAGGCAGACTCTCAACCACTGCGCCACCAGGGAAGCCCTGTATTATTCTTTTTATGTATTGCTGGTTTCAATTTGCTAATATTTTATTGAGTATTTTTGCATCTGTATTCATGAGGGATATTGGTCTATAGTTTTCTTGTAGTGTCTTTGTCTGGTTTTTGGTATGAGGGAAAGGCAGCCTAATAAATTAAGTTCTATTCTTTCCTTTTCTATTTTCTTAGTAGGTATAGCATTGGCCTTATAATTAGTGTAGAATTAGTACTATTATATGGTTCATATTTTTTGGTCCATCCATTTATTTGTATACATATGTATATTAAGAACCTCATTAAATTGTAAATTTATTCAAGGCTAGAAATCCACCCCTCCTCCTCTCTTCATCATAATGTCTATTAACCACACCATTGTGCTTATTTTTTATTGTGGTAAAATATTCATAACATAAAATTTAATATTTTAACCTTTTTTTTTTTTTTGGCCATGCCATATGGCATGTGAACTCTTTTTTTTTTTTTTTTTTTTTTTTTTGCGGTATGCGGGCCTCTCACTGTTGTGGCCTCCCCCGTTGCGGAGCACAGGCTCCGGACGCGCAGGCTCCGGACGCGCAGGCTCAGCGGCCATGGCTCACGGGCCCAGCCGCTCCGCGGCATATGGGATCCTCCCAGACCGGGGCACGAACCCGTATCCCCTGCATTGGCAGGCGGACTCTCAACCACTTGCGCCACCAGGGAGGCCCGGCATGTGAACTCTTAGTTCCCCGACCAGGAATCGAACCCATGCCCCCCTGCAGTGGAAGCCTGGAGTCTTAACCACTGAACCATCAGGGGAGTCCCCTATTTTAACTATCTTTAAGTGTACAGTTCAGTGGTACTATGTACATTCTCCTTGTGCAACCCTCACCACCATCCACCTCCAGCACTTTTCCATCTTCCCAAACTGAAACTCCATCTCCACTAAACAACAACTCCAAATTTCCCCTTCCCCCCAGCCCCTGGCTCCCATCATTCTTTTTTTTTTTTTTTTTGGCCAAGCTGCTTGGCTTTGCGGGATCTTAGTTTCCTCACCAGGGATCATACCTGGGTCCTCTGCAGTGAAAGCACTGAGTCCTAACCACTGGACCATCAGGAAATTCCCCCACCATTCTACTTTCTGTCTTTATGAATTTGTCTAATCTAGATACCTCATATAAGTGCCATCATACAATATTTGTCCTTTTGTGTCTGATTAGTTCACTTAGTGTAATGTCTTCAAGGTTCATCCATGTTGTAGCAGGTGTCAGGATTTCATTCCTTTTTAAGGCTGAATGATATTCCATTGTGAGTATATGTCACATTTTGTTTATCCAGTCATCTATTGATGGACATTTGGGTTATTTCTGCCTTTTGGCTGTTGTGAATAATGCTGCCGTGAACTTGGGTGTGCAAATATCTGTTCCAATTTCTGCTTTCCCTTATTTTGGGTATATATCAGAGGTGGAATAGCTGGATCACTTGTTGCACCATTTTACATTCCCACTAGCAATGCACAAGTGTTCCACTTTTTCCACAATCTCACCAGCCAGCACTTGTTATTTGCTGTTTTTAAAAATATTTATTTATTTATTTATTTGGCTGTGCCGGGTCTTAGTTTGCGGTGCACGGGACATTCATTGCCACATGCAGGATCTAGTTCCCTGACCAGGGATCGAACCCAGGCCCCCTGCCTCGGGAGCACGGTGTCTTAACCACTGGACCACCCAGGGAAGTCCCTTTGCTGTTTTTTTGATAATAACCATCCTGATGTGTGTGAAGTGGTATCTCACTGTAGTTACATCATGGTGCTTTGTATGGAGTTTTGCACAGAGTAGAGACTTATTGGTTGAGATCAAGAGGCTAATAAGGGCAGACCCCTGCCTCTGGACAGCACTGGACATCATATTTATTTAAAGCCAGTTCTTATATGTCATATCTCTCAATTGATCAAATCTATCCATGGGTCCAGAGAAAATTCTATCCCTCTGTCCTCAGTGAGTTTAGCTCTGGAGCAGGGGGTAGGCTTCAAGGCCTTTGAGGAGGAAGGCTTCCTTTGCTCCCCAGACAGAGCCCCAGGCAGTATGATCAGAGGGGTCATAATGGGGGTGGGTCAGGAGATCCCAGCTGTCATTCACTGTCTGTCATCAGTGCCCTGGGTGACAGAGTGTGAGCCCTCTCCTCTCTGGGACTCAGTTTCCCCATCTTGTACACTGAGCGATTGAATCAGAGCAGTGGTTCTCAAAGTTGGCTGCCTACAACAATCACTTGGGGAGCATTTAAAAGTCTCCACTCCCAGGCCTCACCTTGGGCCAATTATAGCAGAATCCCTAGGGGTGGGGCCCAGGCCTCAGTATTCTCCAAGCTCCCCTTCTGGTTCCAAGGTTTGGCCAAGGTGAGACCTGGGATAACAGCCATGCTTCCCATACCTGCCTGAGCATGAGAATCACCTGAGCTGCTGACTTACAAATACAGGTCTCCCAGCCCCTCCCCTGGAGGTTTTGGCTTGGTAGCTCCGGGAGGGCTGCCTGGAATGTTTTGTTTTGTTTTGTTTTTTAATAATTATTTTTTGAAGAATAGGTCATTTACAATACTGTGTTAGTTGCAGGTTGGAATCTGTGTTTTAGATAAACCCTCCGGATAATCCTCAACATCAGACAAATCTGGGAAACACAGGATCAGAGTGGCCCTCCTCCAACCTCGATGTACATATGCATCACTCTAGGTCTTCTTAAAACGCAGACTCTGGGCCTCCCTGGTGGCGCAGTGGTTGAGAGTCCGCCTGCCGATGCAGGGGACACGGGTTCGTGCCCCGGTCCCAGAGGATCCCACATGCCGCGGAGCGGCTGGGCCCGTGAGCCATGGCCGCTGAGCCTGCGCGTCCGGAGCCTGTGCTCCGCAACGGGAGAGGCCACAACAATGAGAGGCCCGCATACCGAAAAAAAAAAAACAAAAAAAAACGCAGACTCTGATTCAGTGGATGGGTGGTGGGGCTTAAGTCCCTAGCTGGTACTGATGCTGCTGGTCCAGGGACCCCACTTTGAGTAGCGAGGGATTAGAGGTACCTTCCAGCTCCCTCCTGAGGCAGCCACCAGCCTGAAATTCTGCAAACCCCAAGGCAGGGGTAGCTGCCTGCCCTGGTGACCCCAAGCACATATACCAGGGGTGTCTCTGCCCGGTGCGCCCTGCTTTGAGTATTCTTTGCTTTCACATTCTGTCTTTCCTGGCTGTTATTGTACATGAGTAGCATGATACCCAAAACCGGCAGGTGGGGCACGCACAGGGCAGCAGAGCTGAGTGGGCTCCCCGCTCTCCCCACCACCTGGCTGTGGCACCAGGTCGCCGTGAGCCTGGCTAATCAGAAGCTTCCAGCATGGAAGCACAGCTCCTCCCCAGCGAGGCTTTTCCCAGCGACGTGTTTCAAGTACCAATTTGGTGTCCTTGCGCTTCTGATCTCGCCAGCCTTTCACAAGCCATTCCCTTGAATGACGACAAGCGATCTTGATATGCTGGGTTAAAAATCTTTCAATGGGGGCTCCTTTGTTTATGAAGCAGCATCCATTATCACGGATTTCCAAACTGGCTCCTTTTCTACTGGCGTCGGCATCCGGAGCGGCACCGTCAGCCGCCAGCTGCGGTGACAGCCACGTTTTGGTGTTGCTGTTGGGCCTCTCAAGTTCTGGGGGTGCGAGGGGGGGCAGGCGTGTTTGGAGTGTAAGAGATGAAAGCACATTGAAACATCTGTGCTCCCCGTGTTCAGACGCTCCTGATCTCGCATGTTTTATTTGGTGGCTGTTATTTTGAGGCATGTGGGGAATGGAGATCATTGTCGAGAATGCGTGCTGGGGAAGAGGTGGATTTTCATGGCTCCCGCCCACACCCCAGGCTGTGCTCACTTCGTGGAGGGGAGACTGCAGCTTTCATCAGCTAGAGCGAGGGGCTTCTTGGCAACTGGGCAGAAGTGAACCTCAGCAAACAGTGTGGGCAAAAAGAGAGAACGAGAAGAAAGTCAGTGGGAGACGCTAGTCTTTTTTAAAATTTTTGGCTGCGTTGGGTCTTCATTGCTGCGCACCGGCTTTTTCTAGTTGCGGCCAGCGAGGGCTTCTCATTGCTGTGGCCTCTCTTGTTGCGGAGCACGGGCTGTAGGCGTGCGGCCTTCAGTAGTTGTGGCTCACAGGCTCTAGAGCGCAGGCTCAGTAGTTGTGGCTCACGGGCTTAGTTGCTCCACAGCATGTGGGATCTTCCCGGGCCAGGGCTTGAACCCATGTCCCCTGCATTGGCAGGTGGATTCTTAACCACTGCGCCACCAGGGAAGCCCAGGAGACGCTGGTTTTGAAGGAGAGCATTTGGCTCACGTTTCACTTTTTTTTTTTAATTTACACATTTTCCAGAAGCAGGTGTGGAGAGACTAGATGTAGTAGATGGCCTTTGGAGAACAACTGCAGGAAACCCAGCTCAAACTGGTTTATGCAAAAGAGATTTATGTATTCATGTCAGGGAAACATTGAGGGGTGTTGGCTTCAGGTACAGCTTGATCCAGGACCCCAAACAGTGTCTCTCGCCATCTCTCTGCTCTCTCAGGGTGGGCTTTATTCTCAGGTAGGCTGTCTCTGGGTGCAGGCCCCAGGCAACCCCAGGCTCCCATGCCAACAGCTTAGAAGCCCCAGAAAAAGTGAAGCTCCTTTCTCTCTGGCAAGCCTTGGGGCAGCCTCTCATTGGCCTGGCTTGGATCAGTCTGCACCCTGACCCAACTTCTGTGGCCAGGAGGAGCTGGCACTCAAATTGGCCACACCTGGGCCTCCCTCATGCCCAGCCTCACAGCCCGGGGATGAGGTAACTCCAAACAAGTCACAGGGATAAGTGGGCGTTGGGGTGGCTCCCCAGAGGGGCTCAGGAAAATCGCCGGGAAGCAGTGAGTGTGAGGACACAGTGTGGCATCTGGGGTGGCCCAGCTCTGCCACCTCGTCACGTCGGCCGTGGCCACATCCTTCACTGTCCTGTGAAACTCAGACCAGTGACCCCTGACCCTTTTTAAGAACCAGGACCCTTTTGAGACTCTGTCATGAAACATGGATCTATCCCCTCCCCCAAATCACACATACTCCATAGTTTGTGTGTAATTTCCAGGGGTCACAGGACCTTCAAGAGTGCCTGGCCCAGGTGTTCTCCAAGGCAGCGGGTTCCAGGCACTGGGTGGTGGGGAGGGGGGAATACTGGGCGCCCTCCAATGTCTGCTGCATCAGCATTTCTGGGCCAGGCTGTTGGCATCCAGCAGAGTCACCGTCTCCCAAGGGGATTCTGATGCACCTGGTCCCTGGGAATTAGGGAAACGCTGATCCCTTCCAACCCTGGAATTTAGCATCATTCTCAGCTCTACCAGTTGGTTGAGTTTTTTGGCTGGGATGGAGGAAAGTCAGTCAGGAGGCAGAGAGAGTATATAAATAGAGCACTAGAGTGGTGTACCACCTGTTCACGTATTCCTGCCTTTCCTGAGTGCTTCCCGGGTGTCAGGACACTGGCTGGGAGCTGGGCATTGCTCTGGCCCTAGGGGTGGCACCTGGGCCCAAGAGGCTGGTCCAGGGCCCATGGGAACCAATGTGCCACTGGACCCACTAAAGCTTGGCCTCTTGGCGACCTGATCAACACATCTGGTGAATTCCTGGGATGCCGGTGAAGGCTTCTTGTTCACTAACTTAGGAGGAGAAAGAGGATCCACCCTAAAAAGACTCCCACCCAATTGTGAAGGCGGGAAATCGCTGAGTACGTTTTTCTCACACTTAGAGGTGCTTTCCGCCTGAATTTACTTACTCGGAAGTGACATGAACAAGGTGTTGGGTGCACAGTGAGGCTGTCACCGCTACTGCTGTCACGGATGTTGTCCCCAGTGGAAGTGGCATCAGTCATGGGACGCTGATGTCCGAGATGACAACTCTGTTAAATGTCCTGTCTCAGTCCCATACGATGGGCTGGTAAACACAGGTCCTCACTGCAGAGCCTGGCACACAGCAGGCACTCAGTAAACATAGGCATGAATTAATTAAAGGAATGAATAAACAGTAAGTGAGCCATAGAATATTCCAGAACTTATTTTTTTAAAAACAAACTGAGATGGCTTGACGCCAGGAGACAGGCCCTGGATTAGATCTGTGGGGAAGAACCAGAACACTTGGTCCTTCACCCCGACCCGCTTCCCCCAGCGGGACCCCAGCCAGAGCGCTGGCACCTCCCACCGGTTCCATCTGCCTCCCGACTGACACGGGGCCGTGATGCTTTGTGGTGGGGCGTGTCCTACACAGACTGAGATGTGAGCAGTACCCCTGGCCTCCACCCACTAGAGACCAGTAGCACTCCCCCCGCCCCCAGTCGTGACAGCCACAAACATGGCCAACTAGCTTCTCAGGGCAAAATCAGCCCTGATTGAGAACCTCTCTCCTCAGGTTTTATATAAAGAAAGGCTTCCCAAGGACAGATATCATATTGTATCTCTTGTATGTGGAGTCTAAAAAAAAATGGTACAAATGAACTTATTTATAAAACAGAAATACAGTTACAGATGTAGGAAACAAACTTATGGTTACCAGCAGGAAAAGGAGGGGAGGCACAAACTGGGAGATTGGGATTGACATACACACACTACTCTATATAAAATAAATAATCAACAAGGACCTACCGTCTAGCACAGGGAACTCTTCTCAGTACTCTGTAATGACCTATATGGGAAAAGAATCTAAAAAAGAATAGATATATGTATAACTGATTCACTTTGCTGTACAGCAGAAAGTAACACAACACTGTAAATCAACTAGACTCCAATAAAAATTAAAAAGGAAAAAGAAAGAAAGACTTCCGCCGCCAAAGAGGGAGGGCATTAAACCATTAGAACTAGGGGTTCAGGAGATGGATTCTCAGGCAGGCCCAGTGGGAGTCCTGAGTTATCAGAAGTGAGGGCTGTGTCTTTTCTGCTGGGACTATTGATTTTGAGGGTCCTGCTCCCTTGGGTCCAGGACTCCTCTGTGAAAGAGAAAGTGAGGAAGCTAAGGACCAGCAGCCCTGCCTCTCTAAGCGGGGCGCAGGCAGCCAGGGAGCCTGGACCCTCGGGAAGGGACTCCAGTAAGAAACGTGATTCAATCACTACACTGGCTGCCGTGTCTGAGCGCCCAGGACGCATAAGCCCTGCACTAAGCTTGGCACCTGCTTCTTTTCCTTACATCTTCAACACCAGCAACTATCACTGGACCCATTTTGCTGGTGAGGAAACTGAGTCTGAGAGAGGTTGTGTTTGTGGCCCAAGGTCACCCAGCAGGTCCATGGTGGAGGTGAGATTCTAACCCAAGTCTGTGTGACTCCAGAGAACACGCTGTCCTGCCACAAGGATGGGGTGTCTGCTCCCCGAAGCTCACCTGAGTGAAGAGTCCCCCCAGGGTCCCCTCAACCCCCGAGAGTGAGGGGCGCTGGGTGCCGTCCCTGAATCAGGGTGCGGAGAGCTTCCACGGCAGGGAGGCCGCACCTGCATCTTTCCCTGGTGACCGTCCAGAGCCTGATACCCTGAGCCCTGAGTGATGGCCACCGAGGCTCCACCCACTCTCGGGGGCTGATGCCCACCCTGGTCTCGGACGAGTCCAGCCTGCAGTTCCCTCCAGCTGACCATGGTGCTTGTTCTTCCTCGTAGGGTGTTTTTCCTGAATGTGCCATTTGATTCCATCATTGAGCGGCTGACCCTGAGAAGAACCGACCCTGTCACAGGAGAAAGGTTTGTGCCAGCCTCCCAGTGGGCAGCCCTCTGAGGGCTCCAGGGGCCACGCCCCACCAGGGACCCCCTCTCCCCATGTAGCTGACCGATGCCAGGGCGGGGCTGCTCCAGGGATGACGCCAGTGACGACTGACAGAAGACTCTAGAAAGGGGGTTCCCCCAGCTAGCTCCTCCGCGCTTTCTGTCGACCCTCTTTTCCTGGAAGAGCAGCAAGAAAATTAATGTCCGGGGCTCTACAGCAGTTGTTGAAATGTTTGCCGGCCCTGTCCTGGGCTCGGCTCTGACCCCAGCGTGTGAAATGGCGCTCCAGGCCTCTGCTGTCACCACAGTACGTCCCAGATGTGGTTGCTGTACAGACGCGTCCCCTCGGGAACCAGTTCACCTTCGAGCCCTCCCACAGCTATGGGGGTAAATCCTGAGTTTTATTCTGCATCGGACCAAGTACAATCACTGCGTTGGTGTTGAAATACAATTTATAGTCTCTGCGATTGCAAAGAGATAGAAGCTTCCATCTTCCCAGTAATCAAGGCCCTGTTTCTTGGTCACCAGACCACGTTTCTCAGTAGGGAGTGAGGAGGGGCACGACGGAAATACCAGGATTGTCCTAAACTATAGGTCTGATCTGTCGCCTTGCTGCTGGGGGACATCTTTTCACTGACCTGTGTCAAGTACAATGACCTTCACGCTGCCATGCCCCTGGGGTCTCTCCAGCAGTGACGGTGGCCCTTCCTGGCATCTCTGCTCACACTTGGTGTTATAATGTCCCATCCCCCATTGGACTGTGAGCTCCATAAGGCCAGAGGCAACTGCCTTGCCTGCCACTGCATTGTCAATAGCAAATGTGTGCCAGGCATACATAGCAGCTGATAAATATTGTTTGGAATGAAGAAGAGAAGAAAGAAGAAAGGAAGGGAATGAAAGAAAGAAAGGGGTCTGGCCCTCGGTATATTACTCTATTCTGTCCTATTATTGATCTGCATTCTTCTCTCCTGGGCAGGGCCTATGCTTTGGGTCTCTCTGCGGCTCCCGGGCCCGGCTGAGGGTGTGCACACAGCTGGTGCAGAGTGAATGTTTGGTGGCGGTGGTGATGTGACCCGCTTGCTCGGCAGTAGGACAGAGGGCCCCTTTCTGCCCTGTCCTCTGAGCTGGACCAGGGGTCACCTGCTTCCCCTCCTCTCGCAGGTCCCACCTCATCTACAAGCCGCCTGCGACCATGGAAATACAGGCCCGTCTCCTGCAGAGCCCAAAGGATTCTGAAGAGCAGGTCAGGCTCAGAATGGAGCTGTTCTACAGGAATTCCGCTGAGCTGCACGAGTTCTACGGGCAGGCCATCACCGTCAACGGGGACCAGGACCCGTACACGGTCTTTGAATACATAGAGAGTGGGATCGTTAATCCCCTGCCCAAGAAAGTTCCCTGATGGGTTAAGAGCAGAGAAGCATCCCCGAGGGAAACAAAGTTAATCCTTCTCCCCCGACCTTCTGGAAACTCAGCCAAGCCAATAAAGAGTGCTGAGTGCAGTCTCCTGTGTCCTGAAGGTGAGGTGGCCGGAAGGTTGCCTCGTCTGGGGGTCTGGGGGCACAGGACAGGCAAAGTCCAGGAAAGCAGTCAAGTAGAGCGCTGCGGACCAGGTCAGACCTGGGATGCGGTGTGGCTCCAGCATCAATGTGCTGTGCACCCTGGGATTGTCACCCGATCCTCGGAGCCCCTCGTTTCTCACAACTAAAATGGGGTAATAACAGTCCCTGCCTCACGGGGTTGCTTTGGGACTAAACGGGATGATGCTGGTAAAGCGCTCAGCACAGAGCCTGGCACGTGCTGTGCTCTCAGTAAATGCAGTTTTACCAAAGCCGCTGTCCCTACAGCAGCCTGTCCGGTAGAACTCTCTGGAATGAGGGGCATGCTCTCTGACCGTCCAACACGGCACGAGCTGCAGGTGGCTGCCGAGCCCAGGGAACATGGCCACTGCAACTGAGAAGACGTTTTTAAAATTGTCAAAAAAAAATTGTCCTTAATTTTCACTGATTTAAATGTAAATGGGGACTTCCCTGGTGGTCCAGTGGTTAAGACTCCGTGCTTCCAATCCAGGGGGCCTGGGTTCAAGCCCTGCCTGGGGAACTAAGTTCCCACATGCCAAGCGGTGCGGCCAAAAAAAAAAATTAAATATTTCCTTGGTAATTGAAATTGATCTGTGGGAAAAATAAATTTGCTTAAAAAAAAAATGTAGGGACTTCCCTGGTGGCTCAGTGATTAAGAATCCGCCTGCCAATGCAGGGGACACGGGTTCGAGCCCTGGTCTGGGAAGATTCCCACATGCCACAGAGCTACTAATCCCTCGCACCACAACTACTGAGCCTGTGCTCTAGAGCCTACGAGCCACAACTACTGAGCCCGCACGCCTAGAGCCCGTGCTCCGCAACAAGAGAAGCCACTGCAGTGAGAAGCCCGCTCACTGCAACGAAGACCCGACGCAGCCAAAAATAAATAAATAAAATAAATAAGTTAATATAAAAGAAAAAAATGTAAATGGCCACATGTGTTGAGTGGTTGCCATGTCAGGGCAGCTCTAGACACACGTAGCTGTTTCTTGAGACTTGCTGGAGCCCCTCGGAAGGCCTGCCTTCACCTCCCACTGAAATAGCCCCTCTGGGTCCCCCAGAGCCCACAGCACCAGGAGGAGACCCTGGAGGGACAGGACAGTGACATCTTAGGCTGACAGAGCTCTTGATCCTCTTTCATGAGCCCCCTCCCCCCACCCAGTTATTTTTTTTTTTTACCTCATTAGAAAGATACTTGGGTGATTCCCTCCATCGACAGGACACTAAAGCCGCAGAGGGTAAGTGACTTGCCTGAGGTCACCGGGATCCGTGGCACACCTGAACCCAGTGTTCTGGTGCTCTCTGCCTGCGGGCCTCAGCAGGCCAGGCCAGCCTGGGCCCAAGACTCCAGCCTCTGGGATCTGGGCAGCTCAGGGACTCCAGGCCTAATGGCTAAAGCCCCTTCCAGCCTGGAGCAGCCCAGAGTTCCTCCAGCAAAGGTCTGACCCTGGCGCTGGCCACAGTAGCCAGTGACGTGCCAGCCGGCAGCTGGGGTCCTTGGAGCCAGGCCTCCGGGCCTGCCCTCCTGCCTCTGCCCCGTCACCTCAGACTGGGCCCTGGGCCTGCCCTAGCACCCCCGGGGCTGGGCCCTCTCTCCAGAGGCAGCATCCTGGCCTCTGCACCTCCCCCTGCCTCGTGGCTCAGCCGCCCGACTCTCTCTCTCCTCACCCTACGCAGGAAACTCCATCAGGGCCTCCCCTGCCCAGGCCCCACTTCCCCCCAACCCCTCCAGGGAAAACAGCAACTACCCTGAAAGTCCCCTGACAATGGGCTCCTGCCCATTAAGCCTCCTCAGGCCCTGGGAGGCCCCGGAGAAGTCCCAGGTACAGACCTCAGGGCCAGGTTGCTGTGATGAAACTCTGCCCACTTGTACCCGGCACCCCCCGATTGCAGGAGACAAAAGCAGGGAGGTGGCAACACAAGCCTGCCTACCCCTCGGCGTGTCATTCCGGGTCCCAGAGAATGTGGTCTCACTTTACTCGGCGGAATACCATTTGGATGTAGATCTTTAGCCAAGGACATCATCCAGCGCTCATTTACTGAGTTCACACAGCAAGGCTTACTTTGTGGGCGACCTCCTCTCTGGACTGCCCACACCTTTACCCCTCCTCTCCCTCCACCTGCCCCACCCCGTTAGAGCAGCTGTGCTAGCTCTGTGCCCCCTCTGTGAGGCAAGTGATGTCCCCGCCAAGCATGTAGGTCCCCACGCTGCTGTGTGACCTTGGGCAAGTTGCCTCACCCCTCTGGATCCTTGTAAAATGAGAACAAGTAGTCACTGCCTCCTGGGCAATACTAAGCTCGTATTGTGGGATGAAGTGATGAATACATACACCAAGGCTGAAAATAGGGCACATAGTACATGCTCAATAAATGCAGCCCTTCTCAATCACCTTCTCACAGCTCCCCTTGAGGTCAGTGCTGTTTTTATCCCTAGATGAGGAAACGGGGGCTCAGAGGAGTCAAATAACTTGTGAAAGGCTGTGCGTGGTAAGTGGCAACAGGGGTCGGGACCTGAGTCACTCGCTGGTCCCAGAACTCCACATGATGACCGGCGCAGCACCTGCTTCTCCCTCTGTCGCCGTCGGGGTTGCCAAGGGCCCTGCCTTTACCCCGGAGGAGCTCGTCCCCGCTGTGTCCCAGCGTCCCGAAGCCCCTGGCATCCTGGATGCCCCGCGGCGGGGCCTTCGTTGGGCCCCGCGGCGGGGCCTCGGTTGGGCTCCGCGCCGCCCAGGACGCGGGGACGGCGCGGGCCTCATTGAGATGTGCTCCGGCGCGCGGTCCCGGGCGCGCCCTTCGGGAGTGCGGTGGCCCTGCCGCGCCGCCGGGTTGGCCCAACACGCTCCCGCTCTGTAGATAGCTCCCCCGGAAACGACGAGCAAATGGTATTCATCGCACCCCCGCGACGCACAGCCCCTCCCGCTGCTTTGCATAGCAAAGCTTCCCCGCTCCGGGCTCGCAGGCGGCCGGGACAAATTAGGCTCTTCTAATTGGAGCCCTCAGCTCCAGGTCGCGGCCTCATTGGGAGGCCTGGCTGGAGTGTATTAGCATCCGGTTCCAGCCGCAGTGATGCGGGCTGGGGGCTTCCTGGCCCAGGAGAGGCAGAGTCCGTGGCTGGAGGGCAAATGTGTTAATTTCCAGACCAGCTGCTGTGCTTGAAGTTAGCCACTGAGGTCTGATTAAGGTAACTTGTAGAACAATCGTTGATGCTGTTATCATGAAAGCAGCTCCCTCGTTCATTTCCAGCCTCTTTTCATCATGTTGTCACCACAGACGCTTTTCCCACCCGACACCCTGGCTCACGTCTGTGTTTGTTCGGCCCCGTCCCTTCCCTGCTCCCCACCAGTGGGAAATCCAGATGGTACAGAGGCTCCTCTGGGGTGTCTGCCCGTCCCCACCCCGCAGCCTCCACAGGTGTTTCTCCTGCGGGACCTACACCTGACTGCTGCTGCTGAGACCAGGGTTACACCTGTACTCTGAGCTGGCCAATCAGCTCCTCTCTCCCAGGAACTTGAAAAGAGAACTGAGGGCAGCTGGTCACTCTCCTTATGGCTTGGAGGAAGGAGAGGATGTCGGGGTCTGTCTGGCCTGTGCGTAGGAGAGCCGTGCACGTTTGTGTGGAGGAACCCAGAGAGAACCAGACACGTGTCCGCCCCGTTCATTCAACAGGTATTTACTGACTGCCTACTGTGCCGGGCACTGGGGATGGAACAGAGGAAAAAAGGGACAAAATCTATGCCCTTATGAGGCTTACGTTTTACAAAGAAGATGACAGAAACGAGAGAGAAAAAGAGACCACCTAATTTCTGAGGGTTCCTGAGACCCACCTCTGACCCTGGGGCCCATGAAACAGCCCTGCACCCTCCCAGCCAGCTCCGCTTTTTTGTCTAGAGGGTCAGGCAACGTTCCAGGGCACAGGGGCATGGTTAGGACTCGTCTGGAGGTGTGCCCAGGGCTAGGGGAGTAGGTGACAGGGAATTTAAATGTGGCCAGGACTCACGGGAGACCCCCTAGGGCAGGTGAAGGTGGCCTGGGGGCTGACTTCTGAGCCACAGGAGAGTTCAGAGGCATGAGAAAAAGTGACCTATTGGGCTTCCCTGGTGGCGCAGTGGTTGAGAGTCCGCCTGCCGATGCGGGGGATACGGGTTCGTGCCCCGGTCCGGGAAGATCCCACATGCCGCGGAGCGGCTGGGCCCGTGAGCCATGGCCGCTGAGCCTGCGCGTCCGGAGCCTGTGCTCCGCAGCAGGAGAGGCCACAACAGTGAGAGGCCCGCGAACCGAAAAAAAAAAAAAATTTATAATTATATTTCAATTTTTTAATGGAAGCATATTTCATGATCAACTAATAGGTCACTTTTTTGTGTGTGTGTGTGTTACGTGGGCCTCTCACTGTTGTGGCCTCTCCCATTGCGGAGCACAGGCTCCGGACGCGCAGGCTCAGCGGCCATGGCTCACGGGCCCAGCCGCTCCGCGGCATGTGGGATCTTCCCGGACCGGGGCACGAACCCGCGTCCCCTGCCTCGGCAGGCGGACTCTCAACCACTACACCACCAGGGAAGCCCTATAAATATTTTTTATTATTAAAATGTTACTTATAAAAACCTCAATACCTCTGAAGCCCATCGCTTAGGAAGTGAAGCTCCCATCCTTGCCACGATAAAACCCTCCCTTATTTGTCATTCACTAGAGATAACCAAATTTAAAAGTTTGAAGGGATGAATGGATGGATGCATGGACAGATGGATGGACGGATGGGTGGATAGATAGGTGGGTGTGAGTACACCAATGGGACTGTATTGTATATACTGCCCTGTTACCTACTTTTGTAAAGAATTGTGGTAAGAACACCTAACACGAGGTCTACCCTCTTACATGTTTCAGTGTACCGTATAGTGTTAATTGCAGGCTCATTGCTGTAAGCAGCTCTACGGGATTTATTCATGTCACATAACTAAAGCTCTATACCTAGGGAACAGCAGCCCTGCAGTCACCCCACCTCCACCAGCCCCTGGCAACCACCAGGCTTCTCTCTGCTTCTATGAGCTTTGACTATTTCACTTTTTTTTTTTTGGCCACGCTGAGCAGCTTGCAGGATCTCAGTTCCCCGATCAGGGATTGAACCCAGGCCACAGCAATGAAGGCCCAGAATCCTAACCCCCGGACCACCATGGGACACCTGAGTTTGACTATTTCAGTTCCTGCATATAAGTGAAATCATGCAGTGTTTGTCCTCCGTAACTGGTTGATTTCACTGAGCATAATGTCCTCGAAGTACACCCATGTTGTCACATAAGGCACCTTTCCTTAGCAAAACAGTTTCCTGATTTTTTTTTTTCCACCAGCAATCCAGGGCCATCAAATAAGCTACTGACCTACCAATCTGGTCATTCCTTCCCCAAGGCAAGAGGGCTGAGCTCTGCTCACAGCCGTCACTTCTGGTCAACTGTAGGCTGGTTTTTAGTGATACCCATGTGGTGAAGTCCAGTTTTTCCTGTTAAGCTCTTGTTGCCTTTGCAAATCTTTTCCACCTGATCCCTGGTGGAGGTTGGAATGACAACCCTGACATGTAATTTACATGTAAATAGCCAGTGGATCACTAACTGAGCTGCTCTCAGAACCAGCGGGCCCTCCACTGATCTCCAGGCAGAGAGGAAGAACAAACAGCGACCTGCTCACAGGCCCAGGTATGAGGTGCTGTGCGTTGAACCTGCTGCCTGGGATTTATGGGGAGGTTGAAACGCACATGTGCCAGCATTAGGGTGTCATTCACAGCGATAACTTTATGTGCTCTTTACAAAACCACGAGAGCTTGGAGGTCATCGTGTGTGATGGAGGAAGATGCATGAATATAAACTTCCTAGCCATATCAACTTTATTGAGATATAATTCCCATATTGTAGAATTCATCCATTTAAAGTATATAACTTAACTGTTTTTTAGTGTATTCACACAGTCGCGCAACCATTCTTACTAATTTTAGAACACTTTGTTACCCCCTAAAGACCCCCCGTACCCATTACCATCACTCCCCATCCCCCCCCGACGTCTAGCTGTTAGCAACCAGTAATCTACTGTCTGTCTCTCCGGGTTTGCCTACTCTGGTCATTGCATATAATTGGAATCTTACGATATGTGGCCTTCTGTGACTGTCTTCTTGCACTTAGCATAAGATTTTCAGGTCCATCCATGTTGTAGGATATCAGTACTTCTTTCCTTTTTACTGAGGAACAATAATATTCCATTGTAGGGATGTCCCATGTTTTATTTATCCATTCATCAGCTGATGGGCATTTGTGAGTTGTTTTTACTCTTCAGCTGTTATGGAAAACACTGCTGTGAACATTAGTGAACAAGTTTTTGTGTGGACACTGTAAGGTCGGATCTTAACAAACGGCATCGCGAAACAGAGGAAAGCTTCAAGTGAGCTTTATTAGGGGGCGCTCCCGGGCGAGGTTCGTTGGTCCGAGAGAAAGGGGCCAGAGAAGTCGCACCCGGGCGAGGGCTGGGCAAGATTTTATAGGGGAAGAAGGGAACGGGGTGTGGTGCATCTGGGAGGGCGCAGGGTATTCCTTATCTGGTGGTCTCTTCGGGTGTCGTGGCACTATCTGGTGCCGGTTACATCAGTCTTGGGACCGCTAGTCCCGCCCCTCGAAAGGCGGGAAGCCTGGGCCGGGTGAAAGGTCCCCAGGTCAGTTCCTGTAACTGGGTGGTCCGGAATGCCTCCAGGTCAGTTTCTGGAACTGGGTGGTCTGGAGAGTTTCGGTCTGATGCAACCTGTGAATCTGATTGCGTTCCCCTGCCTCGGGCCAGTTGGCCTTACAGACACATGTTTTAATTTCTTTAGGTGGATACCCAGGAGTGGAATTGCTGGGTCATATGGTAAGTCTGTGTTTAACCTTTTGAAGAACTGCTGGATTGTTTTCTGCACCTTTTTACATCTCCGTCAGCAGTGTCTGAAGGCTCCAATTTCTCTCTATTCTATTGCCAGCGCTTGTTATTATCTGTCTTTATAACCATCCCAGTGTGTGTGAAGTGGTATCTCATGGTGGTTTTAATTTGCATTTCCCTGACGGCTGATGAAATTGAGCATCTTTTCATGTGCTTCTTGGCCATTTGTATGTCTCCATTTGAGAAGTGTCTATTCAGGCCTTCTGCCCATTTGAAAATTGAGTTTTTCATCTTTTTATTATTGAGCTATGAGTTCTTATGTAGCCTAGATACAAGTCCCTTATCAGGCATATGATTTGCAAATATTGTCTCCCATTCTGTGGGTTGTCTTTTCACTTTCTTGATGGTATTGTTTGTAGTGCAAAAGTTTTAAATTTTGATGGAGTCCAATTTATCTATTTTTTTCTTTTGTCACTTGTGGTTTTGGTCTCACACCTAAGAAGACTTTGCCTAATCCAAAGTACATACAGTTACTCCTATATTTTCTCCTCTAAGAGTTTCTTAGTTTTAGCTCTTACGTTTAAGTGTATAGTCCATTGTGAGTTCATTTCTCTATATGGTGTGAGGATGGGGTCCAACTTCATTCTTCTACATGTAGATATTTTAGCCACTTTGAAGAATGTAATTTTGTATTCAAGCAGCCTTCTGGGAGAGGCACTCTCTCAGTATGTGAAAAGCATCTGGAACACTTGCTAAAATGAAAATCCTGGGCTCCATCCCTGGAGATTCTGATTCAGCAAGTTCAGGGTGGGGCCTGGGGGGCTGTTTTTCTAGCAAACATCCTATTATTGATCTGTGTCTGTGGACCTGAACTCTGGGGATCACTGCATGGTTTTTGTGGAGGATCCTTGTGGTCAGAACATGGAAATTCAAAAGTAACTGGAGACATCCATCCCTGGCAACGTGGCAGATTAGATATCCTGGTGACCATTCTTAAAACAAACCCCTACGGGTTCTGAATGAAGTATGAAAAAAACCTCTAAAATTATAACTGAGCTGGCAAGAAAAAATAAAAAATATACAGAGACCAAAAATGATAAGAACGTACAAATCCAGAGACAGGGGAGAGCTGACCCCAGAGCAGCCCGGGAAGTATCTGCTGACCCCTAGTGGCCCAGGGCTTCAGCTGAAATGGTCTTTGCATGGAGACTGGGGGAAAAACGCAGAGTCCCTACAGGTAGAAATAGAGCGGGGGAAGAAACATCAGCAATACGTTTAATTAAACAGGATTGCTGTCCAGAATATGCAAAGAACACCTCAATATTACCAAAGTACAAGCAACCAACTAGAAAAGTGAAAACAGACATGACCAGATATTTCACAGAAGGAAACATGAATGATCCGTTAACTACAGTAGATGGAAAATGCTTAACCTCGTTAGTAATCAGAGAAATGCAGATTAGGGTCACGGTGAGAACTGCCTGCACACCCACCACCAGCGTTTGACAAGACATCACTAAGTGTTGGAGGGAAGTTGGAGAAACTGGAATTCTCCTGCAGTGCTGGTGGGGGGGAGCATTGGGTTTTAACCATTTGGAAAACCGTGAAGCAATCATCTACTAATGCTACACGTGTCTGCCCCTCGACCTGGCAATTCCTCTCCTAGTACTGCCAAGAGAAATGTGTGCACATGTACACAAACGTGTTAATAGCAGTTGTGTTTGTATTAGCCCTAAACTGGAAACAACGTGTTCACGAATCGTGGCACATTCATATAATTAAATGTTCCATGACAATGAAACAAACTCCTGACAAATACCCAATATGAGTGAGTCTCACAGCCAGACCCAGAAGACTCTATGTATGATTCGATTTAGATGAAGTTCAAGAACAGATGAAACGAATCACTGTTAATAGAAATCAGAAATAATTGTCACCTCTGAGCAGACCATTGCATGAGGAGGGGCACAAGGAACGTTTTGGGGGCTGTCAACGTTCTCTATCAGTCTGGGTAGTAGTTACGCTCAAATCTTAAGCCATACACTTAATCGGGTATATTATAAGTTCATTTAAAAGCTGAATGCATTTGAGAGAGGCTTAAATAGCAGCACACACACGTGACTGAAGAGAAAACTATGAAGCAGGCATTTTACAGAAGGAAACATGAATAGCCAACTACATACATGAAAAAGGCTCGAACTTTTTAGTAACCAGGGATATGCATACTGTACTGGGATAGTGTTACCTTCCCCCAGACTGGCAGTAATTTAACTGGCAGCTCCTAATGTTGAAAGAATGTGAAGCAGTGGGAGCCCATACAGACTGCCGGCAGAGGTGGGAAGGTTACCGGCTTTGGAAAGATCAGGGTCACCCGGTGAAGCAAAGCTGCGGTGCGTGTGGACCGGCAGCAATGCGAGGCTGCAGGTGAGTTAACAAGTGCAGTAGCATCACCTGAGGACCTCGTGCAGCCTGGAGGTTCTAAGAGCCTCCCTCCTGCTGCCCGACAGATGCTTGCCTTCTTGGGTACAGCCAGGCGTGGGCACACTCTGAAAACAGTCTCGCATTATCAGGCACACATATCTTGCTACCAGCCTGAGTATGAAGCTGAAATGCAAAGAAGGGCAGAGCTGAGAGAATCAGAGAATTGGGGACTCAGACCTGGGGCTGGGTGGAGTCACCCCTGACACCTGGCCTCCCCTGGGTGTCCCGGGAGACTCTTGGAGGCACCTGTCTTGAAAGATCACCCCACTCTTCCAACACTGGTACGTGTCCCCCGTGAGAATCCTGAGCAGGGGCCCCGGGGGGCAGATGGTATGGTCTCTTGTCAAACAGTCAGCTGGAGGACAGTTCCCCGTGACATTGTCAAAGCTTCCGTGATCTCGCCCTAACTTCCTTTGCTTGTTTTAAGGAGAAAGTAGGGAAAGGGAGAGAAAGAACCTGAAAATGGAAGTACAGCCAAGTATGGCCTTAGCCATGGTGGTGGTCTGGCTGCTGTCCTGGCAAGGACAGGCTCCTTCCCATTAACTGCAGAGAGAGGACCTAGGACTTCTGTGCTTCTCCCTTCCTTTCAGAAGCTATTTAATCATGTCTGGGGAGCATGGTTTATAGGGTGAATCACTGTTCCAGTTTCCACGGGACTGAAGGAACTGCGGGACTTTCAGCTTTAAAACCGGGCCAGTCTTGGGCAAACTGGGATGAGTTGGTTGCCCGATCAGGCTGATCAAAGCTGGGACCCACAGGCCAGCTGCCCTCAGGGTTGGAGACACTTAACAAAGCCTGGGGCAGAACACCTATGGCCACATCCTCTACAGCTGTGATCATAGCTGCAGAGTAAGAGGAGGAGGAGGAGAAGAAAGGAGGGAAGGAGGGACAAGTCCACCAGGCCCGGGAAACCCTTTCCTTCTGCACAGTCCCTCCAGGGCCCTCTATTGACAAAGCTTAACATCGTGCAAAGGAGAAATGCTGAAGGGGTCCTGCCCATTATAGCAGAGCAGGCACTAAAGGGTGAGTTTGGAGCCGAGCATTAAAAATTCAGTAAGTGGCACATGTGTATCATTGATTTGTTCCTTTTTATTGCTGAGTAACATCGCTTTGTGTGGATAATCTAAATTTTGCTTATATATTTACCTATTGATGGGCATTTGAGTTGTTTCCTGGCTTTGGAGTATTATGAACAAAGCTGCCACACATATTTCTATAGTTTCTTTTTGAGGATTCGCTCTGACTCCAGAAACCTTGCTAATTTCACTTAATTCTGATAATTTATCAATGGATTCTTTTATACTTTTTTCATACCTAATCATATTGATTGAGAATATGATTTCTATTTTTTCCAGTCTTTATACCTTTCTTTCTTGCCTTGTTGCAGTGGTCTGAGACCTTTAGTACAATGTTGAATAGAAGTGCTAATAGCAAGTCGCTTTTTTATCATTCCTGATCTCAGTAGAGAAGTTTACAATATTTTACCATGAGGTATAAGATTTGTTATCAGGTTTTTTTAAGATATACTTTATTAAATTAGGAAGTTAATGGCTCCTATTCCAAGATTGCTAAAAGTCGGTCATCTTAAAAAATCATTATTGTTGAATTTTTAAAAACTTATTTTATATTGGAGTGTAGTTGATTAACAATGTTGTGATAGTTTCAGGTGTACAGCAAAGTGATTTAGTTATACATATATATGCATCTATTCTTTCCACAAGGCCAAAACTGGTATGTATTATTGCCCACCTGTACTATGCTTTATGTCAGAAACCCCAGCTTCCTCTGAGATCAGGGTCAATTAGCCCCAATAGCATAATAATTTACTCCTTTGCCTGCTGGTCTACGAGTGTGAGGGGCCCCAAATTACCAGGCAGTGATTACAGTTTCAGTTCAGTGGGACACTTACTGTGTCCCTTGGTGGAAGCATTCCACATCCTAGGGATGCAGAACCTCTAATTCCACCAAGCTTGACCTTGTGGTGATGGGAAGCAAAAACTCTTCAAATGGATCACAGGGAATGATGGTGGGGGGACAAATCCTCCCACTGCTTGGGGCCCCAACTCATCAATTCTAGCCCTTGGGCACACGGTACCATATGATGGCTGTTGTTGATAATGGCTGTCTTGTCCTGGATCTGATGGTACCCGCGTGTGATGCATGGCTCTGGTCATGTGGTCACTGGATGTCCCACAGGTCAGGCACTCAGTCTTCCCCAGAGCCCCGCAGACTGTGGTGGAGGCACGGCCCTGCTCAGGACCCTGGCGTCTGTGCTGCAGCTCGTCAGGGCTTTTTGGAAACTCCACGTGGCTCCATAATCTACACAGGTTATGTCTAGTTTGACTGGCTCTTCCAGGTCACCTGGCCAAGTGACAGGGCAGCTTGCACCGCAGCCTGGACCTGCCGTGGACCCCGCTCTGCAGCCTCCTGAATTTCTCAGTAAATGAGCCAGAGCCGTCTGCCAGTCCTAGGAGGCCCAGCAGGCCACCTTTGTCTCTCGGTGGGAGGAGGTGAAGGCGCAGCGACTTCCTCTTTAGCTCAAAGGGAATGTCACGCCCCAGCCCACTGGACCCGCACAACTCCCCTCATGTGGCAGGACCCTCCAGGCACACAGATGCCCACATACCAAGAGTTGCCACTTGTTTGCCACGTCGTTAGGATGCTTCCTTCTGTGTCACAGACCAGCGCTAAGTTTTGTGGAATCAAAGTCAAATGGCTTCGGATTATACTGTAAAGAGCGGATGAGTGTCAGGGGAGAAGGGAAGAAATTAAGACGCAAGGGAAGACACCAATTTATTTTATCTATTTTTTTAAATTGTTATTTATTTTATTTATTTATTTTTGGCCGCGCTGGGTCTTCATTGTGGTGCGCGGGCTTCTCATTGCAGAAGACACCAGTTTATAAACACATAACTAGCTGACTTAGTTATTGAACATCAAAATGCCTTAATGCATGTAGGTAACCAGCAAGTGGGTACTAAGTTGTAGTGTTTAACTCTATTTATGGGACTAGAGCTACAGTAGCTGCACATCATCCTCGTTTCAGTAAACAGCAGGCGTTCGTGTCAGTGGTTTCACTGAGCTTTGACGTACTGTTTTTCATAATTTTTGATCAGGCTCATGCTGGCACTCTGTTCTTTGCTAATCCTTGGTTAGGCTTGCTCTGACATTTTGTTGTTCATAATTTTTTATTAGTACCTCCTACGGCTGCCCCCTACCGAGTATCTAGTATTGATTAGTCGCACCTTTTAGCTTTCCTCTGTGACGTGACATTAAGTTCTCCCAGATATGAACTCCAGCTTTGGGGAAATGACCACAGCTTGGATTTTCAAGCCCATTTTTGGTTAAAATCCAACAACACCCTTACTGTCCCCCCGTCTCTCACCCATAGGAACCGCCTGGTACAGGGTCCTGCACACCAAGGCTCTGATGGCCGCTCTAGCCGGCCTGTGGTGGTCATTCCAGTTCCTGTTCTTTACCAGCCCACAGCAACCACTAGGGGCCGGGATCCCAGCATCGTTGACCCCTGGGAAGGCCGATTCCTGCGCAGCAGCTCTCACTGTTAACCTGGCCTAGGGGCAGCTGCCACCAGGCTTCTCACTGACTCAGTGCCCACACCTCGGCTTTAGCCAGAGGGCGCCCCTGGTCTCTCCTGGGAAATGTGGTCGGCTGGGGGGCTCTCTGGCCTCACACAGCCTGTCTCATGAGCCCCTGTCATCCTCATGCTGCAGGTCTCGTCCTCAGTCCTCAGTCCCCTGAGTCCAAGCTCCGATGAGCCGTCCGTCACCACACAGGACTGTTTCCAGGGGCCCTCGTCTGAGCCACACAGAGTGCTTGCCACCAATGAGCTCCCCTCTCCAGCCTCTGTTCTCCCTCCTGGCCCCAAACGCCCTGGTTCCTGCCCACAGGTCCTGCAGCTCCTTGGTGAGTACGCAGTGTCCTCCCCACGTGCGCGAGGCTGAAATTCACCCTAGTCATTGACCTGGAGGGAATGCAGGGAGTGAGTGTGGGTCTTGAAGAGGGAAAATATCATCCCGTGAGGCTCCAGGTCTTGGCTGGTCCCCAGGAAATCAGAGCTACTCTCCTTTGTCAAGTGGGCGAGAATGAAATCTGCTGGCTGACGGGATTCCAGGGAATCTGGGGATTCAGTATCTTCAAGACCCCATCCCAGATCTCAGCGTCCTGATTGGGAACTTCATTTTAGTCCAGATCTTCTTGGCTTTGCATTCAGGGCCCTTTGAGCTCCCAGGACGTTCCAGCAGCACTGAGGTGCCCATTGCTAACTGATTGGCATGTGAACCGATTCCAGGATCCCATCTTGAGGGGTTGCTTCCTGGGCTACTTTTAGGAAAAAGTACCGATTCGCCTTTAAGTCCCCCAGCAAAGCAGACCATGATTTAAGGACCTTGGTGCAAGTAGTTTATTTAGGAGGTGATCCAAAGCAGCACAGGTGAAGAAGTGAGGAAAGTGAGGCAGAGAAGGGGGCAGCCTTAAAGTGGTGGGTTAACAGCGGGCTACTGTTATGAGAAACTGGCTCAATCACACGAGGGAGGCCTGGGAAACTGTAGAACGCTGGTCGGAGAACTGTGACGCTGACCCCCAGTTCCCTGTGGCTCCACTGAGGGTGGGCTCTGGGGTGTTAGCTTCCCCACACCTGTGGGTCATGGCCGAGGCAGCCACCTTGTGCTGGAGGAAGGCCTCGGGCAGAGATACAGATCTCAAGGCAGGAAGCTAAGCTGCCAGTCCTCAGATTGCTGGAGAATGGTTACTGCAGTGGCTGATAAACTCAGGAAAGCAAAGAGGATGAGAGGATAAATACTAATCTTAAAAGCAGCCAGAGGAAAAACAAGACAGTACACATGAGGGAAAATAAAACAATGGAGACCAGAAATCAATGGAACTAGATTTTTAATGTGCTGGGGTGGGGGGAGGGGGCAGAATATGTATATGTAATTTCCACTATATCCTGTGAAAATATTCTCCAGAGATGAGAGCAGAAAAAAGAAAAATGAATCAATGCATATAAACCATTTTCTAAAAAAAAGTTAAATACATTTATTAGATGAACAAAAGCTAAGAACCTTTGTCCCCAGCAGAGCTGTACTATCCTAAATGCTAAGGGAAGTCAGCATCATTAGAATGAAACCAAATGGGAACGTGGATCTACAGGAAGGAATAGGAACACCAATGCTATGAACTGAAGGCTTGTGTCCCTCAAAATTCCTGTGTTGAAGCCCTAACCCCTAGTGTGATGGTATTTGAAGATGGGGCGTTGGGAAGGCAAATAAGATTAGATGCGGCCATGAAGGTGGGGCCCTCAAGAGATTAGTGCCCTTATCAGAAGAGACCCCAGGGATCTTGCTCTCTCTCCCTGCTCATCCATAAGGAAGAGGTCATGTGAACTGTGTGTGAGATGGTGGCCACCTACAAGCCACGAGGTCTCAAAATGAGGCCTTGCTGGCACCTTGATCTTGGACTTCCCAGCCTCTAGAACTATGAGAAATAAATTTCTGTTGTTTAAGCCACTCAATCTGTGGTATTTTGTTATGGCTGCCTGAGCTAAGACAAGTGACTGTTTAAAACAAAATATGTTGGGCTTATAATGTATGTAAAAGGAAAGAAAATATATGATAATGATAGCATGAAGGCTAGGGACATAAACGGAATAGCAACTACTTTTTTTTAAAATTGAAGTATAGTTGATTTACAATGTTGTATTAGTTTCAAGTGTACAGCAAAGTGATTCAGTTATACATACATATATATCTTTTTCAGATTCTTTTCCCTTATAAATTATTACAAAATATTGAGTATATTTCCCTGTGCTGTATGGTAGGTCCTTGTTGGTTATTTTATATATAGTAGTGTGTATATGTTAATTCTAAACTCCGAATTTATCCCTCCCCGTTTCCCCTTTAGTAACCATAAATTTGTTTTCTATGTCTATGGGTCTATTTCTGTTTTGTATATAAGTTCATTTGTACTTTTTTTTTAGATTGCACATATAAGCGATATATTTGTCTTTCTCTAACTTACTTTACTTAGTATGATAATCCCTAGTCCATTCATGTTGCTGCAAATGGCATTATTTCATTCTTTTTTATGGCTGAGTGGTATTCCATTGTATAGATATACCATATCTTCTTTACCCATTCATTTGTTGATGGACATTTAGGTTGCTTCCATGTCTTGGTTATTGTAAATAGTGCTGCAATGAACATTGGGGTGCATGTATCTTTTCAAATTATGGTTTTCTCCAGGTATATGCCCAGGAGTGGGATTGCTAGATCATATGGTAGCTCTGTGTTTAGTCTTTAAAAGAATCTCCATATTGTTCTCCATAGAGCCTGCACCAATTTACATTCCCACCAATAGTGTAGGAGGGTTCCCTTTTCTCCACACCCTCTTCAGCATTTATTTGTAGACTTTTTGATGATGGCCATTCTGATCAGTGTGAGGTGATAGATACAAATCATTGTAGTTTTGATTTGCATTTTCTAATAGCGATGTTGAGCATCTTTTCACATGGCCTTTGGCCATCTGTATGTCTTCTTTGGAGAAATGTCTATTTAGATCTTCTGCTTATTTTTTGTTTTTTTTGATATTGAGCTGTATGAACCATTTGTATATTTTGGAGATTAATCCCTTGTCGGTTGCATCATTGCAAATATTTTCTCCCATTCTGTAGGTTTTTTGTTTTATGGTTTCCTTTGCTGTGCAAAAGGTTTTAAGTTTAATTAGGCCCCATTTATTTTTGTTTTTATTTCCATTACTCTAGGAGACAGATCCAAAAGGATATTGCTGCGATTTATGTCAGTGTTCTGCCTATGTTTTCCTCTAGGAGTCTTATAGTATCTGGTCTTACATTTAAGTCTTTAATCATTTTAAGCTTATTTTTGTGTGTGGTTTCAGAGAATGTTCTAATTTCATTCTTTTACATGTAGCTGTCCAGTTTTCCCAGTACCACTTATTGAAAAGACTGTCTTTTCTCCATTATATATTCTTGCCTCTTTTGTCATAGATTATTGACCATAGGTGGGTGGGTTTATTTCTGGGTTTTCTATCCTGTTCCACTGATCTATATTTCTGTTTTTGTGTCACAACCATACTTTTTTGATTACTGTGGCTTTGTAGTATAGTCTGAAGTCAGGGATCCTGGTTCCTCCAGCTGTTTTTCTTTCTCAAGATTGCTTTGGCTATTCAGAGTCTTTTGCATTTCCATGCAAGTTAAAAAATTTTTTTTTGTTCCAGTTCTGTGAAAAATGCCATTGGTAATTTGATAGGGATTGCACTGAATCTGTAGGTTGGCTTGGGTAGTATAGTCATTTTGACAATATTGATTCTTCCAATCCAATGGAATGTCAACTACTTTTTGATTAGTGCTTGCATGGTATACTTTTCCATTTTTTAAAACTTTCTGTATCCTTATATATTTATCACATTTAAGATGAAAAAAAAATCAGTCTGACAGATATTGAAAACAAACTTGTGGTTACCAAAGGGGAAATGTGGGGCAGGGAAGGGATAAATCAGGAGCTTGGGATTAACATACACACACCACTATATATAAGATGGATAACCAACAAGGACCTACTGTATAGCACGGGGAACTCTATTCAATATTCTAATAACCTTTGAGAAAAGAATCTGAAAAAGAATGACTATAGTACATGTATAACTGAATCACTTTGCTGTACACCTGAAACTAACACAACATTGTAAATCAACTATAACCCAATAAAATTCAAAAAAGAAATCAGTCTGACAATCTTTGCTTTAATTGGGTATTTACATTTAATATAATTACTGCTCTATTTCAGTGTTAAGTCCATTATCCTATTATTTGCTTTTCATTTCCCCAGCCTCTTCTATTTTTTTTCTTGCCTTTTGAGTTATTTTTTAAATGTTCTAGTTTTCCCCCTCAGCTTATTTAAAAGACCCTTTGCTCTTCAAGCGTTTACTGTAGAGAAAACTTTACTTACCAGTGTCTAATATGGATTAGTTTTACTTGGTCCTAGACAGGACCGGGACTTACAGAACTGAGCACTCCTGACTTGCAGGCATGTGTTTTAAGAACCTCAGGATGTTCTGTTTCAGTCACAGCTTTGCCCTCCTGCCTCCTCTTCTTAGTGCTCTTGAGTTCCACCTGACACCACCCTTTAGAATTTCCCTTGGTGTGGGTGTGTTGTGATGCATTATTTTCCATTCTTATTCGTATGAAAATGTCTTTCATTCTTAAAGGACTTTTTTTGCCAGGCTCAAAATCTGAGGTTGGAAATTATTCTCTCAGCCCCCTGAAGGCACCTTTTCACTGCCTTCTCATTTTCACCATTTCCATTGAAAAGTCGTCTTTAAGTCTTATTACTGCTATTTTTTTTTTTAAAGTAACTTGTCTTTATTCTTTGCTTAGATTTTTCTCTTTGATTTTTCAGCAGTTTTATTACTGTATGTTGAGGCGTGTTATTCATTTTCTTTATCCTGTTTGGTGTTTGTCTAGCTTTTCTGGTTGCTCTCAGCAGGAGGATTTGTCTGAATCACAGGTTTATTGTTGCTGAAATCCTGGAACGAGCACTTCATTTAAGTACTCACCAGATACTATTTAACTGAAATTGTTAACTATATGTGGTCCAATAGCCTACTGAAGCTGTTTTATTTCCCCTTACGTTCCTCAGACTTGTTCTGGAATAAACCACCGAAGGCATACTGAATTGCTTTCGAGGTCCTTGCTAGTGGCCATTTCTTGTACAATTCTTTCCCTTCTCCTCTGCTAGTGCCTGTGCATTACTTCCTTTGCTGGTGCTGGTCAGGACAAAAGAGGTTTCTAAGCTTTGCTACAAACCAGGTGAAAATATGCACACGATATACAAGTAATCTGATTATTTATTTATTTTGAATAAAAAAGTGGCCAAGATACCAATACCAGTGGCTCTGCGTACAAAACACAACGTAATTGAGGTTATTTCACATTTACAAAACTGCCATTATGTATAGCACTGGATCTTCACAGCAACTTCAATAGACTCTAAGTACCAGAATCCTAAGAGCAATTGCGGGGGATCCAAAATGGGAAAAAGCTAAAAAACCAATGATCTTTCATTAACTGCAAAATTGGCCAACCAGCTAACTGGTAAAGAAAGAGAATCTGCTACCCTTTTCTTTAGTAATAACTAAAATAAGATTGCCCCACAGGACTGCATTTGACAAACACCCTCCATAATTTCCACTTCATTTTCTCTATAATCTTTCCCACTTCAAACTTTTCCCAGAAACCTCTGCCCTACTATCAGATAAAAGCTCAGGACACCAGTATATCTTCAGGGAAAGAAGATAACTAGTGCAAAGGATATAGCATGGTCTGCTTCAGCCCAGGAGACCCAGTTCAAACCCAAGAAAGAATTCTGCCCTCTTCCGGTCATCAGTTCCTTGCAGTTTTGAGCACACTGGAAAAAGTGAACCATGCTTCGTCTTACAGGTGGCAGGAAGTTACTCACTCATTCTCTGTATCACCAGCACCTACTCTGTGCAAGGCACTTGACACTTGGTGCTGCAGGAACTACCAAGATGAGACAGACAGTCCCTGCCCTTGAGGAGCTTACAATCTAATAATGAACACTATGTACATACGTATAATGCAGAGAAGCAGCCAATTCTCCTGGATGGGGGTGTTCCAAGCAAAATGTGCTATTATTCTTAAAATTTTTTTATTTACACACTAAAAGCTTAAAACACACCACCTAATCAGATGGTAAGCATTAAAAAACCATCTCCTTTCTATAACCTTAAGTTTTTAGATGCCTGTTCTTTTTATTTCAAAAAATGTCATATGTAAACAAACACATAATTTGAAGCCAAGCACAAAGATAGCACAGGCACTGGATAAACAAAATATATACTACTCTACACAACACAGACTTAGTTTTCTATACAGTCTTATTTCTGTATACACAAGTTTGATGTTCACTTTCTTTTCATACACTGAAGTACAAATCTGAGTCAGTCTTGAAAAAGATATAATTCATTTTTGCATTAATACCAAAAACAAAACAAAACACCCTAGACCTCACCAGTCTGTTAGCCAAGAGTCAAACTGATAACACATGAAATGCTTCAAAGCCACCACCTCTTACACCATCCAATGAGACCATTTCACAGGATCTTTCTATGAAACTAACAGGACTTCATAATAGTGAGGTAAGCAAGTTTTTACCTTAGAAATAACTATAAGATTTAGAGTTCTGAAATTCAAGTCCACCAACCCATTTACAATATTTCAACTAGACAGCCTGCACCTTTGCTTTATCACATCAGTATGAAAGTATCATCATTCCCCCTTTGCAGCTCCTCCCAAGCCTGGGATGAATGAATGAATGAATGAATAAGTGAACACCATGTTGGTTAACCATATAATACTGTGGTAAATAAACTCACTGTCTAGGACCTCATATTGTATATTAAGTCTCCCCCCCTGGAGTATAGTTATAAGTTAAAACGCAAGATAAAAGCTGAATCACCTAATCTGATTAAGAGGTTGGGGGCATACATATGTATATAACAAAAAGATTAACTTCTTTACAGGACTTCTTTATATAAAGTCTCTCCCCTGTTAAATTTACTGATTTCTACAGCAAGTTTTCAGAAACAGCCATCTTAAAACAAACCATACATGCAGATAGGAGGCTGCACCCTATTTACCAGACTCAGGCCAGCCAGCCAGTCCTGATACTGATGTGTATCTGTGCCAGGGAAACAAGTCTGCATCTTCTGAAAAACCCTGCTGTACATCAGGATGGCGATGCTGTGGTGAGAGTGATCATTAGAAGCAACTCTGCAAAGCTGACTTAATTCAGTATAAGGACAGTCAAATCTCACACGCTCTAACGTCAGCTTGAACTGCAGATACCAGGTTATCACATGAAGATCCTAGCTCCAAAAACTTCTTTTAGCATCAAGAAAGAGCAGTTCAAAGCTTAATACCTATGAGACTGGAGACATGGTCTAAAACGCTGCTGGAAACTGCCAGCTGATACTTCCACTAACAGCTAAAGCGCAACCACGTCACTTCAGTTAGATCTGCTATAGAGGCATTTTTACAATCTGACGATGGTGAGGGGAGAGGCTAGATGCCCGAGCCGCTCTGCTGTCAACAGAGCTGCTGAGCCCCACCCACACAGGTAGCAGCGTGAGAGCACAGGGATGTGTTTGTTCACACTCCATCATGGAAGCCTGCAGACCCCAACAGTCCATGCAGGGCTAGCCATAAAGAGGTGCTTTTATGTGTCCAGCTATTTGCTGTTTCTGCTGTCCCATCTCTAAAAAGAAAAAAGGGCAGAACCTATCTTTCCCTTAAGAAAATTAGGCCTGCTGACTTTGAATATAGCCAGAATTTTTTTTCCTTGTCAGGAATAACTGGCTTGGGGAGCAGAGTGGGTGGTGGCAGGGAGCTGAAATCCAGCCCACTCTGCCCAAAGTCCAGCCTGAAGGGGCGGGAAATTTCCAACAGGGAAATTATGATTCAGAGTTTTGAAGAAAACCAGATACAGTTCATCAAGTTGTTAACAACTAACACTATTACTCTTAGAAAGAAAAACTACTGTTTAGTAGTTTCTTCTAGGAAGGGAGACCTGCTATGTGATTTAGTTTTTAGAAATTTTATCACAAACCTATTTTTCTTTCAAATCTGAGAGAACTAAAGGGATGGAAATGGAGAGGACCTCTCCTGGAAGGAAAAGCGAGGGAGAGGGAGGTCAGGAGCAGAGAGGATGGATAGACCCGTGGAAATCGTACAGTGCCAGTAATTCCTGCTTTCATTCCAGGAGCCGCGGCAATTCACTAAACCCCAACACAGTTCAGTGCTGCCAGGAGAGCGGGTGCTCTGAAAAAGCAGCTCTGTGTTCCTCCAGACAAGACCAATGAGCCTTGATTTCTTCTGCATATTATCTGACACCATTACAGTTACAACAGAATATATTTTCATATTCAATTATTACTCTTTGACATTCTTTTAACCTAACTGGTGAAGGCTGCTAATAGGTCTAGCCCACACGCCCCAACATTAACATTCTCAAAAACTTCCTAGAGGGAGAAGCAGAAAAATGTCACCCTCGACCATGAGCTTCGCCAGTGGTTCTAATAACTCCTGACACTGAAAAATAATTGGTAGTTTTGGCAGATACAACAGTAGGCAGAGATGGCTTGAAGTCTGGGTAGTGGACATATGAGGATTTCAGAATGAATATCAAGCCTAACAAACTATCAATTTCTTATCTAGAATAACAGGAACACATTAACCCTCAACAGAGAAAGTGTGACACAGGTGTGGCTATCAGACTCCCAAAATGCAACGCTGTCGTGGCTTAGAAGGTCTAATTGCACAGGACCTTTGCTCCTGCACCTTCAGGCAAAGCAGTGGCATCGCGGCCGTCTCATCCACGCCGTGGAGCAGTGACAGCTGAAATTAACTTGAAACCCACTACACAGATCAGGTAAGTTTTAGGAAGGTCTGGAGGACATGGTAAGTGTAAACCAGGAGAGACCATTTCCCGGTGTCCCTCACGCTCTTCCAGGGCTCCACTGCTCAGCACTCTGTCACCAAGTATGCTGACCCTTAGGACATTCGGAAGTGCACTGTGTTTGTGATCTGCCATTAACTGAAAATCTCCTCTCGTTCTCACAGGTCAATGGATTAACCTCCACAGAAGAAGGGAGGGGTAGGGAGGGGTGGGGAGGGGGGCGGAGGGCTCCCACCTCGGTGTGCAGGAATTTGAGGCAGGTGCTGGCTGGACTTCAGCCTTAAGAATGCCATTGGGCAGAGCCCCCCCCCAGAGAGAAGCCACGTTCTAGTAAAAGAGTTGCCATGTTCACTGCTACCCAGACATACAAAGTAACTCAGGTGACCCTTTTTAGTTTATTCCTAAGAGTCAAATTTTCCCCCCAAATGCATGACTGCTTTAAATAAAAACGTAAGTTTTAAACGGCAGCAGCACAAAATTCCCCAATAAGAACAAATCAACTACTAACTCTGATTAGGAAAAAAAAAAATAAGTGAGACTAAGCATGCTGTGAGTATAAAAACTGCAGTAATGCCTTGACAGGATCTCAATTTTTACTGTCATATTGACTGTAAAGTGAAACAGCTCTAGGCACAAATGATCGCAACTATACAACTTTCCGAGTTGTGTTCTTCCTGATTTGAATGCTGCCTGGTTCTCTTCCTTGACAATCATTTGAACATGCTGGACCCTAAAGTCTGGATAAACACTCCTCTTGAAATTACCACCAAAATGAGGAAAGATAAGCAGACGATGCCAGCAGAATTAAACAGCAGCAGAAATACAGAATTAAACACAGGAGACAAAAACAAAAATCTGAATGGGAAACAAAAGACATTTCAAAGCAGACTGGCTGGAAGTGCCTCTTAAGGGCTCTTGTCTCCAATACCTACGGACAGAGCAGGGAAGACACTAGGGGGAGAGAGCCTACAGGCGGGAGCGGTGTTTCTGTTACACGCTCCCCAAACAGCCAGTGTTTCTCAGTGGGGACAAAACGTCTCTCACTAAGGATACAAAAATAAAAGCAAGAATAAGTGTTAGAATAAAGGTTTAATATCGCTTAAATTTCACATTTTGTATTTCCCAACCAACTTTCCAGAAATATGCACCATTTCAAGGTGAGTTCGTTACAGTCCTGTTAATTAGCACCAATCCCTAGGATACTTATTTTAAAAATCCAGTAACACTGTAGTTCTAGAATGTCTATTTTTAAATGTAGGTTTTAAGACCAATTAATGTCTAACATCTCTTCTTAACAGTCCACAGGAAAATACCTGTATTATAAGTATCGAGGACCTTTGCAGAGAGAAGGAATTCCCAGCCTCTGGTTGACTGAGCTACACACACGATAGCACCAGAGCTCAAGGGTCCACACTTCTGAGCTGCCTGTCTCTTTCTGGAAGTCTCTAGACAGACTCGGGCTATAAATGATACGTCTGGAAATATCAACATTAAAAATATTAAATGTTTTAATTTAATACTAAAAGGAGAAAATATTAGTTTTCCTCTATGTACAAATATCTCACCAAGTTGTCACAGGAAGTCTGAAGAGGGTTGTAACGCAGATGACCAGGAATACTTGACATCCTTATACCTGTGAAGGAGTCAGAGCAGGAAACTGATGACATGGGACAGATCATTAAAAATAAGTCACAATTATTAACTTACAAGAGTCACCTGATCTTTTGACACATTAAAACCAACTTTAGTTTTGGCTTCAACCTCTTTAAAATATATAGTTTTAAGAAAATGTTTTCAATATGCATGAAAAACAACTGGCAGGATGCAGATCTGCAGCTATTTGTTGAGAACAAAATATCAGGCCCACAGGTTGTTTCAGACACTTTAATATCTGTTGGGACACTGCATACCACGTGCCAGGTAATTAAAGCTCCCTGGAGCCACAAGACAGTTCCAGACCAAGGCCAGGATTAAAAAGCCTAAGTCGGCCCAGCAAGGCCCTTATCCATACTCCCTAGAATGGACCATTCTGTTCTGAGAAGTGACAGGGCATGCGTTTTGTTCAAACTGCTTTAGTCAAGACACTTGAAAAATAAGTGTTCCTCATTGGCAAGGAGTTGGGGGATAATGTTCATCTCAAAAGGACTTAAAATCTCTGCACTCAGTCACTTTAAAGACACCCTTTAGTCCCTGGAGGCAGAGAACGCACTTCAGCAGTGAGTCCCCACGCCCTATGTACAGTCATGAAGGGCGCCTCTCCTCTTGCGCGTCCTAGCTCTTGGGGCTGGACGGCGCTTTCCACAGCAGAGTACATGCCCTTTCCATCTTCCCATCGTGGACATTCAGAAGACAGGAGAATCACAGAAAGGGCAGGGGCTTTGCAGTAACCTCTTAATCCAGTCAGGATCTGCAAAAGTAAGACAAGCAGTATTGAGTGTAAACTTCAGAAAAGGCAATCAAATGGGATGAGCCCTGGATGGACCACAGTATTAAGGGATGGGCATTCTGGTCCCAGCTCTGTGTCCCTGGACAGAGCCCCTCACTACAACATTCTAGACGAGGTTGGACTAAATCTGTGGTTCCCAAAGCTAAGTGCGTGATGAAACAGGAAAATAAGGGTAATGAATGAGTGTTTCATAAAGCTATATTTATTGTTTAAAGAAAGGACTATACTTGGTTCTGAGAGTATATCCTTCATACATGGATAATGTTAAAATACTCTTATAAAATTACAGTAACAGTAACTTTAAAAAATACATTACTTGGAAAAATAAAAACACGGCAACACTGTGTCAACACTTTCTCCCCTTTTTAAAAACTTCCCTGGTCTGTGAAATACTGTGCTCTACTGGGTAGTACTCTCCAGATCTCAGCAATTCACATTCTTCCCAAGAGCTGTATGTGGCTCAACACAAAGTCAACTGGCAGGCGTGTTTTTTTTTATTTGTTTCCATCTTTTCCTGATTTCCTGTCTAATTAGTATGCCAATTCTCAATTGCAATGAGTGTTTAAAAGTCCCCCAAAATTTGCTTCAAAATAATCCAATAAGAGGAGGGAAGCGGGGAGGACTACAGATGAAACATAATGAGCTGGCAATTTTTGAAGTTGAATGATGGGTACATCAGAGTTTCTTATACTCTTTTTCTCTACTTTTATGATTACATTTTCCATAACAAAGAGTTAATATAGAACACAAGCTGCCAACACACCAACTTCTCAAAATTAGAGAGCTTCAGCCAGGTTAGAGCAAAAATCAATAAGGGTGTAGTTTTACACAGAACATTTTGTTTTACTTGAGACCACTAATTACCCCCAAAGTGTACACAGGTGTATAATGGTGTCTAGTTAGCTCATTTGGTTAGTGTGGTGTTAATGAACCTCAGGTCATAAACTGACATCCATGGGACTGTTTACATCACTAATTCCTGACTCACATCTACAATCTTATTTCCAACTAGTTATGTCATAAATGTGGGCTTTGTCACCGGAGCTATCAGGAAAGAGAATACTGACCAACTCGAAAAAATCCCACCGTGGCTACTAGGAGGATGACTGCAAGTGCATGTCCCTGTTTCAGCAGTGCTGTCTTTGTCTACGTTATCAGTTGCAGAGTTTTCCTTCAAATACTATATGGTCTATACATACCATCTAAAACAAGCTTTACTGAATAAATAATTTGCTTGCAGTGACAGAACAGGAAACTGCAGCCCTACTTACTCACATACTAAAATGCGACAGGTATGTTACCGTGAATGTTCCAGTGACCACTTTTTAATTAGTTGTGGTTCGTGACAATACTGTACAGAGCACGAGGAGCCTGCTCGCCATCCCTGATGGCGCAAGACTAAGCAGGATGGAGGGCTCGGGGGTGCAGGCACGGTGGCAGCCTTGTCAACCTCACCCTCCCACAAGCTGGGAAAGCATTCACCTTCCGGGGCTGGATGGCGGGCAATGCTGTCATGGAGCAAACACCTTCTGTATATCAAACTCTGGCAGGACTGGTAGGTTAAGAAGCACCTGAAAGCAGACAGATTGTACCATCAGTTCTACTAACGGTGGAAAGCAGCAGTGTTGAAGGTAACTCACCACATACAGTTATTCTAAAACCACAAGTTAACTAAGTAAAGGGCAAAAATAGTTCACAAATGCATGGTGACAATGTATCCCTCTGCACAGGCCAGACCTACCCCACCCCACACTTAGTAAAGGGGAAGTGTCGGTCAGGCTAAACCAAGAGATACAAAGCTTCTAATCCAGACAGTCACTGCAGCTTCTTTTTTTTGCCATGTTTGCAGCACTGAGAAAGAATGTAGTCCGCTTACACCTGATTGCACTGTGAATTTTTCATGTGTTAAAAAAAATCAATTATGTATTATACTGGAAACTATTCTTGTTAGTGATTTTTAAGATTAGGTATAAGCACTGTCTTTAAGAATCTGACAGCACAGTGCGGAAAACGTGAAAGATATAGAAGACAAAATTAATGGTGCAAAAAAAGAAGGGCCATGAACAAAAGCTCAGAGGTTCAATTCCATCCAATGACCATTCACTGAGCATCTACCAGGACCAGGCAAGTAAGGGAAGGTGGGCAGCAATGGGATATCAGAGAGAGCACTTGGGCTCTGCACGGAAGGTTTTCTGCAGGATAACAGTGTTTAGGATGAGCAACTAAGCAGTAGAAAATACAAAGAGGAGGGGAGGGTTGGGGAAAGGAATTCCAAGTAGGTTTACCTTGAGTAAAGACTTGGGTGTACAGGAAGAAAGATTATACCTGAGTGGGAGCAAGCACCCATTCTCACTGGGAGAAATTACACCCAGGTATTCTGGCACTAACTTCAATTAGCAAAAATGAAAATAATTTTTGTGGAAGAAGCCATCTGAGAGACAACAATGTATAGTGGTTACACATGGAAACTCTGGAGCCAGAAGGCCAAGTTCTCAGCTCTGCCGCTAACCGCCTGTGTGCCTCTGGACAAATTTGAACTTCCCCAGGCGCCAGTTTCCTCATCTGTAAAAATGGGAACAGTGGCGGTGCCCCTCGTGTGGCTCAGGATGCGTGTATTGCTTAGAGTTGTGCCTGGCACGGTGGCAGGGCCAACACGTGCAAGTGGCTACTGTTACAAGGCCACTACTATTACAAGCTTGTTTCCTCTTCTCCCCAAACATAAGGCGGAACAGTCAGATCAGAAGTCTAGGGACACAGCAACAGCAGGGAAATCCAGACATCCATCAGTAAGAGGGAGTAATGGAGCATCCATACAGTGGAAAACTCTACAGCTGTTAAGAATGGGATCTGTACTGATGTGGAAAATGCCCACATCTTGCTAAGAGAACACGCAAGTTGTTAAGGTAATTATATGTAGCACAATCCTGTTTCTATTGGAAATAAACTTTAAAAACCTACTGAGTGCCTACCACACACCAGGCATTGTTCTAGAAATAGCCATGAACAAAACAACCAAATTGCCTGTCTTCATGAACTTTCTATTCCAGAGAAAGGAGAAAAACATAAAGTAAAAAATATATTAAGTGGGACTTCCCTGGTGGCGCAGTGGTTAAGAATCCGCCTGCCAATGCAGGGGACACGGGTTCGAGCCCTGGTCCGGGATGATCCCATATGCCCCGGAGAAACTAAGCCTGTGCACCACAACTACTGAGCCTGTGCTCTAGAGCCCGCGAGCCACAACTACTGAGCCCGCATGCCACAACTACTGAAGCCCATGCACCTAGAGCCCGTGCTCCGCAACAAGAGAAGCCACCGCAATAAGAAGCCCGCGTCGCGCAACAAAGAGTAGCCCCCGCTTGCGGCAACTAGAGAAAGCCTATGCATAGCAATGAAGACCCAATACAGCCAAAAATAAATAAATTTATAAAAAAGAAAGAAAAGGTTCCTCATTAAAAAAAAACCATATATATATATATATATATATATATATACACACACATATATATATATATATGTATGTATATATATATATGTGTATATATATATATATATATATATATATATATATATATATATATATATAAAGTGGTGATAACTGCTAAGGAGGAAAACAAAGCAAGGAAGAGGGATGAAGACTACATACAGAGAGGGGAGAGGGATGTCATCAGGTGTCACGATTTTAGGCAGTGTGGCCGGGAAGGAAGCCCTGTGGACACCTGCTGGAAGAGCACCCCGGGCAGAGAGGACAGCCAGTGAAGACGTCCAGGGTGGGAGGGGTGCCGCGTGTACCTGAGGAACAAGGAGGCCAGTGCACCTCGAGTGACGTCAGCAAGCCGGAGAAAATGTAGACGAGATCAGAGAAGGGATGGGGGCCAGGCCATGGAGTCTTGACCACTGAATGGATTTTAGCTTTTATGCATCAGAAATGGGCAGCCACTAGAGAGTTTTGAGCAGAGGGGGTGACATGAGCTGATGAGGTCATGATAGGATCACAACCTCAGCTCTACTTAGAACAGCCTGGAGGGGGCAAGGAAAGACACAGAAGATGGGCTGGGAGATAACTATAACAATCTGGGCAAGAGATGATGGTGTCTTGGACCGGGGATGTAGAGGTGGAGGTAGCAAGAAAAGGCTGGATTCAAATTTGAAATGCCTTTAAAACTTCCAAACAGAGCAACTGAACAGGTGCTTAGATATGAAGTCTAGACTGAAGGGGAGTGACTCAGACTAAAGCAATATGTTTAAGTCACCAGTGTACAGATGATAGGTGACAGCCCAGGGAGAGTGGTGACAGAAGAAAGACAGGTCCAGAGACGGACATCAAGGAGATACTGTGTCCAGAGGGCCAGGTGATAACAAAGCGCTTTAAGGAGGAGGAAGAGGGAGTGACCAACTGCGTCACGTGCAGCCCGTGGGGCCATAAGATGAGGACACGCCAAGGTTCCCTCTTAAGAGTGAGACGGAGGAAGACCTCTACCTTTTGTTAGAGATAAACCAAACAGAGTACAGAAGCACTTTATATTCTATTAACTTCAGCAGGTATTGCTTTTGTCATACTGATTTTTAAAAATTTAATGCTACTTCAAAGCAAAATAATATTCCCAAAATAAATAAACCCCTATATACAAGAAGCAGAAAAAAATCCCTCATTAAAGGGTGTCTTGCTTGAGTCAAACAGATGGTAAAAAGCCCACACCAGGTTTTATAGTAGCAGCTTTTCTCCAACCTAATGGCATGGGCAACATATACTTCGGATAAACACTTTACAATGGTTTGTGTGACACAAAACTGGAAAATGAGCAAAAGCAGCTTACCGGAGCCAAATGTGGCCATTGGAACAGACTGCCTGTTTGCGATCCGTGAATGGCAAAATCTCTTTACACAAACTACAGTGCTCAGGGAAAGTTTGCTTGTTCATCTTCTTTGAGATGTGTCCGATCAGCACCTAGTAAGACAAAGCAGTCAGCAGTGTTTTGTGGTGAGTGCAGGGTTTCCCAACACAAAGGAGAAATGGAAAACTACACGGTATCTTACACACGACAGGAGCTCTGCATCCCCACGTAGGCCCATCACTCTTTCTGAAAAGTAAAAAAGCTGGACCTTCAACTTGTGTCAACTGGCTGAGTACAATAAACTAAATTCATTCAGGCACCCTGTGGCGACAGAGTGAACTTTACCCACTAAAGGAAAAACTGTTCTGAAAACGCAAATCTTATTACTTGTCTTTAATTGCTTTTGAAACAAGGACTTCAGAGTTCTGTTAGAAGACAAAGTATTCAGCTATACTTACAATGTTTTGACTTTAAGAGAGAAAAACATAATCTCTATAGGCAAAATATCATGTGAAACACTAACTCTGTAGAACTATACAAATGTCTATTCTTTAAGAAAAGCTTACAAAGTAAAAAGATAATCAAGATTAAAAAATAATAATTTCCCCTTCTGATGGCCCAAAGACCCATGACCAAACTAGTCAGCCTGCAATTGGAGACCAACCGACCCCACAGCAGAGGCATGGCGGGACCCACCGTGGGAGTGGGAGAGATTGACGGGGCAGGCTCTAGGCCTTGGCCCTACTTCAGCTTTGTTCGTTTCTCTGCTTTGTTTATGAGAATTGCATCACTCCAAAAATGGAAGTCTGCAGAACACTGATCTACTTCATTATTTTGTTGGAAAAACACCTTCACCAGCTGTATTACTGGGGGGCATGGGATACACCAATCCTTAAGAATCACCTTGTCTTACTAGCAGATAACGTCCTTCAAAGTTTTAATCCACTGACACTTAAGCTCTTGTGTAAGAACTTCTTAGTCTGTGATTCACTAAAATTAGTTCACTGAAGTTCTGAAGGGTATCTTAATAGCTCAAAAGGGTGTCTTACCTACTCTACATATAATTTACAAATTTAAAGCCCATTAACTTTTGGCCTTTTTGGCCTTGAAAATTCTAATTTATGGTCCCTTACAGCAGGGACAACCAATGTACTAGGTTTGAAAAGATTCATTTTTATGCATACAGTAGGATTTTACTTTATTTTTTAGTTGTTGAAAACAAAATTTATTCCCTGTCTTTCAAAATATGTGCATTTATTAAGAAAACTGTCCAATGGTTTACTGTCAGATTTCACAAGCAACCTTCAAAGCAGGGGATAAAGAAAGTTATAAATTCCAAGTTACAAGTTAAGTACTCTCCTTAGCCTTTAACCAGTAAACTCCAAAACAAAAAACATTTGTTTTACGCAGTAGGATTTTAAAACATGAAAGGTATTGTGTTCAATCAAAACTCAGTTGCTGTAGATGGGCAGAGGTATAATCTTCCCTTCTTTAAATTGGCTCTGTTGGAACCAAGTAACTATGCTAAATGTAGCTTTCTATGCTCATGCAGCATCTGGACAATTATTCTGAATCACTGCCAACCAGCTTCCATTACAAATTTCCTAAAATGTTTTTGTTAATATTTTACACTTATAATATCCCTGCTAGGTCCTATGAACCAGTGATACCAGAAAACTCTTCCACACAATTTAGACCACAATGAAACAATTCTTAAAAGTTGACTTTCAAAGATGAAAAGTCAGTTACATGAACAGTACATCTTAACTACTCGGGTGTGAAAGAAAGTACTGCCTGCCATATCAGTAAACAAAGGATGTTGCAGCCATCGAGCCATCACATTACAGCTGCCCGTCGGTGAGCTCTGAGGGAACTCATGATGGAGGCAGGATGCCCCCCCCCACCGACCCTGCCACCCTGCCCCGGCACCTAGCAGTCAGCCGCTACAGCCATCCCTGACGGTGCACCAAGGAGACTCTGGATGAGAAGCACAGGATACTGGCCCCGTGTAGCTGAGGTGCACATCAAAGGAATGATTTCAGTGAGCCCAGACTTTGCATCTTCCCATACATAGAAAAGCGCTAAATTCCTTAACTTCAGATATCTGGTTTTCCTTAATTAACAGTAATCTTTAATGCTCCAACTACCCTGGTCTTTGTTGCAACAACTCCAATATATCCTGGCTCCACCCCCTTGCCCCTTGGGAGCAGTCCCTCAGAGCTATCTGAGATGCTGTGTCCCAGGCTTAAGTCCTCAGTTTTGTCTGCCAAATAAAATGTAACTCTGAACTTTTAGGTTGTGTATTTTTTTTCAGTCAACATCAGATTGTTGCAAACATCCTTAAGAAATAATTTTAGGGGTGTACGGGTACACACACACACACACACACACCTTTCCAACAAGAAAATGCAACAAGTGATTCGTGAATGGTTTAACATTAGGCATGAAGATATCTGAATTTATTACCTGCAATTAATATTTTAGATAAGACTTTAGGCAGTGAGAATAAATATCAATCTTCAGAGTAAAAAGAACCAGCCATCTGTGGTCCTGAATATTTTAGTATATAGTATGTTCCTTAAAACACAATTCTTCAGGATTTTAGAAGCTGTTAGCTTAGGATTCCTGATTAACAAGTCTATACAACACTGAGCTACACAAAGTTAAATGATTTCTTTCCTATAGGAATTCCCAGAACCCTTAGAAGGATGATGTACACTGGGAACCTTTAAGAGGAGTATAGAGTATGCAGTATTTCCCCAAGCTTGGAACCCTACTGTTCTGTCAGGGAACTTGAATTCTGTGAAATACATTTTGGATAATACTGTAAGATTGTTCTACCATCAAAATAAAGATTATACCCAGTTTTTGTAACAAAACAAAACAACAATGTATAGGTAATTATTTGTTTACCTCCTATGCCCTTCTAGACTAAATCAGAAGACCCCCTCAAGTACTATCAAATGGAAACAGTCCCGGCCACAGTCCTCCCACTTCCCAAACCTTCTGCAAACAGGAAGGGAAAGGAGGGTGTGCCACACTTCCCCTGCCGGGTCTGCCCAATCACAACGCAGTCTGCTTCTGGAGCTCATCCACAGCCTGGAAATCTCCCAAACCTTGCGTTATCAATCAAGGCCATAGTGAGAGTAAGGACTGAAATATTCTTTGTGTGATATGAGTATGTCCTCTGCATTAATCTGTTTCTTATTTATTCTCCTGCACCTCATGCCAATCAATTACCTAAAAAATGTCAAAGCAGAAGTTGAGCTTTACGAATTAAGTTTAGGTCATTTCTTTCTCACAAAGAAAGCAGACTTTTCAGTTTCAGTGTTTTTGTTAATGAACACCTACCCGTGCGGTTCTGTCATCATACTCTTCATCAGACATTAAAAAGTTACAGAGTCCCCGGGTGGGGATGCTAGTGTTTTCTGTGATCCAGGTGTGCAGGTATACTTCGCCTAAGACTCGCTTCATGTGCTCCCGGGTCAAGTGCATTTCCACAGCTTCAATTTTCCCTTGGATTTCAAGGAGTTTCTCTTCCATTGGCTCTCGGCCTCCAGTGTCTCCAGACTGAGCGAGTGAGTCATCTGTGGGGCCCTCTGGATCACCTTCTTTGCTCCTCTCCTGAAGGCCTTGCTTATTCGTCTGTTCGGAAGAAGTGCCTTCTTCCTGCTGCTCGCCCTCAGCATTGCCCGTCCCAGGTGAGTCAACTAGTAAGATTTTTGAGTCCTCAAGGATGGGTCTGCATAAGGCTTCTGAAGCGGTTTTCTGCATCGACTGGTATAAAATCCTCAGGAGGAAGAGTTTGAAACGCCAATAATAGGTGGCCCCACTGCTTTCAATCTTTTTTTCCACAGCTTCTTGTAAAAATTGAGGGATACGTTTATCTTTTAAAATCTTCCAACGTACTAGGTCTATTAAATCTACCTGCTTAAAAAGATTTTGAATTGAAGATTGCAGAAGCTGAGCAGCTGCCTCTTCAAAGGCTTTGAGAGTAACGAACTGAACCTGGTAGTTCTTGTTAACGGGATGGAGGCCGTTGACCATGCCCTCGGTGGTAATGACGGCCAGGTACGCACCACAGGGGCTCACGGCTATCCCGTGTGTCCTCACTGAGCCAAACACATCCGAGAGTTTAATCAAATGGTGTTCAAACTTCAATGCAACATCTGTGAAAATGGGAACCAGCTGCCTCACCTTCCCATCACTGGAACAAGTATATACCGTCCCATTCTGCTTGTCTGCAGTCATGGAGACAATCGGCAGTGAGTGCAGGCCTGTGACGTGAGAATTGTGAACATTCAGACCTGCTTTGGAGATCAGAAGAAGACACCAAAACACATAGGGTCCTCTTGCGGCCACCACTAAACTACAACTACACTTCTGGTAAGGGTGATACAGTGGTACACACTTGATGCTGTGTACTGGCAACTGGTCCATTTCTTTCCACAAGACGACAGGCTGCCTTAATGTGAAATAGCCTTTAACTGCTTTGAGATTGACAGGAAGAATTTTCACAGGTCCAAAAGCACTCCCCACAATAAGGCCGCTCATTTTCCGATTATTGTGCTCATATTCCCACCAAAACAAAACACTAGGAGAGTTGATTCCTGACTCAATTGTGTTGCATGAAGAGATAGATTCCTTTCCTACAAACGGCAGCTGAAACTGCCACACAGCAATGTTACCGTTTTCAAAGAGGACGGCCAGGAGCACGCTGCCCACGTCGCGGCACTCGTTGTTATGCTTGACCTGCTGCGTGGTACAGATGCCTGACCACTCCATCCTGACTGGTGTCTGCATGCTGTGTCTTCTCTGAAACTCAGCAAAATCCCTGAGATTCCCTTCCGGGGCCTCACTTTTAGAGAACCTGTAACTGGTCTCATAAAGACGTTCTCCATAAATCTCCGTCAGATCGACCAGCTGGACCCACTGCAGTCTGTTGAGGTTAGCCTGGATGGTCAGGCGATTGTCCATGGTCAGTGCTGCCAGGAGGCACCTGCCATTAGCATCACAGCCCATGGGGGACCAGCTAGTGTACTTGAATCCTCTCAGCGGTGGCAAAGCCTTCCCCTCAGGGTTGAACACCCTGTCCAACATGAAAGTCTGACTGACTGTGGGGTCTTCAGAGGTGGCAAATTTCTCCTTACACTCAGCAACTTCCGTTTTTGAGCCAACCTGAAAATAAGAGATATAAAAACTGTCAGATAAATATTTCACTCTAAGAGGCCTATATTTACATTGATTAGGGTGAAGTAACTAATTCACATAAGTACATAAATCAGTTACATGTTTACATATTATAAATATGTAAAACAGTAATTTGATATCAGTTCTGTTAATTTTGGCATGACATGCATTTAAAAGATCAAGCACATGTCTAAAACTAAATGAGCGTTCACTCAGGAAATGGCCATTTTTTTTAAGGGTCAGAATAAGTGCTGTCATTACTCACAGCCTCGTTCCCACATTGTTCTCAGAATTGACATATGCAGTAGCAATGACAAAGATGTACTTGATTCTAAAGAGTCAGCTAAGCATTCTGCTGAACTAGTCACAAAACACTACAGGAGAAAGTCATGAAAAAATATCTATCTATATACATCTTTGATACAATTAGATGTTTGGATTTTTAACAATATTTTTGTTATACAAATGTCAGCTCTTAAGTTTTCTATCTGGAATTTCATTTACAAATTACGCTGAGAGCCAACTCCAACAGTTCTGTCCACTGTTTCTTTTCTTTTTTTTTAATTAATTAATTTATTTTAATTAATTTATTTTTGGCTGCATTGGGTCTTCGTTGCTCTGTGCAGGCCTTCTCTAGTTGTGGTGAGTGGGGGCTACTCTTCGTTGCAGTGCACAGGCTTCTCACTGCGGTGGCTTCTCTTGCTGTGGAGCACGGGCTCCAGGCGCATGGGCTTCCGTAGTTGTGGTACGTGGGCTCAGCAGTTGTGGCTTGCGGGCTCTAGAGCGTAGGCTCAGTAGTTTCGGCGCACGGGCTTAGTTGCTCCGTGGCATGTGAGATCTTCCTAGACCAGGGCTAGAACTCGTGTCCCCTGCATTGGCAGGCGGATTCTTAACCACTGCGCCACCAGGGAAGTCCCCGTCCATTGTTTCTATAGAATACTGTCCACCGCCGTTAGACTATTTGCCGTTCCCTGAACACTCCCACTCTGCCTTCCCTGGCTCCCTTGTGTAGAATGCTCTCGTTCCTCCTATTTGAATCCCATCCCTCCTACCAGGTCAAACTCTATGAGGCCTTCTGAGATCATTCTAGCTTTCATTCATCTCTCCCTCCTCCAAGTCTGTAACATACATGAACAGTGCTATTTATTTAATGTCTAGGTGTACAATGGTGAGGTCTTTAGAAAGATTTTAAAGGGACATTAAAGATAGAGGAGAGAGAAATGACCAAAAGAAAGTGGTCCAGAGATATAAAATATCCAGAAAGGCTAAAGCCCAAAAAGAACACAGGTCAATTAAAATATGGTTTCTGGGGGCTTCCCTGGTGGCACAGTGGTTAAGAATCCGCCTGCTAATGCAGGGAACATGGGTTCGAGGCCTGGTCCGGGAGGATCCCACATGCCGCGGAGCAACTGGGCCCGTGAGCCACAACTACTGAGGCCCACGCGCCTGGAGCCCGTGCTCCGCAACAGGAGAAGCCACCGCAATGAGAAGCCCACACATCGCAACAAATAGTCCCCACTCCACACAACTAGAGAAAGCCCGCGTGCAGCGACGAAGACCCAACGCAGCCAAAAATAAATAAATAAATAAATGTATTTTAAAAATAAAAAAATAAAAATAAAATATGGCTTCTGTTATATCAGAAGCAGGAAGAAGAAAAGGACTTGAACCATTGTCTTTAGAGAAATGGGTAACAGAGAAAGCAGAATCTTTCGATGCCTTTTTAGTGTCAATCTTCTTTTACATAGAGGCTGATCTTCAAACTAGAAAGGGTACATTAAACATGATTAAAAAGGAATTCAAACCTAAATATACATGGATATAACAAAACTCACTTTAAATGAGTTTAAGTCCCCAAGCCCAGAAGAATTACACTCCAGAATATAGAAAGACCTTGGAAGATGAACTCAGAACCATTACATTCCTTGATAAAGCTTGGACAACCAGAGATGTGTCAGAAAACCATAATGCAACAAATAGTTAACTGTTAAATTGCATAATACATAAGCATATAAAATGAAAGGTAGATATAAAGTCCAACAAATGAATTAGAAGACTAACTTTTCCTAAAGTGTGTTAAACAGAACATCACTCCCCTAAATTGCCCCTTGGAAAAGAGGTCTATAACCAAATAAGTTTTGAAAATGCTATACATTATACATTATTCCCCCTTCAAGAGTTATAGCCAGGGAGCTACTGAAGAGACTTATTTAACCAGAGTTCTCCAAACTTTTATGTTTATTTTTTATTTACTTATTTATTTTTTTACCATTTTTTTAAAAAATTGGGGTATAGTTGCTTTACAATGTTGTGTTAGTTTCTGCTGTATGGCGAAGTGAATCAGCTATACGTACACACGTATCCCCTCTTTTTTGGATTTCCTTCCCATTTAGGTCACCACAGAGCATCGAGTAGAGTTCCTTGTGCTCTACAGAAGGTTCTCATTAGTTACGTATTTTATACATATTAGTGTATATATGTCAGTCCCAATCTTCCCAGTTCATCCCACCCCCACCCTTCCCCCCTTGGTGTCCATATGTCCAAACTTTTTTTTTTTTTAAAAACAATAGAACCTTTCGGGGGGCTGTCATCTCTGGAAATTGTGTCTTGGGCAGTGTATCTTGATTTTAGGGTAGTCTCTTGGATACACCTACAGACATGCTGGAGAAATACAGACTGGAAATTCCAATTAAATACAGGTGTCACTGGCTAACCTGTTAATAAAACAATGCTAATCAAAGCCCAGAGCTTTGGGGCTTCCCTGGTGGCGCAGTGGTTGAGAGTCCGCCTGCCGATGCAGGGGACGTGGGTTCGTGCCCCGGTCCGGGAGGATCCCACATGCCGCGGAGCGGCTGGGCCCGTGAGCCATGGCCGCTGAGCCTGCGCGTCCGGAGCCTGTGCCCCGCAACGGGAGAGGCCACAACAGTGAGAGGCCCGCGTACCGCAAAAAAAAAAAAAAAAAAAAAAAAAAAAAAAGCCCAGAGCTTTGGATGGGTATATAAAATTTGAGTGAAAATCTTTCCTGTGATGCCAGATTGCCTGGATTCAAATCCTGGCTCTATCATACACTAGCTCCGTAACCCTGAGCAAACTGTTTAAACCTTCTGGCTTTAATTTCCTCGTCTATAAAGAGTATAATAATACATGTTCTCATAGAGTTTGGAAGGTTAATTAAATCAATGTATGTAAAGCACATACTAGTAAATACTCAATAAATGTTATCTATGATGACAATTATTAATACTCTCTGAGGATTAAGTAAATGTTAATGAGACCTAATAAAAGTATGTAAAATGCAGGGTAGATAGGCATTAAGTTGTCCACCAAATGAAGGTAGATATAAAATTGTTCACCAAATCCCATAATACTGTAAACTAAGCAATAATCCTCAGACTAGGATAATTTACTATTACAGTAAAAGCTACTATAGAACTGAAAGTAAACTTACAGAATGTGTAACCCCAAACAGCAGCACAGAATGAAATAAAGGAAGCTCAAGCTTGGTCCTACTCACTGCAGGAAGAATCCTTGACGGAATGGAGAGCAGTGTGGATGTCAGCCAGTAGGGAAAATCCTTAGGGCTTTTTGTACAGTAATTTCTAATATGTTAGGTAGTTTGAATTAGCCTACTGCACCTCCCCTCAACTCTCCATATCACAAAACTAGTTAACAAATCAAAACAAGTACTCAGATGCCCTAGGAGCATACCAGTTAAGAGTCCAGCTCCCAGAGGCTGACCCCCAGCCAATCATTTAACTATATCCTGTTCCTAGTTGGCCACTATTACAACTAATAGCTATGTACTTTGTAAGCACCTAACAAATAAAAACTCATTTGAAGCTACTAGACAGCAAACTTCTTGAGGGCAGGAATATAATTCCAAAGGCAGGAAATAGTTATTTAACTTAATGTAGTAGATAGAGTTAATACTACTAACGTTCTTAACAACTGATACAAATTAGTTATGCATATATCATTAGAATTTGGAACTGTGTACAACTAGATGATTCATTAAATCAGCAGTCCAATGGGAAAAGAAACTGCAACTTATTTTTTTTTTAATTAATTAATTTATTTTTGGCTGTGTTGGGTCTTTGTTGCGGTGCGTGGGCTTGTCATTGTGGTGGCTTCTCTTGTTGCAGAGCACGGGCTCTAGGCGCGCAGGCTTCAGTAGTTGTGGCTTGCGGGCTCTAGAGCGCAGGCTCAGTAGCCGTGGTGCATGGGCTCAGATGCTCCACGGCATGTGGGATCTTCCCGGACCAGGGCTCGAACCCATGTCCCCTGCACTGGCAGGCGGATTCTTAACCACTGCGCCACCAGGGAAGTCTGCAACTTATTCTTAAGTCATTATTTTATTGCTTTTCAGATTTATATCGTTCACCTTTATATCACGTAACCTCAGTGCCCAGGACAGTAACTTGCAAATAGCAGATAACATGTCAACTATTATTTAACTGCATATTTTCCTGAAAAAATTCATAATCTAAATAATGATCAGACAAAAGCTTCAGAGAGGTTTAGTATCTACCTTCTAGCAGTGCTACATACTGAAATCTAGGTTGCAGAATGTCCATCTTTCATGTTAGAGCGAGCTGGACAGCACCAAGTAGATTTAAATCCACAGGGACTGTCAAGGGGTAGAGCAATCAAAGTACAGATAGAGACTTCTTTACATTCCTACCATTACTCCAGTTTTATCCCACAGAAGCCTCTTTTAGAATTGCAGGACAACTCAGCATTCATTCACCAGGCAGTGCTAGGCTAATAAGATTGGTGGTTTCTGTGATGTGCATACCGAAGAACAGTGCAGAAGGGGAAGATGCCACTAATTAATTTCAGGAAAGCAATCAATTACCAGAGGGATATATAAAGATGTCCTATTACTCATTTTCCAGGTGTGGAACCAACGACAGAGTCAAAGTTTTATCAGAATACAGTACTATAAATAACTTCATATCCACAGCCACAGCATTAACCCAAACTCCTTCCTTCGTACTTGTATGACATTTTTTTTTTTTTTTTTTTTTTTGGTGGTACGTTGGCCTCTCACTGTTGTGGCCTCTCCCGTTGCGGAGCACAGGCTCCGGACGCGCAAGTTCAGTGGCCATGGCTCATGGGCCCAGCCGCTCCTTGGCATGTGGGATCCTCCCACCGGGGCACGAACCTGTGTCCCCTGCATCGGCAGGTGGACTCTCAACCACTGCGCCACCAGGGAAGCCCTATTTTTTAAATTGAGCACTTACAGTGTGCCAGGAACTGTGCTAAATAATTACACATGTGCATGTATGTACGTATATAAATATATATTAAACTGAATCTTCCAAAAATTCTAAACAAGGTTTATTCATTCATTCATTCATTCATTTTTGCAGTATGCGGGTCTCTCACTGTTGTGGCCTCTCCTGTTGCAGAGCACAGGCTCCGGACGCGCAGGCTCAGCGGCCATGGCTCACGGGCCCAGCCGCTCTGTGGCATGTGGGATCCTCCCGGACCGGGGCAGGAAACCGCGTCCCCTGCATCGGCAGGCGTACTCTCAACCACCGCGCCACCAGGGGAGCCGAAGGTAGGTTTTATTACCCTCCTTTTATAGATAGGCCTATCTTGCTATCTGGTGCCAAAGTGAAATCTCTTAACCCCTGTTTTATACTGACGCCAACAATCATCTACTTGCCTCTAGGCCAGCCAGATTCATATTCCTGAACCACACCAGGTCAGTCCACGCCCATGATATTGTAACAGCACTTTAGGCCTTCCTAGATTGAAGTCAACCATCTCAGACCGACCTTCAAAGTTCCCAAATTGGCCTCACTTTACTTCCTCTGACTCTCTAGGAAAGCTACTTGAACTCAACTGTTGACACATCATTATTTACACAAACAGCAGCAAGTTATGCTCATGATTTACATGTATGTGTGTGAGACGGGCACCTCATTCCTGCCATCTGGATGACCCTTTCCTCCGGAGGACTTCTTACAACCCAAACCCTACCTTTTTTTAGGTCTGCTGCAGATTCACCACCAAATAACCTTCCCTGATAAAAGCATCTCGCTTCACTATTCCTTCCTTTCTTTAAATTCTCTCTGCTAAAGTATTAAATCTCTACCATATTGAGATGCACACTTAAGACTTTCTCTAGCTGATGTGCATATGAACATCCTTAGCAACAGTAAGTTCCTCTTCAGCAGAGGATACACCTTTTAAAACCCCTTTGTTCTGCCTCCCTCCTTGAGTGTTTCTCAGTTCCGTAGCATTAAGAACATCTATCCACCTGATTGGTTATACTTGAATCAATTTGTTCACATCTTGTCCAGGATCTTAGAAGGCTTAGTCATACAGGTTTACCAATGATCCCATTCAACATTAAATTATCAGTTTCAAACTTGGAGTAAGTACCCTAAAAAGTGGTGTGGGTTCCCTGTACCCTACCCAGTTAGTGATTCCTATTTTAAATGGCTGTGCAGAGTAAGAGTTTTTTTTTAAAAACTTCAAGTTCACAAAAATACGTTCTCTTTATATAGATACATATCCTTACAACGTTTATCACTACCTATTATTACACTGTTATTTGTTCACGACTTGCAAAAAGAAGGTAAGCTCCATGAGGACAGGGACTTTGTTTTGTACAATGCTTTACTTCCAGAACCTAGATTGGTGCCTAGCTGATACACAGTGGTATTCAAAAATGTGTTGAAAGAATGAATATACACTTTGACTGTCACATATATGCATACAGATCTATAAAAGAAATAGCGAAAGTTTTAATACTTTTAAACCACTAAAATGAACAATACGACTTACTACTTAAAAAAAAACAAAAAACAGGGCTTCCCTGGTGGCGCAGTGGTTGAGAGTCCGCCTGCCGATGCAGGGGACACGGGTTCGTGCCCCGGTCCGGGAAGATCCCACGTGCCGCGGAGCGGCTGGGCCCGTGAGCCATGGCCGCTGAGCCTGCGCGTCCGGAGCCTGTGCTCCGCAACGGGAGAGGCCACAGAAGTGAGAGGCCCGCGTATCGCAAAACAAACAAACAAACAAAAAAAAACCCAAAAAACAACTTGCAAATGGTGATGATAGAACAATAAAACTTCAGGAGCCCTACAGTTCTGAAGGCAAACTTAGTTAATATGAAGCCTAAAGCACTAAATTTACACGGAGATCTCGGGCTTTAAATTTAAGAACTGCACTTATTTTCCAGAGGCTTTATTTTTCGTTCTACATCCCAAAGCCTCTTAGTTATTGAAGAAAAACTGGAGTACTAACCCCGAGATCCAGTATTTATCCATCTGCGCAAGATGAGAAGCAAGGACCATTCATAATAAAGTCATTGAAACAGTTAAGACAATGGAAAGAACCAATTTTTCTCCTCCAAAGCAAAAGAGGCGCCAAGAGGAGGGCACAACACAGTAAACAAAGCCAGCCAAAGGCCTCGGGGAGCAAGCCCCAGACAATAGGAGCAATGGTAGAGGCAGGTCTGGGGTTGGGTCAACAGTGGGTGGAGCATCAGAAAGCACCGAGGAAAGAAATCGGCGCCGGCAGCCGGCCATACGCTGGGGCAAAGGGAAAACCTGGCTCCGAGAGGGACCTCCCGAGATGTGTGCGGGGTGTGTGTGTGTCGGGAGTGGATGGGTGACCCGGGAAATCGGGCGTAAACGTCTGGACGTTTTTTTTGTTTGTTTTTTAATCTACCGTGACCCTAAGCGCTGGAGGCGAGGAGGGGAATCCCCGGACTAGGCGTGGGCCGGGATTCCCCAGGGACCCGTGACGCGGCCGTGGGAAGGGAGCAGGAAGAGACCCCAGGGCTGCGGCCCGGGGATGACTTACTTTGAGGAAGCAGCTGTTGAGAGGCGCAGACACCGAGGTGCGATGGATAACCAGGTCCTGGCCCGGGTTGTGCACGTCGCAGATGAGCTCCAGCACGGCTATGCTGCGGGCCGTGGACACCGACACGCGGTGGTCCTCGGACCACGCCAGCGGCTCCAGGCCGCTCACCGCATACTGCAGCCTCACCGCCGGTTCCCGCCGAGTCACTAGGAGGCGGAACGCGGCGCTGGGCCCGGGGGCCGCGTCCGCCCCCGGCTCCTTCCCGCCCGCCTCGCCCTCCTTCTCCTCGGGTGGCGCAGGCCGGTCAGCCGCGGGCCCCACCCGGGCCTTGGCCGTATTCATCTCTACTCGGATGCAGAAGCCGGACCCCGGGCGCGCCAACCGCGCGTCACCGTCCCGTTGCCGCCTCCCGCACCGCAGCCGCCGGCCCCCAACGTCCTCAGTTGCGGTTTTCTCCCCTCAGGCCCGAAGCGCCGCCGAGCCAGGAAGGACCCCGCCGTTGCTAGGCGACCTAGCCCTGCCAGGTGGCCAAGGCGCTGCCTGTTAAAAAAAGCGCTACTCCTCTGCTGGCTGGACAGAAGCGCCCGGGCTGGACAGTGGGTGGGCGAGGGGCAAGGGACCCCCTCCGCCCCCGCCGCGGCGTGACCAATCCCCAAGCCCTTTTAGGGACCTCCCGGGGCAACTAAGGTGCTGAGGGAACAGTAACCCGGCGGCAAAGGAAGGAAACATTGGTTCGATGGGGCACGCCTCTTCTGGTTTCTCAAAGGAATTCAAAGAACTGCACGGCATCAACTGTGGGGTTGAGTGTGACTTGACACCCCCTGCCATAGGCCAAGCCACTAGGGACGCCAAAAGGGGCCGCCGCCTCCCCCTAGGGCCCCGGGGCCGCGGCTTCGGTCTCTAGTGGCGCAGGCCCGTGTGTTCGCGGGCTGTTCGGGACCCGGAAGGTGGGCGGGCGCAGGACCCGGCGGGGCAGCTACGCGGGGTCCTCGCGCACGTCTCACGTGGGTCCGAGCGGAGTGGCGCTCCTGGTTCGCGAGGTCTCGACTCGCCTTTCCGCCGGCATGGCAGCAGCCGACGGAGTGTTTCCCCATGTTCCCGAATCCCGGGCCGCAGTCTTCACGACGTCCTCCAGACCCCGCCCAGCCCAGTCAAGGCGGGTGAGTTCTGACCCGGTTTCGGATTCGTTCGCACCCGGGGCCGCGGCGCGCCGGGACCTACCGCCTTGCCTCTCGGTCGGGGTTCGAATTACTTGCGGAGTTAAGAGGGGAAAGTCAGGTATCGGGCAGCTCCTGGAGGAGTCGCTGAGCAACACGTGTCTGAGACCGGGACACCATTCTGCGGAGACGTTCTTGGAGGGAGCGGAGCGGGTGTAGACGGGCGGGAGCTGGCGCGGGCTGCTAGTCGGAGGCAGGGATCTGAGACTGTCACTCGGAGAAGTTAGGAACTGACGCTCGCGAGAGAGGCCCAGCTTGTCACTTACCAAGCGCATCTCTGAACTTCTTTCAGCCGCCCTTTCCTCGACTCTAAGGGTCGTTTGTTTCGGGAATGAGGACTGGAGACTAGAAATTTCTTTGAAGAGTTTTCAAAACGGGTGTATTTTCATCCACGTGCAGTGAAGGGGGTAAAGAAAATACAACTCATCAATATAATCCCCTCATTAGGTGAGAAAAAGATGCCTTAAATTTAACCCAAGCCAGAGCTGAAAATTAGTTTAGGATGGTTGACTTAGCTCCTAGGAAAGAGGAGGGCTGCAGGGCAGAAATCTGTTGGAAAATCATGTTGCCTTAATGACCAGGAAGGTTACAATTTGGTGCCAAGGAAAGTAAGTGTGTGGGGGGGGCGGGGGGCCGGTTCTCGAGCAAGCATCATTTAATGCCATTGAAAAATTGCCAAAGTTCAGTTCAGTTCCTTTCAACCAATGTGGTGACGCTGAAACTCCTTGAGTTCATATAAGCTCACATCAGCTCATACCCACTGTCTGCGTTATTGTACAGATTTTATTAGTGATAATCAACTTCAGGATTTAGAGGCTTGTAAGGACTTTTCAGCTGGGTGATGTTTTAGCTGCATCTATGCCGAGGGGGCGGGGAAGTATCAGTACCAGCGAGCCAATTGGGAACGTGGAATTTGGAGTGGGACAGACCTGGGATTTGACCTTGCAACATGCTAGCTCTGTGACCTTGAAGAAATTACTTCACCTTTCTGATCCTCACTTTTCCTACCCATAAAATGAGAACAATAATTTCTACTTCATATAAGGCTATTATGAAGATTAAATGAGATAATATACATAAAGACTCCGTACGTTTTCTGGCCCATAGGAGCACTTAATACATGTCAATTATTTTTTTTTAAAAAGTCATATTGGCTCCATTTTGGGTAATAGAATTACTACATCAGGAGGTCAGTAGGGTGCTTGTGCCATGTATTTGTCTAGTAACTAACACATAGAAAGCACTTAGTAACACTTTGTGGAGTGAGTTGAATAAATAAATGTAAGCTATCTGGTTTTATGATTGCTTGAACCACTGTGTCAAAAGGATCAGGTGATGATAACTGTCTGCAGTGGCCTTGTCTGCACCTACATTTTTGTTTATGTCTTGAATGAGAATTATGTATATGCTGATCAGATTTGCTAGTAGCCTGAATTTGGGTTGAGTAGCTCATATACTGGACTTGGAAAGACCTTGACAGCTTAAATTATTCTCTGTCTAATGCTATGCAGAATGTTTTTTCTAAAAGAAAAAAGAAAAGAAAAAAATATAAATTTATTGTAGGAAATTTGGAAAGTAGATTAAAAAAAAAACAAAACCCACCCATGATTGTCATACTCAGAGGTAACTTTGGGTAACATTGTGGTATATATCCTTCTGGAAAACAAGCAGAACAAAATTGGGATCAAACTATACATGATGTTTTCTAACCAAACAGGATACATTTACTAGATGGTGTTGTAGCATTGTTGTTAGGAATCCAGGGCGTGGAACTAGTGTCTGGGCAAAGCCTTGATCCCGCAGTGATCCTGGGGCAGGTTACTTCACTTCTCTGCCTCCGTGTTCTTATGTTAAAATGGGATGATGCCAGTACCCTATGGATAGATGACATCATTTATATAAGTATTTAGCATACTCCCTGGTGTATAGTAACTACTGAATATGTTTATTAATATCAAACACATGGCATGTAGACTGTTAGGGCGGAATGGACCCTAGAGGTCACCTGCCATAATCCCCTCATTATGCAGGTGAGGGAGCAGACTCAGGGACTTGCTTATTTTTAGAAGATCCAGATGTGTCCCTGCTCTTCTCTGCTCAAATGCCATGTCATGAAGCATTCCTGTATCTTTGCCTCCCTTCCCCTCGCTGTGGGCCATGGTAGTCTTACTTCATGTTTTGTGCCCAAATAACCCTTTGTCTATACCTCTTCTGTAGTACAAATATAGGTTTAGATTTGCGATCTTACACTTTCATCTCTTCCACTAGTCTGTGACTTCTTCAAGGGCTTGTCTAATCTTTGTATCTTCAGAACCAAGCTACTTGATGGTGGTCAGTTTTTTAAATGAATGTGTTGTGGATGCTGGTGGGGTGCGGGGGAACTAACAAATAGAATAGATCCAGATCACGGAAAAGGATAATTCCATCTCGTGTTATTCATTAATCTTACAGTTATTTATTGAGCACTTACTTTGTGCCAGACGTGGTCCTGTGCAGGGGATTCAGTGCTATCTGAGACAGGCTTGTCCATTTCTTCCAATCTAATGGGGAAGAGAGACATCACACAATGAATTATGTGCTATATTTATTATTTTACTGAGTGCTGCAAAGGAGAATAAGGGTGCCAGGAGAGCCAAGAACAGGCACCCTGGTTTGACAGGTGGAGAGAGGAGGTCAGGAAAGGCTCTTCTGAGGATGCAGCAGGTAGCCCTAGATCTGAAGGATGAGTATGAGGGGAGGGCTGGGGACATGGGTGTAGGAGTAACATGTGCAAAGGCCCTGAAGAGAGAAGGAGCTTGGGACATTCTAGGAATTTAAGGAAGTTCAGGATGGCAGAGGGTAAAGCTGAGACTGGTGAGATGGGCAGAGGTTCGATTCTAAAGGGCTTTGTAGCTCGCATTACACGTTTTCAATTTTAGCCGAGCAACGGAAAGCCTGCCTGATACCTTGCTTAACTTGGGACACTTGCCTTTTAGAGAGAAGTTGACATGGGAATAAAGAGCAACCGGGATGGTAAGGGATCTAAAGTTTGTGTCTTGTTTGGGATATTTAGTCCAAAGAAGGAGGAAAAAGAGGAGTTCTTTGATGAATGAAGGAATGTTACATACAAGAGTTGCTGCAGAAAGCAAACTGCAAACTAGTAGATGGATATTCTAGGAGACAGGTCTTGCCTGAATGTCAGAAACAGCTTCCCAACCCCTAGAACTTGGTTGGGGACAGAATGGGCTGCTTCATGGGATGGAGGACAGTAGGAGGAGGTGCAGGCAGGAGCTGCAGGGCCACCTGTCAGGGGGTCTGGTGATGGGAAGTCCACACATGCGTTGGGGGGAGAGGCCTTTGGGCCTTTTTGTGCTCCAGGAGCCTGTGGGTCTGTAAACCAGGTAAGATCTGCGCATTTCATTCCGTCTTACAAATGATTCAAAGAGACCTGAAACTTGACTTCATCTCTTTTTAGTCTGAAAATTGGGGACTTCGTAAAAATAAATTTGTAAAATTTGTAAAATGAAGCAGGTCAGTACCTACTTCATTAATACTAAATATTAATACTAAATATTTGAAGTTGTATGTATCGAATTACTTAGCTATAGGAGCCCTTAGGGTTGCCAGGAACAAAGAACTATTGTTATTGCTGGGTTAGTCAAAAGCTGACAGTCATGGCTAAAGCAAGCTGATGTGTACACAGAAGTCATGATTTCAAGCCAAGAGGAAAATAACATATTCCAAGAGAAACTACAACTCCAGAATAACAATTCCTAGCTACTCACAGGATGTTTTTTATATTCATGTGTAATGTAAATTGGAAGAGAAGGCCAAGGAAAATAGAGGAATTGGATGAACTTCTCCTAGGGGAATTTTGGACATCATACATTTAGCAACATTCACGTTATGGAAATGAGAAGCAACAGGCAAGAAAATGTCTTGTATTGTAGCCTGTAATCGGCGATCACACAGGGAATGGAAAGGCAAGGAGAGTTGGAAGTAATTGTGATAGAGGTGATGGATGGAGCTGAATTCTCATTTGGAATGGAAACTGGGAGGAGGAATCGTCTCCAAGCCATCTGAATCTGGGGGAGCAGCTTGAGGGCAGAGAATGACAGCGATCCAAGCGCTCTGGGGTAGAGCGGTAATGAAGGTTTCCGCTTCCTGGGCATAAGCTGGGATGCAGCTTATGTAGTCACCGATGGGCTTTGTTGGTGGCAAGAGAAAAGATTCATTTCCCCTCTTCCTCGTTCTTGTCGTGTACATGGATTCCTAGAGATTTGGATTGACAGAGCTTGCACACTTCACAAGGTGGGTCCTCTCCTCCCTGCAAACGGACTCCATTTGTTAAAATTCAGCCTGAAAAATGTTTCTCCCTTCTTGATTATCTTGGTGGAGTTGAAGGTTAAGATGACTGGTGAGGTCTAGTAGATGGATCAGCTGAGGTTTGTGGGGGTTTTTTTTTCCCTTTTGGGGGAAAAAAAAGGGGCTGAGTCAAAGAATCTGATTGCAGACCCTAAACTGTTGCTTGACATATGGGGCGTAATGATCTCTGCAGGGAGAGATGCAATTCTGTGGGCAGTCAGGCTTCACTCTGAGGTCTGTTTTCATGGACTAGTGCATCTCTTGTCGCTCTTTTCCTTTTGGGAACGACGCAGCAAGCAGCAGCCACCAAAAGAAAATACCAAGCGTCCAGTGAGGCTCCCCCAGCGAAACGGAGGAGTGAAACATCATTTCTCCCGGCCAAGAAAACTGCTGCTAAAGAAACTCCAAGGACTTTTAAGGGGAAGGCACAGAAAACGTTTTCTCCCAAGAGGTCTTCGGCTGGTGCGAGCGATGGAAACCAGGAGCGGAAACCGGGCATTAAGACTTCATCCCTGTTTAAAAACAACCCTGAGATTCCAGAACTCCACAGGTATGGCCACGTGTAGACACCCTTCGAGAATAAAAGGAATTAAGTGTCTTCTGCCTTTTTCTTTGTTTCTTGGAACTGATGCCCGCATCTTGTTCGTCATTTGCAGACCTGTAGTAAAGCAGGTGCAAGAAAAAGTGTTCACTTCAGATGCTTTTCAAGCCCTGGACCTCCACCCACATCTAGTAAGTATCCCTCCATGTTTTATTGGTGTGTCGATTTTTTTGGTCTGTTCATTCAGAATGTCTGTGAAATGACAGTTCTAGGAAGAAAAAAAATCAAAGAATGGTTATTTTTGCGTCAGGTTACCTGGATGAACTCAGATTGATGAGATGCTCTTCCAGGACCATTCACATGAACTTAGGAGTCTGTTCACTGTCCCCACTTCACACCCCCTTTTTTTAAAGAACTCTAAAGACTTTCCTCACCTAATTTACTTTAGGACTGAGACTCTACATATCGAACTTGAAATCCACCTCATAATTACTGGATAGATAACGACATCAGGGCTATTCTGGGTGGCTGATGTCACAGGGACCCTAGGAGAGGGAACTGAACCAGCATCTTGCTGTTAAGGGAGTTATAAAGAATTGAAGGAGGAAGGGGCTCTTTAAACATGCATTTGCTACAAACAAATGGACACTCAAAAAAAAAAAAAAAACAACAACCCATGAATGAGTGTTCCAGCCTTACTTATGAGTAAGGTGAGAAACATACATTCACTTTTAGGGAGTCTGGATTTCCTCGGCTCATGTGGTCATGGCTTACCTACTCCTTTGTTCGGGTGGGTTACCTATACTTGCTTTCTCACCTACAGGTTTGAGTGGAGTTTCCCAGCCTTGGTACCATGCACGTCTGGGGATGGGGACTCTGTGTCACGGGGGCTGCCCCGTGCATTGCAGGATGTATGGCAGCATCCTGTGCCTCTACTCACTTAACGCCAGTAGCATCCCCACCCCCAGTTGTAACAACCAACGATTTCTTCAGACATTGGGAGGTCCGGGGGAGGCAGTGCTCAGAACCACCCCCAGTTGAGAACCACTGGGTTAGAGGAACTTGATTTGATCGTGGTCATCCATTGTTACCCCAGTATTTTCCCCTTTTTTGCATCCTTATTTGCATTAAATATATTTGTATCAAAAAATTTGTTAAAGAAAAGTTTTTTTGTTTTTTTTTTGTCTTTTCTCTTAGATTTCCACAATAAATACAGTCTTAAAAATGTCTAGTATGACCAGGTAAGAACTCCGGGTCAGTCTTGATTTTCTCAGGATTTAAGTGGGTATAAACAGATGAAATCTGAATTGTCTGTGAAGGACAGCAAACTCGTGTCTTGGCATTGGAGAACAGGCCAGATTATTGACCCTCGAGGGCTTGGTAGCCGCTCAGCTTCCCCACCTGGGAGATGGAGGGACTGGGTCTCCGTCCCCTTCTGCCCTCAGCTCTAAACTGTAAGAGATCTCTGGTCCAGAAGATGGTCTGCATAAGATCCCACGGTTGTCTGTGCTTCCTGAAAATAACTTGTCTAGAATACAGAATTCATCTTGTCATTTCTTAGTGGTAAGAATTAGAGTCATCTACAAGTTAGGAGTAAATACTTAGTTGGATATAATAGGATGCTGAAAAAAGTTTTTAAATGTTAGTGACAACTCCTGGAAAACAGAAATGGAGTGGTGACAGGTGTGGGGCATAGATGACCCCCTCTCTTTGAGTATGTATGCTTCTGTACATTTTAATAAGTCACCTTTCACTTAGAAGTAAACATTAATAAGAGTATCAAAGAATAAAATAAGGAACCCCTTTATTATTTTTTTTCAGTTTTGTCAACCAAATGTAAGTGATTTCCATACCCTTTTGGGTTTTTTATTTTATTTTATTGAAGTATAGTTGATTTACAAGGTGTTAATTTCTGCTGCACAGCAAAGTGATTCAGTTATGCATATATATTCTTTTTCATATTCTTTTCCATTGTGGTTTATCATGGGATATTGAATATAGTTCCCTGTGCTGTACAGTAGGACTTTGTTGTTTGTTTTTGAATACACACGTGGACACACATTTTACTGTGTCCATAGCAGTCATATTTGGTTTTCTAGAGAATGGACAGCAGTTCCTGGCTCTCTGTGTGGCTCACAAGCTTCCTTTCACTCTTCTGCTTGGGAATCTTTCCATAATGTTTTATTGTTTCATATTCCCTGGTTCAGAAGGCAGGAGAGTGTGTGATGTGCTTTTGTGGTGGCTCCAGCTTGTCATCACGCCTGTCCCATTTTTCTTTTTAAGTAGTCTAATAGAACGGCCAATCTCTGGCTTGCCTCAACATTTGCAGCCCCAAAAGTTCCAAAAATTTAACTGAGGTTTTATTCTTCTAACCATCAAAGGTTTCTCAGCCCTTCCCATGACTGTTTAGGTAACCGCTGAGGCGGCAGGTGATAGAGCCTGGGGTCACTGCATTTTGTGTATCTTGCATCTCTGCGTGTAAACATGGGCAGGTGGTACTTTATAGATAATCATGTGCTCTTTCTTTTGGGCGGCCCAAGCGTTCAGAAGCAAAGTATCCCTGTGTTGCTGGAAGGCAGAGATGCTCTCGTGAGATCCCAGACTGGCTCAGGTCAGTTGTCATTTGATTTCTGCCCTTCCTCCACGGTCGTGTGGTGGGTTGTGCAGTGGAGGTGTCTGTCGCGGTGGTGGCTGCTTTGGTTTGGGGGAGGGGCGGCCACGCTTGCTTCTGATGAGAGCCCTGAAAGGAAGGGGATGATCAATGGGGCCCATGATCAGGAATGATCAGGAAGGAGTCAAGTCTGCTATCATTTCTCAGAGCCCATCTCAGGGCTTTGCCTGGTCCCACCATCTATGGCCAGAGCTGCCTGTCTTCACTCCAGTGGGTGATGACTGTTTCCTTCTGGTATTAAAACAGTCTTGCTGTGAGCACACGCTGATCGGGTGCTAGTTGTTTTGCTAGAACAGGGAACACCGTTCTGGCGCGTTCCAGAACAGTCTGGACTTGCTCTTCTGACCCTCTTGTGCTCTTAGTGGCAGGTCAGCTATTCTCTGCTCCCCCAGCTCAGCCACCTTTCAGGTGGGTGGAAGCCCACAGTTTTTGCCATCCTTGGTTTCTCCTTGATCTTTAGAGGCCAGCCTGGGGTTTCAGACTGGCTGGCTCCTTACCACGAAAGCACCACAGAAGACACTTACTTGACCACGGAAGCCCCTTTGAGAGGTTGAGGTGACCCCAGAGAGGGAGTTTTCTAGTTTCTAGGGACAGTCATTGAGTTGAGCTTCTGTGTGACCTCGGAAATGTATCATTGTCTCCCTTGTTAGACGTTAAAGGAGCTGAAGGTGCAGGTTTGTTAGAAGTACTGAATTTACAAAGCAGAGCTAGGAGTTGTGACAGACAGGTGACTTCTGTTTCCACCTGGATGTGAGTGCACTTTTCTTGTCCCCAGACTTCAGGACGGCCCAAGGGTAGCAGTGCCGGTTCGTTCACTGTCTTTGGTTTTCTGACATCTACAGGCTCTGTGATTTTGATTTTTGCTCTTGTACTTTTTTAAAAGGTAAAACTCTTGCCTATTGCATCCCCGTGGTCCAGTCTCTTCAAGCAATGAAATCCAAAATACAGGTGAGTAGAAAGTGTGTTTTTCTGGGAATTCCCTGGCGGTCCAGTGATTAGGACTCGGCACTTTCACTGCCGAGGGCCTGGATTCAATCCCTGGTCGGGGAACTAATATCCTGCAAGCCACGTGGTGTGGCCAAAAAAAAAGAAAAAAATAGAAAAGAAAGTATGTTTTTCTGTTATTGTTCACAGTGCATAAGAAGCCATCAAACTGAACCAAAGCAGTAATATTGGGGCCAAAAGAACCTTTTCACTTAGCTTTGTTTTCCTGCCTCTTTTTAGTTCATTTATTACGTAAGCATGTTGCATCTGAAGACCATGCTCAGAGTGGAATAGAATAAATATAAACAAATGTAACAATCATCCTAGTAGTTCTAATAGGGAATGTTTGTGAGACGCTCCCCCTGTGTCCGACATCGTGCCGAATGCTTTGCTTGTGTTGTCTTCTTGGCTCTCTCACTACCCCAGTCCCACTGAGTTGGAAGGTACTACCATTACCTCGAGTTAAAAAAAGAAAAGAAAAAAAAAAGGAGGCTTGAGGAAGTTAAATAACTTCCTAAGGCCGTGCGGGGAGTGATTGTGGAGCTGGGTTTCCACCTTCATTCTCTTTGGCTCCAGAGGCCAAGCTCTTCTGACTGAGAAAGGTGAACATCGTATTGAAAAAACAGTGGTTTGTCATGAATAGTAGAAGTGAAAATAAGTACCCAATTAGCGGGTGTGACGGTTGGGCCGCCTTGTATTTAGTATTTTCTAGGACTTATCTTTAGTTGCAAAACACACTTAAGCGCCTGGGCCAGAGGGGCCAGAACTGGGTTCCTTGGAATGGTCCCCTAGGAGGCCGTGTGACTGCCATGTTCCGTAGACATACGTGTCATCTCAAAACCCAGCCCAGCATCTCACAAGTACACCCTGGTTATTCTCAGTTGAGAGGAAACAGTGAGATCAGAAATAGGAAGAGAGGTGGGTTCACAGACAGATGATGAGCTAGTTGGTTACTTTTTCCTCAGTCGGGACACGCAGAATTCAATGTATATTGAGCCTGCCTGTTATTTGAATGACAAAATAAATAATGATGGCGTTGGATTACAGCCCACAGTCTAAAACAAATATCTATTGAGTCCAAGCTGATATAAATGAATTATTGAATAAATAGGTGGGACGAGGGAAAGCCCTTCCTTATACTAGAATTCCAGTGAGTACTTGTAGGACATCATCATTTGGCAAATGACACAGGAATCATCAGAGATGCTAAAATGAGTGGATTAAAGTGTGATGAAAATGGGATGTTTACACAGTCTCAAAGTATGTATCCAGAAGATACAGGGGAAAAAATGGTAACTTTACAGTGGGGAAGCCTGGCTGATGCCACCTTAACCAAGTAGTTGGATGGGGCCTCACCAGTGCCGGGATGTTTTTGCCTAATGTGTCTCCTGATAGGTGCATGAAGGTTGTAACAGTACTTCTCTGGTTTTCTTGCCAGAAACGCATAACTCTAATCATAAACATCAGGCAAAGCCAAATCAAAGTACGTTCTACAGAGTGACCGGCCAGTACTCCTCAAAGGTATTAAGGTCACAAAAGACAAAGAAATACTAAAGAGCTACACCAGAGTAAAAGAGACGAAGGGGTCATGACAACTAAATGCTGCGTGGTCCTGAATTGGGTCTTAGTCTGGAAAAAACATGTTAATAGGTCAGTTAACGAACTTTGAATAAGGCCTATAAATTAACTAATAGCACTAATAGCAGTGAATCAATGTTAATTTCCTGTTTGGTCACTGTACTGTGATTTTGAGAATCAATATCATATAAGGAAGCTGGGAGAAGGGTGTAAGGGCGTTCTTTGAACTATTTGTGCAATTTTTTGCAAGCCCGAAATTATTTCAGAATGAATACGTTTAAATGTTATTTAAACTTTATTTAAATGATTTTAAAATCAATAAATCCTACACAATCATCCAAATGGTGGAACCTTATATAGTTATTAAAAGTGCTGTTTTCTTCAACTACTATTTGTGAACTTGACAGGCATTCTTGCCATGTTAAAAAGGCAGGTTATAAAATAGTATGTATAATATGACTCCAATTTCATAACTAATAATTAAATATATACATATATATATATGTGTGTACACACACAAAGATGAGAAAGATACTTTTCAAACTAATGCCGGTTTTCTCTGAGGTGGGTGAGTGAGAATTCTGTTTCCTGCATGTGAGTGATGTTTTCTTCCATTGGGCACTTTGCAGTGCGGTGGTTCATACAAGGGCCTTAGCATCGTACCTGGTGTAGGTTAGAGAAGAAATGTGAATTATTAGACCAGTGTGGTAAAGTCTTATCCGTTTAGATACTCCAGGAGAACTTCTAGTAGAGGGTTTTTTCTTCCTGGAAAGTTGCAGAGTTTGGGCGTGTATTTGATCTGGCGTGGGTCCTACAGTTCTGGCCCAGCTATCTCATTTGCTGGATCTGTGAACGGAGGACAGGAGACGTGCCATTACATTCCTCAGGTGGACAGCACGGCGGGGGCTCTGCTCAGATCCTGGGTCTGAGTGTGACGTTAGCACATCACCTCATCCTAGTGTGCCTCGTGGGGGATCACGGCAGTGCCTGTGTCCTGGGGTTGCCAGGAGGATTCAGGGAGTCAGCGCACGGGGAGAGTTGAGACCTGCTTCCAAGCGCCTGGTGGTGATAGTACCTGCTCGCTAAGTCTCCGCCATCATCGTCAGCAGCAGGGCCGTGTGGCTGGTTTGAAGGGCAGTGTTGTGAATTGCTTAGATTCAGAGCATTAACCAACCATGTCGTTGTTCTCATTTACTCAAGTATTTTTTAATATCAATAACAGCTTGTTCTATTAAAGACTGGAATATTCTGTAGAGACGATTTAACAAGCCCAAATTTAATTCACTTATTTCAAGTGATGCTCAGTACAGGCCCTTGGAGTTCACTGTAAACAGATTTGACCTGTAGAAAACACCTATCTGGAGGGAGCAGCAAATTCAAGGCACCAGCAGAGTCTTCAGTCACTTCAGTGACGGAATGAAGATGGACTGCTTTTCCGTGTTTTCACACTTTCAGCTCTTTGGGCTCTGATTTTTTTTAACATCCCATCCATCCTTCCTCACTCACTTCTGCCCTGCGAGGAATTGATTGGTCTTTCTTCTTCTCTGTGTAGTAACACCTTTTGAAATGTCAGAATCTCTAACACTGCTGTGTTGATACCGTTGTACTAACATGTTTACTGTTCCTCGCCCGGCTTCAGCGCAGTCTCGCAAAGTCGATGTTGAGTACAGACGGCTGTAGTTTGAATTCCAAATCCCTTTCGCCTTGTGGGTAAACGTTTCCTATGCAAAATATGAAAACCGTACTTGTAAATTAGTTTGCTGCTAAATCTGTGCTTAGCTTCTACACTAACGTATTCGATGCATTCCCTAAGTGTCTGTGAGCACTTTGGAGATTCAAGGCACCGCTGACTTCCTGGCCCTTGTCAGATTACTTTGTTTTCTTCTACTATTGTTACTGTTATTTGTAGGTATAAGGTACATGTTAAAAAAATCTGAAGAGCACCAAAAAATATACAGTGACAAGTAGGTCGTTCTACTGCCCCTTGCCCTGAGTGGCACAGTTCTCCTCTCAGGATGAGATGGTCCTTATCGCCGGTCTCTTGTTTAATCCTTTCAAGGGTATTCTTTGCATATAAAGCAAATCTGACTATACATAGTTCCCCTCCCCCTTTCATTGAAGTTTTTGTTTGTTTGATACACAAAAGGTTGCTTGCTGTGCATGATTGTCTGTGCCTTGCTTTTGTTCACTTAATATGTTTTGGGGATGGTTTCTTATCAATACCGTGTTGACCCGCCTTGTTTTTTTAATGGCTGCCTAGTCTTCCACTGTAAGTATGTACCATAAATTATTGAGTCATTCCCTCGATGGTGGAATTTACATTATGTTCAACATTTTGCTACAAACAAAGCAATTAAACAACTTCTTTATACACACGTGTGAGTCTCTCTTTTTGAGAAATTCCTATAAGTGGAATTTGCTTTCTATTTGGTAGATAATACCAAAATTGATCTTTAAAGGAGTTATACCAATTTGGATTCCCACCAACAGTGTATAAGAGTTCCTGTGTGCCTATGCCTTTATCAACACTATCGGCTGTTTTATTTTTGCTCATTTGACAGGGGAAAAATGTTGTATCATAGTTTTGATTTGAATTTCTCTTAGGAGTAAAGTTGAGCATCTTTTCATACATTTAAAAGCCATATTTTGAATTCTTATTTCCATAAATTAGCTATTATATCCCTCTCCATTTTTCTATTTGAGTTGTTGGTCTTTTTTATTTTTATTTTTAATTGAATTACAAACCTTCTTTATAAACTAAGAAATTGGCCCTTTCTCTTATGTGTGGCATATTTTTTCCCCACGTTGTCATTTGACTAATTTTTTTTAGATGTTACTTTTCCATTCTGAAATTTAAAAATTTTTATGTAATAAAATTTATCAGAGTTTTATAGATTCTGAGTTTTATGTCATCTGTAAAAAGGCCAACTTAATTCCAACTTTATTTTTCTAACTTAATTTTTTTTCTAAAAGGACATTTGAATTATCCATCTTTTCACTGCTGATATAAATTGCCTCTTATCATATTTCCTGACTTTCTATATGTATTTGATTCTATTCTAGGCTGTATTTGTTATTGTAATCTCTATGTGCTAGCATCAATTTTTTAAAACTACTGTAGATTTAAATTGTCTTATCATCTGCTGTTGTTCAGAAATGTCTTGATTATTCTTGCACATTTATTTTTCCATATGAACTTTGAAATCAGCTTGTCTGGTTATATATATTATTTTTTTATGCATATGTATGTATACTTGTGGCATGTTTTAGATATTTTATATATGCATAAATATGCATGTTCATGGCATTTTTATTAGAATTACATAACATTTATGGATTGATTTAAGGGGAATTAGCTTATTTATAATATTGAGTCTTCTTATCCAAGAATAGGATACATTGTTCCATTTATTCAAATTTTATTTTATGTGCCTTAGAGGTATTTAAAATTTTTTATTGTATAGATTTTGTACATTTTTTGTGAAGCTTTTTTTTTTTAACCTTTTTTGGTTTTTTGCTATTCTAAGTGTGAGTCCATCTAACTTTCTGTGTTGGAAGGCTGTTGATTTTCTGTATTAATTTTGTATTCAGCTAGTTGACTTGTCTTTTTTGTAGTAGATTTTCAAGTGATTTCTTTTTTTTTAATTTATTAAATTTATTTATTTTTGTCTGCATTGGGTCTTTGTTGCTACGCGCAGGCTTTCTCTAGTTGTGGCGAGCGGGGGCTACTCTTCGTCGCGGTGGGCGGGCTTCTCACTGCGGTGGCTTCTCGTTGCAGAGCATGGGCTCTAGGCACGCGGGCTCAGTAGTTGTGGCACATGAGCTCAGTAGTTGTGGCTCACAGGCTCTAGAGCTCAGGCTCAGTAGTTGTGGCACATGGGCTTAGTTGCTCCGCAGCATGTGGGATCTTCCTGGACCAGGGATCAAACCCGTGTCCCCTGTATTGGCAGGCGGATTCTTAACCACTGCACCACCAGGGAAGTCCTCAAGTCCCGATTTCTTAAGTTGTTTTTGTTTTCGTTGGTTTTGGGGTTTTTTTAGGATAAAATATCATCTGCTAATAATGACAACTTTACTTCCTACTTTCCAGATTTATACATATTTCTTTGTCTTTTCTGATTGCATGGGCCAGAACTTCTAGATTAATGTTGTGTAATCATGAGGGTAGTGGGCAGGCTTATCTCTTTAATGAACTGCTCCTGATGTTCACAAGTGGCCACCCTTAATCTCCCCTTCTGGACCTCTGTGACCTACGTTCATTCAACTAATGGCATTTCTTTCCTTCTGTGTCAACAGCGTGGTGACGGCCCCTATGCTCTGATACTAGTGCCAACAAGAGAGGTAAGCAGTCCCACTTTCGGGGTGCTAAGCAAGTACGTTCAGTGATATCGTTGAATTTAAAAGTGGTTTTACCATTTTTCTCCCTGCTGCACAAATCACTACACCCTTTCCTTTGCCCAGGAACCATCCTTCTGGTTCTTGACAAGAAGAAAAATTCAAGTATTCTTTGAAAACCAAAAGTTTTTTGGTTTTGGATAAGTGTTTCTCTGTTATCTAAAAACTAATGACACTATAAATTTCTGTCCTTATAAAAGGAATTAAAATAATCACATTTTTGTACGTTGGTTTTTTCTTTTACAACTTAATTAAAAAATAAAAGCAGTTGACCCTACAAATGAACTTTTATTTTTTAAAGAAGCTACTGTACCAAAATTTTTACTTGTTTCTCAAAGTTAAGCTTCTTGATGTTTTTTCTTCTTTCTTGGTGGAAATCTCTTCTATCCGATTTATTTTATTTGTCTTTAGAGGCAATTTCAGATTAGGGTATCTGTTTCCTATATCGAATGCTAATCACTTCCTTGCAGAGAATCGATCATGACAATGGAGGTTTCTGTACAGCCTGCAGCATCCTGTCTCAGCTCAATCCATTGAAGGAGCAGGCACAGAGCTGTTTAAATTTTTACAGCAGCAAACTCGCTACTTCCCTGGGATGCTTCCTGAATACAAAACATGTGGAAACTGTATATATATCCTTGGATAAAGGGATTATGTAGAGGCTTTGTTGATGGTTGTTAATGGTTATAAACTGTTCGGTACATTAATGTTCTCTTTCTCTGGTTTCCACTGGGCTTGTTGGTTTTTTCTTTTTTTCCCCCTTTAATAAACTTGGGAAATGACCGTCTCTGTCTTTAGCTGCTGCTCTGCCCCAGCATAGCCTTAGGATATAGTCACGTCACCTGTAAAGTAACGTTCCCAAGGCTAGCCTGTTGCGTCACTGTACGCTTTACCGCTTCACACATATTACATTCTCTCTCTTTCCAAACAGGTTGACTCTGTTTCATTTTCTTCCATCTTTGTGTACCGTAGACTGTACTTTTCTGTGTGGTACTCTGGGAATTTGAGCCAGCAGAGGGAGCACAGAACACTGTGTTTGTGTATGTCCAAGAAATAGATGTGATGTCTCTAGCCACATTCTCCAGACGGACAGTTTTCAGAATCAGTCTAAGAACAAGGTGTATTTCCCAAGTAGATTCTGTGTAGAGGGCTTTTTTTTTTTTAAATCCTAACTTGAGGTCCAAGGTTGGATCCTTATCACTTTACACTGTCTAAATGTTTAAAAATAAATAAAAAGGTAAGAAGGGACCTTGCTCATTAACTCTAACTTTTTAACATTTACAGCTGGCCCTACAAAGCTTTGATACTGTCCAGAAACTGCTTAAGGTAAGGCAAGCCATGAGTTCAGTTTTGTCTTTTTTTCCCTGACTTTTTGAGGAAAGAGAAAGATACCAGTCTTTTCTTTATTTTCAAAGAGCTAGGAATTACTGCAGTTTTCCTTGTATTCCCTGGATGTCTCTGCTCACCCCAGATACAGTTTATAGGTTTTTATTGATCTGAACCTTACGAATCACCAATTTCTAGCTTAGTGAGATTATTAGTGTTCACTGGTACTTCAGGTCCTGTAATCTGTTCATCATAGTCACTAGCAAGCCACCTACAGAGACTCACAGGTACAACCTTAAGGTGATCCAGTGAAAGCAACTTAACAAGCCGCAAGCAGGGTTTGTTTAAGAAAGAAGAGAGAGAAAGCTTCCAAGCCAAAGGCTGCCAGCCCACTGAATTAGATTGAGAATTGATCTCTCCTTTCTTTTATCACGAGTGGGAGTAAGGAAGCATTGTACTTGGGTTTGATCTTAACCAAAAAGGAAAAAAAAAGGCAATAGACTTACTGAACTGTGTTTTCAATTCAGGCTGTACAGGGAAAGGCAGAGAAGCTACTTGAATCGCTTAAAAAGCCCACATTTCTCTCTTACAGTGTCGGAAGCTAGTCGCCTAGGTATAATTTAAGTTACTGCTAATATCCATGGGCATGGCAAGGCCTAGGAATGGTGTCTGCACAGTAATACCTCCTGCAATGAAAAGCAGAGTCCTCCCTCACGACTTCCTTAAGGAAAGGGAATTTGGAATCAGCCTCTGCAGTAAATGGGGCTTTGCATTGATTTTGGTCTGATGTTTTTCTGTAGCCATTTACCTGGATTGTGCCTGGAGTGTTAATGGGAGGAGAGAAGAGAAAATCAGAAAAAGCCAGGTAGGGGGAGGTTTGTTTATTGTTAATTCCTTTTAAAGTCTGTTCTGTCTTCCTGTTCAGTAAGACTCTGGCCCTTCTCAGCCTGGGGAGAGCCTTGTCTCAGATGATGGTTCCTAGTCCCAGTGTGTGGGGACAGATTGAGTCCCCAGGGAGCGGTCACTCTAAACGGTGCTGTTTTTTAAAATATTGGTGAAACTACCAAGGGCTCCCCTTTTGATGTGGTCAGTAACAGCTCGTTACCTTCTTAAATCTCAACCCCCCGCCGGCCCCCGAGACCCACAGTCCCCCCTTGTTAAGGATACATCCCCCTTGACTCCCTTTTGTGGATATTGGGAGTTTGGGATTTTTGTTGTTTGATTTTACAGAAACAAGATTATAAACCTACATAATGCTTCGCATCTTGCTTCCTACACCCAAATACTTGATTCCTAATTCTATGTTAGAATTGGTAATGGGTGTCAGTAGAAAATTGTTGCAAGAAGTAAATTCCAAATTTGGTGCATTCTTTTAAAAACGGTTTTATTTTGTTATAGCTTAATGCTTAGTAGTTATGCTCAACCATGTGTGTAGTCTGTAAATGAGGAACAAATATTCAACTTGAAGCCTTCAGGTATCTGTTAGGGTAAGATTCTGCTGTAACTAACAACAGCAGTGGCGCAAACAATATGGAAGTTTTTTCTTTTTCTTTCACATTTAAGAAGCATGACGGTAGCCATCAGGGCTGGCATGGTGCGTGCGCCAGCGTGAGGACCCTGGCTCATTATGGCTTTTTGTGCCACTAAACGAAGCTTCCATTTTCAGGCTTTCCTCATAGTGTTAGATAGTTGTTGGCGCTCCAGCCATTATACCTGATTTCCTGCCGGTAGGAGCAAAGATAATCATACCTCCTCTTTTTAAAGGTACTGGTGGGGTTTGCATGCTCCCTTTATCCATTTATCTTATTGCCATAACTTGGGCATGTGCCCACTTAATTACAAGGGCAGCTGGAAAATGTACTCAGCTAAAAGTTGTAGGCTTTTATTACTATGCACTAATGGGACGAAGGATGGTTGTGGAGTAAGAAGTTAGATTTATTCCACCTGGTCCATGGGGCAAGGCTAGGCTTATGGCATGGAAGTTACAACAAGGATCCAGTATAAGAAAAAAGCATTCTAACCATTAAAGCACGTTGGCATGGGATAATGCATTCAGGTGGGAGGTTCCCCGGCACAGATGCCTTCAAGAACAGATTAGGTGACCATCTATCTGGAATATTCTAGGAAGCATCTATGGATCAGATAAAGGGCATTGGGTTATATAGTAAAGATTCCTCTGAGACAACTTTAATAGGATTTCAGATCTTACAGTTATTTTTTGTAAGGCAGAGAAACTTCAGAGAAAAATTAGAACTTAAATATATCTTTGTATCCGCTTGTCGTTACGTTTGTCATGATTTCGAGCTGTGGTATGTTGGCGCTGGCCATGAATCTGTCTCCTCCTCAGCCTTTTCCCTGTGTTTTCTATTGCTATGGCTCCATCTGATTTACTTTCTTTTATGATATATAAATTTAAACAGACTCCGGAAAGGAATAAATATTCTCATCTCAACTCCCGGACGCCTCGTGGATCATATTAAATCCACAAAGAACATTCATTTTCGTCGAATCCAGTGGCTGATTTTGGATGAAGCAGACAGGTGAGCCCTTCCAGGAAGCAGGAAAGGGCTGTTTCTCTGGTCTTTGCCGAAGCTTCTGGAGCCCCTTAGTGTTCCCTTTATTCACGTAGATTAAAACTCCTCCCTTGAAACCACAGAATCCTGGATTTGGGTTTTGAAAAGGACATCACAGTGATACTCAACGCTGTAAATGCCGAGTGCCAGGAACGACAGAACGTCTTGCTGTCGGCAACACTCACGGAAGGTGAGTTGAGAAGTGCTGTTTGTTCTCAACGGAGAGGAAGGGCCTAGACGCGAGCTGCATTGTTTCCCAGCAGCGATACTTAGCCTCGGTGGGGAGCGGGCGAGGAGGAAGGTGTCCGGAGAGGACTGCCCTTCAAACCATGTGTCCTGTGCTCCCGGCCTCCCTCGCCCATCATCCTGACTCTCCGGTCCCCAGCACGTGGGGGAAGGGAGAGGGGGCAGGTCCCAGGCCCAGAGCCCTCACGGGAAGGAGAGGCTGCTGTGCTCCCGTCAGGGTGTGCAGGAGGGGAGGACGCTGCCTGCCACCCGCCTGGTGGTCTTGTGAGGTTGTGATCGCGATTGCTACCCACTGAGAGCAGGGCTCTTGTCCTGAAGGTGGTAACTAACCTCTATCCCAGCTCATTTTTTGGTGTAATCACCCTGCCTTTCTCCTAAAGAGAAATCTATCCTAAAGAATATATTCTGTGAGCTCATTTCTGTCTTTCCGTCGTTGTTAAGAAGGAATTTCTTAGCTCTCTTTTGTCGACGGGAACACCTAGGCTTGGAAAAGTTGTATCACCCTCCACCAGGAACCCCCGCACGTGACTCCCTGTCTGAGCGACAAGTCAGCTCTCATGTTCTTATGTCACTTTACTCAGTTTACTAGCCTGCTCTGGTGCACACGTACCAGATGCCATCCACGTGACTCACCGGCAGTTCTCAGAGTGTATCCAAACTAACAGTGACTTTAAGAGAGAATCCATGGGACCTCCCTGGTGGTCCAGTGGTTAAGAATCCTCCTTGCAATGCAGGGGACGTGGGTTTGCTCCCTGGTTGGGGAACCAAGATCCCACATGCTGCAGGGAAGCTAAGCCCGCATGCCTCAACTACTGAGCCCAGGTGCCTCAACTAGAGAGCCTGCGCGTGCCCGCAAACTACAGACCCCACACGCTCTGGAGTCCAAGCACCACAGCTACGGAGTCTGCGTGCCACAACTAGAGAACCCGCGTGCTGCAGCTAAGACCTGATGCAGCCAAAAATAAAATAAATAAAATAAATAAATATTAAAAAAAGAAAGAGAGAGCTAATCCATGGAAAGGGGATTCTGTGCTCAAAAAGTTGGGGAAATGCCACACATTACCTCCCCGTCTTGGAGATTCATGTGCACATTTATACAATAAAGGTCCTGAGGAGGCCTGTAAGCCCGGAAAACCTTGGGAAGGAATCCCAGGAAAGCTTTTTATCAGGGTTTTCATAACTTACTTGACCACAGAACCCTTTCTGGGGGGTGGTGGGCAGGCATCTGTTTCAGTGGTCTTCCACGGGTCAGAGTTTAGAAACTCTGGTGGTGTGGATGGGATTTTGGTCCCTGGGAAGAAATGGGTGAGTCCCTGCTGGACTGACAGTGGGGCAGATCAGTGCTGGCATTTGGGGATACCCATCAGGAGTTTCTTAATAGGCCTGGGTGTGTGATGTTGGGGGCTGTGCAGGTGTGACCAGTTCTACAGCATGTGCCTGTTCAGTTGTCTTGTCCTTTTCACGTTTTCTCCAAGGTGTAACATGGCTAGCTGATATCAGTTTACACGACCCAGTCAGTATTTCTGTCCTGGATGAAAGCCATGACCAGTCGAACCCAAAGAGCAAAGCCATTCCTGAAGCTTCTCCTCCACAAGCTAGCGACGAGCTGGACAGCTTTGCCATACCAGCGAGTCTCGAGCAGTACGTGACGGTGGTTCCCAGCAAACTGAGGCTTGTCTCCCTAGCGGGCTTCATCCTGCAGAAATGCAAGGTAGGTCTGGGGACTGGGTCCAGCCTGATCCGGGGAAAGACCACAGTTTTGTTCATGTCGGGCATTGAGGCAGTGAGCTGAGACACACACAGAAGCTTCCAAACTGAGCTGTGGTGCAAGCGCAGACCTTAGCGGAGATCTTCTCAGTCAGTGGTTCTAGGATTGCAGTGAAGACTCAGAGGTCACTGATGGCCATTACGTTCAACTTAAGATCTGCCTCAGATACCTTTCCTGGGACTGATACCGGGCATGTCACAGGGGGTACACGCACGCTGGATGTGAGGCAGTACAGTAGCCTTTGCTCGTGTTCTTTAAAGAATCATTGTATTTGTATCTTTACTAGATTCCCGTGGTAACTGTCTCTAGTATATGGGGAGATAGTAGGTGGAAGGGCATCGAGACCAGCTGCGTGTGCAGAGTCCCCGCTGGGGAGTGCCATGCGTGGCGGGACCGAGTGAGGGGGAGGGACACAGCCAAGGGCGACTCTGCTCTGAAGCACAATTGTTTTTCTCAGATGCAAGAGGCCTGTTCGAGGTTGCAGCTGTGTCATTTTCCTGTCCTACATTCTTTGTAGTGTGGAGGATCTGTGTTATTTTTATTATTATTATTTATTTTAATTTTTTTTTTTTTTTTTTGCGGTACGCGGGCCTCTCACTGTTGTGGCCTCTCCCGTCGCGGAGCACAGGCTCAGCAGCCATGGCTCACGGGCCCAGCCGCTCCACAGCATGTGGGATCTTCCCAGACCGGGGCACGAACCTGTGTCCCCTGCATCGGCAGGCGGACTCTCAACTACTGCGCCACCAGGGAAGCCCCTGTGTTATTTTTAAAAATAATTCAAAGCCATCTGTCACCTCTGTTTCCAGATCGGGGCTAGCCTGCCCGTGTGTTTTAGAAAGAGATTCATTTTAAGCGTCACCTGATCTTAAAAACACGTGGTGGTTTTTCCCCCTTTGTATCGATGTAGTTTGAGAGAGACCAGAAGATGATCATCTTTTTCTCGAGTTGCGAGCTGGTGGACTTCCACTACAACCTCTTCCTCCAGACCCTGCTGAGCGGCTCAGGGGCCCTGGCCCGAGGTGGGTTGCCATGTGCCTCCACGCGGTTAAAATTCCTGCGGCTGCACGGCGACCTGGAACAGGAGGTGAGCCTGTCCTCCCGGGTTGGCCCTGGCTTCCCTAGGGACCCCGCTGGGCCAGGGAAGAACGTGGCTAAAGTGGGCGACCCACCAGAGGCCAAAACGGGTGGCACGACTATGTCGATGGGGCGAGGGGGAGCCTATTGTTCCCGTTTGCTTTGCTTTGCTCCGGGAGCTGGTCTCTTCCACCCGAGAGAGCTCGCAGGCCCAGCTTGGCCTGACTGTACCCCAACCAGCTGTTAAGGCAACAGAGTACCACTAAGTAGCTGGCACCGGGGAAGGGTTTTGCCTTTTTAGTACCCAGTGTGTAATTAGGGCTTGATGTCTTCAAATTAAGAGCATTAATGGAGCTAAATTGTGGCTCCCATATGGTACTGCTGAGCGTGACTGCTGTCATTGTCAACAAGATGCAGCGCTTTCGCTCAGAACACTTGGGTTGGAAGAGGACGCGGGGTTCCAGAGGGGCTGCAGGGGCTCAGCGCTGGCGAATATTTTCGATCAGGAAGAGGAGTGGAACATTTTCCTCATCTTGGGTACTTAGCTCCGTTCACTCTCGTTCCACTGCTGGTAGGCAGGCCATCCATTTAGGGAGTCGAGCGGGTGCAGAACGAGATGAACTCCCTGCAGTTGTGGCAGGAGGGACAAGCAGGGCTTGGGAACGGGAGCCGTCTTGTCCCAGAGCAGAGGTCACCAGGCCGCGTAGAAAGCTAGGAAGCCGGAAAGAAAGCCAGAGATTGGAATGAGGTTGGACTAGCACCACCTCTTAAAAATCAGAACATTTTTAGAGCTAAAGGAGACATGAAAGGTCATCCAGTCCAGCCCCTCTTTTCATTTTTGCTTTTCTTTGTTTTAATAATTAAGGAAACGGAGGTTTAGAAAAGTGAAGTTGCTCAAGGTGACTCAAGGACACAGCTTCTTTTTTTTAATATAAATTTATTTTATTTATTTTTGGCTGCGTTGGGTCTTCGTTGCTGCGCGCAGGCTTTCACTAGTTGCGGCGAGCGGGGGCTGCTCTTCGTTGCTGCGCGCGGGCTTCTCCTTGCGGTGACTTCTCTTGTTGCGGAGCACGGGCTCTAGGCGTGCGGGCTTCAGTAGTTGTGGCGCACAGGCTTAGTAGTTGTGGCTCGAGGGCTCTAGAGCGCAGGCTCAGTAGTTGTGGCGCACGGGCTTAGTTGCTCTGCAGCATGTGGGATCTTCCCGGACCAGGGCTCGAACCTGTGTCCCCTGCACTGGGAGGTGGATTCTTAACCACTGCGCCACCAGGGAAGCCCACAGCTTCTTATTCAACAGAAGACTATACAGAATTTCCTGAATATTCCAGCTTTAGTTTTGTAAACTCTTAATTTTTACCTTCAGGATCCCCAGTTCAATCAACTTTGTTGATTTCATAATGTAATGCCATTTATGGGTGGTTTTTTTTTAACTGATTTTATCAATATCCTAGGTCTGTTTTCTGCAGAGCCATCCTGCAGGGTAGGTGTGAGGATGAAGAAGGAGCTGGATGTGGACTCAGGAGGATCTAGGGGTTTGAATGTGTCAACAGAAGATTCTGCAGTTAGGTTATTTCAGACTGTGCATCTCTCATTGTAACAGCGTGGTATCTGGGTAGGGTGTTTATAGCCGTGTGCTCTGGGGGCAGACTGCTTGTGTTCTGGTGCTGACTCTGCCATTCACTGGCTGTGTGACCTCAGGAAAGCAGTTAACCTCTCTGTGCCTCAATGTCCATGCCTCTGAGGTGGAGAGAACAGGAGTACGTACTTCTTGGAGTTGTTGTGACGATTCACTGAGTTAATGCAGATCAAGTACTTAGTACCTGGCCTGGTGCAGAGTGAGCACTGGGTAAATGTCAGGTGCCATTATTGCTATTCTTTCTCTTTCAGGAAGAGTGTAGTTTTTTCATCGTTTAATAATTGTTAGTATTTTACTTGTCTTGTTTATTAAGTGTTTAGCCTTCACAGCCTCCCTGAGGGATGGGTAGAAGGTGGCAGGGAGGATCTCTGTATTTTGTTTTCTAAATATTGGTGCAGTGTCTTGTCCCAGGGGACTAAGCTAACACCGTCCCCATCACGTCTTCCTGGCTTGTTACCCTGCCCCCTGCTCCACATGACCTTAGTGTGGTCTCCCGAAGTGACTGACGTGACCCTAGCCAAGTGTAAGAGCATCAGAGAGGAGCTCCTGTTTGAAGAAGTTGCTGCGTGATAGCTGCGATGGATGCTCAGGACTCTGATAGTTGTGTTCCTTACCCCACACCTGAGTGCAGTATGTCTGGACTTTATGATTAGTTTCACAGGCTTTTATGAACTTTCTGGATTTTTTTCTGATTTTGGCTCTACAGTGCAGCCATAAATTCCCTGGGTCCAGATCTCAGTTCAGTCCTGTATTAACAGTGTATGCACGTGCCTTGGGCAAGTTACTTAACCTCTCTGTGCCTCGGTTTCTTCCTCTGGAAGTGAGGGTGGTGACAGTACCTGCTCATTGGGTTGCTTTGAGGATCGGATACGTTCAGACATGTAAAGGGCAGGCCAGCGTCTGGTACCTGGTACACACCCTACGTGCCGGTTGTCCCTGTCCACTGTGCTCCGTGGGGTGAAGCCTGGGGTCCAGTCACGTGATGGAACGTGTACCCGTGAAAGGCCAGAATGAGGTATACCTTGGTGTCAGAGCAGAAAGAGAGACGTCACTTCTTTCTTTTTTCCAAATCTTCAGTGATTTGGGTATATTTCCTTTTTGTTGTTGTTGCTAACAGATGGACATGGCTAAGTCTTAACTTCTGGCAACACTGTGACTTAAACACACCCCCAGTGTGGCCCCTGCAAGTTCATGCCCAAGGCCTTTTGGTCCACCAAGTCTGCCTTTAGGAGTTTACCCCAAAGGAATACTTAAGCCTGAGCACAGTGACTTACCTGCAGACCTGTTGATCGCAGCGTTGTCTGTGATGGTGAGCAGTGCAGACAACCTCAGCTGTCAGGAGTGGGGCGCTGGTCACGTGGAGGTGGGGCTCCCGTTCAGCTGAATATGGTATAGTCACGGGAGACAAGGTGGTTTGGGGCTATTTACTGGCATGAAAAGATGTCCACATCTAATTGATATATGATAAGAGCACGTTAGGAGTGTGAGAACCATGATGCCAGTTTTTAAAAAGCCACATATTTCATTATGTTTCGCCTAGAAAGGGGCTCAGGAAGCTTCAAGGTGTTGCCAGCGGTGGTGGTTTGTTTTGAGTGGTAGGATGATTTAATTTCCTTCCTTTGACTTGAAGTATAATTTTTCTATAGTTAAAATATATGGCTTTCATAATTTGAATCTTTTTAAAAATCAGCTTTTAAGAAAATTGCCCCATAGGAAAGGTTGGTTGTTGTTCAGCCTCTAGACCACCTGTAGAAAAGGTGTTAGAGTAAATTCTGAGTTGGGAACCCTGAGTGCAGGAACTGTGGCCTTTGGCCCTCCTTGCTCTGGGTGTTGGCCATTTCTGGAGGGCGTGGCCCCCTCCCTCCCCCCGACCCCCCCCCCCCCCCGCACTGTCTTAATGAAACGTGCTGCCCTCAAAGCTTGTTACTCTGCCGCAGTCCAAGAAGCCTGGTCCTGTAGGTATAGGGTCTTGTTGGAAGATGTGAAGAATCCACTTCTTCCTCTTTCTTGGCAAAACCTCTCTCTCTGTGCCTAAAAATAGTTACAGCAGTAGAACATTGGGAGAGTTATGAGAATCTAAGCCTACCTTGCTGGACTCGATCTCAGAGTTACAAAGGCCCTATTTTTGCTTGTTTTTGTAGGAAAGAACAGCCGTGTTTCAAGAATTCTCACGTTCCAAAACAGGGGTTCTTCTCTGCACGGTATGTATCATTCTGCGCTCCGTGGGAAGGTTGACAATGGTTGTGATGGTGGTGGCAGTTTTTCGTCTCCCGACGATTCGCCTTGGGGTCACCGGCCCCACGGGGAACAGGAATTCCGGGGGCCGCTTGGTGTGGCTGGTCTCTTTGCACTCCTGGTTTGCCACCTTACTGCCGCAGATAGCGGGCTGCCACCGCGCAGAAGACTTGGCAATTTGCTCACTAATAGTGGCAGCTGTTTGTCTGAAAACGTGTGAATCTTGGCGATTTCTCTCCACCAAGAACTTGTAAATTACAGCTATCGGGAGTAATTAGAGCTGAGAAAGTCTTTTCACAACAAAATCACTCCGCTTGCCTCTGCTCACCTTCTCGTAAAGGAAAGTAGATGCGCTTGGACAGAGTCTAGGTACTGGTGTCCAGAGCTGCCGTCTGCCCTGCAGTTTTCAGGGCCGCTCACTCGGCCTCAGTCTTTGCAGTCGTGGGTAGCCACCTCCTCCAGCACCACGGTGACCTTTGTCGTGCACATCTCTTGTGATCTTTTGAGATTGAAAACTCACACCTTCCACGTCCCTGCTTCCCTGGGGACTCACTTCACCAAAGTGGCTGCTGGCTCCCAAGATTAAAATGCCTTCCCTGTTTGTGCCATCTCGGAAGATGGAACTTAATCCCCAGCTGGTTATTTGAGAAACCCCTATATGTACAGTAATGAAATTGCACCGTCAATTTAGTAATCCTGTGAACAAGGGCTGGGTAGAAGCAACGACATTTAGCTGCTTGAGTGCCTGTCTAGGCCTCGTTCAATACAATTACTTTTTAAGGAACTCCTGTTCTCTATTTAGTTTTAAAGGTAATGGAGATTGTTTTCTTTCTAAATTGAGAGTTTGTGAGCGAGTGCAGCTTTGTTTCTCGTGTGTGTATATATGCATGATCACCTACAAGACGGCCTGCCCGGTGACCTGCGGATTCTCACGTGTGTGCGGCCAACAGTGGTTCCGCCGGCTCTGGTCCTTCAGATCTGAGAGCCGTTGCTCCTGGAATGCTTGCCTCGGAAGGAGATCTGAGTCTGAGCAAGTAGCCCTTCTCTTTATGAAGCCCATCAAGTCAGATGCTTGTGTTTGCTCTAAAACTGTCTTCACTTGCCTGGTCCAAAGCGAAGATGAGTCCAGGTAATCTACTTGATAAAGAACTTTGTCAAAAATCCTCTGTCTGGGGCCTCCCTGGTGGCGCAGTGGTTAAGAGTCCGCCTGCCGATGCAGGGGATACGGGTTCGTGCCCCGGTCTGGGAGGATCCCATATGCCGCGGAGCGGCTGGGCCCGTGAACCATGGCCGCTGGGCCTGCGCATCCGGAGCCTGTGCTCCGCAACGGGAGAGGCCACAACAGTGAGAGGCCCGCATACCGCAAAAAGAAAAAAAAAAAAAAAAAATCCTCTGTCTGGGGCTTCCCTGGTGGTGCAGTGGTTGAGAGTCCGCCTGCCGATGCAGGGGACACGGGTGCGTGCCCCGGTCCGGGAAGATCCCACATGTCGCGGAGCGGCTGGGCCCGTGAGCCATGGCCGCTGAGCCTGCGCGTCCGGAGCCTGTGCTCCGCAGTGGGAGAGGCCACAACAGTGAGAGGCCCGCGTACCGCAAAAAAAAAAAAAAAAGAGAAGGCAGTAGGAACCTGTGTGTTGGAATTTGGATTAGGACCAGAATAAAATGCTTTGTCTTTGACCCTTAAGATGCTGGATTTGTCCCTGGTGGGAAATTATTGAGTCTGCCATGTTTTTTACAGACGTGGGTGAGCTCTAAGTCTCAAAGAAAACTCCAGGTATTTGAAGTTCAGTTTTTTGTTTTGTTTTTGGGTTTTTTTTTTTTAGTAGCTCTCCGGAAGAAAAGATCATTCTCTGAAATGTGATTCTCGGTGGGGTCAAAAGCATATGATGATTTTCCTTGTCCTGTTGGCTGCTGCCTGCAGGCAGGTGACGTCAGCTAGATGAGGAGCACCATTGACTTGGCACCTCTGCCCCCTGCCAGTCCCGGGTGCCACGTGAAAAGCAAGCTCTCACTTGCCATAATCTGACTTCTGTAAACCCCTCGGTGCGTGTTCACTTGCTGGCCCAGGTCACGTCCAGCATGCAGAACCTCTGCCAGTCTCATCTTTTCTTTATTCTGCTCTAGGAAATGACTGGAAAAGAGCTGGGTGGGAGCTCATTCCTCTCCATTTCTAAGCCAGGGTACAAGCCCGGAGTCCCCAGTGGGGAGAAGGTCTTCTTTGCTGCCCAGTCTTCCTTCTACTTCTGCCATGTTTTTTTGCTATAGGCAGAAACTTGGGGTGTCTGAGATGCTTTGGCTGTGATAGGTGGGGCCTGGGTTGGGGAGATGTTGTCACTGCGTCCTCTTCAGCAGCCTGTCACTTGCCAGGCTCTGAAAGCTCTCCGGGAGCCTCCTGGGTGTTAATGAGCAGCGGGGCTGCAGCAGGACAAGGCGGATGGAGGACTTGCTTCTTTGGATAAAGGGGAGCCACTCGTGAATTGTTGCGTGGGGACTTTCCCCCTCTGTACCGTATCTTTTGCCATTTTGATTTATCATCCCGAGATCATTTTAATGAGGCCAGAAGACTGACTGTCTTGTTGAGAAGTTGGGAATTGTGGTGTAACCACACAAAAGCTCACAGTTCTGCTCTTTCCTTTACTTCTAGAAAATCCCCTTGACCCCCTTTTCCTCCTTTATATCTTTTCTATTGTGAAGAAAGTTAAAGGTGTGTCTCTGTGTGTGTGTGTGTGTGTCTGTGTTTCCTTTCATCTTAAACATCTTAAAAGCAAGGATCTTAACTTCACGCAATCTTGCGGGACCTGGTACATGGCTGTATAATGTGGGTTCTCAGCACACGTGTGACCGCAATGAGTCCAGAGTCTGGGCAGAGGTGAAAAGATGGTCAGGAAGGAGAGACCAGCCTGGGAAAGAGAAGTCCTTACATATTTGAAATGTGAGTTTGTGTCCTCTAGAAAACTGGATCTAAGAAGAACCCAAGTTAAGGAGGGAGCAAGTGTCAGCAGGAAGGAGTCATTTGGAAGTTCAAAGCCCACGTTCCTCAGTGGAGTTAAGAAATCAAAAGAAGCAGAATATTTCCTGGGGCTTATAGTGAAGCACTCACCCTAAGCCAGAGGTTTTTTTAATACCACTGTTAAGTTGAGGGGTTGGGAAGGGGAAACCCCACCGAGTGACTGGCATGTGGCGTTTCCAAGCTCCCTCTAGTTTTAGGGCTGATGCTGGCCCTCCCTGCTTGTCCCTGGATGTCAGTACCCAGTGCCTTGGCCTTTTCCCAGCAAGGAGAGGCACTTCCGACTCCACCTGCATCCGCGGGCTGAGCATCCCTTGGAATGTTTTGTGCTTGTCCACACCTGCCTGCTCTTTCAGAAGATACCAAAGGCACCTGTGCTGCTCTTCGCCGCCTTTTCTCTCTCTCTCTCTTTTTTTTTTTTTTTTCTCGAAACACACCATTAGGTCTGTGCGGTTCTTAATTTCCTCGCCTCCTGGGAAATCTCGCTGTGCCAGGCAGGCAGGAGACAAAGGAGGGGGGCTGTAAGCATCCCAAGAATGTCCCTTCAGCACCCCTGAAGAAATGGAGACTTTCTCGGTTTTCTCTGGGGTATGCTTTTTAGGCGAAGTGTATCTTTTCTGCCCGTATTTCATTCGTGTTAATGGCAAGATCATTTGGAGATGGTTGGCTATTGACTCAGTTACGCTAACTCATGTTGCCAGCTTTTTGGCGGCTCCAGCCAAGATCTCGCGCCTCTGACAGCTTCTGCGCTGTCTCCTTCCCCCTCTGATTACGCAGCCCAATCTGTCACCCGGACGACGGGGGCCTGTGCCCCGCTGATGGCTTTCCACACGCCCGCAGTAATGACTTTGGCAGGACGGGAAGGCAGCAGAGGCGAATTTGCTGCGTCCCTTGCTCGGAGAGCCGCAGGCCCCCTCTCCCTGTTAGTAAAAGCACTTTGTGAGGTGCTCGGGTAAATAAATGAGTCATTTTAATCCAACTGACAGGCTGGCACCTGAGCAAGCTGCCTTCCATCTGTACCCCTTGGTCTCATGGAGGCGGCCAATTGTCAGGCCCACGGACTTCAAGGCCTGACTGGTGAGTGTCTTTCAGAATTGACTTTAGTGATTCTTTCACCCTAATTAGGTTAAAGGAATACAGTTGGGTTGGATCTAAGTTCTAAGGGTGGGCGGAGAACTGAAGCCTTTGCTGAGTCTTGTGCAGGTCAGTTTCCTGTGGCCCTGGTGCTGCTGGTTGACAGCATCCAGGAAGATGGAGCCATGTCCCCTTCCTCTGTGGTCCTCTGCCAGGGTCGGGTGGATGGGATGTGAGGGGGGAAGAGAGCCGAGAGGCTTTTAAATCCCCACCTCATTGCCTCCGTCTGGCTCTTATTTCATCACGAACTGGAACACTCAGATTTACAATTCTCAAGACACTTTGCACGCCCACTGTCTCATTGGATCTTCACAGCAACCTCGGGGGATAAGTAAATTGTAGCCATTTTATAGGTGGGTAAACTGAGGCTCAGAAAGCAGAGGTGACTTGCCCGGATTGGTGGCTGCTAAAGTGGTCCTAGAGTCCGGTTCTCCCTGTTCCTGCACTGACAGGATTGATCCACTCTCCCACCCTCAGAGTAGCCTCGGCTGAGACTGGAAAGAAGTGCTTAAGGAAATGGCTGGTGAAGTCCGAGCAGTGGCTGGCTGTGAGGTGCCGCCACCCCAACACCAGAAGTAGTGGGCGGCGGGAAGGTTGTCAGCCTGGTGTCCTGAGCCGATTGCCCAGCCCGAGTGGGAAAGAACCGTGAACAGTCCTGATGGCAGTGGCTGCGGTGCCTCCTAACTCACTGTTTCAGCGTGTTTGTACCCGGAGTGGTTTTCCTAACACCATATGCCAGTTTTGAGATTCATCTGTGTTTCTTAGTTGGATTTACTAAACCGACGAGCATTAAATTTTTTACAAAGCTTACCTGTAAAGCTCAGACAGCCCATTGTCTGTGTACCTCTCCCAGTGCGGAGCACTTAAATGAAGTAAATCATTTCTTAACAAGAGCTTCGCAGATTTAAGAACCCGTCAGTTTTTCTAAAGACAGTGACTGTGGTTAGTGTAGAGAACACTCTAAATTGTGTTCTCAAAGGCATCGGCTCTGGAACATCCGCCTTCAGCTTTCAGGGCACCTGGGAGCTGTCAGAAAACACCTCCTGGGTGGTTGACACACTTCTAATACATGAAATGTCTACTTAACATTTGTAAATGCAGCTTCTGGCCACCGTTCAAAGGAGACCCACAAGTCCCAGGTGGGATTTAATCAGAGCGAAGGCAGACCAGCCCTGACCTGCCTGCAGTGGTCTTCTGGGTGACTTAGATGATGTTGGGACAGTGTCTTCCTTGAATCCTGCCTCTGACCCTGGAGGATAAGGGTGCGGTTGTTTTTTTTTTGTTTTTTTTTGCGGTACGCGGGCCTCTCACTGTTGTGGCCTCTCCCGTTGCGGAGCACAGGCTCCGGACGCGCAGGCTCAGCAGCCATGGCTCACGAACCCAGCCGCTCCACGGCATGTGGGATCCTCCCGGACCGGGGCACGAACCCGTGTCCCCTGCATCGGCAGGCGGACTCTCAACCACTGCGCCACCAGGGAAGCCCTGGGTGTGATTGTTTTAATGTGCTTCTTACAGAACTTTGCATAGGATTATTATTTTTTAAAAAACCTTATATACCTATAAATTCTTAGTGATACTGAAAAGTGAGGAGAGAGGAGGAAGAGCCGTCCTTTACAGATGAATGCCAGTTATAGAAATGGAAGGAACTATAGGCTTAGAAAGCCATCATTTTGTAGACATCAGGGTAACAACTGATACAGACAAGTAGCATCAAATGATGCTAAAACCACTGGGCAAAATGTTCTGAGAAGCAGTCTCAAAGTTTCCCTCCTGAGGTTACTCACTCATCGCAAAGGAGAAAGGTACCGTCACAAGGGAGTGAGATGGTGGATGCCACCTGCTCCAGTGGCTGAGCACAGCGTCCCCAGCACAGGACAGACACCCTGCCTGTATCCTGAGGTCACGTGCTGGGCGGTACACCCCACCCTGATGTCGTTCTGCCAGAACGCTCCCCCAGAATCTTACTATGAGGAGACAGAAAAGTCCCGATTCTGGGATGTTCCTCAGGACACCTGGACTCTTGAAAAAATGATTGTTTTCCAAAAAATAAACAATAAAAAGAAGTAAATGTTAAGGGTGGGGATGCAGTTCTACGTTAAGGAAGTCTAGAGGGCTATAATAAAAATAGAATGAATGATCTAGGCTTCAGTCCTGGGTTAAGAAAGGAAAACAACTATAAAAATCGTCTTAGGTACAAGTGGTGAAATTTGAAAGTGGACTGATTATTGTAAAATAAACTTATTTAGTGTGAAGTTTCTTAGGTGTGGTAATGGTATTGTGATTTATGTAGAAAAATGTCCTTTTACTTAGAAGACACGTGCTGAAGTATTTAGGGGCAAAATGTCATGATACTTGCAACTTCCTTTCAGATGGTTCAGAAAAACATGTGTACAGAGGAAAAAAGCAGCTGTGCCGATGTTTAGCAACTGGTGAATCAGGATGAAGGACTGACAACTGCTCATTGTACTATTCTTCCAGCTTTTCTATAGGTTTAAATTTTTCTAAATAAAAATGCGGGGTTGTGCGGGGGCGGGGGGAATGACATGCATTCGTCGTCAAAAGAAAAACAAAGCAAACAACGCAGGAAACTACGAAGAGAAAAGTAAAAATTGCCCCAAATCCCTCTACCTTGAGGTAACCACGTTGACAGTTTTGGTGAACCTCCTTCCAGGTGTTGGTTCTCTGCTTATCGATCCATCTGTGCATTTATCCATTTATCCATCTGTCTACTTAATGTCTTCTGTTTTTGTTACCCTCTCTTTTTTCCTGGATTTTTTGGTGGAAGAAAGACCATTTGTCCTTTAGAATGCTCCACATTGTGTCCCTGTGGTGCTGTTTACCTTGTTCCTGTCTCCCTGCGGTAGGTCTAGGCACTTGTTTAGATTCCATTTCTAGGGTTTTGGTTTTGTTTTGGCAAGAATATGTCATAGGTGATATTTTGTCTTTCCTATTGCATGACAGCTGGTTATCTTACTTTTTAATTTTTAATTATGTTGAAACATGGTCTCAGGGTCAGAATTATAAGGGCCCATTAAAGGAAGTCCAGCTTCCATCCTCATCCCCTCCCCCATTCTCTTCCTTCCCGTATAGGTCACTTTTTTATAAGCTTTGGGGTTTTTCCCTCCATTATTTCTTTTTCAAATATGAGCAAATATATTTGTACTTCCCCCATTTCTTACACAAACGCATACTATTCACACTCAAAATATAGCCTAGATATCCTCCACATCAGTACATAGGAAGCTCCATTCCTTTTGTAGCTGTGTAAAACTCCGTTCTATGAGGTAGGTATTGCCGTGTTTTATTCACCCCGTCTCCTGCTAGACACTGGGGTTCTTACCAGACCTGCAATTATAAATAGTGCTGAACTCGGTGCTTTGTGACCACCTAGAGGGGTGGGATAGGGAGGGTGGGAGGGAGGGAGACGCAAGAGGGAAGAGATATGGGAACATACGTATATGTATAACTGATTCACTTTGTTATAAAGCAGAAACTAACACACCATTGTAAAGCAATTATACTCCAATAAAGATGTTAAATAAATAAATAAATAGTGCTGAAATGAATAGCCTTGTGCATAGATCATTTTAAATTTTTGCCAGGGATGGATTGCTGGGAGATTGGGCAGGGTCAAAGGGCAAGTGCATATGTAATTTTGCTGGATATTACCAGATTCCCCACCATAGGGGTTTGTATTATTTTACATTCCCACCAGCAGCATATGAGGGACACAGCATCTTTTTTTTTTTTTTTTTTTTTTTTTTGTGGTATGCGGGCCTCTCACTGTTGTGGCCTCTCCCGTTGCGGAGCACAGGCTCCGGACGTGCAGGCTCAGCAGCCATGGCTCACGGGCCCAACTGCTCCGTGGCACGTGGGATCTTCCCGGACCGGGGCACGAACCCATGTCCCCTGCATCGGCAGGTGGACTCTCAACCACTGCGCCACCAGGGAAGCCCCACAGCATGTTTTTTGATCGTGGAACCGTGTACTGTAATATGGTCTTGGAAAAGCAAAGCAGACCTGGATTTGAGGGCTAGCTCTGCTTCTTAGCTGTATGTCCCTGGACAAGTTACTTAATCTCTCTGAATCTTGGTTTCCTCTCTATCAAGTGGGAGTAATAGTTGTCTGAGGCATTATTTTGACAATGAGTCAAGATAACGCAGGTAACGTGCCCTCCACCGTGTCTGGTGTGTAGTGAGCGCTCAGTACCTGTTGGCTGGGGCTACTCTTGGTGTGACTTGTGCTTGGAGGTGAATGCCAGGTGTACCTTTATTGCCAAAGCCTGGAAGATTCCCATTTTCTAGTCTCTCTGCCAGAATGGCCAGAAACCAGAGAGCAGAGTCTTTGCTCTTGAGATGGCGACCAGCCGAAAAGAAAAGAAAAAAAAATCTCCATTGCTTTTATACTTTTTGTCTGTCTGGCTGATGACTGTCTGATAATGACTTATTTCCGTTCTCAGGCCTGCGTGCAGACGACGTTCTCTTAGTGAAGTGGGCTGTGGCTGCTTCACCTGCGGGTTCTATAGAACTAGCCTCTAAATTGGAATTTTACCCACAGGTGGACGTCAGCGGGTTCCTGAAGTTGTGCACATTCCTGGGGGGTGAGCCCTCAGAGTTTGCATTAGATCATCAGATAGATCCATGACCCCAAAAAGGTTGAGGAAGTCTGTCCTAAGCCATATTCTTTTCTGTTTTGAAGGATGTTGCGGCTCGGGGCTTAGATCTCCCTCAAGTCACGTGGATTGTCCAGGTAATGTATTTAAGTCGTTAAGGTGCGAGCTTGAGGCCAGGATGTGTGGTCATGAGTCGGTGCATTGGCTTTAAGTAGAATAATTATTATCACCCTCTTCTTGCGTGCTGCCCTGGTCACCAGGCAGCAACCAGCCCGATCTGCACAGTTCTCCTGACATCTTTCCTTAACCCAGCGCACCTGACCACTGCAGCACAGCCTGCAGACTGTACAGCCGTGGGAGGGAGGGGCAGGCTCCCCTGCTCGCAGACGAATGTGTGTCACACACAGAGTTTTCCGCAATCTGAAAATAACAGGAATTACCTGGGCCCCTGGGAGGCCTCATCGTGTCCAGAAGGCGATGGCTCAGCTGTCCTGAGCGCTGTGTCCATGCACATTGACCTGCAGGGGGCAGTTAAGGCCCTGACAGCACCTTACACATACCTCTAGCCTTAGATGCTTTGCCAGAGGGTAGAGGTGTTAGCATTAGTCCAGTGGTTTTAGTTTTGTCTTTTCTTTTCCTTAGTCTGCAGAGTGGTATTTTTAAGCCCTTCTGTACAGGGGCCAGGGGACATGGGCCCTGTTTACGTGAGTCATGGTTTATCCACATTTTAGTGGAATTGCATGCCTGTCACTAGCTAGGAAATCTCTGCTCACGGCACATGATGACTTTGCGACTAGAGGCATTGTGTCTTCTTTCCTGCTGTCCGTGGAGCAGATTTGAAATAGGAAGGCGAGGATGATTTTAACGTGCAGGAGGCCAGACACATATAATTGATCATTGAGAGCTGCCTTAGAATTGTGGGTGTTGATTGGTTGAATATGCCTGGCCTCCCATCATATTCTTGGCCCTCTGGTCTTTGATTCATGGAGCAGCAAAGAAGAAAAGGGCAGAATGAGTACGGGGACAACGGGTGTTAACGACGACGACGTTATTGCCATAGAGAGCGTCCGTTCGCTGAGTTAGAGCGTTGGCCCTTCTGCCGGGTCAGGAACGCTGTCCGTGGGAGCGGAGGCGTTTCCCTGCAGGAAGGGGAGCCTGCCTCTCAGCTGGCCTGCAGCTCCGCTCCGCTGGGGCTGGGTGGCCTGCAGCGAGGCGGTGGAGACCTGATGCCCTGTACCCTGTGCAGCGTCTCGCGTGGCCCCAGCCCCACTGCTCTGTCTAGGCCAAGGTCATGCGGCCATCCTGCGCAAGTTTGCGCCCACCTGCCTGCATTCTCACCTTGCCCAGTCACCTCAGTGAAAAGTTGCAAATAGGAAAATGAAGAGACCTGTGGAGAAGTGAAATTAAATAGGAGATACCGGGATGAGAAGACGTCTCGTTTATCTGAAACTTGGCCACTGTTCCCGTTGGCATGTCGGAGCCTTGTTATTTCCAGTGAAGCCAGGAGTTTCAGGGTTGAGTGACTTCTCCTTGTGACTGTGGTAGGGTAACCATAGCACCAGGATTTCATTCTTGGGATACCTGGAGGCAGGTGAGGGGTATTGCACTTCCAATTAATGGCAGTCCCTTGATCTGTGAATGCCTTCATTTTTGTTACCCTTTTTAGTACAACGCTCCGTCTTCACCTGCTGAATACATCCACCGGATTGGGAGAACCGCCCGGATTGGCTGCCATGGGAGCAGCCTGCTCATTTTGGCTCCTTCGGAGGCAGAATATGTCAACTCGTTGGCTTCTCACAAAATCAAGTGAGTCAGAAACACGGGGTTTCGGCTGATCTCACCTAATTAATTTTCTGTCGCTTCTTACAGTGGATGGGCCTTGTAAGCTGACGAGGAGCCATTAACCCTTGTGATCCCTAAGTGAGTCCCAGAATAGCCAGTGGCAAAGACTAAAACCCTTAACGCCATCAGCACATGACAGTTTTCATTGCGTTGCCATTCCAAGGCGTAGAACGATCTGTTGCACTCTTCCTTTCAGGTAGAGGTCTGTGTTGCGTTACTCCTGCTGCAAAATCAGCGTGCGCCACCCGCCCAGCCAGCTTCTCAAAGATCTCTCTTAGTCACCATTTTTGTTTCTTGCAGTTAATTAATGCTTAGGACCTTTAAAGTTGGAAAGAAAGAATGCTTTTGATTCTTTACACAACTCCCCCTCCCCCAGGAAAGGAACACGAGGGAAGAATCCATTAGGGGCAGGTGAATTATGTACCACATGTTTGTGGCCAAGGCTGTCCAGCCGCTGTCTCGTATGCACCCAGTCAGATGGCAGCCTCTCACATCCCCCAGCATCAAGCCCCCAGTTCCAGCTCTGGGTCGGGGACTCCACAGGGCTCAGCAGCATGGAACCTTTGCCAGGGGCTTCCATCGAACCCCGATCTCCCCGAGGAAAGACAGAGAAAGCAAAGACAGAGGACAGTGGCTCGAGCTGGCCAGGGGTGATTGTGATGAAAGCAGAAAGCATCCACCTGGGCCACGGAAATGAGTTTGTTTAGTCATGTTTTCCATAAAATCTAAAGTAACAGGCTCTAAAAACGGGCTTCTAAAGGCATGCGGTTTTTCACACTGATCTACTTTCACGAATTCTGCTCAGAGAAAGCACAGTGATGCATAGAATGTTTTTGGAGGCACAGGAAGAGTCGTGTGATGCCCAAGGTGGCGGCACGGTACACGCCGGGCACAGGAGTGGCCCAGCTGCTCAGAAGCCACTCGGTGACTTCCCCTGTCCCCAGTCAGACTTCAACACTCTCAACACTTTCGAGATTGCTGGTGTGACCGTTCGTGGAATGAAGCTTTCTCAGAAAATGTGCTTCACACCCATCAGTGTTGGGGGAGGTGAGGACCCGCTCCCGATGAATTCAAGAGGGCAAAAATGAAGATGGTGTGGGTTTTCCTCTTACGTAATTCTCTCATCTTGATACAGCTTGTCAGTTGAAGGAGTGGTTTTTGTTTCAGGAAGACATGCATCTCTTCTCTTACTTGTGAGAGAAAATCTCAGGTAGATCAGTCAGTCACGTTTCACCCGGAGCTCCATCTCCAGCTGGATTCTGAGTTCCCGGGGGCTGGAGGCCGCGTCAGACTTCTCTCTGTGGCCCTTGCCAAGTCTAGGTGGCACCCGATCAGGCAGTTACACTCCAGAAATACAGGGGGGTCGAAATGAAAACCCGTCCCAGCGCCGTAGCTTTTTCCCTCTGTCCCGGCGATTCGTGTACGTGTGGAAGGTATTCTCAGAGGTGTGTTGTCCCACAGAGAAGGGACTCACTGCGCCTTGGCAGCCGCCTCTGCCTCCACGGCCCCCTCCTCCCGTTCTAGACCCACAGGTTCACGTTCTCCCATTCCTCCCCATCAGCAGCTCTCTCTGGTTGGCCTCCTGTGCTCGTTCACTGCGATGTGATCTCCTTGGAGAAATGGCTGCAGACAGTTGCGCAGTCAAAGGGTGATGGTCCAGCACAGAGTCGTCAGCATAGATGCCTCTGCCTCTCTCCCTCTCGTCATTGTTCTCGAATAAACGCCTTCCGGTTGATTGCTATGGAAGGTTCAAATGTAAGCCTGAAATTGAAAAGGGGAAAATAATAATTAGCACCAACATGAATCATTGGTGAGCTGGGTATATTTTAAAGGTATAAAAAGGACAGCCCTTGGGACTTCCCTGGTGGCACAGTGGTTAAGAATCCGCCTGCCAATGCAGGGGACACGGGTTTGAGCCCTGGTCCGGGAGGATCCCACACGCTGTGGAGCAACTAAGCCCGTGTACCACAACTACTGAGCCTAAGCTCTAGAGCCCGTGAGCCACAACGACTGAGCCCACGCGCCGCAACTGCTGAACCCGTGCGCCTAGAGCCCGTGCTCCGCAACGAGAAGCCACCGCGGCGAGAAGCCCGCGCACCGCAACGAAGAGTAGCTCCCGCTCGCCACAGCTAGAGAAAGCCCGTGTGCAGCAGCGAAAACCCAATGCAACCAAAAATAAATAAATAAATACATTTATTTATTTAAAAAAAAAAAGACAGTCCTCCCTTTTGATGATCTTTTCTGGAAAAAGAGCCCGTAGCATTCATGGGAAATTCAGCATAAGGTTCACATTCAGGAGAGAACTCAGTGCTGCCAGAGACTCGGGGAGGAAGTTCACAAGGACGAAGACTGGGAAATACCGCGAGGGAGAGATTTGGGTCTTCTGTGCCGTAAGGATGTTCTTACAGGGGTGTAAGGACATTCATTTAAGGGGCAGAGAGTTCTGTAGGAGTCCAGCCTCACTAGCTTCTGCCCTGAAAATTCACCTATTGAAGTGCCTGGTCCTGAACCACCGGCTGCTTCACCGGTGAGACGTAGTCAACCCGAGTAATGATCACATCTGTCGCTACGCTACTGCCGTGCGTTACACTTGCTGATTTCTGTTTGAGGAAGGGCTGTATGTTGGGGATCTATATATAAACTGTTTCTTTGACTTAATACAAAAAACTAAATCTAATAAGAACTAATTACAAAGTATGCCACGGAAAGAGACAGACTTGAAGATTCTTGGAATACAAAAGGTACACGTCTAAATATCAAAAAAAGGAGGAAGACGTGTGTGCCTGTTGGGTGCCTAAGAACCTGAGAGCCAGGCGGCGGGCTGCTGGGACGGCTGATGAATTACAGAGAAGATTCAGGAAGGCAGGCGGAGGCTCTCAGCAGCAAGGGCCATCGCCGCCCGCCCCCCATACCCACAGCGTGTGGAACTCGCCCTGACAGTTTAATTTAGCAGGGCAAGAGACAGGTGCCCCGGTCCGCTTCGCCTCTGTCTAAATGCTCAGAACTTTGTCTCTGCAGCCTTCTGACTTCTTGGTATTTGCCAACTTCATCACTTTTTCCCACTTCTCCTTTAAACGTGTTTCTAATGAAGGTCATCATTGGTTTATTAAAATGTAAATGCTTCCTCGAAATGTGTTATTTCTTAGATCAGGCATAAGACAGTTAGTTCCTTGAATTTATTTAGCTGTCTCTCTTCATAGTGAGGTGGGATGATTCAGGTTTGTTGATAGAACCATAAATAAGCAGAGTCGATGTGCTTTGTTCCTCAGAAGCAGTGATTTCTTAGACTAGGAGGAAAAGGCCCTTTTAAACTGTAAATCACTCCAGTTCAGTCCCATCTCCTGTTCACTTAGGGTAGATGGTCCCCCAACATTATCATATGGACACATACAGCATACGAGCCGTACCCTGGCTGAAGGTCAACATTTGAGAAAACTGTGCCTTTCTGTGGCATATTTAGTTCTTTGTATCCCTGGCTGCGAATGCCATTATACCTATTTTCTTTCTCCCCACTTCAAGATCTGACCTCAAGTTCTTATGTTGCTTTTACTTTTGTATTTCTTCTTTTTTTTTTTTTTCCTCAAGAAAAAAAGTGATGAATAAAGGCAGGTCAGCTAGAAAAAGGAAAAGGCAGGGCTGGGCTCTGATTTTTACCTTCCTTCAGCTTTCCAGGCATAAATGAGATGCAAATTCAGTAGCCGTAACATTTCTCTCCCCTATGAAAAACAGATTTTCCAGGAAACCACGAACATTTCCCGCCCCCCACCCCCCCGCACCTCTACACTCTTGATATGTACTCCGCATTCTCTGGTTGACTCTGTAAAAATATTTTCCGAATCCACGTGGCTGTGAGTTGGCAGCGAAGAAAGAACGGTGAGGGCTGGGGGCTGGGGGTGTACGGGGAAGCGGTGACACAGCCCAGGCAGATCATGTCAGAGACGTGACATGTTCATTCATAGCTTTGTCAGAGTCACCTTTGGGGGAAAGTCACCTTTGTCTTCTCCCACAGAAGAGGCTGCCATTCATGTTTTAATTTGCTGTTACATTTAGGGAAAAAAAACACAACAACATACAAGAAAATCATTTATCTTTTTATGATCTGTTTTTCTCCCCCAGAGCTCCTCCCTCTCTCTTCCTCTCTCCCTGGGGAGTCTTTTCCCTCCTTGCCTCTAACACAGGACTCTGCCGCGTGCCCTTCCTGGGGCGAAGGCTGGGGCCTTCCAGAACCGTGGGGGACAGTGGGCTGTCCAGACTCCCCTGCCAGGCAGCTTGGAGTGTCTTATTTTGGCTGCTGACGGCTTCTGTTCACAAGGGAAGCCTGAGTTCTGGTTTCAGCCATTCGCATGTAGCTCTAGATTCACCAGAGATCATTTGGTCCTCACCCCTGAATAATTAAGAGACTAGAGCAGCAAAGATCCCTCAGGGTAGATTAGGAGAGAGTTCTGGTGCCAGGATGGGCTATGGGCGTTGGTCACCTGTTTACCTTCACTCAGGTGTTTGGTTACGCCCCACAGTTAAGGGTCTTCAGCCACCTCCTTCCTTTAAGTATGAAACTAAAGGGACTGTTGGAAATGTTTTTTTAGTTTGTCTTCTACTCAAGTCACAGTCATCTATAAGCAGGCCTATTTATTTAGTGTTCCAGATTTACTAAGAAATAATGACATGATCCCTATAGAGGAAATTCTAAATGTAGCCTTTGTAAATGTATCAGGCAGGAAAGAAATTGTTGGGGATATTACCCTGTCTGTCCCTTTAATATCATAGAGGGCCCCTTCCTTCCAAATTCCTAAAGGTTTAGGAAAACATTCCCTTTCCCTGACCAAGTGTTGCTTCTCCTTTATATCCAGTTAGCCTGAGGAGAGGCCAGTTTTATGCATCAAGATTCCAAATGTTTTTGAAAGAACAAAAGGTTTACCTCGATATGCCCTTCCTTTTACAGTGTTTCTGAGATAAAGATGGAAGATATTTTGTCTGTTCTGACACGGGATGATTGTTTTAAAGGGAGACGATGGGGAAGCCAGGTGAGTTTTATTATTTATCGCGCTTGCTGCTAACAGACGTGACGCATTTCCCGATTTGGGGAGGCAGTGATTCTGAGCATGGGGCAGTTACTGCCTCTGTCAAGTAAAATGTGTATTTTAAGGACCATGAACATTAGGTGAGGCCTCATCTTGATGGTGTTTTTTCTGCCTTTGCTCCTGGACATGTTTGCTGGGCTCATCCAGTTAATGGGCTCCAGTCCATCCTGCGCGTCTGCCAGGCGGCAGCAAGCTCCCCAGAAAGGAGGGCTCATCCCGGGCCAGAATGAGTCTGGAGGCAGCGTTACACACTCAGCCCTGGTGGTCCCCCTCCAGATTATCAACAAGGACGCCTGGCTAGACCCGTCCACCCGGGACAGCATGGAAAAAATAAATAGCTCGGAATCTCCGTTCGGACACACTTAGTTCATCCATTTTTTAACGTTCGCTATACACAGAGGAAGAGTGAAGTTGAGATCATTAAGAAGAAACATTTTTATTATCCGCGCAGTTCCATATGGAGATCCTGAGCAGTTGCAGACAGCCCGGGACATCCTCTCCTGCTCCTTTTCCGAGGCTTCCCCCCTGCTCGGAATCACTGCCCCGCCTCCGCCCCCCACTCGGCCGCGTTACTCAGTGTCTCACGTGTACTTGTCAGTGTGTGTGTAATGATGTTGCTGTGTGTAATTCCGTCCATGAAATTTTAATTATTTGGATATTTTACATTTCTTTTCTGATGCCTGAGGATAGACTGGAAAGTCAGAGCCAAATAGATCAAGTTTAAGAGTTTCTTTTATGCATTAGTATGTGTCTTTATTTGGATCAATATTCTCCCTGAGGCAAGGACTCCATCTGGCTGACCCCGACTTAAGTTCTGTTCCAGAGAGTACCTCCGGAAATGTATCTAAGAAAAGGAGAGGAAATAATCAAGTGTCTGTTACTGCAGTGTGTGTTCCAGACTTGGGACTGTGCTAAGCTCTTTACACGCTTGGTCCCGTTCCATCCTCTCAGCAGCCCTATGAGGCAGATGTTACTGTCCCACTTTATAGATGAGAAAACCGAGGCTTAGAGAGCTGAAGGAACATTCACGAGGGCACAATAACCATTGATTCTCCTGGTGTGAAAGCAGGCCATCTCACTTCAAAGCACCTGTGCTTCACCATGTACCAATAAGCCTCTGTTAGTATTAGTTAAGTCAGGAAATTGGAACTAAAGTGCTTGTTAAATTGGGTAACGTTAGCCATTTTCATAAAGGTGAAATTTGGTCAGTAAACGGTACCACAGCAAAGATCCCCGTGAACAAGAAAGCAATTAAGGACTCAATTGATCAACACGTTATTTTAAGAGATATTTCATCATAGAACAACCAGGGCACACGGGACTTTGGACCATCCCATATTATCGATAGTCTGTTGTCAAGGGAACTGACCAGAAATGAGACACTCATTGGTCTCGGCACACGTCTCTGTCCTTTGGAAACTATTGCAAATTCTAGTTGGCGGGGGGGCGGGTGGAAACGTGGGATGGGGGGCGGTTGTTTTCTGGGTTTTTTGTTTTTGTTTTTTGGGTTTTTTTTTTTCAAATGTTCCCACAGCTATTTAATTATAGCCCCGGGACAGCTACGTGGGATAAGCAGGGGCACTTGGGCGGCATGTAGCAGCAGAGTGGTCAGGAGCATGGCCTCAGGGCCCAGTTCCTCATCTCACCAGCTGTGTGGCTTTGAGCCAGTACTGGACCTTCCGAAGGTTCATGAGTACATTTCTTCATGTGTACAATTGAGATAATATTAGTATTCTCAGAAGGAGATTGGAAGGTTGAGTAGGAAATAACATGCAAGTCCCAACACAGGTACCAAAGGGTATTCATTATTACTACTATTATTATTTTGTTACATCAGTTAGTAGCAGATGTGGAATTAAAGTCCAGACTCATTGACATGAAGCCCAGCGCCTTTTTTTGCTGTTTCACACTAAGTGGAAAATTGGCATCTGCCTGCTCTCCAGAAATAAGAGCAAGCCACAAAATTACAAAATGAGATGGTAAAGGTTTGAATAATCTAGTCTTACACTGTTTCCAGGACCGGCTTTAGGGTCAGCATTTACCCCCTGAACACAGCCCAGTTCTCTCCCGGGCACCGATGGTCGTGTGCCCCTGCGCGTCTCTGGGGAAGCTGTGGACGGGTGCAGGGCCCCTCCGGCAGGACGCTTCCCCAGAGCAAGAGAACGTTCCCCCTGCTCTTTCGGGGAACAAGCCACAGCCATTCTGTTAACATCCGCCCTTCTGTGGCCTGGCAGCCCCGGTTCCTCTCCTTAAGCCTTTTCTGTGGCCTGAGGCCAGCCTTGAAGACTGGCTGGGGCTTGAGGAGCCTTCATAAGATTGTGGGTGAGAGCTGGGGCCCAGAGTCGGACAGACCTGGGTTCGAGTCCTTGCTTTATAGCCAGTCGTTCTGCAGCCTTGAGCAGACTATCTCCTCCTCCCCAGCCTCAGTTTTCCCATATGGAGAATGAGGACAGCGCGAGTACCCACCCTGGAGGGTTGCGGTGAGGTTTAAATAAAATGAGGCCCAGCATGCTCTGCACACTCTGGGCCATGTGAGCTCACCTCAGCCCTGAGTTGCTGCTCAGATGGACAGGATGTTTTGATATTTTTAAGGTCTGGTGGTCTTTGGTTTTAAAAAGAAAAAGTGCTAATCAAGGTTGGGCTTTCACTGACACCAAAATAACCGGTTAACTTAGAAAACTCAAGTAATCATGCCAGGTTCTAGATGTCACGTCCATAAACACCACCTGTTTGACCAAATTTACCTTTAAGTCAGAGGACAAAGAAAAATGAAACTAAATTGACTTCATTACTAATTATCTCAGATAAACAGCCTGCAAGAGTATATTATGTGCATGCCTCATGTGAATAGTAAAGAGAATCAAGTAAATGCTGGCTACAACTTTTAATTCTGGGTGTTCTTTTACAGGTTTTTTTTGTCTTTTTTAAAATTTTTATTTATTTATTTATTTTTGGCTGCGTTGGGTCTTAGTTGCGCACGGGCTTTCTCTAGTTGCGACAAGTGGGGCTACTCTTTGTTGCAGTTTGCGGGCTTCTCATTGCGGTGGCTTCTCTTATTGCAGAGCACGGGCTCTAGGCGTGCGGGCTTCAGTAGTTGTGACACGTGGGCTCGGTAGTTGTGGCTCGCGGGCTCTAGAGTGCAGGCTCAGTAGCTGTGGCACATGGACTTAGTTGCTCTGTGGCATGTGGGGTCTTCCCGGACCAGAGCTCGAACTCGTGTCCCCTGCATTGACAGGCGGCTTCTTAACCACTGCGCCACCAGAGAAGTCCCTTAATTCTGTTTAAAATACAGTATGTCTTAATTGGTATCCTCAATGTGGGCAGTTTTCTCTGGCACACAGGCTGGTGCCGGACAGATGAATGTGGGCTCAGTAGCTGGGCCTTCTGCACACCGAGCCAGACACCTCATCATAATGCCCGTCTTCACCCAGCTTGGTTGAAGGCCATTGTAAATGTCCTTTGGCGTATACATTTTGGGGCTTCTGTGAACAGAACGCAAGCGAGTGAAGCATCTGTAAAATGTATATTTCATATTTAGGTACATAAAATATATATAGCTACGTCTGGGTGCGCGAATGTTCAGCCACCTACAAAGAGAATAAATTTGATCTTTCAACTTGACTGGGAAGCGCTCAGAAGGTTCTAGGGACCGTGGGGGTAAAACTCAGCTTGGCAATAAAATGATTAAAACAAAATCCTTCCATTTAGTTTAAAAATGCCTTAGAAGTTGGCGATTTCAAGACACATGCTTCAAATAACCACCCCCCGCCACCCCGCCCACCTGCTACCACCTAAAACTTTGTACCACAAAAATAATCCAGCCCAGCTGTCTTAGACTCATCTCTTGCCTCTTGATAGGCGTGAATTTTCATCTTCACAGTATAAACACAAACCCAAACATGATTTTCCTAAAAGTTTTTTTGCCCTATGAAATACGCCTGTAAACTCATCCTAACAAAAAGCTCACTGGCATGGTGAGAGATTAAACTAAGATCACAAGCCCCTAGACTAGTTTTTGTGGATTGTCTCTTTTCTCCAAGATCAGTGGGGTCTTTACAGAAAAAGGATATTGAGTGCATCTAGGCCTTTGGAGATGTTATTTTTCTAGACGACCCACAGTCTGCTAGTTGCAAGTTGCTTCATGAAGCAGGACTAAGTCTGCATCTTTGAGTGTGGGAGAGCCCCCCCTGGTCCTGCGGGATGTGCCCTCCGGGGTCTGACCCCCTCTCATTATGGGAGCATTTACCTGTCTGGGGCTGAACCAGCACTGCATGACTTTGCTCCCTGTGTCTTCAGTTTAAATTCGGACTCTGTCCTCCCAAGAAGACAGCTGAAAAATACTCATTCTCAAGAGGGGCCATTTTAAAATAAAGTATTTCTGGAAGTGGCGGGGTAAGACCTGCTTTCTCCTAAGTATATTATGTTTTCTGCCATTAACCTTTTCTTATATTCTACTAAAGTGACCTCATCATTTCAAACATGTGAACCTAGTTTTATCGCGTTTTTTCTACGTATTTCACTGTGAGTATACACACTCACATTATATGTATGTGTATATGTAATTTTTTTTTTTTTTTGGTTGGGAAGAAAAGATACCTCATTTTGAAACCTAAAGGGGGAAATAAGAAAAGCCCTTTGTAATATCTTGCCATATTATCACTAAATCCCCCGACAGTTGTGACACAGAAGCGAGTCACCTGTCACTTAAGCTTGAGGTCTCTTTAATTTTCTCCTGGAATTCGCACCAGGCTGTCTTTAATTTGAGGCCTTTATTGGAATTCTGAAACCTCTCTGCCTCCCTGGCTCTCAGATCTATTCTGAGAGCTGTTACAGAATGTATACAATAACCAACACAGGGATTCGAGAGGGCTGCAGCTCTGTTTATTTAACACTCTAGAGGGATTTTTGTGCTTATTCGGTCCTGGCTGCCCGGCTTTCAATATCGCTTTGACAACCATTCTGCCCTTCTCATTAATTTTAAACAGTTAAAACACAGGAAAAAGAGGAAAAAGTTTTCATTATTAAAGTGCTTTACTTTTTAATAACAGAGGATTCTGTCCGCCAGGGGAAAGGGCATCCTTGCTAATTTCACATTCATATTAAAAAAAAAACGCAAGGAAGGTGACAGTTTCGCTGCTGAGGTGGCTTAACGAAAAGAGGGCAGCAAAAAGAAAAGTTTGCATTTCACATCAGTTAAGAGGGTAAAAAAAAAAAATCCTTGTTAATGACAACAGCAAATGTCCACTTTCGTAATACAGCTCCTGAGTGACTTTTCTCTTGACATTTGAGTGGATAAAACCCTTAGGGGGACCATGTACCGTGAAATCAGATAGACTGTCATCAACCAAACAGGTAGCAGGAATGATTTGACTAAACTAAAAACGTTTTCAGGTTGTTAAGTCTCTATTAACACAGAGACGAATGTCTCTCCGAAGAAGGAGGCTTTTTCTTCTCCTCCCTTTATTCTTTCTGCGGCAGCTTTAAATGTGAAAAAGACCGGGGTGAGGGGGTTAGGGTCGATCAGCCAGACCCAGGGGCTCGCACCCTGTCCTCTACAGGAGTTAAAAGGGTCATGAGCTGGGTCTCCCGCTGGTGAGACCCACACTGGGGGGTGAGTGTGGGTAGAGCTTAATTAGCACCATCCAAAGAATCAACATCTTCGGGGAGGCACATTAGCCAGATCGGGTTCTTTTGGATCTTGGTTTCACGTTGAATAGAAAGCATTCGTGTTAAGATACAGGAAACAAAAGCCACTTGTTTTTAGAGGGATATAAAGAAAGGAAATCTTTTCTCTGGGGTTGCTAAAGGCTGAAAAGAAAAGTTTTTATCTTCCTAATATTTTCCATCTGCAAGGTCTTTTATACAGACAGATGTGAGTTCTTACAGAGGGACTGTTGGCTGCAAAGATCCACGCCGTCCTCTTGAATGTGGTTTGCTGGAGCAGCCCACTCCTCAGTGGGTTCCTGGGAACTCAGCACAGAGGTCTGGGCTGAAAGAGTGAATCTGAAACACTCAAGAGTCTGAACCTCCTAGGAATGAGGAAGCATGCTCTAGGATTCAAGGACAGCCTCACCTATGGTCAGGTGACTGTGGGATGCTCTTAGACAGGAATGGCCAGGCTGCCACCGATGAGTATAAGGCAGGGGAGGAGGTTGAAGACCTAAGCAGGCCATACAAGATTCCTTTAAAACCTGCTTGTGTCCGGTGACGTTTTAAATGCCTGAATTGGACTTGGAAAATTCCGAAGTGTCTCCAATAGACTTTGATTTTGAACATGAGTCATAAGAGGCCAGGAAGAAAAGTAAATAAGTAAATAAAGGAGAGACATGATCCGCTGCCTCACCAAGCCATCCTCGTCTTTGCTTGACTTTAGCGTCTGTCTCGCTCCCTTTTTTTCCCTAGTAATATTGAAAGGATTACCCTTGTTGGCCCCTCTGTGGTTACTGGGTGATTTTACTGTTATTAAATCTGTTATAAACTGCTTCATTATTCCTGACTCTGACTGTCTCTCCTTTAATCCTTCCGTCACCCTCCCAGAAACCCCGCCCCGTCGGCCCCCAGGAAATCCGAGAGCGAGCCACGGTCTTGCAGACAGTATTTGAAGATTATGTGCACTCCAGTGAGAGGACGGTCTCCGGGGCCAAGAAAGGTTGGTCGATCTCTTAGGTGATTGTGGATGGATAACCCAGCAGGGCATCGTCCCCACCTCCACCTGCACGCCCCCCAGACAGGTTGAGAGGCCAACCAGGTGTCTTTGCTCACCAGCAAAAGCCTTCAATCTCCCTAATTCTGCAGGGTTTGGAAGCAGGCACGGAAGGCTTTTAAAGTGATATTAAATGTTAATTTCATCCTTCCCCGTGTTTTGCACAAATGAGGCTTTACCTTGGCTTACATCAGGACTAGAGCTTTGACCTAGCAACCTCGATCTCAGGGATCCATTCTTCTCTTTCTTTGAAAACCAGACAGAAGAGATATGACATGTCAGTAGAAATAGTTGTAGAGATGGAAATTAGAGATGAAGGTAAGGGCTGGAATTATTAGACCAAAGCAGTTCCTATTTGAAAGTACAAAGAAAAATGAGAAAGAACAGTGCTGAGGAAGGGCCATAGACCATGAACCCAATTCCTGGGAAATTTACAAAAGAGTTAGGTTTTAATTTAATATTCAGTGCCTTTATAGGATAAGTTGGCCCCTGGGATCACCAAGCATTAAGGGTGGACTCCACAGTTCACTTTGAGCGCTGAACAGAGCATGGGAGAAGGGAGCTTAGAACAGCTGCGTGTCTTTCATGCTGGAGCATGTGTGTCTTGGCTAGTGACTTACCCCCATGTTGGGGGATCCAGAGTTCTTTTTGATAGTTACCTACTATTTTGAGAAGAATGCCAGGCTGGCTTACCAATAGATGAACACTATAGAATCCTTTCTTCTTTTTATGAATTGAATCTTTAAAAAAAAAAAAAAACATTCCTTTAACAAATATTTATTGAATTGGGTGCCGTTCCAGGTGCTTGGGCTACACCAGGCATCAGAACAGACAAAAATTGTCACCTTTAGAACATCCTAGTGGGGGAGCAGAAGATGAACGCAATAAACACAATAAGTAAATTATGCATAAATTAGCTAGTCTAGGGAAAGGTGATGAGAACAGTGGAGAGAACAGAGCACGTGAGGGAGCTGAAGCGGGGAGGGCGGAGCGAGCCCCGTCCTGCAGGTCGTTGCCTGAGCAGAAACCTCAAGAGGGGCCGCCCCAGGGCTCTGACAGAGGGCAACCAGGCGGGTTGGGGCGTGGGGGTCAGAGTGCACGGGAACTCCGGGACAGCAGTGTGGCTGGAAGGAGGGGAGGGGTGGCAGAGGAAGGGCATGGAGGCCATCCAGGGGACCCGGTTACCACGAGTGGAAGGGGAACCATTGCAGGGCTTGGGGCAGAGATGTGGTCTGACAGGTCTGAAAAGGTCACTTGCTACTGAGTGAGAACAAACTCTGCGGGCAAGGGTGAAGGCTGGGAGACTGGCCACCGGGCAGTTATGGCCATCCGGAAACAGATGACAGAAATAAGTTAGTCAGCAAGTATTTGCAAGTGCCTGTTACGTACCTTAGCACATCACAAAGGCAGTCCTTAATCAGAACTACCCAAGATGAGAGGTGAAGTCCCAGTAATTGCCCCGTAACTGCTGATAAATAATTAGTGTGTATTCCAGTCTGGTTTCTGATCATATCCTGTCCTAGCGTTTCCCTAAAGTGAATTCAGCAACTCCTAAGGCTCCTCCTGAGAACCTGCCTTTAAAGGTGTACTGGAACATTCTGTCAAGAGGAATAGAATGTTTGTCTCAGTGGAACTTTAGAGTTTGGTCATTTGTTGGAAGTTAGGAAATGTCAGCTTTCTTTTTTTTTTTTTTTTTTTTAAAATAAATTTATTTATTTATTTATTTATTTATTTATGGCTGCATTGGGTCTTTGTTGCTGTGCGCAGCTTCCTCTAGTTGCGGTGAGCGGGGGCTACTCTTCGTTGCGGTGCACGGGCTTCTCATTGCGGTGGCTTCTCTTGTTGTGGAGCACGGGCTCTAGGCGCGCAGTTTTCAGTAGCTGTGGCTCGTGGGCTCTAGAGCTCAGGCTCAGTAGTTGTGGCGCACACGGGCTTAGCTGCTCCGTGGCATGTGGGATCTTCCCGGACCAGGGCTTGAACCCGTGTCTCCTGCATTGGCAGGCAGATTCCTAACCACTGCACCACCAGGGAAGCCCCAACATCAGCTTTTGGTACGATGCATAATCAAGTGTTTGCAGCAGGATTTCAGGGTTAATAGCAGAGTTACAGTGAAGAGAACACCAACATTATGATGTCAGTGTCAGAGGTAATTTGGATATTCTAGCGAGCCTACAACTATTTCAATGTGACTGGGTCATCAGAGTAAAAATTACAGTAAATAGTCCTTAGAGAATGCAGTTTTGTGTTTTTTCTCCTTATCGTTACCATTGAACTTTATACCAAGAAACAGACAGGGTTACTTGCCTTCTTTTTAAAGGATGTTGGAGTGGGACCAGTCCCCAATGTTTATGTACCAAGAAGGAAATAAATGTATCATCTTTTAAGGAAACTGCCTGTAGAAGATCTCGGTCACCCCACAGCAGACATTAGGTTCGCCCCTATTCTTCTCTCTCCTCTTACTTAGGATTGAGTTCTGGAGGTTTGGGGGGAATATACACATAACTGCCACACCCCAGGAGTTGATACTGTCTTTTGCATTTCAATCTGCATATGCAAATTCCCCACTACTGACTTGCTTCCCTTTTATGCCATTTCAGAACCCACCTCATGAATAATTAACGAAGCAGCTGGGTTTTGCCTTCATGGCAGAAACCTGGTTGAAAACTGGGCCAAGTATGCATTTGTTTTCCTTTTGCATTTTCTGACCCAGTCATTGCTAATGACCTGAACTTTATCGTGGTCAGTTTCCAGAAGCAGTTACCCCTTTTTCCCCTCACGTCTTGCATCTTGTAGCTAGAGCTTCAGGTGGTAAAAATTGTGGTAACCTAAGTTTGAACTCCAGAGTCCTGAACAAAAATTTCAGAAAGCGGAGTCCTTTACCTGCACAGCGCCACTTCCCCTGCGGTTCGAGCCGCTCTTCCCTGGAGAGCAAGGGCTGCACGTGTAGGGGTTGTGCCTGGCTCTGAAGGGATGCTTCTCGAAGTCAAGAAAATGCAAACTACTGAAATCATCCCTCTCCCCTCAGTGTGATCGGAGGGAGGTTGGCTCCTTGGCCAAATGCTTTGTCTTTAGGAGAATTAGAGCAAGCAGCCTCCTTTCGCCCTTTCTTTGGGTGGTCGTCACTGTTGATGTGCCGGGTAGGAACATGCAACGCACCTTCTCTGTACAGACGCGTGCTCTTCTCGGGCAGGGGTGGGGTCGGGAGGGGCGGGGTTGAGCTGCACCTTCCAAGCTGCAGTTCTGCTCCTTTCTGCCTCCTTGACCCAAAGCCTCATCTGCAAGATGCCGCTGTTCCTGATCAGATGTCCGAGAGTACATTTGGTTTTATTGCTCAAAAGGACAAAATGTCCTTGGAAGGTATTTTGAAACAGATTTCCCTCAATTCTGTCAGCCTCTGGCTCTGAAATGGGACTTGGTGGCGTGCCACTGCCTGCTCTGATTGGCTAGAGCATCATCCGTCTTCCCAAATGAATGTCTCCTTTCAGGACTTCTCGCCTTCCCGCTCGCCTGGGGCCCACAGCCCTCTTCCTTCCACACGTTCCTGGTGCTGCTAGCAGGGCCACTTCCTGCCCCTTGGAAGGTCCTACAGACAGCTGCGCTCCAGCTGAGGTTCCTGCTTCTCTGAATTAGCCAAACCTGGGAGTCTGTGCATGCATGTGAGGACGACCAACTGTCGCTGTCCCCAGCGAGACAGGAGCCTTGAGGACAAGGAGGCTTAGTGCAAACAGGCAGTGAGAGATGCTGCCTGACCAGTTGTCGAGGGAGAGAACTCTTCTGCCATTTCTTGGCAAACTCATTATCCCCGTAAAGCTGTTAGTTGAACACCTACCTCTCCCAGGACAGGGGCTCTCCAGCCTCAGCTCTCAGGATTGCTGTAGAGAAGAGGAAGCCTCTCTGATCTGCCCATCTGCTCAAGCTCAAGAGTGAGACGCGTGAGGAGGCCTGGGCCAGTATCGGGGTAAATGAGATTTTAGAGGTGCAGACTCTTTGCTTAGGCGTGGCGTGGTTCCAGTCTGCTCTTTCTGTCTAGAGTAAACGTTGGGGGTTGGGAAGGAGAGGGAGGTGGAGAAGAGGCTGGCGTCTCCAGGGTCATGACAGTTGTAGAGCTTTCGCCTCTGAGGACTTGAATGTGTGTTGGAACTCTCCAAACAGCATGGACCATTTGAAATGTTAAAGATTTTCCTTGAAAAACCTCGTCCCCAGTTATTAAAAAGGGGAGTAAGCACAGATTTAAGAGAGGGGTACAGTGGAGTTGCCTTGGTTATTATTTCTCATCGATTGGGAAAAGGAGTTCACTTTGCTCGGTAAATAGAGCTTTGATGGGTTCCCAGGATCCTTCCAGGAGCTGATCTGCTAAAATGACACTTTTTATTACTGTTCATAAACGCCCGTCTCCAGGTGCTGCTGGGATATTACGTTTAAGCTGTGGGCAAACTTGCCAGTCCAGTGGCTCAACAAGTGAGGGCGAGAGAGGCTGGTGTTTAGTGCCTGCTTCCGTCAGAAGCAGTGCAGGGCGGGGCTCCGGGGGAAGTAAAGTCAGTGGGGATGGGGATGGGGAACAGTCCCAGGAGTCCCCGCCCCGCCGTCCTGTTGGAGTGAGAAAAGGGCAGACACTTGACTGTCACTGTTATCAGGAGACATTTAAGGGGAACGAGGTATAGGAAAATGATTCCTCAAAGGAGTGCCCAGGGACTTCCCTGGTGGTCCAGTGGTTAAGACTCCGCGCTTCCAGTGCAGGCGCACAGGTTCAATGCCTGCTCGGGGAACTAAGATCCCACATGCTGCGTGGCGTGGCCAAAAAATTAAATAAATAAATAAATATAAAAATAAATTTTTTAAAAAAGGAGTGCCCAATTAAGGGGTAGCCAGAGTGCCACCCTCCTGGGAACCGCCCCTGACCAGTGCCAGGTTGAGAACAGGGGCCTCTTTCTTAACTTTAAAATAGGACCGAAACTTTCATGGTAGACTGTCTGATGAACAGCTCTAAACCACTGGCAATCCTCAACAGATGAACTGTTTTGTGGGCTATTTTAGAAATAATTTTCTTTCTCTTTAAAATTCTGTTTTTGTTTCCTTTTTTACACATTCTTTGAAAGGGTAAGAAACCCTGTATCGATCGATTATGGATGCGTTAACACGAATTCGGTTTTAAAATCCCATGAGTATATGGAGAACTGATGTCAGTGATTCCTCCAGATGGGCAGCTGGAGGTGGCACTCTGGGCGGAGACAGTGTTTACAGTAACAATAATGTATAGTAATAATAAACATAAGGGCCATCATAATAAAGCCTTGTGAGCCTTTTAAATTTTGTGACATTTGCATGTATTAACTATTTGAAAAAATAATAATTCAATTAGGGAAAAATTTTCCCAATATAAAGGTCTGATGACTTCATTTTTCATAAGGAAATGGTATACATTGATCCTGTCTTAGTTTCTTCACTCATTCTCTCATTCATTCATTTATACAACAAAAACCTGCTGTGTGCCAGGTACTGTGCTAGACCCCAAGACTATAATGAAGAAGAAAACAGGACCCTCCCCTCTAGGTTTATTACAAGCTGCACAGTAAAATGCGAAATTTTATTGGGTTTATTCATTGTGGCTGGTAGACTTAACTTATTTTTAGAAATTAAAAAAAATACACAAGTATGGCTTTAGGTTGTTGATGTTTGTTGTGCTGTCCTGGTTGTGTGTGCATCGTGGCCCGGCAGGGTGAGCTGCGCAGGGCAGCCCTTAGGCCGGGGCAGCTGAGACCTGTCCTGACCGCCTCCCACCCTCTCACTGTCTTTCAGCCCTGCAGTCCTTCATCCGGGCCTACGCGACCTACCCCCGGGAGCTGAAGCACATCTTCCACATCCGATCACTCCACCTCGGGCATGTGGCTAAGAGCTTTGGGCTAAGAGATGCCCCTAAAAATCTCAGTGCCTTGGCCACAAAGAAGAAGAAAGCAAACCTGAAAAGGTAAGGTGGGATGAATTTGTCCTCTGTTCAGATTGGCAGCCATGAGATGGTGTGGGGGGCTGCTGTGTGCCAACTTGGGTTTTTGTGGTAAATTATCACCAGTATCTGCCCTTCTCTCAGTATGATGAGTGCTTGGAACAGCTGGAAAAATACCTAATCTGAATGCTTTTAAGGCACTTGCAGAATTTCGGCGATGGGTCCTGACCCAACTCCTGTTGGGTCCAGAGTAGTGGGGATTATTGGAACAGTAAGACTGCCCACAGAGAGAGTAACTCTGGGGCTTTTCACACTCGGAGCTCCAGATGTGCTCTGGTCCACCCTGGAAAGCTTCGGGGACTTGAAGGAAGACTGTGGTGTGTTCCATGAAACTCTGCTGGGGCCGCAGGGCTCCTGTAGGCTGGCTGGGCATGGGGGCCAGGCCTGGGGCTCCCAGCACTGTGTGCCGCTCTGCTTGGTGCTGACACGCACCTCCAGCATTGAGTACATGTAGGGCAAGTGCAGTGGGCTCTTCTCCCTCCACCCCCTGCTCCCCACCCCCCCAAAAAAAACACGTTAGGAACTGTCCAGAGTCGGAGTGAGAGGTGTTGCCCTGCAGGTTGGGCACTGGGCTCCAAGTCCGTCTTCACAATTTCAAGAGGTCCTGAGATGATTTCCCTCAACGAAATGCAGTTGTAAAAGGTCTTCTTTCTCTCCTCAAAGACACGGTATTCATGGGAATTTCCTGGCAGTCCAGTGGTTAGGACTCGGCCCTTTCACTGCCATGGCCCTGGGTTCAGTCCCTGGTCAGGGAACTAAGATCCCGCAAACCACATGGTGCAGCCAAAAAAAACACACGGTGTTCTTTTAGTCCCAGCCCCAGCCCTTTGCGGGAACTAGAGTATCTTAGATACCAGGAGCTGCTTTTATGGGGGATTTGGGGCAGATCATTGTTTTTGCTTACTAATTACAAATGCCAGTGTATCCTTGCCCTGCCACTGAGCACCTGTGGGCAGTACCACACTCTCCTACGTGACCCAGCACAGTGTCTGTCTCGCATGTTCACCAAGAAGAGCCGGTCACGTCATCAGCCTCATCAGGGCCCAGGTTCTCTGGTTGAAATGGCAGAGGGAGAAGGCCGCCCAGTGCAGGGAGATGGCTGTTGGAGTTAGGGGGCTTGGCCTTCGGTTCCAGCTCCAGCCTTACGTGAGCTTGTGAGCTTTGGACCATATCTTTGCTTAATTTCTCAGAGCCTCATTTTCTTCAGCTACAAAAGGGAAAGGGAAATCCACGTTTTTAGCCACTTCACAAGAATCAGAATTAGGTGATACGTGTGACTGTGCCTTTTGAACCATGAAGGGCCATCCAAATGAAACACCTTAGGATAGAGAGCTGGAGAGCCAGTGAGTTAAGATTCCAGAACATCCAACTGGATCTGTCCAGGGACTTGGCACTTAGAAGCCTCTTTATAATGGATAAAAGGTTGCCTAATTCTAATTCCCATTTTGGAATTTTTAAGATGCTTGGTCTTTTTTCTTATAGTAATCCCCCTCATGCAGGGCAACATTCCAGTAGTTCTGTGAGGCAGGCATTTCCCCGCACGCTCTTCTCCGATGCCCGGACAAGACTGAGACACGTCCGGCTCTGGTTTCTTCCGGGACGTTTTGAGGTGCAGACTGCTGCCTGCTGCCACACTCTACCTGTCCTGGGCAGGGCTGTGGCCAGAGACCCCTGTGCTCGAGCCAGGTCCTCCCAGAGGGAGAAGGTGCCTCAGCTCCACTCCAGATTTGGGACTGCCGTGCACCAGAGTTAGGTTCCTGCCTTTGGGTTTGGGGTAGCTGACATCTGTACATAGTAACTGGTTTTAAGTATGTGACAAAACTATGAGGCTCGCAGTCAGGTCTGGAATGACCTCCTAGTGGTCTGGAAGCCTGGTCATCCTGTCCCACCGTCTCTAAAACGCTGACACCTGAAGGAGGTGGGAATCCACGTGCCACATGATCACTGGTAAGAAACACGTATTTTGTTTATTCCTCTTCCTGCAAGTAAATGGGACGCCAGTATTTTACTGTCAGCAGCTGATCTACCTTTGCAAGCGTTAATAGCAGCTCTTCAGACTGGGTGTGCCCAGCCCTCACCCAGGGAAGGCAGGGCGGGAGGCTCGAGACACTGGGAGTGGGGGGGACTCGGAGCCAGCATTGTCCTTACCTTGCGAAGCCGCCAGGGAGAGAGCAAGCCGCCGCCTCCCGCTTCAGCTGACCCGCGCTGGCAGATGGGCACCAGGACCGCGATACCCCTGTGAGCAGGGGATTTAACAGGGCTTTATTTAGGGAAGAATGGGCTGATTAGCCGATAAAGAGCATGTAAGATGGTATGGGGCAGCCTTTGATGTCTGGCTGGCGCGGCTGGGAGCCGGGTGGTGAGTGACAGCAGTGTGTCACACGATTACTCTGCCCGTGACAGTGCTGCTCTCTGTTCTTGCCATGTCACCACTCTGTTACAGCGACTTTTTCCGTTGTGACGCCCTTCTTTTGAAGGCATTTCTCCCCACACTCCTTACACCCTCCCGCCCCACCCCTGCCTTGCTAATGCAGATGGGCAGTCAGGGATACAGTAGGTACCTTTTTTATTGGGGGAGATCTTGTCACTCCTGGAGGAAGAATGGCTTTGCAGCTAATCGGCACATGGACCGTATCACTGTGGTCGGGGAAGCAGCAGAGAAACTTGACAGATTCTCCGCACCTCAGTCAGGGCTTGAGCCAATGCCAGTTGCCACTTTTTAAGGAACAGGAAAGAAAAGCCCATTAAACCCCACACAAGTGTGGGGAGTTAGGCTGTGGCCACAGTGATTGTCCTGAGCCGTGGCGTCTCTTCAGAAATCCATCTGTCAAGGAAGAGAATGGATTCCTTGGGTTTTGTATGGGTGGGTAAAATAATAGCACTAAGTTCTCCAAATTATTCTGCATTCCATTTTATGGTGTTTACTGCCTAGAATAATTATGTTACGTGCAAACCTCATATCTGCAAACCAAATTTATGAGACCGTAAGCAAAATCCCGTCTCGCCTGCCATCCCCAAGCAAGGAGTTCACCCAGGTGTTAGCAGATGAGGCCAGGGCAGGTTAGGCGTGGAGACTCCCGGGCATTTCTGTGCAGTGACAGGGGGAACTTTTATCCCGTCTGTATGCCTTCATTCCTTCACTGGACCGCTTTTCAGAAAAAGGAAAAAAAGAGTTAATGTCCCCAGATAAGGTCTTAGTCAGCAGGGCTCTCTCCGTCTCCTTTCTGAGTCCTCAGTTCTGAAGGGAAACAAGTGTCTTCCCCCTGCGCACAGAGACACAGAGTCACGAGCACTCTTCTGACACTGACACACAAGCCTGTCAGAACAGCCCCCCACCCCAGGCACCTACATATTCACGTACACAGGGAGTCGGTGCTGCTGGTAAAATTTTGAATGGCCCCTTAGCAACATCCATCATGAACACAGCATTTTCCTCCCGTGAATTGCAGTTCTTATTTTGAAGCTAGGTAGATTCAGCAGTCCCTGAGAAGCAAAGGTAACATACCTTCCAAAATTGCCATCTTCCCAGGAGTCGCTGAGACCCAGCGCTGTCTGCTCTGGGAGGGCAGAGCTGTGTTGTTTGCCAGGGTGTCTGTCTGTCTGTCTGTCTAGGCAGTCACACATGTGAGTAGAACCTGTCCAGGACCAGTGAGCAGACAACTTCCTCATCCGTTTGACACTCTATGGTCAGTGGTTCAAGGGTATAGAAAGTAATGAGCCTTAAAGTCTTAGTGTGGGCTTCCCTGGTGGCACAGTGGTGGAGAGTTCGCCTGCCGATGCAGGGGACACGGGTTCGTGCCCCGGTCCAGGAGGATCCCACATGCTGCGGAGCGGCTGGGCCCGTGAGCCATGGCCGCTGAGCCTGCACATCCGGAGCCTGTCCTCCACAGTGGGAGAGGCCACAACAGTGAGAGGCCTGCGTACCGGAAAAAAAAAAAAAAAAAAAAAAAAAAAGTCTTAGTGTTATGTTGGCAGTGTGAAAGGGCGAGTCTGTTGGGTTTAAACCACCCTATCTCATTTGGATTATATGCTATAATTGTAAGTTTACTTTCCCCCAAACAGTTTAGTTTGCAGCTACCTAAGGCTGGTGTCACCACTGGCTTCTACCATCTGGGTCTTTCTGAAGTTCTTCTTAGTGCGTAGAAGATTTCTTTGTATAAATTTTCTCAAACCAGCCCAGCTAAGGGTTACCTGGTAGTTCTCATTTGATCAGAAAGTAGGGCTGTCTGATCCCTTAGTCCTTACTGGATCTGGGTGTGCTTGGTCAGGGCTCAGCAGGCTGGGATCCGTAGTGGAAGGGGACATGGGGCTGGTCCCCTGGGGCCTGGCCTCACATCCTAGCCACCATACCCAGCACGACAGAGCATGTCCTTCACCTCTGTTACTTCCAAAGTTCTACATTTAGTGTACTTGTTAGAATAAGGAAACATCCTTAGGGAGGTCATTCTTGCCAGACTTTCCTCATCTGTGAAATGCTTTATCATTGAAGTTCAAATCACAGATTTTGTAGACCTCCACTTCAGGGTCATTTTTCACCTTTTTTTTTTTAAATTTATTTATGTTTCTCTTTTTTCATTGAAGTATAGTTAATTTACAATGTTGTGTTCGTTTCAGGTGTACAGCAAAGTGACTCAGTTATACATATATATTTATATATTTTTCAGATTCTTTTCCATTATAGGTTATTAAAAGATACTGCGTATAGTTCCCTGTGCTCTACAGTAGGACCTTGTTGTTTACCTGTTGTATAGTAGTGTATCTATGTTAATCCCAAACTCTTAATTTATCTCCCACCCCCCGCATCCCCTTTGGTAACCATAAGTTTGTTTTCTATGTCTATGAGTCTATTTCTGTTTTGTAAATAAGCTCATTTGTATCATTTTTTTAGATTCCACCTATAAGTGGTAAGTGGTGTTATGTGATATTAGTCTTTGTCTGACTTACTTCACTTAATACGATCATCTCTAGGTCCATCCATGTTACTGCAAATGACATTATTTCATTTTTTATGGCTGAGTAGTAGTCCATTGTATACATATATACCGCGTCTTCTTGATCCATTCCTCTGTCGATGGACACTTAGGTTGCCTCCATGTCTTGGCTGTTGTGGACAGTGCTGCTGTGAACATAGGGATGCATGTATCTTTTCAAATTAGAGTTTTCTCCCATTTTTCATCTTTGAAGGCCTTTGCTCTGTCCCTCTCTGTGATTCTCTCACTTTTTCAGTAATTATTAAATAACTTGTGAGAGTTACTGTGTTGAATAGACTCTAGTTTGAGAAGTTCATACCCCCATCCGCCATCTCCCTGCCCCTCCACTTGTTTCTTAAATGCTGACTATGGGAGTGTCATGCAGTAATTAAGAGTCTGGGTTTTACCCACACAGGCATCTGGGTTGGATCACTTACCATTTCTGTTCCTCAGTCCCCTCACCTCTGAAATAGTGGCACGGAGCCTCGCAGTGTTGTCTGGGGATCAACCAGGTGACGAGTACAAAGCATCGACACAGTGTCTGGGACATGCACACGGGGGAGCCTTTGTGGAGGTGGTGACCGAGACAGGAGCGTTGGTTCTTCCCGCCGGCCTTCCTCACACTTAGAAGCATCCCTGGAACAGAGAGAGTGAACCTGTCATTAACTGTCAACCTTTTAGCACCTCGAAGTTTTCTTATGAGGAGCCACCTTGAAAACGCAGAGCTGGTCCCCTCCAGGACGAGCATGAAGGTGCTGCAGTGCCTCTCCCTGCAAAGCAATATTCTCATCGTTAGGAGCCTCTTGCCGCCAGTTTTTATGTGGCATTTACAGCCTCCCTGACATCACTTAATTAGCTGAAGGCAATCCTGGAATCTTGCCCGCTGTGAAAATTCTCTCGATTTCCTCGAGCCAGTCATCGTTCTGTAGGAAGACAGAGTGGCCAGACGTGAGGTCCGAGGCTGGACAAAGCCCCGTTTGGAAACATAGGGATTCCTCTCTGCACCCGACCTTGGAGCAGCGTCCTGCACTGCTCATCCCTCCCCCGATCCCTCTGGCCTCCGAGTCTCTCCCTTCAGCTTCCCCACCCTGTCCCCATGAATCCCCTCAACTTCATTTTAGAACAGTCCACTACTGAGTCTCCTGCGGCCCTTCTGGTCCCGCTGACTGGTGCTCCCCTCGCCCGTCGTGCCCTCGCTTCTTCCAGCCTTGCGGTGATGTCTCGTCACTCTAATGATTAGGACACACCCCCTCTTCCCTCTCCCCATGGCCTCAGCTGGCACCCCTGCTTTCTCGTTCTCTCCCGGGGCCTTTGCCCAGCGTGCTGCGGGCCTGGGCCTCTCCTCACCCCTCTTCGTCTTTGGGCTTCCATCCCTTCTTCGAGGAAGTCTTCTCTGGCACACCGGCCTGGGTGGACACCGCATGCCCCCATTCCACCCCCCAGCCCACCCGCTCACCACCGTCACAGTAGCCCTAGTAGTAGTCTGTGATGTTCGTCTGTGTGCTTCCTGTCTCTCTCCTCCTCTCCGTGTAGCTCAGGGTAGAAACCCCGTCTGGTTTTCCTCATCGCATCCCCAGCACCTACCTGGCACACGATAGGTGCTCAGGAAGTAGTTTTGAATAGATGAATGGAACCTGAAAGTCTTCTGTAATTCTGAGAGGAAGAGCATAAAGGGAAAGAGCAAAGAGGAATTGTTCTGACAGGAACCAGGTAAATGCCTCTGAATTGTTTAGTTAGCCCAGCAAACAGCAAATCCTGCCTTTCGGAGCGCCCCATCCACTCCTTAGTCTGTCCTGAGAGAACAAGCATGGGGTCACGTTCCTCTTGGCATGAAATAGTCCCCGAGAAGGACTGAGCCGCAGGCCCTGTTTCCCTGACGTCACAGTGGAGGAACCCACAGAGCGCGGAGGTGAGTGGGTTCGGGACTGGGGTCTCCACCAGGCTGGGCGGGGCCAGGGCAGATGCCCATGAGGGTCAGTTCACTCAGCCTCAGCCTGAAGACCAGAGGGAAACAGCTAGGACCGCCGGCAGTGACTGTCAGGACAGGTGTGCGTGTCCCGTGGGGCAGGGGAGCAGAATCTCCTCCCACAGGCTGCCGGGGAGCCGTACGAAAACACAGGAGGGCCTGTGCTTTAAAGGTGAGTTCGGATTAAGGGCGAGGATTTTCACATAGAGCCCGGGTGAGCTGTATGGACTGTAGCCGAGACCATATCCTACCGGCCTCTGTGTCAAGGGGGATGAGGTGGGTGACTTCGAAGCCCACGCTGGCTTGCATCTCTGGGCCGTCTGTAGCAACAAGAAGTGTCCGGACTGTGACAAGGTGCAGGACGAGTGCTGTGGACGGTGGCTGGGTCTCTTCTGGGTGAAGAACAGCGGCACAGAGGGGTCCCTTGGGGGTGATGTCGTTATTGAGGTCCCCCCGTTGCATCCACGTGCAGCCCTGGGTTGAGCTGCATGGGCAGGGCTCCTTGGAGGGCCGGCCCTCCGCCCTCAGCACCCCCGACGCAGCTCCAGGTCACTCCCTGCCCGATGCCTGGCGCCAGCCCTGCACATGTGGCTCTTTACATCTGGCCCTTGCTTCTACCACTGTGCTGCCTGACGCCGTGCAATTAGCAGCCTCCCCATGAAACAGCCCCGCCACTGGTCTGTGCCCACCCCTGGCTAATGAGGCCATCAGAGGGATTTCACAGTGACCCTGCGCTGCCTCCACACCTGGGTCACCTGCAGACAGCGGGAGCCACGGGGCGTGCTTTCAGGCAGGCAGTCAGGGCTGACAACAAAGAACAGGAACCCAGCCAGCCTCTCCCGGGAGGATGCTGGAGACGGCACATTCCCGTTGGAGCCTTCCCGGCCCTGGAGTCTGAGGATGTGCCCGGCCCAGCACGCGTTGGCAGATGCCAGACCCACGAGGCCTCGTGCAGCAGGAGAAGACCCGACTCTGCATTGCCTTGTCCTTGCTCCGGGCTCTGCTAGTTCAGACTGTTCGAGAAATCAGGAAGGAGCACGGCGGTCCCCCAGCTCTCCGCTTGCTACACGCAGCTTACTTCAGGCTGACTGCGCCCCTCCTCTCACCTGGCCCCACGTGCCTGAGGCTCCTTCACATCCCCAGCGCCTCCACGTACTCTTTGCTCTTATGCCACAGAGCCTTTCCGTCTGGTTAGGACCCACAGGAAATGACTTCAGGTCTTTTCCAGATGTTCTCTCCATTCTGGTGCTGACGTTCCAGCAGCAGGCTGACGTGTGGAGTGACGTCTTAACCAATAGATAGTCCAGAAGAGGGGTGTGGTTCGAGAGAACCGACATCCCAGAGTGATGGCATCTGGCTGTTTGCCAGCATGTCTCGAGGGAGTACGTGTGCCCCTGGCTGCGCTGAATCCGCATGCGTCGTCTCGTTGAGCCTCACCAGGTCCCTTCGACCTCGGCCGAGTTCCCAGTAACTGGTGAGAAAGTGGACATGCCCGGTCATGTGGCACTGAGTCTGAGGGACTCCGGAGCCCACATTCCTGGCACTCGTCTCCTTCCTTGCGTGCACCCCTTTGGAAGCTTCTGGACGACTAGTATTAGGCTAAGTAACAAGATGAATTCTGTTAAGGGTGTTTTTTGCCCGTGAACAGATAATTCTTTGTGTGATGGGAGAAATGGACTTAAAGCAGAAGACATTTTGGTGCATATATGGAAGGATTTGATTTGAAGCCATCAGAATGGCAAACCCTGGAGTGGGTGGGAGCAGCTTTCTGCTCATGGGGCAGATCTCTGAGAACAGACAACTGCGGGCAAGATGTGGATCCGGCTTTTTCTCTAGTTTCCTTCTGAGTCTAGACGCAGAGGGTGCAGTAGGAGCGGCCCGGGCTTGGAGTCAGGCGCTCAGCAGCAGCTTCGCGTTGCCGCGGGGCCTGTCAGGTCGTGTGGGGCGTGGGGAGGGATGATGGACACGCAGCACGTGGCACCGGCCGGGGCTTAGGGGCTTAGAGTCGTCGTCCAGTAAATGCTGGTTCCTCTACCCCTGCCTGCTTCTCTCTCAGTCTGTGAAGAAAAAGTGGAAGCTTCCCGGGAACTCCCTGGCGGTCCAGTGGTTAGGACTTGGCGCTCTCACTGCCGAGGGTCCGGGTTCAATCCCTGATCGGGGAACTAAGATCCCACAAGCCTCGTGGTGTGGCCAAAAAGAAAAAAAAAAAAAGAAAAAAAAGTGTAAGTTGTATAGACTCTTCCCTGAACGCTCCCGCCCACCAGAACCTTGTGACATCGGTCACATTACTCCTTGGTTGTAAGACCTCCGCTTCAGGGCTCCCAGCAGCAGGGTAGAGGGGACTCGCCACCTCCAGGGTGGAGTTAGTTAGAGCTAACTAGTTAGGGCTCCTGAAATGAGCCCAAATTGACCACTTTCACTTTCCACCCTTTGGTCTCCGGGATTCAAATGCTGAATGTGCATGATTTACAAACCTAACGATACAAGTTGTTGTTATGGATCAAAGCAGTCCCGGGTCCACATGACAGGGCGTCCGGTATCTGATGACGGCTGCTCATCTCCTCTGCCTTTCCTCTTTCCGGATTGTTAATGATAATTATAGTCAACATTTTCCTGGTGCCTTCACGACAGGCGCTCTGATTCATTAGTTCATTTAATCCTCTTGAGAGTGAGCAGCCTGGCACTGAGAGAAGTAGTACCTTGGCCAAACTCAGCAAATAAGTTCCACAGCCTCTGCAGGATAGTGCCGGGGTCCTCCCCTCCGAGAACCAGCTCCGCCCCGGCACCTCCAGCTGCCCCACGTCCCAGCCCGTCGTCTGGGTGGCTTTTCTCTCCGCCCACGTTCTTTTCAGAATCTGGCTTGTCCAACTGCCCAAACATGCAGTAGAGACCGGCCAGCCCAGAGGGGAGGGCAGTCACGTCTGTCACTGCAGCCAGTGGTGACAGCAGAGACCACGGCTGCCACCCACGTGGGGCTCAGCACATCCTGGGCTCCCATCAGAGCCGTGGGTTTCCTCCCCTGGTCCTCCGTGTCCTCACGTGCTGTCCCTCTCCCGGGGCGGGGCCAGGACTCGCACCCTGGCCTCCTGGCTCGACACCGCGCGGCTTCTCCCATCCTCGGCATCGGGTCAGCCTGTGGCTCAGGCAGCTGACCCCCTGCCTGTGTGCACGTGTGACGAGCCAAACCACCCGCCTTCTCTGCCGCAAGAGCATGGGCCCCAGTTCAGGGTCACCTTTTAGCCGAGCCCACCCTTCTGGCCCGTTGTGCTCTGCCGTCCGGTGTGCTCGCTGTCCCTGCAGGCTTCGTCTCATCTGCACATGCGATAAACATGCCTCATAATGTCATTCGAGCCATCGATAATGGTGTCAAGCAGGGCAAGCCCCGAGGGTTTGGAGCTGGGATTCTGCCCAGGCTTATCAATCTCAGTGTTTGTAGGATACAGTCACACCAGTTACGGAAACACTTAATTTGTTTCCATGTGCACCCTGTATTTCTCCATCTTAAAGTTTTCACAGATAATTAGATTTTATAAAGCACCCTTCGCTTTTACCTTCATGCTACCCCTGCATCCACGTGGAGGCCCTTTCTGACGTGTGAGCAATCTCAGCTTAGAGGAAGCTACTGACTCTGCAGGGTCGTCAGCTAGGTGAGGGCCGGGCTGGGATTCCAAGCAGCGCCGTCAGGGTCCTGCTGCTGCACCTCTTCCCCAACACCGCCACCTGCTGTGTGACGTCCAGGCCTGGGTCCTCAGAACTTCCGTAAAGGTCTCTGGCACTTGGACAGGTAATCCCAAAGCTCCATGCACTTCTGGGATTCTGACTCAGGGCATCACTTTCAGACCTCGGGCATCTCTAAGCCTTGTCTCTGTCCCCCTTTCCCGTTGTGGGCGCCTTTCCGGGCAGCAGGTCGGTCATGGCATCTACATGCTGATCGCCTGTGACCTTCACGGCCTGGCATCCGCCTGCCACCAGCTCTTCACTGGGTCTGGTTGTTAGGTGTGAGGCAGAGACCCACTTTTTCTCCATCTCTGTGTCCACAGAGCCACTCAGGAATTTTCTGGAATGATATCCACTGCCTCAGCAGGGCTCCCCTGGAATGGAGTGTCTTCTGGGGCCCTGGGAGTTTTACAAACGCTAGAGTCGGTATGGTCCTAAGAAATCGCAAAGAAGGCATCCCTAAAATGGGCAGCCCATCAGCATACATCTCTGCCGAAACAGAATCCAGAGGTTAAGGAGCCCTGACGCACTTCCTTTTCCTTCGATGGCCGTAAAAGTTCTGATAGCTTGTTTCCCTTCAGTAGGCTAAATTATCGTCCCACACTGGCGGGTTCTGCACCTGAACTACTTTGTTGCCCCAGGGGGCTGCTTGTCACCTTCTCCCTGGAGTTGTTGGTCACTCTCACTGTCCTCTGAGAGCCCCCTATGCCCCCTCAGATTCTGTGCCTATGCTTCATCCGTAAGGGCGAGGCAGGAGGGTAGAAACTTGGAGTCAGCTTCAAGCCTCTGAAGCCTTCACTGTCTCCTTCCACGACCACTCAGAACCCAGGCTTTTCTTCCAGTCTGGGGGCTTGCTTCTGCTGCAGGGTCCTTGGGGCCTCAGTGTGGCCCTGGGTCATTTGCTTACCAGCAGAATTTTTCAGATTAGAGAAAGAAATACACTTTACTGGTCTTCTGTCTTGTCTGTTTTAATTATACCACAAGAGAAAAATCCCTCACAAAATCAAACAAACTGAAAGCCAGAGGCAAAGAGGTTTTTGATAAGTAAAAATTAGAAGACTTTGATATTTCAGCCCAGGGTAAAATTGTACCACTTGATTTTTTTCCCCCTAAAATGAGTATACTGTTTTTCCCGATTACAAAAATAATAATGTGTTTATTGTAAAAATTCGGGGAATAGAGAAAAGCTTAAAAATCATCCAATAAAAGCCCACAATCCAAGTTCATCTTAATTCACATTTTTTGTGGCTCATACTTTCTCTGCAGGTATACATGTAGGATCTTTTTCTATCTATAATGAGATTGAGCAAATCATGATTTTTTAAACTGCTTTTTTCCCTTGTTATCCAGCTGTTACTCTTACGATGCACTTTATCAGGGGTTCCAAAGCCTTCGAGATCTGCCTTAATGTGAACGTTGCTTTTGTACTGGAAATATTTCGTGTGAGGAACTTGCTCCTTATCGTGGTAAAAACTTACAGCACAGCGGTTAAGTGTGTACGTCGCGGAGGCGGAAAGTCCTGGCCCTGACCCCACCTCCTCCCTGGACCAGCTCTTTGACCTCCCCGCACCTTGGTTGCCCTGCCTGTGGTGCCTTTCACAGGATTGTTGAAGTAAACGAGCTAGATGCCTCTCAAGCGCTTGCAGCAGCACCTGATGTAAGTAGGTGTCACGCACGTGCTAATAATACAGTTATTGTTAAAGTCACAGAGTCAGTGTCAGTGGCTGTGACTTGACGTGCTTCATATTTAAATCCGTTAACCAGCCCTGCCATTGTTCCTTGCTTATACGTTAATGTGTGTGGTGGACCCGACTAACGTGGGCCACCACCGTCACCATCATCTACTCTTTAACTATGGCCTGCAGGAGGTGTTCTAAAAGCCTGAAGGAATGTACTAGAGGTACATTTCAAGACCTTGGGGAAAAGATTTCTTGTTCCGTGACCGTCTCGGATAACTGGTTAACTCTTGGGAAGAAATAGTTAAATTCGCCACATCCTACCATAAGCCAAAACAAGATCTAGATAGAATTAAAGCAATAGCAGGCTAAAAGAAAATATCCTTGCATATTTTTTAAATGCTAGGGTGAGGAAGGCTTTTCTAAGCATGATCCTAAAGCCATAAAACATAAAAGAAAATATTGAGAGGCTTGACAATGCATAAAAATGCATATTTTATCTTCTGATAAAATTAAAAATTCTGTCTTGCAAAAGAATGCCATTAGCAAAAGCCTGTGTTAGAATGGCTTTTTACCTAGGATGCTCGTCTATGAATTTATTGATAAAGTTGGGAGAAGGTCCTGAGATCTCTCTTCTCCAGTGGCCATCCTAGCAGGCGTATTGATTTACTAATTAGGCTGTGATTTCACCTCATTGGCAGTGAAAGTGGCATCTGCCTATCCTGCTGGGTAATCCAGCCTGGTAACCAAGGGGGGGTGGTTATCCAGCCTTCACTACAAGGGAGTTCCCTGTGGTTAGATAAACTGATCTGTTGCTTGGTAACTACAGGATTACCCCGGTGGGTGCTCAGGACGCCCGTTTGAGAGGGGTTTGGGTGTTGGAGGGCAGGGAGGGCGAGAACGTTGGCAAGTTTCTGGGACAACTGCAGCTTGGCAGGAGAAGCCCACCGTGGGCTTGGGTGTAGAACGTTTCATCTTCCCATCTGTACTTTGCCTTTTCGGCACTGGGCCTCGGAACAGAGGAAAACCAGGCAGCGAGCTGGCCAAGGGAAAGGTGGGTCCCGTTGGGGTGGCAGCTGACAGCAGGGGAAACCCCTGCAGGGTTGACCCCAAGGTTCTTCCTCCCGAGGAAGAGGTCTGGGTCTGGAAGGCAGGAACGCCTGTTTGCTGTCTGGACCACCACTCAGAGTGTGAGTTTGGGTCCCAAGTTGGAAGTCCATTGACTAGAATAAAATCATGAAGTAGCTAGGAGATTTTGAGATCATAACCTCAAGGCAAGCAGGACCGTGTCCAAGCCCCGCTTTCTAACAGCATCCTCTGCCTCGGTCGGTGTAGACTCAAAGCCCCTTGATAAATATTCCTGATCAGTGGCATGACACACGCACCGGAGGTTACCTTCCACAGCCCCGGGGCTGGCTGAGTTTGCCTGGGGAGGGACAGACCTCAACGTGACTCAGAAGCAGACGAGAGTGGTGTGGGTGTGTGCACACACGCTGGTGTGTCGCATGCCTCGGTGTGGTCCTCGGGGCTGGGTCTGGAGGCCCAGCGGTCTGAGCCCAGGCGCGCTGCCCAGCGCCTTCGGCTGGAAGTGGGACGCATCCCCAGTCTGCTTGCGCTGCCGGCAGTTCGCGTATCCGTCCCCCAAATAAGATTCTGGTTATTTATCTTGCGTTGGCAGTGGCAGGAGCCGTCGTTGAAGTGGTGGGGCTTAGGCTGGGGCGGATATTTTGACTGAAATTTTGCATATTTTGAAACTCAGGTTGTTACATTTAAAATTATACACGATGTGAGTACCTGCCTTCAAACGAGGGGAGAGAAAGCGTTCCTTCCCGTCAGAGCCTGTTCACTCTGGCTGTCGTGTCACCTGGCTAAAAATAAACTGCAAGCACAGGAACTGACAGCCTTCCGTTTGGAACGAGTTTAGCGCGTTCCGCTGCAGGCCTCTCTCCCCGCTTCCCAGCCACGTGTGAGACCCCACATGTGGACGGACCTCCCCGGACACCAGGGCACACGGTCCACAAGGGCAGGGTCTGGGGGGTTAGAACCGCTGCTGTGCACAGAAGGGTGACGCGGTCGCCAGAGCCCCAGCCCCACCGTCAGGCCCCAGGGTCAGTCCTGGCTCCTGTGTGGCCTGGGGCGGGGGACAGGGAGGCAGAGGTTCGCTTGGCATCTCTGGGCTTCAGCTGCTCCGTTTGTAACTGTGATTGTCTGCAACCCACATGCCAGCCACCAACCAGCACTCCGTATGTCTTACTCTCTTTAATTTTTACGCAGCCTATGAACTTCGTTCCAAGTATCATCCCCATTTTTCAGATGAAGAAGCCTGCGTCACCCATTCACCACGTCATTCAGCTAATGAGCGACAGAGCCGGGTTCCAGCCCCGGCACCTCCTTCACCCTTCAGCTCTCCCCTCACTCCTCCCTCTGTCATCTGGCCTCTGCCCGGATCGTCCCGCTGAAACGTTCACGTGAGACCACGAAGGCCTCCTCCACGTCAGATCGTGGTCTCATTTGTCACCCTCGACCCCGCTGGACCTTCCTTTCCTGCCCAGTTGTTCCATCCGGGACTGGCTGCCTGGTGGGAAGAGCTCAGGCTCTGAGTCCATCGGCCCTGTGTTTGCATCTGGGCTTCTGCTCCTAGGAGCTGGGTGGTCTTGGGGAGGTTACTTACCCTCCTCCAGTCTTGGTTTCCTTGTCTGTAAAATGAGGCGGTAGCCATACCTGCCTCTCGGAGTGCAGCTCAGATGTGGTCGCGTAGAGCCCGGAGAGTCCTTCCCTGCGCGTTTCTCATCCTTTCACCAAGTCCCGTCCCTGCCCTTGCACGTACTCGTGTTACCACAGATGCCCAGCCCTTGAATACGGGGTCCTGTTATCCCCTTGCCTCAAACCTTTCTCCCAACACAGGTTGACTTTGCGTGTCTCCCCGTTTGTCATGGTAGAAACTGTTGTATGACTGACACGGATTTAGCCCCACCATTGCTTGCACCCTGCCTTCTGCAGCGTGAGTGTAAAGAGATATGGTTGCTTTAACCTAGTTACGGTGGTGTCCCTTTCTTAATCAGTTTACTAGCACGGTATTAGTCCTGTTGTTAATTCCTGGGCTTTAAAGGAGTTCTGTTATGTTTATTTTTAGTCTGATTTATCTTCTGATTTTTACAACAAAGGGAAATGTTGTAAATATAAGTAGCAGAGGGTAACATCTGCCTTTTGTAAGAACCCAAGACACTGCCGTGTCAGTGTTGAAGGAATTGCAGGCAGAGCAAGATGGATTCTCTGGTAACGACTCTGTTGTTTTGGTTAAGATCCTGTCTTAAGAAACATTATTTTACTCTTCAATTTTCATAATCATTTTTTCTGTGTACGACTAAACTTCTACAAATTTCCCCCTCTGCTTTTCTAATCAAATAAGTGATGAGGCTGCTGTCTTTTGAAAACAGTTAGCAGGATTCACCATCTGACATTGATTTTCAGTCTTGGGCATTTTGGCTGCGCGTTGGGGCAGGTGAGGACCTCCCTCCCATTCCTGGGGCCGCTGCGGTCCATTCCCGGTGCGGACACTGACCGGTCTGCCCAAGCACACCTGGGTTTGGGGTTTTTGGGGTCAGACATAATTTACAAGAGTCTCTTCGGTGGGTGAAGTGGTGTCTGTGGCGGACACCCCAGCCCTCACTGTTTGGCCGCCAAGCCAGGTCCCCAGGAGGAGGCCAGTTGCTTTGAACTGCACGGGGAGGTGGGAGCCAAGGGGGGCGTTCCCAGGAGCTGCTAGCGGGCGCTGACTGCTGAGTGTTGCCGAGTTTCAAGGCGAGTTTTTCCCCTTCTTTTGGCAAAGCGCTGTATCATACGCCTCATTTGCCATCAGAGTGTGAGTGTGTTTTCGCTCTTTTTTTCCCCATGAAAACAACACAGAGCAAAGCCTCACTTTTAAAAATGCCATGATATTTTGCCGCCGTTATGAGAATCTGTCAGCGCCGTATCTAATCTTCTGGTGCATAGAATATCAAAACAAGCGCCATTGAAGGGATTGTACTTCTGTTAATACAAAAATGTCAGTTCTGCAGTCTTGGAACCAGCTGCCATCAGCCTCTTTCCAAATGGAAAAGAAAAAAAGTAATAAAAGTTTCCTTTCCCCCTCTGCTTGTTACTGTTCTTCAGGCCTGACCTTCATAGGAAGACCCGGAGTAAACAGCGCCTTGCTGAAATCTTGCGTTCGGAATACTCCAGCGGGCTGGAGACCAGCGTCACCAAGATCAGAAAGCAAAACAAACGTGCAGGGCCCGGCAGCCAGCCTCGCCGCGCCCTCCGAAACCAGCGCCCAGCCTTGGCCGTGGGAACAAACTAAAGCCGAAAGCCTTGCGGAGGGACAGCGAGACTTCCCAGAAAGTAGTTTTAAGCTCTGTCCCCACGGGACTGGGCCTCGGTGGATCCTGGAGGGGGGTCCTGTTCTCCTCGGAGGAGCCTTGTGAGGACGAAGGGTGCCGCCCCCCCTGCAGACCCGGTGACCCGGTGCGGTGCCGAGACACGCCGCAGCCTGAGGAGTCAGGGGGGCGGGGGCCAGCACGGGATGGATCAGCCGCTAACCTGCCTTGTAGGTCTCTCTCGGATTTATTCCATCCGTGCCCGTAGACCACGCGCTGCCACCACGACTTCACGTAAAAGACTGACATCCTTCCCTGCAGCCGGGAAGGGATTTGATCCCGCCTGGCGGTGACATTCTGAAGAAGTTTCACCGTTTACTTCGAGCTGCCCTCTCAATGCATATATTGGCCTGAATTTTGTAAAATGGGATTTTAGAAGCTGGATTGAATCGCTAAAAGGAGAAAAAAACTGTTTATCAGATCATCGTCTTGATGTACAGATGCTTTATTAAAAAGGGCCAAAAGAGCATTTGGCGTGGGTCCCGAACGCCTCCAGGGGTCATATTTCCCATGCGCAGGGGCTATAAGCACCACGTCGCATTCGCATGCAATGCTCTCTCCTTCTTGTCCAGGGAAATTGTACTTTCTCAGGACTAATTGATTTACTGTTGCCTTTTTATTATTTGCCTTTGAAGTCAAAGGGCACCGGTGTCCTGAGCTTTTTCTCCCATCCGAATCCCCTCTTGTCTTCCAGAAAGGTCCTGGGGTCTGTATTGTGGCCCAGGCCACAGCTGCCCATCCCCCATTGTGTTTCCTGGGAGGTTTGAAAGAGGACTCCCAGGGCGTATCGATTTCCCAATAAATGTCAGATTTAGACACGGGTAACTCCAGAGGGGTCCGAAGGAGAAGGGGGAAAGCCTTGGCACCTCTCTGTGCACTGGGCAGTGTCCTCTCCACGTTTCCTCCTGTCCTCAGCCCACCCCCGCACCCTGAAGTTACTGGCGTGGGTGTTGAGGCCCCACTTCTGTAGACCCTCCAGATCACATGAACTCAAGGGCCAGGGGAGGACCATGAGAGTTACAAGGTGGGCTGTCTATGGGCATCTTGGGGAGCGGGGTCGGCGTCCCTGTGTCCATCCCTCGGGTGTAGGGTGAACTTCGGCTGGCACCACACCAGAAGGGACTCGTCGTAAGGGTGGCTGTGAGCCTCGTGAGCCCCGGTCCTCTGCGGGAGGGAAATGTGACCTCGCAGACCTGGCTGTCACATGGGAATGAAAAGGAACAGTTGGTGAACTCTGTAGCAATGGTAGTAAATAAGTCAACCCGCAGCACAAGTCATACTGACTTTGGGCAAATCTGCCACCTTTCTCGTATTTCCGTGTGTAACGGTCCACGTGATTCGGGTGAGAAAAGGAGGGCTCAAACTTTATAAACAAAACCCAGCTGTGTGAGAAGCAGGATTAATGCCAGTGATCCAGGATGATCAAAGGGGAACCCTGCTCTTTAATTTTTTTTTCCCCATAGTATTCATTCCATTAAAGGGTGAGTCTGCAGAGTTCTGCACTCCTGGGGCTGGGGGTGGCGGGTGGAGAAGGGCCAGAACTGTGCAGAGCATATAAGTGACTGTAATTCTGAGATGGAAACTCACTCTTACTTTGCTGGCACTTAGGTGAGGGTTTCTTGCCATAGGTGCTGTGTGGGCCTGTTTCTAAGTAGAATCAATGTATTACCCCCAGTTAATAAAGAAACATGGATTTAGCAGATTTAGGGTTAATATTCTCTAAATTTAAATAACCTTAAAATAAATCTCTTTCTTATTATGGCTCTTGACAGATTATACATTTCAGGCATCAATTAGGCAAAGCTTTAGCCTAATTCCACTGTACCTATTCTAATTTTGTGTATTTCCAATCGTGCCTCTTTTTCTAATTTCCCAAACTTCCCTCTTTCTCTGTGTCATAAGCCTGATCCCCATATTTAAAAGTCAGAGAATCTGGACATTTCATGGAATGTTGCAGCCTAAAGCTTTTTTCCCTCATGGGCTTGTAAAATGCTTTATTTTTTTTGAATCCTAGACATCTTCATGTTTGCAACCCTTAGCGGCTGCACATCTTCAGAGGGGGCCCCCCATTCTCACGCACTGAAGGGCAAAGAGCCCTTGGTGAGTGATTAAGGCAGCGCTGATGCAATGCAAACGGCATTTTCCACTCTCAGAAGCAGAGCCAACCAAATCTCAGCAAAGGACATTTTGACAAAGCCCAGTGGATTCCTTTGATTTTTTTCCCCCCTGTGGTGAGGGGAGGAGAGATTTAGGGAAGAAAGGGGAGTAAATGAGAGCCCCTTAAGGCAGGTGGATCCAAACGGCTAGCGCCCTTGGGGTTTAGCACTTGAGCCCCTCAACGTGAAGTCAGCGGAAGCCGTTAAAATCCATCCATCGCTTCCAGGAGACAGAAATTTAAGGCTTCCTTTCCACTGGAGAAGTTGCCCTGCTTGCGAAGGGCGCTCCACTGGTCTCGTTAAATTGCCTGCATGACCAGGACGCCTTATCTCTTAATCTGCTCCACAGAGAAAAAGTTCGTAGCAAAGCCTTTCAGCGTGCTGGCGGCTGGGCACCCCTAAAATCAGCTCGACTTCTCGAAAATGCCCAGAAGCCTTGCAGCAAGGCTGGTTGGGGACTCTCAACTTCTGCACTTTGTTGCCCCTGCCCCCGTGGAGTCTACGTTTATAAGTTGGGGGGAGGTGTCAGTGCAGGAGTAGAGACACCCCCTCTCAGTGCCTCTCCTATTGTCTTGCCTGCTGGGGGTCTCATACAATGCTTCCCCCCCCCCCTTATTTTAAATGAGAGTTCACCCAGCCCCAGGGTTGGGAACCGGGAAACCAATTTAGCCTTCTAAATGGGTGAAAGCCGAAGCCCACCTCACTGCAGAGGCTGTAAAGTTATTATCGCAGATGGGAAGTGCAGGACAATTTAAAATATTGTAATTATAAACTTGTAGGGAAGACTTGTTCTTCATTAATGTAAGATATGAAATCACCTCGGCGGTACAAGGACAATTACATAGTGGGGAATGTGTCTGTGGTTTACACGGCCGCTGTGTAAATGTAAGGGTGGTTGCTCCAGTCTATGTCCCTCACTTACACAAAATGAAAAGCACACCAGTGCAAGTTGTCCTTTGATAGATTTTTAATATGATTTTAAAGAGTTTTGTTTGGTCTCATTCTTATTCAATGAGATTAATTTAAAGCACTTATCCCCTGGGTTTAAGTCAATCCATGTAGGCTTTGGGCAGGGTTTGTTGCATGGGGGGTTTTGTTTGCAGGAGGCTGTGAGAGACTCCTTTCCCACTTCATTAACCCTGAGTTGGGGACGGTCCCCCGTCACCCCCCACCCCAGCCAGAGCTGGGGATTTACCAACCCCCATTCACATGCAAAAGGACTTGAAAGCCAAGGGGCTCCTTGACTTAATTAGCTGCTGTGCATTTTGCAAAATTAGAATAATACCCTCACCATCCCGGGAAAGAAAAGCGGTGGTGTGAGGGTGTTGGGTGGTGGGGAGGAAACAGTAGCAGGGTCCGGCGCGGGGTGGGGGGGGGGGGGACGGTCAGCGTTTAAGCAGAACCCCACCCCTCCTGGCCAGGCAGTCCTCTCTGAGAGCAATCCTGCCGCAAAACTGGGGAGAGCTCGGCGTGCCGGGCCCCAAACTTCCCAGCCCTGGGCGGATCCTGGGAGTCTGAGCTGCAGGTGGTGTGTGGGCGGGGGAGCACCTGAGCCCACCTCCCCAGAGAGGAACTGCCTGTGGAGGTGACCTTGGCCCTCTGAACGTGAACCGGAGGTCTGGAGTCTGGCTCACAACTTAAAGCCCTCTCCTGAGACCCTTGGAGTCGCAGGCTGGGGCCCGGCGTCAGACGCTGGGATCTGGCTTCCCTCTGGGTCGCATCCCCAGCACAGTCCCCGCGTGAAGTGGGGAGCGAGAAGATGCGGGAGTCGGGGGTTACCCGGTGCGGCGTCAGGTTCCCAGCGAAGGCTCGTCGGGTCCTACCCGGTGCGGGGGGCCTAGCGCGAGCGGCCGGGGCGCGGGACGGACGGCGGGGGCGGGGGCGGGGAGTAGCCTCGGAGCCCATCTGTCGCCCCCGCGGCCGGCGGGCCGGTCACCAGCTGCCGGCGCCCTTGTCGTGGCCAGATGAGCCGGCTCAGCGAGGGCACCGCAGCCCGGCCCGCAGCCCAGCCAGCCCGGGCGCTGACCCCCACCCCGGCCCCCGGGAGCGGCTGAGAGTCCAGCGACCAGATGGAGAGGCAGGGGCAGGTGGGGAGCGGCGTGCTCACCTCACCGTAGAGATGGGAAGACTGAGGCCAGGGAGGAGGGGAGACCCCTGCCCACGATCACAGCACCAAGGAAGAGAGGGAGACGAAAATACTTCCTTACTGAGGGTGGAAGGAGCCCGAGTCCCAGAAGGGGACAGTGAATCTCAAGGAGGGATGGGGAAGAAGGGCGGAGCGCGGACCCACCGACGGAGCGCGGACAGGCGCCTGGTCATTTGTAAGAAGTTTATTTCGACATTTAAAAAAGAGAGAGAACCCGAGGGGCCTGGCTGCCCCCCGGACGGAGGCTGGAGATGGGGACTGGGGGTCGGGGTAGGTGGGCAAGTCCCCTGACCCCTTCCTGCCCCGCCTGGGAGGAGGGTGGGCACAGGCCACAAACTCACTGATTCACGGACACAGTCACGGGCTCATGGGTCACGAATAAATAACTTCATATACACTTTGCACACGGTATGTACAGCTCTGCCGTCGGCCCTGGAGCTGGGGGGAGGGGCGGGGGGAGGCTCCACACTGCCCTTCCCCTCCGCGTGTCAGGGCTGCGGGGAGAGGGCTTGGTGTACTGCTGGGGCGTGGAGGGGGAGTGGGAAAGGGCAGCATGGGGGTCGCCCACCTGCCCCGGGGAGGGGCAAGGGGGCGCGGGTGGGGAGTGACGGGGGCGGGGCGTGAGGATGTATGTACCCCCGGCGGTGGAAGTGGCTCCCTGATGGAGTGGCCGGGAGTGAGGACGCCGAGGACGGTTAGGGAGACTCAGTCCGGGGGTCCGGGACTCAGAAGACTTGGCATTTGGCCCTTCTGGGGACACTGGGCTGGACGCCAGGGAGGGCCGGACCCGGGGCCCCTGGGAAGGGGCGTTGAAACCCCGCGCCCTCCCAGAGGCAGGCGGAAGGGGCCAGCGCGGAGCCCCGGAGCGTGGGCCGGGTGCGCCGCGGGCCGGCGGGCGGGCGCTTCACCGAGGCTGCGCGGCCCGCGGGAGGACGCCGGCCAGCGGGGGCAGCGGCGGGGGCGGCTCGCTGGCGCCCTGGAGTCCGTGGATGAGGATGCGGGGCACCAGAGGTCTCTGCAGGGCGGGCGGCGGCGCGCTGGGCCCGCGGTACAGATACAGCGCGGCGCCGGGATCCAGGTTGGAAACTAGACTCTGCGGGTAGAAATAAGGCGACGGGAACATCCGCTGGAGCGCTGAGTAATTGCCTGCCTCCGCCAGCAGCTCCAACCCGACGGCTGTCTGTCGCTTCCATTTAGTCCTAGGGACCGAAGTAAACGCGTAAGGCGGGGTCAGAACTGTGGCGCCCGGAGACCCCTTCCCCTCACGAGTGCTTGCCCCAGAGCGCCTGCAGGGACACCAAAAGGGTCACACTATAATTCGTTAATAAATAACGGGCTGCCAGGCACCGTCTAGCGGGTTACATGCATCGACTCCTTTAATCTTCCACCGGCCTTCCATGGCTATTAACCCCACTTACAGATAAGAAAACTGAGGCGAGGGCCAGTTTTCAAGATGGCCTAGGAAGAGGAGACCCCGGGTTCTAAGCTAGGCTGTCTTACCCCAAAGCCCGGGGTCTGACCTCGCCACACTCTGCTCAGGGGATCGCAGACTGGGCGCTTGGAGCGGGGTGTGGATGCTCCTGGGGAGGCCTGAGGAAGGCGAGATCGCCCTGGACAGGACGGCGGGGGCGCGGGGGTCGGTTCGCTAGCCGTTGGAGGGGACTCAGTTGATCCTCCCAGCGGCACAGCCGGCCCGGCGGAGGCCAGCACAGCCGCGGTACCCCAGTTGGCGGCGCCTCTGCGGAAGCTCGCGGGCCAGAGACGGCGACGGGAGAGGATGTGCGCACGCTCTCTCCGCCGGGCGGCCGCGTCCGCGGCAATCCGCAAGCAGATCCGAGGCTTCGGGCGAGCCCTGCAGTCTGTCTGGTCCCGAAGCCGGGAGGCTACCAGCAGAGGGTCGGCTGGGGTTGGGGGAAGGCAAGAAAGCCGAGGCCACACTGGCTGCCAGGGCTGCGGCCGGACTCCTGGGCGCACCTGGCCGGCGAGGCGGTCCCACTGAGTCGGACTCAGACACACCAGCCCCGTTTCCCTGCCTGAATTATTCAGCATCATCATAATTGTGTAATTACTGTAACGGGCCTTAATTATTGATGCCCGGAGCAGTAATCAGGTATTTATTATTAATGGGGCAGCGTGTTCTGAGGCTTGTTTATGGAAAGCACCGTTCCGGCCTCCGCTAAGCGTGTGTGGGTGACTGTGGTGTATGTGTGTTTGTATTACTGAGTTGCGTCGATGTGAGTGTGTGACTGTGGGTTGAGTGTGTGGCTGTATGTGTGTGTTTTGTACCTGTTTGTGTTTCTCTTCATCCTGTGAATGTGTTGGGGAGGGAGATTAGGAAATAGCAGGTTCAAGACCCGTGCCCAACACCAATTTCCCGGATCCCCAGCCCCCAAGAAGCTAGGGCTGGGCCCCTTCCCTCCTTGCGTTTCATGGCTAGAAAGGCTGAGGAGGCCAGAAGAATCCCCCCGGGAGAGCTCAGAGCCACCCCCTGCCCCCCAGCAGCTGCCCGGGCTGGATGGGGGTGGTAGGACGTGGCTAGGGTGGGAAGGCTTGGACCTCCAGTGGCCCACATGTCTGTCTGTCCACCTGATCGACTCTAGTCCTGTCTCTCTCCCTCACCGTGGACTTCGGGCAAGGCCTCCGCTCTCTGAGTCCTCAGTTTCCCCAGTTTTACAGAACGGGGAAAGCTCAGGGGCCTCCCTCGGCACATCAGATCATGTACTGGTGGGTCCCCTGGAGGGACAGGGAGGAGAGCGGAGGGGGCCCTTTCCACCCTGTCCCGCGCAGCCGGGCCTCACCTGCGGTTCTGGTACCAGGTCTTGACCTGCGTGTCGGTGAGGTTGAGAGAGGCTGCGAGCTCCATGCGGTCCTGCACGCTCAGGTACTTCTGCCGCTCAAAGCTGCGCTCCAGCTGCGCCAGCTGATGGTCGGTGAAGGCCGTGCGTGCCTTGCGTGGCTTTTTCAGGCGCACCGGGGGACTGTCCCTCGAGCTGGAGATCTCCCGGTCGCCTTCCTCCTTCACTGTGGAGACACAGCCGCGCGTCAGGGCCCGGCCTCGCCGCCTTGCCGCCCCAGCCTGCGGCCCGTCACAGTCGGTCGTGTAAATGTGGCTCCCGGTCCCGGTCCCATGGAGCCGCGGCAGAGCAGCTCAGAGCTGGGATCTCCCAGCCCCCAGACCGAGGAAGACTGACACCTCCGGGGAGAAGTAACCCAAAGCCGAGAGAGAACTCAACCCCGCTCCCGCATCGCGCCGGCTCTCCCTGGAGGGATTAACGGGATCCACCAAGTGGACCTGACGGGGGAGGGGAGAGGAGGGGAGGGGTCCCAGGGCTTCCAAACCGGTGGGCTGCGCGGATGCGTGCTCAGGGGTGCGGGACTGTGCCCCGATTCTCTGGCTGCATCCAGGCCAGGAAGGGAGGAAGCTGAGGGCTGGAGTCTGGGGGAGAAAAACCCTCGTGGAGGGACAAAAACCCGTTCACCCTGGAGCGGACCGTGGCCCTGAAGAACAAATAATTACATCCACATCTCGCCTGGCCCCTGCACGGGGGTGAACCTATAGAGATGGTGCCCCCGTTTCTTCAACTACAAACAGCGCACAGCACGGAAGGCGAATCGCCGGGGCACCCAGATCTGGAAGCACGAAGCGCTTGGAAAAATAAGCCACACGTTTGCCCTTCGGCTGCTCACATCGCGGAGGTCTGTGTTTCCTTGTCAATACGCTGCCTACCGTGGCTGTCTTGTGTTTCCCCCACCCCGCGTCGGTCAGGGCACCCCAGCAGGGTCCCTGCTCCTGCGTTGCAAGGATGGGACCGAACAACGTGGTTTCTTTCTTTCCCAACACTTTCCTTTGGGGTTGACGGCACCGCAAATGCACACTTGATCAAACAAGCTCACTGACCTCCCTCCTTCTCCCCCTAAAGCAACGATACGACCAGAGACCACCTCCCCAAAATTGGCAGTGGGGTTTGGGGCTTCCCTTCCTCTTTTCCTCTCTATATTTTTCCTTTATGCTGAGTTTCATTGAGCATGGCGTTTGCAGTGGCAGGGTTCAGCTGAACGTGAGTTGATTTCTCTCTGTAGGAAACAATAATCCGGTTAATTGAGCCACTAGGGAGCAAGACTTTTCAACCGGAAGGGCAGCGGTTGGAGGCCGGGAGGGTGCCGGGCGCCGGGTGCACCCAGGCGGGTGAGCCGGTAGAATGCTCGCTGGGCTTGTGAGAAACTGGGGCCCATGCCTGCCTCCTGCCTCGTCCAGGCCAGTGCGCAGGCCTCTCCCTGCCCTCCTAGGCTCAGGCCACGTTGGGGCACGGCTGCCTCAGGAGCTGGGGATGTGTTGGGATGTTGGAGGCGGGGAAGGTGGGGGGGGACTTGAGTTCTGTCTATTATGCCAGGCAGGCAAAGTTTAAACAAGTTCAAGGAAACAATTTTCCAAACCTCAAACTTGATATTGTGGAAACCTTACTTTTTGACCTGATTGTCTGGACTGACTATTTTGGAAAATCCCCCATTTCTCGGGGCTGAGCTCCCAGGTCGTGGGTGGGGTGAGGGTTGAGTTTGGGCTTTTTCTCTAATCCCTCTCCGGCACAGGCTGGAGCCTTCAGATATGCACTCGCCGCTGTCCAGCCTCAGCCTCCAAAACAGGCTCAGCCCAGATCTCAATGCCTCAGAGTTCGAGGCCCACTGACCCTGCTGGGAGCAAAGCGCCGGTTTCATTTCTCCACGGATATCAGCTCTCGCAGAAAGACTACGCGCGCAGCAGACCGCCTTACTTCAAGAAGCCCAGCTTCTTTGAACGTTATGCCGAGGAAGCTTTGATACCAGAAACTCGGGATGGGACTGACCTTCCCTCCGTGCCCTCTTTGGAGGAAACGACTCTTAGCTTGTTAGATGGGCAGGGGAATCGCTTAGATGCCCAACCCCACGTGTCTGTCTCTCGGCAAGATTTCCTGACGTGGGTCCTGAAAAAGTCGCTTCCACCTTTGAGAAATGCTCCAGACACTGTCTCGGTGGTGGATATTCTGCTCCCTCTTCACCCCGCGGCTTTGGTGGTGCAAAGGCAGCGGCGCCTAGGCGTGGGGGAGACCTTCCTCTGCCCTCAGCGCCAAACCTATTTAAGCCATATGTGGACAGCTGGCCCTCATCACCTCCCTGATCAGATATCATCAGGGACAAGAGAAGAAAATTGATATTCCAATTATCTTAAACGAAACCTCTCCTCAAAATCCCACCTACGGGCAAGAAAATAAAAGGAGACAAGAGCCGAACCCTTTCACAGCACCAGCACCAGACACAAGCATGCAGGGCTTGGTGGGGGGTGGGGGGTGGTCTCGCCTCTTACTCTAGACATAAAACTGGAGTGTTGTGGCTGAGAATTATAAAGAATAAGATACGTCGTTATACACATATATTTACGTTGCCTCCCTTGCTTACCCCTCCTGCCCACCCCGCACCTGTCTTTCTCCGGGGCAAGTTTTCCTTGACTCTCTAAACAGGCCGTGCGGGGAGGAGCAAGGGTCGCTGGGCCACATGCCTCTGGACCTCCATCCTGGGTGCTCTAGCCCAAGCTGCCCGTCTTCTAGGCATGACTGGCCCAGTGAGGCTGGTGGACGTTCCGCCAGTTGTGTGGGGAAGCGGGGGTAGTGCGATGTGGAGTGGGGCCCCAAATGGGTTTCGTTCTGAGGTCAGGGCGTGTCCACAAACGAATTCTCGGTTGGGAAGAGAGTGTTAAATGAGCCTTCCAAAATTTTTCTGAAGACTTAGTGCGAGTATAGACCAGGAGGTGTAGGGCCCCCAAGACAATAAAGAAGTAGCCTTTATAGGGAAGTTTTATCTCACGGAAAGGGTTCTGGGAATTAATTATAAGGCTGAAAGAGCTCTGAACAGCCTCTGTCCGCCCCTCATCTTCTGCTGGATGGGGACACAGGGCTCTCTCCCTTGAAGTCCTGACACTCCTTCCCTTCCTGCCTCCTGACTTCTTCCTAAGGAAGAACTTTGCGCCTCTGGCCTCACCGAAGACCTAAAGTCAAGGCAGTGGGCGGGGGCGAGAAACAAAATTAGGGAGTTCTTTCTCTCCTTCTTCTCTTCCTTTTTTCCTTTCTTCCTTCTTCCTTTCCCCTTTCATCTTAATCCTGATCTCAGCTCCCTGGTTAAGACAGGATGGAAAGGAAACAACAACAATGTAAAGATTCATGGAGGTGAAAACGCAAGTAAAGGGGAAGCAACCCCAGGATAGGCTGGGTGCCGGGCCATCTCTGGGTCCCACAGACAGAACCTGAAGTTGATTGCTCAATGCACTTAAAATCAAATCCGGTGAGAACAGTTGGGTGGGTGCAGAGACCTCCCCTCTCGAAAAGACCTCTGAACCCGCTCGGTGCTGGTAAGCCACCTGGCTGCTGTTTCTACTTTGAAGTGAGCGTTTCTTTTGCATGATTCCCCGGGCCCAGATCACACCGGGGCCAACGGGAGGGATAGCTCAACTCCCCTCCCCCTCTAGAAATTCAAATTAAAGGGTGGAAAATTCTGACTGTTCTCAGGATTCCAGCTGAAATTTCCTGCTAGGTTTTCACCCTCATAAAAGGGGGTTCAAGCAGAACCCTTTGGGTCTTCCGTTGCTTCTGCAAGGTCTTTTCCCAGAGAGCCACTGGCCTGATGGGAACTTGCTTCTGCCCACCAGTGGGTTGGAGAGTCCACCGAAGTTTGGAAAGTTTGCTTTGTGCGTTTTGGGGAACCTCTCCTGGGGCACACAGCGTCCCTCTCCTCACTCTCTCCGCTGGACTCTTTGTTGCTCAAAAGCATAAGCACAGGGCCGACTGAAAGGCTCAGACAAGACCAACTGCTGAGCCTGGGCCCTGGGGGCAGCTCCGAGTGAATATGTGTATGTCCCCACGTGTGTGCACTCCTGTTTCAGTACCAGTGTTCACAAATATAGCATCTCCCCCCCCCGCAAGTTTTCAACTCCCATTTTCTTACCTTTGTATTCAGAGTCCGATGAAGCGTTGCTGCTACTTTTGTCCAGCTTTTCTCTAAAGTCCTCCCCAGCCTTGGCCGCAAGACGGCCCCCAGGCTCAGGAGCGGCTGGCTGCCCGCTGCTAGAGTAGGGTGCACAGGCCGCGAGTGGTTTGCAGTCAGCAAGGATGTCCCTGATCAGAAAGGAGGAGGTCACGGTGCGAGACTGGGCTGGGGCTGAGAGCTGCCCAGGCTGCAGGTGGGAGTCCAAACCTGGGCCCGAAGCCCCGCCAGGCCGTGGGGCACCCGTCTCCAAACAGTCCCTTCCTGGCGAGGCTGGTGAAGAGCAGTCGCTGCTGCTCTCCGAGCGCGGACTCAGCTCCAGGGGCGAGCGGCAGTCCCCGAGCAAGGGGTCCCCCTTGGGAAGGGCGGGGCTGCCCGCTCGGTGGGAGAGAATGGAGTCGATCCCAAAGCCATTGGAGCCTTCCATAGCCAAGCTGCGACCTGTCCTCCCCAAAAGCTCCCCACCCCCCCAACCCCAGCCGCCGCTGCCCCTGCCCCTAGCTGCGGGCTGGCATGGGGAAGGCGGGCAGGGAGCCTGCGGGCACCTTGGATGGAGTTCAGCCTTGGGGGAGCCCGGGAGCTCTGGGCCAACCTCCTCTGCGCATTAGATCCAAAAGGGCTCAGCGCGTCTTCTGCAGCATCGCGCGGAGCCGCCGAGCCGAGGGGGGTGGTGGGAGTGTCAGGGAGAAATGGGAGGGAGGGTGCGCCAAGTTGGGGAGAGCAAAGGGGGAGACGGACGGCCTGAGCTCCCCTTTGGCACAGAAGAGATGCGAGGACGTTGGAATCTAAATAAAGAAGGGCTTTTTAAAAATCCAAACTGCACGCTTCCTCCAGGCGAGCGGTGGCCGAGGGCAGCGGGGTCAGCACCGCGGATAGCAGCGGGCCCGAGCCGCGCTACCAGCCGGGGGAACGGAGCGCACCTGGCGGCGTCAGCACCGCGGATAGCGGCGACGGCGGCCCTCGGCGCATGACGCTCCCCACCTGGCCGGGGAGGTCCTCTCTCCGCACTCCCACCGCTCCTGGGGCCCGTCAGCACCGTGGACAGCACCTCCCGGCTCCGCGGTTGCAGCTCGCAGCCCGTCCTCCGCGCGCGCCTTCGCCTCCCCCCCTTCCTTTAAAAAATGAACTTGTGTCACTTTTACTTTGGGGCTAGGGTTTTTTTTTTTTTCGTTTCTTTTTTTTTCGTTGTTTTTTTTTTTTTTTTTTAAAGGGGACTCGCCCACGTGTCCCCGGAGTGATGACGCTGATTGGCTCCGGCCGATTTTGGGGGTGATGTCACGGCTCCGCAAGCCGCTGCCCGATTCCTTTCGGTTTGATTAAAAGAGACACTGAATTAATTACAGCACTGGCCCAACTGTTTACCGGCGATTTCCACACGGTTTGCTTTCATTAGGTCGGTGATGAGGCTCCTAATGAGGGTGATTAGCTCAAGGGGGGTACAGGCTGGCGGGGAGGGGTCCAGAGCCCGGCTGCCGCTGCCGTTGGGTTGGAATGTGAGGTTTTTTAAGTTTTCCCCGACACTTTCCTACAGTTATTCAAATCATTCGTCCGCCAGGCTGTCAAAGATCCCTTTTCTACCTCCACCCACCCCTCCACCCCGCCGTTTTCTCTTCCTTCAGCAACAGAAGGGGAGTAAATCCAGCAGAAAAAGACCTGTGTGTGTGTGGAGAAGAAGATAGTTGAATTTGTTATGTTGTTTTAGGGCGTTTCCGTCGGGGTCACATGTTTTTCGTGCAGGAAAATTTGCAGCCCTCTCCCTGACCTCTTTGGACCCCGCGGACCTGGCAGGGGTGGGGGGAGCTCGGTGTCTGCACCTAGAAGGAGCCAGAACGCTGGCTTCGCTGTGGGGCGAGGGTGGAAAACGTGGGCATGTCGTGTCTGGGACGTTAGGGGGACCCTGAGAAATCCCCGTGGCCCGAGGGAGACAGCGCAACGGACCCCAACCCAGCCGATAGCCTCTCCTGTGGCGCGTGTCCCGGGATCGGGTGTTTTTGTACCTCTGAACAGGAACACGGGAGAGCTTCTGAGCGCGAGTGTAGACATCTGCAAACGGCTTCTCATTTCGCACGGAGCCGGAGCTCGCCCGAGGATTTATTTTCAAAGCAGCGCTGGAAACACGGTCTTTTCACTGTGAATAACTCTCCCTGCACCCTCCCCGACTCCTCCACGATGCTCTAGTTCTGTGCCTTTCAGGGTTCGGCCTCCGGTGCCGGGGCGCAGGGCGGCGGGCAGACCTGAAGCGCGTCCGGGGCCTGGATCCTCTCGACACTGCCCCAGGGATGGCGACCCTTGTCTGCGGTCAAAGGGCGGAGGGAGCCGAGCCTGCGCACCTGCAGCCGGGCCCCGTGGGCCCAAGGCGCCCTTCGCTCGCCCAGCGCCCGGAGCCCAGGCCTTTCCAGGCGGCCCGCGCGCTCCGGGCCCCCTCCCCACGGGCCCCCAGAAAATACCCCGGCCCCGCGTCTGGCTCAGCTCTGAGATCTCAGCGGAACAGTGAGGCGCCCGAATCCCCCAAACCCAAGCCCCGGCCCGGGGAAGCCCCGCACAGCCGGGCGGAGCACAAACTTCTCCCTCGGGCGAGGTCGGCGGTGGCCTCCGGCCCGGCTCCCCGCCCTCTCCCCCTGAGCCTGCCGGCAGATTGGAAGCGGCCTCGCCGGGCTGGGGCCGAGGACGGGCGGCTCCCCGGGGACGGCGGGCCCGGCTCGGCTGCAAGCTGTCGGGGAGGCGGGAGGGCGAGCGGCCCCCGTCCTGGCCCGGCGGCCGCGTCAGTGGGCGCCTCCCGTGGCGGGGCCGAGCCGGCAGGTCCGTTCATTTTCGTTTGGCTGATGCGGAGGGGAGCGTAAATCACGAGGACCCTGGGGTGCCCTCGCCCTTCCCGGCCAGCCCGCAACTTGGGCCTCGTTTCTGCTCTGGGCGCCTCTGGAGACTCCGCTCCCCTCTCCACTCTCTCACCCCACCCCTGCTCCCGGCCTGCGCCCGCATCTCAGGAAGAACCTCATCTCCCCCAGACCCCAAGGCCCCGGCTTGGGTCAACGGGCCTGTCATCCTGGGCCTGTTAGAGATCCTGACGCCCCGGGGCCAGGATCCGCGGAATGGGCTAAGCCGCAAGCAAGTCTGGTCCCGCTCTGCCCGCCGGCGTTCCGAGCCGCCCCGGCCCTGGGCGGACTTGCATCTGTCGAAGCACGGACTTTTTCTGGCCTCGGGGTCTTAGGCGGGGGTTTGGATCCCGGGCCCAGCGAAAACAAGGCCTCTGGCGGCGCAGGGCACTGCGCGGGTATCGGAGCTGGCGCGGGGACGAGTAAGGGCTGGGGAGGGAACCTTCTACGGTGGAAAAAAAAAAAAAAAAAAGGCAAGAATCCCAACCTCCTGCAGCCCTAGCCGGCTTCTCGGCGCTTCTTAGAGCCCGAGAATATTTAACAGGTTGTTAGTATACTATCATTAGTATTGAATTATCATAGTATAGTGTGATGTAAAACACGCTGTGCCATTTATTCCATTTGGAATTTGGACCCAGCCCTCTCTCGCTAACGTTGTTTTATTCCTGTTTGGGGGTTTCCAACTCCACCATTGTTCCTCCTCCTTTATCTCTTTTCTCCATCACAGGGGTGGTTCTTGCACCTCAGCCTGAGAGGTCTGTGTGTGTACTCACCTGGGCTCTAGTTTAGCTGGGAGGATGCCCAGGAATTGGCCTTTTACTAAGCGTCCAGGGATCCTGGGTGGGTGACCCACCCCTCCCTTTGAGAAAGGAGTCCGGTTGGTCCTGGAGGGGTAGAGGTTTCAACACAGCAGGGTGTGAACCATGGCAAGTTACTTAACCTCTGAGAACTCCATTGACACGGCAGGAGACAGACCTCTCTCCCCCTCTGTCCCCGCTGAGCCCCAGCCCTCTACCTTAGGGGTCTTGCCCACCCCCCTCCACCCGGGGAGAGAAGAGGCTTGGAGGACTCAGGGGAGGGAAAGGGAATGAGTGAGATGAGGTCACGTCCAGGACCAGGCTCCCAGGACACCAGCACCCAGACCCCTGTTCTGGGCTCGAACACCTCCTCCCCCGCCTCCCACTTCTCTTGGGTTCTCTAGCTTCCAATGCCAGCCCCTGCCCATCCAGTCCTTTGAATTTGCTTTTAAACCTTCAGTCTCTCAATGGACCCAGAGCCCTAGAAGGGCTCAAGCCAAGCATTCACAGAGCGACAGCAACGAAGGAGGAAGCTTTGCTCTTCTCCAGGGCAGGGAAGCGGCTGCACGGACTGGCCCTCAGAAGGCCTGGGCTCTGGCCCCACTTCCACTCTGGGCAGCTCATCTCTCTTGCCTGGACCTCAGCTTTTCCTTTGGTCCAAAGACATTAACATCAGAGGTTTGTAGTGAGAGGCAAGGATAGGAGAGGCCCATGCCCGCTATGATGTGGCCTCTGCCTATAGAATCCACGTCCTTCTGCTCTACCTGGGGTTCTTGGCTTGGATTTGACTTTGGATCGATGCCTGGGCCAATGGCTGAGCCATGGTTCTTAGCAACGTTCTTACCCCACTGCCCTGAGCGTGGAAAAGGCCTTCTTTTGGCCAGTTTTGCTCACTGGCTTAGCAGACAGAGCCACATGAGGAGATGTGCTCAAAGCTTTTCGAGAATGATCCTGAGGTCTTCTTCTCTGCTCCTGGAGGATTGTAGCTTGAATGCTGTCATCACGGTTCTGAGTAGCTGGGGCCAGGGGCAGTGTAACACCGGTGGAGTGGGGTGGCCGAGGATATGGACTCCAGAATCTGCTAGGCTTGAAGTCGACTCCTGGCTCTAGAATCCAGGGCTGGGGCTAAGGTGAGGCAATTGAGGTGAGTCATACAAGTCCCTATTGAACCTGTTGCTGTTTTGTTCATCAAGGATTTTTCAATTTTGATTTTAAAATATTACATTAAAATATTGTTTGTCTTGGTTACTGAGTTTGGGGAAAAAGTCAAAAGGTTTGTACTTTAGGCCAGGACCTTGTCTGCCTCACCATAGTCCCAGCCCTGCTCTGTGACCTTGAGCAGACGCTTTCTGGGCCATGTGTTCTTCAGCTGTAAGATGGGGGTGATGTCGCCCGCTTCACATGGTCACTGGGAGGTCTCTGCACTTGGCTGGGGTCCTGGAGAATACCAATTATGCATTTCAAATCACCACTACGGAGAACAATAGCCAGAGCTTTTCCTCTGGCAGGTTAGGGCCCCCACTGGAGAAGTCAGGCCCCCCCACCCCCCACCCTGCGCTTTGCTCTGGGCCTTCCTACAAAACCGGTTTGTGACATGGAGGGGACAAGGGATTTGGCTGATGCGGGCCAAGCTTGGGTGCTAATGCAAACAGATGGGCCAGACAAGGATCTGGACAGTTTGTGGGTTTCAAGGTCACGCTGTTCTCAGTCATTTTTGTTGGTTTAGCTCAAAACCCCATGGAGCTCCTGAAACCAGAAAGAGAAGATATTCTTTCTTTTCCTCTATTCTTCCCTCCCTCCCTCCCTTCCTTCCTCCCCTGTAAACATGCAGTCTGTCCTGCACAGTGTTCCCTGTGCTAGAGGCTGGTGATGTCACAGGGGGTATGACAGGATGGACCTGCATGCATGGATCTCACAGAGTGCAGCAGTGTCCATCAACCCAAATTCCCCTTCAGGGATTATTTCCCATTTGTGAATTCAAGTTTATATTTGCCTTCATTCAGTTCTAGGAGCCTGTATAAAAAGCCAACCTAGTTTTTTTTTTTCTTTTAATGATGATTTCAAGCATCAAAGTGTTTCCCAAGTAAAAAGAAATGCAGCCGAAAGACTGTTTTGGTCAAGAAGGGTAAATGCAAGAGAATGTTTTTGATTGGAAACACAGACCTGTGTGACTGTCATGCAGACCCACATTGGCGCCTGAGCTTCTGGTCTGCTTGCTGTCATGCATGTGTGCTTGCTCTAGACCCCCAAATCTGTGGTTCTAAACCATTGCTAATTGGGGAGCTTGGATGAGTGAGCCAAAAAGCCAAGCCATCTCTGACTGGATCCAGGGACCTCCCAGGACTGGATTTGGATTTGTGGCCTATGAGCCTTGCTTTCTCTTCTGGCTTCTAGAAGCCCCCTGCCAGGCAGAGATCAGACACCAATCACCATTGGCTCAGTGCTACCTTCCCTGATAAAAATCCTGCATGATGTCAGGCTCCAGAACCCCCTCTCCTTCTGGCTGAGAAAATTGTTAGTTATCTGGTTACATCAGAGTGGGAGTGTGTGGCAGTGAGAGAACCGATGAGGTTTGGGCTCTCGTTTAAAAATCTGGACATTGGGAGTTCCCTGGTTGTTTAGTGATTAGGAGTCGGTGCTTTCACTGCCGTGGCCTGGCTTCAATCTCTGGCCGGGGAACTAAGATCCCGGCTTGTGGCCAAAAAAAAAGAAAGAAAAGAAAAAAGAGACTGGAAATAGACTGAAGTCAGTGGGCGTTCAGCATGAAACCTACCAGCCAAGAGGTCTCTGCTCTAGTCCTAGTTTGGCTGCTAAGTAACTGCATCCCTCTGTCTTCTCTGGAAGGACTAGACGTGTCCTCAAGCCCCTCCCAACTTCGTGAGTCCTGTTTCCAAAGGCTCCGTCTCAGCACCCCAGGCCCACGCTTGTCCCCCACTCCTGCCAAGTGCGCAGCAACACGGGCACTGCCTTCCTCCACCTCCAAGGGAACTTGTGAAAATTTCAAGCTGACCGGCTGAGGGTCCAGACCAGCTGCCTCCTTGTGGTTCGTGAGGACAGTACACATGGGCCCCTTTGTTTGGTTAAATCTCTGGTGGGGTTTGGCCAAGAAACCCGACCAGGAGGTAGAATGTTCCCAAATGCCAACCAGCAGGGAAATGAACGAAAACAGGGGCTCAAGGCCGTATCTCTGGCGACAGCCATGCTCACGTGGCATTTGTCGGCACGTGATTAGGACGACTTGGGATGGAAAGCTAAGCCCTCCCCCCCATTTCCTCCCATCTTTAATTGAGGAGTGGTTTGGAGGGACAGGCCCTGGAATGCACAGTGGACCAGTCACTGGCCTGGGGCCGGCTTATTGAGTGAACTCAGGCCACCTTTGACATCTCTTTTCCATCTGTGGAGTGGGGACGATGGTGGTGGAGGGAGGTTAGCAGATGGTCCCTAAGGCCCCTGCAGGCTGGAACCTTTGGGGACTCTACCCTGGGTCAGGAAGGATAGTCAGGGACTCCAGCTGTGCCGGGAGACCCCCCAGCCAGGGTCAGCGTGAGCCAGGATAGGCGTTTGGCCGGTGTGACAGGATACCGGCGAAGGCGGAATCAGACCAGAATCGGACCTGGGGCTTTGTGGAGGCACAAATAATTAATGAGGAGGGAAGGACCCAGCTGGGGGAGGGAAGGAGGCAGGGAGGGAAGGGCCAGGCACCTCCTTGGCCTCATACTCAGACCTGCCAGAGGGTGGCGCTGTAGGACAAGGAGCGGAGGAAACCTGCTGAGAGCCCCCGCAGCGTGGCCCGGGAGTACACAGAGGCTGGGGAGACTCCAGGAGAGGGTGCAGGTGTGTTCCCAGGGCATCTGTCACAGCCCCCTCGAGTCCCACAGCACGCGGCCTGCCTGCTTCTGAGGCAAGAAGCAATTGGATTTGCAATCTCAAAAAGAGATTTCCCGGAGCTTTTTCTGGCCAAGTCCATATTCTCCTCCTTGGCCCAATCCTTGGAAAAGCAGGCCTGGAGGGACCACTGAGCAGTGGGGCATCTTGCTCATTGTCATGGCAGAATCGCTCACTCTTCTGTGGATAGAGTCTAACTTCAGGTCCTTCAGGAAATTCTGTGTCCTGATGTGTCACCCCCTGCCCTTTCCACTGGGGATTGCAGAACAAAAGAGTGGGTTCAGTTCCAAATATTTTGACCTTCTTGATGCATGTGGACACAAAGGCTTTGAGCATCCTGCCCTCTGCCCTTGGTTGCTCACAGAATTCCGGCTGTCCCTTTGCAGTGTGCTTTATTAATAAGAAGAAAATAATAATTCACATTCATCTAGTGCTTAAAAGTGCCAGATCCTGTGCTAATCACATTATACACATTCTTTTTTAAAAAATAAAGTTATTTATTTAATTATTATTGTTTTTAATTTTTTGGCTGCGTTGGGTCTTCGTTGCTGCGCGTGGGCTTTTCTCTAGTTGCAGCGAGCAGGGGCCACTCCTCGTTGCTGTGCACATGCCTCTCATTGCGGTGGCTTCTTCCGCCGCAGAGAACGGGCTCTAGGCGCGCTGGCCTCAGTAGTTGTGGCTCGCGGGCTCTAGAGCGCAGGCCCAGTAGTTGTGGCGCACGGGCCTAGTTGCTCCGCGGCATGTGAGATCCTCCCGGACCAGGGCTCGAACCCATGTCCCCTGCACTGGCAGATGGACTCTCAACTACTGTGCCACCAGGGAAGCCGTATACACATTCTTGAATGTAATCATTATCTAATTTCACTTGATGAAAACTCCTGTGGTGTGTCAGGGTCCTGTTTCACAGATGAGGCACAGAGTGGTTAGGACACTTTCTTGGGGTCACACAGAAATTACTTAGTGGAGCTGGGTTTCATGCCCTTGAATGGCTGCCTGCTCAGTGGCCAGGTCCCTCAGGCTCAGCCCTGCTCCCTCACCGGGGTCGCTCCCCCCGGGGGTCAGAAGGCTGCAGGGTGGCTTTAACAAAGACCAGTAGGGATGCTTGTCTGGTTCGTGGGGTGGGAGGGGAATTTTAGGCCCTTAGAATGGGGTGGGGTCTGTCAAGGCCCCCCACTGAACCAGATTCCTGAGGGGGTTGGTAATGTGTGTGGCATTTTTATGGAATTAGCTTCTAAGGAGCTGCAGTGAGTGTGTGTGTTGGGAGTGGGGAGGCTGCTCAAGAAACTCACTCAGATCTGTAGTCACCAGACTCGGTGTGTCTCCCGGCCTAGGCTGATGGATGGTCCCCGCCAGGCACTCAGCCTGTGGCTCAGGAGCCACAGCAGATGTTCAGGCAGCGGGTCATTCCACAGGCCCTTAGGTCTGGGCCCTGGGCCCTTAGACCCCTGATCCCATGCCACTTCCCTTCTAGAAGAGGAGACAGGCAATAAACAAGGGCTCATTGCTTTGCCGAGAATAAAACAGGCTGGTGTGGGTTTAACTGAGGGTTACTCCAGGGAGGCCCTTTGAGTGGGGGACTTGTTCATATCTTTTTCTTCTTCAGCCACACCGCACGGCTTGCGGGGTCTCAGTTCCCCGACCAGGGATTGAACCCAAGCCATGGCAGTGAAAGCCTGGAATCCTAACCACTAGGCCACCAGGGAACTCCCTGAGTGGGGGACTTGGCTTTTGAGCGAAGATCTAAATGACAAGAAGGGGTGGGCTGGTGACAAGCCGTGGAGAAGGGATTGTGGGCAGAAGCAGGAAGGCGGTTCAGGAACCTACTACAGTTCTCCAGAGAGATGACGGGGGCTCAGAGAGACGGGATGAATCAGGGTGTTTTTGGAAGTAACATCGATGGGCTTGTTGATGGATTGGATGAGAGCGTGAAACAGAGTCGTGACTGTTTTCGTCTTCAGCATCTGGGTGGTCTCAAGTTTGAGATGGGAAAAATGGAGGGAGAAGCGAGTTTGGCGGAAAAAAATCCAGAGTTCTGTCTTGGCTGTGTTGGTTTGAGACGAATGCCAGATGCTTGAGTGGAGACATCCGGGGAGCAGCTGGATAAATGAGTGTGGCATTCTAGGGAGAGATCCGGGCTGAAGGTCAGTGATGGGCTTTGCACAGGTGCTGTCGAGATGTCTTGGAGGTCATCTCCCTTAAAGAGTCTGAGGTTTGTTCTCACACTGCTCATAGGTTTACTAGCTTTCAAATAAAGGCACAGGAGGAGGATGACAAATAGCACTTTTAATTTAAAATAGATCAGTATCTAATCTGTGGGGAGAAGCCAAAGGACCTGCAGAAGGATTGAGGTGCAAAGTGCCCCAGCCTGGGTATTTTGAGCCCTGGAAGTCTCTCTCTTTCGGGAGGGGGCAGGGTGACCTTCCAAGGTCAGTGCCGGTGGAGGAGCCCATCTGGGCCCAGCACTGAGGAGGTGGGGGCCGCTCTGAGTAAGGAACGTGGGCTCTTCCTGCCCTCAAAGGTCCCAGAGAGATGGTACCGCCATGGAGAGATATCAGGACTCCCAAAAGGAGCAATTAAAACTCATGTTTGGAATATAAAATGAGGACTTTCAAAGCATGGCACTGTCACACTTGCTGCAGCAAATACATGGGTTGTTTTTAACACTTGAGGGCAGAGCCTCAGAATCGCCCCTTAGTCTGGAGTCTAAAATCTGCCTTGGATTTTGGGTTTCTCTTATCAGGTGAGGGCTTGAGAAGAGAGGGTGGGGGGCCTGCAGGAGGAGGGCGGTCCCTAAGTGGAGGGTCCCTGGGGCTTAAGGGAAGCGAGTGTGGCTAACTCTAAAGAGGGGGCTCTTACCAAAAACGATCAAACTAAGACCTGAATCTGAGGTCCTGGCCGAAGAAGCACCTGCAGAACAAGGGGGACTGTCTCATGTTAGTTGGGGCAAGAAAGGTGAGTCCTTCGGAGGATTTTCTACCATGTCAAGAAGGCTTTAGGGGTGGGTGTAGTTGCCCATCCGCAGGGTTCCCTGGCGCACAGCACACTCTTCCCGGTGGGCTTTGAAGGCTCTCTGGCGATGGGCCTCGGTGGGGAAGGTATCGAGATGGGGGCCCACCTGTGGACAGAGGGAGAGCGGGTCAGTGGGCATGAGTGCTCGGGGGCTCGGCCTGGGGGCGCCCCTCCCTTCCCTGGCCCGCCCCCTACCTCCATCTTAGAGTAATAATAAAAATCGCTGTCAGAGGGAAAGAAGTGAAGGGAAAGTGCTGTCCCGGTGCTGCGGGGTAAAGTGAGGGGTGACGTGGGACAGGGATGCGAGAGCAGGGCTGCCCGGTGCCCTTGTTTTTCCTTTTGTCCAGCTCGTTGCCGGGACGACGTGTACATGATAAATATCCCCTGCCGAGGACTGGGTTCACCGTGCAGTGGGACCTCACAGCCGGCATCATCCTTCACGTGCTGATTCTCCACCATTAAAACCCCACACAAGCCGCCCTCTCCAAGGGGGGGCTTCCTGGCACAGCTGGTGCTCCATCACCACAGGACCATCTGAGGCCACCCCGCACTCCAGGGGCCAACACTCAGTTGCACCAGAACCAGAGCCAGATCCAAGGAGTGGGGGGCCCCTGTCGTTAAAATTTTATGCAAGCAGTATTTTGGCCTGCCCTTGCCTCTCAAGAAATGGTGGTGAGCGGAAACCTCTCCTGTCTCCTGGGTCTGTGACACCACCTCCAAATGCCAGAGAATTCCTGTAAGACGGCATTTCTCTTTTAGGATAACTAAGGGAGGCACGGGGTAGAAAGGGTTCAGGCTTGCTTGTTTATTTATGCATCTGTTCATTCATTCATGCATGCATTCCCTCACTCGTTCAGGCCACACATATTAACTGAGCACAGCTCTGTGCCAGGCACTGGGGTACCACAATGAATGTGAGGGACTCTCTCTTCCCGGGGGAGTGGGAGCAGACGTGGGCGACGGTTACACAGGTGTTTCATGAGAATCAGTGTAGCGATGGGGGCGTCAGTAGCACAGGTAGGTGGGTTTAACCCTCCCCGGAGTCAGGAGCCTCTCTGGGGAACAAGGGGAGGCTCGTAGGATGAGCAGGGTTTCCCAGGCTAAGGGGGCCACATGCGTGCTGGCCTTGGAGCGCCCCACAGCTCAAGTCCCCAAGGCGACATGGTGGCCCAGATGAGGGTCCTCAGGAGCAGCTGAGGCTCTGCCGTGACTTCGAGATAAGGCAGGACCCCTGGCCAAGATGGCCACAGGCTCTGGTGCAGGACCAGGCCGGGGGTGCCCTCACCACCACAGGGGACGCCGTTAGCTGAGACCACAGAGCTGCAGGCAGCCTTCCCGTGAAGAAAGGTGAGAGAAAAGAAAAACTGGGAGAGGATAAGGTATTAAAAGGAAGTAGAGGGAAGGCCAGGAGGAACTTGTAGGGAACGTCTCTGTGCTCGGTGTCCCACACTCTGGCCCCCATTGGGGGAGCACAGGGGCCTGGGGGGAAGTCATGACCCTTAACCAGAGCTTCTGGCCCAAAGTGGCTTCCTGACAGCAGAAAACTCAGGTGCAGAGCTGACGTGGCCTCCTGGTTCCCGGGGTCCTGCATCTGCGGCCTCCCTCCGGACCCCATCAGACCCCCCCAGTCCAAGGTCTGGGCCACGGCTTAGGGTCAGTGAGACCCAAACCTCAGGTCCAGGGGGCCATGCTTGCCGTCAGGGGAGATCAGGCACATCAGGTCACAGGGGGCCACAACAGAATCCGACGTAACCATGTTCATTTTACAGGTGAGGAGACCGAGGCCCGGAGCAGAGTTTGGTCCAGCGTTGGCCCCAGAGGGAATCAGTGGCAGAGAAAATCTGCTTTAGCACCCACTCCCCACTCACTAACTCCTGGGCACTAAGTTCTAGATTCCTTCTAGAATATTCTGCCTTGGCTGCCCCTCATGCTGTGTCAGGGGAGTGGGGGGACTCCCTGCACCTCACTCATGGGGTGAAAAGGGGGTTGGGGGCTGCAAATGCTTATTAGAAACCCATAAAAAAATCAAATGGTGATAAGTAGATTGGGTTAGTTATTCCGGGACATAAAACTGCATCCTTCACTCTCTGAGGGGTGTGGAGACTCTGGAGACCCTGCAGAAAGCCATGACCCTCTCCTCTGGGAAAATAAGTACCCACAAGTCCTAACGTACAAACAGCGCAGGAGATTCATGGACGCTTTGTAAGTGTGGCGGCATTTCTGGGAGCCATCCCAGCTCCGGCCTCAGGTTTCGGGTGTCTGGGATATACGTCAGGATCATCCGGGGCTCTTGTCACCCGGGCAGGGCCTGAGCCCAATCCCGAAGCTCTGAGTCCACCCGGGCAGGCCCTTCCTACAGTCACCGAAGCCCCACCCAGACCCAGGCTCAATGCCTGGTGTCAGCTCATTTCAATCAATCATACCACGATCTTGTTCTCAGCTCAATCTCCAGTTTCAGAAAAATTGCCAAGTGGCCTCACAGAAGTTATTGAGAAGAGAGAAGTTCCAATACACTGTGCAGGAGGAAAGTAGCCATAAACAAAAGGCCTTTTCCAAGGTACATCTTGTATCCCTTCCAGCAAGGGGTGGGAACTTTTACACAGTGACGTGATTTTCCTGACACCGTGCTTCCCAGAAGGCAGCTAGAGATGCTCAGTAACGCCTCCTGGGTACCTCGGCTGATTTGGATGCCCAGCCGCCTGGGCCTCTTAGACCTCCGTGGTCATCGGTAGTGTTCAGAGTGGCAATAGTTCTGTCCCTAGGGCCCGGTCACCAGTCGTTCTTAACAGGGAAGCACAGCTCTGCAAGTCCACATCTCTGCAACTCTACATGCCCCTCTGTGGCTCTTGTAAAGGGTTGAATGGTGACCTCCCCCCAACAGATACATCCACATTCTAACCCCGGAACCTGTGAATGTGACCTTATTTGTAAAGAGGGTCTCTGTAGATGTAATTAAGGGTCCTGTGATGAGAATATCCTGAATATTCAGGTGGGCTCTAAATCCAATGACAGGCATCCTTGTAAGAGACAGAAGACACAGACAGAGGAGAAGTCCACCTGAAGACAGAGCCGTAGGTTGGAGTGACGCAGCCCGAGCTTGGGAACGCCAGGAGCCACCAGGAGCTGGAAAAGGCAAGAAAGCCTTCTGCCCAGAACCTTCAGTGGCAGTGTGACCCTGCTGACACCTCGAGTTTGGAGTTCTGGCCTCCAGAGCTGTTGGAGAATAAATTTCTATTCTTTAAACCACTATGTGTTTGGTAGTTTGTTATGGCAGCCTTGGGAAACAAAGGCAGCCCTCAAGCCATTCCCTGAGTAGTTCAGCATGCAGGAATGCTGGGTGGTGTTGACGGTGGGTGGTATTGATGGTGGGTGGTGCTGATGGTGGGTGGTGGGTGGTGTTGATTTGGTGCTGATGGTGGGTGGTGCTGATGGTGGGTGATGCTGATGGTAGGTGATGCTGATGGTGGGTGGTGGGTGGTGTTGATTTGGTGCTGATGGTGGGTGGTGCTGATGGTGGGTGATGCTGATGGTGGGTGGTGGGTGGTGTTGATTTGATGCTGATGGTGGGTGGTGCTGATGGTGGGTGATGCTGTTGATGGGTGATGCTGATGGTGGGTGGTGGGTGGTGTTGATTTGATGCTGATGGTGGGTGATCCTGCTGGTGGGTGGTGCTGATGGTGGGTGGTGCTGATGGTGGGTGATGCTGATGATGGGTGGTGGGTGGTGTTGATTTGGTGCTGATGGTGGGTGGTGCTGATGGTGGGTGATGCTGATGGTGGATGGTGGGTGGTGTTGATTTGATGCTGATGGTGGGTGGTGCTGATGGTGGGTGGTGCTGATGGTGGGTGATGCTGATGGTGGGTGGTGGGTGGTGTTGATTTGATGCTGATGGTGGGTGGTGCTGATGGTGGGTGGTGGGTGGTGTTGATTTGATGCTGATGGTGGGTGATCCTGCTGGTGGGTGGTGCTGATGGTGGGTGATGCTGATGGTGGGTGATGCTGATGGTGGGTGATGCTGATGGTGGGTGGTGGGTGGTGTTGATTTGATGCTGATGGTGGGTGGTGCTGATGGTGGGTGGTGCTGATGGTGGGTGATGCTGATGATGGGTGGTGGGTGGTGTTGATTTGGTGCTGATGGTGGGTGGTGCTGATGGTGGGTGATGCTGTTGATGGGTGATGCTGATGGTGGGTGGTGGGTGGTGTTGATTTGATGCTGATGGTGGGTGGTGGGTGGTGTTGATTTGATGCTGATGGTGGGTGGTGCTGATGGTGGGTGGTGCTGATGGTGGGTGGTGGATGGTGTTGATTTGATGCTGATGGTGGGTGATCCTGCTGGTGGGTGGTGCTGATGGTGGGTGGTGCTGATGGTGGGTGATGCTGATGGTGGGTGGTGGGTGGTGGGTGGTGTTGATTTGATGCTGATGGTGGGTGATCCTGCTGGTGGGTGGTGCTGATGGCAGCAGGCTCAGAACTCACTCTCATCTCCTGAGTAGGTGGAGGATCCAGGCCGTAGGGCCTGCTCAGCTTAGAGGTAATCAGGTTAAAACCAGCACACAAATAAAAGCGAACCCTAGGAAATATTTTCTTTTTTGCAATCTCCTTTTACTTAGAAACTTTGTCAAGGAAGAGATATTCATTCATCCATCCATCTAAAAAAGTATTTATTCAGCACCTATGTGCCAGGGATGGTGAAGCGCCACACCCTTTGTACTTTGGCATTCCCAGTTCCATTTTCCCCTGGTTTTCCAAAGGGGTGTTTTGGGCATAGGAGGTTCACCCCAGTGACTGACCACACACGTTCTGACACCTACTATGTTCTCAGCAGCACTGGGCTGACATGGGGAAGGCCAGCGTGTCGTATGTGGTCCCCGATGTCAATGGAGTCCCATTCCTGCTGGACTCTTGCAGACTTAAGTCATCCCTGGGGTGGATCCAGGGGAGCTTAGGTGAGTGTCCAGCCCCAGAGCCCTAAGAGGTGGGGTCTGCACCTGCCCTGTTCCCTGAGGACGCCCAGTGCCTGACATGGGGCCTGGCATTCAGGAAGTGTTGAAACAAAGTTGGAAGAGTGAACAAATGAGTGAATGAATGAATGAGAGAGTGAAGGAAGGAGGAGGGCGGAACTCACCTGGCCTCAGGTGGTCAAGGAGGGCTTCTCAGGCCAGGTGGGCCTGGAAGGATTGGGATGAGGGAGGTGGAAGGGCGGTACGGCAGGGGAAATTGTGTCAGCAGAAGGAGAGGAGGGGTCGTGCGTGGGTCTGGAGGTGAAAACCGAAGGAGATGCTTAGTTGCTGGGCCTGGCCAACTCTCCTGAGAGCTTACTCAAGCAGGAGCTTCACCCCTGCCCTCCTGAGGTTGTTCTTTAGAAAGAGAAGGGAAAGGGGGCCTATTCTGTACCCATGAAATCCCCAGAGCCCCAAGCAGAGCATGGGAGTCTGCGGAGAGGGGCGTTCCAGCTTTCAGAATGCCAAGAAGCAGGCGCCCCTCTGCAGCATTTGTTCCGGAGGCTGGTGGCTGGGACCCTCAGGCTGATACAGTAACAGACATGCCGTTTGTCAGGTGCAGTGCACTTATTTCACACAAGCCTCAGAGTACCCAGACGTTGTCTCCATTTTACAGATGGGGAAACAGGGGCCCCAAAAGGTTAAGTCACTTGCCCCAGGTCTCAGAGCCCCAGAGCCCCAGATCTGGGAGTCCTGGCCCCAGATCTTTACCGATAATCTCCACTCTCAATAAATGCTCAGGAAATGAGGCAAGTGAAAGGCACTGCTGGGAACATGTGGCTCCCATCCTGCACGCACGCACGCACGCGCACATGCACGCACGCGCACACGCACGCACGCGCACACGCACACACGCATGCTTTCTCCTCCTAAAATAGTGGCTCAGCCAGAGATGAGGGTCCTAATTACAAGTCAGGCCTCAAGCGCTTGTGGTCACGACCCTGTGGACCCCCGGAGTCAAAGGATGAAGAGCTGTGGAGCAAAGAATTCCTTCTGAGATGCTTCTAAATTAAGCCATCTGCAGTCTGTCTCCGCCTGGAGCTAAGAAATTGTAACGGCTTTGGCAGGAGACAGCCCTGCTGAATGGAGCTGAGTCGCTCTTAGGTCAATGCAGGTAAATAAGAGACGAGCGCCACTGGCCCACCAGCAGCCCTGGGAGCAGGACGGGCGGGTTGGCGAAGGTGCTGGTCCTATTTGAAGGGGGAGCATCTCAATACATTGCCCAAATAAGTGCAGACCGGGCGTCCGCACTGCACAGTACACCCTGGGGATACACTGGTGAGTAAGGCAGACCCACATGGACCCTGCAAGATGGCCTGGGAGGTGGCCGCTGAACACATTAGACGTGTAATTGTTTAATGGCAATTTAATAGGACTGTGGACTGGGGAATTCTAACTCCATCTGGGGGGCAGGAAGTTCTTTCTAGAGAGGATGAGAGAGCTATCCAGGGGAAGAGGAAGGCAAAAATGTCCTAGATGGGAGGGAACAGCCCAAACCCTGAGCAGATTTGGGCAAATGGGAGGGAATGAAAGCCAGTCAGTGTGACTGGGGGACAAAGATGAGGAAAGGGAGGAGGTGGGCAACTGGCAGATCTTAAAAAAGATTTGCATTCAACACTGGTCCTAGGATCGTCATTGTAATCCCTGGATAACACCCTTTGCCTCTCTGCAACCAGACTGGAATAAAAGATTCCCAGAAACCTGGGGTTGGAAGAGACCTCGGAGATCACTGAATCCAACTCTCCCATGATACAGATGGAAAACCCAAGACCCAAAGGTGGGAAGCGATTCTCCCAGGGTCTCCGTGGTCCTGGGCAGGGCTGACAGTAGCATGGCCTTTTCCTGAGGTCCACGCCCTGCCCACTGTGGGCCCCACTCCGCCCCCAGGGGATCTAGATTCCTGGATCCCATTTCCCAATTCATTTGAAAGCATCTGTGCTTTTCTGATCTACTTAAAACGAGCCAACTTTTCATCTGATTGATACCCTTAATTGTGCCTTTGACATTTCATTAATTTTGCTCTTGACTTCATGGCTTCCTTCTTTGAAGTTTCTCTGTTGTTCTTTTTCTAGCATCTAGAGTTGTCTGCTTAGCTATAATTACCTTTTAATCTTTCTTTTTTTTCCCCCGCTAGTATTAACATTTCTACAACATAGCATTGGCAACTGTGTTTCCCTCTACATTTTCTTTTATCTCATCTCACAAGTTTTGAGTTACCTTTATTTTTGTTCGGTTCTCTTTTCATCTAATCTCTATCAAATTTCTGTTTGGATTTCTTCTTTGGTCCTGAAGTTATTTATAAATATGGTTTTAAATTTCCAGGCAATTTTGTTAGTTACGTTTTGACCGATTTCTAATTTAATTTCTTTGGTGCCAAAGTGATCTGTGTGAATCAGACCGTTTGGTATTTGTTGAGTTTTTATGCTTGTTTGAAAAGTCTGATCCATTTTGACAGAAAATCGCTATGTGGAATAAACTGGTGCCGCTATAGCGAAGGTGCCCATGTGATCTGGGTTAGGGGATAAGGTGTGACCCTTGCCCTTTCATCTATGTGCTCATTATTTCACTTATTGAATACTTACTGAGTACCCACTGTGTGCCAGACTCTACACTAGGTACCATGATTCAGGGAGAATTTAGAAAGCCTCTACTGTCATAGAGCCAGGAAACTAGTAATAAAAATATGAGCACACAACTAATTATTCGCTTATAGTTGTGCTAACTATTTATTTATTTTTTTGGCTGTGTGGGATCTTAGTTCCCAAACCAGGGATTGAACCCTCACCCTCTGCAGTGGAAGCACTGAGTCTTAACCACTAGACAGCCAGGGAAGTCCAGTTGTGCTAACTATTAAAAGAAGTACCAGATTCTGTAAGAGCTTATAATACAGAGAATTAAAAACTCAGACTTTGGGGCCAGAGGGGACTTCCCGAGGAAATAACATACAAGCAGATACTTGAAGGATAAGGTGGGGATGAGGTGAGGGTGAAAGTGGTGCTGCAGTCCCACGGTGACAAAAAAAAAAAACAGGCAGAAGGGATGAACAGGGCAGGTCACGGAGGGGAAATCTGAAGGCCAGCAAACACGGGGAAAGGGGCTCAACCTAAAGTACGTAATCAGGGAACAAAGCAAGAAATACCATTTCTCGCCCATCAGATTGGTACTAATAGTCATAGGTCCGACAGTAGAAATGGGAACTTTCATACACTGCCAGTGACGGTGCTCATTGGTACAACCACTTGGAGAGAGATTTGGCTTTAGCTAGAAAGGCTGGAGCCTATGAACCCACGAGTCCATGTTTAGGTATATACCCCGGAGAGAACTTCAAAAAGGTCCACCAAGCAATGTGTACAAGAATCCTCATTATAACATGATACAAAATCCTGGAAACAACCGCATGCCCATCCGAGGGGACTGGATATACCGAAGGTGGTGAATTCACGCAGTGGAATCATCGGCATCCGTTAAAATGACCACTCCAGAGAGGGCCTGTCCAACGAAAATGAAATAAAATGAAAAATTCCTTCGCTCTGTCATGCAAACCGCATTCCAGGGGCTTCATAAGCCCGTGTGCCCACGTGGGCTACTGCATTGAGCAGGGCAGCTGCAGAACACGCCCATGATCACAGAAAGTTCTGTGGAACAGTGCTGCTCCAGGCCCAGCTGAGCCAAAAACACAATGCTGCATGGGAAAAAGTTTCATTTACAGATGGAACGTAAGTATGATGAAATTTACACGAAAAACGTAAAACCTACAAAACGATCCCCTGTGTTGTTCAAGCCTGTGCATGAATCTAGTTAAACGGAAAGAAATGGGAGGAAAGAATGTGCCCGGAAGTTATGCCTGGCATTGCCTCTGGGAGGGAGGGGGTGAGAACAGGGAAGCAGAGGGTGCTTCTGTTTTATCTGTAAGGGAGTATTGCCTTTTTTTTTTTTTTTTTTTTTTTGCGGTACGTGGCCTCTCACTGTTGTGGCCTCTCCCGTTGCAGAGCACAGGCTCCGGACGTGCAGGCTCAGCGGCCATGGCTCACGGGCCCAGCTGCTCCGTGGCATGTGGGATCCTCCCGGACCGGGGCACGAACCCGTGTCCCCTGCATCGGCAGGCAGACTCTCAACCACTGCGCCACCAGGGAAGCCCTGCCTTTTTGTCTTTTTAAGATGAAAACACAAGAGGTGATATTCAAACTGCGTTTTGGAGAAGCGACACAGGGCCAGAGGTCTCTCCCTCCACACACCTGCAATTTAGAAGCAGTTCCTGTTTTATGAGAGCAGTTTGTTGGAGATTTTGTGTTTGATTCCATTTGAATCCGGAGTTTTGCTGCCAAAAGGAGTGTCACCACCAGTGGTGTGTGACTTTGGCTTGTGCCCCACAGCGGGAGGAATCCACCCACCGGTCAGGTTCACAAACTGAGCAGCTTTCCCAAGATCCTCCCGACACCTCCTCCTAAAAGGGGCAGCCGGGCCAGCTGCTATCCAGACCTCTCTCATGAGCCTCACAATGGTCCCCCAACTGGACACCAAGCCCTCCAGTGCCAAGTCTGGGGGCCGAGAAGGCAAAAAGGTATGGTCTGAGGAAAAAATAGCAAGATTAAAAAAAAAAATCTCCCAAAGAGCTAAAAAAAAAAAAAAATGACAGCTATAGAGATTTTAGTTTAGTTTTTTTTTAAGTGACAACCGCTCAGGTGACTGGGAGAGATTTTGCTTTAAAAGATTGAGGGGCTGTCTCCTCTAATGAGAGGTACTTGAAAATTATGGATCAGTCCCAGGTCAGTAATTTCTGCCAAGCTCGGGCAGCTGGAGGTCAGAGGCCCTGTAGAACACAAATCCATGCAGGATGTCGGCGGGCACGGTGGGTCCTGGGCTCTGATGTAGCAGGTCTGTCGTGTAAGTAATTAACGAGGGTGGCAGTCTCTCCTGAGACATCTGGTCCCCTAAATTGTTATTCTGCTACCGGCTCCAATTTCTCTGTGGTCCAAAAATAGATGGAGCAAGGACACAGGGCCTGACCCGCCCTGCTGACACATGCTGTGTTTTCAAAGAACATCCAAACCCGGGCTTAGAAAAACAAACATCCTGCCTGCCCACAAGGTCTAATGTGGGACCTCGGGGTACCGTGTCAGGTGAAGGGGGAAGAGTGATGGCCCCCAGGTGGGGGCTGGGGGTACCAGCCTCACTTGACAAGAGAGGAAACTGATTCTCAGGATGGTTAAGACACTGGCTCAAGGAGACCCAGCTACCAAGCGGCAAAGCCAGACCTGGGAACCAGGTTTCTGCTCCACTGACTGTGGAGTTCTTGAGGCTTACTGCGGCAGAAGAAAAGAGAGTCATGCATGTCTTTGAACATAAGAATCGTTTTGCTATTTCAAGAAGCCAAACAATATCTCTAGATCATTCCCAAGGATTAGCTAAGGCTAGTCAGCAGCAGTTGAGATCAAAACTGAACAATGAATCTGCTTGCCAGGTGCTGGTAGATAAATAACAGGGTAATACCAAGGCGGGGTGTTTGAATTTTCCAAAAAACTCCAGGTTGGTGCCCACCTCTGCTTCTTCAGTGTCTAAGTTTAGTGGGCTGCAGGTAAGCGAGAGTCATAATAGCTCACTGGGGAGGCTGGGGCCACACAAGACCCTCCCTCACCATCTGAGGCTATTTCTTGGTGCCCAGTTATCACCCTGTTCAAGGCTCTAAAGACAGAATCTGGGTGATGAGTACTCGTCTGACTCAGGTGGGCTATGTTTTTTTCAAGTTTTTTTTTTTTTTAAACAGCTCTACTGAGATAAATTTACCCTTTTAAAGTGTATAAATCTTTGCTGTACATCCGAGACTAACAGAACATTGTAAATCAAGTATACTCCAATATAAAATAAATATTAAGTTAAAATTTAAAAAAAAAAAGAAAAAATTTTTCTTCCAAAAAACAAAGTGCATAAATCAATGATTTTTAGTGTATTCATAGGGTTGTGTAACCACCGGCATAATCTAAGTTTAGAATATTTTCATAATCCCCCAAAGAAACCTTGTACCCTTTGGAATCACTCCCCATTTCCCTCCTCCTGGCCCCTGGCAACAATTATTCTACTTTTTATCTCTATGGACTTCCCTATTCTGGACATTTTCTAATGATGAAATCATACAGTGCATGGCCTTTGGTGACTGACTTCTTTCACTCAACATAACACATCCTCAGGGTCCATCCATGCTGTAGCATGTTTCACTATTTAATTCCTTTTTATTGCTGAGTAATATTCTATTGTACGATCTACCGCATTTTGTTTATCCATTCATCAGTTGATGGACATTTGGGTTATTTCCCCTTTTTGGCTATTATGAATAATGATGCTAGGGGCATTCATGTACAGGTTTTTGCATGGATGTGTGTTTTCATTTCTCTTGAGTATACACCTAAGAGCAGAATTGCTGGGTCACATGGAAACTGTGTTTAGCCTTTTGGGGAACTGTCACAGTGTTTTCCAAAGTGGCTGCACAATTTTTAAATTCTCACCAGCAATGTATTAGTGTTCTGATTTCTGTGTCCTTGCAAACACTTATTATTGTCTTTTCTTATTACAGCCATCCTAGTTCTTGGGTACGAAGCGGTATCTCACTGAGGTTTTGATTTGCATCCCCCTAATGACTGATGACTTTGGGCATCTTCCATGTGTGTATTGATGATTTGTGTATATCTTCTTTGGAGAAATATCTACTCATGTCCTTTGACCATTTAAAAATGTGGGTTATCTTTTCATTACTGAGTTGTAAGAGTAATATTTACATTCATAGAGGCAAGTCCCTTATGGGATATTTGATTTGCAAATACTTTCTCCTCTTCTGGGGGTTGTCTTTTCACTTTCTTGATAGCATCATTTGAAGCACCGAAGGTTTTCATTTTGGTGAAGTCCAATGTATCTAGTTTCCTTTGGTGGATGATATTTTATTTCCTTTTATATAAAAATCATCTTGGTGTAGCATAAAAAAGGCAAGGACTTTTAGGATCCTTAGCAGTTTATTTAAATGGCCCCTCTAAGGCAGGGATGGCAAGTAGGCGGCACTTCCCATGATGGTGGCTGATGCCCACGTTCTGTCATCAGATATTCTCAGGGAACCTCCCTGGCGGTCCAGTGGTAAAGAATCTGCCTTCCAATGCAGGGGACGTGGGTTCGATCCCTGGTCAGGGAACCAGGAGTCCACATGCCGCAGGGCAACTAAGCCCACGCACCACAACTACTGAGCTCGCGCGCCTCAACTAGAGAGTCCGTGTGCTGCAACTAAGACCCGACGCAGCCAAAAATAAATTAAATAAATAAATAATAAATAAAAAAAAAATATTCTCAGGCTGAATCTAGGCTCATGAAAAAGTGTGCGGTGATTGATTAGCAAGATCTGCCATGGGCGTGGAAGGGAGAGGGTGCCGTGTATTTGCTCTAAGAGGATCCAAACAGAGTCTCCCATGGTAACAAGGAGGAACAAAGACTCAGAACCCCTGGGAGAAGACATCCATGCGTTCACCTGCCCTTAACTGTCTCTCTCCCTCTTTAGGCAACCTCGGGCACCCTCACCTGGGAAGACCAGTGGGTAGGTTAGAGTGAGGGGAGAACACAGGGAATGAAAGAGGGGAGATAGAGCCGCCAGCGTGGACTCCCTGGAGTCTTGTTATTTATAGAGTGGCCCCCAGTTGGCGTGGGTGCAGGAGCCAAATAAAGACTAACACATGCTCCCATAGTCATCCCACAGGGGACAATAATATGTGCCACTTAGAAAAAATCGGTTCTGCTTTTTTAAAGACATTAAATCCTCATTTAGGATGCAGAGCAGAGAGAAAAGCCTTGCTGGCGATGGCTTTCAATGGGGCCTGTAAGAAAAGAGTGAGTTCCCTGTGATGAGGTCTTGAGTGTAGCCTTAAAACCGTCCTCAGGACCACGTCTACCTCAGCCCATCCTTTTGCCCAGCATGTCCGTCCCTGGCTGGGCTGTCGCCCCCAGGTTCTGGGAGTCCATCAGCCTCGAGGTGCCTCCACCAGAGTTCCATCTGGGAGGCCCCGAAGCCATCGAACCATCCGTCCTCCGTGCTTTGCATCCTGCCTTCTCTTTGAAACACCTCAGCCCGAGAAGGATGTCAAGCCAGTAGCTGGTGTGCGGGACCCAAATGCACCGAAGGGAGAGAAAGACCCCTTCCCGTTTCCCCGTCTCCACTTCAGAGCCCCGTCCGACACACACACACACACACACACACACACACACACACGCACACACACACACACACGCACCCCAGGATGCAAATGATAACCGCACAGCCATCACTTGTGAAGCTTGACAGAAAATAATGAGAAACACTAAATCTTTTATAAGGTCAACACTCGCCTTAGCCGAGCAGCTGTCAAACAAGAAAAGAATTTAGCGCCGGAGCCACGAAACTTCCATCGGCTCATTAAGCCCAACAGGGCCCGGGCCTGGCGTGGCGGAGGAGACGCGGGGCCTTCCGTTTTGTGTCAGTAATTTGCAGTGGAGAAGGAAGAAGAAACAGCCAGCGCCAAAGGGGCCTGGGGGGCGGCTGGGGAATCGTTAGTGCGCCAGGAGCGGCCTCAGCTCCTAATTGGAAGCATTGGGCATTATCAACCGAGGATTTGCCTCAGTTCCCTGACAGCTCGTGGGCCCAAAATGATCGCCCACTTGTCAGTGTAAAAGACCATTAAAAACAAACCATTTTGATTTAATTGGAGGCGGTGCACCATGGGGCCAGGTGAGGATGCTCGGCAGGCCTGCTCACCCAAGCTGCCGCCACTTCTCCCTCGGTGACGGGCCCGGGGGGTGGGCTGGGGGGAGCGTGTGTTTTTCCAGACTTTTCGGCTTTCAAAAACCGTCTGAGGAAGGAGTGAATGGGAGACAGGAGGAGGCTTCACAGCGAGGCAGCGAGGGCTGTTTTCAATGGGGTTGTCAGCAAGCACCGTGACAAGCGGAGCTGCCAGGAAGGTGGGGGGGAGGTCTCCCCTTTCCTTTTCAGAGCCCAGATGATGGGCACCGGCTGGCACTATTCTTCTGGGGGGTGGCCCAGAGGCTTTCGGCTGGAGGGGCTCAGCCTGCGAGGGGGCAGTGGGCGACTCCAGCGGGATGCTTCGCCCGCTCGCCCCACTTAGAAATATCAGGATATGGATGGCCACGCTGGACTCTAAGCTTCAACGGACAGCAGGACTTCTTTTACTTTAATGGACTTCTCTTAGTTTAAACTCAAGGAAGAGCTAAGGAGGGGGTTAGGGAAGGAGATGTGTTGATGGAGAACCTTTGTGAATGGAGTGGGCCCCAGAGGCTTGGGTGCTCACCCCATGGAGGCCACAGTGAGGAGGATGCCTGCTTGAGAATTCCTCATCGTCTCAGAAAGAGGAGGCCACGGGCTGTAAATATTAACCCAAACTCCCGATCCGGGCGGGGGCCTCCGAGCACATGGAGCATGTATCTGCTTGTAGCTTTTGAGTCAGAGGGTAGGCTCCCTGACGCCGCGGACTGTATGTTCTCCATGTTGATACGCAGTATCGTGCTGGCTGTGGGTACTTGATAAATATTAATTGGCGCCTGCCAGATCTCAGAGAGGGCTATATATTTGTATATTAATCTCAGCCCCGTCCCACAAGCGGCGATCTCATTTGCTGCCTACTGCTTCCCCGTCAAGACAATGCCTGCGGGAGCGCACCTTCCACAGAGCGAGGGGGAGACGCACCAGCCGATCTCTTCATAAACTTCTACTGTTCATTGTGATGAAGGATCAAGCTGGGAGGAGACACCAGATCCCTGGCGAGCATCAAATTCCAGAGTTTCAAATTTTGCTGCTGAATTTAGACGATGGGGATTCCTTAATTACTTTCTCTGGAAATTTACCTGACAGTGCTTTCCCAGGTAGCACAAGGTGGTTGGTTATCCAGGCGCACGGTTCCTCGGCTGACAGAGTCTTTGATTTTGTGCTCGGCTGCAAATTAAGTCCTTTGCTGAGCCGTCCGTGCAGTGCCCGTCAGTGCCTTATCGCTTATTCATTTTGGCTGTTGAACAACTCCTGTGTTGCTGCCAGGGAAGCCGAGGACATACTCGGCTGTGCCATGTCCATGGCCCATTGGGGTGGGGTACACTGTGGTGGGGCTTGGTGTTGTCTTTCCCTTTTCTCTTATTAGAATAATGAGCAGGAAGAATTTTTTTCCAGTATCTTTTAAGAAGGAGCAGACTCTTTCTGTGGTTGACGAGGCTGACCCTGTCAAGTCACAGACAGGAATATTAGAGTTAGGTGTCCTCAACTAGACAGCAAAGATGCTGATGCCATATTCCAGACACTGTTCCAGGGAAATGCCAACAGACAGGGGACCTTACTCGACTGTTAGGGGCGCCCTGTGGACATTCAACAAATCCTGGGTGGATGGATGGGTGGATGGTTTAGGAACCTGGGATAAGGCAACAGAGCCTTTAGAAACGCCTCTGAGATTCAAGCATCCTTAAAGATCCTCTCCATCTCCTTTGCTCAGCTAAATCTCTAAGTATCAATAGAAGAGGGGTTTTATTTTCTGCAATATTTGTACCCACAACTTCATTCAAAAATATGTAGAAAGGCAGTTCAAGTTGACGAATCTTCTGTGACTGTGGACAAAGGTAGAGAATGCATACCGGGTGGCAGAGGTCACAGCATCTGGGCAATCCACTGTCCCTGCAACACAGGGTCCCACCTATCGACATTCAGAACGCTGCCCCAAGGATGTCCAGAACTTGGACATTGATGACAAAACAGTGTCTGACCTCAGGTATTTGCAGGGCTGTCACTTAGAAGGGGAAGCATGTGGCTCCATGGGGCTCCAGAGGGAGAAACACAACCCTGAGGCGGAAGGTAGAAGGAGAGAGAGGAGGCAGACTTGGACTGAACTTGAGAAAGAAGCTGCTGTGGACTGAATCCTGTCCCTCTAAAATGCACATGTGAAGCCCTACCCCCCAGTGTGATGGTATTTGGAGGTGGGGCCTTTGAGAGTAGTTAGGCTTGGATGAGGTCATGAGGGTGGGACCCCATGATGGGATTAGCGCCATTTTAGGAAGAGACACCAGAGAGCTTGCTTTCCCTCTCTCTGCCTGGTGAGGTCACAGTGAGAAGGTGGCCATCTGTAAGCCAGGAAGAGAGCCTCATCACATCCTGACCATGCTGGCACCTTGATTTCCAACTGCCAGCCTCCAGAAATAAATATCCGTTGTTTAAGCCACCCAGCCTATGATATTTTGTGAGAGTAGTCTGAGCAGATTGAGACAGACGTTCATAATCCTTAGGGCTGTTTAACAGACAGACAGCTTGCCTCCAATAGGATGTTTCTTTATGAAGCCCCAACCTGCTTTATGGCAAATGTATGAAAGGGCACAGCCAGCCTTGGGGAATGTGTGCTTTAAACATATCTGTGTAGGAGGAATTGACATTGACCCAGGGAGCTGGGGAGCTGCTTGTTGAAAACGCAGGCTTGGTGGCTACCCCAGACCCACTGGATTGGGGTCCTGGGTGGGGCCCTGGAATCTGCATTTTATACCTCCCTCAGAGGACCGCAGGCACAGCCAAGTCTGAGAACCATTCATCTAGAGAAGCAGATGGCAACGCCCCGTCCAACCCAGAGATGTTACTGCTCCGAGACCTTCCCCTGGCCCGGCCCGTGCCAAGTGCTTTACATGAACAGTTCACTTGATGCCATCATGAGCCCCACTTTACAGATGCAGATGCAGAGGCAGGCCCGAGGCAGGATGGCACCTGGCGCATCTGTGTGGTTTCCGAGCCCACAGGCTAGGCCCTCCTGCTGGGCTCCGTCTCTGCCTCAGGCCTTTTGATGCAGCAAGCCTGATCCCCACCCCCCTCCATCAATGGCCTCTTTCCTCTTTAGCCTTGGGGCCAAGCTGCCATTTAAAAGATGCTCCGGGGTTTTGTCAAAGTCTAAAGGCTATCAGGGCAGTGGCAAGTTTCGTTTATTGCGAGGGCTTAAATCAGCCAGAGCAGGGCTGGCCACGACCCTCTGGACACTAATAAACACCCGAGGTCCTGACCGCCCTTCTCTTCCCTTCCCAGGTCCTGCATTTAGCCCCCACTGGCCCCTGACCTCGGTTGCAGGTCCTTGGTATTTATTGACTCTTCCAGGGCCTGAGGCCTGGAGGCAGCCAGCCAGAGGGCTCCGCCACCACCTGCCACTTGTTAACTGTGACCCTTGGGGCATGTGACTTGAAGCTTCCAAGCTTTGGTTTCTGTGAGCATTGACACCAAAGGAGACCATCCATCGAGGCACCCAGCCTGGCCTCTAAGAGGCGCTTGGGATGTGTGAGCTGCCGGGTGTGGTTTTTGTGCTGTCATCTGGGGGCGCCGTCTTCTTGGACGCCCTTTCCTCTGCACCTCCAGCCAGTGGACTTTGGTCCAACTACCCACATTGTTTGCACTGGCTAAGGCATCATTTCCCAGGTTCTCTTTGAGGAGAGGAAGGGAAGAAGCCAAGAAAACATCCCCATCATCTTCCTTCCTCTCCGACGTGTTATGTTCTCTGACGCCCGTGAACTTTGCATCTCTGAGGGAAACCAGGGAGGCTCTATGTATTGCATGCGGCTTGTAGATATGAGGATACCGGCTTCTGGATTCATCTCGCCTGCACTTTTGACAAACCTCAGTTTGAATGAACCTTGACTTTATCCAAGTAGATCATCGAATGTTGTTTATCTGCGGGACCCTCCTGCTGGCCACGTGCCAGGCGGCTTGGACCCCATCACTCCCGCAGCCTTGGTGCCTGGCAACAGAGGCTGACAAGTGGGGACATGTGGAAACGAGGGAGACATGGAGGAAGTCATTCCAGAGGTGGCAGACGTTAACCCGAACTCCTTCTTAAGCCCGGGAGATTCTCTTTAGATCGTGGGGGATTTATTCTCTTGGGGATGAGCTGGAAGAAGCAATTGGGGACCTGGCAAGTCCTATCAACTCCCAAACTCAACATGAGATTCTAGCTATCTCCAGAGATTAGAAATAGATGCCTGATGTCAAAACAAGCCGTCTCAGTCTATTTTCTGGTTGATTTTCAACACGAAATTGGAAATATTTTCACACCCAGTGGGGGGTGAAGTGCTTTCTGGATTAAACTGAAAATTCCCAGGGGTGCCCGACAGATTATGGGGACAGCCAGGCTGAGGGTCGCCAGGCTGCAGGGCTGTTTTGTTACAACTGCCAGCTCCCACACCCCGCATGATGCCTGCCTCCTCCCTCCATGACCCAGGTTCCCTCAGACTTCAAGATTCTCCAGCTGCACCAGAAACTTTGCCGCGATCTCCTCTCCTCCCCCACCCCCCTCCCCGGCCCCTTTTCGTCTTGTCCCCATCCCCAGAGCTTCAGCTCACTGGGATTTGAACAGCAATGTCACCTCGTGAGCAGGTGCCTAAAAATTCTGTCTCTCCGAGGTGCCGGATTATGTAAAACCAATTAAGCCCCTGCTTTTATTCCTTCCGCGAGTCAGCCCTTCTGCATACTGATCTGATTTATAATGGGAGGGGGAATCTGCATTTAGGGGAGAAATGTCAAGAGCATCAGAGCCTCTGAGTCATTCTTCCGATTGCCCCGTTCTGCGTGTGACATATTCCATTCGTGCTCGGTGCCCTACACGGCAACCTGGGATGATTCTTATTCTGAGGCAACACACCGACAGGATTCTTAAAATACATCACTGGTGCAGGGACCTCAGGGAGGGGCAGTCCATCTGGAATCTGCCCTTCCTGGGTCTGGAAGGAGTGACTTTGGGGCTTGAGACACCCGTGCGGAGAACGGTCCATCTTTACTTGAACCGTGCGGGCCCTTTGGAGAGGTGGCGGCCGCAGGGTGGATGGGCTGAGAGCCTGCCCTGGGGCTTTAACAGAGAGCTAACTTTCCAGCCAGCTATGATTTGTAAGAGAGCTTAAAGGTGGGAAAGAAAATCCTTTTCTTAGATTCAGCAGCTTTCACTAATCAGCTGCATCTCTGGGCGTCACTGCTTGGCTGACTGCTGATTTTTTTCCCCTACCGTCTCCTGTTCTATTAGTGAGCCAGGGGCCCAGGAGACCCAAGGCAGGGTTAGTCTTCCACAAAGAGGGGAGTCCGATCCGAGCATTCAGAGCACAAGAGCTTGTAAATCAAACTGTTAGCTTAATAGCTTGGGCCATTATTCTAAAGCAGTGGGGCTGAACCCAAAAGCCAAATGAAAATATAGTCAATTTGTTCATACTTTAGTGACTGAATGGCTATGTAATGTCGGTGGGTATCGGGGCTGCGGAGGAAAGATGAGGGCTTGCGGGGAGAGGAGGAGTGTTGGGGTTGAAGTGGAGACCCCGAGATGCTTGGGCACACCCCCCTCTAAAATGGATCTTGGATCTCCCGTTATAACACGGACTTGGCCATAGAGATCCAGACTCCGCAAGTCAGCCGCTTTCCCGACTGGGGCTGAGCGCCAGCCTCTGACCTTCACGCCTGATGGAAACTGAACAGGAGAAACCAGGCTTGGCCGGCAGCACGGGGAGTGCTCGGCGAGCCGTAGGGAGGAACAGGGCTGAAAGGGGCTTGAGCACAGGGACAGGCACCCAGGGGAAGGATGTAGAGTCCCCATCCTTTAAAAACATTGAAGAAAAAAAAAACGTACTGGTTTTGTAAAAGTTACAGGAACTCATTATAAAAATGGAAACAGTGCAGAGAAGAGCATCAGAGAAAGTAAACCAGCCTCCAGCTGACCCCAGGGATCCCAGCCACTGCTACTCGGGGCCTCTCCTTCCGGACGTCTGTCCTGGAGCACAGACCCCCGCGTGGTGTATGGGTGCCTCCATCCAGATGGGGTCATGCAGCACAGGTTCTTTCCCCCAATAATATGTGGGGAAATTATTATTAAAGTGGGAAAAGATGATTAAAGTGTCAATAAGTACAGACTGAAGTCAGTATTTTCAGTGGCTGTATAATATTTCATGATGTCGTATATTATCTCTGCGATACCTGTGTAATATCTCCCAACACGTACCTAAGCCATTACTTGCCTGTGACGTCCAGGCTTTCACCACTGTCAGTGCTGCTATAAATATTTGGGGGCACCCGCCCCTCTGTCTTTGGGCTGTTATCACTGGCAGTCTTTTTGTAGAGGGGGATAAACCGTCTGTTTTTCTTGATTTCATACCAGGAGACCATAGAATATATGGTTCCGATTGGGTCACTTTTGAGAACAGAGGGGGCGCTGTTACTTAGTCTGCTTCCCAACCAGACCCAAGGAGGGCTGTCCTGGGTGAGCTGGGATGCCCTGTCCCCCCCCCCGCCCAACCCCACCCAGGGACACAAAAGTCCACATTGTGCTGATGTGGTTATCGTTGTGGGAGGTCATCGCCACCCCCAAACTCGGGGCTGCCAGCTCAGGTTGACATCTCCCCAGCATTTCAGGCTGTGAGAACTGGACGCCTAGGGCTGGAGCTTCTCCAGACTTCCCCGTCTAGTGGTCCACCTGCTCAGTTAGCTGTCCGCCCGTCTGTCTGTCCACCTCACTCCTTGCCTGTCGCCAGCAGCCCTACAGTAGTATATGGTCAGTGCTGAGAACAGGGTCTGACACAAAGGTGCTCAGAGATAAGATTTGTGAATGAATGAATGATCACCAGGACCACCCTCATGGCAGCTGCCATTTACTGGTGGCTTGATAAGGGTCAGGCGCTCTGCTAAACACGTGTTCTCATCAAACAGCCCTGCCAGGGGAACCTCACTGGTCCACTTGACCGAAGAGGAAACGGGGCCTTGGACAGGTCAAGCCACGTGACAGGTCAGGAATGGCAGGGTCACCACGTGGCCCAGGTCTGGCTGACCCTGGAGTCACGCGCACACAGACATACAGCACCGCCCCCTCCTCCCTCCCCGCTGGCCCCCAGAACGCCTTGCGGAAGGGAGCGCAGAGAAAGCCCGGCCACCAGGCACAGAGGGCGTGGCCCCAGGCCCAGGGGTCCCCCCACTCAGGAACGAGGCAATGAGTTCATGTCCTGTCCCCAAAATGAGAACCTGCCCCAGTTCACTCTGGGTTTGGGGTCTGCGGCCTCCACAAGACCCCGTGCCTCACGCCACGTGGCTCCTTGGTCATGGAACCTTGGGTTGGAAGAGACCCTCAAGAACAAGTGCTTCCCCCTCATTTTCAGGTGGGGAAACTGAGCCCCAGGGAGGTCCAGCTGCTGGCCCAGGCCTGGGGGCTGGCTGGCGGCCTGTTATGAACATCCTGGCAGACAGGCTACTCGCCAGCTGTCGGCTAACCCTCCCTCTGGGCACTGGCCCTCGCGTGGCAATTGCTGGTCACACAGACTAGGAGATAGCGCTGGACCCCGTGTGGCCGGACAGGGAACCCCACCGAGGGGTGTCTCTGCCCCTTTCCTTGGTCCCTCTGGGCCCAGATCCGGAGGTGCCCCGTGCGGTGCCGGGTGGGGATGGATGGAAAGCCAGCTTGCTGAGCGCTCACCCAGCCCGGGAGCACCCGCGCCCTGCCTGCTGCTTTTCCGTGTGAAAGGTGTTTAATTATTTCTGACAGAGTTCAGCGTAGACATCTGTTCTCGAGCTGGGGGAGTCCATTTAGGTTATCCATCACCGTGACAGATTCCACTTTTTTGGAAGCGCTTTTTCCTTTCATAATGGGGCCGGGTGGGGAAGGGGGGCTGGGCGGATCGGCACAGACACAAGACACAAAGACCCTCCTGGGGCCTCAACAGCAGTAACCCCCCTGTGGGAGGAGCAGCTCTGGCCACGCCCCTTCCGAGTCCGGACCCTGTTGGTGGCTGCTGCAGCTGGTGGGCACTGGGACCTTTAGGCTGGGAAGGGGGTTTTGTCGGGTCTGTGAAAGGCTTTTAAATTCGTCTGTTGTCCTAGGCTGCACTGGTGATTCATTCGTTCATGCACTCCTTCATTCATCCTTCCCACAGACATTTTACTGGCCACCTGCTGGGTGCCAGGCCCTGCGCTGGGCTCCGGGGACACAGTGGAGACAGCAGACATGTCCTTGTGGGCTCGCACTTTACGGGGGAAGATGGACATTGAACAACGAATGGCCCGGTTAAGTAATGAATTGCAACGTGGCTACGTGCCTCAAAGGGGTAAAGGAGCCCTTTGCTGGGGCCCAGGAGGTGAGGGATGGTGTCCTCAGCAGGACAGAGAAGAGGCCCCGTATCAGGCTGGCACTCCCTTCTCACAGGGCAAGTTCCTTCCCCTCTCTGAGCCTCAGTCTCCGAGTCAGTAGAATGAGAGTGTTATATCTAGGAGATAATGCATGTCCAGCACGTGGCACACAGTAAGAGCTCAATAAATACTGTTCATGGGTGGTATTTCCCAACGGGGAGGGCACCGAGGGTCGCGGCGGTGGCGGCAGCACCCTGGGGCTCTAAGCGCCTCTGCTGGGCTGTACTGCGTGGCGCCCAGGGACCAGCCCTGCTCTGAGATTCCTGCAGCTGAACTTGCAGAAGCCTGTGAACATCCCCAGGAAAGATGAAAAATCACCCGATAAATCCCGGGGCTTGCATTTTTATTCTGTTTCTTGTTATTTCTATGACACAATGGATAGTGCCTTTGAGCTCGGGCCCTGCAGTCAGAGGAACCTGGGCTCCAGGCCGAGCCACTTGCTGGGCAAGGAAAATGGAACCCATCTCTGCCTGTCCTCGGTACAACTCGGGTAAGGATGCGTGTGTGAAATAATGACTTAGCACAAACAGAGGGGTAGCATCCCAGGTGGGCCACCGTGTTCCTAACGGTGATTTGTAACAACTAAAGACTGGAAGAGACCTGAGCTCAGCTGAGTCAAATCCCCTCTTTTAGAAATAGAAACTCATTTATATCTGGATTTCCAATCCTACTCCGGGCCGGGCTGCGGGCTTACCTGCGGGTGAGACAAGGGCTCCTGACACAGCAGAATCCATGTTACCTGGGGTGGGGGTGGTGGAGGCGGGAGGGGGGCCTTTCCTTGCTCCGATGGGCTGGGGGGAGACCACCTGAGCCCTCCTGGGTCCATTGGGTTGGGAGCTAATTGTAGATTCTAAATCGGAGACAAGGGGGCTGAGAGGGTCTGGGGGTCAGTGCTGTAGAGCAGACTGCTGGCAGGGCATCTCGTGCCTGGGGAGCCGTGAGTCCCATGCCTTCCTGGGCAGGGTCCCCAGGATGCCTGCATCCCCCATGGACGTCAAACATCAGGAAAATCAGAGAGAAAAGAGCAAAAGAGGAAAAAGGCAACAGAAGAACAGGCCAGGAAGGAGGCGGTAGGCGAGACTCCGAGTGTGAGAGGCAGGGAAAGGGGAGGAGGTATGTGGATAAAATGGCAGGAAATTGGGGGAGGCGGAGGAACCAAAGGCGAGGGGCGCTGCCCAGGGGCGGAGGAGTGATAACGGGGCAGCAGCTCGGTGACCCCCCACTCTTCCCGCTCGGTGCCCAGTCCCGCCCGCGTGTGCAGGGACGGCACGGGCTGATGAGTGGTAGGGCGGTTGGCCACTGACACATGCTGATGGAGGCCACTTGGGCAGGACATGAGAGCAACATCAAGGGGGGCTGGCGGGCTTCTCTGGCAGCCTGTTTGATTGCATTAGGTTCAGGAAGGCATGGGCCCCTTCACTGTCTAAATTGCAGTTTAACTCTACACAGCGGCTGGGCCTGGGCTGTCTGGGAACCTTTGTGCGGCTGTCTTCCCGGGACCAGGCGTGGCCCTGGTGGCCCCTAGAAAGGCTCCCTGTGCCCGAGCTGGGCATGCACGGCCCCCACCATCCCGTGGCACTGTCCCCAAGTCTCCCGGTTCCCCTCCTCTGACAATGGCCCCGGCTATTCCTCCTTTTTCTTCTGCTAAAAGCTGCTGAAGAAGAAGCCCCGTCACGGTGCGACAGGCCTACGTGGCCAAATGGACCCTGGGTTAGTCCTGAGGCCAGAGCATGGTGGGTGTGAGATCATTCTGGGTGCATGACAGCCCACAGGAGACATTTGCTCCATCTCCCCATGGATGCCCCCCTGTGGGAGGTTTAGTGCTGATGGCATGGGGCTGTCTTGTACCCCCAGGTCCCCAGTGTAGGATATGGTGCAATGACCCCATCAGTAGAGGGGGTTTTGGTCCAGACAGCGTCCACCTCAGTGGACAGACACCCAGACTCCTAGGTCAGATGGCCCAGCTTCAGCCCAAGGCTGCCCTCACCAGTGTTCTCCACGTTTCCTGTCTGTGAAATGGGGGTGACGGCAGCAGCTCCCCACTCCCATGTGTGGGAAGAGTCAGTGAGGTGGGGCTCAGTGACTGACACTTAGGAAGGGCTCCAAAATGTTAGTTATTGCTGTTGCTATTATTATTATTTTTGCTGTCGTGCCAGTCGATGGGTAGAAGCCCACAGAACTCTACGGTCTAGAGGACAGGTAGAGACCAGTCAAGGTGAGGGGCATCCCCCCCGCTGGGTGCAGGAAGGGGCAGGTGAAGGCGAGACTGACCTTCTGGAAGCGAGGCATGTGCCAGAGGGCGTCCAGCTTCACAGGCGGCTTGTACTTCCTCAGCTGACTGCTCCGGGTCTCATACAGGTTCCCGAGGATCACCTGCAGGCCCGAGAAATGCCAAGGCAGGATGGTTCCCGGCTCCCTGGAGAAGCCCGAGCCACGACGAAGAGTTGGGATTCCTGATGTTGCAGACCCATGCGTCCCTTTCCTCCTGGCTCTGAACCTTCTCCCTGTCTGATTTCAGTGCACCTGCACCCCTGGCCCTGCCTGTGATCACAGTGGACTTGGGGATGGGAGCATGGGACGCTGAGAGCGTGTTATTTGGGTTTCAGGTTCGGCCCTAGAACTCTCTGGGTTCTGACATGCGGCCACCTTGAGGGCAGGGGTGTGTCCCAGACACCCTTGTAATTTTCTCAGTGGCTAACACAGCCCCGGTGATTACCACGGACGCCACAGTGTCTGAAGGAAGAATGAATGATTCGATGGCTTGTTGCCATTCTGTGGAGCAGGTCCTCAGCGTGGTCTGCTCGTGGAAGAGGAAGGAGGACTCCTTTTCGGGGGAGGAATTTGGGGGCTTGGGTCAGGGCCTTGGAGGTCTCTGTGGGTGGGATTTCAGAGGCACAGAGGCGGTCCTGCTCCTCTTGAGCTGCACGCCCCGCGCCCACAAACAGAGGTCGGCAGGCCCATAATTAGGGTCCTGTAGCTCATGGGGTCTGCTGTGGACTGAATTGCGTTCCCCTCCAAATTCATATGTCGAAGCCCTAACCCCCAGTTGTGACCGTATTTGGAGATGGGCCTTTAAGGAGGTGGTTAAGGTTCAGGGCGGTCATCAGGTGGGGCTGTGACCCAGTAGGACAGGTGTCCTTCTAAGAAGAGGAGAGACACCAGGCTTGTCCGCTCAGGAAAGGCCATGTGAGGACATGGCGAGGAGGCGGCCATCTTCAGGCCAAGGAGAGAAACCTCCAGAGAAGCCAACTCTGCTGGCCCCTTGACCTTGGACTTCCAGCCTCCAAGATTTCTGTTGTTTAAGCCACCCAGTCCATTGTATTTTGTTATGGTCACCCCCAGTAGACAAACACGGCGTCCCAGGCCTCCAACCTTAGAATCAGAGGGGGAGTGGCCCTGGAGTCTGCATTTTCAATGTGTGCCCCGGGGAATTCCGTACACAGTCAGGCCTTAGCCCACGCCTGTGATCCTTGTCGAAATCCAAACCCCCCGAGGGGAGTTAACAGGTAAACAGGGGCCTCTTGTTTATAACTACAGCCTCAGTGTAAAGAGTGGTAGCCTCACACCCAGAGCGGATGAGCTGGACGATGCACTGGTGCCCAAGTGACCCAGAGGGGATGGGCCACTGCAGACGGGGGTGTGACAGAGGACGCAGGGCAGACAGTGCACCCGACAAATAAAAGCTGACCTGAGCTTAACTGAAGATGCCACCACCCCAACGAACCCCTTTGATTGATTGATTTTGTTGATCAATTATATTAATTTTATTGAATGCATCTGTGGATAACTTACAAGCCGTTTGGATCAGCTCTCCCCTCCGCTTTCTAGAACAGCTTTGAAACTTCATCTTCGAACCAAAGCCAAGAGGCTGCCCTGCCCGGGGTGAATGAGCTGGCCTTCAGAATTGGAGGGACGAAGGCAGGTCTTGTCACCTTTCCAAACCTCAGTTTCCTCTGCAGGAAATGGGGGTACCGATGCCTAACAAACAGGTGCTTGTAGGATTTGTGGAGTTAGCTTTGAGCAGAGTGTCTGGTCCAAGATGATTACTCACTAAATGGAAGCTGTTTCCAAGAATTTCATTTGGGGGTCATCATCTTCCAAAATCCAGGACATCCTGAGATGCTGAAGAGACAGGCTTCTCCTAGGATGGGGGCAGTTTGACCTTGTAAATCAAAGGTCTTATCAACCCTACTAAATTGTTCATCAGGCCCTCAGCCATTGGTGGGTCTGGGTGTTGGAGCCGTGTGATAGCCACAGAGAATCTTGGGACAGGAAGAGAACTCTGGGGATGGTTTGCACAAGTATTTTCTGAGTGCCCACTATGTGCTGGGCCCAGCTCTGCAGGCCCCCATTTAGTCTGACCCCCTTTTTGGCCCAGTAAGGTCACTGAGACCCCAGCAAAGCAGTGACTCACTGAAATTCACACACACACACACACCCCCAGGCTGGCACCAGTCCCCAACCAGTGCTTGGGGATGGAGCCACGCACAGTGGCTGCTTAAGGGGTTGTCTTCTGAAAACTGAGGGGCACTGGCTATGAGATTGTCTCTAGACTCAGAAGACGTGTCTTTGGAGGCTCGGGATTCTGAGGACCTGTGACACTCTGAGCTGTCGAGAAATAGCTGCTAATTAAAAGCAGGACTCTGGATTGGAGCTATAAAGCAGCAGCGTGTAATGGCAATGCTCCCTTGGAAACTGGTCGTTACCATAGTGAGCTCACTCCTTCTGGAGCTATTAACAAATAAACTAGTCATGGGCTGCTTTAAAGTATTATTACAACGCTCTGCTCTTTAATGAGTGGTTGTCTCAGACTCCACCCACCGCTGACAACAGCCAGGAGGGGCCTTGGCTCCTGGCTGGGCCTGGGGAGCCCTGGGCCCCTCCACCCAGCAGCCTTTCCTGGCCGGTCCCAAGGGTGCCAGGATCCCTGATAAGACTTTTCCACTCCCCAGTTTGTCTCTAGAACATCACAGGCACTGTTGCTGAATCCTAAGCTTTCCCGTAATCAGCCAGAGTGGGACCTCACCATCAGGAAAAGCCTGGACTTTGGGGCGGGACACACCTGGGTCCTGGCTTGGCTGGGACCTTTGGCCAGTCACTTAACCTCTCTGAGACTGAGTTCCTCCATCTGAAAATGAAACAAACTGAATGCTCTGATGAGACTCGGACCTCATGGGGTGTCCAGGAGGGCAAAAGGCATGAACACAGGGTGCGTGCTGGATCCAGTTCTCTGCACGGAATCTGGAGGAGGGATGGCATTGGTGAGATCGTTGCAACAACCAAAGACACTAAAGCTGTGCTTCTAATGAAATCTATACAGTGCTACGTGAGCATAAAGCAATTCTGATTTTACCGTCATCGATCCAGATCTACTGGATAAGAGACCAACCTGAGTGCTCCAGAAGTCCGAACCTCAGACTATTTTATTTTTATTTATTTTTTAAAACTTTTAAAAATAAATTTAGTTTTGGCTGTGTTGGGTCTTCATTGCTGTGTGCGGGCTTACTCTAGTTGCGGCGAGCGGGGGCTACTCTTTGTTGCGGTGCGCAGGCTTCTCATTGCGGTGGCTTCTCTTTTTGCGGAGCACAGGCTCTAGGTGCGCAGGCTTCAGTAGTTGTGGCACGTGGGCTCAGTAGTTGTGGTGCGCAGGCTCAGTAGTTGTGGCACACGGGCTTAGTTGCTCCGTGGCATGTGGGACCTTCCCGGACCAGGGCTCGAACCCGTGTCCTCTGCCTTGGCAGGCGGATTCTTAACCACTGCGCCACTGGGGAAGCCCTCTCAGACTATTTTAAAGGGGGTACCATGTTTAGTATCTTCAAATGCAAGTGACAATGCAAATTCACAACTAAAGATGTTTTTCCAGGTAAAAATCTCACCTAGATGCACACCGTTGACAACTGCTGGTGCTTGAGTGTCATTCTGTCCTCAGCTCAAATTTCCCAGTGTGGCCACCACCATTCTGGGCCTCGATTTCCATGCCTGGGAGCTAGGGTGACACCCAGCTCACAGGCTTGTATCCAGCGCACATAAGACAATGTATGTGTTGTACGTGGAGTGGTTAGCATGGGGCTTAGTCATCCACTTGATACAAAATGTATCCTAATGTTTCATAAAACGCAGTCTTTATGGAACCCTCCCAGAAGTGAGTTTTCTCTTTGGACTTTGCCTTCCTAACCTTTTCTTTATAGATAGACCGGGGCACTTTTCTGTCCGGGCTAGGTCAGATTCGTGGACAATCTGGTTTCCAGATGTGTGGGGTCACACGGAGTTTGGTGGGACCGTCCCCAGACGAGAATCGGGAGATGGGGTCCTGATCCTGCCCCAGAGGCACACAGGGCCAGTTTACTGGTGATGCCGGCAGGGCTTAAGTTGGGGTTGAACCTGACCCTTTCAACAAAGCAACAAGCAACTTGATTCCCCAGCCCTGCCCACATCCCAGCAACAAACATGCACAGACGGCATCCTTTTGAGCTTTGGCTTTGCCTCCCTCAGCCGCTCCCTTCTTTTCCCTCCCACCCCATCAGTCATCCACTCTGGAGTGGTTTACCTTATGCTTTTTCTCCAGTTTAATGGCTTTCTGGTTGGCCTTTTGTTCCTGCACCCACAGCTGCTGGTACCGATGCTGCAGCAGATCAAAGAAGGGGGTGGAAGGCCTGTGGGGAAGAAGACAGAAGGGCTTGAGGTCGGGGAAGGCCCCCCTCCCCAGAGGCTGCCCACCTGACCATCAGGGCTACAGGGCAGAATGTTCTACCCAAGGCTGTGAGAGTTTCTCTTTGGCCCTTCTGCAGCCGTGGAAGAAACGGTGCCTTGAGTGAGTTGTTGGGCCTGACATGGTGCTGGGCCTGACATGGTGACAGACTCTCTCCTTGACCAGATTTTAGGCAGGCTTCTCAGAGCCCTCTTTTTGATTAGGCCTTGTTCTTGGGACCTATCTTTGGCCGGATGAAGTCAGCCTTAGCAAAGAACCCTGCTAAGTCAATCCCCCCACCCTTGATATCTCATCACCTTGGCCTGCCTTTCCAAGAGTCCTATGAAGTCAGTTTAGTAAGAATCCCCCTACCCTGGAAGTCTCCCCGTAGTAATTTTCCATCCACTCTGCTCCTTGGCTATAAATCCCCACTTGTGTTGTAGTCAGAATTGAGTGAGGTCACTTTCCCCTTTGCAATAGTACTGAATAAAATCCGCCTTTACTGCCTTTAGCCTCCTCTCTAGTTCTCTTTGACAAGGGTCTCCAGCCAAGGAGAACTTACCCTGTGTAGAGCATTTTGCATGCCCCACTCCTCACAGCACTGTAAAGTGGGTACTTTATCATCCCCATCCTAAGGTCCCACTGGGTGTGAGACCCTCTCAAGGTAACCTAATAGGTGACGAGGAAAAGTTCTTTATAGAAGAACCAAAGCTAATAAAATGCAGGAGGAAGGACAGAATTGGGGGAAGAGAATCATTACTTTGCAACGCCTAATGAAATAATGGATTTAGGTGATCATCAATGATGAGGTGGAAGGCTGATGGGGAGCGTTACAATGGATGTGTCAGGCTACGGCAGCTGGACCAAAGGATCAATTTGTTTTTATTGTGGTAAATATGCATAACATAAAATTTACCCAAGTGATCAATCTTACCATCATGGGAAGTGACAGATGTGGGTCTGGGAGTGATTAATAGGAGGTATGTAGCACCACCCGCCAAACACTTTGGGGGAAACAAACCCCAAAGTGAGCCCAAAGGTAATCAGACTTCTAGACCATCACTGTCAAATGGAAATATTATGTGGGCCGCCAGGTAACTAAACTTCGTCTAGTAGCCATGTTAAAAAGAGTAAAAAGAAACAGGTGGAATTAATTTTACTAATGTATTTTATTAACCCAATATATCCAAAATATTATCATGTCAACATGTAATTAAAGATAGGAATGGGGTATTTAAAAGGTTGTTTGAAAATTTGAATTTAAATTAGTTTAAATAAAATGGAAAATTCAGTTCCTTAATGCCGCCAGCCACATGCCAAGTGCTCAATAGCCATTTTGGACACACAGCTCTCAGCCCAACTACCATGATTTACAGGAAATGCAGGGGGAAAAGGAGCATGGTAAACACCACCATGGGGATGCTGTTTGCCACATCTGGAGTGTGGGACATTCTACAGGACAAGTGACTCAGTCACTTCAACAAAGGACATTGAAGAAAGGGGAGGATGAGGAAGTGATATCGATCAAAAGTGACTTAAGAAATACATTAATCTGGGCTTCCCTAGTGGTGCAGTGGTTGAGAGTCCGCCTGTCAATGCAGGGGACGCGGGTTCGTGCCCGGGTCCGGGAAGATCACACATGCCGTGGAGCGGCTGGGCCCATGAGCCATGGCCGCTGAGCCTGTGCATCCGGAGCCTGTGCTCCACAACGGGAGAGGCCACAACAGTGAGAGGCCCGCGTAGCGCAAACAAACAAACAAACAAAAAACCTCCAGCAAAAAATAAAGCACAGTAAAATAAAATAACAAAGTAAAAAAATGAAACAAGAGTGACAATAAATTGAGAGTGGTTGAAGCTGTGTGATGAGGGTTGATCATGGTTGTGTATTATCCTATTTGCTACACTTTTGTGCATGTTTGAAATTTTTCATAATAAGAAGTAAAAAGACAAAGAGGAAAAATCCAGGGAATAAAGCTCATTGTTTTCCCTGTTCACTTCTTTCTCATCTTCCTTGTGATCACAAATAGTCTTTATCACCTTCTCCATCGCTCAGCTCGGTTCCAAGCTGACTGCCTCCTCATATTTCTGGACCAGAGGGTCTCACATTTTACAATGCATAAAAATCACTGGGGTCCCCTCCCCAGAGGTTCTGATCCAGGAAGCCTGGGGGTGATGCCCAAGAAAGAACATTTTTAGCAAATATAGGAAGTAGTTCTGATACAGGGTGAGTGGGTTGAATGGTGCCCTCCCAAATGTTTCCATTTTAACTTCCAGAACCTGTGAATATGCCTTTATCTGGAAAAGGGGCTTTTGCAGATGTAGTCAAGTTAAGGATCTCGAGATGGGATTAACAGTATGTAAATCGCTTTGAGGGGTAGGCCTTCAATCCAATGACAAGTGTCCTCATAAAATACATACAGACTCGGAGATACAGGGAAGAGGAGAGGGTGAGGTGAGAGAAAAGCCAGAGAACGTCTGGGGCCCCCGCAAGTTGGAAGAATCCAGGCAAGAGTCTCCACTAGAGCCTCTGGAGGGCGCACCGCCCTGCCAACACCTCAGCTGCAAACGTCTGGTCTCCAGAACAGCCAGAGGCAAGAAAAATACATTTCTGTTGTATGAAGCCGCCAGGTCTGTGGTCATTTGTTACGGCGGCCCCAGGAAATGAACACATGGAGGTTCCTCAGCCCACACTTTGGGAAACACCAAGAGAAACTGCGGTGCAGACGCGTGCTGTCCAGAGAAGTTCCCGAAACCAGACATCACCGGGTCTTTTACAGCAGAAGGAACCTTCCAGCAGCGTTTTGCAGACCGTCACATGAGCGTGGATCACGGAGGGGATCTTGTTTGAGACATGTTCTGGTTCGATGGGTCTGAGGCGTCTGGAGAGGCTGTGCCCAGGACCCACCACCCTTCGGGGCTTAAGGCCTCATCAATCATCCAGGCCTGGGGCTCTTACCCCCGAGAGTCCCATGGAGTCGCAGACCACCATCTCTGAACAGGAGTGTATAGACACCATGTCTGCGGAGAGGGCCCACAGCTTTCATCACATTTTCAAAGGTGCCAATGCCCCCGGAGAAGTTCAGAGCTTCTGTTCTTCCCCTGTGACCTTATTTCACAGACGAGGAAATGGAGGCACTGAGCAGTGAAGCTACTCCCAAAGCTCACATGCAGTAAGGACCCGAGACTGCAAACCTGGGGCTTCTGGCTTTGTGTTTTATACAGTCTGCACGGTGGTCTTTAAAGTGTTTGAAACTGTTGTCAACACTTAAAAACTGGGAAATTTTACATTAAAGGAACCCAGCTTTCCAGATTGTCTTGAAGATGTATACATTCTGGCCAAGTGGGTCTGCATTCCTACATGGCAACAATTGGCTTGAGCTGAGTATCAAGTGTCATTTAGCCCAAGTCCTCTCCCTTCCCTATTGTCCTCTACTGCCCGCTGGGCCGGTGCAAGTGTTGGATTTTGTGGCTCCAGAGCCAGCCGCAAAGAGCTGGACTGGACCCTAAACATCCTCCTCCCAGCCCCCTCCTGTTCTCCCGCCCTGTCTGCGCGCCCAGGACAGTTCACCTCCCTTCCATGGGGACCTCACTGGGACTAGACTGACCCGGGACTGCGCTTGAGTGGAGCTTCAGTGGCTTTGAAATGCCACTTGAGCTCAGAGGTCTCTTTACAGGGCAGCCTGCAGTGCATCTACAAACAGAGGCTCTTTGTTTCCCTGTTCCCTTACCCCTGTGGTGACTTTTATTACTTAATTATTACACACCCCATGCTTCTGAGCAGCCTAATTTATAGCCGTGCTTTCTAATGACACGAGATGCGTAATCTTGCAAGATCTACCCCAAGAGGCCATTCACAACAGAAAAGCTATTTTCCCAGCAGCCCCCACTGCCCACATCACCGCGAACCCAGCCTCGCAGCCCTCCTGCAGGCTCGCTGACCATCTTTGTGTCCTGCTCCAGCCAGGGGTTCTTATTACTGGGAAGAGGCGGGCGGGGTCGGGGGGTGGGGTGGCGCTCAGAGCAGGAGAAGAGCTGACAAACCTTGTAAGTTACAACAGCCTAGCCCTGACTGGCTGACGGAGGACCAGCAGGTTTTGCCCATTTCTGCTCAGGCTCATTAAATCAGATAAAAAGGTGGAGAGGCTTGTCTGACATGGGGAAAACCCAGGACGTAAAGTGTATCACATCATCCCTTGCTTCAAATGCCCTCGACAGGCTCCCATTTCTTAGACTCAACCTAGATGCCGAGCTATGGCCGGCAAAGCTCTTCCCTCCCCCAACTCCTCCCTGACACTCAGCATCTCCTTTGCCTTCAGGTTTCAGCTGTTTGGTCACCTCCTCGGAGGGCTTTTCCCTGACCAGTCCATCCTCAAACGGCCCTTGCCAGGTACCCTCATAAGCAGAAGTTCTCTTGTTCATTTGTCATGGGTTTATAACTAGTCTTGGTCATTGAGTACCAATGCCAGCAGGCATGGTTTCAGTGGGATGTGAACTGACATGGTGCCGCTCTCAGTAATGATGCTTTGTTGAAACAGAGAGGAAGAGAGGGAGGGAAGGAGCCAGAGAAAGAAAGATGAGGCAAAATTTTAGGAAATATACTTTTCATAATTCAGAGTATTATAAATCAGGCTATATATGAGTTGTAAGAAATTTAAGAGAGTGAATTGACGGAAATTGTTATCCAGTGGAGAGGAAGGAGAGCCTTTTCAACAAGTGGTGCTGGAACAGTTGGATATCATGGACAAAACCAAAACCAAACAAAAACCTCTTGACCCAAGTCTCATACTTTATATAAGAATTAACTCAAAATGGAGCAAAGATTTAAATGTAAAACTGTGAAACTTTTAGAAGGAAATATAGGAGAAAATCTTTGGGACCTAGGGCTAGGCTAGGTGATGAGTTCCTAGACTTGACACCAAAAGCATGATCCAGGAGAAAGAGAAAAAAAAGATAAATTGAACTTCCTCTAAATTAAGGACTCTTGCTCTGTGAAAGAGTCTCTTGAGAAAATGAAAAGATAAACCATGACTAGGAGGAAATATTTGCAAACCATGTATCTGGCAAAGGACTCCTATCTAGACTATGTAAAGAACGCTCAAAGCTCAACAGTAAAAGAGATAAACACAAACAAACAAACAATTGTATTAGAAAAGGGACAAAACATGAAGAGACATTTCATCAAAGAAGGTATATGGATGGCAAATAAGTACATGAAAAAGTAGTCAACATCCCTCGCCATTGGAGAAATGAAAATTAAGAGCGTAATGTCATGTCACTACACACCTCTTAGCGCAGCTAAAATAAGAAATACCTAGTGACAATGCCAGAGCAAGGATGCAGAGAAACTAACCCTCTTATACATTGCTGGTGGGAGTGTAAAATGGTGTAGCTGCTATGGAAAATGGTTTATCAGTTTCCTAGAAAACCAAACATACACCTACCACATGGGCCCAGCAATTGCACTCCTGGGCATTTATTCCAGAGACATGGGAACTTATGTCTACACAGACACCTATACACCAATGTTTGTAGCTGGAATATTTGTAATATTTCCAAAGTGGGAACAGCCAAAACGTCTTTCAATGGGTGAGTAGTTAAACTGTGGTCCATGCATACTATGGAATACTACTCAATAGTCAAAAGGAATGGACTATTGATACGGCAAAGACTTGGGTGATGTCAAGGCCATTATGCTGAGTGAAAAAGACCAGTTTCACAAGGTCACATACTGTATGATTCCATGTATATATCATTCTTGGAATGTTCCAGGGATTAGGGAGAAGGGTCACTATGTGAGTGTATGGCGTGGGGGGGTGTCTTTGAGGTGATAGAACAGTTCTGTATCATGATTGTTACACAAATATACACGTGATAAAATGCGTGGACACTAAATACACAAAGGAGTGCATGTAAAACTGGTGAAATCTGGGGAATTTCCTGGCAGTCCGGTGGTTAGGACTCAGCACTTTCAGTGCCCAGGGCACAGGTTCAGTCCCTGGTCAGGGAACTAAGATCCCTCAAGCCGCGTGGTGCTACCAAAAACAAAACAAAACAAAACAAAACAAAAAGCAGCTGGTGAAATCTGAATGCAGCCTGTGTATTGTACCAACATCAGTCTTTCAGTTTTGATACTGCACTATAGTTATGTAAGATTTTATCATTGGGGATAACGGGTGAAGAGTAAACAGGATCACTCTGTACTATTTTTACAACTTCCTGTGAATCTGTAATTATTTCAAAGAAAAATATTTTTTTCAAAATGCAATCAAGCATGCTAGAGGAAAGCCTAAACTGTCTTTCTACTTTATAGAAAAAATATTACAAAATTACTGTCATACAAAGAGGTGATCAAAGAGTATGGAGCCCAAAAATGTGGGGAAAAAATGAATATGGGGTGTGACAGGCAATTAATCCTTTTAAAATGTGTTATTTTTCTGGATTTTGTGGTTTATGATATTTGTCAGCTAATTTAAAATTTTAATTTGTTCTGATTTCTTTTCTCATTCTACTTAAGTATTCCGTTTTATGCCTAAATTTGTATTCATGATCTTGAACTTGTTTTTCTTAAAGGGAACCCCCAAACGTGGATAAGTTCCTGGTGCCACGAAACATGGAGCTGCCCTCGAGAGCAGGTAAGATGTTTCTTTTAATCATAAGAGAGTATTAGGTATAACTTTATGCTAATAATGTGAAACCAAAACAAAAGGGGTGATTTGTCCAGGAAAATATAAACGATCAAAGTTGACTGAAGTGCTTATACATAATGTTAATAGAGCCACGGGTACCAGGCCCGGGTATGTTCACACGTGCACCCTCCCAACCTTGCTGAGAACAGTATTCCAGGACTTTCCAGAACTCTTTATAAAAAAGCTTCCCACTTAAAATAGATAACCAACAAGGACCTACCATATAGCACAGGGAACTCTGCTCAATATTATGTAACAACCGAAATAAGAAAATGATTTGAAAAAGAATAGTTACATGTATAACCGAGTCACTTTGCTGTACACCTGACACTATCACAACGTTGTTAATCAACTACACTCCAATATAAAATAAAAAGTTAAAAAAAAAGAAAAAAAAGTTTCCCACATCATGTTATGATCCCAAACTGAGACAAGGAGAATGTCTCAGTCAGTCTCACTTAGAAGAGCAAATGAAGGCCTTCCCTGGTGGCGCAGTGGTTAAGAATCTGCCTGCCAATGCGGGGGACATGGGTTCAAGCCCTGGTCTGGGAAGATCCCACATGCCGCGGAGCAACAAAGCCCGTGTGCCACAACTACCGAGTCTGTGTGCCACAATTACCGAGCCTGCGTGCCACAACTACTGAAGCCCGCATGCCTAGAGCCTGTGCTCTGCAACAAGAGAAGCCACCGCAATGAGAAGCCCATGCGCCACAACAAAGAGTAGCTCTCACTCACTGCAACTAGAGGAAGCCTGTGTGCAGCAACAAAGACCCAACGCAGCCAAAAATAAATAAATAAAATAAATACATTTATTAAAAAATTTTTTTACATGGACCATTTCATTATCTCTAAATTATACCTCAATAAAGTTGTTTTTTAAAAAAGAACTAAGAAGACAGATTGAGGTCAAAATAGCCCAGGCAGGAGTCATCACAGAGGAAGGTCTTCACAAAGGTACTAGGGAGCCATGGATGGTTTCTGAGCAAGGGAGGAGGGAGGGTGTGATGACAGCCACACTTTGGAACTGTTGCTGGGGGTGGTGGTGTAAATCAGTGGAAAGGAAGGGAACAGGATTTGAGGATCCAAGGCCACTCCAGAGGGAGGGAAGACACAGCAGAGGAGCTACACACCTTGTGAATGGGATCTCAACTCTGTGCTCACTCATTTGTCCATCCATCCATCTGGCCCACCCAGGAGCAATAACCAGCTCCCCGTGATGGGCCAGGTTTTGTGAGGTGTGGGGACATGCTCATGGGGACGTGCTGTCTGCACCCTGGGGTCACAGGGCACGCAGCAGAAACACCGATAATCATCACAGCTCACACTTCTTCCTGCTACCTGTATCCTTAGGACACTAACCTAGAGACAGATACCAATACCCTCTTTTCACAGATGAAAAATCTGAGGCCCAGAAAAGTTGACTGTCTTGCCCGAGACCACACAGCCAGTGGGTGACATATTGCATTTGCCTGGGAAGCCCTTGAGCATATCCATCCTGCAGCCCTGCCCCCCTGCAGAGCAGAGGGCTAATTGTCAGTGTAGACGCAGCCACTGGAACTCAGAGAAGAGAGCAAGTGAATTGAGCGAGGGCGTGGGACAAGCAAAGTCCCCTCTGAGCCTTTTGACGGGTCTTTGGGGATGAGCAGAAGGGGACTGAGCTGAGAAATGAAGCAAGGAGAACCCAGAGAGAGGGCGCAGCATGAACAAAGATGGGAATCAGGCCTAGCGGGCACCATGCCTCGCAGCCCTAGACCCGCCTGATGGACATCGGAGAATAAGAGCCATTCAAAAATGCCTCCCGGGGGCTTCCCTGGTGGCGCAGTGGTTGAGAGTCCGCCTGCCGATGCAGGGGACACGGGTTCGTGCTCCGGCCCGGGAAGATCCCACATGCCGTGGAGCGGCTAGGCCCGTGAGCCATGGCTACTGAGCCTGTGCGTCCGGAGCCTGTGCTCCGCAACGGGAGAGGCCACAACAGTGAGAAGCCTGCGTACCACACACACAAAAAAAAAAAGCCTCCCAATTTTTAAATGAGCACTTACTACACCGAGCCCGCTGGCAGCACTCCAACTGCCGTCTCCCTGCTGCTTCCATAACCTTGAAAGTGAGGGTGAACATCCCAGCCTTCAGATGTGGAAACTGACACGCAGAGCAATCAAACAACTGGCCCGCGGTTTACTCACGGATCACGGAGGGGGCCAGGCGACAGAGCCAGGGTCCCCATCCAGCTTCCCCGGCTCTAAGGATGCCAGGTCCCAACAGTTAGGCTGTGCACTCAGTGACCCCCACGACAGCTCTGAGTGCCCTGGGCCGGCGAGGCCACCACCGAGGGCTTCGACAAATTATTTGCTGATAACCTGGCAGGAACCTGTCGGAAAAGTTCCTCACCACCCTAACGTTCCCACTGACAATGAAACCATGTCAAAACTCAGTCTGATAGAGCGGAAAATGGGGAATACAATGAAATGCGAACAGCTCTTACTCGGGGTTGGCCTGCAAGAAACTTCACCCCAGACCAGGGGTTGATCTCCGATGAAGGTAGCTGGGGACAAGCAAGGGAAATGGAAATTATCATTTGCAAACATTAGGCTGACACTTCGTGCGTGCAGGGGGCGGCGAGGGCTGACAGCTCTGATTTGCAGAATCGGTTCCTCTCTGCCAAGGAGGGCTCTGTGGATTAGAGGGGGCCCCTTTCATGGCAAACCCACCTTCATCTTGGCTGCTCATTAAAACTTTGTGGAGCTGGAGAACTTGGCGGAAGAGAGGAAGCTGGAGGAAGCTTCTGAGGGACATTAGGTACACATTTGTTGAAAGGTGTTTGAGAAGGGAGCCTTGGGTCTGACAAACCGGATTTTAGTGCGGCTCTCCGTTCACAGCGGGCTAAAATAATTGGTCATCAGTGACTACTAATTCGGTTTAGTAGCCAGAGGCAATTTTTTTCTTCCTGGAAAATCAATGACAGCACGGAGGTCTGTTCAACGTGATTCCGCTCAAGACGGGTCCTTATTTGGCGCTTGATGCCTCTTCCAGTGGAGACAGCTATTTTGTTAAAATAAAATTAAAATCCATCTCTAATGTGCCAGCGGTCTGCTGCTCCCAGGGGGGTGGAAGAGGCCCTGGTCCCAACGCCGGCACAGCCTCGAGGGCTCAGGAGTGGATGGTGGCCTCCGGGACGGGCCGCACGTCCTCGGTTGGGTGTGAAGTTCAGAACACGCTGTAGACCGTTGGGGGGTCTGGTTTTGGAGGAGGGGAGAGGCTGGAGGACTGGGCTTCTCTGGGCTGCTCTAAATCAGAACCCAACCCACAAGGGACACCCGACAGTGGCACCATCTAAGGAAACCCAACTTCTCTTCCACCCGCTGGAGGTGTTTCTCCAAGTCAGACGCGTGCTCGGACGGCACCGAGCAGTGAGCTGCAGGGATCCAGGAGCCTCCCTTCTCCGCTCCACCTGAGGCTTCCTGAACAGGCCCATCTGTGGGCAGGTGACCTTAGTGAACATGACCGAGGACTTTGCTTGTGCCTAAAGTAGCACCACTGTTTCTTGTAATAAGTGATTCTGGCTAACATTGCCCACAGGCTACCAAAGCCACAGCTAAAGCCTTTTTTCCTTCTTTCTTTTTTTCTTTTTTTTTGCAATTGAAATTTTTATGGAGGTCACTGTAGATTCACATGCAGTTGTAAGGAATAATACGGAGAGAGGGAGGGGGAGAAAAAAAAGAAATACAGAGAGACCCCCATGTACCCCTTACCCCGTTTCCCCCAGTGGTGACATCTGGTAAAACTAAAGAACAAAATCAAAACCAGGATATTGATACGGAATAATCCACCCATTTTTAGATGCCACCAAAGTGACTCATACTCACTGGTGTATTTGCTTTTATGCAATTTCATCCCATGTGTAGGCCTGAAGACTCACTACCACAGTCAAGATACAAAACAGCTCCATCACCTCAAGGATGCTTCCTAACCTCACCTACCTCCCTCCTACTCTGCACCCATGGGCCTGGGATGCTTTGTTTTCATCCTTAAAATAACCCTACCAGATAGGAGCTATTATTATGTCGTCCCCCATCTTATTGATAAAGAAACTGATTGATAAAGAACTACTGACATTGCTATTGAACTACTGATAAAAGGTTCAATGAGACAAAATAACTTGCTCAGGGTCCATATCTGGCAATACTGCACTAATGGGGTTGCAAATAGAAGACATGCTTAGTTTGGTCTGTAGCATTTAAAAATTCTTGTACACAGTATGTACATTTTTAAATCAGAAGAACTCACATAAAAATCCCAGTGGCTGGCTTTCCTTAATGAGGCCTTAGGTCATCTGGTAACACTGGGCCCACATTCCCAACTGTCAGTAACTGTCCGGAGCTGCCACCCTTCGAGCTTGAGTTTGATGCAGTCCCCACTGCTCCCTATTGCCTCACACAGGGCTGGCTTCGCCCTCTGACCTGCCAGGCCTCTGCAGACATGTGATGTTGTAACCCCAGCTCCACAGCACTTAAATGACAAAATGCTTGGTATCTCTCTTCCTTCCCAAAGCCTCAAAGAACTCCTTACTGACCATTTTTTTTCTGACATAGCAGGAGATAGTATTGGTCCCACTTACAGATGGAGAAATGGAGGCCCACGGAGACGGTACCTATGAGCTCAAGGTCAACACAGGAGCAGGAGTGCGTTGTGTTGAGTCTGGAGTCTTCAGGCTTCAAGGCCAGTTGTTCATCTGCTCTCTGTCTTCATCTATGCTCCCCCCAGAAAGGGGGCGTTGGGAGGGGTGGGGAGGGGTGGGAGAAGAGAGGAAACTCCCTTGGAGGAGGGAAGGGGTGATAAGGCCTGAAGGGGAAAACTAGGGCTAACTTGCCCATTGGGCCCAGGAGGCTTGGTGCCTGGGCCCCAGGACACTCCTAGGGACCCATGAAAATGCTCTAATTCCTTTTTTTTTTTTAATTTTTTATAGTGTGCTCGGGGCACACTATCACCTATTCTGCCTTTTATTAATTTTATGTGTTTATTTTTGCTGTGTTGGGTCTTCGTTTCTGTGCGAGGGCCTTCTCTAGTTGTGGCAAGCGGGGGCCACTCTTCATCGCAGTGCGCGGGCCTCTCACTCTCATGGCCTCTCTTGTTGCGGAGCACGGCCTCCAGACGCGCAGGCTCAGTAGTTGTGGCACACGGGCCTAGTTGCTCCGCGGCATGTGGGATCCTCCCAGACCAGGGCTCGAACCCGTGTCCCCTGCATTAGCAGGCAGATTCTCAACCACTGTGCCACCAGGGAAGCCCCGCTCTAATTCCTTTTAAAATCAGAAGAAAAAAAAGAAAAAATAATCCAGCCTGGATTATATTCATCTTTATACCAGCACAGCCATAAAATATTTTAAATTATTATTATTTTTTTCTTTTATGGAGGAAGGGGCTTATGAAGACAAGAGTGCCCGGGACCCACGGAAGTCCTGCCCTAGAGCCAGAAGACACAGGCCTCAGCCCAGATCAGAAGTTGCAGTTCATACTGTCTCTCCTCCCCTCATCCTGTTGAGGCCAGAGATTCTCAATCTTGTGGGTGAAAAAGAATCACCCAGAAACCTTATTGAAAGTAGAGCTGTCTGGGTCCCACTATCAGACAGTCTGACTTGCCAGGCCTGGGCTGGGTTCCAGGCATCTGCCTTGTTCTGAGGGTGCATGCCCCGCCCCTTAGGGGATCCTGGCCACGTGGTCCCTGGCACCCTTTGGGGGTTACAGCTCTGAGCCTCTTCCTTGCAGAGGCCCCTCCAGCCTGGCGGCCACCAGCACCTCTTTATGGAGTGGGCTGGCCATCAGCTCTGGTCCCAAGGGACCCCTGGCAGCCCCTTTGTCCTCTCTCACCCCCACTGTCTTTTTCTTAATTGTCCCCCCTTGGCCTGAGAGCTTGTCTTTTCTAACTAGCCTGGAGGAAGGGATGGTAATTGAGGTGCAGCCTCTCTCCCTGGCAGGACTCTTAGAGCTAATTAGAGGAGAGGACCTCTGGGCTGGTGGTTATTTTTTAATTGTTTGTGGATCCAACATAAAAGCTAATGACAGAGGAGGGAGGCTTAGTTAGCAGCACACTCCTGACTTCTAAATTTGTCTAAGAGGTCATTTGCAATTTGTTAACATTTTTCACAAGGGTGAATTCAATTAGCAGTCCCGCCACTGGCGCCCAGCGGAGAGCGACAGGATGGGCAGTGGAGCTGGACAGGCTTTCAGGGAGCTTCTCCCAACCTTGAGTGCCTGAGCCTGAAACTTGGGAGCTCTCCCTGCACCCGCCTGGTGCATGCCCCGCTCCCAGCACAGCTGGCTGTGACTTGAGCCCCTCTGGAGAGAAAAGGCTCAACTGAGCTGAATGGATGTGACTCAGGAGGAACTATCCTCCAGACCCTTTGGGAATCTGTGTGCAGGGGGATCCTGGCATCTGGGGAAACAGGTGAGTACCAGATGGGGCATCCCCGCCAGGGCATATGAGGGTGGTAGCAAGAGCCTTGGGAGAAAGATCCAGATCCATTGGGGCATCAGCATAAACTGAGGAGGTCCCTCTTCAGCCCGGAAACTCTGCGTGTGGACCATGACCCCAAGGAATCCCGCACAAATGTGTGAGGTGTGCCGGGCGCCTCGTCATCATGGGGGAAACGAGAAGCAAGGTGGGTGTTCAGTGATGGGAGGTGGATGTGCCCAAGGTGGGTGATTTGGACAGCGGACCCAGTGACTTTTGCATGCAGAGTGAAAAAGCAAGTCACCACACAAAGTGACTTAAATGGTATGAAACCACACTAAATAATATGCATTATTTAAGGACATCTAAGGGTAGAGCAAAAATGTGAACATGTGGGTGGGAAGCATGTCCGTTCCAACCTTAGGATGGTCCTCAGGGAACAGAGGGAAGGGTGTGGGGTTAGGGAGAGGTGAGAAGGGGCTTCCACCTGTGTTTGCTCTATTTTATTTCTTTAATAATAATAAAAAAAGGATCAGAAGCAAAAATGGCCCAGTGGTGACATTTGTTAACTTCGAGTGGCGTGTTCATGGCAGTTAGTTATGTAGCTTCTGAACTTTTCTTCTTTTTTTTGGAGAGGTTCCTCATAAACACAAAAGAAAGGGTTGGCAGAAACATCTGCTTCTCAGGAAAGCATTTACACCAGCATTTACACCCATCACATTTTGGCTGATTACAATTCTTGACTGATTACAAAGCACTTTTATATTTTTCATAGAAACGTAATGTGTAACAAGACTCCAGGGGCAGCCATTATAAATAATAATGCTAAAGGTGGTTTTCTCAAAAGCCACTATCTAAAATGCAGGACTTTCTGACTTTCTGTTAAGATGCTTTGGTGACTGTAGTGGGGTGAGTGGTGGGTGACCTCCCCAAAAGATAGGTCCTGGTTCTAAGCCCCAGAACCCAGGAATGTGAACTTACTTAGAAAAGGAGTCTTTGCATAGGTCATTAAGTTAAGGACCTTGAGATCAGATCATCCTGCATTCCTTGGGTGAAGCCTAACTTCAATGACAAGTGTCTCTATTTGAGACAAAAAAGAAGACACAGACACACAGAGAAGGAGGCCACGTGACCACGAGGCAGAGAATGGTGTGATGTGACCACAAGCCAAGGAACCCCAGGGGCCACCAGAAGCTGGAAGAGGTGAGGAAGGATTCTACTCTCAAGCCATTGGAGGGGGTATGGCCCTGGGACACCTCGATTTTGGACTTCTGGGCTCCACGTTATAGAGAATAAATTTCTTCTGTTTTAAGCCACCAGGTTTGTGGTAATTTGTTACAGAAGCCCGGGAATAATGATAGCTGAAGCTCGGCGCCCGATAATTCTGTGCTCAAGACACTGATGGTCTTCAGCCTTAGAATATTGGCCGTTCCCAGCATCGGGGATGGATCGCGATCAAGCCGTCTGTTCTTTCTGATGCAGTCAGCCAACAAGCATTTATCGAGCACCTCCTACATTCCAGGTACTGGGGACAGCAGTGAGCAAAACCAGGCGTGACCCAAAGTCTCCCTGGTCCCCCTGCCCCACCCTCCTCTGCCCACCGGGATACGACATACACCGACTGTGTTGCTACTTTACCCATTTGTTGCCTGCTTTATTTTGTGTCTTACTTCCTCTCTGTATCCCAAACACCCAGCGTAATGCCCAGCACGGGTGGACACTAAATGAACACACAGCCTAGGATGGAGGTAACGATGTGGCCTTTGAGATCAAACCCCAGCATAACCACCTTCTGGCCACGTGATCATGGACAAGCATGTCTGGGCCTCGGTTTCCCCAGCTGTAAAATGGGGATAAGAGAGTCACTACCTGGGAATTCCCTGGAGGTCCAGTGGTTAGGGCCTGGTGTGCTCATTGCCAGGGCCTGGGTTCGATCCCTGGTCGGGGAGCTAAGATCCTGCAAGCTGTGTGGCACGTTCAAGAAAAGAAGAGAGTCGCTACCTAAAGTTTCACTCTGAGGGTCACATGAGAGGCTGTGCCTGGGCCCATAGGAGCTGGAGAAACAGACGCTGGTATTATTATTCATCAGAATTAGTGCAGGGCACCGGGGATTTCGGCATGAATAGCTGGCTGCTTCCGCGTGGCTTCCAAAGGGGACAGGACTGAGCCAGGCCCTGAACTGGCCCTCAGCACGACACGCACATCCTATGAATTCTTTGGCTTGTGGCTCCTGCAAGGACAGGAATGATGTGCTGGGCTCGAGGCCTGGCTCCTCACGCAGCCCCAGGGGTGTTGCTGGCTCCCCGCGGTGTCAGCTTGTCCGTGCCTGCGTCACGGGGACACCGCGGCACAGGGACACCGCGTCACGGGAGGGGCAGACCAGCTTCACCCCAGCAACCCCTCTCATTGTGTCGAGGCTGGAGGCTGCGGAGGTGAGGACAAGGGGCCCTCAGCCAGGCCGGGCACCACACCCCCTCCCCATGCTTTGCCCACAGACATGAGAGGGTGAGGCCCAGCTCTGGAAAAATCAAAAGCGGGAGCCAGAGCCTGTGAGATGCAACCGGGGAGGCCCCGAGGGGGAGTGGCCCGGCCTCGTTAGCGCTGACCCTGGCACTGAGCCACTCCTGATGGATGGGGTTCGGGCGGGACAGGCCCCGGGGGAGCGGCGGCCCTATCCATTATGGGCCCATCAGCTTCTCTCTGCTCCAAATGCCACGAGCCTCGGGCTGGGAATAAATCTCTGTCTGGGCTGCAGGAGAGCAGAGAAGGAAAAAGGCAAAGCATGAAAAATGTCTCCTTCCGGGCTCTGGCAACAAAGCTGCCTTGCAGGATGGAGCTTGAGCCGGAGTTTGGGGAGATGAGAGGGGGTGCAGCAGGCAGTTGGGCAGGGGTCCCAGAGAGGCTGGGCTTCCAGGAAGGTAGGAGGGAGAAGGTAGAGCCCTCAGATCACCACCTTCCTCAGCTACACCTGCCCGCCTGGGCCCCTCTTAACAGAACTCCATCCAGGTCAGGCCCACGGAAGCAGGCTGGCTCTGAGGTGAGGGACCCCTGTCCCCTGTCGGGTCCACTGTGGGGTGTCCCAGGCCCCAGCCAGGCTGTGATGTGCCAGCCAATACCTCCACCTCCTGCAAGAAGCTTTTCCTGTCCTGGAGTAAACACGCCTCCACTCACCACCCGCTAAGGGACACGACCTCTCTCTCCATGCCTCAGCTCCTAGGGGCTGAATGGAGGTACTGGGCTTTGGCGAGGGTTAACTGAGTTATTCTGTGGAAAGCCGGCCCGCAGTGAGTGGCTGCTGTTCACAGTTGCCATCCTGCTGTGAGGACTCCCCTCCACTCCAGGCATGCTGCCTCTGCCTCCTGGAAGAGTGCAGGCTATGGATAGGGACACTGGCTCTGGAAGGAAACGTGGCTCAAATCCTGCTGCGGCCACTGACTGGCCGTGTGGTCTTGGACAAGTGAGTCTCTGAGCCTCAGTTTCTCCATCTATAAACTGGGGATAACCATCCCTACTTGGCAAAATCGTGAGGATTTAATGAGATGATACGTCTAAAGTGCTCAGCGTTACATCCATCGGCCACTCAGTGAGGGCTCTGCAAACGTTAGCCACTGGGACTGCCCCCCAAACACACATATGCTGGTCCTTGTTTTGTTTTCTGAAGCCTCTGAGAGCAAAGCTCCTCAACTGTCCTCATAGCAGGGCCTCAGAGAGTTGAGGACCGTCGGCAACTTCTCTCATCCAGCAGGGAAAACCTCATTTCTTGCCTCGTTCTTTGTATACAGGGATCTCCCTCCCCTTGTCCCACCCACCAACCTGATGTCTCCCCTCTGGACACTCTCCTGTTTATGGGCCTTCCCCTGAATCTATGATGACCCCCTTTTTTTTTTTTGCGGTACGCGGGCCTCTCACCGTTGTGGCCTCTCCCGCTGCGGAGCACAGGCTCCAGACACGCAGGCTCAGCGACCATGGCTCACAGGCCCAGCCACTCCACGGCATGTGGGATCTTCCTGGACCAGGGCACGAACCTGTGTCCCCCGCATCGGCAGGCAGACTCTCAACCACTGCGCCCCCAGGGAAGCCTGACCCACATTTTTTAATGATGCTACAAGTGTGACCTGAGTGGCAGAATCGAATAGGCAGGTCACCTCCCTCGTCTGGACTTGCTACTACCCTCTATTAATGTGGCCAAGAAACACGTTCAGTCTTTGGGGCAGCGTCACTGCAATGCTGATTCACAGTATCAGTCATAGGGGAGCACAGGAGAGTCTGCTAACTGACACAGGAAGCGCTGGCGTTTCCATCTCACCTCTGGGTCTCAAACCAACTTCCTCTTCCCTTTCAATAATGTTTCAAAGCCTTAAAAGGCCCTGGACCACATTTCTCCCACAAATATTTATTGAGTGCCTACTATGTTCCAGGCTCTGATGATAGCGTGGTGGACAAAACTGGCAGTGTCCATGCCCTCCAGGACCTGTGTACCCGGTGAAGAAGCAGAGAACTATTTAACTACAGCTGGGTCAGCGCTGGGGAGCAGATCGGTGGGGCTGGGCGTCTGGTTGCCTGGCAGGATCTACCTGGCAGGTCAGCACGCAGGCTCAGGGGTCTTTGCGAGACCCACGTGCTCCCCCTTGTGGGCAGCCCGGTTTCACTCAGCTGAGCTTCAGGCCAGCAATAAACCCGGAACCGCTCTCTCCATTCAGAAACTGTCTTGGATACCTGGGACAGGTGTCTGGGAAGGGGTTTATTGTTATGTTATAGGAGTTTGGGTGGGTGGCTTGGATTTTGGCCGTCGGCTCCAGGAGAAACAAAATAACTCAGAGTGATTGATGGGCCCATTGTAAATTTGTAAAATAAATCAGCTTGGCAGAGAGATTCAGAAAGCCTGTCAGGCAGCAAACATTTTTTTAACAGCCTGTAAAATTTCCTCCATCCTTCACATTTGTCAGTGTCAGGCTGATGATGCATCTGATAGCTGGGCGAGCAGCAGCAGGGAGGGTGGGCTGGCAGCGTTCCCTAGCTTTCTTGTGTTTCTTTTTTTCCCGTGGTCTGAACGCTTTCAGTACCAGGATTGGAGGGGGTCTGGACTAGACTAATTGGTGGATGAGTTAAGTGTTCTACCCGAGTTGCTACTGGCTTCATATTCAGACTTCAGCGTGGCCAATTGCTCATGCATTCATGCAGCGGATATTTACTGAGGCCTCTTTCAGCAAAGGCACTATGGTCGGCACCAGGGGTACTGGGGTTGAAGCGAAGCAGGCCTGGAGCATCCAGTGTAGTGAAAGTTCCGGAAGCCCCATCAAAGAGCTTGTTTATCGGGAGGTAGGTGAAGGTGAAGGGAAGTGACGTATCAAAAGGGAAGTTCATTGGGCTCTTTTGATGCGTCCAGGTTAAGTTTAAAGCTTTAAGAAAAATCCAGACAGGATGGCCTTCACCATATATGTCCTGTCTCAGCCTCCATCTAGTGCAGGAAAAATTTGGGTTGCATCTCTACCTGTGTCACCTCCATCCTTGTGTTTGTTAGGAAGGCAGCTCAGGCCAAGGTCACCATCACAGGTGGTTGGGCCAGACTAGTCCCCATCCCACTATAGAGCAGCCAGGGGCAAATGACGCCCCCTCCCTGACCCTCTGTCTCGTCTTCTGTAAGATGGGGACGTAAGCGTTGTACTCACTGAACTGTTCAGTTATTTAAGCAGAGGATGCTTCTGAGGTGCTTGGCACAATGTCTGACACGTAATAATAACAATAATAATAGTTGCCGTTATTAGTTCAAACGGGGTCTACTCATCGTCCATCTGGCCCATGTCAAATACTGACATGCAGGGAGCTGTTTGCTCATTGACTGAATGATGAATCCCCCTACTAGTATCCTTGCCCTGCTTGTGGCATGATGCTCCCAGGCAGCGTGGAGGTAGAGCCCTGGACACCCAGAATCTGCCAGGAGCACCAGCTACTGCCCAGCTCCCCCGTCCCCCGCCATCCCTGTCTCATCATCTTCGACAATGTTGGACCAATTAGGAGCAGTAACAATTAAGGTGTGCCGAGGGCATGTGAACATTTGCAAACACTTATTAAAATGCATCAATAATTAAACCCTCTTCAGTCGTTACATTTCTGGCCCCCAGACATATCTGTTTATGGACCGGGGGTCACGGCACGCTTTGAGATCTGTGTTATGGTCTTACTCGTTGGTAATGAGAATTTAAAATTCCTCCCTGACTTGGATTCTGAGATTTGACAGTGAAACGGCAGAGCGAGAATGTGCCAGCTCTTTCCAGCTACCTGATCCTAGGGGTTCGGTCTTCAAAGCCGGCCAGCTAGCCAGGGTACAAATCCAGGCCCTGCCATCGTGCAGCCTCGGGGAATGCATGCACCCTCCCTTTCCTGGCCTGTGAAGTGAGCAGAATGACACCTGCCTCATAGGATTCATTAGCCATTATATGTGCAAATGCCTGCCACGTGTAAGTTCAATTCACAGCAGCTTCTGTTAGTGGTGGGCCCTACCACCATCAGAGGACAAGAAAAGAGGCGACAGGTAGCTGAAGGGTCAGGATGACCAGTCTACACCAGCAGTGCACACTCAGTGCCTACTGGGACCAGACAGGTCAAGAGAATGAGAGAAGCCAGGCTGGGTGGAGACTGGGATAGACAGAAGGGCACGCGTGGAATCTGTCCAAAGCGGACGCTGCTCAGCCCCACCCTCTGGTGCCAGGCAGGAGTGCAGACCCAGGTTGCCTGGGCTTCTGACTTTTTAAGAGAAGCAGGAAATCTGGGGTTTTATATGAGATCTCCTGATTTTTTTTTTAATGTGGCAACTCATTCAAACTTTTGATTTTTTTAATTACTGCCTGAGCCAAATAAACATCTCTGTGGGTTGAGTTGGCCTCAGCCCTTACTTGTGATCACATGTCTACACGGGCATCCTTTTCCAGATAATTGCTTAGGTGTCCACTTCCTTTTAGCCAGAGGCTCGTGGATCGAAATGTACCTTTCTGATTTAGTGACAATCTGTAACAAATTGCTGTGGATTGGAAAGCAAATCAGCCAACTGGAAAGGAAGTAACTGAATAATCCCAAATTCAGGTTTTGACCCTACCTGGCGTTGAGGGCTTGCATGGGCAAGCGGATGGAGGCGTGCACTGCCCCTCACATCTAGCTATTTTGTCCATCGTAAAATATATAAAGGGCAAGGGGATTTGATGGTGGGGGGCCGGGGGAAGAGCTGTAGCCAGAATGTTCTCTCATACAGCAGTTACAGCCCCTCACTCAGCATCCCTAGCTTAGAGTAAGCTTCTCGTGTATTTAGTCTGAAGTGGAACTTTATTTTTTAACGTATCTTCTGTAGTTGTGAGTAAATGGTAGTCATTTGTTTCTTGGCTTCTTTAGTTATTGGACCAAATCACCCCAACAAGTCCTCGGGTAGTCAAGTGTAATCGGGTTTGGTTTTTAACATGCTTTTAAAGTAAGGAAATAAATACAATCGAGGCTTGTAAAAGGTGATCATTAGAGAATGGGCCTTGGTCCCATAACTTTAAAGTAATAGACCCATTACGGAGTGGGGGGGGGGGGGCGATGATATTTTAACTGTTCCTTGCATTGATGTTGTAAGGTAGAGGGGCTCTGCGGCAGGTTGGGCATTTCAGTAAAAGCTTTTCCAGCAGCCATTTAACCTCCATTTATGAAGAAATAAAGCGAAATTGATGCTGATTTGGGCCTGCTTTGGGGGATATTTTTGTTCCATAAAAGCCCTTTTGCTTGCAATTTGCTTAGCTGCCCTGTCACATCAGAAAGAGCTGCTGTTGATAAAGATAAAGCTTTATGGCCACGATATTTGCTGCTAACAGCAACCTAATGCAGCATTTTCATTTTTGTGCAATTAATGTTAACGTCTGCTACGAAAATTGTCATTAAATACCATTTTAAAATCCATTCAATTTGCATATGCAAAGCCCATTTACCATCACAGAAGATATAGCAGGCACTTCATCACATCCTTTCCCTGAAAATTGCAGCCACCCGGTTTTATAGCAATTGAAGATTTTTTTTTTTTAGAGTTTTTTTTCTTTTTAAACCTCCATGATCTGTATATTGACACATGCTCATTCAGACCTCAAGAATTTTATTTTATTTTATTTTATTTTTTATTATTTTTTTTTTTGTGGTACGCGGGCCTCTCACTGTTGTGGCCTCTCCCATTGCGGAGCACAAGCTCCGGACGCGCAGGCTCAGCGGCCAGGGCCCACGGGCCCAGCTGCTCCGCGGCATGTGGGATCCTCCTGGACCGGGGCACGAATCCGTGTCCCCTGCATCGGCAGGCGGACTCTCAACCACTGCGCCACCAGGGAAGCCCCTGGAATTTAATTTTTTTTATTATATATTTTTAAATTAATTATTTATTTATTTATTTTAGGCTGTGTTGGGTCTTCGTTGCTGTGCAGGGGCTTTCTCTAGTTGTCGAGAGAGGGGTCCACCCTTCATTGTGGTGCGCGGGCTTCTCATTGCAGTGGCTTCTCTTGTTGCAGAGCATAGGCTCTAGGCACGCAGGCTTCAGTAGTTGTGGCTCACGGGCTTAGTTGCTCCATGGCATGTGGGATCTTCCCAGACCAGGGATCGAACCCGTGCCCCCTGCATTGGCAGGCGGATTCTTAACCACTGTGCCACAAGGGAAGCCCGCAATTTAAGATTTTATATTGAAAGCTAGATGATAATGGATGTCCTTTCTGAGCCCAGCTGACTTAAGCTTTTCCATTGTATGTAGAATAATGCAGCCCCAGGACCAGAAACTCTGGGGGATCACGCTGTACCTCAAGCCCCAAGGAGGTGAGATATGGAAGAAAGAGCACGGGACAGGGAGTCCACCAGCCTAGTTTGAGATCTGGCTTTTGTCTGGTCACAACTTGCTGTGTGACCTTGTGAAAATCTCTTTGCCTCTCTGAACTTCTATTTTCCTGTTTTAAAGAGGGGCTTCAAACCAAGTGATTGCTAATGTGCTATGTGTTCTAATATCTCATATTTTAAAATCTAAGTACACTAGATTAAGAATCCAGGCCAAGCTGTGCTGTGAAAAAGGTGTGTGAACTTGTGGAGGTCAAGTAATCTCTCCATGACTCAGCTGGATAAGGAACCCTGCCTACTTGCTGCACAGGTTTTTTTTTAAATTAAAAAAAATCTCTTTAATTTTTTTATTGAAGTATAGTTGATTTACAATGTTGTGTTAGTTTCTGGTTCATGGCAAAGTGATTCAGTTGTACATATATACATATGTATATTCTTTTTCGTATTCTTTTCCATTATGGTTTATTATAGGATATTGAATATAGTTCCCTGTATACAGTAGGACCTTGTTGTTTATCTATTTTATATATAGTAGTTTGTATCTGCTAATCCCAAACTCCTAATTTATCCCTCCTCTACCCCCTTTCCCCTTTGGTAACCATAAATTTGTTTTCTATGTCTGAGAGTCTGTTTCTGTCTTATAAATAAGTTCATTTGTATCCCATTTTAGATTCTGCATATAAGTGATATCATATGATATTTGTCTTTCTCTGTCTGACTTGCTTCACTTTGTATGATCATCTCTAGGTTCATGCATGTCGCTGCATTTGCATTATTTCATTCTTTTTGATGGCTGAGTAGTACTGTATTCCTTTGTATACATATACATCTTTTTATTTTCTGAATTTCTTTCTTATTTGTGAATTTTATTTTATTTATTTATACAGCACGTTCTTATTAGTTATCTATTAGTTATCTTATTAGTTATCTGTTTTATACATATTAGTGTATACATGTCAATCCCAATCTCCTAATTCATCCCACCCCCCAAACCCCACTTTCCCCCCTTGGTGTCCATACATTTGTTCTCTAAATCTGTGTCTCTATTTCTGCCTTGCAAACCAGTTCATCTGTACCATATTTCTAGATTCCACATATATGCATTAATATACGATATTTGTTTTTCTCTTTCTGACTTACTTCACTCTGTATGACAGTCTCTAGATCCATCCACATCTCTACAAATGACCAAATTTTGTTCCTTTTTATGGCTAAGTAATATTCCATTGTATATATGTACCACATCTTCTTTATCCATTCGTCTGTCCATGGACAATTAGGTTGATTCCATTTCTTGGTTATTGTAGACAGTGCTGCTATGAACATTGGGCTGCACAGGGTTTTAGTGACAATGAAATGAACTTGACGTAGAGACAGAACATGCCCTGAGAATCCCAGAATGCCAGTGACTGCCGTAATACCCTATTTACAGATGAGGAAACAGAAGCCCTGGAGGGAAAGAGAGTTGGGAACAAAGGTGGGACTAAAAGCCCGGGCGACTCCTCCTGGACACCATGCTGTCTTCAAGATACTGGTGACCAGTATGGACCAGTCTAGTGATCACACAGCTGGGACTCTGTCCCTCTGCACTCCAGCAGTCCTGGAGAAACTTGCCTTGCCTTGAGGGATCAACTTGGGCATTATTTCAAAGGTGGGAGAAGGACAGTATACAGATGATTAGTTAATCTGGCCCAGAAGTGACTTTCCAATGTGTCTCTAATGCCACCTTTCAGGTTTTGAGGGCTGATGAACAGCAATGAACAAACAGCCTTCCTGGTGAGAGAGATGTGCATAGAGTTTGAGGCCAGGGAGGTGGGAAAGCTTACCAAAGAGAGGATGCTGAGCTGAGCTTTGATGAGCAAGTAGATTTTACCAGGTAGGATGCTGAGAAAGGCAGAGGGAAAAGCATACACAGGTATGGTGGCATACACTGTGGGAAACACCGTGGCAGTTCCTCAAAAAAATAAACATAGAATTGCCATGCAATCCAGCAATTACCCTTGTGGGTATATACCCAAAAGAATTGAAAGCAGGGACTCAGGCAGATAGTGTACACCCATGTTCATAGCAGCACTATTTACAATAGCCAAAAAGTGGAAATAATCCAAGTGTCCATCAAGGGATGAATAGATAAACAAAATGTGATATATACACACCATGGACTATTATTCAGCCTTAAAAAGAAGGGAATTCTGATCCATACTATCAGGACAACATGGATGTATCTTGAGTACATTATGCTAAGTGAAATAAGCCAGATATAAAAGGACAAATATTGTATAATTCCACTTATAAGAGGTCCCTAGAGTAGTCGAATTAATACAGAAAGAAAGTAGAGGGTGGTTACCAAGAGCTGAGCGGGTGCGAAATAGAGGGTTACTGTTTAATGGGTACACGGTTTCAGTTTAGGATGAAGAAAAAGTTCTAGCGATGGATGGTGGTGACAGTTGTGCCGCAATCTGAATGTAGTTAATGCCCTTGAACTGTACACCTAAAACTGGTAACTCTTATGTGTGTGTGTGTGTGTGTGTGTATATATATATATATATATATATATATATATATATATATTTTTTTTTTTTTTTTTTTTTTTTGCGGTACGCGGGCCTCTCACTGCTGTGGCATCTCCCATTGCGGAGCACAGGCTCCGGACATGCAGGCTCAGCGGCCACGGCTCATGGGCCCAGCCACTCCACGGCATGTGGGATCTTCCCGGACCGGGGCACGAACCCGTGTCCCCTGCATCGGCAGGCGGACTCTCAACCACTGCGTCACCAGGGAAGCCCAATCTTATGTATATTTAACCACAGTAAAAAATGATTAGAAAAAATAAAATACGAAATAAAGGAAGCCCCACCTCCCCCCAAAAAGCTGAGTAGCACAGCCAAAGGAAGGCACCCATCCCGCAACAGTGGGTTGTGGTGGGAAAGGACTGGAGATAGACCTATGGCCTTGCATGTGGGCAGAGCAGGGCAGTGCCACACAGATGGACAAAGATACAGGCTTCGTCTCAGGTGTCACAGATGGGACTTGGGGCAAGTGGAGGCCCCAGGCCATTCACTGCTGGCTGAGAGCACTGCTATTTATTTGTACAATGCAATGTACAAATATCGGTTTTTGTAATGCTTGTGTTGTGACATAATATGGGTTGGGAAGCCCCGTTGTACTGGACATTTGCTGGTTTTGCCTCTGCTATCGTGTTTTATTCTTCTCCTTCTGGATCAGAACGTCTATTCTTGCATCTTTTCCACCGTCAGCCCCTGTAGATCATGGGGACTGATTCCAACCACGCCCCCTCCAAGGAGGGGCAAGGGATCAGGCCTGGCCAATCAGAGCACCAGAATCCCCCGGCCTCAGTAATTGGTGCAGAGGCAAAAGTGTAACCCAGGCCTGGCCAATCAGTGTAGGTCACAATTTCTACTCACTCCTTTGGTTGGTTCAGGGATAAGCATGATACTGAAGTTGGACCAAAGAATCTTAATCTCAAGGCTTTTGTAGTTCCTACACCACACCCACTGGGGTCACTAAAAGAATAGGATGTAAGAATGGAACTGATTCTGGCCATTTTGCCACATGAGGAAGAAGCCTGTCGGAGAATGGAACCAAAACTGGGAAGCACAGCCAAGTCATGGAGAGACATACCCAATGCTGGTGACATTGCCTGATTGCCTAGATCCAGCTATGCCTCTACCTTTTCAATCACGTGAGCCAATAAATTCCCCTTAAAAAAAATCAAAGTCGTTTGAGTTGAGACTTGATTACATGCAACCACATTCTACTTTTATAGAATGTCATGCATTCCAGAGTTGGGACATGGGTCACATGTCTGCCTCTGAACCAATCACTTTGGCCGTGGTTTGTGAGATACGCTGATTGGCCAGGCCTGGATCACTCGCCCTTCCCTGGAGTCCAGAGTCATGCTCCCACATTGTTCCCTAATTCAGTCACCACTGAGCACCCCCCTCACCATCACGGGTGCCAGCCATCTGGCACGGGTGCCAGCCATCTTACCGTGACCGGATCCCGTACGTCATATTTGGAGGGAGAGAGGGCGGTTCCTTCTTGAGGCGCCGGTCATCCTGGTCACTGATGCGGATGTCATTGAGCTGACGGTAATGGAAATTCTCCCGGGCAGTTACCAGGCCAGCTTTTACTGCCCCACGGTTCATGGCGATATAATCCCGGCTCAGCTCATGGGGGCAGGTAGGCTGCTGTTTAAATACATTCCAGTGTCCAATGGCTGAGGGCAGGGAGAGACAAAGCCATGGCATGGAGATCAGTCTGGGAAGTAAAGCAATCTGTGGCATCTGACGGAGAAGAAATTGGGGCACGAATACCTTCTCATTAACCTGCAGCCCGTTGGGTGGCAGCCCTGCTTGGCCCCCTGAAAGGGTGGGGTCAGGATTCCCAGAGATTCTAGACGGTGCCTGAGCATCCTTCATGGAGCTGGGTTTGCCTGACCTTGACCTCGTTTGGGAGATCAGAGGGTTGGTCACGAGCCTGTCTATGCTTGCAGCTCAAAAGGCACAGAGCACAGACAGTCTCGCCTGGGGACAAGGTTCCACACTGTCTGGGGCCCTTGCTATTTCCCTGACACCTTAGACCCGGACCCTTCGTGGTCCTGTCCTTCTCGGCTAAGCAAAGTGTGGTTTCCGCCAGAATCGTGCTGCAGGGCAGGCCCCTTGACTCTTTTCCTGGAGGAAGTAGCCTAGGTAGAGAGTTCAAGTCCCTCTGGGCTCCAAAGGAAGCTTGCTCACCTTCAGGGACCCCTCCATCCTGCCCCCGGAGGTAGAGTCCATAATTAAAATTAATTCCAGGCAGACTGCAGCTTCTTTCCCGGGGCTTCCCAAGTTCAGCCTGTTGGGGGAAGGACAGAGAGCAAAGGTGAGGAGTGGAACCTCAGACCAACAGTATTACACTAAATTCAGTGACAGGGAGTCATCGGGTGCTTGCTTTACCCCAGGCCCTGTGGGCGACCTCAGGGCTCCTAGGGTGTGGAACACGAGCCCTCCCTGAGATGAGCGCTAACTGCTGTTGGCCGTTGAGACACACCTTGGGGAAGCCTGCCTGCTCTGCCACTGCTTAGGGGCGGGTGAGGGAAGCATAGTCAGGAGGACCCTCGTGGCGGGGGGCGGTCTGGACCGAGGCCTCGAGGGAGGAGGTGCATGTGTGCAGCAGGAGAGAGGGGCGGCGCGGTCCCCGCACTAAGCAGCCGTATTCGGGGTCCAGCCCAGATCTGGCAACCTAGAGCTGGAAATGATGTATCTTGCAGATGGACGGAAAGACCTGGTTCACGGGGACTCACCTGGGGCCGCCTAACCCTTCATTCCTACTGGGGGTGGCTCAGATCATCGTCACTGGAGCCGCCTCCTTGGATGTCACCTGAGGGTGGGGATACGGTGACAAGGCCCACTGTCACCCTCCTGGCGGCTGGACCGCCATTCTCACTCTTTGGGTCTCTGGTCAACTCCTTAACCCTCCAGAAGGGGTTTGTAGGGATGAAATTGCTCTATTATCATTTCCCCCATTGTACAGGTGGGGAAGCTGAGACCCAGAGTGGCGGGGTCACGATCCACGGCTCCTAAAGGGTGGGGCTGGAGGTCAAATGCGGTTGTGTTTGGCTTCGGGGTGAAGCTCTTAAGCATGATGCTGCACTGCCTCTCTTTAGACTAGCAGCTCCCTGAGCTCAGAGGTCCTGGCCTGTACGGTGCTTAGATCATTGCTGTTCATCAATGGACACCTGCTGAGGTCTGTGTTCCAGACACAACACTGGCTTCTTCATATGCCTCTCTTACTTAGTCCTCACAGCTGCCCTGTGAGGCAGCCCATCACTGTCCCCATGTCTCAGATGGGAAAGCTGAGGCACAGAGAGGTCAAGACAGGTTGCACGAGGCCACACAGGACAAGAAGTGGCAGAGCTGAGATCTGAACCCAGGCTGTGTCTCCAGCCCGCATTCAAATCCACCTGCTAAAGACATACCAAGCAGCTGTGTGACGCTCCTGGTGCCATCAGGCCCCTGGGGACCATGGACCTTACTGAGCTGGGTGGGTGCAGCTGCTCCTCCCACCCCCACGGGCCCCAGGCAGTGGGCTCCCAGTTGCAGGGTGTTACATCTCCCAGGACATTCCTGGCTCTGGCCTCACCAAAGCCCGCCCAGAGAGTCTGGTGGCTCCGGGCTCACCCTTTCTCCTTTTCCCATCAATCTCTCTCCTCTTTTCTCTGGCTCCCAGAGACCTGGGCGCATAGAGGTGGATGATGTGGGACCACCCATAATGGTTCATCGCTGTCTTGGAGGAAACCCCTCCCTTGGGCTGGCAGTCTGGGCCCTGCACCCTCCAACCCCATCCACCTCTGCAGCTTTGCCTTCCTGGATACTCCACGTGGTCCTGAGATTTAGGCACAATAGACCACTCCCCACCCCTGAAGGGTCTGCCGGAGTCCCAGCCTCTTTTGCTCCTGGCCTGCCCTCCCCTTTCTGGTTCTTATTCTTCAAGCTCTCTGGACCCCTCGGGCTCACGGTGGCCTCTCCCTCATCTGAGTCTGGTAACACTTACTATCCATTCTATTCATTTGGGGCTTAGAACTGAAATGACCTTCTCAGTTTCCAGGAATGCACATGCTGGGCCAGCCTGCCTGGAATATAATATCCTACACAGCCTTCTAATGGCTTCTATTGACTTCTTTTTCCTGGTGGCACATAACAGGTGTTCTATAAATGCCTGAGATTAAGAACCACGTCCTTTGGGAAGCCCTCCCAGGTTGCCCTCAGTGCAGGCAAACTTCCTTGTCTATGGCACCATAGGGCCCTGAGCTCCACCTTTAGGGCACTTTCAAAATTACACAGTAGAACCTGCTTCAGCATGGACTGGCCGTTACAAAATGGTGCTCAGTGAAGAGGCCAGTCACAAAGGACTACATAGTGTATGATTTCATTTACAAGAAATGTCCCGAATAGGCAAATCCATAGAAACAGAAAATGGATTAGTGGTTGCCCGTGGCTGAGATGGAGAGGGGAATGGAATGATTGAGGGGTGGTGGTTAAGGGGTATAAGGCTTCTCTGGGGGGGTAATGAAAATGTTCTAAAGTTGATTGTGGTGCTGGTTGCACAATCCTGTGTATATGCTGAAAGCCATTGGATCATATACTTTAAATGGGTGAATTGTATAGCATGTGAATTATATCTCAGTAAAGCCATTAAAGATTACAAAGTAGTGTAATTAAGTCATTAATTGTGTGATGATCAGTTTAATGTCTGTCTCCCTCGGTAGACTGTCTGCTAAGTCTTTCTTTCCTTCTTCCTTTCTTCCTTTTTCCCTTCCTTCCTTCCTTCCTTTTAAGGTTAATTATTATTATTATTTTTAATAACTTTGTTTATTTTATTTATTTTTATTTTTATTTTTGGCTGCATTGGGTCTTTGTTGCTGTGTGCGGACTTTCTCTGGTTGCAGCGAGCAGGGGCTACTCTTCGTTGTGGTGTGCGAGCTTCTCATCGCGGTGGCTTCTCTTGTTGCGGACACGGGCTCTAGGCGCACAGGCTTCAGTAGCTGTGGCTCGCGGGCTCTAGAAAGCAGGCTCAGTAGTTGTGGCGCACGGGTTTAGCTGCTCCGTGGCATGTGGGATCTTCCCGGACCAGGGCTCGAACCCGTGTCCACTGCATTGGCAGGCGGATTCTCAACCACTGTGCCACCAGGGAAGCCCATAAGGTTAATTATTTTTAAAATAGACTTTAGGGCTTCCCTGGTGGCGCAGTGGTTGAGAGTCTGCCTGCCGATGCAGGGGACATGGGTTCGAGCCCTGGTCTGGGAAGATCCCACATGCCACGGAGCAACTGGGCCCGTGAGCCACAACTGCTGAGCCTGCGTGTCTGGAGCCTGTGCTCCTCAACAAGAGAGGCCACGACAGTGAGAGGCCCACGCACCGCAATGAGGAGTGGCCCCCACTCGCCGCAACTAGAGAAAGCCCTCGCATAGAAACGAAGACCCAACACAGCCAAAAATATAAATAAATAAATAAATAAATAAATAAATAAATAAATAAAATAGACTCTATTTTTAGAGCAATGTAAAGTTCACTGCAAAATTGAGCAGACGGTACAGAGATTCCCCACCTGCCACATAGCTTTTATTCTCACCCCTCTTTTTCAAAGAGATCAGCAGAGAACAGATGCTGGTAAACAGGGGCTGAATGAGTGAATGAATGAAGGAACTGCCGCCTTGGAGACTCTGGCAGTTCTTTCCTACACATGGCCTCATCCTTTTCTCCCTCTTCCTTCTCATCTCAAATCCCAGGCCTTTACCTCCCTCGAGAGCTGAGAGTTCTGAGTTTCAGGTGGGGGCCCTGGCTGGGTGGTTTGTTTGGATTTCCTTCCGTGTGATTCACTCTGAGCTGCAGACAAAGCCCTGGCTCCTCATTTGTTTATGAAAATGATCTGGCCTCTCCGGTGAGGTGACAGCAAGGGAAGTTAATTAAAATGTGACTTCTCCGGGACAGGCCCCACCTCCCTCTGGCAGGTGCAGGTGGGCAGGAGTCCAGCTGGCAGAGGAACGACAGACAGACTCAGCGGCTGCCACTGGGCAGGGCCTGGCAGTGAAGGAGGCACGGAAGTAGGCGGGTGCCTCAATCTCCACAGTTTTTAGTGAGGGTTGCCTAGGAAGCAACGACAGCCAGAAATACTGAAGCCTTGGGCTGCAAAGGTCATCCCAATGGGAAAGTTGCTCATTCGTTCACTGCACAAATATGTATTTTGTATCTCCTCTGCACTAAGCTCCGTGCCAGGAGTTCTAAGGTGAACAAAGCAGACACATACTGCCCCCTGCCCTTATGAAATTCCTTATCTTGCTAAAAGGACAAATTGAACAAGTAATGACAACCAAGGCCACCAGAGGGTTTGATAGGGGAGCACAGACTGCCTCTAGCTCTAAAAATGTGTGAGTCTATAGAATGAGAGAAGGTATTTGCAATACACATATCTGACAAAAGGTTGTTATTCATCATATATAAAGAGCTGCTACAAATCAATAAGAAAAACGCAGATGATCCTATAGAAAGACGAGCAAAAGACTTGAATAGGCACTTTATTAAGGGGATGTCCAAGTGGCCAGGACCCATATGTCAAGGTGCTCAACCTCTGAGAAGTACAAAATAAAAAACCCGATGATATTGGTAAAGACACGAACCGGAACACTCAAGCTCTTGGTGGGAATGTAAATTGGTACAACCACTGCAGAAAACGGTTTGGCAGTATCTATGAAAGCTAAACATATGCTTACTGATGACCCAATAATTCCCTCCTGGACACCCAACAGAAATGAGTGCCCAAGTCCATCCAAAGAGATGTCTGAGAATGCTCGTAGCAGCTCAGTTTGTGATAGCCAAGCACCGGAAACTACCCAAATGGCCATCCCAGGTGGATAAAAAAAAAAATGGTGACATATTCATTCAATAGAACACTCTATAGCGGTGGTTCTCAACTGGGGGAATTGTGCCCCACCCCCACCCCCCCCCGAGGAAATTTGCTCGTGTCTGGAGACGTTTTTTGTTGTCACAACTAGGAGGCAGTACTACCCTCCCTCCAGTGGGTGGAAGCCAGGGATGCTGGGAAACATCCCACAATGCGCAAGACAGGCCCCACTGCCAACAACAAAGAGTCATCTGGCCCCAAATGACAATAGGTTAGGAACTGCCCGATGGCACCGGGAACGAGAGAACAGCTTTACACAACCACCCAGGTGGCTCTCACACAAATGTGAGACAGAAGGAGCTGGACACACGAGGCAGGCACTGCTGTATGCAAATGAAGTTCAAACACAGCATGACTGACGTCTGGTTTCAGAAGTTGGGAGGGTGGGTACCATGGGGGTGGGGACGGTGGCTGCAAGCAGCACAAGGAGTCTTCGGGGTCACTGGTCCTGTTTCCCGACCTGATGTGGGTGCCCCTCACACCCTGCGGTCCTGCCCCCCGCCGCCCTCCCTCAGAGCGCATCCGTCTGCAAGGCGGCCACATGTCACAAGAGTGGTGGGGTCCTGATATTACTGTTGTGCTTGAAATTCCACGCTTGGCAGTTTGATCCTTTAGGTTCGGGCCGTGTGTCTCAGAGTCCCTGCGTTAACACGTGAACGCCCTAGAGGAGCAGTGTATTCACCCATTACCAGCTCAGCTGCCCAACGAGATGGGCCCTGGTGCCACCACCACTGACCACGGCAACACCACAATCATGGCGACCGTGGGCCAGCCTCCACGGGGGCGCTTCACTGCCCCCCAGGGTACCACTAACGCGTAAAGCAGCCCTGGAAACTACACGGGTTTTCGGGTGGGAAAGGGAGGTCCAGACAACTGTAGGGGCTTGTTTGGCCAAAGCCTCCCAGCTAATGAGTGGCCAAGGGTGGATTTGAACCCACATCTGACTCCACGCAGTTTTCACCGCCTCTTGGCACTTAGCAGCAGCTGCCCGGGACTCTCCATTGTTTTGTCCTGTGCGCGGATCTTAGCTCTGCAGACTGGATTTTGCTCACGCAGGACAGGTGCATCTGACTTGTTCACTCGGCGCCCTCCACACCCACAGAGGACATAAGCAGCCTTCTGCCCAGGAGAGCCCCAGTGACAGGCTGCTGTTTGATGTACAGACTGTGCGTTATGGGAAGAGCCATCATTTCAGGGACCTGGACATGGGACAGCTGAGTCATGCCTGGGTCAGGGCTGGAAAGGAGAGAAGATCCAGATCTTGGATTGGCATTTTGGGGAGAGAGCCACCCTGAAGAAGATTCCAGTGGGACAGCCAGGCGTGCTGAGGGTTCTCCCAGGGGCTCTCTGGAAGCAGCAAAGAGGATCCAGCCAGAGGTGGGAGGGCTGGCACCGACCCTGGGCTTCCCTCCCCAGCTTGTCCAGAGGGGCCTTCTAGAAGCCTACAGAGAATAGCTGCCTGACAGAGGAAACTACAGGTCTCTGGGCACCTCAGGGGACCAGCTGAGGACTGATAAACAGGTGCTCAGAGGAGCTTCTGACCCTGAACTTCTAGATGCAGGCAAACTGGCTATGAAACTGATGAGATGTGACTACAAATCTCAGCTTTGATTGGCCACCCGAGTCCCCCAGGTAGCCTGCCCCTCCAGCCCAGAATAGGATGAGCGATGGCTCTCAGCTGGAATGTCCAAAGTTCCTGGGGCAGATGGCACAGTTGTGGGGTCATATGAAGGCTGAGAGCGCCCTCCCTGCCCAGGGATCCCTGGGAACCACCTTCTTCTCTTTACTACAGAAGTAAAGAAAGAAACGAGGAAGAGAGTGGACATTAATTGGGCACCTCCTACGTGCAAGGCTCACGTTATGCCCCATGACCTCATTTAGCAAACACTTTTATTGAACACTTACTGTGTCCTGAGAGCTTTTCATGCTTCACCCCGAACTCTGCCAACCTCACTGGGAGGCTGTTTTCCCATTTGACAGTTGGGAAAACTGAAACTTAAAGAGGTTCACACTTGCCCAAAGGCACCCAGGTAGTAAATGGAAGAGCTGGCGTTAAACCCAGCCCTCTGACCTCATAGGTCTGGGCTCACCTACAGTGGCCCCTCACAACATCTCTATAACGGAGGCCACGTGGTCACCACGAGACAGAGGGGGAAACTGAGTCTCAGAAAGGGATGGGATGGTGGACCCTTTCAGCCCCCAAATGCAAGCCCTCCCTGTATTTCTCGTTTCTTATGGCTGAATTCTATGACATCTCGTGCACGATCCTCAAGGTCTTTTCAGAGGCATACCTCAGCTTTGCACAAAGGGGAACTGTGAAATATTGGAAGCTGTTCAAATCTGGCCTACTAACTGGAATCCCTTGTTGTGGAGGTGTCAGAATCAAGAGGCCAATGCAGGAGAAAAACCCCAGCTCTGAGTCTGGCCACCCCGCCCTTCTCAGCTGCTTTCAGACTGTGCCTTTTTCTGAGTTTCCTCTGTCACAAAGTGGCTTGGCTAGAATACAGCTCTGGGTGACAGCTGTCCCCATCAGCAGACAGCTTCATTAAACCTCATTAAGATGTCATCCCTCGCTGCCTTATTTCCCGTCTCTCAGCTCTAATTAAAACCATCTCGCTCCCTGTCCCAGGGGGTCCTGGGATTCTCTGGGCTCCTCTGCACGGCAGCTCCCTCCACAATCCAACATCGAGGAACAAGGCTTGGAAACCTGCAGTGGGAACTGGGCCGGGCAGGCAGCCCCTGGCCCAGAAGTCCTCTTGGAGCAGCCCGTCACCAGCATCAGGACCGCTGGGGCTTTCCAGAGGCAAGTACCAGGGGCGTTTCCCACTAAAGTCACCTGAGACCCAGGAAGGAGGACCCCTATCCCCAGAGTCGCGCCAGAGCCCATTTTCCTGGGACAACTTCAAAACAAGTGACCCAACCTTGCAACTCCAATCTAATGATTTCCCACCTCATATACTTTTTTTTTTTTCTTGCGGTACGCGGGCCTCTCACTATTGCGGTCTCTCCCGTTGCGGAGCACAGGGTCCGGATGCGCAGGCTCAGTGGCCATGGCTCACGGGCCCAGCCGCTCCGCGGCATGTGGGATCCTCCCGGACCGGGGCACGAACCCGTGTCCCCTGCATCGGCAGGCGGACTCTCAACCACTGCGCCTCCAGGGAAGCCCCCACCTCATATACTTTTAAAAAGTCTTAACTTGCTCCCATTTCCCACCAAAGAGGCGAAGATGGGTGAAATTAACTGGCTTGGTTTCTTGGACAGTCTGAACTGGATCTCACTCTGGACAAGCGAGCTGGTGGTCATCTCCAAGATGGGTTTTAGATCTGTCTGGGAGCTTGATGCCTGGGCTCTAGACCAATCTTAGGTGTTCACGTATGAGGACTAAGCCCCATAAAGGAAGCACTCCCACCTCCTGGCAGCCCCAGAAGAGTGTAGCTCAGTTAACCCTCTCATCCAGAGTCTAAACTAAACGTATGTTTGCTCGACAGTTGAGAAGCCTCCACTCACTTTCCCACATCCTATTAAAGCGCAGTTCCATGAAATCCCACAGTTATTGCCTGGTAGTTATTAAATAAATATCTGTATACAGCTCTGCCCATGCACGCACGTGCACACATGTCCCATCTCGCTCATGGAGGGGGAGTTCATTATTATAAAACAACTTAAGACCCTCGAATGAAAAGCACAATATAAATGCAAATTGTGATCATGATTAGCATAGAGGATATTTATTTATTTCCATAATGAGAACGTCAGATAAACAATCATGTGAAATAAGGTGCATTATGCATCAAAGGACTCCGGCGTCGTCTCAGAAGCCGGATTCTTTGAACGATGTGCATTGTGTGAGTGGCAGTTGAACATCGCATAATGATACTGAAAAACCACACACCAGAAGACCACATCCATATATGATCAAAGGCATATAAAATAACGTTAAGTGAAAAAAAAATCAGCAGGATTCAAAAATTTACATACGCTATTGTTACAACCATGTAGAAAAAGTTCATTGAAAAAATACTGGAAGGAAACATAACAACGTAAGTGACTGTGTGAGGATGTGTCCTTAGAGGTGCAGCCTTTGGGCAGGGGCAGGGTTGGGGGGGGGCGGGGGTGATGGGTACTGAGATTTTACTTTTCTAATTTAAAAAGTCAAAAGGCAGAGTTAAAGCCAAAGTTTCTATTTCCTATCCTCCTGCCAAGGGTCAAAGTTAAGGTTCTTCTCCTAGGTCATCAAGTTTATAATGGGGGCTTGAGCTGGCTGCCGCTGGGTCAGGGGAGGAAAGGGAGGGGAGGGGAGAGCCGCAGGTCCAGCAGGAGGATACGGGAAACTAGCAGGTTAATGTCACAGAGCTGAGACCTCACTCGCCACTTCCTGTGTGACCCTGGGCAAGTCACTTGAATTGTCTGGTTCCCTTTCCTCACCTGTAAAACCTCCCCAGGCCAAGGATTGGAGCCCAGTATCCAGTGGCCTCTATTACTGCTGCCATTGTCGGTATTACTAGAGCAGCTCACCAGCTCAGGACAAGGGGAGCCCCAGGCAGTGCAGACACCTCTCCAGACACCCACTGCGCCTGCCCGGCACAGCACTCGGCCGGCCCCTGCCTGGTCCCCACGACCCAGGGCTGCCTGTGTTTTGCCACCTGCCTGGCTTTTCCGTCCTCCCCGGGGCAGCCCTGTCTCCCTCGGTGCTGCCAGAACCGTTACTGCAGCTGATGTATGGCCCTTGCCGCGTGAGGCACTCACGGTGACAGGGCCCCGGCGTTCTCTCCCCTCCCCCTCGACAGCTTGAAACCCGCTCCTTCATTTGCATTTACATGATCTCGCTGTGCAGCTTATGAGATCGAGAGATTTATTTGCTACTTAGCTTGATGTTTGATTACACTCCGAGAAGGCAGCGAGCAGCAAAGTGCGCGGATGCCTCGCTCTGAGCCCGCGGCCTCGGGGGGCCAGTAACTCAACCGCAGGTTTAGGTGAATGAGGGGAAACGCACAGCCTTTCGAAAAAGGCAAACATGAGAGGTTGGAAGGAACAAACACCATGATTTGAATTTTTTTTTCTTTTAAAAAAGCAGTGAAAAGTGGCTAGGGATCACCTGATTATGAACAGAAGACCCAAGCCACTCTCAAGGGGTAGCTCACTGTCCTGGGAAATGAACTCCCAGAAACTTCCTTCCTGGGTAACAGCAGAAGCCCCTAAAAGAGACGGTACCTCCACTGTTGTGGGGGTGAGGAGGAAGGACTCCTTCTTACAAGTATGGCTCTCGAACAGGGACGTCAGGATCCACATGGGCTCTGTCAATTACACCCGCGTGATCTTGAAACAGTCACTCAACCTGTCTGTGCCCCAAGTTCCCGATCTGTAAGATGGGGGAAACAGCACGCCATCTTAGGTCTGTGGCTGAGATGAGTAAACAAGATGATCTCGGCACCAGAGTGGACGCCCAGTAAATGGAGCTGTTACGGGCAAGACTGGCCATTTTCTGAACACACAATGGATAAAGCTAAACGCCCTGATGGAGAGAAATCACCGGGGTAATGCTTTGCTAAGTGTCACTCGCCTGTTTTGTGGGTTACCCACTGCGTGGGGTTTAATCTCAGCCCCCAGCCCCCAGCCCCAGCTCTGGGAACGCACAGCTGGGGCGTGCTTAAAGAAGGTAGACTCAGTTTCCTAACAGTCTGAGCCGGGCATAATTAGCAGCTTTATTGGCTAATTGCAGATTGGCTGCTGCCTGCCTACGGCCCATCCCATTCCAGCTCCAAACAGAAATCATTTGGCAGCTTACTGGGACTTTACAGTTTGATGCGTAAAAACACAAGTTTGGGGCCAAATGCCCAGGTTGGAATTCTGGCTTCTCAACTCTGTGTGGCCTTGAACAAGTGGCTGAGCCTCTGAGCCCCCGTTTCCTCACCTATAAAATAGGTATAATGGGGGTACCCAGCTCGGAGGGTGGTTGGAGCATTTCGTGACGCAGGGGGCGTTCTCAGCAGAGGGCCTGGAAAGTTCTCAATGAGAAACAGTTATACTAGGTGGTGGATGTCATTAGCCTGTCCACTGGGGGGAATTATCAGTGACTCTGCCTCCATTTGTGTGAACAGAGAACTAGCTATAAGATTGATGGCTCCTGGGGCTTCCCTGGTGGCGCAGTGGTTGAGAGTCCGCCTGCCGATGCAGGGAACAGGGGTTCGTGCCCCGGTCCGGGAGGATCCCCCATGCCACGGAGTGGCTGGGCCCGTGAGTCATGGTCGCTGAGCCTGCACGTCCGGAGCCTGTGCTCCGCAACGGGAGAAGCCACAACAGTGAGAGGCCCGCATACTGCAAAAAAAAAAAAAAAAAAGCTTAATAGTTAATTTTTTGTAAATTTTGCCTCAATAAAAAGAAAAATTAACACGTCCACAGGAAAGGTATGCCATGCCTCCCATCTGGGCAATTTAGGAAACTCCTCTCTCTCTCTTCGGGATGGGAGAGGAAAGAAATGCAAATGAAGTGGCTGCTGTCTCGCTGTGGGACAACGTGGTTGGAAGACGTTGCTCAGCTTCAAGCAGATGAGACCAGGTGGAGGTGGACTGGGCGCTGCGGGACCATCTCCCACCCCGATCGTGTTGCTCTGATGGTCCGTACGCTGGTGCAGGCGTGTCTTTTAGAGGCGTCTTAGAGCTGCACGAATATTTGTTTGAAACCCGGGGACCAGTGAAACCGGATGGACTCCGCTTCACATTCTGGCCCTCCTTTGGGTGGTGTGGCCTCACTCTGGGAAGCCCGCTGTTGGGGGAAGGGGGGGAGGGGGGACGGGGCACCGCACTGCGGGTCCACAGACCTGGATGCTCATGTCTGGCTCCTCCTCTCCTCCCCAGGCCCTGCCTCGCCTGTCCCCGGGACCGTGAGGAGATCAGAGTGGAGCTCAGAGAACCTCAGGTGGACGCAAAGGAGAGCCTCCCGGAACACAGAGCCCGCACCCTGAGTCGGCCAGACGGCCGCTGGGAGACGCCGTTTATTCATGGGGGTCTCCATGTCAGACTTCTTTGGAAGAAAGTGTTCTTTGATTTTAAGAAAACGATGACATCACTCAAGTAGGCCGTCTCAGAGGTCCTCTCTGCCTCCACCTGGTGTAGACAGATGGGAACGGAAGCCAGGCTCTGATCCTTCCTCACCTCTCTGGGTCTCAGTTCCTCATCCGTCGTGAAATGGGGATAACCAACCCCACCCCGGGGTGTAATGACAAGATTTAGAAGAGATGACCGAGGTGAGGTGCCCTCGCAGCAGGTGCCCACCAGCTGGGAAGGGCTCCTCCTTTGCCCTCCTTCTCCCGGGTGCCAGTAGTTTAGTAAAGGAAGAAACGCCGTTAAGTCCACTTTGATGTGGCACCGACAAGGGAAAGGGGTACGTTTCCAGACCGTGGAGAAGGAAAAGAATAAGAGGTCCCCTCTACCGAGGTAGGGCTGATGGTGTAAGAAATAAATGGCGTATTCAGTTGGTCATTTGGTCAGTTCAGCTGCCAAGGCTCAAAGCCAGTGGGCCATAGAGGAATCAGATTTAAGAAAGAGGCTCCCTACCAAAAAGAAAAAAAAAAAAAAAAAAAGGAAAGAAAGAAAAAGAAAGAGAAAAATCAGAGAATGATCTATGTACTTTTCAAAACTTAAAACAGAAATCAAAGGAAAATGGAACTGTTTTAAGTTTTGACAGCTGCAGGTTTCATTCTGTTTGGTTACTCTATTTATGTTTTCATTTTCTTTATAGATTCATTGAAAATCGCATCATGTAATAGGGAAGAAAAATGTTCAGTGTTTTTTCACCCCGATAAACCCTTGTTCCTTCCCGAGAACAGATGAAAACACCAGCTCTAGTGACTTTTGTTTTGATGTATATTTCATAATATCTCATTGATTGTAGGTTTTATTTCCATGTCAATAAAAAACTGGTATTGTAATAAGTGAGAAGGAGTTTAACACAAAGTGGCAGCTGACCCGTTAGCACAGCAGATCGCAGGAGGGGAGGAAGGGGCCCTAAAGTGAAGCCGGTTGATAAGGACGCCTATGGGTTCCCGCACAAAGCTGGGCAGCTGGAGAACGGGGTCCTACCTCTCCCCTGCCTCTGCAGCCTCGGGGCTGTCTCCTGGTGGGTTCTGGGTTGCCGTTTTTTTTTTTTTTTTTTTTTTTTTTTTGCGGTATGCGGGCCTCTCACTGTTGTGGCCTCTCCCGTTGCAGAGCACAGGTTCCGGACGCGCAGGCTCAGTGGCCATGGCTCACGGGCCTAGCCTCTCCACGGCACGTGGGATCTTCCCGGACCGGGGCACGAACCCGTGTCCCCTGCATCGGCAGGCGGACTCTCAACCACTCCGCCACCAGGGAAGCCCTGGGTTGCCGTTTTATAGGACAGTGAGGCCGGGCCTTAGGCAATGCTCCTTTTATATAGCAGGGGTGGCGGCAGCCACGTACGGGGCAAAGTACGCTGTGCTTGGTACCTTGGATCTTTCAGAGGTGGATGATAATCTAGCTGCGGCGGGAGGAAAAAGACATGACCATGGGAGGCATTAACCACAAGCTTTGTTGGTGGCCCTTGGACAGGAGTGTAAGAGGGAAGAGGGCTTGTGACACTGTCCGGAGGCTTATGGGCGACGGGGCCACCATCCAGAAGGGGAGGAGGGCAGGGGAACTCTGGGGGAGAGGGGGACCAGAGAGGGGCTCGAGCATCCAGGTGATGTTGCTCAGAGCAGGCCAGAGAGTCTCTGCGTCTGAGATCTCAAAGGTCAGCAGTGGCTTGGGGGTCTTATGACCATGGGGCTGTATCTTATCAATGGCCAGATGCCAGTGTAATATTAAGGGGTATGCAAAATGGGCTAAAAATCTGCTTGTTTGGGCTGAACTCTCCAGGAAGTTGAGCTACGAGGGCAAAAAGTGGAAAAGGCCAGCCTGGTCTGCTCTGAGCCCACAGGAAGGTAGGAGTTTCTGGACTCAGTGGGAGCAGCAGAACTGGCGGTTTCCTGCCTTGTGACTATGACAGGTGGGCAGCAAACAGGAGGGTTGGGAGATGGGAGGCTAAAGGGGAGGACCAATCCAGGAGGGCAGCCTGGAGGAGGCTCCCTCTCCTCTTCTCTGGCCTCGGTGTTCCCGTCTGTAAAATGAGGGAGCAAAGCTAGTTGATCTCTGGGCCCCTCCGGCTCTGCCATTCCTTTTCTGGAGCATGTCTGGATCCATGTCAGTTGGATCCATGTCATCCGAGTCTTTGGTTCAAGGACGCAGAGCAGCACAGTGGGAAAGCTTTAGGGTCATGGTCGGCCTGGTCTGGGTGTCAGTGTCAACCCTCCCATTTGTCAGCTCATCCGTCAACACCACCCAATTCACAGGCCTGGTGAGAGGAGAGACCATTCAGTGTCCCACGCATAATAGGCCTCACGAAATATCTGTGGTAGGATTGGGCGGCAATTATTATCAGAGAGAGTTGATGCTACCTATGCCACCTCCGTCAGCAGCCTCTGAGCCTGGTGACCCACCCACCTGCACTCAGCCAGAATGACCAAAGCAAAGCCAACTGTGCTGCCCTGGGATGGAACTCCATCCATGGCTTCTCTGGTACAACCCGCCAGCCACTTTGAGGCCCCTCCCCGGATTTGTAGGAGATCCTCTAGATGCTGAGCTGCACCGTGTACAATGGATGGAAAGGATTTGGAGAATGGGATGATGAAGACTTTGGATCAGCCAAACCAAGCCCCGTCCTCCAAGGCCCTCCCGTATACCCACCCACCCTTGTCTACATACAACTGAAAATGGGAAATACCAAGGCTCCGTGGTTGGCAGGGGGGAATGAACCATGGGAGAGAAGGTCTGAGCTCCCCCAGAGACGTTCAGTGCAAAAGACAGCTGAGCCCTGTTAAGCACTCAGGACGAGGGGCTGTGCTATGAATGACTTAATGGTAGGCTTCTCAGATGGAATAGGGCTGCACAACTCAGGTAAAGATTTTAACTATATGGCGTAATTGCTACATGTGAAGTCTGTTTGTACTTAGCTTTTAGTCTTGGAAATTCACAAGCTCTGTGCTGCTCCTCCAATTCATCATTGAAGAATTAAGAGTGAGAACACCCACTATTGTAAAAGACTCCTGCGATGATGGTCTTGATCCAACTTATAAAATAGACACATTTGGTGCAACTGAATAATTTTCCTCTTCTCTGCACAAAATCAGGAATGCTAGTCATACTCAACGGCTGCAGTGAATGCTTACAAACTGGTATAGACTAGCCCATAATTACCAAAATGGAAAAAGAACAGCATTTTGTAATGAATGACAAGCTGCTGACCGGAAATCTAATTTGGTCTAATTAAGCAGCCTTTTGTGAGGATTTGTCTTTAGATGGAAAGACGGAGCCAAGGAGATCTAAATGCAAATGAACTCCATCATTTTGGTTTTAAAGGGCTAGGCTGAGATGAACGTCTTCACACCCAGCCCTCTTCTTCTTTAGATTATTAGTCCTCTCGTTGTCACCTCAACCCCTTGCCAGGCCCCACCTGCCTTGGAGGAGCCTCACATTTCTTGTCCCTTGCCTCTCATATCTTTTCAAATAGGACGCCTTGCATCGACAGAGCTGTCAGGGAGCACTTGCTTATTCAGGAGCAAATTTTCTTTGACCACAGTAATAAAAAGCCAATGGGGTTTTGCTTATTAGAGGAATCCACTGCTGTTCTCGGAGGGTGCACCTTCTGAAGTCTGGAGGGTTGAACACACACCCAATGCCATCGGCACTGACAGAGCAACTGGGGGAAAACTGACCCTGCACCGCAACCTGTGAGGTAGACCAGATATCCGCCTGAGTTTCCCTGGCTGTTGTCTGTTTGAAGGCTTGAGGCTGGAGTGCTCACCTCTTCAGCCAATCACAGGCTCAATCATCTAACCGGATGGGTTCTCTTTGGCCCACAGAGGATTGCAACACACATCTTGCCTCACACAGAGATCCTGGCACAAGCCCCTCAGTCTCATACAGAGACTTCAGGGATAAGCAGAGGCCAAATGCTTGGGTGGCGTTCATGGGTTCACAAGAACCCACAGAACTCAGAAAAGCCACTATACTCATGGCTGTGGTTTATTACTGCAGAAGGATCTAGACTAAAATCAGTAAAGGGAAGAGGTGCATGAGGCAGGGTCCAGGAGAGACCAGCTGTCCTCTCCCAGTGGAAAGTGTTTACTTCTGATGTCAGTGACATGTGACAATATGCACAGGATATTGCCAACCAGGGAAACTCACCCGAGCCTGGTGTCCCTGATTTTACTGGGAGTTGGTCCCATAGATGTGGCTGATCCCTCATGTGGTTGACCTTAGTCTCCAGCCCCTCCAGAGGCTGAGCTGATACTATGTGGCCCAACCCACACCTGCTCCCCCGCACGACCGCCATCAACCGCATTGTTAGTATGGAACAACTGGCATGGCCCAGACCCCCAGGGAAACTAGACACTCTAATCAGGCAGGACATTCCCAAGGCTTAGAGGTCAGAGGTTTACCTCCCAGAGGCCAAGGCCAGTCCTTTCTCAGAATGTGCAGCGTGTGGACAACCCAGACCTGCTGGGTTAACCCTTTACTGTACATTGGCTGATACCCATCTTCCCAGCTGCCCCAGTGGAAGCAGCAAAGCTGTGAGACTGGTTAGGTTGGGTAGATGAGAAGGGAGGAAACAAATCCCCTTTCCTCACACTAACTCTACAGCCTCCCCGCTTAGCTCTCTTTGTTTTCAAAGAAATTGCAAATTTGGGGGCTTTTTCATATTCCCAGCGGGAACAACTGGATGCGTGAGGGAGCAGGTGGCTGCGGCAGCTCCCCCCCACCCCCGTCCCCACCCCCGGCTCAGCCATCACAGCGACCCCTCCTTTACACCCACTGGCTCTGACCCAGCGTGCCCGCTCCCAGGCTGCCCGTCTGAGTCTGCAGCCTGGTGAGTTCAGCCGTCCTCTCCTCACCCCACCCCATGCCTGCCTTGGCCTTCAGAATGCCCAAGAGAGGGAGCCAGGAGGAGGGTCCTGAAATGACTGAGGAGCAGAAGGATGCACAGAGCATCCTGCAGCTAGAAATAGCAAAGGGGGAGCAGGAACGCCTTCGGGTCCTGAGTATCATTATGGGCTGAATATTTATGTTCTCTCCCACAAATCCGTTAAGTTGAAACCTAGTCCCCTGTGTGATGGTGTTAGGAGGTGGGGCCTTTGGAAGGTGATGAGGTCATGAGGGTGGAGCCCTCACGAATGGGATTAGTGCCCTTATAAGAAGAAGCCAGAGAGTTGGCTGTCTGTAAACCAAGAACCCAACCCTGCAGGGCCCCAGAACTGTGAGAAATAAATGCTGTTTAAGCCTCCCAGTCTGCGACAATTTGTTATAGCAGCCCGAGCTGATAGGACAAGTACAAACAGCTACTATGTGTTGAGCAATTCCTATGTGCCTGCTGTCTTAGTCAGGGCTTGGTGTTTGACACCCACTGACCCCTTGACTCTTCCTGACCTGACCTTTTATTTAAACTGCACCCAGCCTCTCCTCATCTCCTCGCTTGCTTTGTGCTTCTCCAAAGCACTTATCACCAACTCTGTGTCTTTCTGATGAATTTTGATCATCCTCTTTCTCTCCTCCCTCATGTGTGAGCTTCATGGGACAGGGATCGTTTTCTTGTTATTGTTGTTCACTGCTCTGTCTCCAGTGCCTAGAATAATTCTTGGCACATAGTAGGTAGTCAATAAATCTTTGTTGAATGGTGAATGAATGAATGAATGAATGAATTCTCATTGTAACCTATGAAGCAGGGCTCCTCTTATCCCAGTTTTAAAGATTAATGCTCAGCAAGGCTACCTGCATGTCCAGAGTCACCCAGCTAATTGCCAGAGGCAGGACTGGGAGACGAGGGGTACCTGACTCTGGGCCCCCCTGGCTGGTGCCTATATGATCTCCTACAGCCTTTTTACTATCCTGGAGCACAGAGAAAACCATCAGCTTGATAGGAGGCACCGAGGTAAACAGAAGAGCCTGTTCACGGCTCCAGCTGCCCGAGGCCTGGGGAAGTCTGTGTCACAGCACAGACAGGTCAGGAAGGCCTCTCTCTTGCGCTGAACATCTCCTCTGTATTAGTTTCCTGTGGCTGCCACAACAAACAGCCACAAACTTGGTGACTTAAAAACAGCAAAAGTTTGCTTTGGCTCAGTCCTGGAAGCCCGAAGTCCAAAATCAAGATGTCAGCAGGGTTGGCTCCTTCTGGAGGCTGTCAGGGAGGATGTGTTCCGTGCCTCTCTCCCAGCTTCAGGGGGCTGTTGGCGATCCTTGCATTCCTTGGCTTGTGGGTGTATCACTCTAATCTCTGCATCCATTTTCACCTGGCCTCTTACCCCTATGTCTGTGTCTCAAATCTCTCTCTTCTTTTTCCAATAAGGACACCAGTTACTGGGTTTGGGGTTCACCCTAAATCCACCAGGGTATCATCTTGAGATCCTTAACTTGATCACATCTGCAAAAACCCTATTTCCAAATAAGGTCACGTTCACCCTCACCGGAGGTTAGGACTTGGACGTATTGTTTGGGGACATATCCTGTTAACGACATAACACAGCAATGCCATCCAGCCATCCACGCTGACTAGCACAGTGGGGACACTATCAGCCTTGAGCAAACTGCATGTCATGGGAATCACCTCAGTGTCAAGATGAGCCAGACCCAATGCAAATCAAAACTATTGATACAATGAGGTACCACCTCATACCGGTCAGAATGGCCATCATTAAAAAGTCTACAAATAACAAATGCTGGAGAGGGTGTGGAGAAAAGGGAACCTTCCTACACTGTTGGTGGGAATGTAAGTTGGTGCAGCCACTATGGAGAACAGTATGGAGGTTCCTCAGAAAACTAAAAATAAAATTACCATATGATCCAGCAATCCCACCCCTGGGCATATATCCAGACAAAACTATAATTTGAAAAGATACATGCACCCCAGTGTTCATAGCAGCACTATTCACAATAGCCAAGACATGGAAATAACCTAAATGTTCATCAACAGATGAATGGATAAAGAAGATGTGGTACGGATATACAATGGAATACTACTCAGCCATAAAAAGGAATGAAATAATGCCATTTGCAGCAACATGAATGGACCTAGAGATTATCATACTAAGTGAAGTAAGTCAGAAAGAGAAAGACAAATGCCATATGACATCAGTTATATGTGGAATCTAAAATATGACACAAATGAACCTATCTACTAAACAGAAACAGACTCACAGACATAGAGAACAGACTTGTGGTTGCCAAGAGAGAGGGGTTGGGGGGTTTTGGGGAGGGATGGAGTGGGAGGTTGGGGTCAGCAGATGTAAGCTTTTTATATATAGAATGGATAAACAACAAGGTCTTACTGTAGAGCACAAGGAACTCTATTTAATATCTTATGATAAACCATAATGGAAAAGATTATTTTAAAAATATATATATGAATCACTTTGCTGTACAGCAGAAATTAACACAACATTGTAAATCAACTATACTTCAATTAAAAAAATAAAAAAAGATGAGTCAGACCCCATCTCATGGGACTGACCTCATATATGAGTCCCTGACTACAGCTCATGAGGAGACGGGAGATCAGAGATCAGCGCTTGACCAGATAGATAAGCTGAGTTCTGGGGGCCCAGAAGCTGAAAGAAGCTCACCACCCTCTCCCCCAGGGGAGGTCGTTTGGGGAAGATTTCTCAGATCACTTGGTGTGTGACGTAGCTGGCATTCCTGGAGACCCCTGGGACCAAGCAGAGGAAAAGACACATGCAGAATCCCTGGGCACAGAGGAGATTGGCAGAAGTGTCATAAGGGATGCCATGGGGATTCCCAGGAGGGAGCAGGCTCCTCTGACCGCCAAGCTCAGGGCAGACCTCCCGGAAAAGGCAGCATTGGAGAAGGACTTGGAACGTTGGACAGAGAGATACGGGGCAGCTTTTCACAACATGTGCCAACATGGCACAAAAGCACGATAAGAAACAAGAGCACATATAAGCGATCTATGATATTTGTCTTTATCTGACTTACTTCACTCAGTAATCACTTGTATGTGGAATCTAAAAAAAAATGGTACAAATGAACTTATTTACAAAACAGAAATAGAGTCACAGATGTAGAAAACAAACTTATGGTTACCAGGGGGGGGAGGGGAGGAGGAGGGATAAATTGGGAGATTGGGATTGACATGTACACACTACCATGTATAAAATAGATAACTAATAAGGACCTGCTGTATAGCACAGGGAACTCTACTCAGTACTCTGTAATGACCTATACGGGAAAAGAATCTAAAAAAGAGCGGATATATGTATATGTATAACTGATTCACATTGCTGTACACCTGAAACTAACACAACATTGGAAATCAACTATACTCCAATAAAAATTAATTGAAAAAAAAAGAAACAAGGTCAGCAGAAAATGGTCCAGCCACCCAGGGGAGAGATGACTGTGGGGGCCAGGATGTCTTCTTTAGGGAGTAATGGATGGTTGTGAGTCAAGGGTGGTGGGATGATGAGTACCGTGGTTTAGGGAAGTCCGACAGGTGGTGAGTATAGCAGAGACCGCAAGGGAGGGCAGCTGGTGGGAGTCCCCAGGAGTCTGGCTCTGCACTCCGGGGGGAAGTGACAAGATCTGAACCAAGAGGGCAGCTGTCAGGACCCTCCTGACTCAGTGCCAAGGTGAGACATTTGAGCTCTTCCCTCTCAAGTATCTCCAAAGATGAGGCAATGTAGAGAAAGCTGCCAGCCGAATCTCACATGGCTTCTGTATTTTTCCTGCCCCTAAACTATCCTTTCTCCTCGCCCAACTCCCCTGAATTTCTCCCGTGACCCAGAAGTACTGAGGAAATTCAAAGAGGATTATCTGCTCAGCGCCAACGCGTGCCTCCTCCACCCCCGCCAGCATCCTCTCAGCAGGGAGACTGAAGCCAGCCTGGGGTCCCGTGATGTTCCCACTGTAGACCAACCTTAGAACAAAAATTAACTATACGCCCTGGCCTACAATTTTCTATTCCCCACGACACATGACGGCCAGGCTGGGTTCTCCCAGCTACCTGGAGAATCTGACTTTCCTTTTCAGAATATCAGAAAAATCTGATTTTTTTTTTTTTTTTTTTTTTGGTGGCCATGCCACGAGGCTTTCTAGTGATCTTAGTTCCCTGACCAGGGATTGAACCTGGGCCCCCCGCAGTGGAAGCATGGAGTCCTAGCCACTGGACCACCAGGGAATTCCCAGAAAACTCTGATTTTTAAGGCCAGGGAACAAACTGCAAAGGAGAATCCCAATATTTCCTTGAAAGCTCAAAATGCAATTCCTTCCCCTGCCGAAGACCTCAAGCTCACTTCAGGCTGCCAGCCAGTAGCAAAAGTCTTCTTGTACTGAATCACCCCCTTTCCAACCATAAAATAGTTAAAAGTTTTTGTCTAAAATGATGTGCTTTCTTAATGTAAAACCATCTCAGAGGGATGGAGCATCTTTACCATTCTACACCCCAGAATTCCCCTTAGAAATCAAATATAATCCTCTTTAAGAAGCTTTAAATAATTTTGAGCTTTCTTATTGACTTATTAAAATGCAGCTTAAAACATGTCTTCAATGCAATCCTTTTACAAGGGTCAGGGATATAAAATTTGAAGAAATATGATTAGCAGATCGGTTGGAAAGACTTAAGAAGTCAGACGTAATTTTGACTATTTCAGAGAAAACTTCCCTGGGCATTTCGAATACCCCTACCCACCTGCCCTGAGATGGGGATGCATTTTGTCTGCTTCCATCCTTTATCCCTGCACGCCCATGCTTCACTAACTTGGTGATTCCCTGCAGGTTCTCTGCACAGAAAACTGTTGCCACAACCCTACTCGTGCTTCCCCTGCTACGCATCCCTGGCAGTCTCCTCTGTGACCTTCCCTCTGGTCTTAATGGCTGAACTTTCTCAGAAACCCCTTTGTTAAGAGTTTCGAAGGGCTTAGAACATTCCAAGGGTGGTCTTTGATCCCTGGCATCCTTGAGTGACAGGAACCAGCAGTGTCCTCATGCACTGTGAGCCACCACGCTTATCCCAGGTCACTGGAGTCATGCTCCATCCTGGGATGAATGGAGTCAGAGACACAGTTCAGTAATTTTCATGTCTAAGTGAATGGAAGAATGGGTGAATGAATGAATGAACGAATGCACAAGGCCTTCCTAAGTGTATGACTGTCCAACAGAAAGCCACACAGAACAGGGACCAGGGAAAGCACAGTCGTCCAGGGGAAAGCTTCCACTGGACCACACGTACCCCCTACTTAAATAGAAGATACTGATCTTAAAATGAACGTTAAACTTTGTTTTGAAGCAAGCAAGATGTTTATAAATGCAGATCCTTACAAGAGACAAATCCCAATTCTATAACAGAGTTTTTGACACATGCAGGGCACCCCGGCCATGTCTCCAGAGCAGGAGATAGAGATAGAGAAGGAGTGGATGTGATCAATATAGGATGTCCAGATCCAGAGATCTGAGAGGGTCAGTGCCCGCTCCCGTCACGACGAGGACCCGTGCACCAGCGCAAGGGAAGGCTCCTGGGACACGTCCATGGATTGTTTGGTTTTCACACATCTAGTTTAGCCTGGAGTAGCCCTCTCTGGAGACAGGAAGTTATCCCCATGGGCGTACAGTTTGGTGATTCAAAGGGCAGGTTTGGGAGCCATGATTAGCTACCTGGGCTGAAACCCAAGCTCTGTTACCAGCGGAACGACCTTGAACAAGTGACTTCACCCCCGTCTGCCACAGTCTCCCCACTTGTAAAACGAAGATGCCAAATAGTAACTGCCTCCAGCGTTGTTATGAGAATCAGAGAAGCTGATGCCCATCAAGCATGAACCCCCCAAAAATGGCTGGCTTTGTGGGTCCAAAATGGAAAAACACTGGCATTTTTATGTGATTCCATCCAATACTTTGTCCAGTGCCTGTGATTCCCAAACACTCAGTAAAAGGGGCCGTTTTTGTCACATACCTAACAGGTCTAAGGACGCCCAGGGCTGGTCACATTGGTGCCCAGGGCACCAAATATAATTTTTGATTTTTAAAAAATGGGCTCATGAAGCCAAAAGTGCCCAGAGCCCACGACCATTAGACCACCTACGACCCTGCTTGTATGTCCACGGTCATTCACCAAACGCTCAAAGCATTTGAGTTGCTTGGGAAATGGCCCAAATTTCTTTCTGAAGAAGGAATAAGCAGCCAGATGTCAGGGTTTCGCTGTCCGGGAGGCAGTACACGTCAAGCAGAGAGAACACGGAGGTGGAAGGAACTGGACTCCACCCCCCCCATCACCGCAGCCGCCACCCAGGTGCCAAGGGAGGGTCGGCCTTTGGGCTCTGCAATCATTGTGACCTGGGTTCTAATCCCACCTCCATTGCTAACCAGCTTGGGGCCAGGAAAACGGGGCACCTCACTGAACCTCAGCTCCCTCATCTGTAAAATGGGGATAACAAGAGACCTTACTTCCTAGGGCTGCTGTAATGACTGGGTAAGATACTGATTGCAAAGCCTCAGAATTAGGCTTAGCACTTAGCAAGTGTTCACCAAAGGATAGCGGTTATCCCCATGATCATTGCACACTGAGTTGTCTTTGAAATGCCCGCTTTTAAAAAAATGATGGCTGGGACTTGGCGGCCCAGTGGTGAAGACTCTGCGCTTCCAGTGCTTCCAGTGCAGGGGGCACAAGTTCAATCCCTGGTTGGGAAACTAAGATCCCACATGCTGCACAGCGCGGCCAAAAAACAAAACAAAACAAAAAGATGGAGCTACTGGTGGAATTTGAATAAGGCCTGTGGATGGAACCAGCCTCAATTTCCCAGTGGTGATATTTCATTAGTTATTTAAGATGTCACCATTGGGGGAAGCTGGGTGAAGGGCACTAGGGACATCTCTGTACTGTTTTTGCAACTTCATATGAGTCTATAATTATTTCAAAACCGAAAGTTTAAAAAAAAGGATGGAGCCAATGAAATACCCTCATAAAAGAGAATGTCGGCGCCAGCAACGGGTGAACGGACTTTGCAAATAACTCTCATTTTCTGGAAAACACGGATATGCCTATATGCCCTCTTACGTCCTCCCCCTGCCCCCGTTCAGCCACCATGGTATTTTCCTTCATTATGCCAGCGCCTCAGAAGTAAACCTCTCTAATTTTCTACACCACAGCTATTTATTTAAATGCTAACTCGCATTATGAAGTGATAATCCACACGCGCAGGAGATAATTTATGAAGCATTTAAATTAAGAAGAGCAGCTAATTGGGAGCATGTGTCTTATAAGCCTTGCTAACACCAGAAAACTACAAATTAGGGGAGACATGGAAGATATTTTTATCTTGTTTTTGTCTTCTTTTGGGAGGCGCTTGGAGGAAAAATACCTCCGTGATTGCACATGCTGGTCCCCCAGCCCCACTTGTGGCTGGTGTCCCTGCCCTAGTGCACACTCAGGCTGTTTACAGAGACCTCCTTCTACCGAGGCAAGTGGTGGATTTTCCCCACCGCCCTTTTTCTAACAAGGGGGTGTTTTTTTTTCCTTCGAAAGCTTCTCAGCTCCATTACAGAGATGCAAGTGGCACGGACTGGTACTTATCAGGCATTAGACCTGACTGGAGAAAGAGAGGAAATTTGGGGAAGGGGAAAATTAAAATAAAACAGAATGCTTTTCATAATTATTTCAGTTCTTCCATTTTGAAAAGGGCTGCCTGGGTTTGTGCACATTGGCTGAGAGTTCAGCTGGAACAGAGGGGCACTGTGTGTGAGGTGTCTCCCTTCACTTAAGTCTTTCCAAAGATTTTAGTGAGCACCTGCTATGTGAAAGGCACTGTGGGTAGAGCAATGAGCAAGAGAGACATCATAGTCCCTGGTCGCGTGATGTTTACATTCTAACCAGAAAGGCAGGTATGTCAGGATGAAGCGTTTGATTACCCCCGTGGTGAGAGTTTAAAAAGTGTGGTGTTAGGGGGTGGTGCCCTGGTCTGGGGTGGTCAGGGAAGGCTTCCTGAGGGAAAGACATTTGAGTTGGGACCTGAAGGGCGAGGAATAGCTGGGCGAGAATGAGCTGAGCAAGGGCAGGGGTGGTGGGGAAGGGGACATGGAGTCCCAGTGTTCCTAGTGTTCCCAGTCCCAGGGAGGTGTGACCTGGAATATGTAGAGATGATCATACTAAGTGGAGTAAGTCAGCCAGAGAAAGACAAACACCATATGATATCACTTACATGGGGAATCTTTAAAATGATACAAATGAACTTATTTACAAAACAGTTATAGTCTCACAGACATAGAAAACAAACTTATGGTTACCAAAGGGGAAAGTGGTGGGGAGGGATAAATTGGGAATTTGGGCTTAGCAGATACACACGACTATATATAAACTAGATCATCAAGGACCTATGTATAGCATAGGGAACTATATTCAATATCTTATAATAACCTATAATGGAAAAGAATCTGAAAAAGAATATGTATATGTATGTATGTATAACTGAATCACTTTGCTGTACACCTGAAACACTGTAAAGCAACTGTAAATCAACTATACTTCAATTAAAAAATGCTAACAGTTGGGTCCCACCCCTAGGTATTCTGCAATCAAGAACCCTTTGTAAACTAAGTTACAACCCCCTTACTTGTGGGTTTTGCAAATTCAAACGGCGTTCACATCAGATATCCACAGATCGAGCCAGATGGGAATGTTCTTTTTTTTTTTAACGTAAAAGTCGATTCTACGGAATTTTTTTAAATTGAAGTATAGTTGATTTACAATGTTGTGTTAATTAGTGCTGTACAGCAAAGTGATTCAGTTATACGTATATATACATTCTTTTTTATATATATTCTTTTCCATTATGGTTTATCATAGGATATTGAATATAGTTCTCTGCGCTGTACAGTAGGACCTTGTTGTTTATCCATTCTATACATAATAGATAGCTTACATCTGCTGACCCCCACCTCTCCCTCCCTCCCTCCCTCAACCTCCTCTCCCTTGGCAACCGCCCGTCTGTCCTCTGTGTCCGTGATTCTGTTTCTGTTTCATAGATAGGTTCATTTTTCAGACAGGAATGTTCTGAAGTTTCTGGTGAGGGCTATTCCTCCTGCCCAGTCCATCTGATGCCTCATTTTGAACTGACGTTTTTTATCTTTTGTTTTGTCGCCTCGTGCCCTCACCCAGTTCACCCTGTTTCTAAAAACTAACAGCTCCCACGAAGCGCTGGGTATAGTGGTAGAGAAGTTGCCTGTTCTGCCCTAGGACCCAGGGGCAGGGTTTGACAAAATTGGGGGATTTTTTAGAAAACATTATGGGTGGTCTATAAAGTAATTCTTGCTTGTTGTAGGAATTAAACAACCAGATGTGTATAAAGACAAAGTAAACAATCTCTTTTTTCCTATTCCACCCACTCAAGACTCTAGGGTTAACAGCTGGGTGTGTCCTTCTAAGCCTTTCTCACTTAAACATATGCACACATATCAACATTTATACAAATAGAGGGATTTTGCCCTACATCAGTGGGATCCTCTCTCCCTCAAGCACAGTATCTAGGTCTAACCGGTGCTTTTTCATGGCTGTATAATATTTCACATGGTGGCTATGCCATTCCCCCTCACATCACCCCCATGACTAGTCAGGGTGTTTCTGGTTTTGGTTTTTGCTGTTGCAAATAAAGCTGTAGCAAACATCCTTGTACATATATCCATGCCTCATAAATTTCTGTAAAAGAGATTCCCCAAAGTTGGAGAACTAAGCAATTTGATTTTTAAAAATATCTTTATTGGAGTATAATTGCTTTACAATGTTGTGTTCATTTCTGTTGTACAACAAAGTGAATCAGCTATAACTATACATATATCCCCATATCCCCTCCCTCCCCTCCTCCTATCCCACCCCTCTAGGTCGTCACAAAGCATTGAGCTGATCTCCCTGTGCTATGCAGCAGCTTCCCACTAGCCATCCATTTTACATTTGGTAGTGTATATATGTCAGTGCTACTCTCTTTGTCCCAGCGTCCCCTTAGCAATATGATATTTAATAGACCCCTTGAGACAACTTTCCACAAAAGCCCAGCTTCCACCCTAAGTCAAGGGAATTATCTGACCAGCATTTTCACATCAAATAGTCACTGTTCTTTCTCTTGAACTGTGATGTTCACTATTGCAGCCACTAGCCCACGTGTGGCCATGAAGCACTTGAAATGTGGCAGACCCAAACCAAGATGTGCAGTCAACGTAAAACACAGACTAGATTTCAAAGACATAGTACCAAAAAAAAAGGAATGTAAAATAGCTCGTCAATAATTTTTATATTGATTACATACTGAAGAGATGCTACTTGGATTATGTGGGGTTAAATTACACAGTACTAAAATTAATTTCACTTGTTTCTTTTTACTTATTCAATGCAGGTACTAGAACGTTTTAAACAGCATAGGTGGCTCGTGTAATTTTTCTATGGGTCAGCGCTGCTTCAGACCCTACCCTCTGCAGCCACATGGCATCCTGAAAATGGTCTTTGTAGACAGGAGCATCTCAGCTGAAAGCCCAGCTCTGCCTCTTCCTGTGTACTTAGTCCATGTAAGCAATTTAACCTTTCCAAGCCTCAGTTTCCTCATCTGTAAAATGGGGGACGTCAAGGGGGCTCATGGGAAAATATCTGCAGAGGCTGAGGCGGGGGTCTGGCCCAGGGCACACATTCAATTAGCGGCAGCCTGATCAATGTGCTATCTGATGATTGGAAAAGTAGCACATTTCCTTTAAACGTGAAATTTTTAAAGGTTTGTGAAGGTTTAAGTACCATTTCCTGACAAACACCTGAAAGTTTTTCTTGTTAGTAAATAAGAAAGTCGTCTTCCATATGGAGACATTCCCTGTAAGCAGGCTGTTACTTGGAATTAGGTCAACCTAGCTCTTTCCATGATTCCCATCCCACCCCTCTGCCTGCTCCACCTCCCTCCCCGCCCCTCCAAGATTAGGAAGTCTCACCATTAGGGATTCCTAGCTCAGGGCCCCCTTGGAGTAGCATTTACTCATGCCTGTGCATCCAAGGCTGAGCTCATGGCCCTTCGAGGCCAAACCAGGTGAGTTTTTGCCTCTTCCCGTTGGCAGCCCCATTGGCAGATGGCAGGGACCCACATCCATCCTCAGGCCAGATTTCAAGTTTCCCTCCAGAGATCACACATTTCCCCCCAGGCCTGTGGGATGAGACTCTTCCGGAAAGCCCGGGATGGGTGTGCTGAGTAGAAGAAGGCATCACTTCAGTTTGTCTGCCACCAGCTACAGCAAACCCTCCCTCCCTCCCTCCCTCTTTGTGTCATTAGGCTGGTGCTCCCTTTGCTCCTGTGTCACTAGGGTTCTTCTATTGAGGCGAGGCCCGCTCTTCTCCTGTGAGTAACCTCTGGCGTGTGGCAGGTGTCTGGGAAAGCCCGCCTACTTTGGGTTATCCAGGTGGGTGGCCCCAGGGGACACTGAGCCTCCAACCTCATCCAGCAACCCATTCCAGCTTCCGGCCATGAAGATGGGCCTTGGGTCTTTGTTGCAGCACCAGAAACAACGCCTGGCACCTAATGGGTTCTCAGAAACTCACAGTGTGTTCCGTACTTTTGAGCACCTGTCCTGTGTCTACCGGTCTGGCAGAGGGCTGGCTAGTAGGTTGAGGGAAGGGTGGTGAAGTAGAGAAATACAAAAGAAGCGTATAAGGAACCTATGCACGGAAAAGGCAGCTGCGTGGGGGAGGGGATGGAAGGTGACGCTCAGATGCTGTGTGTCCAAGTGCAAGTTGGCCCATCCTTGAAAAGGGCACTTTTCAGCACCTGTGACCTTTCTAAATGTGAGTACCCTTTGGTCCAGCAACTGCCCAGCTAAGATTTAACCTACAGAAATACTTGCACATATTTACAAATATGTTCTCGCAGTGTAATTTTATAGTGTTGAAAACCTCAGTAGGACAGCCGGAGGGGGGTCGGGGAGTGGGACCTGCAGATTTGATGGCCCATCCATGTGAAACAGAGCAGGACCCTATGGTCCTTCCCTCCCATGTCCTCCGCCTGCCTTTTGTCTGTGGAAAAAGTTTAGCCAAAGAATAAGTTTAATCAGAGAAGTGAGAAAAGGCAGAAACAAAGAAAAGCGGTCAAACAGGACAAAAAACAATCATAGTTTAGTCATTAAGCAAAGTCAAGGAAGGACCTTTAGTTCCTCCTCAAGGACTATGGATAATATTCTGAGCCGTATCCTGTGAGCTGTCTCGTAGATACTGAAAGCCCCCCCAGGTGGAAGAAGTTAACTACATGATGACCAGACTGTAGCCATGACATAAGCTGCTGCAATTCTAAGAACTGGCCTCAAGGAAATGGGAACAAACCGACCCTGGAACAGAGGAATAACTGTACTCAAAACAGTCAAGACGACGCTGGTCAGACCACCGCAGAGCCAGTTTCAAGGTGACCGTCAGAGCTGCCTGTGCTGTTTCTACGTGTAGCGCCCTCCCTCCGTCTATAAAAGCTCTTGTCCCGTGATTGTCAGTAGGGGGGGGGTCAGCCTTTGGACAGGAGTCCACACTCCCCTTACCACCCCTTTGCCGGCATCCGCAATAAAGCATCTTTCCTTTCCACCAACCTCGCCTCTTTATTGCCTTTTGAGCAGCGAGCGGCCGGACCCCACTTTCAGTTACACGTGGAATGAGATGCAGCTTTGAAAAAGGAGGAAGTGGTATACCTCCTGCTACGAAAAGACATCCCGATCCTGACACGGATGAAAAGAAAAACCCACTAGTGGAAAAACAAAACAAGCCAACAGAAAGGGTAGGAACACTTGCGTGCACTTACATGTTTTCTGGAGTAACTCACAAGGAATACCCCACAGAGATCACTCCCAGGAAACCAGGTTGGGTTTCTTCTCTCCATCCCAGGGGAACCCATTCCCTTCCTGCGGCTCCAAGACTGAGGTTTCTAAACAAGGCCACACACTAAAGCAGTCAGCTCCCTCCAGGAACCGGGAACACTGGCTGTGTGACAGTGACTAATCGCTACCTCTCTGGGCCTCTTTCTTCTCTCCCACAAAACGAAGGAGCGGAGATGTTCAATAAATAGATGTCAGGTGCCTCCCGTGGGCCAGGGGCCACAGAGTCCTCTCTGGGTTTCCCTGATTCCTTCTCCTTGACACTTGCAGAGAAAACCGGAAAGGACCCTTGGGGCTTTTAAAAAATGCTTACTGCTTTCTCAAGGACGTCGGCTGTAGAGCAGAGACGGGCAGAAATCCCAGGCGCTCTGTGACTGGGGTGAAGCGATACCGCTGGGCCCACGCAGGAAGCCTGCCTCTTTAACAAAGCATTGCCTACACCACCAGTAATTGCCTTGTTATGGCCATTGGGGTCATCGTTCATCGGCCGGTCCCGGGAGGGGCCCCGGGGAGCAGTTCCACCTTTGCTAAACCAATATCCCCCGCGACAACCCCCTGCAGGTCTTCCCTTTGCTGTCCCGGCAGAATAAATCCTCTGTTGCTCTCTGCTGAATGATCATGAAGACATGATTAAAGCTCTAGATTTATAGCTTCCTTGGGCTTGAGAAATCAAGCTGCTCCCGCTGCTAGGGCCTGCCCCCTTGGCTGCTGGGGACAGGGGAGCAGGGAAATAGAAGTGGTCCCCGAGCCAGAGAGAAGGCCACCGAGGCAGATGCAGTGAACATGTTAGCCAAATGGCGGCGGCCCCACTGGGATAGACGATGTTAAGGAGGGACGCAGGTAAAAGTGTGCCCTGAGCCAGGGCACGTCCTGGGCTGCACACCTCCCCCGCCGTCTGGGTGTTGTCTGACCCAGAAACAGCTGGCCCTTCACCCGTGTCCCCGTTCACGTGTGCTGTCTGTAAGCATCCTCCTCACACAGTTACTTTTTAAGCATCAACCGAGTGTGTGTGGCCTGTACATCCTGAAAGAACATGTATGGTCAGAAGTGAAGATTTCTACAGAGATCCAAGTACGTGTGTGGGTTATCACTGCTACTAAAGACCCAGGCTTCATTCAGCACTTTTACGGGCCAGGCACAGGGCTGAGGGCTTGATGTCAAAGAACGTTCATACCTTTTTTTTTTCCTATTTTTTTTTAAATTTTTATTGAGTGTAGTTGATTTCCAATGTTGTGTTAGTTTCAGGTGTACAGCAAGGTGAATCAGTTATACATATACATATATCCATTCTTCTTTAGATTCTTTTCCCATATAGGCCTTTACAGAGTACTGAGTAGAGTTCCCTGTACTATACAGTAGGTCCTTATTAGTTATCTATTTTATATATAGGAGTGTGTATATGTCTATCTCATACATTTTTTTAATTAAATATTTTTACTGAAAACTACATAATATAAAATTGACCATTTTAGAGTGTACAGTTTGTGGCATTTAGTACATTCACAGAGGTCTACAACCACTACCTCTGCGGAGTGCCAAAACTTTTTTCCTCACCTCAAAAGAAAATTGATACCATTAAGCATTCACTCCCCATTCCCCCATCTTCCCAGCCCCAGGCAACCACTAATCTACTTTTAGTCTCTATGGATTTACCTACTCTAGAGATTTCATACAAATGGACTCATACAATATGTGGCCTTATGTGTCTGGTTTCTCACTTAGCATAACGTTTTCGAGGTTCATCCACCTCATATGTCAGGATTTCATCATTTGTACGTCTGTATAATATTCCATTGTCTGGATAGACTACATTCTGTGTATCCATTCATGCACCGATGGATGTTTGTAAGTTTTTAAAGTGGGTGCTCTTATCATTTCCATTCTACAGAGGAGGAAATGGGGGCTTTGAAAGGTCAAGTCGCTTACCTAGGGTCCCAAAACTCATAAAGTGAAGGAGCCCAGGTGTGACCAGGGAGTCTGACCACTGAGCTGCCCAGGAACTAGGAGAGGAGCTGGGGCAATAGCAATGGAAGGGGGAGCAATGGAGGAAATGGGATGTGGTAACTCTTCTGCAGCAGCATCCCATCTGGCACATCCAGAAAAGCTCTTCAATTAACTTAAAGGGGTTGGCCAGGAACCCTATGGCTTATGAAGCCCTACAGTGTATCCTGTGCACTGCACTGAATGATATTTTAAGACCTGGATGATCAGGAGTAGTTTCTTAATGTCTCCAACAAGCACGCACACGCGCACACACACACACACACACACACACACACACACCATCCATCCATCCATCCATCTATCCATCCATCCATCCATCCATCCATCCATCCATCCATCCAAGCTGGATTAGATATTAGATGCACGGAGATAAATTAGACGATTCCAGGGCTGTAAATTGAGCTGCTACGTGAGAACACAAGTCACTGTTTACCTGATTAGCTTTTCCTTTTTACCCCCAAGGGAAGTTTTCTTCCATGATCTGGTCTGGTTATCAAATATGTCAGTGTCTTCACCCCTGGTCGTGCTTAGGGGAAAGAATGTGACTTCAAAAGGGTTCAATCATTTCATGATTGTCCCCCATACTTTTATCTCCTTGTACACGCCTCCATTCTTCTCTCGTGCTACCTTACTTGGAAAAGCAGCTGCTAGGTATCACGAAAGACATAACCCTGAGAAGACCTCCTCTCTGAATTTTCCACAGGGTCTGTCTACATTTGTGCCACCGAAGAGGGCAGCCACTAGCCACAATTGCCATTTAGACTTTTTAAATAATGGAAAATTTAGTCTTCTGTTGCACCAGCCAGATCTCAAGTGCTCAGTGTGCCCCTGGGGCGGTGGTGATGCCTTGGACGAAGCAGAGACAGCCTGCTTCCAACACCGAAGAAAGTTCTATGGGGCAGCGCTGGCCTACACGGTGCCAAGTCACCCGGGAATGGCCTCCATGTCACTCTGACCTGTGTAGACCTGACCTTCGAAGGAAATACACATTTTCTTTAGCTGAGTCAAGATCATTGATACGATAATGCTTTGCCTTCAAAGGTAAGACACAGTGGATAGATAGCGCAGTAATGGGAAGATTCAACCCAGATGCCTGATATGGAGGAAGGGGGGTGGGTGAGTCAGGATCAGCTGAGCCATGCACGCGCCCCACCAGGTAAAAGAAGGTGGAGAAGCCTGTTGATGAGGAAGATATCAGAGTCCCCGAGAATGCGGCTGTAGCTATAAACACACACTTGGCCTGATGCAGGCCAGCCGAGGGCCCGGCTGGTGCGAACGTGCCTGGCTCCAGGGTGATGGGATCCTTCTTGATATTCTGATTTAAGGCCTGGCAGGACTTTCATTGCTGCTCCCTGGATCTCAAACGCGTAGCGAAGCCCCTCTGAGTCGGAGGGAAACGCACATCTCAAACCCAGTGCTTCTCCACTGCTCTGAGCTGCAGAGAAAATGGGCCCATAAAACAAGACAAGGGAGGCCCCAGGCCTTGGGAAGGAAGGGATGGGAGCTGTTAGACTTCTAAGTGTGCGGGGGAGGGCTGGGCCCGGCAACCCGGGCTGCCAGGTTCATTACATCGCACGCGAAGACTGCTTTAAGGAAGGGAAGAGAGGGATGCTTTTGGAGGTGGTTTTACCCGAGGTGGATTCCAAAGAAAAACATGCCCCCTTCTTTATGTTCCTTCCCTGTGTTTGCGTTTCCCTTCCCTTCCTCTCTCTGCTTCCCTGGGAGCAGGCAGGAGCAGCTTGTTTTCAACTGCCAGAGGAGGCTTGAAATATTACAAAGGTGGCGTGTGGAACGCTCCCCACGGCCCTGCCCCGATGGCACGCGCACAGACATAAAAAGCAAATACCATCAGTAACCCGTCGCCAGCAACCCAGCAACAAGCCGAGAGTTTTTCTCCCTGCCGGGGCTGTTAGCGGCGATGTATTTCTCCCTGCACTAAGCATCATCTTTCCCAAGGCTGCATTACAATGATTTATAAACCCCATTTCTGGGGAAAACGAATAGATCAAAGCGAGAAGAGAGAAAAGGAGACACGAGCAGCTGGAGGAAGATATTGAAGCATGAAACAAAAACACAAATGAAAAACTAGGCAGTGACACCATTGAGCTATTCCTCGCTGCACTCGTATCAGAGAAAAATAATAGCAAAATCTCGATTTTAATCCTCTTTTTTTTTTTCCTCTATAAGATGTGGCCTCCTGTCAGTTACCGGGGTTCTGAGCCATCGGGGGGCATGTGTGGGGAACAGGCTGCCCAGGATCACACAGGGCGGACAGCTCTGCCTAGGGGATGCTCAGACCTCAACGGCCTCCTCGCCTTCCTCACCTTCAGGGGAGACCCGTGCTAAGGGCTCGACTGGTTCCTGAGTAAAAAAGAGGACTGCCCTTTATTACCTCCACAGTGGGGGGTGCCCAGGGGTGCGACGTGGTCCAGGCATGACCTTTTTAAAACCTCCAGTTGGATCAGAAGCCTCTTCCCATTGTCTCCCAGTTGGCTGTCGCCCAGATTGAACAGTTTCTTTGACCTGCTCTTGTCCCATGAAGACCAGAGGGAGTGGAAACAGGCCCGAGGCCCCGTGTGCCAACAGGGCCACTGTGTTGGATGCCCTTCTGGAAATCTCAGTTAGACTTTGCTCCTGTGCTCCAGGCCATCGACATGCACACAGAGACGTGGAGCTGGCCGAGGACAGGGCATGGCTGGGAACAGGCACACGTGCTGGGCTGAGGGAAGGAGACATCAGGACAGGGGTGAGGCCAGGCTGCCTGGAGGAGGTGCCCTTTGAAATGGGACTTGAAGGAAGGACAACAGCTGCCGTAGACGGGTCCCCTCGTCAGTCGTCTTCTCAGAGCAGCCCTCCCTACCCCTGCCCTGCTGTTTCTAACAAGAAAGACAGCTTTTTAGTTAGCCTTTTATTGTCTATTTTTCCTCCATTAGAATGTTAGCGTGAATGAAGCACCTTGTCCGTCTCACCCACCGTCATCTCCCCAGAGCCTAGGCTGGTTCCTGACGCATAGTAGGGGCTTCATAAAAAGGCAGTGAATGGGGAATCCCCTGGTGGTCCAGTGGTTAGGACTCAGAGCTTTTGCTGCCAGGGCCCAGGTTCCATCCCTGGTTGGGGAACTAAGATCCTGCAAGCTTTGTGGTGTGGCCAAAACTAAAAATTAAAATTTTTAAAAGGCAGTGAGTGAATGAATGTACGATGAATGAATGAAGGCTAGGCACGGCGCTCACACTTCCTCATTCAATCCCCACAGCAAGGCTCCCAGGCATGTGTGATTATCCCCATCTTACAGATGGGAAAACCAAGAGTGGTTTTGTAATTTGCTCAAGGTTACACAGCTAAGTAGGTGGCTGAGGCAGGTGGAGAGTTGGGTTCTGTGGACCCGAAGCCCACGTGCTGGCCGCCACATTCTGCAGCCTCCCCAGACCCTCAAGTTAGGACTTAATGCCTTACATGGACAATCTTGTCTTGTTGGGAGCTGAGTGGAAAAGGATTGTGGAGGGTTTGTTCTTGTTTTTAAGGTGAGAACCCCGTGCAAAGTACGAATGGGCTCTGCTGCGGTGACATAGGACATTGTGAGGAAGCAGATTCCAACCATCCTTAACGAGGCCTAAGAAAGGTCCAGATAAGGTTTGCAAGGGTATTAAGAAGGCCATCCACTCCTGCACGAGGTGTGGCCACACTTTGCCCCAGCCTGGAGTTCTTCCATCAGCCTAATTTATTGACTTCTCTTTTAAAGGCCAACCCACTAACACACAATCTATATGGGGCCGTAATCAGAGGATAATTTGCATGGAGTGCCATGACATTTTGTGTCCTCACTCTGGGTGGCCCTCCCTCGGATGCTCTAAGTGATCCAGCACTTCTAATTTAAGGGGACTTTGAAAGAAGGGCCTTGGTATGTGACTTGGGTGGGGAGAACTGCCTCCAGTCAGGGGTTGATTGAGATCAACAGATTGTCCTTGGTTCCTGGAGTACCTGGCCAGTCTACCTGCAGCCTGGACCCCTTGATGGCTCGCCTGGCCTTGTCTGTGCAATGGCGAGGGTAGCGCTGGCCCTGGCTACACCTGTGGGCATGTCCACTTTCTTAGAAGCCAGTGTGCCAGTCACATAATTAAGAATGCTTATTTGCTTTCCTGAAGGACTCTTCACTTCTAGAAAAGGATTCACCACCCCGTTCCTTTCAAAAGGGTATTGTATCACCTTATCACCCAGTTGGTTAAAAAAAAAAAAAAATGGTGATTTGTGGTCAGCTTCTCCAGAACATACCTGCCAGGAGGGTATGTGGAGCTGCTGATTCTAGCATCTGTTCCCTTCCACTGCAGGCAGAAAAAAACCCAGTAACATCTGAATACTTCTGATGGAAAAAGAAGCTTAATTCCACTTTATTTGTGCGGGTTAGAGAAACCAAATTTTCAGCCTCAAAGTTGAAAGAAAGCAAACTGTCTCACACCAGTTGTTTAATATTTTAGAAAACACTCAGGTTCCTGGGATGACAAGACACTGTGTTTTCCGCCTTATCTGATATTTAAATAGATGAATTACAAACCTCCTGAAGATTGGAGTTTATGATTGAAATATTGATAAACTCTTTCCCATAAAGAAGCTACTAGACACTGCAGCAATAACTAGGAAATAGGCAAAAAATAATAAGAATGCTTTTCTCTGCTTAGCCAAGAAATACAGTGGCAGAGTTTATTGCTTACAAAACACAGCTGCCTTTCCTCAAATTGGATAGAAAAATGAACCCTGATAAATTATGATGGCCCTAAATTCCAAAGATTGTACATCAATGATTGGGGGTGCCACCATCATCCTTCTGGGCAGCCTACTTATTAGGACCATAATTTATTATTATTATGCTTTGGTGCAAATACACAGGCTGATAAAATTCAAATCTATTCAAACAAATGTCCTCCTTTCTCTGAATCAGTGAGAGACAACATTCCAAAAGGAAGTACTGTAAATTAGAAAAGCAAATGGTTCTTATGTACTTAGAAGTAAGAGACCAAAAGATAATTGAAGGGGGAAACATCCACTATTATCCAGACTTTCTGGATCTTAGCCCAGAATTCAGGAATTGTTACCACAATGGGCAGCAAGATACAGGATTGGGGACCATTGCCTGGTGCTTCTGGCCCCAACCTCCGGACTGAAGCCCTTTTTATGAAATGTTTCTATGTTGTTTATTTAAAAAACGAATCTCTCAGGTTCAATTTTAACCAACATGAGACACATTTCTTTCTTTAAGAGATATGAATTATATTGGCTTTTTAAAAAAGCTGAGTGTTTGATTTGGGAAGGATTTTGGAAATCACTGAGTTACTCCCTTCCTCTCACTGAGGAGGAGCTGAGACCGAGGGCACACAGGAGAGAGTCTAAGCTAAGTGTCACACCAGGCCTTGGTGCATCCAGCCTCCCCTCCATGATGCTTGGCTTAAAAAAGCCAAGTAGGGCTCCCCTGGTGGCGCAGTGGTTGAGAATCCGCCTGCCGATGCAGGGGACACGGGTTTGTGCCCCGGTCTGGGAAGATCCCACATGCCGCAGAGCGGCTAGGCCCGTGAGCCATGGCCGCTGAGCCTGTGCTCCACAACGGGGGAGGCCACAACAGTGAGAGGCCCGCATACCGCAAAAAAAAAAAGAAAAAAAAAAAGCCAAGTAGTTTGTGTCAACTGAGCACATACTGTGAATCCAACATGGTGCCACTAAGTGCTTTTCAGGCATCGTTTTGTCAGAAACAGAACTGCCTCCTGGAGTGAAAGAATTCGAGAGAAAGAGCCACAAGGGCATCTGGTCTACCCTGCCACTCAGGCCCAATAAATATTCCTTGTGAAGTCCATGGCTCTCCAAGCTGGTGTTTAGTTCCCGTGATGGGGCACCCCTGGTGCATTAGGCAGCCCATCCCACTAAGGCTTAGTTGCCTGGCCCAGACCTGACACCTGGTGGGGATCCAGTGATGGTGACAGTTAAACAGTTCTTCCCTCTGGAACAAATCAGAAAAGCTGTCTCCATTTCTATGGAACACTTCTTCAAAGACTTGAAAATCATTATCGAATATAACCTTGGCCCTTTCTTCTCTTTTGACTGGTCCTCCCATGGCTTCTGGATGGCTCACCACCTTTCCCCCCTCTTCTTCATGCCCACCATACCCCAGGTGTCCAGAACGGAGCCCAGGCCCTCTCCGCAACAGAGGAGGGTGCTGAACAGGTATTGCCTATTCATAACATCAATGTCCAAACCAACACCACTTGGCCTCTCTAGGACTGTTGTGGGGAGCAAGCTTGATTTTTCCCTTAGGCTCCCAAAAAAGCAACGTCAAGCTCTCGGCAAGACATGAACCGCAGAAGCACTCTCTCTGCCGTGGCCCCTTCCCTGGAAGCTCACACCAACCTGGAGGAGGGGACACACGCATGGTGACCAGCCCTGCAGATAGCAGGGGGAGCCCTAAGGGGCTTGAGGCAGGGAAGTGATAGGAATTGGTATATTTTTCAAAAGATCCCCATGACTCCACGTAGGGAACAGGGTGGACGGGGCTAAAGCAGGTAGGGAGAGGCCAGATAGGAGGCAACTGAGAGTAGCCTGAGGAGTAGTCAATGATGACCCTGAACTTAGGGATAAAGACAGAGGGATAAAGGGTCTTCATGAGTGTCATGCAATGAGGAAGAGAGAACTAGAGAGTGGGGTTGCAGTGTGGATGTTGGGTGGTGGACTAGGCACACTCACTAGTTTAAATGACTCCTAAACACACACACACACACACACACACACACACGCATGCACACGTGCACCATTGTATACAAATTCATACCTCCAGAAAACTATAAATCACCAAATACCACAGGACTCCGCGCCCCTCACGTGAGCATTAAAACCACCAGCACCAAAAGACCATAGTTTGTAGCAGACCCATGGTCCACGTCCACAAGTCCAAACCGAATTCACGATCTTTCTGCAGACCTGCTCCCATTCTGGAATTTTCTATCTTGGTTAGAGCTACCATCGTTGACTTGGGTGTCCAAGCCAACACTGATATCCGTCCTCAACTTGTTTCCCTTGCCCTCCACCCTCAATCAGGTACCTCCTAAATAACTCTCCAATCCATCCCTTGGTTTCTTCCCCACTGCTGCTGACTTACCTAAGACCCACCTTCACTTCTCACTCGCACAGCTGTGGCAGCCTCCCCTGAGTCTCCCTGCCTCCAATCCATTAACATTCTGCAGCCAGGTGACCTTGCAAAAAATTAGTTCCTTTCATTTCACGTCTCTATTTAAGACTTTTAAAAGCATCTGTCTGTAGGACCAGAACCAAGATCTCCAGGTAGGCAGTGCCGTGTAATGGTTTAGCACAAGGCCTGGACAGCCAGAGTTAGCTATGTGGATGCAGCATATTAATGAATCATGCCTCCATTTCCTCATCTGTAGAAGGGATAATATGAGGACCTAACTCATAGAAGCTTAGGATTTAATGGGAGTTAGTGTTGTCATTGCTCTTATTATTAACAGTCTTGGCCCTCGTCCAGCCTATGCCCACCTTTTGAAGTCATCTCCGGCTCTCCCGAATTCCACACTCCCAGGCCCCACCTTTTTTGCCCCAGCAACCCTGACCTGTGACAGTTCTCACACATGGCATCTTTCTTGTTTCCCTGCTTCTCCAGGTGCTATTTCCTTTACCTGGAATATCCTCCCCACCTCATTTGCCTACCAAACTCTTCATCATCCTCCAAAACTCAGGCATCAAAGTTAAAAATACAGACAACAGCAAGTGTGAGTGAGAATATGGAGCAACTGGAACGCTCACACACTGCTGGTGAGAATGCAAAACGGTATGGCTACTTTGTGAAACAATATGGTAGACATTTATAAAGGTTGCACTTATTATGTAACCTAGATCCCACTCCTACCTATTTACCCAAGGGAAATTAAAATATACACCTACACAAAAATATGTATGTAGATGTTTATAACAGAATTATTCATAGTAGCCCCAAACTGGCAGCAACACAAATGTCCATCAGCTGGTAAAGGGATAAACAAACTGTGGTACATCCATACAATGGAAAACCACTCAGCAATAAAAAAAAAAGAATGAAGCACAGATGCATGCTACAACTTGGATGAATCACAAATACATTATGCTAATGAAAGACGTCAAACATAAAAGATTATGGGGGACTTCCCTGGCGATCCAGTGGTTAGGACTCCACACTGCCACTGCAGGGGGCGTGGGTTCGATCACTGGTCGGGGAACTAAGATCCTTCATGTTGCGCGGCGCAGCCAAAAAAAAAAAAAAAAAGTCTATGAACTGTATGGTTCCTTTTATACAAGATTTTAGGAAAGACAAAACTGCATTGACAGAAAGCAATCCGAGGTTTCCTGGGGCCAGGAAGAGGAAAGGAGGTGCCGTGTGAAGGGGCGCAAGGGAGTTTTAAGGGTGAGGAAACTATTCTACATCTTGACTGTGATGGAGGTTATGGGATTGTACACAGTTACCAGAATTCACCAAACTGTATGCTTAAAATGGGTGAATTTTATTGATGAAAGTAATACCTTAATACACAATAGAGAAAAAAATTAAAAGCAAGCTCCAGACTGCCCCCCCATAAAAGCCTTCTCTGATTCCCCTCCTCCACCTGCCCTGTCCTTGTTCATGTCCCAGTTGTTGGACTTTTCCCACGACCTTGGTGTTATTCAGATGGGTCTACCTCCTGATCAGCCAAGAGGAGGGGGCCTGAGGTCCTTCATTCATCTCTGTCCCCCGCTGCGCCTCGTAATCAGGTGACACCATGGTGCTCCAAGAATTCTGCCACTTGCTGCCTGTCTTACATGCCCTCAAGGCAGCCTTACAGCCACCCCAGTTGGCAGGTACTCCTGAACCAGTTTTACAAAAAGATGGAGGCTCGGAGAGGTTGAATAAATACCTGCCTGAAGTCGGGCAGCTAGAAGAGCTGGGGCTGGACTTCAAAACCACTTCTGTCTGTCTGTCTGAGTCAAGGCTATGCCTTAAACACTACATTATACTGCCCGACGCAGCGCATGCGAGAGAGAAAGCCCTCGGGAATAATGTGGGTTTTTTTGCTTTGTTTTTGTATAATTTTTATTTATTTATTTATTTTTTTGTGCCGGCTCCTTAGTTGTGGCACGTGGGCTCCTTAGTTCAGGCACGTGAATTCTTAGTTGCGGCATGCATGTGGGCTCTAGTTCCCTGACTCGGGACCGAACCTGGGTCCCCTGCATGAGGAGCTCGGAGTCTTACCCACCGCGCCACCAGGGAAGTCCCAGGAATAATACGTTTTATTGAATCTAATTGAATGTGGGGGGTCCTTCCATTCTTCTCCTACTCTGTCTTCCCAGGGTCATGCAGACAAAGTTTTGTGATGTACGTATACTGTGTGTGTGCGTTCTTGATCCACTAAAATCTGAGCTTTTTCCTCTTCCCTCATTTCTGAACTAAACGGAAAAACTAAATTAGCCCTCCGCCCAGGAGACCAGTATTACCTTGCAAACAGCTAGCACCTCCAAGTTGTCATTTAATTAAGCCACACTCCCAAACAAAGCACATAACAGTGTCACCACATTAACAATGGATACCTCCCCGGACAGCCCCTCACCGCATAATACAGTGTCTGGCTGTAAAACAAATAACCCCACGGCCTCGAAAACTGCCCTCTTAAGTAGTTCTTTTCCTTCAGCAGAGATCTTTTGAACGCCGGGCGATTTTATGAAGAAATATTATTCTAGGGCCGGGTACAGAATGGAAGTAGCAGGTGGATTCATCAGCCCAATTTTCTGGTGTGTTCTACCTGTTAGCATTCTAGAAATCCGCTCTTTCTACATATACGTTGCACAGGGTGTTTGAAGTCCTCGTGTTCGCTGCTGTCAGCTGCTTAGTGCGCATCTGAGGGGAGTGTGAGTTTGAAACACACAGAGGGAGGGTGTGCTGGGTGCAGCGGTCATGCTGTCCTGAGCAGACCAGAGCCTCATCTGCACCCTGCTTTCTGGGAGCGGGAGGCAGGGGAGAGGCTGCATGCTCTGGGGAGCAGGAGAGAGGATCCCATCTGTGTATGGGGGGTTGGGGGTGACAGGCAGGGGGGACAAAGTCCTCTGCAGCTTTGCAGGGTGAGCTGCTTTACGCTGCTCTGGGGCCTGCTCTCAATTATTTATTAGGCTTGAAATAAAACTGGAACGAGAATACTATGTTTTTTTTTTCCCCTGGGAGGGGTCCCCTGAAATAGAAAAGGATCAACTAATTTGACCTAGCTCACTCTCTGCATCCCCCCAAAGAGGCAGGTGCCACCTCCAGCTGCATTCCGCATCAGGTTTCACTCGTTAGTTGATTTTAAGGGGGAAAAACACACATTGCAGAATCAGCGGCAGAGTGTGGATTCTGGAGAGTCAGGCTCAGGTTTGAATCCTGCCTCCCCTACTTTGCCAATTCTGAGACTTTGGGGGCTGGTCATCTACACTGCTTGAGCCTCAATTTTCTCCTCTGTAAAATGGGAGAAATAATTCCTCTCTCACGAGGCTGCTGGGAGGATTAGCTTGAATGAGATGATGCCCATACGTCATTCAGCACACTTTCGGACACAGAGCAGAGCCCTCAGTCAGCTGCAGAATAATCTTTATTGTACAATTCCACGTCTAATTGCAAAAGAAATGAGCGAATCAGCTGCTCACGTGGCCACTGCGTAGCATGTAAGGTCAAGTTCACGTGTGCTCACGGTGTCAGGGGACAAACCTAGATCTTGAGGAAAGTCCCCAGTATGATCATTTATAGGACAATTAAGTCAGAATGGTCCTTCGTGATCAGCATAATTGTGTAAAGGGCTGACAGTATTTGCCTCTCACTGTAGGCTGTAATCTAGTGGTGGAAAGTGGTACCCAAGACCCCCAGCCCAGTCTGAAGTCCCCCTCCCCAGAAGAGCACTCAGAGAACACGAGGGTGAGATGCTAGGCAAATGCTCTTACCCATTTTGTTGTTTAAAAGTCAATAACTTAGGGCTTCCCTGGTGGCGCAGTGGTTGAGAGTCCGCTTGCCGATGCAGGGGACGCGGGTTCGTGCCCCAGTCCGGGAAGATCCCACATGCCGTGGAGCGGCTGGGCCCATGAGCCATGGCCGCTGAGCCTGCGCATCTGGAGCCTGTGCTCCGCAACGGGAGAGGCCACAACAGTGAGAGGCCCACATACCGCAAAAAAAAAAAAAAAAAAAAAAAAGTCAATAACTTAGGCACTCTTGTTCTTAGCAGCATTATTCACAAGAGCCAAAAGGTAGAAGCAACCCAGGTGTCCACTGATCAATGAATGGATAAACAAAATGTATTCTATCTATACACTGGAATATTATTCAGCCATAAAAAGGAAGGAATTTCTGACACCTGCTACAACATGCATGAACCTCGAAAACATTATGCTAAGTGAAATAAGCCTGATACAAAAGGACAAATACTGTATGATTCCATTTATATAGAGGCCTAGAGCAATCAAATCCAGAGGGACAGAAAGTAGAATGGTCATTGCCAGAGGCAGGGTGGGAGGGGAGGATGGAGAGTTCTTGTTACTGGGGACAGAGTTTCAGTTTGGGAAGATGAAAAAGTTCTGGAAATGGATGGTGATGGTGATGGCAATGGTTACACAACAGTGTGAATGTATCTCACATACTTAAAAATGGTTAAGATGGGCTTCCCTGGTGGCGCAGTGGTTGGGAGTCCACCTGCCGATGCAGGGGACGCAGGTTCGTGCCCCGGTCCGGGAGGATCCCACATGCCGTGGAGCGGCTGGATCCGTGAGCCATGGCCGCTGAGCCCGTGCGTCCGCAGCCTGTGCTCCGCAATGGGAGAGGCCACAACAGTGAGAGGCCCGCGGACCGCAAAAAAAAAAAAAGGTTAAGATGGTAAATGTTGTGTGTATTTCACCACAATTTTTTAAGGACCAAAAAGGCAATGACTTGCAAAAGTCAGTATTTTACCAGTAGCAAGAAATTATTTGCATCACACCTCCTAGTGGATCCAAACCGCGCAGCTTTTCAGGAGATGAGGCAGGACAGCCTTCCTGGGGGCAGGGGAGGGGGTGGGGAGGTGGGGGTGAGGGGTCGGGGCACAGCCCAACCCCAGAGGACAGCAGGACGGGCTGGGGCGTGGATGTGTTGAGTGTGGGGGCTGCCGCTTTCTTTCTCTCTCGTTCCTCTTTCCTGGCACGTAATCAACCCATAATTAGGAAGATTCTCAAAGGAGAGAGAATACTTCCTGCCCAAATGACAAGCTGTGGATTATGCTGATATCTTTCCAGATGTGGCATTTGTCTCCCTGGCAATGCTGCAGGTGACTCTACATTTACAGGGCCGGAAAGCTCCATCTGAGCGCCTTATCCTCACAAATACCTTCTTCCGTTGCTTGTGCTTACACTCAGGGCTTTCATTATCAAGCCGGCCCCCCTCTCTGTCAGAAACAGAATGGGGAAGGGGCCAGGGTGTCTCCAGAACCCAGGGAGGGGCCCGGTGGAGCCCTTCACCCAGGTGGCTTCCCAGCTCTCACCACCGGGTTGTCTAAGCATTTTACAGGTAAACCCTGGAGGGCCATTGTCATCTACCCAGGGCCCAGGGCAGAGCTGACACTCTATAAATGCCTGCTGATCCAATGGTTGATTGAATAAAATGGGGAAATGGCCCAGAACTGCCACTGATTTCATGCAGTCTTATGGGTGCAAAATTCATGCTTTGCAGACCTAAATGAGTGATTTTCAAGTGTCAGTATCTACCGCTGAACCATGCTGAGGAGCATGTAACCTGCAGTCCTATTCTCAAGGTAATGAGATAATGCTCTGATTTGAGTCCTACAGACCCATATAAGTGACAACAACTGGCATTTTGATAATATAATAATTCAGAATGAGCATCATTGCCTCATGAAGTTCACCAAGATGATCTGTCTTACATAAGATAGACACGGGCCTATTTTAAGTAGAAAGATTTCTTTTTAATGAACATGAATGTCCATCAAAAATTCAGCCTTCATTTCAGGCTCCTGTCGATGGGGGGAGTTTCGATTGCTGGCTCAGTGGCTTCCTCCTCTCCCCACTGTAGGGAAGTCAATGCCCCCATGCTGTCCTTGAGAGTGAGAAGGGCCTCTCAGTCATGACCACTCAAAAGCAGGATTCTATCACTCCACAAATATTAGCGCCTACTGTATGCTAGATGCCATTATAGTTGAGGGGATCAAGCAGATGTCGAATCTTTAGACAAAAGCTTTGGCTCTCCTGGAGTGGCTTTGCCATTTACCAGCTGTCAGACCTTGAGCAAATAACCTACTTTTTTCCATCTTCAAAATGGAGAGAACAAGAGTGTATTGTTGGGACTTCCCTGGTGGCGCTGTGGTTAAGAATCTGCCTGCTAATGCAGGGGACACGGGTTCGATCCCTGGTCCAGGAAGATCCCACATGCCGTGGAGCAGCTAAGCCTGTGCGCCACAACAAGAGAAGCCCCCACCCACCGCAACTAGAGAGAGCCCGTGCGCAGCAACAAAGATCCAACACAGCCACAAATAAATTTTTTTAAAAGTGAACAAGTAAATTGTGGTACGTACATACAATGGAATAGTATTCAGCCATAAAAAGAAGCAAAGTACTGATATATGCTATGATGTAAACATTATGCTAAGCAAAAGAAGCCAGACACAAAAGGCCACATATTATATGATTCCTTTTGTATGAAATACTCAGAATAGGCAAAGCCATAGAGACAGAAAGCAGATGAGTGGTTACAGGAGATGGGGGGAGAGGGCAATGGAGAGTGACTACTTAATGGGTACAGGGTGTTCTTCCGGCGGAGATGAAGGGATTTTGAAACTAGAGGGAGGTGGTGGTTGAAAAACATGTGAATTGTGTCCTTTAAATCATTGGTCCCCAACCCTTTTGGCACCAGGGACTGGTTTCGTGGAAGACGGTTTTTCCACGGACGGGGGCGGGGGAATGGTTCAGGCAGCACCGGGAGCGACAGGGAGCGGCAGACGAAGCTTCACGATCGCTCGCCCGCCGCTCACCTCCCACTCCGCGGCCCGGTTCCTAACAGGCCTCCGACCGGTACCTGTCCACGGCCTGGGGATTGGGGACCCCTCTTTAAATGGTTAATTATATGTATGTGGATTTCACGTCAATGAAAAAAATCCAAGTACAAAATAACCGAAGGTAAGGTTTATTATGCAAAATGATGCAACACAAGCTGTAACACAGATTTTTTTTCTCGTTTGGATAAATTTTGCCAGTTGCAATCTCAACAAGATGCAAATACCATGCTGTCTGCCTGAGGATGGTTTCATGATCCATCCCATTTGTGATTTCTTGCTCCACATCTGGCTTCTTGGCTGGCTTCCAAGCTCCCCAGGAAAGGTCGGGGGCCTTTTCTGTCTTATTCCCTGTATTCCTAGCACCTAAGTTGGCCCCTGGCATGTAGTAAATGGCAAATACATGTGTGCTGAATAAGTGAATGACACCAGCAACTGAGCTTCACTTAGCCTGGGTGAAGGGTGGAGGGGACTCTGGGCCATCTCTTCTCAACCTGGAATGGCCACGCCCATCATCTGGGACCTTGTTAAAAATGCAGATTCTGATTCATCAGCCTGGGGTGGGAGCTGGGATTCTGCATTGCCAAAAAGTGCGCAGGGATATGGATGCTGCTGTTCCACCAGCCACACTTGGAGGAACAAGAGTCCAGGCAAGCCAGACTCCAAGCCTTGTCACTGAAGAAAAAGTGCAGGTTTCCGTGTCAGATACCCAGGTGGTTTGTCTCCCCAGACCTCACTGCTCACTCGGCCTCCCAGCACAGAGGCACCTGAGCACTTCCTGGTCACCCCTGGGGAGGATGATTAAGGCAATTGGCAACACTTTCCCATGATTCCATGGTAGGTAGGCTGTCATTTCAAGGAAAATACGTCCACCTCAATTCGGAACACTCGGTGTTCGATGTCTTCTTATGTGTGGCGGGGGGAGGTGGGAGGAGAGTCTGTGTCCACCCCCCGGCCTCCGCAAAGAAACATGCTGTTCTTCTGCCTTTGTGTTGCTGAGCATGTAAACTCAGTTGGAATCACAGCTAATAAACAGGTCATCTTGTACTTCCAAAATAAAAACATGCCGTATTTCAGTGGAATAGCAACTGTACGTTAAAAAGCTGTCAACTTCACTACAATTTCCCTGAAACTTGCACTGCAAAAAGATACCTTGTCACTCAGAGTTGAGTGCAGTTTTACTGAAATATCTCCTTGTCTGTGTAAATAATGAGTAGAATTGCATGAGACTATCTGGCCCCCAGCCTCCTTTCCCCCTGCTCCCAAAGAAACATGCAAAAAGCAGATTTATGGGGTGAGATGGTCAACACTTCACTTTGAAAACAAAGGCAGGTGGTCCCACCAACCCTGGTGTTGTGTATTTAGGATGCAGAAGAGGGAGTGGGGGGTTAAGGGGCAAGGAGAGAAAGGTGATGGTGATGAAAACGGTGGTCTTTGCCAGCTTCCAATCAAGGAGGCTGGACTGTCACTCAACAGCTATTTTGAGAACACACACAGGTTGCGTCAGAAAGTGCCAGATTTGGGAGATATTTGCTGAAGAAGAGTGACCCAGACCCCAGAAAATGGCAGCCCACACAGTCTGCAGGCGTCAAGACCTAGGTTCAAGAACCACTCTACCACCTGCCAATTGTGGGATTTTAAAGTCCCTTCACCTCTCTAAGCCTCAGGTGTCAGACTCTCAGGTGACAACAGTAATTATGATGGCTCACGGGGTGGAAGCAAATGAGATGATGAATACAAAGGTACTTTAAATCCTCAAGTGCGATCTAGTTGCTAATCATTATTGTCAGTACTTAGTGGATAGAAATCAAGGCATGGGCTTTAGCGTCGGCCCAACTGAGGTTCGAATCCTGGCTCCACCACTCACCAGCAGTGTGACATCAGGCAAGTTTCTATACATCTCTGACCCTCGGTTTCCTCATCTGTAAAGTGGAGATAACAGTAGTACCTACACTTGTGGGGTTATTGTGAGGATTTGATGCAAGAATGCACATTAAAACTACTACCTGGCCCATAGACAGAACCCAGGAAAAATGAGCTGTTATTATTGTTATTGCTGCTGCTGATGTTGATAGTGATATTTCCCACTGATGATAATGATGGTGATGACAATGAGGATGATGTTGTTGCTGTTGATAATGATGTTGATGATGATGGTGTTGATCATGATGACGATGATGATGATGTTGATGATGATGTTGATGATGGTGTTGATGATGATGATGATGATGATGATAGTGATATTCCCCATTCCTCCTGAGTGGTGATCTAGATCACTGCATCATAGGATCAAGGAACAAGAGAGATGCAAGCCCTGGACATGTAGATTAGGGCATATTACCCAGAGTGAGAGTTGGAACTGTACCAAAGCTGATTTACATGAGGATGAATCAGAAAGACTGAATCAAACCACAAAGATTGGAATCTCTCAGCCCAGAGCTCAGAGGTGGAGGGAGAAAGAAGATGCTTCAGCTGCCTGGGTTGGCTTAATCAGGGGGCTTCCTGGAGGATGGAAGCCAAAGCCAGTGATTTAAACAGGTGAAGGAACAGGGAACATTGATCCTTTATGCCCCCACCGGAAGTCCCTTAGCATCCTCCTGGTCTTTGGGACCTAGAGCTGGACCCAGTGCAGATTGATCCATCATATTCAGCTTCTTCCTAAGCCTTTATTTAAGATTATTGACCATATCTCCCCGACCCTGCACAACAGAGGGGAACTTGGAGATCCTCTTTTCCCTGAGGTTCTACGGTGCAGTGGCAATTACATTCTCCTAAAATAAACACATTTGTATACCAAATGGTGTTCAGAGCCAGTTTGTTCCAGCTCACCAGAGCTGACTGTTAAACATTCAGGAATTTTGCAAGCCACTTGTTAAACACAGCCATTAATAAAATTAAAGTATATAGGCTTACAATTAAATAAGGTATGTTAAAAACAAAGGCAATAAATACTTAAAACTCATCATTTCCTAATTATTTTACTACAATTTACTATTACCTATACTCTTGAGATTTATTTACATCTATTACATCTGTATGGTGAAAATACTGTATACTCATTTCCCACTCTCAGGGTGATCTTTCTAAAAGGAAATGTGATCATATCCCTTTCAATGGCTTCCCACTGACCTCAGACAAATCCAGACTCGTACCATGGCATTCAAGATTCCTCCCTCCAGACCCACCTTTTGCCACGTCCTGCCTTGAATTTCAACCTGCAAATGCTGACTGTCTTTCTGTTCCTGGAATATATCATACCGTCTCTTTGCAAAGAGGTGTGATAAACACAAGAGTAGTATGTAAACAGCTAAGGGAGTGCTCAGAAAGCTGGTCCAGCTCCTGGGGAGACGCTGACCAGAGACGTTTGCATGATAACAGGATTTTTCATCCTTTTTTTATGCATTGGGTGTTTTAAATAAGTATTACAGGCACATAGCACAAAATTCAGAAGATACAAAGGGTGTAAAATGAAGAGCAAGTCTTCCTCCCATTCCTGTCTCCCAAGAATCTCCCTCTCCTTGCCCCACCCCCCCAAGACGCCACCTCTACAGGCAAACCTCATTTTATTGCACTGCACAGATAGTGGGCTTTTTATAGATTGAAGGTTTGTGGCAAACTTGCATCAAGCAAGTCTATCGGTGCCATTTTTCCAACAGTGTTTGCTTACTTTGTGTCTCTGTGTCACATTTTGGTAATTCCCACAAAATTTCAAACTTTTCCATTATTATTATATTTGTTACAGTGATCTGTGATCAGTGATCTTTGATGTTACTATTGCAAAAAGATTATGACCCGCTGAAGGCTCAGATGACGCTTAGCATTTTTTTTGCAATAAAGTATTTTTAAATTAAGGTATGTACATTTTTTGCAGCAACATGGATGGACCTAGTGATTATGATACTAATAAAGGAAGCCAGACAGAGAAAGACAAATATCATATGATATCACTTATATGTGGAATCTAAAAAAAAAATACAAGTGAGCATATTTACAAAACAGAAATAGACCCACAGACATAGAAAACAAATTTATGGTTACCAAGGGGGAAAGGAGAGTGGGGAGGGATAAATTAGGAGTTTGGGATTAACATATATACACTACTATATATAAAATAGATAACCAACAAGGTCCTACTATATGCACAGAGAACTATACTCAATATTTTGTAATAACCTATAAGGGAAAAGGATCTGAAAAAAAAAAACCTATACATGTATAACTGAATCACTTTGCTATACACCCTGAAACTAACACACCATTGTTAATCAACTATACTTCAATTAAAATATATATATAAAATATATATATAGTAAAAAGAAGGTATGTACATTTTTTAGACATAATGCTATTGCACACTTAATAGACTACAATATAGTGTAAACATAACTTTAATATGCACTGGAAAACCAAAAATTTCATGGGACTCCATTTGTTGTGATAGCCCCTTTATTGCCATAGTTTGGAACCAAACCTGCAATATCTCCAAGGTATGCCTGTAGTATAATTTTTGGATTACCCTCATAACATGAATTTTAAAATAGGGGTGGGGGGAACCATCTATAATATCCATCCCCTACATATAACTGTTACCACTTTTCATTTTTCAGAGTTCCCTTCCAGGCCCTCTTCACGGACAAGGATAATTTTTGCAAAACTGTAACCAAACCAGAGGTATAATTTTGTGTCCTGCTTCTCCCCCAACTTTTCATTATATCATGAGCATGTTCCCCATTGCTTGACCTCTTCATAATTATCACTTTTACTTGCGATAGCATTAAAGTCTCCAATTTGAAATATAGAATGATGGAAATAAAGAGATGGGGACCAATATCTTTAAAAAGTTGTATTCTTTTCTGAATGTTCTCTCTATAAAAATCACTCTGCATGTATCTTCATGCCATGAAAAAAGAAATGGAGGCACAAATGCTTTCTTGCAGCAAGAGTGGGAAATGCTCATTTGATTGACTCAGATCAACTGACCAACTCAACTGTATTTGGCCCAACCCTACTATAGTGCATTGAATGGTGGTCCCCCCCAGAAAGATATGTCCCCAGAACTTGTGGCTGTGACCTTATTTGGAAAATGAGTCTTTGCAGATGTAGTTAAATGAAGGCTCTTGAGATGAGATTTAGGCCGCGGACCCTAAATCCGATGAAAAGTGTCCTTGCGAGAAAGAACAGGAAAAGACAGACACAGAGGAGAAGGTCATGTGACCACGGAGGCAGAGACTGGAGTGATTGGGTCACAAGCCAAGGAACACCTGAGCCACCAGAAGCTGGAAGATTCGAGGAAGGATTCTCAAGGCAACACCGTAATTTCCGACTTCTGGTCTCCAGAACTATGAGAGAATCTGTTTCTGTTGTTTAAAGCCATCCAGTGTGTGATATAGCTCGTTACAGTGGCCAGAGGAAATGAACACACCTCCCAAATCCATAACCAGACTGTCTTCTCTTCATTCCCTGGATTCTCTCTGGGAATGATTGTCTGCTGCTGAGGGATGGTGAACCCAAGCCTCACGGTCTGCTTGTTGTACAAATACCCTCCAGTAACAAAAAACTCAGGTTCCCCAGCATAAAAATCCCAGTTGATGGAATCTATATCAAGGTGAACGCTTTCTTCCTTTTTTTTCACTAGTCTAGTGGACAGTGGGTGCTGATGAAGTCATTAGCCGAAATCACCAAGCCGAAATCACCAAGCAAGGGGTTGAAATGAAGGAGGAGGGCCCTGGGGTGCCCTCAAACTATTGATGGGTCAGGTCATGCTGGGCTCCATTAAATACCGCATTAATTGAATTCCTGCCATCTTGGCGGAAACTAGTGATTGATGGGATCAACGTTAAATCTGTTCCAGCGCAGTGAACTTGTCTCTCTAAACGCCACTCAGTGTCCCTGGGGCTCCTCTAACTTCACTGGCCACCCACCCCAGGGGGTCAAGGCTTTCATAAGCAAACTGGCCTCTTGGATTTGGGGGGAAATATGCTGAAAAAGGATTCAGATTCCTTTCATTTTTATTCGGTTCAAAGTGAACATGGGCAAACCCCTCTTCCTAGCATGGTGCCATTTCTTGACAACCGGAGGTAAAATTTCAGACCACTAAGGACATGCTTGGTGATAGCTCACATCGTGCAGAGCGGTGATGCATCAGAAAGGGTCTTCTAGCAAATAATTTGAAAAATCTCTCTCTCTCAGGACCCCAAAATGGGAGTTATGGCATTAAGTTAATAAATAAAATAAGTGGGCAATCTTGTGGTGACATTTTCATTAGCCCACTCTCTTTCTGTCTCATTAGCCTTCATGGGGAGAGGAAGGATTGTTTTAATTAGCAGGGTTGCGAAGTCTTACTCGGGTTGCCTCCCCTCCTGCTGCCCCCAGGATTACCCTGTCAGCTTATAAATACAATACAAATCATTACAGCCCACAATACCACCTCAGAAGGCGACATAAGAAAGGGGATCCACCCCAGTCCGTGTTAAGTGCCTTGGAACAATGTTCTTTCACTAAAGCATTCAAGTATAATTCAAGCGTAATATTGGGCTTTATCAAACAGCTCAGTATCCTCTCACAAAAAAGCTCTTTCTAGTTGGGGACCAGCCATGTGTTCCTCTTTTTCCCTTTTGTGCTCCAGGCTGCCCAGACAGAGGGCACATCTGACACAATGGCCATGCTAGATGGGATCACGGTTCCAAAGTCCCCGACTGGATTTACTTGTTAGATGCGCAAATCAAAAGGCTGACCAGAAACAGCCCCCCAAACCCCCATCAGACTCATATACGCGTTCCCACTGCTCTTAGGCACTTGGGGGCTTGATAACACGCATGTTGATACTAATTGTGCTTCGAGGACACAAAGTTCTACACTATTTTGCTTCTCCTCGAGGCCGCAGATTCCTAGCTTTCAGCCACCTGTGCACATAGCTATGTGTCTCTTCGTGGGGAACACTCTGTCTTTAAATCTTAAAATGAAAGTGTCTTAAGATCGAATTGAAAAATAAATCTAGATGCGCATAGAAATGCCAAGGTTACTATTTCCTAGGAGACGGTCTCCCAGGTACTCATTAAACCGTTTATTTATTCACTCACACGACAAACATTTATTGAGCACCTACTTTATGCTGAGCACTGCAGGCACTGGGGATAAAAAGATGAATGAGACCTGGTCCCTGCCCGCAAGGAACGAACCCACAAAAACAGACATTTTAACTATATATGCTGGACTTCTCTGGTGGCGCAGTGGTTAAGAATCTGCCTGCCAATGCAGGGGACACGGGTACGATCCCTGGTCTGGGAAGATCCCACATGCCGTGGAGCAACTGAGCCCGTGCACCACAACTACTGAAGCCGGTGCGCCTAGAGCCTGTGCTCCGCAACAAGAGAAGCCACCACAATGAGAAGCCCACGCACCGCAACGAAGAGCAGCCCCCGCTCGCCGCAACTAGGGAAAGCCCACGCGCAGCAATGAAGACCCAACGCAGCCAAAAATAAGTAAATTTTAAAAAAATCATAAAAAATAAATAAACAAATAAATAAATATATGCTAAGAGCAAGGACAGAAATACACACAGGATATTATGAAGGCAAGGAAGGGGGAAGCAGACAAAACATCTCGCAGTGGGGATAGGGTCACGAAAGGCTTCCAGAGGGAGGGGACTCAGAGCAGAGTGAGGAAGAGCCACGTGAGAACTGGAGGCATCTCAGGCAGGGGGAACAGTGTGCCCACAGGCAGGCAACTAGGCACACCAACTAGTTCATGGCATCTCAGGGTGTCCATCCCCATGGAGGTAATAAGGCAAGTACCATGCATCAAGATAACACCTCACAGAGGGTGATGATTGAGGAAGGTCTGTTGAGCACTTGAAGTGTCTGCAAATGGAGGCTGCTGACACAGAGAATAATAATAACAATCATAGCACTTGCCATTGACTGGGCCCTTACCATTTACCAAGCTCTACACTTGGCTCTTTATCTATGTTTATCGCATTTAATCTTTGCAACAACCCCGTGAGGCAGGTACTATGATCACCCCTCTTATACAGACAGGGAACTGAGGATTGAGGAGATAGAGTGAGCTGCCTGAGTCTATGCAGAAGGAGGGTCAGGAAGCAGATTAGTTCAAGTCCAAAGCCCATGGCTTTGGGTCCATGGATAGGACTGGCTCCCAGTAAGATCGTGAAGCTGATGGTGTTTCTCAAATGTGGGTTCAGAGCCGTTCACCCCTTCACATCTCTCAGGCTCTCTAGTCACCTGTCGCTTAGGGATCCCACTCCACCTTGTCCCTCGAGCCACACTTTTCTTCCTTCTATCACCCTTCCTCCCTCCCTCCCACATCCAGATCCAGACTCGCTTATATTGTGTCCTGCTTCTTGATGTTCTTTTAAAGAACTGGAAACTCTGATAAATAAATCCGTGCTAAGGCCTCTGTTAGTGGACTCTTCCTTTCTGATAAGAAGTCAGTGATTATTTGAATTGTTATTCTCTTGTATGCAATGTGTTGTTTTTCTCTATCTGATTTCAAGATTTTCTTTTTGGTTCTTAGCAATTTGACTGTGATGTGCATAGATGTGGTTTTGTTATTATTATTTCCTTAATCTTGCTTGGAGGTCACTGAGCTTATGTAATCTCTATGTCTTTAAGTAAAGATGAAGGATTTGGGGGCATTCTTTCTTCAATTACACATACATTAGACCTTTTGATATTGTCTTGCAGGTCCCTGAGGATCAACTGCTTTTTTCAATCAGTTTTCTCTGTTCCTCAATTGGATAATTTCTATTGATATATCTGCAAGTTCACTGGCTCTTCTGCTATCAAGATTCTGGTGTTGAGCCCATTCAGTGAATTTTTATTTCAGATATTGTATTTTCACTTCTAGAATTTCCATTTGGTTCTTCTTGCTTCTTTTTCCTATCTTTACATTCATTATGAACATATTTTCTTCTACATCTTGAACATGGTTATGATAGCCATTTAAAATTTTTGATGGTTAATTCCAAATATGGGCAATCTATGAGGTTTGTCTCGAATGTCTTTTCATTTGAGAATGAGTCACATTTTTCTATTTCTTTGTGTGTCAAGAAATTCTGACCTGTACCACGGACATGGTGACTGATACATTGTGGAGACTCTGGATTCTGTTAGAGTCCTCCTAAGCATTATTTTGTTTTGTTTGCAAGCAGTTTACTTGGTTGAACTCAAATTTTAAACTGTCTCTAATGCAACAGGCAGCAGCTCAAATCTAAGTTCACCTATTTTAGCCTTAGTTGGACTTTTTTGAGTCTGCCCCACTTACAAGTGGTTCAGGGATCATCCTGGGACTTGAGCAAAGTTTATACACTAAATTTGGACTTCTCCTCTCTGGCTCTCTCCTTTCCTGAATCCTTCCCTAATTTTCCATTGACTGTCATTTCCTCGAACTCTGTCTTCTGGTTCTTTGGCCACAGGTTGGATAGAACCACAGGTTTCTAACCAAATTCTCAACACCTTGTGCAGCACTGACTATAGCCTGGCATTTGACTGAGTCATTTTTCAAATGAGAAAATCATTCTCTGCTCTTTGCTCCTTCATGCGTCAACACCCTCATCCGCCTGCTGTATCTGCCTGTGTTCATTCCCTTTCCAGAGCCTCAGGTAGTTTTTTTTTTTTTTAATAATTTTATCTGGAGTTTATAGATGTTATGTCTAGGAGGGTTGGTCGGATAGGAGCTTGCCTGGTCATGACCAGGAGAGGAGCAAGCCTTCTGCTACTAGATTAGGATGACTTAATATGCTGCCCCCTCCTTCTGACACATTCACTGAGATCCCAGATGCCTCAAATGAGAGAAGGGATTCTGTTGAGATTTTCTAGTATCTTGGAAGTCTGGTAGGAAGGATTGGGATAGAAGGGCTTTTCTTCAGATCACAACAAGGAAGTGGCTTTTAAGTTCCAAGGGTAGATCTGATCATTGATGAAAAATGGAAACATTCTTTGTTGTGTTTGACTTATGGGTAGATGCTAAGGTAGTTTCTAAAGCTCTTTTTTCCAAGATAAACACAACTATCTTTAGGATATGATTTGGAGTACTCCTTCATAACGTATGAGATGTAATGCCTGCAAAATCTTAGGAAGGAGAAATGAGGCGATTGGTCCCAGATGGTGGACTGAGCATATACATCTGCCTTCCCACTCTCCCAAAATACCATGAAAGCAGAAAGAAAGTATTTTTCAGAAGGAAAAATGTAAAATAGTGTAGGGAAACAAGAAAGAACTCTGCCAGTGGGCCAGAAATTCTGGGAAATTTCCAAATAATCAAAATCAGACAGGATCAGAAATACAGAAAAGCAAAACCAGAGGAAACTATCACCAGAAATACGTGTAGGAGATGATTACTATGGAGTCGGGGAGTGTTGAGGAGAAGGCCAAGTCCAGATCAAACATACAGGAAAGGAGTGGCTCTGGAGCATAAGGACTATCTGAGGAGCTGTTTTTGGAGCAGTCAGGTTGGCTCAGCCTCTCTCCTTCCAAGGTTTCACTAGGCAGAGAGCAACAGCGGCATTTGCTTCCAGACTAAAGCAGTGAGTATGGGAAGGAGAGAAAAAAAAAAAGACTCATGTAGCTCATTCTTCCTCAAAATATGTTCTCATCCAGAAGGAAAACTGCCAGTTCATCCCACCTCCCAATATATCCCACTTCTCCCCCAACAATCACTAGAGACAGGCCACAATAAAGAGACAAAACATCCACATACAAGTATGTAGGGAATGGTAAATATAAATATTCTGCACAACCAAGAGTAGCCAAACACTTGAGAAAAAAATCATTACCAAGAAAGAGTGACAAAGGGAAAAACTCACACCTGAGGAAATAGAGTTAATAAGGCAAATAGAAGAAGGCTTTTAAAAAATTATAATTCATTCCCTAAGAGATATCAGAGGACATCACAACAATTTTTTCTAAAAACAAAAACAAAAAACCCCCACCACTATTATGGCCAAAGAATAAATGTGAAATCTCGGAAATGAGAGGGGAAGAGGAATAATACACACAAGGTCACACAGCTAGTCATTCGTTCATCCCTTCAACTAACAGCCACGTATTGAGCACCTATTATATGCCAGGCCCTGTATAAGGTTCTTAGAATAGAAAGATAAAAAGAAACAATCCCCGTCCCCAAGGATTTCAATACATAAAGGTGACTGCCACCATGAAATTGTGTACAAAGTACACAAAGCAAGTATTCGCATGGTAGAGGGAATTGGGAAAAGTGACACAGAAGAGGTAGTATTTGGACTGGGACTTTGGGGATGAGACTGCCTTTTTTTCCATGAGAGGATATGGTATAGTTGGGAAACAACATATAGTTAAATATTATTGGAGCATAAAAGTGGAGAATAATTTATGAGTTAGGCAAAGAAAGACCAGACCATGAAAAATTTTGCCACCTACAGGTGATGGTGGGTCATTACACATATTGGGCTAATGATGCAGCAAACAAACAAACAAAAAAAACGGGGCCACCAGTTCATGTAACTCTTGTTTACTGCAGTGCCTCCCATAGTTCTTTATTACCAAAGAAACCTCTAAACCACCAATATATTCATTCATTCATTCTCTCATATATTCATTCATTCATTTATTCAAGAGACATTGTAGAGTGCCCCTGATGTGCCAAATACCGGCTAAGAACTTGAAATAAAGGAATGAAAAAGACACCGTCCTTGCCCTAGATTCACTCACAAGTCACTGCAGATAGAGAGACATAAAAAGGGACAATTTCAATAAAGTGATAGAGGCACACACAAAGTGCTGGCAGATAAAGAAGCACTTCCCAGGAGAAACTTCTTAAACTAAGTCTTAAAGGATGTGTAGGAACAAGCCAGGTGTACAGTGAACAGGCAGAGCTAGAAGTGTAAGGCGGTATGAGAGAGCATGCAGATGGGGACATGCGGGGAGCTGTGGATAGGGATAATCAAAGACAAGTGCAGATGGTACACAGAAACTTACCAAATCACCAGACACTGACCAAAAGACAGACATTTGCCCACAAGAAGTATCCAGAAGCAAACCCATGCCCTTTCCCCCAAACCTCCTCACACCTCCTTCTCTCTCACCCCTGTATACTCGTACGTCCCCGCATCACCAAGTCCTGCCAAATCTGCCTCCCAAATTTCCCTCCAGTTTGCTCATTTGTCTCCATCTCCTCCATCTTCATTCAAGGGTTTTCCCTCACCTGCATTACTTCACAAGCCCCTTAATGGATCTCCCTGTGGCCACCCTGGTGCTCCGCAATCCACTCTCCACTCTGTAGCCAGAAGGTTCTTTGCAATGCCAACCTGACATGTCCCCCTACCTTCAGTCCCGATCCCTGCTTAACAGCCTTCACTGGCTCCCTATGACTCGGGCTAAAAGTCAAACTCTTTAACTGGCCTCCAACAAGGCCCTGCATGATGCAGTCTCAGACAGACCCACTTCTTTGCCTCTTACCTTTCTCTCCTATCCCCATGTTCCAGCTGTGCCAGCCTTCTTTCAGTGCCTGAACCCCCAAACTCTCTCCCACCGCAGGCTCTTTGCACATGCTCTTCTCAGTGCCTGAAATGCCTTTGTCCTTCCCCTCCATCTCCCCCCACCAGACACACACCCACCCACACACACACATATTCCTTCCCCGGTTAATTAAAATCTCAACTCAATTTTCACTTCCTCCAAGAAGTCTTCCCCGACCCTCTCCAGCCACGTGAAGTCTCCCAGTTAGATGCACCTTGACCTTTGTCTTCGTTCTTATCGCAGTTGCAATCTTAACATTTATTTGTGATTCTTGGATTAACGCTCATCTCCCGATTAGACTGTAACATTCCACAAGGGCAATGACCATGTCAAATTTTGCTCATCAATGTCTCTCTAATGTCTAATCCAGTGCCTGGCACATGGAGTGGAAATTCAGTAAAGTATCTGTTGACTAAAACAATGGAGAGATGGATGGATGGATGCATGGATGGATGGATGGATGAATATCTCTGCAGAAGATAAAAAGAAGTGTGTTGTAGAGTCTGCCTTGTAAGGAGTTTCTTACAGATGGTTAGTGATCCACATTACCTGTGCCTAAGGGTTAAATACCAATAACAAGGCAAAAGTGCCATAGGTGGCACAAGATTTTATGTGATTGTCTGCCCTATGAGTGGGCCACACCACACCAGAGAGGAGACCACAGAGATCTAAGTGCTTGCCATGCCCACAGCCCTCACCAAGATAGCAGCCTCGAGTTCAGCACGAAGGACGCCGCTCTACTGATGGCCTTATTAGCCGTAGCACAACTGATGGACCAGAGACTAGAACCCAAGCCCAAAGCGGTCACATGTTGAAGTCCTACCCCCAGGACCTCAGAATGTGACCGGATTTGACCACAGGGTCAATGCAAAGGTAATTTGTTAAGATGAGGTCATAATGAACCTACAGTGGGCCACTAATCCAAAATGACTGATGCCCTTATAAAAAGGGGAAATTTGAGGACTTCCCTGGTGGTCTAGTGGTTCAGACCCGTCACTTTCATTGCCATGGGCCTGGGTTCGATCCCTGGTTGGGGAACTAAGATCCCACAAGCCACGGGGTGTGGCCAAAATAAAAGGGGGTGGGAATTTGGACATAGACACATATCCAGGGAGAATGCCATGTGGACATAGAGATGGCCTCCTTCAAGCCAAAGGGAGAGGCCTGCAACAGATCCTTCTCTCAGGCCCTCAGAAGGAACCAGCCTTGCCAACACCTTGATCTTGGACTTCCAGCCTCCCAACTGTGAGGCAATAAACTTCTGCTTTTAAGCCACCCAGGTCGTGGTCACTTTTTACCCTACCGGCCGTGGCCAAGCAAAGTAGAGGGCAAGATCACTAGACCCAAGAATGACCAGAGAGGGCTTCCCTGGTGGCACAGTGGTTGAGAGTCCTCCTGCCGATGCAGGGGACACGGGTTCGTGCCCCGGTCCGGGAGGATCCCACATGCCGCGGAGCGGCTGGGCCTGTGAGCCATGGCCGCTGAGCTGGCGCATCCGGAGCCTGTGCTCCGCAACGGGAGAGGCCACAACAGTGAGAGGCCCGCATACTGCAAAAAAAAAAAAAAAAAAAAGAATGACCAGAGTGGTAGTGATGGGGCAGGTGGTGTTGGTCTGGGCACCACAGCAAAGGGCAAAGGGGTCAGAAAAGCAGAGCTTTCACTTTGGGAGGGAAGCAGTGAATAGGCTGGAAGGGGAATCTCATCTCATCTCAGGAAAGAAAAACGTCTTACACCCACATGGAAGAATCAGGGCTTCTTGTGCTGTGAGGAAGTCAGTCCTGAGTTGCCCAGACCTGGCTGAGGCTGGCCCACGTGTATCTTAAAACGAACTCTCCCCAGCTTGGCAATAACTCCGCAGCAGGCTTTTTGTATTGATAAATTCATTATATTGCTAGGCAGCGTCTTCCTTATATTTAGCTTAATAACCAACTAATGATCACCTTGGCTAGTTTAGATGATGTCATTTTAAGAAATTATGGCTTAGATCCATCTTCTCTTTCCCTTTTCCCTTTGCCCTCCCTGAATTATTCCTGAGGAAGAAACCAATTAATAGTAGCTTGACTGCTGTAATGCAGCCTGCTGTACAATACAGCAATGCCTAATGGAGTTTTAATTTCCCCATGGTGAGTCAATATTTGTTTTAAGAAAGAAAAATGTCACCATAAACCACTGCCCCAAATGAATTTGGTAGCACAGAGGGTGAGAGAGACTTCTTCTTTAGGTAAACAGTGAAGGAGACTGGATTTGGGGTTGCAGGGGTTTGTCTTCACAAACAGGGTTGCTTATGGTTTCTGCTTCCTCCTTCAGACAAGGGTGGTTATTAAAGATTTTGCTTTGCAAATGCAGATAACTGTCAGAGGCTCACCCACAGTTTAAAGGGTCTGAAACAAAGTCATTATAATGTAGAAGAGGAACAATTTATTCCGGCCTATTAATAACTTGTGGGGAGCAGGGAGGGAAACATAACACGAGGCATCCCTGTGTGAAGACATTAAGGGTGTTTCTTATTTCCCCCAACTAGGGTTGCATGCGGAAACCGAATCCTACTTTTTAAAAAACGGATTAGACTTTTCGGGACCGTGGGAAGAAATAAAGTTCTGCAATGCTCTCTCTCATAATAAGTCTGGCCAAAAAGGATGGTGCTCATCCTGTTGAAAGATAGTTTCATTTCCTCCTCAAAATTGGTATGAAAAATTTGCTTTGCCAAATGAACACTGTATACTGAACTTGTCAAATCCTTTCTCCTGACACAAATAAAAGATAACATTGGGTGGCAGCATGTAAAACAGCTCTGACAAGATAGCAAAGGGAGACAAAGAAATATACATATTTTGATTCTCTCTGTTTTAGAAGCTGGTAGCGGGGGGAGGCGGCCAGCAGCGAATGACTGGCCATCTTTGAATGCTTCAGGTAACAATTGAACAAGCCACTTTCATGTCGATTTTCAATGGTATAATGACCCTGTTTCCAATTAGCCAAAACATGACAAAAACCTCAACTTTTGTAGTGGCACAAACTGCCAGGGAGAAGACGAACTGAGTAACAACACCCCTCATTCAAAAGTTCACGGGTGAACCTCGCGGCTGTAATTACTAGTTCTAACGCAGTGGGATATTATTCCTGGTGTGTTTAAAAATAAATAAGGTAAATGATCACCCTTTCATTAGATCTGTACTCATATCATATAAGTGTCGTATTTTTCCTATTAAAATTGTTGATTGAAGGCCGTTAGCTGTTTATCAGCTCGAAATTACATTCCTGCTCTCTTAGGGGCTGCCGCCATTCAAAATCACAGTCAGCGCCTAGTTAGTAACAAGAAAAGACTCCTAAAACTGCAATTTCAGGGGGAAAAAAAAAACACGAGCAAGAAACCCAGATTGCACCTTCATGTCCCCAAAGGCATCACGCTTCTTTGTTCTGCTAAGAAAAATTAACCTCAATCTCAGCTCCGGGTCCCTAGATTGATTATCATAGTCATTTAAATACTGTAATCTCATTTTCAGCATTGGGATAAGGGGAGGGGGGGGGGAAGAAGCCCTGGGAGTGTGGGGGAGGGGTGCGAGGCTGGAGAGAGAAAGAGCGAGGTGGGGAGGAGAGGGGAAAACAGAATAAATTATCTGACAAAGGGAAGCGGGCCTTTCTGCTCACAGAGTCTATTTTGGATCCTTCCACTTGATTGGAAAAGTTGATGAAGTTTAAATGAAGCAGAATTAGAACCTCAGGCCACTGAGTATTGACGGGGGGGGGGGGACGGGAGAATGTGCAATTCAATAGCCCCGGTTTCAGCAGAAAACAAGGGAAAGGCCTAAATGGCATAATCTTCAATCGAATCTAACATCCACACGGACAAGGCAGGGTAATGAGTTAGGCCAGATCAGGCCTGTTGGTTAAAGAAATTAATCCCTCCTGCCGCCTGCCCAAGCCAGGCTTTGATGCCCATTGTGTGGGCCCCTGTCCCAGTCTATCTAAATGCTAACGAACTGCGGGGGTGAGCAGGACTGTGCTTTTCTTTGCTGGCTCTAATCTGATAACAATTTGCTCTCTCTGATTAGGGGGGTGGGGAGGGGACGGGCGATGGGTGGGAGAGGAGGAGGGGACACCTTCCCTTTGAAAGGGGGAGGCCATTCTGGTCAGCCTGGATGGAGGTTTCACCCCTCACCCCCAACCAGCCAGCCTGGCTCCTGGTCGGCCGGCAGACACACATGTACAGAATAACCTAAACTCCAGGATTCTGTAGGAAGCCAAGTGTCCACGCTCCTTTTCTCTGTATGCCTTGTCTCTTCTTGAGACAGTATGTAGTGACACAAAAGTGCAAGCTTTACCTTAAGCCACCCTGACCCGCTGCCAGCATCCCTTCCTACCGCGCTTCTTCGCCTTCAGACTTTCCCTCCAGACACACCCAAGTTCTCAGCATCCAGTTTCTCGCCTTGTCTGGTCATTTTCTACATCTAGAATGACCTGCTTCCTCCTCTCAGGCCCACTGAGTCCTGCTTGGTCATCCAGCAACTCCACCAGGCCTTTTTGGACCTCTCCAGGCCACCAACCCTCTTCCTAACTGTTTTGTATGTCTTGTATGTTTCAGCCTTAGAAAAACAGCAACGTCTAGGGGAGTGTGTGTGTGTGTGTGTGTGTGCGCGCGCGCGCCTGGTGTGGCATATGTGCCCAACTGTGTAAGATCCTTGAGAACAGAAAGTACACCTCTGGATGAAGTTAACCCTTTAGATAGATGGAGATGGAGATGGACCAGACTCTTCTCTCCCATCAGGACAAAGGAGTCTCTGGGATGATGGACAGTGTGGTATAACGTATAAGGACCATGACAAGCTGTGGACTCATACAAGCCACAGTCCAAGCCCCCACTCTGCTATTTACCCTCTGTGTGACCTTGGGCATGTTATGAGTCTTTCTGAGCTCTGACCTTGCCTAGTTGAGATCATATATGTAAAAGTCTGGCACTTAGCAGGTATTCAGCAGTGGGAACTGTTGGTGCCACCAAGTTCTTTTGATTTGTACAGTGGTTAGGACCTCAGGCTGCAGAGTCCCAGACCTGGCTTGAAGCCTGGCTCCTCCACACACATGCTGGACGACTGTGGGCAAGTTGTGTAGCTTCTCTAAGCCTCAGTTTCCCCATCTGTAAAGTGGGAATGACAGCAATCCTGCCTCTTAGGATTGTGGCAGAGGTTTAAGGGAGGTGATGCTTAAGAAGGGCCAGCACAGTGCCTGGCACATAGTGGGCTCCACGAAGGGTGGCTGCTGTCCGCTGGTACAGAGAGGGTGTCAGGTGGCCAAATGGGTCACCAGCCAGGAGCTTCCTGGAAACTCAGACTCCAGGCCTCAGCCTCCAGGCACCCTCCCACTCCGGGAGAAGTCAGGCCCGCAGAGCATCCTGCCAGGAGATCCTGGGAGGATCTGCCGCCAGGAGCACGTGGCTGCCTAAGGAAAGATGGAGCTTTCAGAAGCCCCAGGCAGACGCTTTCCTTTTAGAAGGGAAGTTTCTGAAAGACTTGCTTAAACCTCCGAATTTATGCCCACTGGGTGCCTAGAGAGAGAGCAAAATCTAGAGTGACAATTTATAAAGGTTTTGAAGGCAGACGCGAAGCCCGGTACTCGGTCCTAAGGGATCCTTCGGAATCACCTCAGCAGGCTCCCTCAAACGACTTGGGGAAAATTCAGAGCATGACAGACCAGGGGCTTGTTTAACTTGCAGAAAGTAAACACATCGCAGCCGCTAACCCTAAACCATCGCGCTGCTCGTCCCGCTCATGGTTCTCCAAACATGCAGCCTGGAAGGAGACCAGGATGCAGTGAACGTGTCTGTCCCAGCACAGTAGGGCTCTTGGTGATTCCTTCAGTCAACCTGCAGCATCCTGCAGCCAGGAGTGGGTACCTTGGTCCCCATCAACGCTGGGAGGGAGGGGCTGGCACTTAGACCTACTGCTGATTTCTGGACGTGTTTCTCAGCCCTCTGTTCTCTGTCTTGTGTATCCTACTTGCTCTGGCCCCTGCAGCTCCCAGATCCAACTGGGAGCCCCGCCGGACCTGGCCTCACTCTCTGCCCAGCCTCCTCTCAGCATTTGTCTCCCCTGATGCTTGACTGCAGCCTCCTGAATTCCAAGTTCCTCCTTGCCTTGGAGGCACAAAACCTCTTATTTTACCTAGAACAGTCTCTACCTACTGCCCACCCAAACACAGACACACACACACTCCCACCAGCATGCCATAACTGACCACTCTACTCATCCCAGGAGGTTGGGCTGAGATGACACATCCTTGGACTTGAACTTGCGTAGCCTCCTGGCACCGCAGCCGCCTCCACAGTGCCCAACCCTAGGGAAGAGGTAGTTGCCCTATTGTCTGTCTTCACCAGGGCTTTGAGCTGCCTGCAGGCAGGAACTCAGGCTCTCTTGCCCACAGAGGTCTCCCCAGGCCCAGCACGCTGCCTGGCACCTAATAGCCCCTCAATAAACATTTTGCAAAGGGTCGAATAAGCAAATGAAGGGGAGGGTCCCAGCAGTTCTCAGGGAGAAAGCCATTCAGATGCGCAGAAACCAAGGCTTTGGGACCTTTCAGGGACTCACCAAGGTTTCAGAGCCAATAAGAGTGTGCAGGAGACTGGGAGCTCATGACTGTGGTCGTGGGGCCTGGAGTGTCTGGTCCAGGGCAAGTGTGCAGTGCTGAATGAATGAATAGATGACGGAAGGATGGATAGATGGATGACACGCAGCCTAGAGGGGAACCGAGGCCTCTTAAATCTGGCGATCCAGTGCATTTTCCCCCTCCCACCTCCCCCTGAATATCCTTTTTCCTAGAAAGCTTTTTCTCCCCCAGTCAAAAGTTAATTTACCCTGAAGCTAATGAAGCTTAGGCTTCAGGGCCCCTCTCTGTACCAGGCCCCTTCCAAGGCCTTGGACTTCATTTCCAACATCATTTTAAATTTTGTACTCTGGTTTTTTTTTTGCAGTACGTGGGCCTCTCACTGCTGTGGCCTCTCCCGTTGTGGAGCACAGGCTCCGGACGCGCAGGCTCAGCGGCCATGGCTCACGGGCCCAGCCACTCCACGGCATATGGGATCTTCCCGGACCAGGGCACGAACCCATGTCCCCTGCATCGGCAGGCGGACTCCCAACCACTGTGCCACCAGGGAAGCCCCTGTTTCTTTTTTATTTATTTGTTTGTTTGTTTGTTTGTTTTTGGCCGCACCATGCGGCTTGCAGGATCTTAGTTCCCTGACCAGAGATTGAACCAGGGCCCCAGAAGTAGAAGTGAGAGCCCTAACCACTGCTCCACCAGAGAATTCCCTGTACTCTGTTTCTTAAAAAGAGATCCCCGAATTGCATAAGCTACAGGCCACACAATACCTGCCTCCACCTCTGCCCCCACCTCACCTGACTCAGCTTGGTGTCAAGATTCAGCTCTAGCCATCAGTCTAGGAGTCCTTCCCTTGCCTCCCCCCCATCCAGGCACAGCTGCCCTCCAGCACTGAGCACGAATCCCATCCAGACGGCCGTCACCACATCTGTACCACTTTGCTGTTTGTTTCAATGCCTGTTTTTGTCGACGAGATTGTAAGCTCTTTGAGGGCAAAGCCTGTGCCCAGACTGGTCTACCCCCCTATCCTTGGTGCCAAGCTCTGTGTCTCATACACAAGCAGTTAATTCTGTTAATTCAAGCAGTGAGTGAATGCGTCTGCAGCTGCTTTCCTCACAGAATCCTAGAGTTGTCTGTTCTTGTCCATTTCAGACCTTTGCTCAGGCCAGCCCCTCCCCTGAAGCCCCTCCTCTCCTTTCCAGCCACTGGAATCCAACCCACCCTGCAGCCCCAGTCCAGGTGCACAAGCTGCCCTGGGTGCTCCAACACTGCTCCCACCTTCACTCTCAAAAATGCCTCTCAGCACCTCTCCTTCTGCCTTTGATAACTTTTATTAGTGGTTTTAACGTGCAAAGTCTGGTTCTTCCATAAACTCCTTGGAAACAAATTCTTAAACCTCTTGTGTTTCCACCAGCACCTTGTGTGTTATAGGTGTGTGATAAATATTTGCTCATTGACAGAGGGGTTCATTAATAGTTTCAAATGAATATCAAACAAGAATTTTAAGTCAGTGTCTCTGTTCTTAAATATCTCTGGGAGACAGTGGGAAAATATGAATGGAATTCATAACAGGAACATTAAAATGGCATTTTAGTGGGGCAATATGGCCAGACTGACTAGTGTCCAGCAAAATGGACCCAAAAAGTTGCCAGCAAATTTTCCAGTTCCCTCAACCGCGATGCTATGGCCATAAGATCACCTCTCTCCATGTCTTTTGCGGGCGCCCCCATCTTTGCAGGAGGCCGCGGCCTCTGAGCTTCGGCTAGCTGGGGCTTTTTCTCTGATGTGGCGAGGCAGCTTGGATGCTGTGCCATTGGTCCCAAATGGCCAGCCACCTGGCAGTGATGTGGCCTTTCACTAATGTTGTACCTTGAAATCAAAGCACTTCTGATTCTCCACTTTCATTCCTCTGGACAAACACAAAAGATTTTGATCCACACAAAGAAATTTATCTTGTTCGCTTCTGTGTTCATTGGTCCCCCCCCAATATGTATTGTTTGGTTCATATAAAAGATCAAAAAACCCCTCTTTCTGGCTCATTATGTGTTTTCTCCGATGCTCTTGGTGAGCTATTCTCCCCCTGTGTGCCCTTCATGTTGACCTTTCTGCTCATTGACCCACATCAGTCAGTTTCTTGACCGAACCCTGATGTGCCTTTAAAGTATTGGGTGGAAAAATACAGCTGTTTTCTTTATAAAGCACATTGACTTGCTTCTCTGAAATGCTCTACTTCGTTGCACAACGAGAGTGTAAGGGCTAGGCTGGGACTCTGGTCCACCGTGAGCTTAAGTTTTGCTGGACCACATCAATTCCGTTTTAAATCCTAAATGAGTTCATGCTGAGAAAAACACAACCAAAGCAAGCCCTCAGAAGGTAATGCGCCAGGGAAACAAAGCTTGTGCGGTGGTCAGTGATTACTCAACAAACCAGCCCCTACACTAATCAGTTTATCTGATGAATTATAGAGCCTCACTCGGTGGATTGCTAGAAATGCTTTCTATTTTTTTAAACTCCAGCGTGGGTGAGGCTGGAGACAGATAAGCCCTGACAGAAACCAGCAAATGTATGGAGCCTGGAACTAAGGAAAAGGAAACGGATTCAAAAGGGGGAACGAGGTTCCTTAAAAAACTAAAAATAGAAGTACCATATGATCCAGCAATCCCACTACTAGGCATATACCCTGAGAAAACCATAATTCAAAAAGAGACATGTACCAAAATGTTCATTGCAGCTCTATTCACAATAGCCCGGAGCTGGAAACAACCTAAGTGTCCATCATCGGATGAATGGATAAAGAAGATGTGGCACATATATACAATGGAATATTACTCAGCCATAAAAAGAAACGAAACTGAGCTATTTGTAATGAGGTGGATAGACCTAGAGTCTGTCATACAGAGTGAAGTAAGTCAGAAAGAGAAAGACAAATACCGTATGCTAACACATATATATGGAATATAAGAAAAAAAAAATGTCATGAAGAACCTAGGGGTAAAACGGGAATAAAGACACAGACCTACTTGAGAATGGACTTGAGGATATGGGGAGGGGGAAGGGTAAGCTGTGACAAAGCGAAAGAGAGGCATGGACATATATACACTACCAAACGTAAGGTAGATAGATAGTGGGAAGCAGCCGCAGAGCACAGGGAGATCAGCTCGGTGCTTTGTGACTGCCTGGAGGGGAGGGATGGGGAGGGTGGGAGGGAGGGAGATGCATGAGGGAGGGGATGTGGGAACAGATGTATATGTATGACTGATTCACTTTGTTATAAAGCAGAAACTAATAAAAAAAAAGGAAAAAAAAAAAAAAAGGGGGAACTTAAGGGGGCTTCCCCGGTGGCGCAGTGGTTGAGAGTCCACCTGCCGATGCAGAGGACATGGGTTCGTGCCCCAGTCCGGGAAGATCCCACATGCCGCGGAGCGGCTGGTCCCGTGAGCCATGGCCGCTGAGCCTGTGCGTCCGGAGCCTGTGCTCCGCAATGGGAGAGGCCACAACAGTGAGAGGCCTGTGTACCGCAAAAAAAAAAGAGGGGGAACTTAAAATGGCCATAAAAGGTCCAGTGGTTAGGACTCCATGCTTCCACTGCAGGGGGCCTGGGTTCAATCCCTGGTCGAAGAACTAAGATCCCGCAAGACGCGTGGCACGCCAATAAATAAATACATTTTTTTAATGAAAAAATATAAAATGGCCATAAAATGAATGGAGTCAGGGGACGGAAGCAAACAATGGATAGAGAAGCAATTAAACTAAACCATCTCATTTCTATAATCTTTGTATTACATTTTCAAGAGACCCTGGACCGTGGATGAACTAATAATGAATTCTCCACATGTTGATGTTTTTCTGGTCCAGGGTTTCTCAGCCTCAGCACTATTGGCATTTGGGGAGATGATTCCCTTTTTGGGCAGGTGCAGGCATCCTGTGCATTGTTGGGCAGCATCCCTGGCTTCTACCCACTAGATGCTGGTAGCAGCCCCCTTCCCGGTTGTGATAACCAAAAGCATCTCCTGACATGGCCAGATGTTCCCTGGGGAGCAAAATTGCTCCCCCGCCCCAGTTGAGGACCACTGGTCTACTTCCAGAATGTCATAATCTCTTCCATAATATAGTGTCTCATTTAAATCAGTCTTCATTACATCCTTGAGAAGTAAACAAGGTAGTTATTAGCACCCATACTTCACAAAGGAGGAAACAGGCTTGGACATTAAGCCACTTGCCCAAGAACCCTCAAGAGAGCCAGAAACCGAATTGTTTTCACCCTTAGCCAGGGCGAACCCATCTGCTTCAGGGCACACAGTTTCAGGAAGCATGAGATGGGGTGGGCAACAGTGATTTTCAACAAGAGCACAAAGGGGAAAAAGAGTAAGCCCTTGAGTGGATTTGTCTCATGATACATTTATAAGTTCAGATTTAGGACATTTACCTAAAGTCGATTGATGAGAATAAGGTTGTCTTGAGGCACGTAAGTGTTAGAAGCAGGATAAAGGAAAATAACAAAAGTGCCACGTGTTAAGTGCCCTTCTGGGCCTGGCACACCTGTGTCATCTCATTGAACCCTCACAACTCCCCCATGGCTGGTGCCAACTGTAACAGCCCATTTCACAGAGAGGAAACTGAGGCTCAAAGGTAAATAAGCTCACGTGTGGCACAGCAAGAAAGCGGCTGAGACAGAACGTGTCCTGGGATCTTCCTGGCTCCATGGCCTGACATCGACACTGCCTTTGTCTCCAGTGTGGTGGCTGCAGTTTTATATCTGCCTGGGCTACCAACTTATTTTTTAAAATTAATTTTTATTGGAGTATAGTTGCTTTACAATGTTGTGTTAGTTTCTACTATACAGCAAAATAAATCAGCTATACATATACATATATCCCCTCTTTTTTGGATTTCCTTCCCATTTAGGTCACCACAGTGCATTAAGTAGAGTTCCCTGTGCTATCCAACTTATTGCTGTATCTTTTGTGATGGTATGAAAACACCAGCTGCAGCCTGGAATTGTTTTCACAGTCCTCGTTTACACGGATTCAGGAGCTTGAAAGGAGAGTCAAGGGGCGATTTCATTTAAAGTTGAATTGTTTTTGTTTTTTTAACAAATACGAAGCACCCAACGCTTACAGTATATGCTAAAACCAACCAAAATGTAGTATGATGTGATTGTGCCTTTGCTTCTTTTTGCCCAGCCAGCCAGAGGGTCCTGGAGCGATGGCCCCACAGATGTGTCTGAGGTTTAACAGAGCCCGGCTCCCAGGGCCACAGCAATCACTCTGCACACTGGCCTCCAGAAACGGATTTACCCAGCCTAGAAGTCCAGCAGGGTCTGAGCTTGGTTCCAATCCTCCCGGTCTGTGACACATTCACTGCAGGACCAGCACAAACACAGAACCAACGCCCTAAAATGAATCAATTCAAATCATTGCTAACAAGCTGGTGGTCTCCACTGTTAGCATTTCATATAAAACACTTTTAATTGTGTTTTCTTCCCATTATACTTTTTAAACAGTTAAAGATGCATTTTCTTAACAAGCAGTTTGAATCAGACACTTTACAAGAACTCTGATGCTTCTAGAGACAGGTGAATGACTTGAAAACCACTGAAATTAGAAATAGGGGTTTGGAGCTTCCCTGGTGGTGCAGTGGTTAAGAATCTGCCTGCCAACTCAGGGGACACAGATTTGAGCCCTGGTCCGGGAAGATCCCACATGCCTCGAAGCAGCTAAGCCCGTGCACCACAACTACTGAAGCCCATGCACCTAGAGCCCGTGCTCTGCAAAAAGAGAAGCCACCGCAATGAGAAGTCTGCGCACCGCAACGAAGAGTAGCCTTGGCTCGCCGCAACTAGAGAAAGCCCGCGCGCGGCAACAAAGTCCCAACGCAGCCAAAAATAAATAAATAAATACATTTTTTAAAAAAGAAAGAAAGAAATAGCGGTTTGAAATTTTGTCCGCAGGACCAGTAGTAAATCAAGAAAACTTTGTCTTTCAAATACAGGAAAAGTGGCCTAAATTCTACTATGAGCAGCACTTGAGCCTGGAAGATTCTGGAAGGTGCTGGAAGCCACTTCTGACTTGTTCATTCAGGACTCAGAATTCTTCCTGGAGGAACGGTCTTCCTGCCACTGATCTGAGAGGAGTGTTCAGAAGGGGTCTGAGCTCATCCCCCAGGAACCCGCATTCTGAGGTCTTCATTAACGTTTCAAAGCCAAAGCCCCTCTTTTTTTTAGAGAAACAAAGAGGAAGGCGGCCCCTCCTCCAGCAGATCTGTCCCACCCACCCACCCGGGCCAGTGGTAAAAAGCCTGGGAGGGAGCAGGTCTCCCTTCTGAACCGACCACAGGGCTGGGCACTGCTGCAGCCCCTGCTTGCTCACCCTTGCTCACTGAAGGATGTGCCTGGGCGCCAGGAAGCTGGAAGCTTTGATTTAAAAAGAAGAAAAAAGGACCAAGAGAGAAAGAGTTGCAGGGATTGACAACCCCATAGCTTTCCCTAGAAAAATGAAAGCTGCCCACCAGCCTGCAGAGACTGGGTCCTTAAGATGGGCAGCTCAGTTTCAGCCCCCCTTCCTTGTGTTTTACTTTCTCCAGTTACATTGTAAATTGAACGTAAAAGGATCTGAGCAATCAAAGGCATATTCTCTGCAATACATAGCGGAATATAACATTTTCCCATTTCACTCAAACATGATAAAAATACTGACCTACGGGGCTTCCCTGGTGGCGTAGTGGTTGAGAGTCCGCCTGCCGATGCAGGGGACACGGGTTCATGCCCCGGTCCGGGAAGATCCCACATGCCGCCGAGCGGCTGGGCCTGTGAGCCATGGCCGCTGAGCCTGCGTGTCCGGAGCCTGTGCTCCGCAACGGGACAGGCCACGACAGTGAGAGGCCCGCGTACTTCAAAAAAAAAAAACTGACCTACGCTGGGTTGTTTGCCCGACTGTGTGTTTGTCTGCCCACCTTCTTTGCATTTGTCTCTACCTACGTGCCGATGTTCACCAGCCTCAATATTTATTAGAGACGTTAGGCTCTTAGTGTGGTTGAGTGTGGTTGCCTAATTTTGTAGAGCATCCAATTTGGACACCCTGGCTCTAAATAAATGCTTCCCCGTGAAGACGATGATAAGGATCCCAGCAGCGGTGCTGAGTCTTAGGAAATAGAACTCGGGTTGGGGTGAAAATCTATGAACCCTTAGGATCTAAGGAGCGTCGAGTCATCTGGCCCCGGAGGGCTGAGTTTCTCCCAATCTCCACCCCTGATCAGAATCTACCTTTTCACCCTTCAAGGTCCAGTTTCAGGACTGTTCCTTTACAAAGCCTCCTGAGTCGTGCTCAGGGTTTCCTCCCCCCAAATCTGAACCTCTCCGGGTAGTGCAGAAACTTGAAACTTACGGGGTGTGTGTGTGTGTGTGTGACCCATGACATTGCTTGTCTTATTATCTGTGTGTGTGTGTGTGTGTGCACAACAGTAAGAGCTAATGCTTCCTGAGAGCTTTCTTTGATGCAGGGGCTATGCTAAGCAATATATATGTCATACATATGAAATACATATATATAATGATATATATAGATATTCTGTCTCCCCAGCTAAGTAATTAACTCCTTATGGGAAAGAGCTAAGTTCTGAACTTGTTTCTATGCCCCCAAGAGAGCTTAGGTTGGTGCAGAGTATTCAGTAAACATTCAATAAATATTTCTTGGCTGTCAACAAATCCCAAGAAATTAGCAGAGTTCACTCTGGAAGGAATGTTGAGTGAAACAATAATGGAACCGGATTCAGCAATGAACATTTTTTGGACTGCCTGATGTACAGATATAACCAATCTGGGTTGTCATTCATTAACTAATTGTGTATCGCAGCCAAAGAGCATGAGTCTGGAAGTCAGGTGACATAAATCCCATCCCACTTCTGTGACCAGGTCAGGGTAGTGCCTTGGGCAAGTCTCTTCCCCTCTCTGGGTCTTAATAGCCTCAAAAAAGGAATTGGACTAGATGGCTGTAAGCCTCCTTCCAACCCCAGAATGATGTGATTCTATAGCTCTATCTACAAATGCACACGCTTCTTGTTTGTGACATAAAGCCCCACAGAAGAACAAAGTCGGCAAGAAATTATGAAAAACATCGGGTGCCGTGATCATTTGCACCCTCTAAGGATGCTCAATTCAATAAATTCCACCCCTGTACCTAGCCTGCCTCTCCAGGGTGACAGAAGATTCAAGGCTGTCAGTGGAGCAAACCAAACAGTCTCTCCCCATAATTGTATTGACAGGATATCAGCCGAGTTCCGATGGCAGGAAGGGTGCACCCTGACAGGTTCTGTAAAGGAGCCTTGAAGGCTATTGTAGCAGGATCCTCTGTTGAGTCACAGAGTTCTGGGGAAATGAGAATCAAGCAGGGAGAAGCTTGGCTCTTTCTCTATTTAATTTTATTCTTCCCAGAGAGTCACATTTGAAGGAAAACTGGCTAACCACATGTCACTTTATACAATAGAATAGATGCCCTTTCTAATGGAAAACACCTACATCTTCTTGTGGCCACATTAAAACGTGGAGCTGATTCAATCAGCCCCACTCAATAGCCAGTTGGCTTGGTTTTAAATGAGGCAAAGAGTTGTTGAGCTCTTGCTGATAAAATATCTGCTTGGATGTCTGAGGTTTTCACTTTTCACTTGGTTACGGTGGCATCTTGCAGACATGTTCTTGAATAACTGATGTGTGTACGTCCCGGTAAATTCCATGGGTGTGAAACAGCAGTGTTGTGTTTGTTCAGGCAGTGTGTCTGCATTTTAAATGAAAAAAAAAAAAAATCCCGATCCTATTCACTGGAGAAAACAATCTGAGCAACAACCCCCCAATATGGGGGAGTAAATGACTCTTTCTAAGGTGCTATGTTCCCCCAATACAGATGCAACCTTCAGATTCAGACTGAGACAAAACCAAAATATACTTCAGTTCCAATCATTCTCCTGCAGACACCCCAGGCAGAGGGCACTCCCACCTCTGCTGCACACAATGAGAACTCGCACAGAAACAAGGGTTTGAAAATCTGGGATTGTGAAACTGACATGCCACAGTCAAGAAATCCACAAGCCATGCCTCAACAGAAATTTCAGCAATATATTATTTTTTAAAAGATGTTTTTTAAAGGCTCCACCATCTTGGATACTTTCAATCTTCTTTTCTTGAGAGCTGAAAACCTCAAAGTTTTTTTCATAATTTAAATTTCCTTTAAAATAGAGGAAGCTTTTTGGAGTGGTAAAAGTAAAGCTGGGCTGGGAGCCAGTGAACGTAGCTTCTACCCCCGGCTCTGCCAGAACCTTGCACAAAGAACCCACCACAGACAGCCTCAGCGTCCCCAGTGTAAGGAGGGGTCTGGAGAAGGTAACAGTCAAGGTTACTCCTTGCTCTCAATGTTTCTGCAGCTTTTACTTAGGCCAGATTTTAGTAGAAAAATCTGTTAGCGGTGGTCAGTATTGAAATGTGGACATAATCTTAACTGCTACTGAAACTACCTTACGGCCCATCAAGAACTGGAGGGAGAAAAGTAAGAAGGAAAGACCTGCTTTCCTGACAGGAGACAAGCTGGGCACGATCACCAGGGCGCCCCCTGCTGCTTGAGCCAAGTCACCGCTGACGGGGCAGCCCTGTTCTGTGTCTCATGCTCTGAAGACAGAACCCTCGGTGGTGGGTCAGTGTCTCCTGCACATTTTCCAACCCAAAGTTTAAGTTCAGGAATTAGGACTGAATTCATCTGGAAGCTGTTCAGCTAGTGCCATCCAGAGGCCAAATACTGTCCTTCTTGATATGCAGCATGAGCAAAAGGAAAGAAGGGAGGGGAAATGTTTACTTATAGATGTGTATGTTATACATGTTAAACACATGTATATTGTACATACACGTGTGTGTATGTGTGCATATATATATGTAAAGTGTATGTGTATATACAATGTGTATATATCTATACATATACCTATATGTATGTACGTGTCTCTATGGATATATTATGGCTTGGGGTGGGCATCACACTTAATTCACCATGGAGAATAACTCCATTACGTTGTCCATTTTGTATATAAGTAGGAAGGAGTTGGTCCCCCAGTAACTGCTTGAGTAAAAGCAATGATCAGAGGTGGGGAAATTGATTCTCCCCTTGATCCCAGAGTGGTGAACCCCATCTGTCCTCTGAGAGTGGCTCTTCTCACCTAGAAATAAGTGAAGGACTTTGCTCCACTTTGGGAGGCCTAGGAAGGGGAGGTGTTAGATGGAAGGGTGCCTAGTGTGATAAGCCAGCTTCTCCCAGCTGCTGGCCCAGGAAACAGTTTGGGCAAGAGGAGAGAATCCGTGTTTTCATAGGAGCCAGTTAACTCAGCTAATTCTACCACGATGTTAAGAAAGCCCAGGTTCCCTGTATGAAACAAACAAACAAAAAACTAACAACAACCAAAACCTCTGGGCTCTAAACAGCTCCTGGCGTTCAGATAAATAATTGTTACTGAATCCACGTTTATCACCTGCGCCTTCCACCCCCGGAATCTGGGGAACTGCGCGCATTTTTAAAGGCACACTGCCCTCCAGTGGCGCAAGGTAAAATTGCTCCATGACCAGCTTCCCAAGCGCCAAACTTCAACTTGACCTTTCCAGGGGCCCCGGAAAGGCGCGTTGATGCCACGCCAGCGTTGGGTGATCACCAGTCCCGAAACGTGACTAATGTAAGGGAGCGTGCGATCAAAGAGGAGGCGACCTAGTTGGAAACCGCGGCTCCCTCGCTCGTTTGTGCCTGTGGGACCCCTGGGGCAGAGATTCGCGCTTTTTGTCTCTTAGGGTCGTAATTCTGGTTAAGAGTATGATTGGGTGGAAATTAGCGTGTGAAGTGATGCTTCCAAGAGACGTACAGAACACTTGCTACATAACAGCAGCCCAGGCGTGCAGGGGAATCGGGAGAGGCGGCCTGCACCCTGCGAGGGCTGGCAGGTGGTAAGGACGCAGTCTGGGTGCTGCTACCTGTCTGTCACTCTGTGGGTTCACCCTGCGTGAATACATATGCAAATAGTCGCCAACGTGGAGGGCTTACCGCGTGTCAGGGGTCTCGCAGGGATTACCTTATGCAATCTTCCCAGTCACTACCTTTAATGAGTGCCATTATCATCCCACTTTGAGGATGAGGAAACTGAGGCTCAGCGAGGCCATGCGGCCTGCCCATGACCGCCCGGGGGTCCAGGTCTGTCTGGACCAGAGCTGGAGCTCCCAGAGCCGGGCTCGGAGTGGGGCGGTGGGGCCGGGGCAGGACGGGTGGAAACCCTCGGCCGCGTGGGTGCCCAGTGAGGGGACGAGCGCAAGAGGGTGATGGGCGTGGGGACGGCTCACCTTGACGATGAGCGGGTTCTGAAACATGGAATCCCGCACGACCCCCAGTCTCTCGTTCTCCATGCCCGGTTGGATGTCGGCCACGGTCAGGGGCCGCCGCGGGGGCGGGCAGATCTGGCTGACCGTGAGGCGCACCGGCGGCTTCTTCTTCCATCGCGTGAGGTCGTGGCAGGAGGTCCTGGACTCTGGCATCCTGGGGGTCGCGGGGAGTCGACCAGCCGGCTGGATCCAGCGCGCTTCCCAGGTCGGGGGCCGGTGCGGAACTCGGAGGGGCCCTCCGCCCGTCCCGGGACGCACCACCCGGACGCCGGGGTGGACACCGGACGCCGGGCTCCCTCCGGAGCGAGGCGCGCCCACCTCGCGCCGCCCCCTCGTTGCAAGGAGCACTAAGACCTACATAAGCCCCTCTGGTTCCTGAGAGCGTCTTCTGGGCGCCGCGCTGCGGATTCAAAAAGGAGAGAAAATCAAGACCACCCCTTGGGGAAGAATGGAACCGTCCGTTTCCATGGCGACAGGACGCCAACGGCCCTGGAACAGGGCTGGTCGATTTACTTTCAGGACACTTTTTGGCGGCCACCTAAGTGGACGTGTTTCGAGTTCTCTTAAGTAGACCTGAGAAAAACCCAAGAATCACCACTGGGCTGTGTTAAAAGCGACAGAGTTCTAGAAGGCCAGTTACACTTGACTTCCAAGTCAAAGACACCCCCCCCCACTCACCCCGACCCCTCTCGCCGCCCCTTCCCACTTCTCCCAGCGACACACACACACACACACACACACACACACACACACACACACACAGCCTAGGGCAGAGCGGTACGTGTTTCAGAATGAAATAGAAATCCGCATTCCAAGCCTGATGTTACTGCTAATCCACTGGGTGATCTCAAATGAGTCACCTTTTGGGTCCTCAGTGTTTTCTTCTGTGAAATGGGTAGGGGGGAAAGTCTAGAGTTGAATGAAATCAATGGTACCCAACTTTGTGCAACAGAATAAAGGGAAGTTGAAAAATACAGAGTCACTGAATCAGAATCTGGAAATTGGATCTGAGAATCTGTATTTTAATCCTTCTTTCCCTTTGGATTTTTTTTTAAGTTCAAAGCTATGGAAACTTTGAAAGAAGAGTACAATGAAAACCCATATAGACCTCACCTAGATTGACTGGTCCTTGGTATTTGCCACATTTACTTTCTCTGTGTGTGTGTGTGAACATGCACACACACACATTGCTAAACCATTTTGAAAAGATCTGCAGACAGCATCATATCTGACCCTAAATACATGTATCTGCCAAGAACAAGGACATTCTCACACAGAACTACAATGCTATGATGTCTATGGGTTTTAATGTGATACAATAATGGTGCCTGATATGCAGTCTGTATGCAAAGTGGGAAATCTGCACTTTTTAAAAGCTTCCCGAGTGATTGGTGCAGTGTTTTGGGAACCACTAGCCTGGATGATCCCTAGTCTGCCTTCTAGTTCCAGCCTTTAGTGCCGTCATTCACCCATCATTAGCATCTTCATTAAATGTGCAGATATCCACAAGGCTCTGGGTAAGGGGTTCACCACAGAGAAGTTGCACAGACAACAAACCTGCACTTCACAGCCTTGCACAGCAACAGTGGACAACGCCAGCACTGCCTTTCCAGAGCAAATCAGACAGACTTCCGATTGTCCATCCAAGGCCTGAAGCGGCCCTTGGGTGGTGACAGGTGTATGATGTACGCTTTATGGTGTCTCTAGTCTGCTTCACTTTCAGACTTTCACCTAAGTGCGCGTTGTGCACTTTTTAATCAAAGCTGCTTGGCAGCTCACACAGGGGAAGTCAGGTGGTGCAGCAAGGCGCAGGATACTGCAGTAGTAGGAAGATCACAGGTTTGAATCCTAGCTGGGGCCACATAACTTCCCCTGTGACAAGTTACATGAAGCCCTAGTGTTCTCATCCACAAAGTAAGGCAGATATTACCTAATAAAGATTTCCTAAAACAGGGGTTTGTTACAGGATTCCATGAGAAATCTCTTTGCTGGTGTGACTGTCTTCACTATGCAGTAAAACTAAAAGTTTGAGTGGCGTGTATACTGGCCTTGACCTGATGGCCTGCTTAGAGCTTTACTGTTAATCATAAGCTAAGTTTCTTCAGGACTCAGTGGAAATGGGAGAATCGGAATAGATCTTCAAGGCCTCTTCTACCTCTAACCTCCACCTAAGTTCAATGTGCATTAGACTCCGCACCACTGAGCCCCTGCCAACCCGACTTCACCCCTTACCTCTGTCCCCGTCACTCACGGTGCTCCCGCTACCCTGGCCTTCTTTCAGTTCCTACAGCAACCAAGTTCAGGGCCTCTGGATTTGCTCCCAGCCTGGAACACTCTTGCATCGATTTTTGTTCACCCTTTTCATTAAGAACTCAACTGTCACTCGTCAAAGAGCCTTCCTTACTATCTGTCACTCGTCAAAGAGCCTTCCTTACTATCTAACCTAGCTCTCAATGTCCCTAGTCGCTCCCCATCACATTACCCTGATCTATTTTCCTTAAAGGATAATCTGAAATTATCTTGGTTGATTAGTTTGTTTTCTGTCTTCCTCAGCTTAGCCCTCAGCATCTTATTCACTCCTGGACTGCAGACGGACCTCAGCAAAAAAACTGTTGAATAAATGGCATGCATGCATGAATAAGCAAGTCGACGGAAGGGCTCTGTCCCACTTTCTTAGTTTTAGGATCACGCTCTACCCTGTTCCACCCCACTCGCAACAAGCCCGGGAACAAATTGGGCAGAAAAAAACGCGAGTCACAGCCCCACAGCCAGCGACGCCGGAGGGGGGCGGGCCGGAAGTGACGCAGGCCACTTCCGCTTTCACGACACCAGCACTTCCGGATTGGAAGGCAGGTGGCGACGCGTTCGGAAGGTAGGTGAAAGCGCTTTATAGTTGCTCCGGCTTTTTTCCCAGTTTGCGTGTCTGAACCGAGCGGTGTGTGGCTGCTGTCTTCACCTCCCCGGAGGCCCGCCTTTGGCCCAGGTCCCCAGGGATGAGGGTGGCGCCTGTTTTCTCCGCAGCCGCTCCAAGCCCCTCCACTCGGGAACCTCTCGTTCGTTCCTCCCTCTCAGCCCCGGAACGCCCACCCCGGGGCAGAGCAGGGTCTCCAGGGCACCCCAAAGTGGGGAGGGGATCGGGACCAGGCTTGGGCACGTCCCTGCACGGCGGGAAGTGGTATGTTTCGAATTAAGTGTGAAAAAATGTATATCCATATATATCGAATACCGGGGAACCATTTGGGAACCAGATGGACGAGAAGATCCCAACCCTTAGGAGGCCGGTTATGTCCCAACGGAGCGAAGTGCAGTAGGGAAGCAGCTGGATTGTTGAGAAACATTGTAACGAGAAGGCGGGACCCAGAAGGGATTAGAGAAAGTGAGTTTCAAACTTAGACCAGTTATAGCGCAGAAAGGTAACGGAGGAAAGGCATTCCTGGGAAAATGAGATGCTTTTGTAAAGTCCCTGATAAGGAGAAGGATCATGGTGTATTCTGGGAACGGAAAGAAGACAGGATGTCTGAAACCCAGGGAGAAATGAGAGGTGGAGGGGTAGGCATGGACTAGACTAGATCATGAAGGGCATGGTAGGTCTGTAAGGATTTGGGACTTTATCTTAAGAATAATGGAGGGACTTACCTGGTGGCGCAGTGGTTAAGAATCCACCTGCCGGTGTAGGGGACACGGGTCCGAGCCTTGGCCCGGGAAGATCCCACATGCCTCAGAGCAGCTAAGTCTGTGCGCCACAACTACTGAAGCCTGCGCTCCTAGAGCCCGTGCTCTGCAACAAGAGAAGACACGGCAGTGAGAAGCCCGCGCACCACAACGAAGAGTAGCCCCCGCTCGCGGCAACTAGAGAAAGCCCACGCGCAGCAACGAAGACCCAACACAGCCAAAAATAAATAAAATAAAATAAATAAATTTATAAAGAATAATGGAGAAGCCATAAGAAGGTTTTAGTGGGAAGTGACTATATATTTAAAACGTGGTGCTGAGTTCAAGAGACCAGAAGGAGAAGCATACAAGGTATTTACAAAAAGAAAGAAAGAAACTAATGGAAGGTAAAAATATTAAAAGGAATTATCTGCTCTGTTCATTGTTATTGAGAGATCCTGAGGGAATTCCCTGGTGGTCCATTGGTTAGGACTCCCTGCTTCCACTGCAGGGGGCATGGGTTCGATCCCTGGTCAGGGAACTAAGATTCCGCCAAGCCACGCGGTGCAGCCAAAGAGAGAGAGAGAGAGAGATCCTGAAAGATGGGCCAGGAAAGTATCTCTTGAATTTAGTGGCTCGAAGGTCATAGGCACTCTAACTGGAGCAGTCTCAGGGGGGTGTCTTGGAGGTGGAAGCTGCAAAGAAGTGGGTTAAGAAGGGGTTTCTGTGCATCTCTGGGTGACACCAGGGAGGAAGGCCTTAACCAAAGCTCTTGGTGCCTCCGTTGGAGGTGAGATTCTGAGGCTGGTAGATTTGGCTTATAGGTATCAGTCCATATGTTTGTTATTCCCCATCCTTCCAGCTAGACAATTCTTATAGCTTCTTGACTACCTAGGAGAAAGTAGGTACCTTCCGGTAGAAAAGGTGCTTAAGCATTCAGACTTGAAAGACCACTGACACAGAGAGGTCTCCAGGATCTGTTGTTAAGTGAAAATAGCAAAATGCAGATCAGAATATACAGATGCTACCTTCTCTGTGAGAAAGGAGGGGAAATAAGGACAGATTATTTTGATGTTTGAACCATGTAAACGTATTACCTTTAGTATTACTTTTAGTCGCAGAGAAATAAAATCTTATAAATTGAAATCCAGAAGCAATACGGAGCAAGGAGAGTTGTAAGATGTGTTTGTAAAATTATATTTTTAACCATGTCTTTTGTGAAGTACATTTCTATTCCTGTACTTAAACTCCAGAATGCACGTGCTCTGTATAAGAATTGACATTGGAGCCTTATTAAACTTCATTCCGACTTATTGCAGAACTTGGACTTTTTGTTGGACACTAACAAGGCCCATTCAGCCTCTTTCTCAAAGAGGCGATCTTCTAGTTTGAGGTCAGTGGATACTTGATGTCCCCACTCTGAACCACAGCTGGGCTAAATGCTACAAAAGAGAAATAGTTTGCTACGAAAGTATATCATTTGGTGAATGGGCCAAGCTCAAGGGGTCAGGAAAGTTTTCTTTCTTTTCTCTCTCTCTCTCTCTCTCTCTCTCTCTCTCTCTCTCTCTCTCTCTCTTTTTTTGGTAAATACTTAAAACAGTACATTTACATCCTTCAGTTGCTTGTTTTAACGCTTGTGTTTTTTTAAAATAAATTTATTTATTTATTTATGGCTGTGTTGGGTCTTCGTTGCTGCACGCAGGCTTTCTCTAGTTGTGGCGAGCGGGGGTTACTCTTTGTTGTGGAGCACGGGCTCTAAAGCACAGGCTCAGTAGTTGTAGCGCAAGGGCTTAGTTGCTCTGTGGCATGTGGGATCTTCCTGGACTAGGGCTCGAACCTGTGTCCCCTGCACTGGCAGGTGGATTCTTAACCACTGCACCACCAGGGAAGTCCTTAATGCTTGTTTTTAAGTGAAAGCAGTCTGTATTCTTGTTCTGCCCCTTGCTTTTTAAAAAGTAAACTATTTCAGTTCACTTTAAAAGAGTAGACAAATAAGAGTAGACAAAAATATAACAAATACCCCTGCACTCATTACTCCAGTTAAGAAATACAAGATTACAGATATAAGAGAAACTGGCTCTCTACTTGTCCCTAATCCCTGAATTTACCAGTTATAATCCCCATGCTGTATTCATAGTTTTACTACATATGTATCCATTCAGAAAAGATACATGAAACTTTTTTTGTGTTTTAAATGCAATATACATGGCATCATAATGTATATATTCTCTTAACGTAATATACACGGCCTCATAACATTTATATTTTCTTAACTCAGGATGCATGGTATCATAATGTTTATATTCTTTTAAAGCTTTCTGGAAGAAGCGATGTTCAAGCCAAGCTCTGAAGGATGAAAGGAGGCAGGGAGGGGTAGGAGACAGCGGGGAGTGGCCCAGAGTGAGGGAGTCGTGATTTATAAGACCTCAAGCCAGGGAAAGGATTGGAGCATGTTTGGGGAACCGAAAAAAAAAAAAAAAAAAAAAAGGCATGTGTAGCTGGAGCACAGAGTTTGAGAGGAGAGGTAGAAGATGAGGCCGTGGGGGAACAAGGGCCCGATCATGGAAGAGCACTGTTCTCAATTAAGTATTTTTTTTTCCATATCATAAAGGCAATGGAACCAGACAAGTGAATTACAGTGAGCTTGCTACGCATTTAGAATAATAGAAAATTTATAATCATGACTCCAGGCTTGTCATTTGTCCTGCAATTTCGTTTTTGTGTGATTTTTTTTTTCTCCTGAGGCTAATGTTTAAAATGCTCTGCAAAAATAAACCATGTGGTTCCATTTCCCTATAGGAGTAAAATGGAAGGAGAATCAAGCAGATCGGAAACCCACTCTCCAGTTTTCGTCAAGAAAAAGACTAAGCATTCTGTACATAAGGAGAGACATGGGAGGCATTCCCATGAAAGTTTCAGAGACTCCTCCCTGGCAGATGAACAGGCTGACATAACTAAGGGTAAAAAAAAGAGGAAGGATGCCCAGCATCTTGTTTCTTCTCCTTTGAAAAAATCAGAAATTTGCGATGAGCCTGAAAAGGCCACTTTTATACCCAAAAAGAATAAAAAGAGAAGAAAAGGTGCTTTGGGAGTCGATAAGGAAACAGGTATTGCGTACGTCCTGGTGGATAAAGAAAACATTGAGAACACAGGAAAGAATTTTAGAAAGGATGTCGATGTCGTTTACCTTGATGTAAGCAAGGAACAAAAGTCAACAAGAGGGCCTGAAGCAGATGAACCGCATTTGGTTACTAAGTCACGTGAAAATGAGTCAGAACTGCATGATAAAGTTCGGGAGAAAAAGCATAAAAAACATCGGAGGAAAGTTGCATCCTGTGATGCTGTCCAGGAGAGTCTGGGTGCAAGCATCACCCTGCCCGGATCAGAATCCCAAGAGCAGGAACCTCAGCCTCCCATGGGCCAAGAAGGTGAAATTGCACAACTACCAGTGTCTGCAGATCAAAGCAAGTCTAAGAAAAGAAAGAGGAAGCGTCCAAATGACCGGGAATTCGAGGCCTTGCCTGCGCCTGAGAGTGCTGAGAACATATACTCAGAGGGATCCCAAGTGATTGGTGAGGTTGGGACTGCAGGGGGCAATCAGGAATCCAGTGGCCTCAAGAAAAAGTCTAAGAAAAGGAAGAGAAGGTCTTCTATTGATACTGCCGTGGCACCTGGCAGTGATTTTTCAGCGCTCAGGACGAGCTCTGAGGACACGCTCTTTGATTCAGTGGAAGGTAATGGTACCTTGATTGAAGAAAGTGCGAAACCCAGGCCACAAGAGGAGAAACCCCAGGCCTGTTCGGAAGAGGTGCAGAGGTAACGTGAGGGTGTTGGGCCTTCTGATGGTGTGCGTCTTGGGTGTGAAGTCTGCCCGTTACCTCTTTGTTCAGCACGGCCATAGTAAGTGGCAGAAATCATAAAGAGATAGACCATCAAATGTATAGGATGTCGTGCACATTTAACTGAGTAACTTGGCAGGTACCTTCCGTTCTTCATGTATAAAATAAGGCAGTTAGAGTCTGTTTTCACTAAGAATTATTCCAGCCCTGAAATTCTATGTATAAGTTTAAAAAGACTTTAAAGACCCCACAATTACCTTGTCTATATGTACAGAGATAGGAGAAAAGATCAGAGAACTTAGAATGTTACGGAACAGGAAAAAAACCTGAATTAGGGTTCTCCCTAATAAAAGAAATTTAGATATCGTTATTTATATAATTATCATTTAAGTATACTGGCCGATGAATAGATGCAGGAATTTTTTTTTAAGCACTTTATTTCAGTTCCTGGGAGTTGGGACAGGTTTTCTCCCCATTTCTACTCTGTGACGTTCTTACATTTGCTAGATTGTCCTGGCTTAAAATAGTTTCACATAGAAGTTAAATGGCAGAGGGCCCAACTCACATCATCCTCTGTGCCTTCTCATTGGGGACATTTTTAGATCACTGATAACGAGGCAGGAATGTTCTCGGCCTGTGGTTCTTAACTTGTATGGGGCTGTGGACCTGTGAAAGCTGTTGACCCTTTGCTCAGATAAATGCGTACAGTTTTGTTTTTGTTTTGTTTCAGTTTCCTGTCTGGGTGGTTAGCTGATGCATTTGGCTAAGAGCAGCTCTGGACATCTGGCAGAAAGTTTGTGGGAATGAATTAGTGATAGATACATAGAAAACTATGTTTTCTTTATACTGCCAAGGGGAAAATATGTGGCCATTGTTAACTGCAACGAAGCAATTGTAACGATGTAAACCCTGAATATTGACTTAACTAATTAGTAACCATTATTATAAAACATAACTCATGGTGGGGGGAGGTGTCTTGAGTATCCATGGGCTGTAGAAGAGGGCTGAGCTTATTAGGAAGTCAATATCTGAAACAATACAGTTGAGAAATAGTAACATAAGAAGCAATGCCTGGTGGAAATAGGGGTTAGGGTGTGTCCAAGTTAGTAAAGCTACATTAAAGAGTTCAGACATCACACACTGAATCAACCCCAAGATCCCTTCCAGCTTTAATGCTGTTGTAGTCAAAGGGAGAGTCACTGTAAGAAAAGAATCTGAAAGCCATTAGGGCACGTGACCTGTCAATGTTAATCAATCCAGTTTTTCTCCTTAGATTAGAACCTACAAATGAAGAAGATAGCAATTTGGAGTCGGCTAAAGATCCTGAAACCAAATATTTATCTGAAGATTCGAGAGATTCAGATAATTCAGACGTGGATTTGGATTCCGCTGTGAGGCAGCTCCAAGAGTTCATCCCTGATATCAAGGAGAGGGCTGCCACTACAATTAAGCGAATGTATCGGGATGACTTGGGACGCTTTAAAGAATTTAAAGCCCAGGGTAAGCTTGTGGGACTTGAATATTTGTTGAACTTTTCTATATGCGTAACTAGCCCTGACTTTCTTTTGTGAGCGATTCAGATTTATAGATTCACAAAAAGCACCCCTTAGCTACTTTCAGCTTTATCTCCTAACGGAATCGTTATCTGCACTGTAAAATTCCCAAAATGAAGTGCACTAGTTTTCCTCTTCTGTGCCCAACTTCTGATAGGGAAGGCGAGGAAAAACGGGGCTAACAGATCCAGGTGATCCACAGACTAGAAGATCAAGCCCGGAAGAAAAGGGGGAGGAGGTTAAGTGGTTGAGACATTGGGAGGGGGGCACAAGTGAAATCAAATTAAAACACGCATATCAACATCATCAGCTTTGATGAGGTGTAATTTCAAGGATATGAATTTGAGGGTGAGCTGGTTGTAGTGGGCATGGCTTCAGGCAACACCCAGCTTGGTCTCCTTCTTGATTTCACTGTTACAAGAACCTCCCAGAAAGCTTATTGGGTTTCAGAATGAACTACAAATGTAAGGTTGTGTACTGCAAGTGAGCAGGACTTACTGATGAGTATCTGCTGTGTGAGGCCCAGTGCCACTGGCCATTGAAAAAAGTAAAGAGAGGGGCCTTAGCCTTATGGAATTAATCATGTTGATAAGATTAGTTTTTTAAAAAAATAGACAAATTCATCAAGAAAAACACAATTTATAGAGCAATATCTATAGAAGGACCCCATTTTATTTCTGTATTCGAGCAATATCTATAGAAGGACCTCACTTTATTTCTGTATTCTGTGTTGAAATTTTTATGAGCATGTATTTTATAAAAGTTTTTTTTTTTTTTTTTTTTTGCGGTACGCGGGCCTCTCACTGTTGTGGCCTCTCCCGTTGCGGAGCACAGGCTCCGGATGCGCAGGCTCAGCGGCCATGGCTCACGGGCCTAGCCGCTCCGCGGCATGTGGGATCTTCCCAGACCAGGGCACAAACTCGTGTCCCCTGCATCAGCAGGTGGACTCTCAACCACTGCGCCACCAGGGAAGCCCTAAAAGATTTTTAAAATAAGTCTAAGATTAGCAAAATGTACTGTGTAATGCAGTCAATAATAATGAGACTTGAGTGCTTTGAGTTATGACGAGGAATAGAACGTAAATTGCAGTGATATTGTCCCCACCTCCCCCCAATATATATACGTAGAGAATATACATGTTTATGTTTGTGCCAACCAGTTCCCAGCACTGCCTTGGGGGGAGGAGGGGCAGAGGAGAGTGAAGGGGGGTGCTTCTTTTAAACTTTTATTTCAATACTGTTTGAATTTTTAATGAATATCTATTACTGTTAATTTATTTTTTAAATAACTGTGTAAAAAGGAATTGATGACACAAGAAAGGTCACATTGGAGTAGGATGACCAGGGAAGACTTTGGGAGGACAGTGTGGCTTAGGCCGAGCTCTGCCGGAGAGCGAATGTCAAGGGCACAAGCAGGGGCTGCTCCCCGATAGGTGGGGAGGAGGTGGGGAGGAGCTGACGGTGCTGTTGTAATTGCTAAAGACCAAACGGTGGTTCGCTTTCATTCATTGATGACAGTTGTGTACCTTTTTCTCCTGCCCCAAATCCTAGGTGTCACTATTAAATTTGGCAAGTTTTCCGTGAAGGAAAATAAGCAGTTAGAGAAAAACGTGCAAGAATTTCTGTCTCTGACAGGAATCGAGAATGCAGACAAGCTGCTGTACACAGACAGATACCCAGAGGAGAAATCTCTCATCACCGACTTAAAAAGAAAATACTCGTTTAGATTGCACATTGGTAAGTTTAGAACTGTGGCCTCTTTGACCATCCGTAGCCTTCCAGCCTTACACAGATAAGCGCGGTGAGTATTGAGCACAGTGCCTGGCCCGTCCGGTACATGCAGTGCATGTTAGCCGCTGCTACGTTAATAGTATTTTTATTGCCAGCCTGTACGTTCAGGGATTTGGAATGTGTTCACGTCTCCCAAGAACAGTGCTTTTACAGATTTTCTAACAGATTAGATGATCAGCTTCCAGCTTTCCTACTTGGTAACAATTACGGTTTTGGTTTCTCGTCTTGTCCTCTATTGTGTATTTTTTGCATATACTGCACAAAGTACTCTGGTATACACCAGAGTCTCCGAAGTTTTTTAAGTAGAGCCATATTTGTGCTTTGAGCTGGAACCCTCCTCTTGGAGGTATCCTGGGGAAGGTAGAAGGTCATGAAGCAATGTAGGTTTGGACTGGAAAAAAAATCTCTCTTGAATTTAAAGAGGATAACTTCTTAGGTGGAATACACAAAGGAGACAGAACAGTGAGCCCCTGCTGGGGGACCCTTTCATCTTTAGAGTGGCAAAGCAGGAAAAAGCTTACTCAATTGCAAAGGTTTTTTGTTTCTCTTATGGGGAACTGCTGGAGTGTGTCCTCCACCTCCAGATTATGTTAAAATCCCTTTGCCTAATAAGGGCCTTTTCCATGAATTTAGTAGACCAGAAGCTAGAGCCTCTACATACTAAGCCTCTAGTTTTCAGAGATCGCCAAGGAAACTGGGGATTTTGTATATCTGCTCCCCAAGACGGCTTTCTGCAGGACATAGGAAACCGCACCCTCCACCTGGGGTCTAGGATAGCGCGTGTTGTAAAAAGGGGCCCTTCTTGGGTTTCTTTTATAATTGTGACGGCGTTTCATGCCACGCTCTGGTTGTCCCTCTGACCACCTCTCTTCCGACTTTAGGTAAGGGCATTGCCCGGCCCTGGAAACTCGTATACTATCGAGCAAAGAAGATGTTTGATGTCAACAATTACAAAGGCAGGTAAGAAAAAACTTGAGCAGAGCATTTCTCTAGTCTTTGCTGATACTGTAAATCAAAATGTACACAACAAAATCGTGAAGAGTTTCGTGTGTGAAACCAGATGTGCCGCCAGGTGTATGTCTCCAAAGACCCTTTCAGTTTCCACCTCTTGAATAAATCTTCTGTCGTCTTCCCCTTTCTAAATCCCTGGCTTTTACTTTATACTGTCATTTGTAGCATTCTCCATGCGCTGCCTCTTAGCGTCACCCGTGCAGTTTTCTGGGCAGTCTCCTAAGTTGTAAGCTCCCTGCGAACCCAGACGTTCCTTCTCAGTGTAATGTGTGCCCTTCAGCACTGAGCCCAGTGCTTTGGGTTTTCAGTAAATATTTGAAGGTGGGGGTGAGCACTTGTGTGAGGTCATTTAAGTGTGATTCGGTAGCATCAATGCAGAGCTTCATGTGGCGGTAGCCATTCTCTCCTCCCTTTTTTCCTCAATAAAATACCCAATTATGGTCTGTTTCCAACAGTCCAAATAAAACAAGTGTAGACCGAGCGTCAGTGGTGGGTAAGCACTCTGCTTAAGGACAGAGGGATGAGGGAGAAAGCATCAGCTCCTACCCTTGAGGGCCCAGACAGCCACCTAGGGCTCAACTACTGATCTCACTTCCAGGAGGCAGATGGAGTGAATCTGGCAGGGCCAGTTGGGTCCTCCTGAGTGCCGTGATTTTAAATCAGGACATAGGTACTATCAGAACTTAACATTGATATGACCTTGGCTTCTTTTTAAAAATTTTTACCAAAAGAAATAAACCCGAAGTAGAGGAAAGGTGCCTCCACACAGACTGAAACCTGCCCTCCCTTTTTCCCAAGCCCCCGCTGTGTACTTTAAGGAAATTCACTAAAGATGACATTTTAAATGGGACCAATAAGATGCTTTGGTAAATGAATGAGGTAACATGTTTTTCTACCTGTTACATCACTGTGGGAAATGACATTTTTCAAATAATGAAAGTCTGTCTTTCTGATAATAAAGTTCATTCATTGGTACCATATTATTTGTGTTGTGCTGACCATTTACCCTTAAAGTATTTTTCCAACTTAAGGAACTCTTAAGTGAAAAAACCATAGAAAGTCAAAAATCAAAGAATTGTAAGGCTCCAAGGGGCCATGGAGGTCAGTACACCTATTTCCTCATTTTCGTACACTCTGTTTTTCTCTCATGTCCTCTTTTTTGTTGCTTCAAGGCTACCTTTAAGTCTTGTTTTAAATCTCAGGAAGACCCTGCTTGCCTCATAAAGGAAACTGCTAAAAAGCTTGATTCTTAATGGTGAAGGATTTCGCATCTCTGTTCACCATGCTCTGCATTTTAGATACATTTCTGAGAATGCTAGGATCTTACTGTCCCACGGTAGTTGTGGATCACCCTCATTACAAATGGTTAGTATTTTACTGGGGCTGCTTTTGTGTTGCATTAGTAATAACATAAACTACCACTTCTGGCCCCTCTTCCTCCCCCAAAAAGGAATTATAAAATGACATAAAGATGGCTTTTTCTTCCCTTAAACATTTAAGATGTTTAATCTCAAAATCCGCATATATTATAGTGCACTTTAGTTCTTTTCTTTTAATATATTTGCTTTTATGTGGGATTCCTGCATCTTAACTTCCTTAAACTGTGACAGATTTTTGCTAAGGCATCTGTCACATCTGTTTTTTTTTTTTTTTTTTAATGACAGCTGTCCTTTTTTTTTGGCTGCGTTGGGTCTTTGTTGTTGCGCACGGGCTTTCTCTAGTTGCGGCGAGCAGGGGCTACTCTTCGTTGCAGTGTGTGGGCTTGTCATTGTGGTGGCTTCTCTTGTTGCGGAGCACGGGCTCTAGGTGCACGGGCTTCAGTAGTTGTGGCTCGCAGGCTCAGTAGTTGTGGCGCACAGGCTTAGTTGCTCCGCGGCATGTGGGATTTTCCCAGACCAAGGATTGAACCCGTGTCCCCTGCATTTGCAGGCGGATTCTTAACCACCGCGCCACCAGGGAAGTCCCTGTCACATCTTTATTGAGCATCTGTTGTCTGTCAAGCATTACGGGTACCAAAGTGTAGAAAACTGACAGGGTCCCTGCCCTCCGAGGACTTCCCCTCCAGAGCTGTGCTGTCCATCCATGTGACCACCAGCCTCATGTGGTCATGGAGCACTTGAACTGTGGTTAGTCCAAGCTGAGATGTGCTGAAGAGTGAAGTATACAATGGACTTAGAAGGCTTGGTGTGGAGAAGAGAATGTAAAGTATCTCATTCATACTTTTAGGTTCTGATTACATGTTGAAATGGCTGCATTTTTAATATATTGAGTTAAATAAAATATGTTATTAATTCATTAAAACTAAATAAAATTAGGGACTTCCTTGGCGGTCCAGTGGTTAAGACTCTGTGCTTCCACTGCAGGGGGCGTGGGTTCGATCCTTGGTTGGGGAACTAAGATCCCACATGCCGCATGCTGCCGCCAAAAAAAAACCCCAAAAACATGGAAGGCAGAGTGGAATGGTGGAAAGTGGTCCTTGGTGATTTGACTGAGCTCCTGGATTAAGCTAACCCTAGGGCCCACCTGTATCTGGACTTTTCAATTGCCTGAGCCAATAAATTATCTTAAAAAAAACTAAATAAAATTAATTCTCACCTGACCACTAGAAAATTCTAAATGACATCTGTGGCTCATATTTCCATTGGCCAGTGGTGGCCTAGACGAAGAGTCAGATAAACCAGGGAAGCCACGAGTGTACAGTTGCCAGTGGTGACGGGGGCAGTGAGAGAGCTGCAGAGTGTCCTGTGGGAGAGGACAGCAGGACACCTCCAACCAGGTGGTCAGGGAAGCCCTCTCTGAAGATGCACCATTTAAGCTGCTTCTGAAGAGCTTGCAGGAGCTTTCCAGCGGTGGAGGGAGGCCATTCCCACCACAGGTCCAGAGGCTCCGAAGTGAGAAAGGCCGATAAGGCCAATGGGGCTGAACTTAGGGAGCGCCGAGCTTTGCAGGCACAGTCAGAAGTTTGGGTTTTATGGTGTGAAGCCTTTATGGGTTTGGCTGGGGAATAGCATGATCGGATTATTTGCCCTGGCCTCTGTGTAAGTGAGCCAGGGACTGCGGTGACTGACTTACAGGGTGCTCATGGTTGAGATGCCGAGACAGGAAGTATCTGGGCTCAGGTCCGTGGTAGGACTGTGCTGAGCAGGTTTCCTGACAGCCCGCCCTATACGGCTTCTCCCAGCGTCGCAGCGTGCTGCAGTGAGAATAGTGGTTTTAAGCTTGTGGTTAATGCTCAGCTGTGATCTGTTTTCCCTTCCTCTAAGGTATAGCAAAGGAGATACCGAGAAGCTAAAGATATACCACTCCCTCCATGGAAACGACTGGAAAAAGATTGGTGAGATGGTGTCTCGAAGTAGCCTCTCTGTGGCCCTGAAGTTCTCCCAGATCAGCAGTCGTAAGTCATGGTCTCTAGAGCCCACTTCGGTGAACGAATCAGCCCACAGCGGCCCAGGGCCCAGGCATCACTGCAGGCCTGTCGTCTGAGAGAGTCATCACTGTTTCAGCCATTCTCTTACTGATTCATTTATTTCTTCATGCATATTGATGCAGCCTTTATTCACCAGACTGATTTCTGCCACACCTTATTTCAGTAGCTTTCAGTGTGACTCCAACTGCCAGGTAAACTGAAACCCACTCAGCCAGTGGGCAGGAGAGCCTGGGCCACCAAGGTCCCTTCCCCCAGGTGGCCAGGGAAACCATCAAAGGGAGGGCCTGTTAGTCAGGGGCGTTTCCCAAAACCAGTGTCAGTCATCTCTTGTCTGTTCTCCTCTTTCATAAAAAGCTTCCTTGGTTAATATTCTTCACCTTAAAAAGTCCCCAGTTGCTTTCAGAAGACAGTCCTTAGTGGGTGTTAGCTTCAGCCCAGAGGCTCACATGCTCCGGCCCTGCAGGCAGAGCCATGCAGCGGGTCCCAGACAGGCGTCTGCATGTCTGCACGTGGTAAACTCTGAGGTGGTGGAGACCACGCCTTTTGTGCCACCAACTCTGGCCACCGGTGCCATGCGAAGACTCAGTGTAGCCAATTCTGCCAGTTTCCAAGAAGTAAAGCAAACATCTGGATTTGCATGTGTGTGTGAAATCAAGATCTTTTTTTCTTGGGACTCTCTTTTTTTAAATAAATTTATTTATTTATTTATTTATTTATGGCTGTGTTGGGTCTTCGTTGCTGCGCGCGGGCTTTCTCTAGTTGCGGTGGCTTCTCTTGCTGTGGAGCATGGGCTCTAGGTGCGCGGGCTTCAGTAGTTGTGGCACGTGGACTCTAGAGCGCAAGCCCAGTAGATGTGGCACATGGGCTCAGTTGTTGTGGCTCATGGGCTCTAGAGCGCAGGCTCAGTAGTTGTGGCGCATGGGCTTAGTTGCTCCATGGCATGTGAGATTCTGTAGGCCAGATCAAAGATATCTGTAGCCTGCCAGCTTGCGGCCTCTTCCTTAGCATCACTGTGAGCATCTAGACAAGAAGAGCGAGTCGTAGAAGCTTTTGACGCCCTGCGCCAAGGACTGGCTTTAGGAATTCACAGGTGCCGGGACTTCCCTGGTGGTTCAGTGGTTAAGAATCCACGCTTCCACTTCAGAGGACGCGAGTTCGATCCCTGGTCGGGCAACTAGGATCCCACATGCTGCAGGGCAACTAAGCCCATGCTCCGCAACTAGAGAGAAACCTGTGCGCTACAACGAAGGTCCTACGTGCTGCAGCTAAGGCCGAACACAGCCAAATAAATTTTTTAAATTAAAAAAAAAAATAGAAAGCTTAATGAGTGCAAAATATAAAAAAAAGAAAGAAAAAAATTCACAGGTGCCTTCTTCATCAAGTACTGTGGTGACGTCATTGCAGCTGTTAATTTCACTCCAGAAACTCTTGGGGAGAGTTATTTATATAACATGAAAGTCGTTTGGTTATTCTCTTTCCACTAAATGTTTGGGACCCTCACAATTTCCTGCAGGAGGTATTACTCTTAGAAACAGGAAGAACAGCTTTCTCTAAGTTAAAAAAAAGATTGCTTTAAGAAAGGATTTTTTTCTTTGCAGTTGGTTTTGTGTGTGTGTGTGTGTGTGTGTGTGAGATTGGTTCTTAAAAAGAATCTATGGCCACTTTCGTAGTTTCATTTTGATTTGCATGTAACTGATAGTTTTTTTTGTTTCGTTTTGTTTTGTTTTGGTGCATTGGGTCTTCATTGCTGCGTGCGGGCTTTCTCTAGTTGTGGCGAGCGGGGGCTACTCTTTGTTGTGGTGTACGGGCTTCTCATTGCAGTGGCTTCTCTTGTTGCAGAGCACAGGCTCTAGGCACGCAGGCTTCAGTAGTTGTGGCATATGGGCTCAGTAGTTCTGACATGCGGGCTCTAGAGCACAGGCTTAATAGTTGCGGCGCGTGGGCTTAGTTGCTCCACGGCATGTGGGATCTTCCTGGACCAGGGCTCGAACCCGTGTCCCCTGAATTGGCAGGCAGATTCTTAGCCACTGCGCCACCAGGGAAGTCCATAACTGATACTTTTATGTTTGTGTAATTGAGATGTTGCCCATTGTCTTCTGAAAAGTGTCTGATTTATCTTCTTGTTTTTAAAGACTTTATTTGGGGACTCCCCTGGTGGTCCAGTGGTAAAGAACCCTCCTTCAGATGCAGGGGAAGCTGGTCGGGGAGCTAAGATCCCATATACCGCGGGGCAGCTAAGCCCGCGCTCCACAACTGCTGAGCTCACGCGCCCTGTAGCCCGTGTGCCACAAGCTACAGGGGCTATGCACCACAACTAGAGAGAGAAAACTCACACGCCACAACTAGAGAGAAGCCCATGCACCACAGCAAAGAGCCTGCGCTGCAACAAAAGATCCCGCATGCCTCAACAAAGATCCCATGTGCCGTAACTAAGACCCAATGCAGCCAAAAAAATAAAGAAAATAAATAACTTAAGAAAAAAAAAAGACTATTTTTCTAGAGCAGTTTTGGGTTCACAGTTAAAGGGAGAGGAAGGTACAAAGACTTCCTACTTATCCCCTGCCCTCCACGTGCACAGCACACCCCCATTCTCAACACCCCCCAGCAGAGTGGTCCATTTGTTACAATCCATGAAGCTACCTTGACACATCTTAACCCCCCAGAGTCCACAGTCCACATTAGGGTTCACTCTTGATGTTGTACCTTCTGTGGGTTTGGAGAGATGTCAAATGACAGATATCCATCATTATCATTTTGTTGTTAATATTGTGTTTGAAAGCCAATAGATTAGCAACTTCAAGACCATCCTTTTATGTCAACAGAAAGAAATCATGGTGCTTGGAGCAAGACGGAGACCCAGAAACTAATCAAGGCTGTTGAAGAAGTGATTCTAAAGAAAATATCTCCCCAAGAGCTAAACGAGATGGATTCTAAACTCCAAGAGAATCCTGAAGGCCGCCTGTCAATTGTTCGGGAAAAACTCTACAAAGGCATATCCTGGGTAGAAGTGGAGGCTAAAGTGGAAACCAGGAATTGGATGCAGTGTAAAAGTAAGTGGTAAGTTTGAGGCTTCTTACATAAATTTCAACAAGAAGCATTCCCTGCCCCTCTCTCAGCAACTTCCGGAGAGGGGTGGACTGCTGAGGTTACTAAGAATATCTGTAACTACCACGTGGAAAGCCTTACAGTAGGTCAAGAATGATCCTCTCTGATCCGCTGCTCCAACCACTTCAATATCGATAGCTGATTTAAGTTAGCATTTAACCAATCCTGATTCGTTGTGTGGCTTTTTCATAAAGAACTTGAACCTTTTTAGTCTATTTATTTATTTATTTAATTGAAGTATAGTTGATTTACAATATTGTGTTAGTTTCTGGTGTACTAAGTGAGTGATTCAGTTATGCATATATATTATTTTTTTATTCTTTTCCAATATAACTTATTCCAAGATATTGAATACAGTTTCCTGTGCTGTACAGTAGGACCTTGTTGCTTATCTATTTTATATATAGTAGTTTGTATCTGCTAATCCGCAATTTCAAATTTATTCCTGCCCCCTTTCCCCTTTGGTAACCATAAGTTTGTTTTCTGTATCTGTGAGTCTGTTTCTGTTTTGTAAACAGAACTTGAATCTTCTTAATATTGAATATTGACTTCTGGTTTCTTCACTCTGGCCCTTTCTTCATAAAACAAGGTTGTTGCCTATTTATAGCATGAAAAAAAAATTAACGTCTGAATATTTAGGAGGGAAATCACAAGCGTAGTGATCAGTAATAGCTCCACCTTTTTACTTTTGCTTTCTAATTCAGCAGTTCCTCTGTCTTCATCCAAAGCAGGGCAGTCATACTCTTCATCCTAGAACATCTTTAGGTACATCCATCACGAAGAAGTAGTTTCAGTCCAGATGTTGCTGCACGTTCTTTGCCCAATGTAGCTTTTCCCAGCCCTGGAGGGTTTGCAAGCTAACTTTCAGCTGCAACTTTCAGCTGCAACATGACAGCTTGAAGCAGTGGTTCTGCAGCCCACGACCCAGGCCTCCTTCATAAAGGGGGCTCCATCATCCTGCATAAAGGGGGCTCCATCATCTTGACCATAAATAAGAATGAAATCCAGAGTGGGCGTGTTGTATGTTAAAAGCAAACTCGTAGATTATACTGTGTATTGTTTATATACCTTACAGTTCTGCTGTAGAGTATTTATTTTACTAGAAGACTACTCTCAGGAAATAAGCTCCAAAGAACAGATAATGTTTGGGGGAGGAAGTGTGTAATATGGAGGAACCAGAGCCCTTTCTACCCCTATATCTTAGACTTAAAAAAAGGAGTTTTAAGGGGACTTATCTGGTGGCGCAGCGGTTGAGAGTCCACCTGCCAATGCAGGGGACACGGGTTCGTGCCCCGGTCCAGGAAGATCCCACATGCCGTGGAGCGGCTGGGCCCGTGAGCCATGGCCGCTGAGCCTGCGCGTCCGGAGCCTGTGCTCCGCAACGGGAGAGGCCTGTGTACCGAAAAAAAAAAAAAAAAGGATTGGGGGCTTCCCTGGTGGCGCAGTGGTTAAGAATCCACCTGCCAGTGCAGGGGACACGGGTTCAAAGCCCTGGTCTGGGAGGATCCCACATGCCGCGGAGCAACTAAGCCCATGTGCCACAACTACTGAGCCTGCACTCTAGAGCCCGTGAGCCACAACTACTGAGCCTGTGTGCCACAACTACTGAAGCCGACCTGCCTAGAGCCCGTGCTCTGCAACAAGAGAAGCCACTGCAATGAGAAGCCCGTGCACCGCAACAAAGAGTAGCCCCCGCTCGCCAGAACTAAGGAAAGCCCGCGTGCAGCAACGGAGACCCAACACAGCCCAAAATAATTAATTAATTAATTAATTTTTTAAAAAGTGTGGGTTATATAGCCTCAGTTGGAAGCTGATATGTCAGTGTCTTAAAAGGGAAATGATGAAGGGGAGCCGTGCTTGAGAATCAGCATAATTAAATAACATGCAAGGGTTCTTTTTTAATTTGAAGAAAAAAGTAGGAAACTTGAACGCTGAACATAGATTTACTTCATGAAACATTGAAATGGCATCAGCGGGTACATTTCAAACCAGTGAAAGTGGGCGGCTATTAGTAAAAACAGTGTCAGTTTCTGTGTGTGTGCGTCATGTACCTCCCTTCTCAAGAAAGTAAATGTCACAGCTCATGATCTGTCCATCAGATTGTGACAAATTTCACTCTTCAAGAGAAGCACTTTTTAAATATTTTTAATTGGGCTGCTGCTCTTATTAGGAACTTCTGGGAACCCTTTCCCTCAGCCATGAACTTGGGGCCCTAGAGGAATCATTGAGTCATTGATCACTTTACTAAATCTGTGTAATTTGGTGTTTCAGCAGCTATAATGGTAATAAGAGCAATGACTTTCTGTTTTTATAAGCAAAAATAAATTGAGTTTATACAGCACCCTTTAGCACTTGCAAGCAGGCTTATTCTTTTTTTTCCTCCCTTTTTTTAAACTGTTTATTATGGAAATTGTGTAATTCACACCAACTTAGAACTCCTTGTATCCATCATTCATTTTCAATAACCATCAACTTTCTATCTCTTTATTTACCCTTTCCCACTTTAAAAAAATTAAAAAAGGTATATTCTTGGTGGTGGTAAATGTTAGCACTGATGAGTTGCGAAAGTTATAAAGTAGTTCTGAATAAGGACAATTTAAATGAGGAAAACAAAGGACATTTTAATGGAAACTTTACCCCAAAAATAAACTGTTTTTCTTTCTTTCAATGTAGGACGGAAATTCTAACCAAGAGGATGACAAATGGTCGGGATGTATACCGGGGAGTTAATGCCCTACAGGCCAAGATCAATCTCATTGAAAGGTACAGAAATAGAAAGTGACGATATTTGACCTGTTTTTCTCTCTAGCCAAAGAGTAGTTGTTAAACAGCAGAATCTGCAGTAAGATTACCACGGTTCATATTCCTGTTCCAGCACTTTCTACGTGCATGACCTTGGACGTGTTTCCTGCCTTTCTAAGTCTTGATTTGTTCATCTTAAATGAGGATGATAATAACAGATGATAATAACAGTACCTGCCTCTTAGTGTTATTGGGAGAAGAAATGAAATAACTTAATAAACATAGCTATTTTAGTCTTTAAGGCTTTCACATAGACATTGCTTACTTCTGTCCATTGGAAAATGGAGGTAAATACTTCAGGCCGAGCCCTACTGCTCTCTAGCACGCGTTCGTTGGTGTCTTTAGTTTTGTCTTTGAGTTCCTGGTCCGTACAGAGTCCTCCCTCCCCTGATGGACAGGGAGACATGGACCTGTTTTACAAAGTCTGCGAGTCTAGTGGACCTGGGCTCATGTGCAATGAGGAACAGCAAAGAGCAGAAGAAACCTTTGGATTCTGGCCGCCCTGTCCAGCTTCATTATTCTTGCGCTCTGTCAGGAAGCCTGCTTCTCCTTCATTGGTGGGCTTCCTCGTTCTCCACGCTGGCCTGGCTGGGGTGGCCTTCCCCTTTTCTCCTCTACCAGAGAGACAGCAGAGACTAGCAGAGCCAAGGAGGGCATCTCACGTCAGGCAGGCCTGGGTTCCAATGTGGGTACCACCTATGAGTCATGAAACCTTGAGCCAATGACTCGAGCTCTCAGCCCTGATTCCTGGCCTATGGAAAGGACATAATCCCCTAGCTTCATCAGGTGGTGTTGACGGTAAATGGATTAGTGGGTATCAAGGTCTTAACCCAGTGTCTGTCACATAGTAAGTGCTGAGTACACATGTGTACTACTCTTGTGTGTCTACATTGAATGGTGAAGTTGTGTTTTTGTTTGGTTGGTTGGTTGGTTTTTAATTATTTATTTATTTATTTGGTTGCGCCGTGTCTTAGTTGCAGCAGGCGGGCTTCTTAGTTGTGGCATGCAGACTCTTAGTTGCGGCATACATGTGGGATCTAGTTCCCTGACCGGGGATCGAACCCAGGCGCCCTGCATTGGGAGTGTGGAGTCTTAACCACTGTGCCACCGGGGAAGTCCTTGTGTTGTTTTGTTTTGTTTTTTTAATTGAAGTATAGTTGATTTACAATGTTGTGTTTAACCTTTGCTATACAGCAAAGTGACTCAGTTATACATATATATATTCTTTTTCATATTTCATTCTTTTCTGCTATGGTTTATCACAGCATATTTAATATAGTTCCTTGTGAAGTTGTGTTTTTTACTAGGCTTGGTGGGAGATGCAAAGGGCTCAGGAGGAGGAAGGGTGATTTTTTGGTCTGTAGCTCACCCCATGACCTTGGGCTGACCTTGGGTTAGCATGCCAGTGACACTGGGCCTGTGTAACAAGAGAGCTGGAACAGGGGTGAACACGCTGAGGCCTTCCAGCTCTTAATATTCTGTGAGTCCATGAAAATGTCCATCATGTTGATTGTTGCCTTGAAAACTTAATTTTTATTTTTTCTCATAGGCTGTATGAAATAAATGTGGAAGATGTTAATGAAATAGACTGGGAAGATCTTGCTAGCACCATAGGGTAAGGCCATTTGTTTAATATTAATCTAATGAAAAAATCAGAGAGGAGTTCTAATAAATGCCTCTCAGATTTGAAGAACAGGACTGAAATTCCTGCTGCTTATGGAACTCATCTATAAATTGTATTTGTGTATATATGTATTGGGAACGCCCTGTCTAAGTACCGGACCAGGTAAATCAGACCAGCGCTCCCTCCGCTCCAACCACCACCTCCACCCCAAGACACCTGAGAAGAGTGAATGAAATGTGTGCAGAGTCTCTTAAAAGCTTCATGGAGCACACCGGCTATGACTGGGACGAAGAACCCACGGTCCCTTTACCCATAATTAGCCTTTTACCATTTGCCACGTTGACTTTATCATCCCTCCCTCCCTCCCTCTCCCGCTCCCTTCTACAAGGGAATAGAATTCTTTCCCTTAACCGTTTCATTGTTAATGGTGGACGCCATGTCCTCAGCAAGGCTGTTATTCTGCATCAGCACAGTGATCGTACTGAGGGCACCTGACACTGATGCACTACTATTGTGTAAAACACAGCCCCCATGCAGATTTCACCCAGCGTCCCAGTCGTGTCCTTTATAACACCTTCCCCCTGATTTAAGATCCAGTCCAGGATCTGTCTCCTTAGTGTCTTCTAAACAGCAGAGTGCTTCTGCCTTTTCTTTTCTTTTTTTTAATTATTGGAGTATAGTTGATTTACAATGTTTCAGGTGTACAGCAAAATGATTCCATTATAGATTCTTTTCTGTTATAGATTTTTAAAAATTTATTTATTATCTTATTTATTTATTTTTGGCTGCGTTGGGTCTTCATTGCTACGCATGGGCTTTCTCTAGTTGGGACGAGCAGGGGCTACTCTTCGTTGCGGCTCGCGGGCTTCTCGTTGCGGTGGCTTCTCCTGTTGCAGACCATGGGCTCTAGGCGCGTGGGCTCAGTAGTTGTGGTTCGCGGCTCTAGAGCACAGGCTCAGTAGTTGTGGCGCACGGGCTTAGTTGCTCTGCGACATGTGGGATCTTCCCGGACCGGGGCTTGAACCCATGTCCCCTGCAGTGGCAGGCGGATTCTTAACCACTGTGCCACCAGGGAAGTCCCTCCGTTATAGGTTATTACAAGATATTGAATATAGTCCCCTGTGCTATACACTAGGTCCTTGTTGTTTATTCTATATACAGTAGTGTGTATCTGTTAATGCCTTTGTCTTCTATGACGTTGAAATTGTGGGAGAATACAGGCTAGTCGTTCTGGAGAACTTGCCGCAGTTGGGGAGTTTGTCAGACGCTTCCTCACTGTTAGATTCGGGTTTTGTATTTTACATGGGAATCAATCACGGAGGAGGCTGTGTTTCTGTCACCAGGTCACATCCCATCATGAGGCATGTGGTCCTGATTTTGATCCCCTGGCTCTGGCGGCCTCTGCCACACTGCCCCACTGTAGAAAAGTAAGTTTTTCTCTTGGTGAAAAGAAATGGCCACGGGGAGATATTTTGAGACCACATCAAGCTCCCGTTCCTCTTTGGATTTCCCTCAGTGGTTTCGGTGTGCTGTTCGTTTGCATTTCTCATCCGAGGAGTGAGATTTCATCAGTTGTCGCTGTCTGTCTTCATTGCTACGGTCCTTGCATTTTCAATCAGTTCCTGCCACTGGAGGAGAGGCCACCACTCTGAAGACCTGAATTCAGTGCCGGCCAAGCAACAGAGAGCTGGCTGGCAAAGCACAGTCCCTCTAAGCAATTCAAATTGTTGAGCATCGCGGGGCTCAGGGGTTGGTGGGCTTTGGGAGGTGGGGATGTTGAGGGACTGTCTGGCCTTTAGTTTGGGAAGGATGCTGAGGGGAACAGGGCTGCTGCAGCCTGGCTGTCTTTCAGAAATGTGGCTGCTGGCGTGAGGTTGTCACTGATCCATTAGGAAGGGTGTAAACTGGTTCCGCTGGTTAGTTATTTACACCTTGGGATTATGGACAAAGAACAATCAGTCCTTTTTTTTTTTTTATTAACTTGGAGAATTGGAATCTTTTCATGGCAGGCCCTGTTGGGAGTCACAGACACATGCCCGTGGTTCCAAACCCTTTCCTCTTCTAGCTCGTCTCAGGGGTGGGGCACCAGCTCTTGGGTTTGTGGGTCCCTGAGAGGGGAGGGTGTTAGGGGCTTTGAAGGAAGGGTGTCCTGCTGTGTATCCCACCAACTCCCATCCTAAGAAGTATTCATGTCGACAGGTCCCTCCCTTTGTAATACCAAACCGCTTTTGAAAAATCTGACTTTTCCAATAAATGTGTGTGTATCTTGTGACATTGCCTCAGATCACATTTCTTAAATTAAAATGGGTTTTTAATGATTTTAAGTAGAATTATATACTTAAATATTGATTGTTCTGGTTAAGGTTAGAAATCTCAAAGCTGTAAAACAGACATCATGGCATCCAGTCAAATACCATTGGAAATAGTACATCCTCAAAGTTTTAATAATGAATTAAAAGAGTGAAAATAATTAAATTAAAAGTTCGGTCTCTTCAGGTTCTTTAAACCTCCCTTGTGAATTATTTAGGCAGGATTTTAAAGAAAGCATCTCCACCTAACGAGATGTAACACCTACTTCATTTGAAAATGTCCAGATCAGTTATTGTTACTTCTTGAAGCCTGAGCTTTGATCTGCAGAACAACCTGGGCGCAGGGCGCTGTGGGAAGAGGGAAGGCATAGATGCCCTAGAACTTGGGCTTTGCAGTCAGATGGACCGGCGTCAAGTCCTGGGACTGTGCTCATAATTTAGCCAGCCTTGGGCAGGTCATTCCCTCACTTGCCTCTGCGTCGTGGTTTCCTCATCTGCGCAGCAGTTTAACAGGACCGTGATGAGGACGACAGCAAGGAGACAGTGCGTGGCACGCAGTGCACACGCGGCGGGGAGCTGCTGCCATGAAGAGGCAGAAAGAGCCCAGCCGTCTTGTACTTCCACATACCTAGCAGATCCAGTTATTCCCACTAATCATATAACAACTAGAATAATTAATTACCGAAACAAATATGCCACGCTTTTTGTTTGTTTGTTTGGGGGTTTTTTTGTTTGTTTTTGGGGGGGGGGTTTTGCGGTACGCGGGCCTCTCACTGTTGTGGCCTCTCGCATTGCGGAGCACAGGCTCCGGACGCACAGGCTCAGCAGCCATGGCTCATGGGCCCAGCTGCTCCGCGGCATGTGGGATCTTCCCGGACCGGGGCACGAACCCGTGTCCCCTGCATCGGCAGGCGGGCTCCCAACCACTGCGCCACCAGGGAAGCCCTATGCCACGCTTTTATGGCTTAGGAAGTGAGTGCCCAGGAAGTGAAGTTAGTGATTTTCACTTTAAAAAAATATTTAAGATGTGGTTGTTTCTGTCCTACTTATTGTAAATGGAAAATGGATTTGACTCACCAGAATATCGTAAGCATCCACTTTAGTTAGCTTTGTAAAGTAAAAAATCCAGACCCCTGCCTTTGCATTGTGACAAATATATAGTTATCCTAAAGGTAGTGGTTAAGAGTGTAGGATTTGTGAAATGTTGCCATTGGCAGCAACACGGATGGACCTAGAGATGATCATACTAAGTGAAGTAAGCCACACAGAGAAAGACAAATATCATAGGATATCAATTATATGTGGAATCTTAAAAAACTGATACAAATGAACTTATTTACAAAGCACAAATAGACTCACAGACATAGAGAACGGACTTACGGTTACCAAAGGGTTAGCGGGAGGGAGGTAGGGGGATAAATTAGGAGCCTTGGATTAACATATACACACTACTGTATATAAAATACATAAACAATAAGGACCTACTGTATAGCACAGGGAACTATACTCAATATCTTGTAATAATCTATAATGGAAAAAATCTGAAAAAATTATATATATATATGTATGTACAACTGAATCTTTCTGCTGTACCCTTGAAACTAACACAACGTTATAAATTAACTATACTTCCATTAAAAAAAACTGATATAAAAAAAAGAAAGAAAAAAGTAGAATTTGGAGTGGACCCAATTGAAGTCCCAGCCCTTCCCCCCTTATTCACTGTAAGATCTTGGCCATCTTCTCTCAGTTTCCCCATCTCCAAAACGAGGGATAAGCGTAGGAGCCCCCTCGCAGAGTGGTCGTGAGGGTTATTTGTTGTTCTGCGGAGAGCCCTCAGGGTGGGGCTGAAGACAATGTTAGCATCAGCCCCTGTGAGCTAGTGTTACACCTTGTCTTCCCAACTGGTAGTTTAGATTATTCTAGTTTAGACAGAATCCGTCTTGTTGTACTGCTGTTTTTCTTCCTTTTGTGTGTGTGTGTTTAACCAGATGAACAATAGCTTTTCATATGTGTCTTATTTTTCTCACATGTGTAGACATGAGGATTAAGAAAGCTGCTTAGGTCTGTAGACCACCCCTCCATCAATGCACTTAGTACACAGGACTGAAATGATTAATTTTTAAACTGCCACTAACCTTTTGACACCTTTTCCTTTCTAAAGGGATGTTCCTCCATCTTATGTCCAAACTAAATTTTATAAGCTGAAAGCCACCTGTGTTCCCTTTTGGCAGAAGAAGACTTTTCCAGGTCAGTATTTTCGATATCTGAATAGTTAAAAACGCAGCATATGGGGACACATGCTGGTAGTGTGACCTTGGGTAGTGACTTCTGGCAACCTCAGATTCTTCAAATGGAAAATGGTAAAAATTGGCAAATTATAACCCCTACCTGACAGGACTTTCAAAAGTACTAAATGAGATAGTGAGCTTGAAAAGTGTGGTCACCAGGCCGCCGGGTGTTGAGCAAGCACTGGGTGAGTAGCTGCGAGTGCTTCTGGATTGCACAGGACACATGCTCACACCACATGCCTGCACACACACTCATCCACAAAAAGCTGGAGATACAGTTTCATCTCTGCAGCCATTTGTAGGTGGTTTACATATGTAATTCCCAAACCTGGACTATCAGAGTCAGGTGGGGAGCTTGGGAAAAAGATACATACCTGGGTCTCATCCCAGACCCAGTTGATCCTAGTATCTAGTCTGGGTCCAGAGGCTAGATTTTTCTCTAACAAGCTCACAAGTGAGTCGCCAGTGGCCTGCCCAGCATCATTGTTTGGGAACCGCTGGTTCGGGTAACACTCCGCCCTGCAGTGTGTGACAAAATGCTCCTTGCGTTCAGCAGACACCACTTCCTGGGTTTGAATCCTGGCTTTGCCCTCCTGACTCTATGACTTTGGATGAGTTTCATAATGTCTTTATGCCTCATTTGAAAAATGGGTGAACAATAGGGCCTACCTCATAGGATTTTTGAGAGGATTGAATGAGTGACTCTGAATAAAGCAGTTAGAGCCAGGTCTTGCACACAGTAATGCCAGTAGCAATGCATTGTCATCGTCCGTGCCGTCCATCCTTTGACCTTGGGAAGAGGCTTTGTCAGATCATCTCAAGATTCAATTTCTTTTCTTTAGAGATTATAGACTACCTTTATGAGACTAGTCTACCATTGCTTAAAGAAAAATTAGAGAAGAAGATGGAGAAAAAAGGGACTGAGATCCAGACCCCGCCAACCCCCAAGCCAGTCTTCCTGTTTCGAGACATCTTTTATTGTGACGATGACAGTGAGGGAGAAGACGGAGATGAAAAATGTTAAGCGGCTGATACTCTCTCTTGTCCATTTTTCCAGGTCTGGTTGTGTTTATATATGTGTCAATAAAGCTATTTTCACTATTGATTTTACTGAAGAAGGTGCAATGGCCAAAGGAAGGGTATGAAAATAATAACATATTGTGGAGCATTAAAAATTGATTCACATTTCATATTCAAGTTTGTCTGAATGTGAAAAGAAAGGCGAGTGCATGAGTTGATTTAATATTTTCTGTGCTGCTATATTGAAAATAATTACAACTAATGGTTTTCATACAACAACAGGATCCCAAGTCCCTCTAATGGCAGCAGAGGGTAGTCATGTCCAACGAACATTTTCTTTTCTTTTTTTTTTTTTTTTTTTTTTTTTGGCTGCGCCACATAGCTTATGGGATCGTAGTTCCCCACCAGGGATTGAACCCAGGCCCTCGGCAGTGAAAGCACAGAGTCCTAACCCCTGGACCGCCAGGGAATTCCCCCAATGAACATTTTCATGATGTGGATTCAACTATACGTGCATTCAGCAAAAAAAGAGAATGTTAACAATTTTAATAATGCATGCCATTTTGCTTTCTGTTTTTCAGTTGTTTAGATGTATATTTTAGTGTGTGTGCGTATTAGGTAAATGGTACAGGGACGTTTGTGTTCCCGCAAACTGGTTTCGGTTCCCATGTGCCTGTCATGGTGTGTGTATCTCATCTTCCCGAGTGTGATTCTAGTGTTTAAAGATAGGTATTTTTCATACAAGATGCCCTCTCAAAGCCAGTCACAGAATTCTTCTGGTGTTTAACTGGAAAAAACAAAGAAACCAGCAATCTCTTCCATTGCTTCTGGAAAAACTGCCTCTGTTAGACTTCCCTTGCTGGCAAGGGAAATAAAGTGCCCAGGCTTCTAGCCTCATCTGTACAGGGGAAAACATAGAAAGGAAGGTGTGGGTGAGCAATATCCCATACAGTGAGGCCACCCTCTGGGCCAAGGTGCAGCACCCTGGTCTCCTGAGTGTAGCATCATGATGTGTGATGTTGGTTAATTCATCCACAAAGCTAGACATTTTTCCAAGCTTGCCGTCATCAGAGAAGGAAGAATACAGAGAAACAAGTTTAGGAGTCCTCATTCACCAGTATATCCACAGCATCTATCATGGTGTTGTGCAAATAATAGACACTCGATAAATATTCAGGGAACAAATGAGTATTTTCTTTTTAAAAATTAATTATTTATTTTTGGCTGTGTTGGGTCTTCGTTGCTGCATGCAGCCTTTCTCTAGTTGCAGAGAGCAGGGGGGCTACTCTTCATTGCAGTGTGCGGGTTCTCACTCCAGTTGCTTCTCTTGTTGTGGAGCACGGGCTATAGGTATGCGGGCTTCAGTAGTTGTGGCCCTTGGGCTCATTAGTTGTGGTGCATGGGCTTAGTTGCTCCACAGCATGTGGGATCTTCCTGGACCAGGAGTTGAACCCTTGTCCCCTGCATTGGCAGGTGGATTCTTAACCACTGTGCCACCAGGGAAGTCCCAGAACAAATGAATATTTTCTTTTTAATAAGCATTTTGCCTTTAGTCACCTCCTTCTATCTGTCAAACATACCAATCTCCAGGCTGATGGGAATATAAATTACATGTTCCTTTTGGAGGACAAACCAGTAGAATACATCAAAGCCTTAAGAATGTACATATTCTGAGATCCAGCAATTTCACTTCTAGGACCTAAAGAAATAATAGAACTAGTGTAAAAGAATGGCACATTTATAATATGAAAACTAGAAAAATATGAATGTTCTTTAATAGGAAATTTACTATATATGATGGTGTATTCCTTGAATGGAATATTAGGCAGTAATTAAAAACGATAATGAGGGACTTCCTGGGTGATGCAGTGGTTAAGAATCCGCCTGCCAATGCAGGGGACATGGGTTCGATCCCCGGTCTGGGAAGATCCCACATGCCACAGAGCAACTAAGCCTGTGCACCACAGCTACCAAGCCTGCGCTCTAGAGCCCACAGGCCACAACTGCTGAGCCTGTGTGCCACAACTACCGAAGCCCACGCACCTAGAGCCCGTGCTCCACAAGAGAAGCCACCGCAATGAGAAGCCCACGCACCACAACCAAGAGTAGCCCCTGCGCGCAGCAACTAGAGAAAGCTCATGCATGGCAACGAAGACCCAACACAGCCATAAAGGAATAGATAAATAAATTAAAAATTTTTTTAATGATAATGATAGATTTGGTTAACATACAAGGTAAGCAATATCATCAACTAAAATACTGTTTTTCATTCAGAAGTATATGTATTCTTAATTTTGTAACAGTAAAAAAAAAAAAATAGGGACTTCCTGGTGGTCCAGTGGTTAAGACTCCTTGCTTCCAATTCAGGGGGCACAGGTTCGATCCCTGTTGGGGGAACTAAGATCCCACATGCCGCGTGGTGCAGCCAAAAAAGAAAAAAAAAATTGTGTAAATAGAGATGCATTACAGTGTAAGGGAGGAATTAACCCCAAAGTGTTGACAGTGGTTCTCTCCGGGGAGTGGGATTGTGAGTTTATAGGTTAGAAGTCTTGACTTGCAAGTGCCAGAAAATCAGACTCAGATAGATCAAAGGAATCTGGGGACTCTCAGACTGAAAATCCAGAGGGAGAGGATGGATCCAGCTACTCGGAGTCCCCAAAATGTGTTTTCTTGCTGATTCTCAGCTCTCCCTTCTCCAGAGTCCACTTCATCTTCAATCCACACAAGGGGGCCCCTTGGTCCTGAGGGGTGCCTTCATAGAGCCCCATGTTATAGCATCCTTATTATTATTTAAATAGAGGATGCCATTCAGAGAAGAGAACAATAGCTCTTGCTTAAGTCCTGGGTTTTGTTCCCAGTGCCCAAATTAGAGCTTGTGCCCAACTCTGAGCCATCACTGTAGCCACAAAAATAGGATGGTCTTAACCCATCTGGGCTCATGTCTGGAGCTGGGATTTAGCTCAACCTGCCTTAAATGGCTGAAAGGGTAAATACCCCTGTGGACAATTGTTCCCAATTGTCATCTCTATTCTGCATTGTTATCACCATACAAACAAGCCATGGTATTAGCTATCTTTTTTTTTTTTTTTTTTTTTTTTGCGGTACACGAGCCCCTCACCGCTGCGGCTCCTCCCGCCGCGGAGCACAGGCTCCGGACGCGCAGGCCCAGCGGCCATGGCCCACGGGCCCAGCCGCTCCGCAGCACGCAGGATCCTCCCGGACCGGGGCACGAACCTGCACCCCCTGCACCGGCAAGCGGACCCCCAACCACTGCGCCACCAGGGAAGCCCAGTATTAGCTATCTTTGATTCTATACATGTAGAATCAATTACCACTTTCTGCTACACTCCCCCCACTGCCCCCAACTTCTAAATGCTCATGTTCCTCGAGACTTTTTGGACTCTTCACGTTCTCCCGATGCCTCGAAATAACATCTATGTGCTGATGGCTCCCAAATGTGTAGTTATAGGTCAGATTCTCCCCCAAACTCCAGGCTAAAATATTAATCTGCCTACCTGCCATCTCCATTCAAACGTCTGAGCCGTTTGACCATAAGGTTAAAAAGGACTTTAGTTTCTCAGCAGTTTTAGGTTCACAGCAAAATTCAGAGGAAGGTACAGAGATTTCTGAAATACCCGCTGCTGCCCCCCCCATGTGCATAGCATCCCCCATTATCAACATTCCCTACCAGTGTAGTACATTTGTTACAACTGATGAACCTACAGTGACACGTCATTATCACCCAGAGTCCATAGTTTCATTAGGGTTCACTCTTGATATGTACATTCTATGGGTTTAGACAAATGTATAATGACATGTATCAGTCCTTTAATATCAGAGTACTTTCACTGCCCTAAAAATCCTCTGTGCTCTGCCTGAAAGCTCAGTCAATTCACAAAGAAGATACACTAATTCTCAATCTGCACATGAAAAGATGTTCTAGGGCTTCCCCAGTGGCGCAGTGGTTGAGAGTCCGCCTGCCGATGCAGGGGACACGGGTTCGTGCCCCGGTCCGGGAAGATCCCACATGCCGCGGAGCGGCTGGGGCCGTGAGCCATGGCCGCGGAGCCTGCGCGTCCAGAGCCTGTGCTCCGCAACGGGAGAGGCCACAACAGTGAGAGGCCCGCGTACTGCAAAAAAAAAAAAAAAAAAAGAAAAGATGTTCTACATCATTATTTATTAGGGAAATACAAATGAGGCACCATTTTAACCCATTGGGATGACTGAAATTTAAAAGACTTACAATAGGGATAGTATTGACAAAGATGTGGAGCAAATGGAAGTCTTATACTTTGCTTATGGTAATTGAAGATGGTAAAATCACTTTGGAAAATGGATTGTAAATTCTTGTAATATTAAAGACACACCTACCCTGTAATCCAGCAATTCCACTCCTGCATATTTATCCATGTTAAATGAAAACGTATGACCATAAAAAGACTTGTACAGTAATGTTCATAACAGCTTTATCTATTAACAGTGGAAAACTTGAAACCACCCAATATTCATGACTAAAAGAAAAAAACCCAATTGTGGTGTATTCACTGAATGATACCCTTCTCTGCAATAAAAATGAATTGCTGATACATACAATAACATCTGTGAACCTCATACACTTCATTTTGAACAAAAGCAGATGATCAAAAGAATACATAGTGTATAATTCCATTGATAGAGTTCTAGAATAGTCTAAATGAATCTATGATGATAGATATGTTGATAGAAGTCAAATCAATGTTTCCATTGGGTGAATGGGGAGAAGATTTTCTGCCAAGGGCACTTTTCTGGCAGGAAGAAAATGTTGTATATCATGATTAGAGATGGTTACATGAAATTACGGAGTTGTTAAAATCCCTCAACCATACACCTAAAATGTGTACTTATTGTGTATAATTGTATATAAATTATATAAAGTTGACAGAATCATGGAATAAGAGGCTACAATGAAGGTTAATGATGATGAAATCAATAGAAATTATAATATAACAAATATTTTAGTAATTCATTAAGAACAGATCCATTTCAAATAGAAATAACGTGTAACATGTTCTTGGATTGTTGATAATCCAAATAATGATGAGTAATGAGTCAAATGATCAAACTGGAAGAAGTACTGAAATTTTGACATAAAATACTGACATATAAAACTCACAATCTGGGGCTTCCCTGGTGGCGCAGTGGTTGAGAGTCCGCCTGCCGATGCGGGGAAAACAGGTTTGTGCCCCGGTCTGGGAAGATCCCACATGCCGCGGAGCGGCTGGGCCCGTGAGCCATGGCCGCTGGGCCTGTGCGTCCGGAGCCTGTGCTCCACAACGGGAGAGGCCACAACAGTGAGAGGCCCACATACCGCAAAAAAACAAAACAAAACAAAACAAAAAAACTCACAATCTGTATCTAAAAATGAGAAAATCTATGACAACCTAGTAGTAATGTGTTATCAATTCCAAGTATTTAGGTTCAGTCATTACACCAGAAATTTTATGTGTTCTGAATTCTTACAGCTTATCTGTGAAAAAAGGCTTGATACAAATTTTTTAAACTTGACAATCCTAAAATTTGCATATTATCAAATGAAATATTACTTTGAAACTTTCATAAACGCAATAAAATTTCATCAATCTTACTAGAAAAAAGACTGAATTACGTTTGTGTTCCTTGTATAGAAAACAATCTTCAACCTCATTGCTGAGATAAAAGTGTATGAAGCCCAAATATATAACTTGTATAGAGTTGTGTTTGCAGCTTAAATATTTTTTTCTGAATTTTTAGTATTTGTGGGGTTTGTCCGTTTAAAAAATTTGTAATTTGTGCTATTCATTTCAAATAAATATTAAAGACCCCCCTCAAGTTGTGTAAACTTTGGCCTCCACAACTCCTGAGCATACCCTGGATCAATGAATCTCTGAGTGTAAAACGCAATTCACGGAAAAACGCATTCAGTCTAATTTGATAAAGTTCAAAAACACGCTAAGCTTCATATATTTACAGATTAAAGACAAACGTGGTAATATTATAAGGAAAGACCCACAGCGGGCTCAGAAGCAGGATGAAATTATGACTTTAGTGGCCCTCGGCACTTTTTGCCTTCAGGGGCACTTTCCTCCTTAAAAATATCAAAATTTATATTTTATGACTGTATTGGTATAAAGACAAATAAATGGTAAATATTAAAAGATTTTCGGGGCTTCCCTGGTGGCGCAGTGGTTGAGAGTCTGCCTGCCGATGCAGGGGACACGGGTTCGTGCCCCGGTCTGGGAAGATCCCACATGCCGCGGAGCAACTGGGCTCGTGAGCCAAAATTACTGAGCCTGCGCGTCTGGAGCCTGTGCTCCGCAACAAGAGAGGCCGCAATAGTGAGAGGCCCGCGCACCGCGATGAAGAGTGGCCCCCGCTCTCCACAACTAGAGAAAGCCCTCGCACAGAAACGAAGACCCAACACAGCCAAAAATAAATAAATAAAGCAAACTGTCAACAAGTAAAAATAAACACTATTATATTTAAAAAAATAATTGGAAGTAATTTTAAAAAAATAAATAAAAGATTTTCTTCAACCTAATATTCCACTTGTTTTCTGATTTTATAAGAAATTAAAACATTTCTGTGTGTCCCTAGCCCAAGCTACCCTGTAAAATGGAGGAGCCCCTCTGTTCAGGATTCACGGTAATATTCCGTTTCTTACACCGTGGTGAGTAGCTTAGCATTTTATAAATATCCTTTCATGGCTACTTTAATAAAAACGTATGTAATACATTCTTCAAGGATACACATTAAAATGATTATCTCAGGGAAATAGAGATTCCGGTGATTTTTTTTCCATCTTCTCTTTCAAAAAAAGTTTTTTTTTTTTAATAGCCAGCCAGATCCCTATTTTTCAAAAGTATTAATATTATTTTAAAAAGGATACCTACACAATTTATAGTGCAATATAGTTCCGCACAGTTTTGTAACTTTCGTATTTAAACACTGGATTTCAATTTGGCCAACACAGTCCACCTGGCAGAGAAAAATCTAGAAACGAGAATAACGGTGTTCGCCTCGTGCTCGGATTGTTAAATTTCCATGACAGGCATCGGGGCTTTCCGATAAGCCATGCCCTTTTTCTGGAATGTTCTTCACCAGGACCCTGCCCACTTCTTCCCTGGCTCGCCCCTTCTCATTCTTCGGTTAGGGTTCTGCTCAGTAAGATCGTCGCTGGCTGACCGGTCTGGATCGGGCCTAACTCAGCCTCTGCTTTCCTTTAGAGCCTTGATCAGAACTAGCAATTATTTCGTTTTTCTGTCTCCTCTACTAGAGTATAAGCTAGTGGTGATGCCTCGTCGTCGAAGTCAGTAGTAAGCGTTAAAAGAAAAAAAAATGGGTAGGCTTCCCAGGGGGTTTTACTGTTATATTCTGTACTGTTTTTTCTCTTTCCAATACTTAATGTATCCCTTTTCTATGATACAAAGTATATATTTCCCCCAAAGTACGTGTTGATTACATATTATATTTTAGGTCTTTAAAGGAAATCTAAAGAGAAAAAAAATTCCTCCGCAACCCGTAACACCCCTGCTGAAACTCCTGAGGCGTCGAAAAGAGAAGAAAAAGGACGGAACGGAAAAGACAGCAGTGTAGGCGTCCAGGTCGCCCGGGTTGGGCGCGTCGGGCGCGTCGGGCGCGTCGGGGAGCGGCCACCACCCGGAGAAATCCGGGGCAAGGCCGCGGTGGAACCTCGGCCTCAAGCTTTCCCCCCGCCCCCGCCCCTCACGGACGCTCCTGATTGGCCGGCCCCGGGGGCCCGGAAGTGACGCCACGCCGGGCTTCCCGGCCTCCCGGCGGAGCCCGGGCGTGTCTCTTCCCACGCCCCGCCCCTCGGGGCACCTAAACAAGAAAGCGGCGGCCGGGGAGGGGCCTGCGGACGGCCGACGTCGCGCAGAGGGCGGGGCCTGCGCTCGGGGCTTCTTCGGTTGGGTGGTCGGTTACGGAAGTTGGCGACTGAGCGCACGCCCGCACTTCCGTTCTCGGCCGACTGTTGAGTCGAGGCATGGAGGCGGAAGCTGGTTGGCGGCCGGGGGGAGGCCGAGACGGGTGAGGAGAGCGGCGGACTCACGGCTGCAGGCCCGGTGAGCGTGGGAGCGCGCGCGGCGTAACCGTCGCAGCGCGTGAGGCCCGGGCGGGTGGGGGAGGGGCGGCGCGAGCTTGGCCGCGTCCCTCAGGAGAGTTGCGGCGCCCGAGGCGGGAGCATCCCCGCGGCGTCCGTTGGGCCGCCCTCCGGTCCTCTCCCTTCGCGTCGTCTGCACTGCCGTCCCGTGTGAGCTCTTCCGAGTCTGGGCGCTGCGTAGTTTCGGTGGGAGTGAGTGGGGTGTCTCGCTACAGAAAGTCTCTGTCCACTCGGCGCCCCCTGCTTCCTCCTGCTGGGGTTCGTGCCTTTGGAGAGTGTGCCCCTCCCGAGTGGCCACCTGAGCCCTCCCTGCCCCACCTGAGGGCGATGGAGCGCTGACAGCCAGCCAGAGGGGACTTTGCCGTCCTCCCCACCTTCCAGGAGCAACGATGTGCCAAGACCCGTGTGGCCCAGAAGGAATCGGGCCCGAGGCTCGAAGGAAGAAGAACCCGGGCTTCCCTGGTGGCGCAGTGGTTGAGAGTCCGCCTGCCGATGCAGGGGGCACGGGTTCGTGCCCTGGTCCGGGAGGATCCCACATGCCGCGGAGCGGCTGGGCCCGTGAGCCATGGCCGCTGAGCCTGCGCGTCCGGAGCCTGTGCTCCGCAACGGGAGAGGCCACAGCAGTGAGAGGCACGCATACCACAAAAAAAAAAAAAAAAAAAAAAAAGAAGACCCCACGGCTGGTCAGTTAAAGCGGCAGAGATGTTAGCTACTGACGATCCTAGGGCTGAACTCACCTGCTAATTGGGGGACTTTCTGACAAAGTGCCTCGCTGTCCCCAGCGTGGGGACGAGGTCTCCCGTGGAGCCACTCCCCCTGTGGAGTCAGAATGGCAGTTGCACTGTTTTTTTGTTCCTTGTAGACCCACAGGCACGTTGTCTAACCTCTGGGAGCTTGAGCTCTGCCATCAAATGGTAATAGTTGGTGGTTCTTTATAAGGATTGATGTGAAACCCAAGTGAGAGAGCGAGTCGAAAAACCACTTCCTCAGTTTTGTTTTGTTTTGCTTTTTCAGAAATGTTCTTTTCGGGGCCAGAGTCTGGGTATATATGAATGCAGATCCTCACCCATTCTCAAATAAACCCAGGAATCTCGACTGAGAGGATCACTTCTCTGTAGGCCATTACCCCCAGGTAATTATTTGTTGTTGTTTTTTAAATTTTAAATGTTTAAATATTTTTATTATTTATTTGGTTGCATTGGGTCTTAGTTGCGGCAGGCAGGCTCCTTAGTTGTGGCATGCGAACTCTTAGTTGTGGCGTACATGTGGGATAGACCAGGGATCGAACCTGGGCCCCCTGCATTGGCAGTGCGGAGCCTTAACCAGTGTGCCACCAGGGACGTGTCGGTAGTTATTTGTTAAATAAACATTTAAGACTTTCTTTTTCAGGCACTTAATATGTGCCAAGCACTGAAAAGTAAAAAAAAAAAAAAAAAAAAAAAAAAATTACAGAACGGATCCTTTCCTCCTAACAGACTCAGAATTGCTGAGGATGGAACTTGTAGGTGAGAGACAGATAAGTAAACAGCTCAGCCTAACATGGTAAATGCAGTGATAGAGACCATGTACAAAGTCCTGAGGGGATAGAGAAAAAAGTCATCAGAGACAGACTGGAAGGGAGGGAATGAGTCAGACAAGCCCCCAGGCATGATGATGCTCAGAGGTAGTTCTCAAATCTGGCTCCCCCCCACCCCCGCAATATTTACTTATTTATTTATTTTGGCTGCGCTGGGTGTTAGTTGTGGCTTTTGAACTCTCAGCGGCGGCATGCATGTGGGATCTAGTTCCCCGACCAGGAATCGAACCCCGGCCCCCTGCATTGGGAGTGCAGAGTCTTACCCCCTGGACCACCAGGGAAGTCCCCCAAATCTGGCTTTTTATCAGACTTACTGTTGGAGTGTTTTTTAGAACGAATCTGAATTTTATCAGCGGTATCTCATCATCTGCTTTGCTTTTTTTTTTCTTCCCAAGTTCCTTTAGTGAGTCTGATGCGCATTCAGGGTTAAGAACCAGGCAAAGGTATGAAGAGTAGGTGTTAAAGGCAGATGGAAAAACTTCCATAAAGGCAGGTAATGCCAAACACCAGGAAGCATTTTAGGGAGTGCAAGTGAGGGGGAATGGCAAGAGATGATGCTGAAGCCAGGTCATGGAGAGCCTTGTGTGGTGAGGTCAAAAATTTTAATTTTATCGGCCAAAGGTAGAGGAGTCATTTGTGCTTTTAGAGTCTGGCTTTTGCTTTGGCCTTTGGCAGCATTTTGGAGGAAGAATTGATGGTGGATCAAACAAGAGGCAGATCATTTAGGTTTCTTCTGTAATCCAGACAAATAATGAAAATGTATTGAACTAAGGAAATAGCAGTCTCACTGAGAGTAAAGTACAGAGGTAATCAAGGTGGTAGACTCTATAGAACTTGTAGAGATGGGGGCTAAGGGAGGATAGTATAGAATTCACAGGTTACTGGTTTGAAAAGTGAAGTCATGGTAATACCGTGGATATAGAGAATACAGGACAGATAACACATTGACGGGAAGGACTTTGTTCTGTTCTGGTCCTGTTTACTTTGAGGCAACTGTCAAGTGAGTATAGATTCACTCTACAGTTGGATATTGAGTACGGTCAGCCTTCCATATCTTTGGGTTTCCCATCTGTGGATATAGAGGGCCAACTGTTCCCTGTACTCCACTGTTTTATGGAAGGGACTCGAGCATCTGCAGATTTTGGTATGCATGGGGGGGACTCCTGGAACCAATCCCCTGCAGATACTGAACGGCAGCTGTGTATCTTTGTGGAATTCTAGGCTAGGCTCTCATTTATTGAGAAGCTGAAACACAAACATGGCATTGAGTTTTACCTACGTTCTCAGTCTTTGGGAAGCTTCATTATAAATAGTAGTTGAAGAAATAGGTTGAATTGTCACCCACAAAGAGGATATTGAATGAAGGGATAGAGTCCTGAGGACAAACCTTTGGAAATTTTGATATGAAGCAGGGGGAAAAGGAAGAGATGATTATGGGGGCTGGGTAGAGGAAGTGAGAGAAGAATGGTGTGTTGTCGTAGCAAAGGAATACATGGTGAGCAGTTTCATATGCTTTAGAGGAGTCCAGTAAAGAACCTATTGGAGGGCTTCCCTGGTGGCGCAGTGGTTGAGAGTCCGCCTCCTAATGCAGGGAACGCGGGTTCGTGCCCCGGTCCGGGAAGATCCCACATGCCGTGGAGCGGCTGGGCCTGTGAGCCGTGGCCGCTGAGCCTGCGCGTCTGGAGCCTGTGCTCCGCAACGGGAGAGGCCACAGCAGTGAGAGGCCCGCGTACTGCAAAAAAAAAAAAAAAAAAAGAACCTATTGGATTTGGTATTAAAGAGATTATTAGGGACTTTTGTGAAAACATTCAGTGAAACATAAGGTAGAAGCCAGAGTGCAAAGGAGCTAAAGAAGTGAATCTAAATTATTTTTTCAAGGGGAGTTCCCTGGTGGTCCAGTGGTTAGGACTCGGCGCTTTCACAGCCGTGGCTCGGGTTCAATCCCTCGTCAGGGATCTAAACTAAGATCCCTCGAGCCGCTCAGTGTGGCCGAGGAAAAAAGTAAATAAATAAAAGCAATTGCGAAGAGGTTTAAAATAAATAAATAAATTTTCAAAAAGTTTAGCTAGGAAGGGTAGAAGAAAGTGATTGTTATTTGAAGTTTCTGGCCAGCTATTATTGATAAATGATATCCCCTGGATAAGTCAATAGAACATTACAGTTATACCTCTGGTGAAGCATCCTATGTTACTGGCAAAAAAACTGTCTCTCTGATGCACAGGAGCCGCTCTTATTTCTGTCATGCAGCTTGAGGATTCCCTGGAACCCCCCATTTGTGGCTCAGTAATGATTCCAAGCAGTAAAAACACTGATGAAATTAACAAAACTGTCCTCCAGAAGAACTGAATTGTGCAAAAATTTGCAAAATTCATAGTCATCTACCAGCAGTTTTCCCTTAAAAGAAAAATTTCAGTATACCCTGTTCAGATTTTTTTGGGCTTAGCTATCAGGCCGATGATGATTTTAGTTTTAGGAACATAAGCACACCCACTTATGGCCTTTTGAGAGGAACTATGGAAACATGTTTCTATTGTTGATGTTCTATAGCACTGTTCTCTCTGTTTTCTAAATTCCATGGCACTTATCTGTTATATGGCAGTAACTCCTATCTACTTTGAGAAAATTTAGTTTTGCTTTCTGGAATGTGGAAGTAGGCTAGCTCTCTTGAGTGAGTGAAATAAAAAGCAGACTCCATAATTTTTTTACTAGAAGGTTTATTTTGCTAACTAACTTCTCTGTTAATAATTATTTTAAAGTATACAACATTTTGGGCTTCCCTGGTGGCGCAGTGGTTGAGAGTCCGCCTGCCGATGCAGGGGACACGGGTTCGTGCCCCGGTCCGGGAAGATCCCACATGTCGTGGAGCGGCTGGGCCTGTGAGCCATGGCCGCTGAGCCTGCGCGTCCAGAGCCTGTGCTCCGCAACGGGAGAGGCCACAGCAGTGAGAGGCCCGTGTACCGCAAAAAAAAAAAAAAAAAAAAAAAGTATACAACATTTTATTTGTACTTCAGTACCTTGATTTTTTCAACGTTGCAGTTGACTGCAGTCTTGTTTCCTGCTCAAGTCAAGCTTGAAACAATTGATGTTTGAGAAATCCCCTGAGTTTCAGTTTCTGTTCTTGCATCGTCTAGAAGGGTGAAACTTGTTGAATTAGATTACATCACCGGAAAAACACAGCTTCTGCAGACTTTTAACTTCCTGGTATTATATTACTGGTTTTTCAAGTATAAGAAGTTCTTTGAATGAAATTTATATTCTGCAGAAACATAGTGTCTATTCTGTTACTTCATATTCCCTAGTTTGCAGCACCCTTAGAAAATGTAATTGAATTAGAATTAGTGTTAGGAAAGGGCAGGACTCTCCAGCTGAACTAGCATATTACTTTTTTTATTTTTCACACGAGGACTGTGTAACTCATGTTATCTTTCTGCTCTACTTTTCAGGAAGCTCCTAAATTAGGACTTAGTGAAATTAAATTTCTTCTAAATAAGTTTTGATTTCTCTCCCTTTTTAAATTGCCTTCTAAAATGTCTTTTTCTTTATACTTTAATGTTGAAAGCTGCCCTAAATTCTTTTCAGAAGCATGAAGAAAGTATACAGTTAATATTTAATGAATTTTAAAAATCAGTTCACAAGACAAATACATGCTTTTGATCGTACAGAAATTATAAATACTGTCAAGATGTGATCAGTTTCCCATTAGCAGAACTTACTATTCACTCTGAATTTTTGGGTGATAATGCATTCAAAAACTTAACATTGTCAAGTTTCTGTACCCAAGTATTCAATGACTTGGGTCATGTTTCTTAACCTTTTATTGTCCCTTCTCCCTCTCTGAAAGGAAACGTTTAAGACATTTCTTTCCTATGAATTTTAGTACCACCAATATATTATATACTTCTTTGCGTAATGTACATGTACCTGTGCTTTATATGTAAAAAGAGTAGGATGTGTTCCACTAACCGGTTTTCATCTCCTTGAGGATGATGTCACTCCTGATGAGAGTACATGGATTAGGTTCATCCAGTTAGGAAATGAACTTCATTGGGTTTACAGTTGGGTTTGTAACTTTTTTCCCGTTAGGCTGATATACATTCATTAGATAATGAAGGTCAAGTTTTCAAGATCGGTTTTGTTGGGTAATTTCCTGGCCCAATTCCCAATAAAATGGTTCCATATGATAGAACACTTGGTTCGATTTCCCTTGGGTGTGGTTTTCTTCTTTTTTGTCAAAGACTGGCTAATAGCTGTTTGGATAATACCTTGAGTTTGTCTGATGTTTTTCGCATGAATAGACTGGGGTTGTGGGTTTGGGGAAGCATACTGCAGAGTTGAAGTTCCTGCCTCATCACATTGTGTCAGGGGTTACCAACACGACTTAACCACTGGTGATGTTAACCTTGATCACTTGGTTTGAGATTGTGTTTACCAGGTGTCTCCACCGTAAGTGTGATTTTCACTTTGCATACTTTCTTATTTGGAAGTGTTTCACCAAGTCCAGCCCTCACTCAAGATAGGGTGGGATTAAGCTCCACTTCCTGGAATGGGGAGTATCTGTATATATTATTAGCAATTCTTCTATAAGGAAAGTTTGTTCCTTCCCCCACATTTGTTTATTCATTCATTTGTATCAGTATGGATTCATGTATATTTATACTGTGGGTTATAATCCAATATTACATTATTTTGTTATTCAGATTGTTTCAGCTTTGGCCACTGGGAGCTCTTTCAGGTTGGTGGCTAATATGTCCCTTTGACATGCCCCCATCCTTTTGTATTTTGAGCACTTTGTTTCTGTTCCGGGCTTCCCTGGTGGCTCAGTGGTTGAGAGTCCGCCTGCTGGTGCAGGGGACATGGGTTTGAGCCCTGGTCCTGGAAGATCCCACATGCTGTGGAGCAACTGGGCCTGTGCACCGCAACTACTGAGCCTGCGCTATAGAGCCTGCGAGCCGCAACTACTGAGCCTGTGCTCTAGAGCCCTAGAGCCACAACTACTGAGACCGCATGCCACAACTACTGAGGCCCACGCACCTAGAGCCCGTGCTCCACAACGAGAGAGGCCACCGCAATGAGAAGACCATGCACCACAACAAATAGTGGCCTCTGCTCGCTGCAGCTGGAGAAAGCCAGCGTGCAGCAGCGAAGACCCAACGCAGCCAAAAATAAATAAATTAAGAAAAAAAAAAGTCCCACACTATTATTGTGTTACTGTTGATTTCCTCTTTTATAGCTGTTAGCAGTTGCCTTACGTATTGAGGTGCTCCTATTTTGGGTGCATATATATTTATAATTGTTATATCTTCTTCTTGGATTGATCCCTTGATCATTGTGTAGCATCCTTCCTTGTCTCTTGTAACATTCTTTATTTTAAAGTCTATTTTATCTGATATGAGTATTGCTACTCCAGCTTTCTTTTGATTTCCATTTGCATGGAATCTCTTTTTCCATCCCCTCACTTTCAGTCTGTATGTGTTCCTAGGTCTGAAGTGGGTCTCTTGTAGGCAGCATATATATGGGTCTTGTTTTAGTATGCATTCAGAGAGCCTGTGTCTTGGTTGGAGCATTTAATCCATTCACGTTCAAGGTAATTATCGATATATATGTTCCTATTACCATTTTCTTAATTGTTATGGGTTTGTTTTTGTAGGTCTTTTTCTTTTGTGTTTCCCACTTAGAGAAGTTTCTTTAGCATTTGTTGTAGAGCTGGTTTGGTGGTGCTGAATTCTCTTAGCTTTTGCTTGTATGTAAAGCTTTTGATTTCTCTGTTGAATCTGAATGAGCTCCTTGCCAGGTAGAGTAATCTTGGTTGTAGGTTCTTCCCTTTCATCACTTTAAATATATCATGCCACTCCCTTCTGGCTTGTAGAGTTTCTGCTGAGAAATCAGCTGTTAACCTTATGGGAGTTCCCTTGTATGTTATTTGTTGTTTTTCCCTTGTTGTTTTTAGTAACGTTTCTTTGTCTTTAATTTTTGTCAATTTGATTACTATGTGTCTTGGCGTGTTTCTCCTTGGGTTTATCCTGCCTGGGACTCTCTGTGCTTCCTGGACTTGGGTGGCTATTTCCTTTCCCATGTTAGGGCGGTTTTCGACTATAATCTCTTCAAATATTTTCTTGGGTGCTTTCTCTCTCTCTTCTCCTTCTGGGACCCCTATAATGCAAATGTTGTTGCGTTTAATGTTGTCCCAGAGGTCTCTTAGGCTGTCATCATTTCTTTTCATTCTTTTTTCTTTATTCTCTTCTGCGGCAGTGAACTCTACCATTCTGTCTTCCAGATCACTTATCCGTTCTGACTCACTCTGCTGTTGATTCCTTCTAGTGTATTTTTCATTTCAGTTATTGTATTGTTCATCTCTGTTTGTTCTTTAATTCTTCTAGGTGTTTTTTCTTTAATTCTTGTGGGGCTTTGTTAAACATTTCTTGCATCTTCTCGATCTTTGCCTCCATTCTTCTTCCAAGGTCCTGGGTCATCTTCATTATCATTCTTCTGAATTCTTTTTCTGGAAGGTTGCCTATCTCCACTTCATTTAGTTGTTTTTCTGGGGTTTTATTTTGTTCCTTCATCTGGTACAAAGTACTCTGCTTTTTCATTTTGTCTGTCTTTCTGTGAATACGGTTTTCCTTCCACAGGCTGTAGAATTGTAGTTCTTCTTGCTTCTGCTGTCTGCCCTCTGGTGGCTGAGGCTGTCTGAGAGGCTTGTGCAGGCTTCCTGATGGGAGGGACTGGTGGTGGGTAGAGGTGGGTGTTGTTCTGGTGGGCAGAGCTCAGTAACACTTTAATCTGCTTATCTGCTGATGGGTGGGGCTGGGTTCCCTCCCTGTTGGTTGTTTGGCCTGAGGCGACCCAGCACTGGAGCCTGCCTGGCTCTTTGGCGGGGCTAGTGGCGGACTCTGGGAGGGCTCCCGCCAAGGAGAACTTCTGCTGCCAGTGTCCTTGTCCCCACGGTGAGCCACAGCCACCACCACCACCACCCCCCGCCTCTGCAGGAGACCCTCCAACACTAGCAGGCAGGTCTGGTTCAGTCTCCTCTGGGGTCACTGCTCCTTCCCCTGGGTCCCAGTGCTCACACTACTTTGTGCGTGCCCTCCAAGAGTGGAGTCTCTGTTTCCGCCAGTCCTGTCGAAGTCCTGCAATCAAATCCCGATAGCCTTCAAAGTCTGATTCTTTAGGAATTCTCCCTCCCGTTGCCAGACCCCCAGGTTGGGAAGCCTGACATGGGGCTCAGAACCTTCACTCCAGTGGGTGGACTTTGTGGTATAAGTGTCCTCCAGTTTGTGAGTCACCCGCCCAGCAATTACGGGATTTGATTTTATTGTGGTTGCGCCCCTCGTCATTGCAGCTTCTCCTTTGTCTTTGGATGTGGGGTATCTTTTTTGGTGAGTTCTAGTGTCTCCTGGTTGATGATTGTTCAGCAGTTAGTTGTGGTTCCGGTGCTCTCGCAAGAGGGAGTGAGCGCACGTCCTCTACTCCACCATCTTGAACCAATCTCTGAAATTAATTTCATTTAACCCTTTTTACTTGAGTTTGGATGGTGGAGGCTCTGATGGTAGTATAAAACCCCAAATGGGAGACAGTCAAAAACTGTAAGTTTCAAACTTAGTAGGAATAGGTTTGTAGCTATTATATTTGCAGCCATTACAGTTTATACTGCGTTGATGAGCAGTGAGTTATGGGCAGCAGTTCATACACACGTGCAAATTCATGTGTATATATACTTTCTAACCAAGAGAAAATTCTTCTCTGTATGAGTTTTTGTTATTGGTATGGACTAATATTTGTGGATTTTTTAGGTTTCCAGGGATTTCTGGAACATGGCCTCAGGGAATGTGAAAGGTTTCCTGAGCTTTTCACTTGACTCCAGTATATGATTAGAACAGTCCAAAATCTGTACTTTGAAAACATTGATAATTCTATGTCTCTGTATATAATTTCCCATCAGTACTGTATCGTTTTGTAACACAGCTGTATATTGCCTTATGATGTTTATTACTAACTGCTTTCATTTCATTATTTTTCATGTGTCACAGGTAAAGTTTTTACGAGTAGGCTCAGATTGAGTTTAGCCAGTGATTGATAAGCTGGCCAGCAGAATGTTCTGGATGTGGTAAAGGCACATTGTAAGTTGAAGACATGATCATTAGTAGGAAATGTACCCATTCTCCACCAGAATAGGCCTGAAGTGTTGTGTGGTTTTTTTCTTTAGTCTTTCCATGTCTTCTTTTCTGGATACAGGTACAGAATGAGCACATGTTGTTGGTGTACGCCAGGTGGTATTTCCACCATTGACTTCCTGCAACGCTATGCATCCAAGACCCACTCCAGTGAATTTCAAACAGCTGATGAAGACCTCTGCTACTGCTTAGAGTGTGTGGCTGAATACCACAAAGCAAGGGATGAATTGCCATTCTTACATACGGTACTTTACATTAATTGGGCAGTATTTTTCAGAGCTTGATAACTAGGAAGAGAATAAATTTGAACTCTGTTGGAAGCATTCAGGGAACTGACAATGTGATTTAAACTGTGAATGCTAATATACTTCTAGTATGTAACTCATAGCCTGGTAGATAGTAGGTGCTGAGTAAATGCTTATTGATTGATGGAATTGAATTGAAATCTAAAGCAGAATTTTATAATCCTCCACTTTTAGTCATTTTGATGTGAAACAGTTTCATGAAATGAAGTGACGTATGGGTTTTTTGGGGTTCATGTTTTAATGTCATTGTGTTTGACATTGTTAACAGCCAGGTATCTGAATGGCTTGGGTTATTTTTTTATTGGCTAATAGTTCTTTTTTTTTCCCCTCTCTTCATTTTTTAATGGGTAAGTGGTATAAATCAATAAAGACAAACATTTTTTCATTCACAGTAACCAAAGTGAAACATAATTTTAAATATGTGGCTTTGAATATTGGTTTATTATATTTATCTAATGAAAAATGGAATACAGACCATAGAGATATGTATAATAATATAGAAGAGAGGAGGGGGATGATTAGTTATGAACCTTTTGAGGAAAACCTTTACGTTTACAAAGCTTCCTAGCTATGAAGCTAACCAGTGTCTTTATGCTAAAGCTGATGTTTCAAGGTAGTTACCTATGGCTGGAACATAGAAGGGAAGTCAGAGAAGGCCCGTCTTGTGCCTTGGTCAAGAAGCTCCAACTTCTCATTTCCTTTTCAATGGAGTATAGTTGACAGAGCTGTTGATAGCAAAACTCTGCAAGAGCAATGTTGTAAACATCTCATGCTCTATGGACTCATGTTCATGTGTCATAAAAGCCACTTTTACGTTTAGTGACTGTTTTCTTTAAGTCTAATATATGAGGTTCAGTACTTTTTTTTTTTTTTTTTTTTTTTTTTGCGGTACGCGGGCCTCTCACTGTTGTGGCCTCTCCCGTTGCGGAGCACAGGCTCCGGACACGCAGGCCCAGCGGCCATGGCTCACGGGCCCAGCCGCTCCGCGGCATGTGGGATCTTCCCGGACTGGGGCATGAACCCACGTCCCCTGCATTGGCAGGCGGACTCTCAACCACTGCGCCACCAGGGAAACCCTAGTACTTCTTTAAACTTCTGAATTTTTATACTTAGGAAAAGGCTTTCTAGAAGGATAGTCACATCCAGTATATTTTGTTGATAATAAGATATAAAGCACACTGCCCGTTTTTCTTTTCCTGTAGGTTTTATGGGAATTAGAAACCTCACGTCTCATAAATCACTTTGAAAAGGCCATGAAGGCAGAAATTGGAGACGATGATGAATTATATATAGTAGACAACGATGGAGAGGCACAGCTGTTTGACTTTACTGGCCAAGACTTTGAAAATAAGCTTCGAGTTCCTCTTTTTGAAATACTGAAATATCCTTATTTGCTTTTACATGAGCGTGTTCGTGAGTATCTTGGGTGTTTCACAGTTGTATCACTTTTTTTATTTTAAGAATTGTAAGAATTTGGGTTTATCTATGTTGAAAATCTGTTTCTTAAACATATAATTAGGATACTTATTTTTTTTTCCAAACGTTTTATTTTGAGCGTTTCCAAACCTAGAAAAGTGAATTACACAGTGAATACCATATACACACCACATAGATTCTACCGTTGCTCATATCTTGCTGTATTTGCTTTATCACATATTTATTCATCTATCCATTCAATTAATTTTCATTCTTGGAATTTGTCTGTAGCAGGGTTTTTCAGACTTGGCACTGTTGACATTTTGGACTGGATAATTCTTGGTGGGTGAGGCACATGCTGTTCATTGTAGGATGTTTAGCAGCATCCCTGGCCTATTTCCACTAGATGCTGGTAGTGACTTGCTCTCCCCATTACCCTAGTTGTGACAACCAAAAATGTCTCCAGATATTGCCAAATGTCCCTTGGGAGTTGGGGGTCAGGGCCAGTGAGGGACAAAATCGTCAGGTTGAGAACCACTGGTCTGTAGTAATTTTCAGTAATCACTATGGCATAGCATATTATGGCTGCCTAGATTTTGGTCATTTATATTTGCATTTCTTAATATGAATCTTTTGAAGACATTTTCCTGATCTATCAAATCTAACGAAATAACAGTACCTTTAAGGCACCCACTACTATATCTAGTCCACATTCAGATTTTCCCAGTAGTTGCAAAATGTGTTTTTTGGATGATTTATTTAAATTAGAGTCCAATCAGGGACTGTGCATTTGGTTACATTTGGTTCCATATTTCTTACATCTCTTTTAATCCAGAATAGTTTACTCTTATATATGTGTGCACAGATATAGATATAGATAGATAGATAGATAGATAGATAGATTTTTTTTTTTTTTTTTTTTTTTTTTTGGTCATAACTTTGAGTTGCTGAGACCAAATGGTTTCCCTAAAGAATAATGTGCTTCCTGGACTTTTCTGATTTCTTCCTTGTCATGTTATTTGACTTGTTTCTCTATCCTCTGTATTTTCAGTAAATTGAAAAGTATATCTATAGATTAATTAGATAAATCAGTTCTTTCTAAATAAATTAAAAATAACTAGATTTTAAAATTCTAACAAGTCATTTTTCAAACATTTATTAAAGAGTACCATATCCAAAAAAGTATATAAGCTTGATTTTTCATAAACTAAACACACTTGTGTAGCTGACACCCAGGTCAAGAAACAAAACATCATCAACACACCAGGAGCTCTCCTCTTGCTTTTCCAGTCATTGTTCCTCCTTCCCAAAGCTAACCACTGTCACTACAATATTCTTTGAAGCTTGACAAAATAAAGTTGATTCATCTGATACGGTAAATGTATGAGTCTTATTCAGTATACTTCTGAAAGAGTGATGAAGAAATTTCCATAAAGCAACAGGGATTAGGATAGTGCTGGTACAGATAGACTAATGGAGCAGTGTAGAGAGTCCAGAAGTAAACCAAATATATTTGGGGAATTTACTCTTTGGTGATGATAGCATTTCAAACCAGTGGAGAAAATGGATTACTCAGTAACTGAGAGTAGGACAAAATAGCCATGTGGGGGGCAAAGCTGATTTTATCACTGTGGTACAAGATAAAGTCCTCATGGATCAAAATGTAAAATGCTAATGGAATTGGACCTATAGCCATACTTCTAAGAAGGTGCCCTCTGGAGATAATTATGCCCAGTGTGAAAAAAGATGTTTGTACTAGGAAAGTCAGAGCAATTCATAGGCACACACTATGATCAACCTACCGGTCTTTCAGCAGCTAAATATCATTCCTACATTTACAGCATTTTTATGCCTCAGTTTAAAAAAAAAAAAAAAAAAGGAACAACTTTTCATTCACTTACAGAACAACCGAAGGAGCCAAATTTAGGGAATCTTGATAAGTTGATAAGATTTATGTCTTATGTTTACTGCCTTATTTTTTCTATTTAGATGAATTATGCGTTGAAGCACTTTGCCGGATGGAACAAGCTAACTGCTCCTTTCAGGTTTTTGACAAACATCCAGGGATCTATTTGTTTTTGGTCCATCCCAATGAAATGGTGAGTGTGAGTGTTAGGCAGTGGAAGAGGGAATATTTTATTTTTGCACCTATAGTATAGATACCTATAATAGAGGGTTTTGGTGTGTACTTTGTTTAAAATATTTGCCAAAATTATTCTCTTGTTGTTGTAACATTACTGCAGTTAAGGAGGGGGTGCTGGGGGGGCTCAAAGAAGAGAGTTAAAAGAGTAGGGAAACACTTCTGACAGGTGACGCTTCAGTTTAAAAGACAAATGCGGGAATAATCTGAACTTCCAGTGTGTTGACCTGAACTAATGAAGAAGCACTGTTCTCTCTTGCTTTTCTTGCTTGCCTGCCCCACTCCAAGCACATGGAAATACCAGTTAAAACACTTGAAATAATTATTTTGCTAATAGATGAGATTTTTAACAGGTGATGGGGTAGAGGGGAGGACAAGGAGATTCAGTTCCTAGGTGCCAGACAGGAGGAGGAACATGAGAAGCAGAACAGTAGGTAGACAGAAGCATTGAGCAACACCAGAGGCTTGGAACCTGACTGTGAGCTGATTGCTGGAGTTTGAGGACTTATCATCCTGTGGCGAGGCAGCGTGTGCAGTAGGACCTGTGCACGTTGGCCTCTAGAACTGAGTTACAACGTTAAGACAATAGCCATGAAGGGTTGCTCTGCCAATAGAAGGATAGTAAAGAGGCTTTTTTTTAAGTGGCGAAGAAAGAACATGGTAATGGGGTTTCCAGCCAGAATGGTGGTGAATTTCAGTCTCCTTTGTGCCAAACCCAAACAATGATAGAAAAAAATTCAAAAAGTGGAATTCTAAAAGGTATAATCACACTTTTCAAAAGGTAAATGTTTCTTTGGACCAGTAATGGAACAGAAATACAAAGTGATAAATGGTGGAAACCTGTATGTAGGCCTGGGCGGCTGTAGGTAGCAGGGGACTGAGTTTGTGCATGATAATAAGAATGACAAGTATCCTCCAGGCAAGGGTAGAACCAGAGTCCAGGCCTGTGCTTAAAAGAAGGGTGGGGCTTTCCTGCCTGTGAAAGAAGATTGACAGAAAGTACAGCCAGCTGCTCTCTGGGACTGGCTTTCTTAAAGCTGCAAACCAATAGAGGAAGCTGGTCCAGCTGAGCAACCAGGACCTGGGCCAAGCACTTGCAGGCTTGGTGACTGGGTCTGCAGGGCCAGGAATGACTGTATTCTTCATAATATATGTGTTTTTATAGGTGAGGAAACTGAGTCAGGAGACTTAACCACAGTTACACAGGCTAGTATGGTGATTGGGATTTGTATATAGGCAGCCTGACTCCAGAGCCCTAATGCTTTTTTTTTTTAAGTTTTTATTTGAAAATACTTTAAAATTTTCAGAAAATTCTCAAAAATAAAAAAAAAGTAGAAAACACCTGTATATTCTTTAGCTGTATTCACCAATTATTAATGTTTCACTCCATTTGTTCTATCATTTGCTTTCAGTCAACTACAAAGCTGTTTGTTTTCTGAACCATTTGAGAGTAGGTTGCATGTATCATACCCTTTTGCCCCTAAATACTTCAGTGTATATTTCCTAAGAATAAGTATATTCTCACAATATTATAAACTTCAGTGACTTTAACATTGACACAGTAAGGTCTATTTTCCAGTTGTGTCATGTGATCCAGTGTACTTTGTAGCATTTTCTCCCTGTACTCCAGTATCCAGACCAGGATCAGGATTTACATGTAATTGTGTTACATTAGTCTCCCTTAATCTGTAACATTTCCGCAGCCTTTCTTTGTCTTTTATGACAATTACATTTCTGAAGAATAGTCATTTCTGCCTCCCTCCCATTTACAAAAAATAGAATGCTTTTCATTTTGGGTTTGTCTGATGCTTGCGCATGGTTAGGCTTTGGTTATACATTCCAACTGGAGTACTACATAAGTGATGGATGTTATGCCCTTCTCAGGGTGTCAGATATACAGGCATGCCATATCATTCAGCCTCATGGTGATGTTAATTTTGACCATCTAGTTGAGGTGTTGTCCAGTTTCTTCACTGTACAATGTCTATTTCTTAAGTACTCTAAGATCATGTAAATACCTTACTCCTCACCAAAATTTTCTCCTAAATTTAGCATTACCTGATGGTTCTTCCCTGAGCCAGTTTTTCTAAGATTGCAAAATAATTTCAACTCCAGCACTTTACACATTTACCAGTCAGCACTTGACATTGATTATACTATAATCAAGAGCCATTTTCCCTGCTCTTCATTTATTCATCTGTTTATTATAAGTTATAGACTCATTGATTCCTTTGTATTTTTTTCGATAGCTTAAAATTCATTAGTTAATTATGTTGGCATGGAGCCCATTCTTTTGTCCACTAGTTCTGTGTTTTGCAAACTTTCCTGCCCATAACCTAAGTAAAAATGTTCTTCATCGAGTTCACACACATATATATACGTGTGTGACCTAAACATTTCACAAAACAATACTTACTGTTACTATGAAGGGTGCCCACTGATTTTTTAAAATTTTATTTAGTTTTTAAGGTTGGTTGTGATCACAATTCAATTTGTAGTGCAGAATAAATTTAAAATCACTTCCCTGTGCTATATTGCCATGTAGAGGTGACCTTTGATTTCTTCTGAGGTTTCTCTTTTCATTTTTCTTTCCTTTTTTTAACTTTCTATTATGGAACATTACAAACATACAAAAATAGATTGGTGTAGTGAACTCCCATATATCCATCACTGTGCTTCATCTGTTATCAATATGTGGTCAATATTCTACTCCTGTTAAGTTTAGTTACCGCAAATCTTAGACATCAGAGCATTTCATCCATAAAATACTTCAGTACATGTATCAAAAAGGTAAGTGCTCTTAAAAAAAACCAATTACATCAACACACTTACAATAATAATAATAATATCATATTTCTAGTCAGTGTTTGAGTGGAAATTATTATCTCACAAATGCTTTATTAGGGTTAGTTCAAATCAGGATCAAGTAAGGTTCACACATCGCATTCCAGTTGACCCTTGAGCAACATGGGTTTGAACTGCATGGGTCGTCTTATACACAGATTCTTTTTAATAGCATCTAGTATAGTACTACACAGTTTGAGGTTAGTTGAATCCATGATACAGAACCGGGATATGGAGGGCTGCCAACTATGTTATATTCGAATTATATTCGTGTATTCAACTACGCAGAGGGTAGGTGCCCCTAACCCTTGTGTGTTGTTCAAAGGTCAATTGTAATTAGTATCTTCTGTCTTTTTTTTTTTTTTCTGTCATCATGGACCTTTCGGTTTATTTCCTTTAAATGTCTGAAAATCGTGTATTTTTCCTAAAATACTTTATTCTATATGATAGTTTTTTTCTTCCAGTTTTATTGAGGTATAATTGACATACAGCACTGTATAAGTTTAAGATATACAGTGTAATGATTTTTTTTAAAGTATAGTTGATGTATCTCGTGTCTTTTATAATCTGTAGAGAATCCTATTTTAACTGTATTCTTGCTGTCTGTAGACAATTGTATGTTAAATGAAGTAATGAATGTGTTATGCTTTTAGGTTCGGCGTTGGGCTATCCTGACAGCAAGAAACTTGGGAAAAGTGGACAGAGATGATTATTATGACTTACAGGAGGTTTTGACTTGCCTTTTTAAAGTTATTGAGTTGGGGCTTTTAGAAAGCCCAGACATTTATACTACTTCTGTCCTTGAGAAGGGTAAACTGATTCTTCTGCCTTCACACATGTATGATACTGCCAACTACAAAAACTATTGGTTAGGTGAGTATTGTTCCTACACAAATATAATTAGTATTTTCCAATATTTCTTATGATAATCCTGCAAGGGAAGGGATCTCTTTTGGTAATCTGATCAAAATTGCTAAATAAAGGATTTCATAGTTCCCAATTCTTGTTCTGTCATTAAATTGACTATTGCAGCATCTTGTCTTTAAACATTTTTTATCCTAGAAATCTGTGTAAGAGGTACATTTTCAAGTATGGCAAATAGATCTTTTATTTAAGGCAGTATTAGATGTTACAGTATTAGCATAGCAGCTGACCGTAATAGGGTTTTGATCTATTGAAACAGAGGTTTAATACCTCTTTTCCCATCTGTAAAATATTTCCTGGGAGAAAGAGATACTAACTTTGGGTTTCATCAAGTTGTATATTGACTTAAAATAGTTCTGTCCTATTTCATTGATTCAGAGTCTTGCAGTCATGTGTATATTTGGCAGTGATTGGTACTTGAAATATAGTGATCTTAAAATTTAAGGGATCTTTGATTTTATGAGATACAAATTGTGTGGTAGTCATTTTGGAAATGGTCTTCTAACCATGTTCGTGCCATTTTCCCTTTTTATTCAGTCTAAAGTTCTGTTCTTAGGAGGAGTTGTATATGAATGTCTCAGACTTCAATGTCTGAGGCACTGCATACTGTTTTGTTTCATCTTACTGCCTTGTTATTCTTTTGCCAACTAAACTGGAGAAGGCATTAGAACAGTTTTATTTAATCAATTCAGGAAAGCTATACATGATCTTACAGGTATTTGCATGTTGCTGACCATTCTTGAGGAGCAAGCCATGGATTCACTGTTGTTGGGCTCAAACAAACAGAATGATTTTATGCAATCAATACTTCACACCATGGAGAGGCAATCAGATGGTAATAAACTTTATTTGCTGAATATTGTGATGATGGTGCACTTTGAAAATACTAGTGTCACTGTAAGAATTTGGGTGTATGATGTTGAGGAAAGAATGAACATTTTATGGTTTTGGTCACAGAGTCAGAATTTTTAATTGGAAAAGACCTTTAGAGCTTATTTAACTCAGCACCTTACTTTCATAAAAGAAGAAACTGAAGCCCAAGGAAGTTAACTTACTTTTTAAAAAATTAATTAATTAATTTTTGGCTGCGTTGGGTCTTTGTTGCTGTGCATGGGCTTTCTCTAGTTGCGGCGAGCGGGGGCTATTCTTTGTTGCAGTGTGCAGGCTTCTCATTGCGGTGGCTTCTCTTGTTGCGGAGCATGGGCTCTAGGCGTGCAGGCTTCAGTAGTTGTGGCACACGGGCTCAGTAGTTGTGGTGCACGGGCTTAGTTGCTCCGCGGTATGTGGGATCCTCCCAGACCAGGGCTCGAACCCATGTCCCCTGCATTGGCAGGCGGATTCTTAACCACTGTGCCACCAGGAAAGTCCCTTAACTTACTTTTTCGCGTTGAAATACCCGGTTAGTGGTAGAATCAAGACTAGAACCTAAAGGAGGTAAATTTCTAATGACATGACAGTTAAAATTTTGCAGAAAGCTTCCCCTATCCCACTGTCTCCCTTTTGCCTGGTTTTTCATTTCACTTTGGTTCTCTAGGGTTCCACCGTCCACAGTGGTTGGCTGCCTGCCGGCCAAGTGTGGCTGTTTACATTTACATTAATGAAACTTAAATAAAATTAAAAATTCAGTTTTTCAGTCCCACTAGCTATACTTCAAGAGCTGCCTGGTGACTACGGTATAGAACCATTTCCATCATCCCAGAAAGTTCCCTTGGACAGTGCTGCCCAGATAGTCTAGAAAATAGGGTCTAAAATTGTCATGTTTGTTATTAGAGCCAGCTTGGTTTTGCTCATGGTTTTATTGGGCTGATCAGGGAGAATCTGTACTAGTGTTTCTAATCTTAACCTTCTTTATGAAAGAATGACTCAATAAAGACCAAGCGTGCCAAATTTAATGAAAACATAAATATAACTTTTTACCCACATTCACTTCTCCTTAGGCAACTTCAGCATGGATATATATTCTTTTGTGGGGGATTCTAAAAGAAATATGTAAATGTTATTCTTTTTTTTGATCACACCTGTTTTCTTGCTAGATGATATTTGATTAAGGTTATTACTAATTAGGGACTTCCCTGGTGGTGCAGTGGTAAAGAATCTGCCTGCCAATGCAGGGGACACGGGTTTGAGCCCTGGTCCAGGAAGATCCCACGTGCCATGGAGCAACTAAGCCCGTGCGCCACAACTACTGAGCCTTCAAGCCAAAACTACTGAAGCCCGTGCACCAGAGCCCGTGCTCTGCAACAAAAGAAGCCACCACAATGAGAAGCCTGCGCACCACAACAAAGAGTAACCCCCGCTCTCCGCAACTAGAGAAAGCCCGCGCACAGTAACGAAGACCCAGCACAGCCCCCAAAATAAATAAATAAATAAATTTATTAAAAAGGTTATTACTGATTTGCTTACCAGCATTTACTACATAAATTGTTAGTTTTTTTCCCTGTGCTTTGCACATATATTTCTGTCCTCTCTGTTAATCCAGCTCCCCTAACCTCCTTCAAAATGAGTCACCTCTTTTTTTTTTTTTTTTTTTTTTTTTTTTTTTTTTTTTTTTTTGCGGTATGCGGGCCTCTCACTGTTGTGGCCTCCCCCGTTGCGGAGCACAGGCTCCGGACGCGCAGGCTCCGGACGCGCAGGCTCAGCGGCCATGGCTCACGGGCCCAGCCGCTCCGCGGCATATGGGATCCTCCCAGACCGGGGCACGAACCCGTATCCCCTGCATCGGCAGGCGGACTCTCAACCACTTGCGCCACCAGGGAGGCCCACCTCTTTTTTTTTTTTAAGCACCTTTTTTTTTAAAGATTGGCATTTTTATTTATTTTATTTATAAATTCATTTATTTATTTTTGGGGCTGTGTTGGGTCTTCATTGCTTCGTGTGGGCTTTCTCTACTTACAGCGAGCGAGAGTCTACTCTTCATTGCGGTGCACGGGCTTGTCATTGTGGTGGCTTCTCTTGTTACAGAGCACAGGCTCTAGGCGCGTGGGCTCAGTAGTTGTGGCTCATGGGCTCTAGACGGCAGGCTCAGTAGTTGTGGCGCACAGGCTTAGTTGCTCCGCGGCATGTGGGATCTTCCTGGACCAGGACTCAAACCTGTGTCCCCTGCATTGGCAGGCAGATTCTTTCTTTAACATCTTTATTGGAGTATAATTGCTTTACAAGGGTGTGTTAGTTTCTGCTGTATAACAAAGTGAATCAGCTATACATATACATATATTCCCATATCCCCTCCCTCTTGCATCTCCCTCCCACCCACCCCCATACCACCCATCTAGAGCACCAAGCTGATCTCCCTGTGCTATGTGGCTTCTTCCCACTAGCTGTTTTACATGTGGTAGTGTATATATGTCCATGCCACTCTCTCACTTCGTCCCAGCTTACCCTTCCTTCTCCCCGTGTCCTCACGTCCATTCTCTACGTCTGCGTCTTTATTCCTGTCCTGCCCCTAGGTTCTTCAGAACCTTTTTTTTTTTTTTTTTTTTTTTTTTTTAGATTCCATATATAAGTGTTAGCATACAGTATTTGGTTTTCTCTTTCTGACTTACTTCACTCTGTACGACAGACTTTAGGTCCATCCACCTCACTACACATAACTCGATTTCGTTTCTTTCTATGGCTGAGTAATATTCCATTGTATGTATGTGCCACATCTTCTTTATCTATTCATCTGTCGATGGACACTTAGGTTGCTTCCATGTCCTGGCTATTGTAAATATAGCTTCAGTGAACATTGTGGTACATGACTGTTTTTGGATTATGGTTTTCTCAGGGTATATGTCCAGGAGTGGAATTACTGGGTTGTATGGTAGTTCTATTTTTAGTTTTTTAAGGAACTTCCATACTGTTCTCCATAGTGGCTGTATCAATTTACATTCCTACCAACAGTGCAAGAGGGCTCCCTTTTCTCCACACCCTCTCCAGCATTTATTGTTTGTAGATTTTTTGATGATGGCCATTCTGACCAGTGTGAGGTGATACCTCATTGTATTTTTAATTTGCATTTCTCTAATGATTAGTGATGTTGAGCATCCTTTCATGTGTTTGTTGGCAAGCTGTATATCTTCTTTGGAGAAATGTCTATTTAGGTCTTCTGCCCATTTTTGGATTGGGTTGTTTGTTTTTTTGATATTGAGCTACGTGAGCTGCTTGTAAATTTTGGAGATTAATCCTTTGTTGCTTCATTTGCAAATATTTTCTCCCATTCTGAGGGTTGTCTTTTCATCTTGTTTATGTTTTCCTTTGCTGTGCAAAAGCTTTTAAGTTTCATTAGGTCCCATTTGTTTGTTTTTATTTCCATGTCTCTAGGAGGTGGGTCAAAAAGGATCTTTTATGTCATAGAGTAATCTGCCTATGATTTGGCAGGCAGATTCTTTACCACTTCACCACCAGGGAAGTCCCAAGTCACCTCTTTAAGAAACATTCCATAATTGTCTTCACCTAACTGATGACTTTCTTCCTTACTTGAGAGCTTCCTAGACATAAGACAGCTTCAGTAGAGGATAAAAAAGTAGAATCTAAGAGCCCTGAGGGAAATAAAGCAGAAAGTTCTAGGGTTGTCAGTAATTGGGTGAGTTAGAGCACTTGCCTCCTAAGAATACTGCGGAAGATGATAGGTGGTGCTAATAGTGAAGCCATTCTGGTTCGTTCTTGGAAAAAGCCAGCTATCTGTTTTTTTCTGTAGGTGGTGTATCTTTATGTGAGTGTAAAAAAGTAAATCTGGAAAGAAAGAATAGAGTAAGATCTTACAAATGTTTGACTGAGGACTTCTAATTTCCTTAGAAGACATTAAGGAGCAAGTGAAGGTCTTTGAGCAGGGCAGTGTTTTGCCACTGCATGTAGAGAAGAGGGGAAGGACTGGGCATAAGAGTGTGTGAGGAATGGGAATTCCTGCCAGTTGGATGGAATAGAGATAACAACAAAGCCATGTTGAGACATGGGTGGATGAAGAGTATGTATCTCTGCTTATCCATGGATGAGGGGTTCAGTCCTTTATACCAACCAAATGACACACACAATTCAGGATTTCTTGTATCATGGACTTTGTTTCGATCTGAAAATACCAAGTTTTTCTTTCTCTCCCTTTTTTTTCAACTTTACTTCTGTTATTTATTGAAGGATGGGAGTATAAAGGTCTGGAAGAAGCAGAGGAGGAACGATGCTTTCAGGTTGGCAAATAGGGTGAGAAAGTTGAGTTTATCTGGACTATCTCAGTTTGTTCCACACAACAAGATTTCTTAACAGAGGTGTATTGCTTTAAAAAAAATGCAGACACTATTTAAAAGTTTGCCAGCTTTCTAAAACCTGTAGTTGACAACGCTTTACTTTAAATTACTTCCTGGTTTGCTTTCAGTTTTGTTGCTACCCAGGTAAAGAATGCTTAATTCTCAATATATTTTAGTACCTTTCTCTAATTGTGTTGTAATTTAGCAAATTACTCCATTGTATTTCAGATGATAGTGTGGATCCTTTCTGGCCAGCGTTACACTGTTTCATGGTGATTCTGGATCGTCTTGGATCTAAGGTCTGGGGTCAACTTACTGATCCTATTGAGGCATTTCAAACCATTATCAACAACGTGAGCTACAATAAAGAGATCCAGAATATACGGAACAGCTCTGTGAGGTTCGTTCAGTTCCTGTGTCAGGATTTCAAACAATCTGTATGAGGAAGTCTACTATAATTGACTTAACAGTAGGATTTTTCTCTTCTTTTTACCCTTCATTTCAGTAATTTCTATTTATTCTTAATACTTAAGGACCAAGTCAGAACCGGAGTCATATTTGGATGATACGGTGACTTGCAGCCAGATTGTATACAATTATAACCCTGAAAAGACCAAAAAGGTATAAAACATTTTGAGAATTCAGATGATATTGTATTGCCTTTATATTGTATAGACAGTGTTTTACGTGGTTAGTTGCATTGCTGATTTTATGATATGTAGCTATTCTGAATCAACTGTTGCATAAAACCTTTCTGATTGAACAGTAGCTCATGAGGAAAAATGGGCTCTAATGAGAGCGTGCACACTTTGAGAGATTAATTTTTAAGTACATTTTGGAAGGGTAGAACATTTATGGCATGAGGGAGATAAATCACATGACTAGAAATCAAAACCAACTGAAGGAAAGAGGTCCAGAGTACACGGAGGTTTTGTAAATTTAACCTTTTCATGAAACCTTAACCTCAAAATTGAACTGTTTTCAGTTTTTTGGGGGTCCGTATATGTACATCAAAACAGGAAAGTTGAGCAGTGTATTTTCTTGTTTGCAACTTTTGTGTTAAACCTGTCATGAATGGTGCTTGTTTACCTGAATGTCAGTATCTCTTTCATTTTAGGATTCAGGGTGGAGATCAGCCATTTGCCCAGATTATTGTCCTAACATGTACGAAGAAATGGAAACATTAGCTAATGTGCTTCAGTCAGATATCGGTCAAGACATGCGTGTTCATAACAGCACGTTTCTGTGGTTCATCCCTTTTGTGCAGTCCCTCATGGATCTTAAGGATCTGGGTGTGGCTTATATAGTGGAGGTTATTCATCATCTGCATTCTGAAGTCAAAGACGTCCTCAACCAGACGGACGCCGTGTGTGACACAGTCACTGAGTTTTTCCTTCTGATTTTGGTGTCAGTGATTGAACTGCATAGAAATAAAAAGTGTTTGCATTTGCTGTGGGTTAGTTCCCAGCAGTGGGTGGAAGCCGTCGTAAAATGTGCCAAGCTTCCCACCACTGCGTTTGCACGGAGTTCTGAGAAGTCATCTGGAAACTGCTCCAAAGGCACAACAATGATATCATCTCTGTCACTGCATTCAGGGCCATCTAACTCTGTACAACTTGCTTGTGTGCAGCTGATCAGAAGTCTCCTTAAAGAAGGCCATCAGCTTGGGCAGAAGACTCTTTGTAAGCGATTCTGGGATAAGCTCAACTTATTCCTGCGAGGAAATTTATCTTTAGGTTGGCAGTTGACTAGTCAGGAAACCCATGAGTTACAAACTTGTTTAAAGCAAATTATTAGAAACATAAAATTCAAAGTACCTCAATGTAGCACTTCTGTGGATCTGACTCCTCCATGTAAAACGCCTCCTGCATCTTATAATAAAGAAGAAAGTGAACAAACAGGGAAGAAGTCTAAAAAATACAGGCACTGTCTGGAAAACTCCAGCCCAACATTCTCTAAAGAACCGATGAAAGCTGATGCATGTCAAGTGCAAGAGAGTATTTTCAGCAAAGCAAATAATGCCATAGAAGAGGATAATGAGCAAACTTATATAAAAGATTTGAAACTCAAAGACCGTCTCTCAGCTGAGTTGTGCTTGAAGCCGAGAAGTAAAAGGCTTGTTAGTGAAAGAGCTCGAGGCCAAGTTAAAATAAGTACAGGGAAGCATAAGTCTGTAAAAGAGAATTCCTCATATACCCCACAGAACTGTACTTCAAGAAATGGTCCAGAAAAGGTATTTGACAGAGGAATAATCACATCAACACCTTTGTTGACTGATTCTAGCAATGCCTCTCTGGAAGAGGTGTCCACATCAAATGAGGATTTCTCTTTAAAGGATGATGCTCTTGGCAAAACCTCAAAAGCAAAAACTAAGGCACATAAAGATGAAATCTGTGCTAAGTTACCACATGTAATGAAAAAGCAACACAGGGAAAGTATCACTTTAGAGGAAAACCTGAGTGTATCTAGCATTGAAAGTTTCTATTCAAAGAAAGATACAGGAGGTCAGAAAGGAGATGGCTTCATACACAATCTCTCTTTAGGCCCTAATGGTATTCTGGATGATAAAAATGGAGAACAAAAATCTGAAAACAGTTTATTGCCGAAAAAGAAACAAGTAAAGGAAGAAGAGTTGGGCATTTTCTCCACCCCTGATACCAGTTGTCAAATACTAGAATGTCATGTTGGTAATAAAGGTTTGGTCTCATTCACAGAAACGACCAATATTTCTGTGGAGAAAACACCTCCCTTTAAAGATCCTGTTACTGGACTTGAATCAAGAGATATGGAAATTAGCAAGAGTACTGTTCAGTTTTCTTCTGATTTAAGAGAACAGGTCCTTAGCATCAGTCCTAAGTCTGACACCTTAACAGAGTCTCAGATAGACAGAGACCTCCACAAATTATCTTTAATAGCTCAAGCCAGTGTTATTAAGTTCCCGTCAGATTCAACCCAAAAAAGTTTATCCCAGCTACAAAGAAAAGTTAAAGATGATAGAAGATGTTTCACAGCCAACCAAAATAGTGTCAGGGAAACCTGCTGTGGACAGGTCATTATTATTTCAGATTCTGATGAAGATGATGATGATGAAAGTATTGTGGGTTTTAAGAAACACATTAAACAGGGTAAAACATGCATTGAGAAAGAATGTCCAGAGCAGCATACTTCAATAGCTAACACAAATGTGGAACAGAATGTAATAAAGGAAGAAAATACAAGGTCCCTTTTGCAGTTTGAGGAATCGGATTCTCAGTTTTTTGAGTTTGAAAGTCCATGTGAAGTGTTTTCAGTTTGGCAAGATCAGAAACCAGACAACAAGAATTCAGTTCAAGAGAATGAAGAAAATTCGTGCTTGACTCATGTAGGTGATACCACAAATGATTGGGGTTTTGATACAGATTATGTACCTGAAGAGGTCTTTAAAAAAGCAGCAGAGGGCATTGAGGAACACGCAGAACCACACAGTAGTAGTATTTCTGTTGAGAAATTTTGTGAAGTTGAAGTAAAAAAACCCAAGAGAAAACGATATGAGAAAGCTGCTGTGGCTGAAGATCCTCTAAGGCCTTCATCTCCTGTCAAAAGTGAGGACCAGTCTGATATTCTTAAGAGAGATGTGACTGAAAATGATTTCGAAAGTATAGACATAAGGACTACAACTCCCAATTCAAGCATTCGGAGAACCACTACGGTTTCCCTGAAGAAGTCTCCACCAAAGCTTCACACTTACTCCAAACCTGTTAGGAGAGTCTCACTTTCTAAAACTCCTAAAAAAACACATTCGGATACCAAAACAGGGCAGAGTAAAAGTTCAAATTACATAAGTTGTAGAACAACTCCTGCTATAGTGCCACCAAAGAAATTTCGCCAGTGTCCTGAACCAACTTCAACAGTTGAGAAACTTGGCCTGAAAGAGGCTCGTAGGGCATTTCAGTTGCCCCAGCGATCTTCAGAGTGTTTAGCTCAGTTACCTGACCATGGCAAAATGGTTCGAGTAGTTGATACCCAGAAAAAGACTAAATTAATTTCTCCTCGGACTCTCTCTGTCAAAAATAATAAGAAACTGCTGACAAGTCAAGACCTTCAGCTGCAAAGGCAGATGAGACCCAAATCACAGCAGAACAGACAAGGATGTTTTGATTATCAAAGTACAGATACAACACGAGCAGGGCCACATGCAGCACAGAATTCTGACAAATTTGTGCCAGAATCAGATACATCAGATTATAGTTACAAAAGAGGAGTTGAGGTAACTGCTAAAAGTAAGGAGAAACAGTTAACATGTGTGTCTTCTGAAACAGAACCTGTGAAAGCAAAATATGTTTTTCAGGCAGCTGATGACACTTGTCTTTTGAAGCAGTGTACTTCTGTAGTGTTAAGTGGAGAAATACCAACAAATGAAACAGTTGTTTCTACCTCAGGGGACCCTTTAGGTGGAGGTGACCTAACGGTACATCATTTCGATGTGGCAGCTTTGAAAGAGGGAGAGCCTGAATCCAACAGTGACAGAGAGGAAGATGATATATTTTTAACACAATGTGATCCTGAAGATATGGATTTATGTTCACAAATGGAGAAAGAGAGTGATAAACTCATTGAAGTAGTTCATGGAAAAGATACAGTCCAGGTAGAAGAAGATTCTGTGAGTCGGCCTCAGTTGGAATCTTTGAGTAGCGCAAAATGTAAATACAAAGATTGTGTTGAAACACTGAAAAACCAGGGTGAATACTGTTCAAAACACTCTGAAGCTAAAGCAGCAGATGAAGATATATTTCGTAGACCTGGCTTGCCTCTCTCTGCATCTAAACCTTCGAGACCTCCCACTGCTAAGATTTTTAGCTCCAGTAGTACTTCACGAATTGCTGGTCTTTCCAAGTCTTTGGAAGATATGTCAGCGCTCTTACCAACTCTGAAAAATAAGTCACGTGGGGTACAATCTGCTTTGAAAGTACCACAGCCAGTCTCTCTGGTGTCTCAGAAGCCAGTGGCTGAAGTGAAGGGTTTGTGCAAGGTTCTCCAGTCTCATACTCCAAATAATTCCAACAGGCAAGGCTACAGAGTTCCATTTTGTGAAAACAGATCTTTTTCACCTTCCCCTCCAGTAAACATTCTCTCCTCAGCACAGTCCCTCTCTGACACCTTCGTTAAAGAGGTCTTAAAATGGACATACGAAATGTTTGTGAACTTTGATCAGTGCGGACCCCCTTCAACTCTTTGTCAGTCCATCGAAAGACCTGTGCCTGTGAGATTTCAAGATGGTAAAGATTATTTTGGTGTGTTTTTCCCTTTGATGATACTGAATACTTTTGAAACAGTAAGTATATGTTCTAATCACATATGTTCAGACTTTGAAATTACCTTTCTTTACCATGCTGAGTATGGCTAAAATAACTGATCGCATTTTGATTTAGATGTAGCTTGTAGATTTCATGTTGAGCAGACATTGTGCCCGACACTGTTCTAGATGCTGGTGATACAGAGGAAATACTTAAACTCTGCCCTTCTGGAGCTTACAGACACAATTCAGAGTGCTAATGTACCAAGTCCAGAGGTGGCACAGGAGGAGGAAATGTTTTTTGGTGTAAAATAAGGGAAGACTTCTCAGAGGACATAGTCTCTCATCTGCGTTTATTTTTTTGAAAAGTAGTGTAAACCTTTACTGAAGTCTTCTTGAGGAGGTAACAAAGGGCAAGTTACACTGATCAGCACAAAGCAATAAATCCCAAATTTCTCATCTGTCTTCCCAACTTCTTATGCCTCATAGCAGCCTTTAGCTGCCTCCCTACCCCAACACATCCCATTCTGGTTCTTCTCTCTTTCTTACTGCCCAACTGGGATTACCAAGTAAAATATAGGATTCCCAGTTAAATTTGAACCTCAGAAAAACAGCTAGTAATTCTTTAGTGTAAACATCCACCTGCACTTTGAAGGATGTTTTTGGTGTTCTCAAAGCAGGTAGATTTTTACTTTTTTTCAAATTGCTTTTAAAAAAAACCCCAAAACGTGAGCGTGCAATAAGACTCTTCAAAACCAAGAGCATTGAGGTAAATACCCACGTATTCAGTCGGCAGATACTTGGGTGCCTGATACTTGCCAAGTACTGTCACAAACCTGGGGGGTAAAGTGGTGAACACGACAGACAAGGCCTCTGCCTTCTGGGAATGATCATTTCAGATCAGGACAAAAGGCTCTAGAGTGCTCTAGAATGATCTAGAACAAAAGGGAGCAGGCACTTTAGACTGAAAGGTGAGACAGCCTCTGTGAGCGATGGTAGTCACACCGAGACCAGAGTGAGCAGAAGGAGTTGGCCATAGGAAGTATATCCCAGGCAGAGAGACTGCAAAGATCCAGCTTAGAATTGTTAAAGGCAAAGGAGATGTACTGCACAAAGAGGCAAGTTGGTGTCAATTTATGCCCTAAATTTCAGCCGTTGTCTTAAGAATTATTTTACTAGTGTTTCAAAGGCATTAGAAACAACTAATTGATAAAGGGTCTTCAGTCTCTCTCCTTAACAACAATGTGAAATAGTATTACAAGAATGATTTTCTTACCTTTCAAAATGGTTAGTTCAGTGAACAGTGTATACAGTTAAATAAGCTGGGGAATATACAGAGATTTTCTTCATCTTGAAGCTTATTTTTTTCTTGAACATTTATCCTTTCCAGAAAACACTAAATCGCTTAGAAGCCATTCATAGCCCTTAAATTTAGGACACATATTTGTGATTTTATTTTTCCCTTAGTTAAGAGGTATTTATATGTTTATCTTTAAGATTTCTTCAGGACATTTCTGTAGCCAAAACCTTTTCAAAACAGAATGAGCACAAGTTCCGTTTGTATATACACAAAGTTTAAAATAGTCAAATACTTGTGGAAGGCCCATTATAATAAAAAAACAGCAGCCACTCTCACCTCCCCAAGTAATTTTTTTTTTTTTTTTTGCGGTACGCGGGCCTCTCACCGCTGCGGCCCCTCCCGCCGCGGAGCACAGGCTCCGGACGCACAGGCCCAGCGGCCATGGCCCACGGGCCCAGCTGCTCCGCGGCACGCGGGATCCTCCCGGACCGGGGCACGAACCCGCGCCCCCCCGCATCGGCAGGCGGACTCCCAACCACTGCACCACCAGGGAAGCCCAAGTAATTATTTTTGATCCTTGATGGGTCCTTTTGTTATATACTTCCATATTTCTAAATAACATGCCACTGTTTTGACTTGTTAATTTTTCAGTTCTAGACATTTTCTGTAGTTACCCACTACAGGAAGTACCCTCTCTTTCCAGCCCTGTGTTCACACACACCTCTCCTGTTTCCCCATCCTCACTATGGAGTAGTCTTGTAATTTTTAGGTCAGTATTTGTTATTATTTTGACGATATAAAAGGTGTCCACTGGGCTTCCCTGGTGGTGCAGTGGTTGAGAATCTGCCTGCTAATGCAGGGGACACGGGTTCGAGCCCTGGTCTGGGAGGATCCCACATGCTGCGAAGCAACTAGGCCCGTGAGCCACAACTACTGAGCCTGCGCTCCCCAACAAGAGAGTCCATGATAGTGAGAGGCCCGCACACCGCAATGAAGAGTAGCCCCTGCTTGCCACAACTAGAGAAAGCCCTCGCACAGAAACGAAGACCCAACACAGCAAAAATTAATTAATTAATTTAAAAAAAGAAGGTCTTTGAATTTTTTTTTTAAAAAAAAGGTGTCCAAGGCTAAGTCATGTGGTAGCTGTAACTACTTTTCGTTTCCGACTCTCTGCTTTCTCTGGATTTATTGTTTACTTAATTTTCTATGTACTTATTACTAAATTAGCTTCAGACTGTCTCTTGGATGTTTAGGTCTCTCAATATGATCAGGCACATCAGATAGTTGATAAATTTCATCTTCTTGGTTTAGGATGGTTAACCTGAAATGCTCACCATCCTCATCCTAGGGCTTGCATTTCCTTCTTTCCTGTGTTGGATCTCTGTCTCCTGTACCCAGGGTTGTCTGTTTTTGTCACCCCCTCATTTTAGTAAGGCACATCCTTGAAGCTTCCTGAGAAAAGAATGTGTAGGGGATAAATTTTGAAACTTTGCATGTCTTAAAATTTCTTTCTATTTTGCCATCTCTGTCTGTCTTTGCTGTCGTCGTCATTCTCCTTCCTTGGAGACTTTCTCAGCATCCAAGTCTATTGAAAAATTTTTGAGCATATTTTTAGTTTCACGGAACTCTTGTTCTCTCATTATTCCTTTTTATAGGATTCTGTGCTTTCTTCATGTACACAGTATTTTTTATTACCTGAAGTTAATTAATGATAAGTTTAAAGTTAGTTGAAGTTTTCCTCTCTTTGCATTGTCCCTGTTTTCCCAGTTGCTTTTTTCCTATTCATTTTAGTGTCTACAGACCTTTCATATTAACTGCTTTCTTCACATGTCTAATGACTTTTGGTGGTTTACTCACATTTAAGAACAGGATACTAAAAAGTAGATTGGAGCATTGTTCATAATAGCCAAAAGTTGAAAACAACCGAGATGTCCATCAGGAGATGAATGGATAAACAAAACATGGTATATGCATACAATGGAATATTAGTCTATTAAAAGGGATGACCCATTATATGTACTTTTACCTGTTCTTTGATGAACCTTGAAAATATTATGCTAAGTGAAAGAAGTCAGGTACAGAAGGCCACATATTGTGTAATTCCATTTATATGAATTTTCCAGAATAGGCAAATCCATAGAGACAGAAAGTGGATTAGTAGTTGCCAGGGGAAGGGGGGGGCAGGAATTAGGACTGACTGCTAATAGGTATAAGGCTTGTTTTGGGATGGTGGGAATGTTCTGGAATTAGATAACGGTGATGGTTGCACAAAATAGTGAATGTACTAAAAACACACTGTAGTGTGCACACTCTAAAGTGGTGAATTTTGTGAAATTTATCTCAACTCTTTAATGCTATAAGAAAAGAGGATGCATTTGAATAATGACAGATCAAAAGAGATGCTTAGGAAAAGAGATACTTTTACTAAAATGGTCCTTTATTATTTGCACTGTGGAAGTCAAATGTGATCTGAAGGACACCATCACATGGTGAAATCCAAATTAGTTTCATTCTTTATATTAAGATTATATGCTTAGGTATAGTTATAATCTATATTTTGTTACATGTAAGATTTTAAAACAGATTAGAAGCTCTAAGTGAAAGGGATAGGCTTGTTGACCATTGGCATTTTATTGGGAAGCCTCATCCCCACCCTCATATCACTGTTTTTAGTCTTTCCCCCCCCCACCTTAGTGAGGTCAGATTTCCCCAAGAAGAATCTTCAGATCGATTGCCTGGAAAGCCTAGGCCTGATGGAGAGCTGCCTGTGGGGTGAGGGTGGGGGCAGAGGGCAAGGTCCAGGCATTCAGTATATAAACATTTGCTTAATTCCCTTTTTTAAAATTATTTTATTTTTTAAATTAATTAATTAATTAGTTTTTGGCTGCGTTGGGTCTTCGTTGCTGCACGCGGGCTTTTCTCTAGTTGTGGCGAGGGCTTCAGTAGGTGTGGCTCGCGGACTCTAGAGTGCAGGCTCAGTAGTTGTGGCGCACAGGCTTAGTTGCTCCGCGGCATGTGGGATCTTCCCGGACCAGGGATCGAACCCGTATCCCCTGCATTGGCAGGCGGATTCCTAACCACTGCGCCACCAGGGACGTCCCCCCCCCCACCTTTTTTTTTTTAAGTACAGTATCCCCTCTCTGTCTGCTGCTCCACAGCCAGAGACTGTCACACTTTATAGAGATGAAACCTCTATAGCTTTTTGCTAGGAACAGGGAAGGGCAGTCTCCCTTCAGCCCTCCTCCTTCTAGAGGTGTATGTCAGATGCTTCCTGCTTAGAGTTCAGCTTCTTGGACTTGCTGAGTTAGTTAACCATTCATCCATCTGCTTACCAGCTTCCCAGATTTTGATACTCTTGCCTCCTCTTCTGTTCTCCTCATCCTAATGAATTAATCCTGTTGTGAAAAACCCCTTGGGTGTTTTAGTGGGGTTTCAGGGGGAATGAAAGGAAATACCTGTGTTCAATCTGTCATCTTTACTATGAAGTTTTATCTTGTTCTTTTTTTTTTTTTTTTGCAATCTTGTTCTTTTTTTTTAACCATGTAGTGAAACAGCATTGTTTTAGCATTTCTAGTTTATGTAGGCCAACATTTATTAATGGTATTATTAATATACCTTGATTACTTTTTTTTTTTTCCCCACTGTAACGTGTGGCTTGTGGGATCTTAGTTCCCTGACCAGGGATTGAACCTGGGCCCTCAGCAGTGAAAGCGCTAACAACTGAACTGCCAGAGAATTCTCAGATACCTTGATTACTTTTAATTTTTATTCTTTCTTATAAGCCAGAGACTGTGGCATCAACCACAGTCTTGGGCCAAGGCTTCTTACCCTCATTTGGATGTAATTTGACTTCATAATATTGTTCGTTAATGGAATGCTGAAGTGTGTTTAGAGTCCTTTGACAAAAATGTGGTTGGTATCCTATTTAGGACATGAAATGCAGTGTTTGGTTATCCAGTTATTATGTCTTATTGCAGGTGGAATGCAATGACATTGCGTAGAATTATCCCTTGACCCAAAGGGCAAACGAGCAAATTCAACTTTTAGAAATACGAGTCTCTTGAATAAAAAAAAAAAAAATCCCACAAGGACTCAGAGGCAAAAAATATACAAATCGATTTTCACAGCAAAGTAAAGGAGCTGTTACAGTGGAGGATTACTGGACTGAATGTCAATATTATGACACAGTATGAGTGTGTTTTGTGTTTGGTAATTGCAATCATTGTTGCTTTTGTTGTGGTCATCCATTTACAATGCTTGGTGTCAGTTTATTTATCTCTTGTAAAAATAAAATACAGTGTGTGGGGGGAAAAAAAAGACATATGAGCCTTTTGTGTACTGATGTGACTGATAGAGGATATATTAGTTTTTAATCCTTAACGTTTAACACGCAAAAGTATTAGATAAATGTGCACTATTTTGACAGGGACCAATTTTTGGGGGCAGTTTTGGCAAATACTCTTTTTTCTTAAAGTTTTGGTTTGCTGGCTCTGTCTGCAGTCCCCTTCTGTTCTGTGTGTGCATGCACGTATATGCAGAGTGTAATTGGCAGGCGCTTTTTAGGTTGTGTAGATGAGGAGCAGGCAGAAAGGGGGCCCTTCTGGAGTACCAGCTGTGATTCTTAGTGCCCACACCCCTTATAGGGAGAGTGCACCGTTTTTTAGCTAATTTCCAGTTATAATTTGTTCTGTGAAGGAAACAAAACAGGTTGATATGATGAGCGACATTGGGAGGCTGCTTTTGAGATTGGGCTGAGAGCCAGGAGAGGAGGGTTTTGTGCAGAGGAGGGGGGAGGGTCAAGACTGTAATGCTTTGAGGTAGGCCTAACTGAGCATGTGTGAGCAGAGATTAGGCTGATGTGACTGGAGTGAGGTAATTTAGAGGTAAAGGGAAATGAAGTAAGATTGCAGAAATCAGTCAAGAGCTGGATGGTATACAACCCTGTTAAGTGCAGGTTGGGGGTTTCATTCTCAGTACAGTGAGAAGATGTTGGAGGATTTTTAGTTGGTTGGTGTTCAGGCTGGGGGAGTAGCAATATGTAGTAGTTTACTTTTTTTTTTTTAAAGAAAACATTCTTAGTTGCTCATTAGAGAATAACTGTAGAAAGGTAAGCATAGATGCAGTAGACCTGTTGGGGGCTATTATAGTAGCCCAGGAGAAAGATGATGGTAGCTTGATCTAGGTGGTAGCTATGGAAATAAAGAGAAGTGAATTCATTGGGCGTAAATTTTGGAGATAGTACTCAGTACTTATCTTTTATATATATATATAAATTTATGTTATTTCTTTATTTTTGGCTGGGTTGCGTCTTGGTTGATGCACACAGGCTCTCTCTAGTTGCAGCGAGCTAGAGAAACTCTGCATAGCATCCCCCATTATCAACATCCCCTACCAGTGTAGTACATTTGTACAACTGATGAACCTACATTGACTCGTCATTACCACCCAGAGTCCATAGTTTTCATTACGGTTCACTCTTGATTTGTATATTCTAAGGGTTTGGACAAACGTATAATGACATGTATCAGTTCTTTAATATCAGAGTACTTTCACTGCCCTAAAAATCCTCTCAGCTCTGCCTGTTCACCCCTCCACAGTCTCAACCCTGGCAATCACTCATCCTTTTACTGTCTCCATAGTTTGCTTTTTCCAGCATGTCAAATAGTTGGAATCACACAGTATGTAGCCTTTCCAGATTGGCTTCTTTCACTTAGTAATGTGCATTTCAGGTCCTTCTGTGTCTTTTCATGGCTTGATAGTTCATTTCTTTTTAGCACTAAATAATATTCCATTGTCTGGTTGTACCATAGTTTGTTTATCCATTCACCCACTGAAAGGCATCTTGGTTGCTTCCAAGTTTAGGCAGTTATGAATAAAGCTGCTATAAATATCCATGTGCAGGTTTTTAACATAAATATAAGTTTTCAGTTCATTTGGATAAATATTGAGGGCACTATTGCTGGATCCTACAGTAAGAATATGTTTAGTTTCATAAGAAACCACCGAACAGTCTTCCAAAGTGGTGATACCATTTTGGGAATTCCCTGGTGGTCCAGTGGTTAGGACTCTGCACTTCCACTGCAGGGGGCACAGGTTCGATCCCTGGTCAGGGAACTAAGATCCCACAAGGCACGTGGCTCGGCAAAAAAAAAGAAAAAAAAAAAATGATGGTGCCATTTTACATTCCCACCAGCAATAAATGAGAGTTCCTACTGCTCCACATCCCCGTCAGCATTTGGTCCTGTCAGTGTTCCAGATTTTGGCCATTCTAAAAGGTGTGTAATAGTGTCTCGTTGTTTTAATTTGCATTCCTTTGATGACATATGATATGGAGCATTTTTTCATATACTAATTTACAGTCTGTATATCTACTTTGGTGAGGTGTCTGTCCAGGCCTTTTGCACATCTTTTTCATCAGGTTGTCTGTTTTCTTTACTGTTGAGTTTTTTTTTTCTTTTTTTTATAAATTTATTTTATTTATTTTTGGCTGCATTGGGTCTTCGTTGCTGTGCGCAGGCTTCCTCTAGTTGCAGCGAGCAGGGGCTACTCTTCATTGTGGTGTGTGGGCTTCTCATTGCGGTGGCTTCTCTTGTTATGGAGCACGGGCTCTAGGCATGTGGGCTTCAGTCGTTGTGGCACGCGGGCTCAGTAGTTGTGGCTCACGGGCTTAGTTGCTCCATGGCATGTGAGATCTTCCTGGACCAGGGATCGAACCTGTGTCCCCTGCGTTGGCAGGCGGATTCTTAACCACTGCACCACCAGGGAAGCCCTTCTCCTTCACTTTTAAAGGATAATTTTGCAGGATTCAGAATTCTAGGTTGTTAGGTTTTTTTCTCTCAACAGTCTAAATATTTCACTTCTCTTTCCTTGCTTGCATGGTTTCTGAGGAGAAGTTAGATGTAATTCTTATCTTTCCTCCTCTATAGATAAGGTGTTTTTTCTCACAGGCTTCTTTCATGATTTTTTTCTTTATCTTTGATATTTCATATTCCTGAAGTTTGAATATGATATGCCTAGGTGTAGTTTCTGGCCTTTATTCTGCTTGGTCTTGGGGCTTCCTGGATCTGTGGTTTGGTGTCTGATGTTAATTTTGGAAAACTCTGAGTCATTATTGCCTCAAATACTGCTTCTTTTTCTCTCTCTCTTCTTCTCGTATCTCCATTATGTGTATGCTGCATCTTTTGTCATTGTCTCACAGTCTTGGATATTCTGGGGTGTGGTTTTTTTCCCCATTTTTTTTTTCTCCTTGCTTTTCAGCTTTGGTAGCTTCTATTGCTGTAGCCTCAAGCTCAGAGATTGTTTCCTCAGCAATGTCCAGTGTACTAATGAGGCCATCAGAGGCATCCTTCATTTCTGTTACAGTGTTTTTGATCTCTAGCATTACCTTTTGATTCTTTCTACTTTACGTCTCATTCATTACATTACCCATCTATTATTTCATGGTCTCCTTTTTCCGTTAAACCCTTAGTATATTAACTATAGTTAAAAAAAAAATTCCTGGTCTGATAATTCCAGTATTCCTGCCATATCTGACAGGTTTTAGTGCTTCTTTAGTCTGTTCAAACTGTGTTTTTTGCCTTTGAGTATGCCTTGTAATTTTTTGTTGCAAGGCGGACATAATCTACTAAATAAAAGGAACAGCAGTAACTAGGCCTTTAGTGATATAGAAATGAGGTATGGGGGAAGGAAGACCATTCCATAGTCCTATGATAAGGTGTCACTCTTTTAGTGAGCCTTTGCCTCTGGACTAAGAACTTTACACCACATGCTTCTTAGTTTCCCCCCACCTCCTTGGATGAGACAGGATGGTTAGAATGGGCTGGAGCTGGTTTTCTTCCCTCAAGTAGGTTAGGCTCTGATAAAATCCCAGCAAGTTTGACTCTGGTAAAATAGCTTCTCATAGATCAGACCTTGTTAAGAAGGTCAAGAATGCTCTGGTGTATTTCACAATGGTTCCTTTTCCCCAGTCCCCGCCAACCCCCCACCCCCTCTGGAAGCACACAGGGAATTTTCTCCAGTGTTCACTGTGAGGGCCTGTTAGAGCTCCTAGAGGTAAAACTCACCAAAGTGTGGGGTCCCTCTTAGGACTGGGTCCCCCTAGAGTTTTTAAGAGAGTTGTTCATGCTGAGCCTCCAACAGTTTGTCGCATCCAGTTCAGGTTTTCCTCCTGGCATGGAGGTTTCTACTTAAGAGTTTTCTGCTCTGGTAAGTTGTGATTGTCTGTATCCACCTTTTTGTCTCTTTTTACTTGTTGGGATGGAGTGGCGACTTCTAAGTTCCTTACATGAGAAACTGGAAACCAGAAGTCCCAAATTAATTTTTAATGTTTGTGTCACATGGGAGTTCTAGGTTCTGGATTTTATGGTTGCTTACTTTGGAAAATTTTGCTGTTTAACATTGGCTTTTCAGATGTTTTTGCTTTCTTAATTTGCTTTTTTTCTTTGCGTAGGTGGCACAGGAATGGATCAGCTCTCCAAACAAAGAGAAATTCCATCAGTTGCATTTACGAACATTTCCTACTGATTATAAAAAATACTGGGAGTTTGTGGGTAAGTTCTTTCTTATGTAACTTGGGCTATATCATATAATAATTGGAGATTGCTATTTGAGGGAACATAATAATTGTTAGAATTTTCTGGGATATAGGTTTCCTAAGGTGAATTTGTAACCTCTTACTAAGAATATGTTTGAAGTCTTTAATTAATGAGGATAATTACTGGGACAGTTATAAAATTCATGGTTTTAACCATTGTGCAATCAGAATACCACAGGCCAAAGTGTCCCTAGATGCTGGGCAAGGGAGAGAGAAGGTGAGTGAGGGAGTTTGACTGGTCGGGGCGGAGGGGGTGTTGACATGATCGTGCGTACAGATTCTGAGTAAATCTCTCTGCCGTCTCTGCTCTCGTTTCATGAGTGGTCTGGAGCACGTGTCACAGTTATGTCTTAGTTATAAATAAACCAAGCATTCAGAACCCTTTAAAATAAAAAGTATAAATTCTCTGTCTGCCTCCTTCCCCCTTGCAATCCATCCTACTCCATAGATTCACTTAAGAAAAAAAGCATGTACATATATTTGGGGGGAAAGGCATTATATGTTCACTGTAGAATATTCAGATAATACTAGCCAGTAGTAAAATAAACATCACTCACAGTTCCCATCATTCAGAGATAATCCTATGAACATAGTAGTGTATATCTTACTGCTAGACTTCCTACTCATCTGAGTGAAGTGGGGGTGGGAGAGGGTGGGGGGGTGGGTAGGGTTATTTTACCTAAGTGACTTTTTTCATGTATTTATTCAGCAAATACTTACTGATTTTATACTACCTGATAGTGTATGATTCTAGATGCTAGGTATGTAGCTGTGATGAAAACATAAAATTCCACCTTCATGGAGCTTACATTTGACTTATTTTCATTTAATCTATTATAAATGTCTTTTCAGAGATAATAATAGCATGTTCAGTGTTTGTAGTTATTCCATTGTAAGCATATTCCATAGTTCTGTTTAACCAGTAATTTCTAGTTAGACATGTACATTATTTATGGTTTTTTACTGTTACACTGAATAAATTCCTTTGCTAGATCAAACAGTGGTGCATTTTAAGACTTTTGGTTCATATTGCCTCTGTCTACCAAAAAGAATACCATTTTCACTTCTAACATAAGAATGTAAGAATGTATCTCTTCTCATTTGCTAGCTTAAACTTCTCCCCCAGTTTTATATGGAAAATGTATCTCATTTGAGGTTATAGTTTTTGTCCTCAAATCTTTATTGGTCTTTTGTATTCTTGAGGGGGCGGATAATTGTCTGTTCATGCCTTTTGTCCTTTCTTTTTCTGTTAGGGAGGTTTTCTTATTTGTATGCATTGTTAATTTTTTTCCAATTTCATTATTTGCTGTTCAGTTTCACATGCAGTTTTTGAGGCAGACAATTTTTATCTTCATATGTTCAAAAATACCGTATTTATTTCTTTACTGTTCAGTTGGTTTTAGAAAGATAAATACTTCCATATTTTCTTGTAGTAGTTTTATATTTCTTTTTAATATTTAAATCACTGATTTATCTACCATTTATCTTGATGGTATGATAGAATCACATAGCATTTACTCTTGTGTCTGACTTCTTTCATGTAACATGTCTTCGTAATTCATCAATTTTGTGTGCACCTTTGGTATTTTTTTCATTGCTGTGGTGGTATTTCAATGTGTGACTATGTCACAATTTTACTGTTGATGGACATTTTTATTATTATTATTTTAAAGAAGTTTTTTTGGCAGTGCCATGCGGCTTGTGGGATCTTAGTTCCCCGACCAGGGATTGAACCCGGGCCACAGCAGTGAAAGCCCCGAGTCCTAACCACTGGATTGCCAGAGAACTCCCGTTAATGGACTTTTTTTTCAGCAGTTTAGGCCTGTGTGTCAGGGCTCCCCAAGCCCATCCCCACGTTCAGTGATTCGCTAGGAGGACTCACAGGAATTATATTCATGCTCATGGCTGTGACTTACTATGGCAAAAGGATACAAAGCAAAATTAGCAAAGGGAAAAAGCAAACCAGGAGCAAGTTTCCAAGAGTCCTTTCCCAGCAAAGTCACACAGGACGCACTTAATTTTCCCAGTAGTGAGGTGTGACAACCCATGTGACACATTATCTACCAGGGAAGCTTAGAGACTCAGTGCCTAAAACACCCTCTGCCTAGCCCAAATTCATGACTTTCACAAGTAAAGTGGGTGTTTGACATAAGCTGTAGAGAAAAAATTTGGCAAACAGGTAAGGTACAGTGAGCCATTCTCATCAGCAAATGATGAGAGCTGTCTGGAAATCCAAGTTCCCAGATTCCAAGGGGGGCCAACCTTGTAAGCAGGCCTTTCTAATGATAGCAGCCTCAGGCCTGCTTCTACACACAGCATTTTATGAATAATGCTACTATGATCATTCGTGTGTCTCTTCGTGTTATGCGAGGGCATTTTTGTGGAGTCTGTCTCCTGAAGTGGGTCTCAGAGTCTCAGGGTATTATGCATGAGCTTAACATGAGTAGATAGCGCCAAGCCAGTCATGCAAAATGACACGCCCCCACCAGCGTATGGAAGTCACGTTGCTCCGTGTCTGTGCCAACACATTTGTGTTGATTGTGCTGTTCATTTTAGCCGTTGCAGTGTGTGTGTATTGATGGCCATTTGTGGTTTTATTTTCTAATATCCTGGCTATCAGTGAGATTGAGCACCTTCTCATATATTTAGTAGATGCTTAAGTAACCTCTTTGGGGAAGCACCTATTAAAGACTCTTGTTCATTTTCTGTTAATTGTCTTTTTCTTACTGATTTGTAGCAAGTTCTTTATATAATCTGGATATAAACCATTCTCCCACTTTGGCTTGCATTATGACTCTCTTAGTGATGTCTTTAAAATTCTTATTTTATTCTTGTTTAGAATTTATTTTTTAACATAGGAAATGCATCTGTGTATTTTTTATGGTTAATGGTCTGTGCCTCATTTAAGAAACCTTTCCCTGCTTCAGGTCATAAATATATTATCTTAACGTCTAGAACAGGTGTCAGCAAACCACAGCTTGCAGATCTACCCTGTATCCTGTTTTTATACTGCCCAAGAGTAAGGTTTTTACATTTTTTTTAAGGTTTTGAAAAAAAGATGATGATGAATATGCAACAGACACCATATGTAGCCTGCAAAGAAAAATCTGGCTCTTTACAGAAAGTTTGCCAATCCCTTTTTAGAGGCTTCACTGTTTTGCCAACCTGGAATGGATTTTGTACATGAGTAAGATGTAGGGGCCATGTTTCATTTTTTCCCTAATGGAGATGTAATTACCCCAGTAGTGCTTATTGAAAAGATGATCCTTTCTCCATGGTCTTTAGTGCCATATTTGTCATAAATCTAGTGTCCATTTAATGCACTGACCTTTTTCTGGACTCCTTTCTTCTTCATTTGCCTACCTCTGCCCATATCACGTTGCTTAATTTTACTTAATTAAGCTTTATTATAAACATTAATGAGCAAGTCCGCTTACCTTGTTTTGCCTTAAGAGTACGTTGGCTATTCTTGTCCCTTTGCATTACCATGTAAGTTTTAGAGAAAAAAAAAATGTGGAAATTTGTTAAGAATTGACATCTTTCTGGGGCCTCCCTGGCGGCGCAGTGGTTGAGAGTCCGCCTGCCGATGCAGGGGATACGGGTTCGTGCCCCGGTCTGGGAGGATCCCATATGCCGCGGAGCGGCTGGGCCCGTGAGCCAGGCCGCTGGGCCTGCGCATCCGGAGCCTGTGCTCCACAACGGGAGAGGCCACAACAGTGAGAGGCCCGCATACCGCAAAAAGAAAAAAAAAAAAAAAAAAAAAAAGAATTGACATCTTTCTAATACTGATTTGAATAAGATACATACCTTCAGTTATTTAGGTTTACTTTCAGTAATGTTTTACAGTTTTCTAGGGAGAGGTTTTGCAGATCATCATTGGTTAGATTTTTTTCTTTTGGTGTCATTTGTAATTATTTAAGTGACTATCTCTAAAAGATATGGACTTAAAAATTCATAGTAAAACATTATTTTGTTGCTAAAGTATTAACCATGATTTCTTAATATTAGATAGCTAGACAGTGTTCAAGTTTTCAGTTTCCTCATAAAGAACAATTTATTTCAGCCTGTTTGAATTAAGATCCAAATTAGGTCCACTCATTGACATTGTTAATGTCTTCTTCAATTATAATTGTCTCCTTCATGGATTTTCCCCCCCTTTGTAATTTATTTGTTGAAGAAATTGTGTTGTTGACCCTGTAGAATTATGGTCTGTGTCTTGCTGATAGCATCCCCCTGGTGGTGTTTAGTATGTTTTTCAGTCCTTTGTATTTCTTGTAAATTGATAGTTGGATCTAGAGGCTTGATCAGATTCATTTGACCTAATATTTTTGGCAAAACTATTTCATAGCTGGGGTTGGTGTGTTCCTTTATCAGGAGGTGCTTGATCTCTAATTTCTCTTTTTGTAATATTTATAACCGTTGATCCTTAATGCCTAGATTAATTATTTTACTAAAGGATACAAAATGGTGATATTTTTATTTGATCATTTCTTCATTTATTAGCTATTGTAGTTCTGTAAAGAGAAAGTGCTCCATTTTATTTGATTACTCAGTAGTATACTTTATAAAGAAGGGTAGAATAAGTATTGATACTTGACTCCTGACCAGTTTTCAAAATAACGACTTAATTCTCTGCAAGTGCTGGGTTGACCAGTGAACTTTAAAAAAAATTCTTTTCATTATGAACACATGGACTTAAATACACTTCTGTTTCAAGTCTTTGTAATTGGTTTCTTCAAGTTGGCTCCTGAGCCCTTTAGACAGGACCCTACTTGTCTTTGAGAGCTTTCCTGCTCCCTGATATGACCGATACCATCTATATTTTTTATCCTGTATGTGAGCTTGCGATTTTCTAAGTAGCCTTAGTATCTTTGGGTAGAAAAAGTTTTTTCAAGATCAGTATTGGCATGTTATAAGCTGTTAACAAGTAATACATGTAAACTTAAGGATACAGAAAGGTTAGAAGAGAAAGATTGGAGAAAGCTACTCATGCAAACCCAACTAAAAGAAACTTGTTTTGCTCTGTTAATACCAGACTAAATAGACTTTACAGCAGAAAAGCATTATTTGAGATTAAAAGAGAGTATTTCACAGTGATAGCAAGTTCAGTTAACAGAAGATAGGACCATTTTGAATACCTAATAAAATATATAGAGAAAAAACTGATAGAACTAGAGTATACTCTTTACATATATGTGAGACCTTTGAACCATTCATTTTTTTCTTTTCTTTTAGTTTGGAAATTATACCTCAGCTTTTACCTCTTTTGCCATTTAGTAGTTCAGGTGAAAACTTACAACGTGCATGATTCAAAGTTTACAGTTTTAATCGGTACTTTAAGTGTCTCCATAGATAAGACAAAATCTTAAAACTTTAACCCTGTTTATCTGTTCCACTTTGTATATTATTATTGTTATGTATTTTAACTCTATATTTTAAACTGTGTAAGACATACAGTTGGTCCTCTGTATTTGCGGGATTTGCATCATCATATTCAACCGTGGATTGAAAATATTCAGGGAAAAAAATTCCAGAAAAACATATTTGCTATGCACCAGCACCTATTTACATACCACTTATGTTGGATTTACAACTATGTACATAGCGTTTGCATTGTATTAGGTATTATAAGTAATCTAGAGATGATTTAAAGTGTACTGGAGGATGTGCGTGGGTTATATGCAAATACTACGCTGTTTTACATAAGGGACTTGAGCATCTGAGGATTTTGGTGTCTGCGGGAGTCCTAGAACCAATTCAAGGACTGTTCAACTGTACTCTGTGTAGTGCCTTGTGCAGCGCTTTTTTGTTTGTTTGTTTGTTTGTTGATTCTACTAGTTCATGTATTCTCTCCTGGTGCTTTGCTTACCTCTAATATGTTGGTCATTGTCTTTGGAAAGTTATTTAAAAAATAATCAGGGGCCTAGGATGATAGGATGTCCTCTTCCAGAGAGGATTTTTCTTTGCTTCTGCCAGGATTCTGGGAGTACTAGCAATGTGGGATCATCTTAATCTGGTTTAAAGGATTGAGCTTTCCTGAAGTGCTCTGGTGAATTGAAGCTGCCTTCATTCTTGGGTGTAGTCCTTCATGGTCCCAACCTGAAGCTTGAGGGCTACCAGGATGCCTACTTTATCTATGCAGGCCCTGGGCTCCAGTTTTTGTCTCTTTTTTTGTACAAGGCTATCCCAGGTACTGCTCAAATTCCTGGCTGCCACTCCCTGAAGAGTTGAGATGTTTCTAGGGAAAATACTGGGCTGACCCCTATGGATTTCCACATTGTTCTGGATCTCAACAGAGTAATTCTTCATTGTTGTATTTGCTCTCTGATGCCTTCAAATAGACATTTCTTACATGATGCATTTCTTACATGATGCATTTTTAAAATTCTTTTTTGACTTAGTAGTTCAGTCTACTTAATCCTAGTATTTCGTGCTTTGGTTCAGTATGTTGTTGCTGGATTTGGCAGTTGGTACTGAACTTTTTAATTTTAGAGCTTGCTCTGTTTTCCCAGCCCCGTTTATTTTACTACTGTCCTTTCCCCCTTGTTTGAAATGCCACTAGTAGGCTCAAAATTCTTATGTGTACATGGATCTGTTTCCAGATTTTCTCTTGGGATTTTGAAAGTAGGGCACAAAAGTGAAAATTTCTTGATTAAAAACTAAGATAAACTTCAAGGAAAAGAAATTTATTAGCTACTTTTGAATATTATGACTTCATCTATTTTGGCTTTGTAGCAGTTTTTAAGAAGAGTTTTATAATACTGTGTGATCAATATTTGACAATGCTGACTAGCTTAGACAATCATTTTGAAGTATGTACAAAGTCCACTAGTGCTGTACACTTGCTTGAACTTAGTACAAGGGTTTAATATCCTTTAATCTCATGTAAAATAATTCTGTTAGAATAAATGCTGACTTCTTCTTGTTTTATAGTTTATCTTGAGGAATGTGAACTAGCTAAACAGCTTCATCCAAAGGAAAATGATTTGGTGTTTTTGGTTCCTGAAAGACTAAATGGAGAGAAGAAGGATATGGAGAGAAATCGCCTGCAAGATCCCCGTGAACATTACTGTGGCTATGTTCATAAGTTCCGCCGCACTTCAGTCAGTAAGTACCTAATGAGACATGGAAGAGGACTCTGTCAGCAGCTCATCTTTTAATTTCCCTCTAAATTAGGCTTTACTAGCCATGTATTTGCTATACATTTACCAGCCCTATATTTGCTGTACATTTACCAGATGTATATTTGCTCTATGTTTACCAGACTGTATTTGCTAGGTTGATTACTTACCATTCAGAGTCCTCTTTTAGTTTTTCTAGACTCAGCTGGAAAAGGCCCAGCATGTATTGCTTTAGACTTAGGATTTAAAAGCTTTCTTTTGTAATGTCTTCTCCTTCTAGTAAATTCCTTCATCTGTCAGTGTGTTTGTTATAAAACAGACAATTTGCAAACCATCTGTTTGTTAAATCACATTCCAACCTTGGTTTTGTGGCTAATTATTGATGAGCAGACCAAACACATAACTAATTGTAAGGCAACTGGAGGGGTTTACTGTTTCATCACTCCCATCCATTGTATTATAGGGACTTCTCTCCCTAAGGTAGCATAACAAAAATAATGTTAGCTTGAATTTAAGGACTACTGACTGTGTGCCAGCCAGTGTGCCCTGTCCTTCCTGTGCACATTTATCATCTTTTCCTAGAGCCCTGTGAAGCAGAATGGTTTGTTCCCTGCTCATTGGGAAATCAGAGTTCAGGGATGTTAAGTAACTTATCCAAAGACATCCTTAGTATTAAATGCTCGGTCCAGAATTGAAACCTAATTTTGTTTGACTACGAAGTCCACACGCTTGATATATGCCAAGCTGCCTTTTTGACATTGCTGCTCTCTTAGTCTCTGTTATGTGAAGAGAATATGTGATCATTATTCCTTCACCTTTTTGCATCATATCTTAAAATTAGCAACAAAGCTCTTAGAGTTTAACATTGTGCCGCATCATAACTGGTGTGCCATGTCTACTATTGTGTGATCAGAGCTCAGTTCTTTGTGCAAGATGCATTTAGCACCAGGGATATCTAGCTTCATCTGTGCTTTCAACTCTTACAAGTGGTTACATTTGCCAAAGTTCTGTTTCTAAGATTTAGCAGCGGTTTCTGTCTCCTTCCCGGAACTCCTCATGCATCCAACTACCTGACGTCTCCATTTGGAGATTATTAGACATTTCAAACCTACTCCAAAAAGAAGCACTTGATTTACTGCCTGACATCTGCTGTTGCTCCGGTTTTTCCCAACTCAGCATGTGGGACCTCCATCCCATTCTTCCAGTTGCTCAGCCCAAAACCTCAGAGTCATCCTTGAGTCCTGCTTTCCCTCGCACGCTCCATCTAATGCATCAGGAAGTCCTGTCGGATCTTCCTTGGCCATATATCCTACATCCAAGTGCCACCTCTCCTGCTGCCTCCTGGCCCACGTGACCATTCACTTTCACTTCGATTTTAGCCTCTTAAGTTGTCTTCTTGTGCTTTTTCCATTGCAGTTTATTCTTCATTCGCAATAAGTGATTCTTTTAATGTGTGAGTTAGCGCATGTCACTTCCCTGCACGGAGCTGTCCTGCGCTCTTGACTTGACTCAGAGTCATGTTCAGAGTGGTTAACTGCAGAGCCCTCTGAAGTGTAGCTGCATTTACTGTCTTGGTCTTCTAGCTCACTTCTCCCTGCTTTTCCTTTTAGCCATTCTGGCCTTCTCCCTGTTCTGAAATAATCCAGGCACCTCGCTGCCTCATTGTCTTTGCAGTTGCTGATTCTCTGCCTGTAACCTACTTTCCCCGGTTACGGGCATGGCTCACTCACTTAATGCCATGTCTCTGCTCAAATATCATATCAGGAAGACCTCCCCTGACTCTCCTGTCTACAATAACACTCCCTCACAACCCTCATCACTTCCTTATCCCCCTTCTCGGCTTTCTTCCTAGCACTTACCATCACCTGTTTATTTGCTTATCTGCCCCCTTCTTCTAAAAAATAAGCCTCCAGAGGATAGGAATGTTGCCTGGTTCTTAGGAGGCAGTCAGTAGATACTTACTGAGAAAATTATTTAAATAATGTATAAAAAACATGTTACAGGGCTTCCCTGGTGGCGCAGTGGTTGAGAGTCTGCCTGCCGATGCAGGGGACACGGGTTCGTGCCCCGGTCCGGGAAGATCCCACGTGCCACGGAGCGGCTAGGCCCGTGATCCATGGCCGCTGAGCCTGCGCGTCCGGAGCCTGTGCTCCGCAACGGGAGTGGCCACAACAGTGAGAGGGCTGCGTACCGCAAAAAAAAGAAAAAAAAAAAAAAGTTACAAAACACCTTGTTCTGAATAACCTTTTTAACTGGACACTGTTATTCACTGGTAACTGAAATTGCTTTTTCTCCTTCTTGATAATAGTGCGTAATGGGAAATCTGAGTGTTCCCTTTCCATCCAGACTCAACATAATTTACCAGTCAATTTAAATGAATTCGTGAAATGTCTTGTAATCAGCTCTCTGGTGACTACACAAAGGAAGTTGAAAGCCATGTCTTTGCTGAGTGGTCGGAACCAACTGGCCAGAGCCATTCTGAATCCAAACCCCATGGACTTCTGTACAAAAGATTTACTAACTACAACATCTGAGAGAATTGTGAGTGATAGTCATTTGATAACAGGGAAAGTCAGAACATTTCATGTCAAGATGTTAAAGCATGTTATTTTTATCTGTCACACATTCCCTTTTGTCTACAACAAAGACATAGTCACCACGTGTGCCCAGTGATGTTTTTAGTGCTTAGTTTTCTTTAATATTGCAAAGTAGTTCTTTGTATTAGGTTAGTCAGCCTACCTCAGGAAAAAAGGTAGAGTGCAAAAAGGAATTGAAAATATGCTTGAAGAGCAACATTAAAATGTGAGGTGAGGGCCTCCCTGGTGGCGCAATGGTTGAGAGTCCGCCTGCCGATGCAGGGGATACGGGTTCGTGCCCCGGTCTGGGAGGATCCCATATGCCGTGGAGCGGCTGGGCCCGTGAGCCATGGCCGCTGGGCCTGCGCATCCGGAGCCTGTGCTCCGCAACGGGAGAGGCCACAACAGTGAGAGGCCCGCATACCGCAAAAAAAAAAAATGTGAGGTGAACATCCTACTTAACTGTTTGTTAGGTGATTAAATGCAGGAGTAAGAGTAGGGTTAATGGAATGAATTTTGCATTTGAATGATCAGTGGAGCATTGACTGGTATTGTTGCCAGTGTGACGACGAAGCTGTGATTTTGTGTGAACACATATTTGTCATTGTTGTAAGAGTTGTGTGTAAGTTCCAGGAAATTAACACTAGAGACAGGCGGAAGGAGAGGAATGTTATTTGAACCCCTGTCTTGTGTTAGGGCTTTCACATGCATTTTCTCAGTCAGTTCTCACCCTCTAAGGAATCCCAGATTTGATGATTGGCAAAGCCTGAAGCCCAGAGAGGTTAGGAGTTTAGAGACCTAGCTTTTGAGTGAAACTGAGGTGTAGACTCAGATCTGACCCAAAATCCATGCTTTTTCGACTGTATCACTTATGTTAGGAAAGGAAGTCTTGGAATGTTTTTACTGTCTAAAGAGAGAATTGACTAAAATGGGAAGAACCACAGAATAAAAAGAAGAAAAGTGCAAAACAATTTATTGTGATCATCTTTATAAAATCACAAATAAAAATATAGTTGTTGTACTTGTAGGTGGACTGAGGCCTGTAGACACTCTCATCAGTAGCTCTTTCCAGTAGTGAAAGTGGTTCTTAGGTTAAGGGTCATTTTAGGGTCTTGCTTGATCATCACCAAAGCTTCTGTCTGACAAAGGTTAGCAGCAGTTCAAACAGATGTCTTCCACTCTCTCGCTCTCCTGTGCCATCCCAGGAAGAACCGCTCGTTCTCACTAGTGTCTTTTGTATAGATTGCCTACCTAAAAGATTTCAATGAAGACCAAAAGAAAGCGATAGAAACTGCATATGCCATGGTGAAACACTCCCCAGCAGTTGCCAAGATCTGTCTGATTCATGGACCACCCGGGACAGGAAAATCAAAAACCATTGTGGGCCTCCTGTACCGCCTGCTGACAGAGGTAGAGTGTGCACGAGGGCATCTGTGCCCTTAACTGAGTGTGTTGTTTTACTTTACTCTAACTAACGTGTAAATAAGTACTAAAGTGCGTTTTTTCCCTTCACTTTTGTGTATCTTTTTGATAGTGTTGTGGAACTATATCAGATAAAGCAGTAGCAGAGGTAGAGAAGGTTATAAGAAATAAAAGGAACAGAAAATGTTATCTTGTGTGAAACTAATGCTAAGGGCTAGAATAGTGGTCTTCGGGCTTTATTACAGGTCACAGCTAATCCCAGGAGACCATCTTGAATGTATTCCTGGGCTACATTTTGGATTGAACATTGAATAAAATAAATGGATAGTAAGGTAAGGCTCAGAGAAGTTACGATAAAATTTTATGCCAGAGTAATTTTTTTTTTCGGGCACACCATGCGGCATGCGGGATCTTAGTTCCCCAACCAGGGATCGAACCTGGGCCCTTGGCAGTAAGAGCACCGTGTCCTAACCACTCATTTGCCAGGGAATTCCCTGCCAGAGTAATTTTTTAACATCAATGTAAGATGTAGGTGCTTTTATTTACTTTTAACTATTTATTAGGGGAACTTTCAAATATATGTGGCAGTAGAGAAGAAGTATAACACTGCATAATAGAGCTTATCAGTATTTTTTGTTTGTTTGTTTGTTTGTTTGTTTGGTGCAAATTGTCGAACCAGAGGAGGGGGCATTCATATGAGAACTCCAATGCCAAAGTCAAACAAAACCGTGTCCTTGTGTGTGCGCCTTCCAATGCAGCTGTTGATGAACTTATGAAAAAAATTATCCTTGAATTCAAAGAGAAGTGTAAAGACAAGAAGAATCCTTTGGGTATGATACTTATGTGGGCTTTTAATTTGTTTTTGTTTTCAGTGTTTAGTGTGGGTAACTTTGAATAACAAAGAGCAAGCCAGTTCTGGTAATTTTTTCTCCTTGTGTACTTACTGCTTTATTTAATGAATATTTTGGAGCATTCTGTGCCAGGCCCTGTGCTGTTTGAAACACCTTAGAGCAGCCCTTGATTCAGTTGTGTAAGGGTTAGGGAAGACTTTTAGAGGAAATGATATCTAAGATGAAACTTGGAAGAGCAATGAGGAAGTGAAGTGGGGAGAGGACTCTGGTGGAACTTACTGTAAATAAAAAGGACCAGAAGCCAGAGAACCGTGGATGGTTCAGTATAGCTAGAATACAACGAGCTCCACCACGGCAAGGGTTTTTAAAAATGTGTTCATTGTAGTAACCCCAGTGCCTGGAACAGTGCCTGGCACTCAGTTGGGACTTAGTAGATGTTTAGTGGTGCAAAAGCTAGAGCAGTCATCACTTGTGGTTACTGAGTGCTCACTATGTGTCAGTACTCAGAGTAGTCCTCTGAGCCACGCAATAAATAACCTATCTACATTTTATAGGCGGAAAAGCTGAAGAGTTGAGATGTGAAGTATACCACAGGGATAAGTCTTTTCAGTACAGTTGACAGATTGAAGAGCATTGCCACCGAGGATTTGGGATGCTTGAGCGAATGTGTAAAGTCATTTCTGTGCACTTAACCGTAACACCTCCTCGCACACCAGCCATCCTGAGTGGTGTGGTTATGGCTCTGGGTCGGGCTGCTCTTCTAAGTACATGTATCTTGCCTTCCCTAACCAAATTTTATTTTCCTTGAGGTTACCTGGCAGCGACCTAAATCAGTTAAGATTCAGTTGGGCTGCAAATAATAGACACTCCAAGTACAGTGGCTTAACTATGATAGAAGTTTATTTCCTTCTTACTCAGAAGCCCAGAGATGGGCAGTTGAGGGGTGATACTGGCGTGATGACTCTGCTTCCGAGTCTTCAGAGACCTAGGGTCTTTCCACCTTGTTGCTCCACTACGTGTGACCCCCCCACTCCTTAGTGCACTTCATGGTCAGAAATGGCTGCTCCAGCGCCAGTAGTCATGTCTAGCAAGTGCAAGGAAAAGGGGACAGATGTACTAGCTGTGCTTTAAGGAAAGTTCTGAGACGCTGCCAGTAGCACCTCTGCTTATTTCCTTTTGGCCAGAACTTAGTCCCATGGCCACACGAGCTGCAAGAGCAGCCGGGACGTGTCGTCTTTCTTCGGAGGGATCACGCACGTTTTCCCTTTTGTTGCACATGTATTAGCTACATGTCGAGGTCATTTGCTTTTAAAACTTAAAATGCATTGTCAACGGCAACTTTTCCACTCACCATTATGTTTGTGAGAACTATGACTTTATGTATCGCTGTATATGGATACGGTCATTCATGTTAACTGCTATAGGGTGTTTCATCGTATGAGTGCACAAGTTTATTCGTTATCCATTGATAGAAATGTAAGTTCTTTTCCATTTTTTTTGTTATTTCAAACTTTATTCCTGTACTTGTGCCTGTTTCTCCAGTGCAGGATGAAAACGTTTACTGCAGTGACTGAGTTGTATCGTGTTGTACTGTACAGCAGCTGAAGGGAGTACACTGGAGTACTGTGTCCTTACTCACGTCTCCTGAGTATTCATACAGGCTGCTAGGGCAGTGCTTTCACACTGTGGCTTGTGACCAGTTAGTGGATTGTGAAATCGGTTTAGGGAGATCAGAACCAGCATACTTAAACAAGATGAGATAGAAGAGAAGAGAACAGAAAAGATTAGCGTGTAGGTAGTGAGGGGTAAGTATTGTTTTGTGAAACCTGTTTTATTGGTGAGGTATGAGTGTACTGGCTTTCCATGTGAAGTGTACCTCATACTATAGATCACGGTCAAAAGAGTTTATAAAAACGCTGGTCTAGTGTATATATACCTAGAAATGAAAATGCTGGGTTGAAGCATTTGTGCAGCTTCTAGATAGTGCCCGGTTCTGCTGCAAAGTGGTTGTATCAAATTATACAACCGAGAACAGTTCCCGCGTGGTTTTCACTTTCCTTTCACTGAGGGAGTGTCATAAGCCCTTCTTCAGGTGTGGGCTGACAGCACGAGAAGGCTGGGACGAAGGTGGCACAAGTGTCGTGTCTAGGTTGGATTTTTAATGGTTTTTTGTGAGAGGGAAAATGACATCTCTTGTCAGTAAAGACAGTTTTCTTCTTCTTTTTCAGTACTTTCATTTTTGCTGCTTTTCACTATGTCCAGTGGTCCTGGGTGTCCTTTAAGGAAATACCTTGGACATCTCACCATTAAGTGTGATGTCTGTTTCTGGGGTTTGGTATATACCCTTTTATCAGGTTAAAAAAGTCCCCGTCTAATTAGAGTTTTTTTCATCAATGGGTGTTGAATTTTATTGCATGCAGTTTTTTTTTTCATTCATATCCCCCTCCCCCGCACCGCGCGGCAGTGCAAGCACAGAGTCCTAACCAGGGAATTCTGCTTTTCTTTCTTTCTCTTTCTTTCTTTCTTTCTTTTTTCTTTTCTTTTCTTTTTTCTTTCTTTTCTTTCTTTCTTTCCGTACGCCGAGGCTTAAGGGATCTTACTTCCCCGACCAGGGTTTGAACCCAGGCGCGTGGCAGTGAAAGTGCCGAGTCCTAACCACTGGACTGCCGGGGAATTCCCTACAATGCTTTTCTAGTGTGAAAATATCTTTGATTCCTAGAATAAGGTCAACTTGGTTGTGTACTATTATTTTTTACCACATTGCTGGATTGCTATTGATTTTTTTTAAATGAGGCCAGCCTGTAATTTTTCTTTGTCATATCTTTGGTTTTAGTATTGAAGTTATACAGACTTTAAAAATGAAGTTATACAGGGCTTCCCTGGTGGCGTAGTGGTTGAGAGTCCGCCTGCCGATGCAGGGGACACGGGTTCGTGCCCCGGTCCAGGAGGATCCCACGTGCCGCGGAGCGGCTGGGCCCGTGAGCCGTGGCCACTGAGCCTGCACGTCCGGAGCCTGTGCTCCGCAACGGGAGAGGTCACAGCAGTGAGAGGCCCGCGTACTGCAAAAAAAAAAAAAAAAATGAAGTTATACAGACATTTATTTGGAGTGTTTCGTATAAGACAGAAAATTACCTGTTACTTGAAGGTTAATTTGTTTTTAGTGTTGTTTTATGGGGAGACTTCTTGTTTGTTTGTTTTTTGTCTATTTTTTGACAGATGGATAAGTTTCTGTCTGCTGAATGTCTTTAATTGTTGGTTTATTCAAGTTTTCTACATTTGAGTGAGTTTTGCTAATTCATATTATTCAAGAAAAAATTTCCACTTCACCTTAGGTTTTCAAATATATTGGTATAACATTGTTCACTGTATTCTCATTTTTAAAATCTCAACTGTATTTTGGTTGGGTCACCTTTGTCATTCTCTGTATTATGTGTTTAGACTCTAAGTCCACATGGGGCATGGGCCTATAGTTGGAAAGTCCTAGAAGAGAGTTTATTTTTTTCCCAGCTAAGCCCAGGCCAAGAGAGAGTCCTGTCTTTTTCATCCCTCCACCTCTTCCATGCCCTCTTGCTTTCTAGGGGGCTTTAAAATCCAAGCCCCCATTATAAAATTTCTGTACGTTGATTGGAATGGTAGTTTTACTGATGTCGATATTTGTCAAACTCTATAGAACTAGGATTTTTAAATCTCTGCATTTTATTGTATGTAAATTAAAAAACAAACACCTAAGCATCTAGAGAGTGACCAGCCCTCACCCTGTTCCCTCCAAGGAAGCCACAGCAGCTCAGGGGCTTTCACCTCTGGTTTCCACCTTTCTCTTTGTTTTTGGCCCCTAGGAATTTCTCTTACATCCTTCTGAGCTCACCCTGCAATTTAAAGGATGTCTGTTTTAATTTCTGGAGCATTTTTAGGTGCTTATAGTGGGTATAAATCTCATCCACCTTCCTGGTAGAAACACAAGTTAGCAGTTTTGACACCTTCAAGTAAATGTTGGTCAGAGAAGATGGCTTCAAATTTTAGAAGAATGAGCTGAACTAGGAACAAAAATATGTGTAGACAGCTGTATAATGAGTTCATTTATTCATTCAACGTATGTTTATTGTACTTATGTGCCAGCTGCTGTTCTAGGCAGTGACCAAAACAAAACCTGGTTCGTATGGGACTCGGATTCAGTGGAAGGAGATAGCACACAAGTCTGTGATGTGTCAGATTGGGATAAGTGCTAATAAACGCTGCATGATTGCTATAGTTTAGTTCAGTGAAGCAGTGGGAGACTTTTAGATTAAATAATATCTGAAATGTGCTAACCTAAAATTAAAATGTGGTTAATAAACCAGTTAAATGATGCTGACAGTTTTTGGAATTACCATATTCCAGGATTTCCAGCATCTTGTGTCCCTTAGGTCCTGGAGTGGCATCGTGATGGGGAGCAGAGTTTCCAAACCGTGGCTCTCAGTGTTCTGCAGAAAAGCATGTGATGGTCCTGTAAGGCTCTCTTCGGGGAATTCAGACATGCGTTAACAGAGAAAAGTCTTCATCTTCGAAATATCCTATGGTCAAGGAATTTGTTTTATTTTCACTCGACATTTCCCAAATACCTTTGACCATGGAGTGATGTATAGCACATAGTTTGAGGAGCATTAGTGTAATAGGATCTCAGCTCTGCAGTGTACTGTTTGTGCAACCCCAGTAGCTTTTATTAGGTGGAAATAAGTCCTTGCCTCATAGGATTCTTATGAAGCAAATCTCAAAGAATGTGTGTGGAACCTCTAGCGCAGTTCCAGGTATTTGGTTGATTAATAGTTCATGTTAGCTCCTTTCTCTGATTGTTAATATATTTGCTTAGAAATACTTATTACGTACAGAAATTGACAGTGTTCTTATTAATCTCTAAGTGTGACTTTTATCAACAGGAAACTGTGGAGATATAAATTTAGTACGTCTAGGTCCAGAAAAGTCTATTAATACTGAGGTCCTAAAATTCAGTTTGGACAGCCAAGTTAACCACAGAATGAGTAAGTACTGAATAAAGGTATATATTAATTGATTTCTGTTTCTTTTTGTATGGTAGAAAATGGCGTGGGCATTAAAGGTAATTTGGAGACCCTAGAAGTAGTCTAGTTTTGAAAGCTAGTTTTTCTTCTCATTGTGTATGCATATGTGTGTATTTGTTAGAATTAGCAGTTTTTTATCTTTTTTTTTTTTTCCTTTTTTAAAGAAAAAGACTTACCTTCTCATATTCAGGAGATGCATAGAAGAAAGGAATTTCTAGATCGTCAACTAGATGAACTTTCCCGCCAGCGTGCTTTATGCCGAGGTGGAAGGGAACTACAGGTATCTAAACATGTCTTGATCAGTGTTTTTTAATAGCTCATAGATAAACTAGTTGGTGAGTATTTGATGCCATTCTTTCATTGTGGAATAGCATAATTTGTGTATAAAAATGTACACAGAAATGGTATGCCTTACATTAGGGGTTAAACTTTTCTGAAAAGAACAAGATAGTAAATATTTTAGACTCTGCAGGCCATGTGGAGTCTGTTTTAGCCACTGAACGCCACTGTTAATAGCATGAAGGCAGAGTAGATTACACATAAGTGATGCCCCAAGGATTGGCCTGCTTAAGCAGAAAGAGCGTCCCTGCAGTACCCTGAACAGAACTGAATCATACACAGTACTAAGAATTTATTGGACTTCCCTGGTGGTCCAGTGGTTAAGAATCTGCACTTACACTGAAGGGAGCTCAGGTTCGATCCCTGCTCAGGGAGCCCTAGTTCCTCATGAGCATCCCTCATGCTGCACAGTGTGGCCACAAAAAAAAAAAAAAAGAATTTATCAAATTAACACCTACTCATTGAAGCATGGGGTGCTGGTTGTTGGGTTGCTGGATAATGAGCTGATGTTTAAAAACAGACCACAAGAGAAAGCGAAATAGAGAAGTTTATTTTCACAGGTCTTGAAGAAGGTATAAGGCATGTCTCGTGGGGCATGACAGGCAGGTCAAGGGAGAGTGCAGACAGAGAGAGGCAGGCCCTGGTGCACATGTCATTATCTGAGTCCATGGGTGGAGTACTTTGGGGTTCCCAGGCTAGGGCTGGATTGGCCAATTTTAACCGAAAGAGCAGGGTTTTGGTAAGTTGCTTGGAGGGTCTCTTATCTAAAGGGCATATAAGGGGAAGGCACTGGATGGCAGGGGAGACTGTTGATCACAAGAGCTTATGTTGGCTGGTGGGCCAGTGACTCCACGGGCTGCCGTCTAGGGCGTGCGTGTGTATGAAGGGGCCTAGTGATAGTTTGGGGTCTCTGCAGGCTGCTCGGCCAAACAAAATGGATGCCAGGGCAACAGTACCATGGAGTAGCTTAGCTAAACTCTGACACACAGCAATACAGGAAGACTGGTATAGAGAAAACACACTGGGTGAATCAGTTTTTCATTGGTAAAGTACTGGCTCACCCTTTTGAAATGTGAGGCAGTCCATTGGAAAGCATTTTAAAAGGCTTAATTTAATTTTAATGATGGCATTCTGATTTTTTCCAGAGGCAAGAATTAGATGAAAAAATTGCCAGAGTTTCACAAGAAAGGCAGGAGCTTGCTTCTAAAATTAAAGAGGTAAGTAGGTCACCTGTAGCATTTTCCTGGTATTACTTTTTCTTTTTTTAAATTATGAAATAGTTCAGACAACCTATGGTCTTTTCTCAATTACATTTAAAAATTGGGGGGAATTCCCTGGCTGTCCAGTGGTTAGGACTCTGTGCTGCCATTGCAGGGGGTGTGGGTGTGATCCCTGGTCAGGGAACTAGATCCCATGTGCTGCAACTAAGAGCCCGCATGCCACAACTAAAAGATCCCTCATGCTGCAACGAAAAGATCCCACACGCTGCAGGGAAGATCCCACATGCCACAACTAAGACCCAGTGTAGCCAAATAAATAAATAAATAACTATTTGAAAATACAGGGGAAAAAATTACATGTCTGAATTCAGGTAGAGTGACAGTGGCTGGGATGTGGCCCAAGAAATACAAACACCTTTTTTCTCAGTTTTTGGCTGAAAGCATATACTCTTTTTACTTGTTTTTGATCACAAAAATCCTTCTATAACATGTATAACTTTTCCCAGTATTCTTTGGATATAAAAGTATCAACTAACATTTAGATTGGTCAAAGCTAGGATGAGCCAGGTGTGTACCCCGTCACCAGAATGCAACCCTTAATGAAATGAATTGGGGGTCAGGGAAAGAGACGGTAATACTCAACCGGTAATGATATTTGTATTTTTGAGCTGAGGTTTTTCTCTTGAATGTATTATTGACCTTCTCTGTGTGGCTAAATAAATATAATTGAACTTAATGCATATTTCCACTAGCAGTTGGTTTATTTAAATCAAAAATTAGGTGGAAAGCTTTTTATTAAAACTTTAAGCTGAGCCCAAAATTAATCTTCCCACATTTAAGGATGAAGTCCATGTTTACCAGTATTGTGGTTTTTGCCACTGATCACGTTGTTCTGTGGGCCATTAAATTAATTGTACTTGGCAGTTTTACTCATTAGATGGCTGAGAGGAGAGGTATGTGACGGTTAACAAGTGAGCACCAGAAGGCTACAGTTGCCACCCTCTTCTCACATACATGCCTTGGCCTCCATGGTTGAATCTATCATATGTTGAGGGATGATCCACAACAGCTTTTTCAGGAGGGGAAATAGGCTAACTGAATCTCTGATGAGAGTACTAGTTTATTAATTTGAACACTGAATGATAGGCGTTGTGAGGTGTCATTCATACTATTAGTCTCCATCACAGTTTATTCCATTATAGTCTGGACCAAGGTTGTTGGATTCCACTGTGGAAGTAGAATGCTTGTCAGTTTCACAGGCGTTTTTGTTGGTACTAGCCCTTATAAAAGAGAGAACGATATGACGTACTTAAAAACTAACAGAAAAGGGTATGTTGAGGCTTAGCTCTGATCCTGGTTTTACTCAGATAATTGCTTCACAACTCAGTAGAATTACTTAATCTTTGCTTATTCTGATACCTTCCCTCATACCTCAGGTTGTAAGAATTGTAATCCACTTCGACGAAATTAAACCCTGAATAAATTTTTCTTAATGTGCTTATTAACTCATGTTCTGAGATTAGACTCCACTGCCAAGTGTTCTTTCTGGTGGCTTCTGATTATCTTGAATGTTTCTGCTGTTTTCTAGGTTTGAGGTTCCTACCTAACATTTACTAGACATTATTCTGCCACATAATAAGTGTAGTTAGGAATTTATATATAACTGAATGTTGATTAACTTTTATTCTCTTAGGTTCAAGGACGCCCACAAAAGACACAGAACATCATCATCTTAGAATCCCACATCATCTGCTGCACACTGAGCACGAGTGGTGGTTTGCTGCTCGAGGCTGCTTTCCGTGGGCAAGGGGGTGTCCCCTTTAGTTGCATCATTGTTGATGAGGTCAGTAAGCAGTCGGCCATACAGCTTTGCCTAGGAGTAAGGAGTAAGTCTTACATGAAGAGTGGCTGCCAAGATGTTGACAAAGTGGTCTTTGCATCTGATTTTGACCTGCCATTACATGTGTATTCTCTTGTGTTGAAATATGCTGCTAATGACCCACCACGATGAAAATTGCTTTTTCAGTATTGGGACTGTAGTCTTAGGGATTCCTGATTGTTCTTCATAAAATCCCTCCCAAGGATTATTGTAGCTCCTGCTTGGGATATCTCTGGTTACCTTTTTTTTTTTTTTTTTTTTTGCGGTACGCGGGCCTCTCACTGCTGTGGCCTCTCCCGTTGCGGAGCACAGGCTCAGCGGCCATGGCTCACCGGCCCAGCCGCTCCGCGGCATGTGGGATCTTCCCGGACCAGGGCATGAACCCGTGTCCCTTGCATCGGCAGGCGGACTCTCAACCACTGCGCCACCAGGGAAGCCCTCTGGTTACCTTTTGAAGCATTTTTAATATAACTGGACGGCTCTGAGCCACCATATTTTCAGCTAACATCTTTATTTCTACTTCACTCACTGAGCAAACATTTATTGGGTACCTACTGTTTGCCAGAATGTAGAGCCAGAAGACAAAAGAGATGGAAAATGAGGTACAGAGAACCCATCCAGGAGATCCAAGATCCAGTATTCACCAAAACGAAGGAATAGAAAAGATGGAAGTGATGAAATAATTGAAGGCAATGCCATTGAATTGAAAAGAAGCTTGAGTCTTGCAACTGGAGCGGCCTGCTGAGGAACAAGGAAGAGAGTGGGATGGGGTGGGACACACAGACACGCAGTCCCCCCAGGCATGTGCCCAGCAGGGACAAAGAAGACAAACCGGGGACATGACATGGCCCTTCTAGCTTATGAGCTGCTTCCCAAGTGGTAGTGGCACCTGAGTGGTGGCTGACTTCAAAACATGTGTGTGGGTTTTCTCCCCCCCTTCGGCGTTTAGAATGTTTTTGTTGTTTTGTTTTCTAACCAAAGAAAGTTCTTATTTTTGATCTTTGGTGCAGAAGGAGAAAGTGTATGTTTCTGAATGGTTAGGACTCTTATGAATTGGATAGACTGTTTATGGATAAATAAATAATAGAGATAATTCTGATGATGTCTCCATTCTGTACTCTCTTAACCAAGGCCGGACAGTCTTGTGAAGTTGAAACTCTTATTCCACTCATCCATCGTTGCAACAAGCTCATCCTCGTAGGAGATCCTAAGCAGCTCCCTCCCACGGTCATTTCTATGGTACGTTTTTTCACATTCGTCTTGCTTTAAAGTGGAAGGGGCTTGTTTGGGGTTTTTGTTTTGGGCGGTGGGGCGGTCTTTCTTGGATCATCATCTCTTATTTGCAGGGAAAAACAGGGAATGGCTGAGAAAAGAGAACCACTGTTGAGAGCCTTCATAGTAAAAGTCTCCGGAAATGTTCCTTTGTTCATAATGTGCTTATGTGTGTGTGACGGGAGCAGTGTGAGTGTCACAGACCAGAAGTTTAGGAGGAGGATGTCCCGTGTGCAGTGGGCTGTTACTTTGGGAAAGGCAGTGTGCAGCTGTTCTAAGCGCTGTATCTGATTTATTTTAGTAACATAAACACCAAAACAATAATAAAAGAAAAACGTTAAAAGCAAGGAAGAGAATCCAACCTCCGGATTTATATTTAAATATGTGCAAATTTGAGGAAAACAGTATAAAGAGAAATTATTCTTACAGTAACGTTTTCAATTTTAGGATTCTGTATCCTATAGCGCAGGAAAATGCCGGCGTCCCTCACATCCTCTGAAAGGGAAGGTGGTGAAAGGAAAGAGGTTGTGGGCTGTGCTTGTGGGAAGATGAGCACCAAAGTTGTGGTCCCCTTCACTTCGTTTCTTATATCTCACTAAAGATGGCTCCTAGAAATGCACAGCAGAATCAGGATTCAGATGTTTTGGGTAATCTTCATAGGTCTAGATGACGGTTTTGAAGTTTAATGAAATTTGAGCATTTTACTGATACATAGATTATTTGTACAAATATAGAGTAGTGGCTGCATAAACAGTCCCAGAGAACAGACCATTTTCACGGCATTTCTGTTACGTTATGGAAAGAAAGCAGGTGGTTTTTGTTATTACTGTTTTTTGACTTTGGAATCATCAAAATGATAGTGCAGTTCTTTGACGTCTGAACACTCGTGCGTGACTGTTCAAGGGAGTAGCCTAGCAGCGCCCGCGTCCCTGAGTGAAAACCTTGTCCATAGGACAGAGTTGCTGTGGGGGGTTCTGCTTGTGGAGACCTAGGAGGAGCCAGCTCTGCCCTGCATTCTTTGAATAGTTGCAGTATTTCAGAAACCTACTGATTTAACTTCCTGAAGGGCCTTAGCGTATGGTTAGTGAAAAGGGTTGTTGATAGGCCTCAACTTTCCTGTCTACTTTGGTGATTGATTAAAAACAGCAGAAATGAGAGGGGCCTCCCTGGTGGCGCAGTGGTTAAGAGTCCGCCTGCCGATGCAGGGGATACGGGTTCGTGCCCCGGTCTGGGAGGATCCCATATGCCGCGGAGCGGCTGGGCCCGTGAGCCATGGCCGCTGGGCCTGCGCATCCAGAGCCTGTGCTCCGCAACGGGAGAGGCCACAACAGTGAGAGGCCCGCATACCGCAAAAAGGAAAAAAAAAAAAAAAAAAAAAACAGCAGAAATGAGAAAAATCCATTTGGGCTTTTCTTATTGTTGCAAAAACAATAGAGGCTTATTGAGAAAATTTCAGAAAATAATTACAAAGTTAATTTTCTCAACATGCCTTTCTAACCCTAGGGATAATTACTATGAAAAGTTTAGTGAGTATTTGAACAGTTTGTGGGCATGTGTGTGTTGACTTTTTTTCAGTCTGTGTTCATTGAGTGCCAGGCTAATTCAGGCACTGTTTTTAAGTTCTGGCGTCATGACAGTGATGAAAATAGACAAAAATCCCTGCCCTCGGGCTTCCCTGGCAGCGCAGTGGTTGAGAGTCTGCCTACCGATGCAGGGGATACAGGTTCGTGCCCCGGTCCGGGAAGATCCCACATGCCGTGGAGCGGCTGGGCCCGTGAGCCATGGCCGCTGAGCCTGCGCGTCCGGAGCCTGTGCTCCGCAACGGGAGAGGCCACAACAGTGAGAGGCCCACATACCGCATTTTCTGGAAGTAGTTGTGTTACCTCATATAAACCATTTTCTTTTTCCCCAGAGTGAAGTAAATGAGGTTTTTTAGCTAACTTGAATAGATAAACTTTGGGGGGTATAGATGAAATTGTCAAATGTCTACTAAAAATATTCTCTTTAATTATACAAACCTATTTAATATCACATATGTAAATAATCACATATATAACTAATATAAGTAAGAAGTAATGCCTGTTTTCTCCACTCTGATAGTTTGTGAAACAGGTTTATTAAAACTTTGCACATACATCTTCAATGCTCATATTGTCAACATCACTCATAAAGATTACATCATCCTAGTGGGTTTTCCAGAGCACATTTTTTGCTTCTAGATTATTTAAGATGTAATACTTTTTGAATCTTGATATGATGCTACCATTGAAAAGTATATCCCAAGGCATGACCGTGATAACATTAAGACAGTTTTCTTCGTTTGTCAATGTAAGTCACTGTGTTTCAGATCACAGGTCTGTAACCCTTTCTTGGATTTATGAAATCAACTTAGTTGCCTGTCTCCTCCACTAGAATGTAAGTTCTGTGACACTTGATCTTATTCACTGTAGACTCTCAGCACCCCAAATTTTAGCTGCTCGGTATATGATGGATGGATGAAGAAATTGGTCTTTCAGAGGCTTATTTACAATGACATTCATTATTTCTAGTTGTGAGAGCATAGCCCAGAAATAATTGTTAAAATCTGTGTTACAGTTCTTTGCTGCTTTTATCATCGATTCTTTCAGGTGACCCGTTAGCACCAAAATAGCGACAGTTGTGGTCATTCACAAGATCACATCTCGTTCATAAGCAGTATGTGGGTTTTCTAAATAAGGAGAAAATACCTTAACTTTTGTAGTCAAGCTACATGGCTTTTCTAGGGCTGGAGTCGGAAACATCTTCTTTCTCTGAATCTTTGGTTGTTGGTAATACCTTGTACATTTTAGAGCTCAGTGATTGTTTTTTTAATAGTGGGAAAAGTACAAATGAATTCTTGGAGATTATTGCTTTGTTTTCCTCCTTTCAGAAGGCCCAGGAGTATGGCTATGACCAGTCGATGATGGCCCGCTTCTACAGACTTCTGGAAGAGAACGTGGAACACAATGTGATTGGCAGGCTGCCTGTCTTACAGCTCACCATTCAGTACAGGATGCACCCAGACATATGTCTCTTCCCTTCTAATTACATTTATAACAGGAACTTGAAAACAAATAGGTGAGCTCTGTTCATTGCATATTCACCTGTTTTATTTGTAGGTTTGGCTGCTTAGGAAGAATAGCTCTTTTGTTGTGCTTTTAGGTCTTGTTATTAAAAACATAAAGGTTTAATAATTTTAATTATAAAAGTCCTATTGATTGTAGCAAATGCAGATAAACAAAAAGAAAGGGAAAAACCCAGCCCCTATTGATACTACCCAGAAGTAATCACTGGTAACATTTTGTTATATCTACTTCCAGCCCTTGTACTATGCACATCTTTTTTTACTTTTTCTCTTTTTTTGGGGGGGGGGGAAGCACACCATGCTCTACATAGTATTCTGTAGCTTGCTTTTTTTTTTTTTTTTTTTTTTTTTTCGGTAATGCGGGCCTCTCACTGTTGTGGCCTCTCCCGTTGCGGAGCACAGGCTCCGGATGCGCAGGCCCAGCGGCCATGGCTCACGGGCCCAGCCGCTCCGCGGCATATGGGATCCTCCCAGACCGGGGCACGAACCCGTATCCCCTGCATTGGCAGGCGGACTCTTAACCACTGCGCCACCAGGGAGGCCCTGTAGCTTGCTTTTTTCACTTACTGTATTATGAGTAACTTTCCAATCATGATTATTATATTTTAATCACATGGGTCATTCTCCCTAGTACTAGAATAGAAATGAAATTCACTTGCTACCTTTCACTAAAATATGTTATTTAAAAGTATTTAATTTTATTTAAAAAGAAGGTCCTTCTTGTCCTCTTACTTTCCCTTGCTCTCTTCCCCAGAAAGAACAAATGGTAATAATAATTCTAAAACGTTTTCTCTTATAATTTGACTTGCATTCTAAATGGTGGCTGCTCTTTTGTAGAATGACAGAGACTATTCGGTGTTCATCTGACTGGCCATTTCAACCCTACCTCGTGTTTGATGTTGGAGATGGTTCAGAAAAGCGGGATAATGAGTACGTTCTCCTTTTTCTTCAGTCCCCACTGATGGTCCCAGAATTTTTATATTGTTTCTGTTCATATTTAAATTCAAAATATTTTCCATATAAATCTCTTTGCCTAGTGCCAGTGCACAATCATTTTCTTTTAGCTGGGTTAATAACTTCACCCTTTCAATCATAAATTACTGATGTCTTTATATATTTCAGTCTTGATTTTTTTTTTCTTAACTGGGTAATGGGGGTTATGTTACCTAACATGCGGTCAGCACTTCAGTGGATCCATGCTGAGATCACAGCTGTGAGTAAAACAGATGTGGCCCCAGTGCAAGGCTGCTGTGGTCTAACAGGGGAGACAGACATTAACCAGGCCATCACCGTGGTGATTAATGATTCTGGTTGGGTTAAGTATTGTGACGGATAAGTACAGATACAGTTGAATCAAGGTGTGAGGCAGAGGGTGGACAATACTTTCAGCATGTTGGATTGTGAATCAGGTGGTTTGTGAATGACAGCGAAAAGGAGCAGTGGTTGCTAATTAGGAAGCACCTCAGAGGAGCCAGGGCTTCTTGTGAGAGAATAAAGGAGGAGGAGCCCGGAGGCTGCATTTGTTAGCACAGATAGAAATGCCACCCCTGCATCATGACGTATGAAGAAATAGAAATTCCACCTCTGCGTCAGGAGAGAGCTGCAGAGCAAGTGGTGTCCTCCATGAGAATAAGATATTAGTTAATAGTGGTGGAGGGAGGGGCCCCTCAGTGAAGAAGTTAGAAATACGGAGCAGTTGGCTGGGGGATTGCTCTTCCAGAGGGATTGTGGAGGTTGTAGTGGGGTCTGTTGGAATGGAGCAGCGGATTGAGAGTTTACCACATAAGTATTGTGGAGATGGATGGTCACGGGAAGAGTGTTGGCCTGAGAGGTGACCAAATAAAGCTTTCAGGTATGGAAAAGAAAGCTAGCTGACTGGCTTGTCTGTATAGTAAGTCTTGAAATTAGAACAGTGAATATTTAAGGCTTTAAAGTGAGACAGATAAGGTAGCCTCGGGAATAAAGGTGCGAGTGCAGGGCATCCCCCAGTGTGCACACATGTTGCATTTGGTATGGTGATGAGGGAACGCATTGTAGTTCAGGAGATGAGTTGGGAGTGCAGGATGAGGCCAGCAAGGACAGAGGACGTGATCCTGCTGTAGGGCCCCGTGTTTGTTCATCTCTGGGAGCCGGGTCACATTTAGTCTGTGTGGCTGCCATCCTCTCGGTCATGTGGTGCATGATCTGCATGGCCTGTGGTGGGGAGTGCAGGAAGGTAGTACATCTGAAGCACTTTTCTCAGTGTTGGGAAGATAGTCAATCCTTAATGTTAGCTATTCATTAGTCATATCTCCATTATTATTATGAATACTTTCGTTCTCACTGCGGCTATCCCTGTTTTAATAAGTGAAGAAACTGGTGCCTTAACATCACTTAACTCCAACCTCTTTTCTCTCATACAACTTCGTGTTTCACTGGGCAGTTATTTCTATATTTATTCATATGTACAATATTAATGGTCATTATAACAGCCTCTTTGAATCACTGCTGACTGAATAAAGATGAAACCTACCTATGTACCCTTTACTGTAGTGGAAAACAAAGTGGAACTTAACTTAGCAATTGGACTGCTATTAGTTTTAATGTGTTGTATTTTTTTTGGTCTTATTTAGCTCATATGTAAATGTTCAAGAAATAAAACTGGTAATGGAAATAATTAAACTTATGAAAGACAAAAGAAGGGAACTTACTTTCCGAAGCGTTGGCATAATAACCCATTACAAGGCTCAGAAGATGATGATTCGGAAGGATTTGGACAAAGAGTTTGATGGAAAAGGGTGAGGCATCTCTATTTTTACAGATATTTCCAGTTTTTCCGTTGAATTAAAAAGAAGAAAGGGGATAGAAGGAAAGAAGAAAAGGAAACTTAACTCTAGGGAGTGGTCTTAGACCAAGGAGACTAGGACCCTGGCTCCGTAGACTTGTGCTGGGAGGGAGTGTGGTTACACCTGTAGCCCCTGCAGATGGAGTGCCTCCTGCCAGTTCAAATGTCATCACCGTTACACTTGACAATGGAAGTGACTGAGAAATTCTTCAGGCCTTTCCCTTTAGTTGGATGACTTGTTATCTGAATTCTAACTCTACTGAGAATCATGTATTCACATTTTCGCTTAGAATAAATTATTTAACCCTTTTAGTGCCTTCATGTATAGGGTGAAGATCATGTTTTTGTCTCCTTGATACCTCAACAGTAAAATTAAAAATTAAATATTGGAAATCCATTAACTCAAAAGTTTCTGCACCTAGAAACACACAAAGTACCAAAATTGACTCTAGAAAAAACCAGAAACTTTGGATAGACCTATTAAATGTAAGGAGATTGAGTTAGTAATCACTTTCCAACGAGAGAAAAACACAGGACCAGGCTTCACTGGTGAATTCTGTCAAACATTAAGAATTAACACCAGTCCTTTGCAAACGCTTCCAAAAAATAGAAGGGAAGACTTTCTAACTCATTTTATGGGGCCATTATTACCCTGATACCAAAGCCATGGAGAAATCACCAGAAAAGAAAACTATGGACCAATATCCTTTATGAATATGAATGCAGAAATTCTGAACAAAATAATGGCAACTGAACTCAACAGCATATTAAAAGGATTATTTACCACAGTCAAGTGGAGTTTATCTCAGGAATGCAAGGTTGGTTCAACATAGGAAAATCAGTCAGTGTGATATACCATATTAAAGGGGGAAACCCCACATGACGGTGATCATCTGAATAAATGTGGAAAAGACATGTGACTGAATGCAGCAACCTTTCATGATAAAGATACTCAACAAACCAGGAATAGAAGGGAACTTCCTCAACCTAATAAAGAGCATCTATGAAAAACCCACAGCTAAAACATCGTACTTGATGCTAAGATGGAAAGCTTTCCCCCTATGATCAGGAGGGATGCCTCTCTCACTACTTCTGTGCAGCACTGTATTAGAAGTTCTATGCAGAGCAATTAAGCAAGAAAAGGAAATAAATGGCATCCATATTGGAAAAGAAGAAGTAAAATTGTCTCTTCACAGATGGCATAATCTGGGACTTGCCTGGTGGACCAGTGGTTAAGACTCCATGCTTCCACCACAGGGGGCATGGGTTTGATCCCTGGTCAGGGAACTAAGATCCTGCACGCCACGTGGTCAAAAAAAAAAAATCCAAAAACCAAAAAAACAAAACCAACAAAAAAACACAAATGGCATACTCTTACATACAGAAAACCCTTAAAAAATCTATGCAAACTACTGGTCCTTATAAACAAGTTCAGCAGAGTTGTAGGGTACAAGATCAGTATACAAAAATCAGTTGTATTTCTGTACACTATAGAGAAATCTGAAAAGGAAAATTTTTTTAAATTCCATTTACAATAGCATCATAAAGAACAAAATACTTAGGAGTAAATGTAACCAAAGAAGTGTGAGCTCATACACAGAAGGACAAAACGTTGAAAGAATTTAAAGAACTAGATAAATGTAAAGACATTTCATGTTCATGGATCGGAAGACTTAATATTGTTAAGATGGCACCATTCCCCAGGTTGATCTACAGATTCATTGTTATCTCTGTCAAAATTCCAACTACCTTTTTTTACAGAAATGGACAAGCTTATTCTAAAATTCACATGGAAGTGCAAGAGACCCTAAATAGCTTGACAGAGAACAATGTTGGAGGGCTCACACTTCCCTCTTTCAAAATTTGCTACAAAGCTATCAACACTGGTACCTGTCATAAGGGTAGACATATAGACCAATAGAATAGAAGTGAGATTCCGGAAATAAATCCATACATTTATGGCCAGTTGATTTTCAACAAGGGTGCCAAGCCTATTCATTGGGGAAAGAATAGTTTTTCAACAAATGGTGCTGGAATAACTGGATATCCACATGCAAAAGAATGAATTTAGACCCCTGTCTCACACTGTATACAATAATTAACTCAAAATGAATTAGAGCCCTGAGTCTAAGAGACAAAATTATAAAACTTATAAGGAAACAAAGGTAAATTTATATGACCTCAGATTAGGCAACAGATTCTTAGATATGATACCCAGGCACAAGTAACCAAAGGAGAAGTAAATTGGCCTTCATAAAAATTAAAAACTTATGTGTTTCAAAGGACACTATCAAAAGAGTGAAAAGACAACACACAGAGTGGGAGAAAATACTTGCAAAATATTTATCTGACAAGTCATATCCAGAATATATAAAGAAGTCATACAACTTAATAAAATGATAATCTAACTTTTTAAGTGGGCAAAGGATGTGAATAGCATTTCTCAAAAGAAGATAAACAAAAATCCAACAGGCACATGAAAAGCTGTTCCACATCATTTGTCATTAGGGAAATGCAAATCAAAACCACAATGAGGAGATATCATTTCACACCCACCAAGATGACTATCATTACAAAAAAAAAAAACAAAAAAAAACAAGTTTTGGCAAGGATGTGGAGAAATTGGAATACTTATACATTGCTGGTGAGAAACTGTAGAAAACAGTTTGGCAGCTCCTCTTAAAGTTGAACATAGAATTACCACGTGACCCCAGCAATTCCACTCCTAGGTACATACCTGAAAGAATTGAGAAAGGGTTCACACAAAAGCTTGTACATGAATGTTCGTAGCAGCATTATTCATGAGAGTCAAAAAGTGGAAACAACCCAAATGTGCCAAAATGGTACATAGGTAAAAAGTAAATTGTGTATCTGTACAAGCGAATAGACAGTCGTGGAAGGAAAGAAGTACTGTTACCAGTCTACGACATGGAAGAACCTTGAAAACATTGTGCTAGGTGAAGGAAGCCCAACACAGAAGGTCCCATATTTTATGATTCCATTTATATGAAATTTCCCATGTAGAAAAGTCCATAGAGACAGACAGTAGATTAGTGGTTGCCAGGGCCTGGGGAGCGGGAGACAGAGACTGATGGCAGATAGGCACAGGGCTTCTCTCCTGGGTGATGGACATGCTATGAAATCAGATAGCGGTGATGACTGCACACTGTAGTGAATGGACTCAACACCACCAAATGGTGTGCTTTAAAATGGTGAATTCTGTGTTATGTGAATTCTACTCCAGTTTAAAAAGATAGCATTAAAAAAGTAAGAAATACTACTGTGTAAATATGTATATTTAATAATTATCTTTTTTCAGTAAATATGTTTCTCTCTTCGTAAATAGGCCAGCAGAAGTCGATACCGTGGATGCCTTCCAGGGTCGTCAGAAAGATTGTATTATTGTTACATGTGTCAGAGCAAATGCCATGCAAGGCTCAATTGGGTGGGTAACTGTCATTATTGATTCTTTGCTTGTTTATGATCCAGAGTTAGATCTTTTTAATCACTGTTAGAGAATACCATCATTTGCTCTATTTTCTTATATAAAAAATTGAGTAATATCGTGAAGGTTTCTTTTTTAAGTTGTGAAGTTGATCCACTGTTAGGTCTGCTTCTCTTGGTACCTTGTGTATTAACCCATGTCACAGTGTGAATCTTTTTTCACTTGATAAGAGTGAAACGATGATTGAATCCAGTGTATTTTGCAGGGGCATGTTTCTCTCCATGGCATGTGTCATAATTGATCTACTGTCATATTTTTAGGATCTTTTAAGGCTTAAAAATCATACCATTGAAATTTCCAATATCTCATCCAAGTCAGAATAGGAAATCGACAGACAGATGCATCACTTTGAAGAAAAGCACTGGGCATCTTGTTTGTTTGCTGTCCTTAATGCGAATTGCTTCTGTGCCAGGTCCTGCACCATGACCTTAAAGCAGGAGCCCAAGAAAAGCTGTCTGTGAAACGCCTGTGTCTCACCTACACTGGACATGCCGAGTCTTTCTGAAGAAAGAAGTAACTTTTTTTTTCCCTTCTATTGCTTAGGTTTCTGGCAAGTTTGCAGAGATTGAATGTCACCATCACACGAGCCAAGTACAGCCTCTTCATCCTGGGACATTTGAAGACCCTGATGGTAGGTACATTCTAGAGGACCAGAGAACTCCAGAGTTTGCTCATCATGACTGATACCGGGTTGAGGTTTTGTTTTTATTTTTCATCAAAGTGGAAATGATTTCGAGGCTACAGACAATAATGAGCCTCTTCCCCCTGGTTGTTATGTCCTCCAGCAGCTTCTTCCTGGGAGCTTTTATAATGCCTAAACCGCTCACCCTTTCTTAGCCCAAGACCCAGGTATCCGTAATGTACTCTCAAGATGACCTTTAAAAAAATTGTATCTACATCGTACAATTGTTAAGAAGACATGTAAACCCGTATATGTAAAGTGCTAGAAGATTGGTTAGCACTTAGTAAACACTCAGTAAATGTGGCTGTTAGCCTAGCTTAATGCCAGAGAGAGGGGGAATTTGCAGGAGAGTACTTGGATCTTCATTTCTGTCTTGACACTTACAGCAGCACTGCTTGCTGTTTCCCTTGAGGGGTGAGTGGCATCAGAGCTCGTCCATCCGTACAGATACTCCTCTAGAAGGAGGGGCAAGTTTACATCTGTAGTCGACAAATAGTACAGCTTAATTTGGTGAATCACAGCTAGATAAAGCATATATTTGCTGCCTGTCTCATTAGGTGTAATAACTCAGTTTCTCTAATTTCTGTATTTAACAGAGTCATTGTTTTATCTCAGGAGAGGTGCCAACTCAGTAGGTTTTTCCCCTGTTTTGGTTAGTTCCACCAGAGGGCGCCCAAATACAATCTTTCTCATTCAGCTCTTACCTAGATCTCTGGTCTTCAACCTTTGTTGTTTGTGTACCCCCTCGAAAGAATGTTTAAAAGCTGTGTATCCTCCGTTTTTAAGTTTATATTGAAAATTTTTCATCGTTAAGTGTTGGTAAAGATTTTGTTTCTAATGTATTGTAAATATTTGACATTTTAAAATAAAGCTATTAAAAATAAATCCATTATGCCACTCTTGAATATATCCAGTGGAATAGAGAGCAGTGTTATTCTTTCTGCTCTTTAAAATTGAATTGCCATTTATACTGTTGAGGATAAAATTCAGTGGGGGTAGTTTATATTTTTTCATAATTAAAAGCCTTTCTGTTAATATGACTATTAGGCTTTTCTGCCACAAAAAATTTACATGTAAATTTGAAAGTTTAAAGAATTGGTTTTCATAACGATTTGGGGAAACTGTGTGAAGGGTGTGTGGAACCTCTGGACTGTTTTGGTAACTTCCTATGAATCTATAGTTACCTCAAAGAGTTTTTTTTTTTAATTATTTTTCCTGTGACCACAAGGATCTGAGTATTAATGAACGATCCCTTGTCAGTTGAGTAACGTATTAACAATGATTATTTCCACACAGTTGAGTTTTGATAATGTTCAAACCCGAAAAGTAAAATGTTTATAGAGCTGTGTCTCTTAGATGCCCTGATTGCAGGAGCCTTCATGGGCACCCCTCTGTTTACCACCCCCTCTATTTGACACCCAGGCGTGTTTACCTCCCCTAGCTGTGTGCCCTGTGGTCAGATTTGGGACAGGTGAGAGTTGTGGTTGTGAAGGAAGGAGTGGAAGGGCAAAAGCCCCAGGAGGACATAGGGAACTGGGGTTTGGAAGCTGAGGTTTGGAAATTGATTCCCAGAAAACGTGCTCACATCCCCCCGAGGAAGTCTCTGTGAGCCCCAGAGTCACCGTCACGCAGGTTTGAAGACCACTGACGTCTAGCTGCGGTATAGACGTTATTATCTTCACTCTGGGAAGCCAGTGTGACAAAAAGAGACTGACAGAACAGAATAGAAAAACTTCCAGTTTATCATTTGGTCTTTGCAGTCCAACTTACGTATTTGTCCTTGGGCTTCCCCCGCCCCAGCCTCTTTTTTTTTTTGGTTCTTCAGCCCAGTTTCCCTTATGGAGATAGAATGGGTGATTAAGGCTCTTGGTTTCCTCTGAGAAATCAAGACTAATAGCCCTTTCTCAGAACTGTTTTTGTGATCTAGGGATTGGATTAAACAGCAAGTTTAGGTGCAGTGGAATTGGCAGAAATAGCAGCAAGGCCATCTGCTTTACATCTGCGTTCCAGCCACAGGGCAGGACGCTCAAGAGCTCTCCTGAGTCAGGGAGATCTGAGCCTGGTCCTGCTTCCACGCACCTTCCTGGTGCATGCGGTCACTGTACCGAGCACTTGATTTACATGACTTACTTTAAAAGACCCTGTGAGGTCTGCATTGCCACCATAGTTTATCAAATCCAAGGAGCCAATAGTTATATAATGTGCATCATTATTTTATGTTCTACTATTGAACTGTGACACTTGATTTTCACTTAGAATTTTTGTTTTATAGTTACTGAAAGAACTCTTTTAGACTTTAGACAGATTTTTATTGGGTTGGCCAGAAGGTTCATTTGGGTTTTTCTGTAACATCTGAATGAACTTTTTGGCCAACCCAGTGTCATACCACTCTTGTTCATACATAGGAAAAACAGCAAAATAGGTAGACTAAGACACCCCTGAAAGCATCTCACTTTCAGACTAACACTCTGGTCGTCCCCATTCACCATCCCATGTACCCTTGCTCACGCTCGAACCGTTCCCTGTGCAGTCAGAGGCATCTCATGAGAGGTCCCCACTGTGGTCCCGGGGTTTTTTCCAACTTCTGATCTCCATTCTCCAAGTTGTAGTGCTGATACTTTCTTGTCTTATCTGAAGATGTCTGTGGAAAGATTTTTCAGGCAAGAGACAGGACTCGTGCTTTTTAAAAGTGGTTTGTTGACTAAAAGTCAAGAGGTTGTAGTTGCCCAGCCATGAATTCCTCCAGGATTACATACATGGAAACTGCTGCCTGGCCAAGAGGCACCCCAAAGTCAGAAATGGTAAAATGTGAAAATAAAGCGCATTTTATTTATTTTATTTTATTTCAAAGCACATTTTAGAGTCATTTAAATAAAATACTATTCATACTTTACAGTGAGGAAACAGGCTCAGAGAGGTCAAGTGACTTGACCAAGGTCACACAGCAGGTCAGTACTATGTATGCAGCTTCACTGCTATACCCTTACCCACCTTCATGAACAGTGCAGGAGCCCCCATGAGGGGAGCGATCCTTTTCTTCTCTTTCCTTCAGTATCCGTCTTTTTTCCTCCCTCATACTCTCTCTTTCTTCTGTCTAAAGAGGCCCAAGTTCTGATGGTTGTAAAGAAGCAATTTATTGCTGAGGAAACTCTAAAAGGAAGAGAGGAGAGATGCGTGAGTTGGGTTTTTGTTTTGTTTTTCCGTTTAGATGTGCTTTTCATAATTTAAGTTCCTCTAGAAAAGACACAAAAGTGGGACAATATCTTTGGAATAGTTATCTCAGTGGATTAAGATGGCTTAGCCCTTTGGAGTTTGGGAAGCCTTTGGGAATTTGATGAAAGCTATGGACCTCTTTCTAGAACAGTCAGTATACACTCAAAAGTTAGAGCTTTCTGAAACCCAGCCTTCCTCTTCCAGAATGTTAGCCTTGGCCGGAGGCAGGCAAGTCTCTAGGATCAGCAGTGTCAAAGGGAACTTGGTGGGATGACGGAGCCCTTCTGTGTCTGTGTTGTCCAGGATACTAACCCTAGTCACATGTGGCTGCTGAGCACTTGAAATGTGGCTGGTGCAACTGAGGAAATGAATTTTAAATTTTATTTAATTGAAGATTAAATAGCTACATGAGGCTACCGGCAGTTGGTACAGATTTGCATGACAGCTAATTCACCACGTGGCCTGAGTAACAGTGGTAAAATGGTGGAAGTTCTTTCTTAGAGGTGGTGCCCAGTGTTCTTTTCTAGCAGCGTGGCTTTATAGTTCTGTATTCCACCGTATTTTTCCTTTCAGCCTTGTCTAACAAGTAATGGATTCTTGAAAATCTGTTCACGAAAGTGTACTTACTATTTGTTCAGAAGTGAAAGCTGGAACCTCTGCTTCCCAAGCATATGAGTGTTTCTTTGGGATGTAATTTTTTTCCTTCTCTTTGTTTCAAGGAAAACCAGCATTGGAACCACCTGATTCAGAATGCGCAGAAGCGTGGTGCCATTATTAAGACTTGCGACAAAAACTATAGACACGATGCAATGAAGATTCTGAAACTCAAGCCCGTACTGCAGAGAAGTCTGACTCACCCTCTTGCTATCACCCCAGAGGTGTCCAGACCCCAGGGCGGAGTGCCCAGCAACAAGCTAGACAGTGAATTAGCCATGATGTCTCTTGCTTCTTCCCTGTACCCCTCACCCTCTGACTCCAAAGAAGCCACTGTCACTGTTACTGCAAAGGACCCTGAAAGGCCACCCATTCAGGACTGGCTTCGGGACCCACGACTGCTTAAGAGGATGGGCTTGGGCTCTGAAGCCAGCGGGAAATGCCTCAGTGAGCTGCAGCCCTCGAGCCCCCAGTATCCCGGAGCAACGCCTCCCTCTGGAGAGCCAGGCTCCCCCAGAAGTCACCAGGATCCGACCAGTATCGGGCAGCAGCCCCCCGCCAAGGCTGCTGCTGTGAACAACCACAGACCTCACGCGCAGTGCGACCCTCCAGCTGCTAGTACCGATGCTTCCACGAGTAAGAGAAAATGTGCCCAGGGAGGGGAGGCACTCAGCCACAGGAGGGAGACCAGGGCCTTCACCGAGGGGGATCAGGAGAGGCGTGGCTCTCTGAGCCACCACACAAAGAGGAACTCAGGCTGGGACGAGAGGGGACTGGAGGAGGAGGACAGTTGCTTGAAGAAGAGGAAACTTTTATAGTGGAGCCAAATGAGACTGTCAGCCACAAGCATTACTGCAAACTTCAGATAACCAGCTAGTAGGACTGTCCAGATAAGATTACTTTTTTCCTTAAAGGAGTTTGTGTGCTGTTGGAAAACAGAAAATGTATCCTAACACATGGGCCTCTTTGTCATCTTCAGTACTTTTTGTCAGTTGCAAAAGCTTTCAGAAGGCATTTGTGTATCAGTAATAATGTCCTCAAAGACTTAAAATGTTGATCTCTTGTTCTTCTGTAGAAAAGGTCAGACTGGAGAGGATGCTGTAAAAGTTGGAATGTGTATTTGTATAGCAAATAACAGAATCCTCTTAAAATTTAATCTGGTAGACAGCTTTTCTTTCCCCTGCTTAAAATGTGAATCATTTTCAACGGAACAAACCTTATATTTTAAAAAAAAGATGGGAGGAGGGCAGGTCCTTTCAAAGATTGTTGTAGCAAACAGATGTCTTTAACAGCCCAGGCGGCCTGAGAGAAGCGAGTCAGTGCGTTGGGTCAGAGTCCTGTTAAACCAACTGGAGTGTCCTGGGCAAGACCCTGGGAAGCAGAGCTCTGTTAGGTGAAGTTCCACTCCTGCACCTTTTTAGACGAGGTACCTTGGCACAGGATGTTACATTTCTGTGATGAGTTCGTCTGCCCATTGTAGTCAGCACATAGTTCTCTAGCTAAAATTCTCATTCTTCGTGAGATAGAAGAATGTGAGATGAAAGAATAATTCTTAAAATGTCATTCAGATGCCCCCAGCATATTGTGAATTTCCTGCAACTGGTGGGTTACAAATCCAGTGGTTGCCAAGTATTAGATCAGTGCTAGGGTGGCTTGTGGAAGCCTGTAGATCACCAAGAGAATCCAACTCATGAAAAGCTGGATGTTTAGCATCTTCCCAAGGGATTCTGGTCACCAGGCAGCTTGGGAACCAGGTAGGGCAGACCAGATACAATATTTTAGGCAGGAGAGAAACATCCTCTAAAAAGCAAAGGATGGGAGAGGAGTGCAAATACTTGGAGTTGAGAACAGGAAGAGAGTTGACAGATTGCCTATGATCTTTGGAAACCATCGTAAGTGACGCAAATACACAGCTGTGGTGGAAGATCTGGTTAGAGGGGTTGTGCTTCTGTGAAAGGAAGTGGCCATGGTGGGTGGTGATTTGAGAGACTTGATTGAGGGCAGGGCTGCCTAATTTCAAAGTCCAGTTTTCCAAGCGCACACACACTGATGTTGAGGTATCACAGACTGAGAATCTGTGTTAGTAACAGTTGACCATTGTTTGAACTAGCGGTTTGTAGTGAATGCTTTGCAGCCCTAGTTAATTTGGGGGAGAAAGCACGCATTCCTGAAGATGAATGTGCACCATCTGAAACTTTTTCAGTCATCTGCTTTTTAAGCAAAAAGGGCTTTGTGTTCATCAGGAATTCTACTGAAGCAGGTTATTAAGAGCTTTAAAAAAAATGGTTGCCAAAGGTTTAAGCATGCTACTTCTTTGTTACCCTCGTCCCTCCCTCTGGTTTCCAGACCTCTGCTGATGGGATTGAACACTCCTGTCACTCGGGGAGCACGTGCTCTGTCCCCACAGTCAACCCCTGCTCCCCGTTGACGGAGGCGGGCTGAGCCCCACTCTGGGTCAGGGGCTTCGTAAGCTTCCTGCCTGGCCTTTGGCAAGAAAGCTCATTGTTTAAGTTTACTTTCCTGCTATCTTGGTAAAATGCTTCATTTAGCAGACGCTTGTAGTGACAAGTTAGAGAATCTGAACCCTGTAAGCTTACAGAAGAGGCATGCTGGAAAGAGCTGGGGTCAGGAATTCCTCCCACTCCGCTCACACAACACATGAAGTAAGTGCTCCCCACCGTACGTACTTTGCTGCCCCACCCAAACGATGTTATTTCCAGTTAAGTTTGGTGCCTGTTCTCACACGTTGTGTTCACTTTTGGTTCACCTTCCACCTAGTAGTCTGGTAACGCGAGAATTAGTGCATCATCCCTTGTAATGAGCAAGCCTGTGTCCTGACAGCCTCTTCCAGCAGGAAACAGTCATACCTGACGTTGCATTGGAATCGATTTGTGGTTCCAGTTGGTGTATGTATTTGCATTAAGCATTTCATATGTACAGTGTGGCCTTTCTTGTTGTGGCTGTCACAGCAGTGTTGTTGATCGGTGGTTAACCTTATTGCAGGTGAAAGATACGGCTGTTAGTTTCGTCCTTGCTGTGGCATTATAAGAAAGTGGCCTTCTTTCGATCTTAGTTCTTTCAACATGAATATATTCTACTTAAAAATTTGTTTTGGGGCTTCCCTGGTGGCACAGTGGTTGAGATTCCGCCTGCCGATGCAGGGGACACGGGTTCGTGCCCTGGTCTGGGAAGATCCCACATGCCGCGGAGCGGCTGGGCCCGTGAGCTATGGCCGCTGAGCCTGCGCGTCCGGAGCCTGTGCTCCGCAACGGGAGAGGCCACAACAGTGAGAGGCCCGCATACCGCAAAAAAAAAAATTTGTTTTGCTTCTTTGTATATAATTTGCCTTGAATTTACTGTGCACAGTTTATTTAGTTCTGTGTTTTCATGTATTATCAGGAACAAATTTGATAAGTACATGTGATTAACCTCCTGTAAATGAATTTTATAACAAAATTGTACTAAACTATTTTCTAAAGTTAGTTGTGCAGATTGATAATTTTTTTGCTGTAGTTTTGGTTCTTTCTATGCTCTGAATTCCTAGCTGGGATTTGGCAAGCAATAGCCCTGTTGTCTTTGTTAAAACCTGAACATTAAGAGAAAATGGCAGAATTAAAAGTGGAAACAAGAAAACTGACGTGGGTTAGGAGTTATGTGTTTTTGAATGAAGGTTCAAGGTACTTCCCAGATACTCCATTTTAGTCTGCCATTAGATTTATTTTATGCCAAAATTACCTGGTGGGGATTTGTTTTATTCAGGTTTCTCATCCAGTCTGCACCCCCAGCTCTCCTTGCTTCTCAGGTGTTCTTGGAATCTTACCCGTAAGGTTGCAGGGTGCACTGTGGCTAGTTGTGGTGTCAGTTACACATTGACGTTTGGTCCAGAAACGCACGCTCACCTCCAGGCTAAGATTGGGGAGCGGGTGAGAGAGGAGGGACGGATGAACAGCGACCCACGAAAGGAGCTCCCAGGGCACAAATGGGGGTGCAGGGAATAGATGGCCAAGTTGGGGGTCACCACTGCTGGTTACAAAAGTACAACTCATTTTATAAAAGCAGTGGCTTCAGGGGGCGCAGTCAGATGTGCTGTGCTCCGCCAGCACATGGGCACCGCCAGCTTCGCTGGGCCTCCCGCTCATTCCGGATGGAGGCACCAACCACCCACGAGGGTAAAGTGACGTACGTGTTCTGGGGCGAGATCAACTTGCCAAGTGACCTGATGGGAGGTGAGTGCTGTGCGATGGCCATTTTATTTGTGGAATTCTTTGCTGCAGCAGCTGGAGCAGTGATTTTTAAAGTCCCTCCTGACCAACACACGCGCTGTCACCACCATCTCCTGGGTTTCGCCATTTATTGTTTGAGGAATAAATAATTCAGGGAGGAAAGTAAAATTTAGCTTCAGCTTAAATAGAATTTCCAATGTTTTGCAGCACCGTGAAGGCGGGTTCTGTACACAGGGGATCCCTCCATAACTCTGAAAGGACCTGAGTTATCGTCACCCCGTCCTGCTGTACAGAAGGCATTTGCCAAGTCAAATGGCGTAAATGGTGTCTGCAGTTGGACGGTGCTCGGAACCACAGGAGCTGCCTTTGTGCTCTCTTCGTTAGAGCTTGGGCCCAGCCGTGCTGGTGGACACTGTTGCCTTTGGTCTAAGCAGCATTGCTGCCAATCAAATTGTTCGTAGTTTTCAGCCTGGGAGGTGCGCTTTAGAGTCACCTGGGGGAACTTCGGAAAAATTCCCACTCCCGGGCCCTACTCTAGAATTCCTGATTTCATGGGTATGGGGGCAAGTACTTGTGGCCTTGTTCTTTTTTAAACTTAAGCTTAAACTCACTCTTGGGTGTTTCTGTCGAGTGGCCAGCCTTGCGGCCTGGCTCCTAAGGGTTCAGGAGGAAAGGGGAGCAGCCTTGGGGCCCATTGGGGTCACGTCTGCCTTCCTCAGTAAAGGTCCCCCCACAGGGGCCCTGAGTGGGGCAAGGCCCACCACCAAAAGCCATCTGGCCATCTCTGCTTTTGTTCAGAAGGAGATTCCCAAGGGCTGCACAGTGGGGCTGGGGAAGGAGGTCTGGGAATATATCCAGAGAAAACCATAATTCGAAAAGATGCGTGCACCCTGATGTTTATTGCGGCGCTATTTACAATAGCCAAGGCATGGAAGCAACCTAAATGTCCATCCCCAGAGGAGTGGATAAAGAAGATGTGGTACGTATATACAATGGAGTATTACTCGGCCATAAAAAAAAGAACGAAATAATGCCATTTGCAGCAACATGCATGGACTTAGAGATGGTCATACTGAGTGAAGTAAGTCAGAGACAAATATCATATGATGTCGCTTATATGTGGAATCTACAAAAATGGTACAAATGAACTTTTTACAAAACAGAAATAGAGTCACAGATGTAGAAAACAAACTTATGGTTACCGGGGGGAAGGGGAGGGGGAGGGATAAATTGGGAGATTGGGATTGACATGTACACACTACTATGTATAAAATAGGTAACTAATGACCTGCTGTATAGCACAGGGAACTCTTCTCATTAGTCTGTAACGGCCTATATGGGAAAAGAATCTTAAAAAGAATGGATATATGTATATGTATAACTGATTTGTTTTGCTGTACAGCAGAAACTAACACAACATTTAAAATCAACTATACTCAACATAAAAATTTAAAAAAAACACAAAACAAAAACCATACTGCCACCATTCAGGTCACAGGGACATCTTATCTTGGTTCCTCTGGTCAGAGGGATGGGTTTTCTATGAGGATTTTCCCACAGTCCCCACTCAGAGGGGCCTCTTCTGGTCCTCCAGAAAACTACGAAACATTGATGCTGCTTCCTTTACCAAATACCCACCTGGTCATTGCAAGTATCTGAAATAGTTAATTCTGATCTTTCTTTATAGTCTACTGCCATAAAAAGGAAGGCATAAGGGCATCACTCTTCTTTTTAAAGTGCATTTATAAATTAAATCTATTTTTAAAATTTTTTTTAATTAAACTTTTTAAAAGAAAAAATTGGAAATTTTTATTTGAGCCAAATTTGAGGATTATAACCCAGGAAGAGCATCTCAGAAAGCTCTGAGAACTGTTCCCTAATTTTCTTTTTAAGCCCTTTAATTGCCACCTCTTCTAGTATTTAAACTGATCTAGTGAATCTAATAAACTCATAAACATGGTGAATCTCTAGTTCTTTTTAAAAATACCATTTACATACATACACTAATATGTATAAAATGGATAACTAATAAGAACCTGCTGTATAAGAAAATAAAATTCAAAATAATAAAGAAACCAGAAAACCTGAGGTTTCTTTTCCTCATATCAAAAAATAATAATAATAAAATAAATAACATTTAATACAATGTTCTTAAACTTTTCCATTTAATCCTAAACTGAGTTATTTAGTAGGTTTCTATTTGAAATAACAAAACTAATCTGACATGAATATGCCAAATTCTCTTGAATGTTAACACTTGAGCCATCAAATACACTTTAAGTAACATACAATTTGATATAAAAACATCACTATCGTTTTAATTTCCTACATCATCTCAGGCTTAATTTTCAGTCTTTACAAAGTTAGAAAGCAGCCACTAAGGGAAGTTTTCATCTTCCTGCGTGAATTAAGGTTGGCATCCCAAGCAAGTTAAAAAACAAATTACGTGACCTGGGGACGGTTTATGTCCACAGTGATTCTCAGACCACTGATTGGCACAGACCTGGCTCTTAAAACATTTGTGAAATAAATCATACACATCAGAGTGTATATAAGACCGACGTAAAAGGAAAGACATAATAAAATAGACACCCGTGTACCCGCCCCCCATCTTAAGAAACGGCACTGCTGACTTCTGGAAAGGTCACTCCATGTTTCTTCCAGACACTCCTCCCCACCGCCCCCTCCACCTAGTTGTAACCCGAATTCTGAGTTCTGTAGTTTGTATAAAGTTTCACTGCACATCCCCAAATTGTATTTACTTAATTTTGAAGTTTATGTGTTATATACAATGGGTATTCTGGGGCTGACTCTTCTCCCCCTCATCCTTACATTTCTGAGGTGACTAGCCGTTATCCCCTCTTTTTGGGTGGAGGGTAGTATTCCATTTTAGGAACACGCCCCAGTTTGCCCATTCTACTCTGATGGACTCTGGGGTTGTTACTGCTTTTCCTGTCGCATTCCTCTGGTACCCACGTAGAAGAGTTTTCCCAGGCAGTGCTCAGACCTTTGTCACGTAGGGACACAGGACAGGAAGGCACTCCAGAGCACCCGGCGTGGATGCTTCTGGGCTTGAGGCTGTGACATCAGAGCTCCAGACAGCAGCACGGTCAGGTGCTCCCTTCCCCAGGAAGCAAGCCAGGAGGACAGCATGCCAGGTGGGGCCTGATTGGAGCCCTGCCCTTTGCATCATAATCCCCTTATCCCACCAGTAACCCCCATGATCACAGGAGCCAGACTTTGTGGGTTCCATTCTTTGCAACATAAATGCCTTGATGGGAGTACCCCTTACCTAGCAATCTAAGGTAGTTAGGGGTCTAGAGACACATCCTGTGGTACTAGCGATGTTGGACTTAGACCCACCTCTCTGGGGCAGAGTGACAGTGCCAGATGTAAATAGATCCCGGTAGCTGGGAACTGTCCACAGTGTCATGGTTAGGTGGGGGTTATAGTTTTGTTCTGTACACGTGTATATATGTGTGTGTGTGTGCGCGTATGTTTGTATATGTGTCTGTATAGAGACAGGCAAACACAAAACAGATGTTTCTATAGGAAAAAGACAGGACATTCACCAAATGCTGATAGAGGTTAGGTAGTTTTTTTTTTTTTAGTAGACTATTTTTTTTTTTTTTTTTTTTTTTTTTTTTTTTTTTGCGGTATGCGGGCCTCTCACTGTCGTGGCCTCCCCCGTTGCGGAGCACAGGCTCCGGACGCGCAGGCTCCGGACGCGCAGGCTCAGCGGCCATGGCCCACGGGCCCAGCCGCCCCGCGGCATATGGGATCCTCCCAGACCGGGGCACGAACCCGTATCCCCTGCATCGGCAGGCGGACTCTCAACCACTTGCGCCACCAGGGAGGCCCAGTGGACTATTTTTTTGAGAGCAGTTTTAGGTTTGTAGCAATATTGAGCAGAAGGTACAGAAATTTCCCATACACCCCCTGTCCCTACCAGCAACATCCCCACCAGATGGTACATTTGTTACAATCGATGAAGCTACACCGACACGTCATGATCACCCAGAGTCCACAGCTTACATGAGGGCTCACTCTTGGGGCTGTACATTCCATGGCTTTTGACAAACGTGTAATGACTTGTACCCACCATCAGAGTATCATACAGAGTATTTTCAGTGCTCTGAAAATCCTCTGTGTCCCGCCTACTCTAGGGGGTAAATGTAAGTATTATATTCTGCATACATTTTTTCATTTTTCCATTTGTTGTACAGTGTGCATGAGTTACTTTTACAATAACTTTATTTTAAAGAAGACACACCAGTTCTTCAGTCATTTTCTCTCTCTCTCTCTCTCTCTTTTTTTTTTTTTTTTTTTTTTTTGGTTTTCTGGCCACCACGCAGCTTGTGGGATCTTAGTTCCCCGACCAGAGATTGAACCCCAGCCCCCAGCAGTGGAGGCACGGAATCCTAACCACTGGACCGCCAGGGAATTCCCATCATTTTCTCTTTTTTAAAAGGTGTTGCCCCAGAGTCTGTGGAAAAAGACGTGTTAACAAACCTTCATCATGTCCTGTGATGCTCCGCTGGAAGCTCTTTTCAGAACTGAAGTTCCGGGAGGAGCAGGGTCGCCACTGGCCCAGCAGATCAGGACCTCCCCAAGGTCTGCCTCCTACCTCTCAGTGAGGGTGACGGGGGTGACGATGCCCAGAATGTGATTCCCTCCCTCATCTCTTCCTCCCGGTGGAGGATGAGGAGGGTCTGTGATGCCTATAGGGAAGGGAAGGTGCTCACTGTGCCCGGGCTGCTGTTGGACATCAGGGGAGGCAAGCAGCGTCTGCCTGGTTCCTTGTGCCCTGGGACCCGGCACGTGGAGGTCTAGGGTATGTGCTGGGTGAGGCAGGGAAGGAGGGAGGGAAGGAAGGAAGGAAGGAAGGAAGGAAGGAAGGACAGACCGAGTGATGTGGCCCCCCCTTGGCAGGTTTTGGTGGGGGTGGGAGGAAATGGATAACAACAGCTGACACTGGTCATTTACTTTGGGGCAGCAATGCATGTATTAACTTCTTTAATCCTCACAATAGCCCCATGATGTAGGTGCTGTTTTTCACAACCCCATTTCACAGCTGAGGAGACTGAGGCACAGAGAGATGGAGTAACTTGCCCAAGGTCATGCAGGTGGTGGAGAACAGCTTCGAACCCAGGTGGTGGGATTGAGAGCCCCTCAATGCCATCCCTTCTGCCTTTAGAAACTCACCACCCCCTGCCCTCCTACCCCACCCCCCCATGCTGCTCGAGGGGAGAAATGTGGGCACTGGGTCGGCTGTGAGATGTACAGCGCAAGACAGGCCCCAGTGCCTTTAGTGTCAGCTGCAGGGCACAGCTCTGGGAGTTCCTGGGACTCTGGGACCCATTCCAGCTGCTCCTGGCCGGGTCCCCAGGGCCACTTGCTCGGTCAGTAAAGTAGGCGTCCTCTGGCCAGAAGCCATCTGTAACATGGCTGCCGCAGGTTCACCCACCTGGCCTCCGGCCTCAGTCCCCCCCCCCTCCCTTGCTGGACTGAAAGGTCTTCTGTGCCTCTGGGAGCCCAGCCACAGGGGCTCTGGGGGCCTGGCCAGACCCTGTCACGTGGGAGAGGTGCATGGGCGGGGAAGAGGGCCACTGGTAGGGGCAAAAAGGAAAAGGGTGAAGTTTTTCATGTCCTTTTAAAATGAAAAGATCTCCTTTGATAGTCAGGATGTATTGCTAACTTTTGTAAAGCAGGCTAAAGAAGGGTGTGTATAAGATGAGGCTATCATTGCTAAACTAAATAAAATAGAAGGAAAAGGTGTCAGCTTTGTGGCTCAGTGTTATAAGCTTGGGCTTCTGCACCAGAGAGACTGCACTTGCAACCTGGACTCAGCCTCTTCCTGGCTGTGTGACCCTGGGCAACTTGCCCACCCTCTCTGTGCTGGATCGTCATTGTTTCTTTGTGCCCCTCCTCTGGATGGGGAAAGACAGCCCACCTCCCTTGAGGGAATGGGAGAAGCTGGACAGAAGGGCGTGGGCACACCGTGTGTGGCCTGCCGGGTACGCCAGCAGGAGGCAGGCCTGGGCCAGGGTGGTGCCCATGGCAGCATCAGGGCCTCACAGGGACAGCAGCGATGGCTCTCTGGCCAGGATACTGGGTGGCGCTCCTGGCTTCACGGCACCACCCCACCTCACCCCGTGCATCTGGCGTGTGTCTGTGGGTCCTATGATCTTTCCAATACTCTTTTCTGCTTAAATCACCCAGAGTTGTCTTTTGGTGCTGTGCCCAAGATCTCCGACTAGGACACTTTTAGAGCCTCAGTGTTCTCAGCTGTAAAATGGCTCTATTACCAGAGCTCACCTCTCAGCTTCGTCTCGGGGATCCTTGAAAGAAGATATATTCAACCGCAGCACAATGCTTAGCACGGTCTTAACAAATGCTGGGCAAACTCTCTGTATATAGGTTTGTTTTATGGAAAAGCACTGGAAATGTACTTCAGAAAATATTAACAGTTATTAGCTTTGGACAGAGGATTGTGGGTGATCTTAAGGTAAAAATTATTATTATTTTGCATTTCTGTTTTTTTCTAACTCCCCTGCAGTCGTGATTTGTGTTTTATAAAGGGGGAAATAAAAACGAGTAAAGCTTTTCTTCCCTGGGCTTTTACCCTTAACCTCAGGCTTTTACCCTGGCCTGAGATGTGCAAGGATCTCTCAGGGACTCGGGAAGACTGGCCCAGCTGGAGGTGCAGGGCCAGGGCAGGGGTGCGGGCATGGGGGGAGCCCCCTGCCCAGGCCTGTGGGGAGATGCCGACAGCTGCTCCCCAGGTGCCCATAAATGCCTCATAACTGTAAAAACGCCGACGCAGCAGGCCTGCTTATTTAGAGGGGGCAGGTGAGGGCAGGGTGTGAGGCATCTCCCATGACAGCAAAGCCATTCGGATGACGCCCGGCTCCCCAGGGCCCCTCGCTCTGCCCTGGAGCCACTGCAGGGGTGGAGGAGGGGTGTGGGCAGGAGCTGCTGGCCCCACCGGGTGGACACCCTCTTGCCTGGGCTGCCGAGGCTGCAAGACCTGGGTTCACACTCACGCTGTCCTGAGTCACCTCCTGTCCCTGCTTCTTAGCAAGCGTGACTTCAGGCAAGTTACCTCCCATCTCTGAGCCTCGACTTCCCTCTCTGTTAACTGGGTAGACAATCCCTTCCGCTGAGAGCATTCTCAGCGTGGGGCAATTTTGCCCCCACTTTGCAGTGCCCGGAGTGGGGGCTACCGGCACCTAGAGGCTCGAGGCCAGGGATGCTGCTAAACATCCTACCACACGTAGAACAACCACTGTCCACCCCACCCCGAAAGAATTATCCAGCCCCAAATGTCAGTGGCACTGAGGGTGAAAAACCTGTCCTAGGGTGAAGGTGAAGGTTAAGCGTAATCGTGCACGCACCGTGCCTGCGACAATGGCTGTTTCCATTCATGCTGTGAAAGAGGAGCTTTCTCCTCTTTACCTCTCAGAACCAGATGTCAAAACATGAGGTCTGGGACCAGGGCGCACCACTGAAAAGAGGCCGGGCTGTGACTTCGGGCTCTGCTAACCTTGTTTTCTCCTTTTCCCCACTGCCTGAAAGATGTCAGAGTTTTCCAAATGGCCACTGGCAGCTTTCCCTCCCTCCTCCGGCTGAGCTCAGGGCCTGAGCCGAGTCCTCAGGGACCTGGGCTGCCACTCTGATTTACAATGCGCTCCACCTCCCTGGCCCTTGCTTGCACAGAGACTAGTCCCAGGGAAGCTGACATAGCGCTGCTGGTCTGGCAAGAGAGGTCAGGGTGGACAGAGTGCTGTCCACTGAGGACCCCTCCTCCCAGACCCCTCAGGGCCTTCCAGGGACACGCCCAGGGTGACACCAAGGGGTATGTGTGTGTGTATGTTCAGTGGAAGCTGCTGGTGCCCAACCCAGAGCCCGTCTATGGGAACCCCCCTCCACTGCTGTGATGCCTGTTACAGCTCATAGCCGCCCATCTTCTGTACTGGGGGGGCCCCCAAATCCAACATGAAGCCAACAACGGCATGAGATTGCCCCCTTGCCTCAAGACGTGATTTATGCTCAGAGCCCCGGTGGGTGGACCAGGCTGAAGCTGGGCATCCTCACTGGGCTTCCCTGCCCCATCCTAATTCTCTCACTCCCTTTCACATGTGTCCTGACAGCACACCCTCCACAAATCCATGCACTGAACCCCTGTCTCAAGCTCTGCTAATAAGGGACCCAGACCTAAGACTCTGTGTGTGTGTGTGTGTGTGTGTGTATTTGGGGGTGAATGATCATGGTTCCTTTACATGTTAATATCATGATGATTAGGAGGAAGGCGGCCATGCTTACAAATTGCAGCCTCTGCAGTTGGTGTTTTATCTAGAGGTGGATTTTGGTCAGCCTGCCCTGTGCTCCTTTGAAGGCGGAGGCAGGTCCTGTTCTGGAAGGAGGCAGCTTGACAGGCCCTGAACTCCTGGGCCTAAAGCCACTGCCATCTGTTGTCTTCTTTGTGGGCAGTATTAGGACACAGGGGCTGTGGCTAAGCAGGGGTAACGTTTTAGTGTCTCTGCATCAGTGGACTCAGAGACCAAGATGCTGGGTGGGGGAGGGCCAATAACTTAGGAATTGGTAAGTCTGCGTGTAACAGAAAACCCAAAGACCAGTGTTTTAATCATATCAAGGTTTATTTTTTCTCACACATTAAGAAGTGTGGAGGTCAGCAACTAGGGCTGGCGTCCCCTGCTCTGCTAGGCCCTCAGAAAACCAATTTCCACCCTCTCGGCTCCACCATCCTGAGGGGGTGGCTCTCCCACCCATGCCACCAGAGCATGGGGAGAGGGGGGAAGAGAAACGCCGGGGACCCAAACTTGCCCAGCTGAGGCTGGGTGGGGAGTGAGGGGAGGAGAGGCTTCTACGGAGCTTTCTGGGGGCCCCGCCCATCACTCATGCTTATAGCCCATTGGCCAGAGCTGTGTCACATGGCCCCTCCCGTCCACGAGGACCCCAGGGATGTTTTCTTTTAGCCACTGAGGCCACAGGGCAGGGGCAGGGGCACGGGCGGAGCTGAAAGAAGGCACTTTCTTGGGGTTAGGAGCAGAGGGAGATCTGGAGGCCAGGAGGGGTCAGTGTTTGACCCCGAGAGGCTCTAAGCATATTTTATATCCACCCGTAGCCATGTTGTAATCTCTTGTCATCCTCAACTTTTGTTAAACTCCGTCTGAGCCTTGCTCTGGGGACTTGCAGGAGGAACGCAGTTTTAAACTTCCCAGCCTGGAAAGAGCGGCTGCAGCCAGAGGGTAACTTCAGAGGGTGGGGAGTGGGGGGAGGGGGGAGGGGTCGGCGTCGGCTGTAGGAGCAACAGGGGACCAGAACCTGATCCGTGGGCTGGGAATCTTCCAGGGCTGCTGGGAGGTAAGCAGGTGGGCAGGGAAATCTGGATCTTCTTGAGAGACAGGAGGGAAATCCAACTCCCAAGGGCCAGAGAGACCCACGGGCAGCCCAGAAGCACAGGGATAAGCTGATGCACCCCTTTCTTTGGAGCTCCCTTTCACAATTCCCACACTGCCCCTGGTCCCCTCGGCCATCACCTTCCTGATGCTCTGGAGGGAAAGAGGAAGGAGACAGGAGAGGGGGGTCGGCTGCGGGTCTTTGCGTGGCCGCCTCCACCAGCCTGTGCCCACCCTGGCATGTGACCATCAGGGGGCTCTGGAAGGCGGTGGCAGGAGCAGGCACTGGGCCTGAGGCTGGGCTCCAGCAGGCCTGATAGGACCCCCCCATCCTGATTTATAAACAGGAGCATCAGAGTCGGGCCCTGTTAGACGGCTCTGCCAGTCGCTTGCCTTGCACTCTTCAGCAAGGGTATCAATGTCCACCACATGCCTTTAAATTTGAGGACAACCAAGGCAAAGTGCCAATAAGCTCTGGATTTTTTGGGGGGTGGGGGAAGGAGGGCGATAACCTCCCAAGTTTGGGGAACATTGTAGGTCTCTGCAGGGCCAGGCCTGGCCACATGGTGAGAGAGCTCCAGTGGCTGCGCCTGCCTGTCGTTCACAGAAGGGCCTGGGGAAGGGGCGGCCTTGAGCGTGAAATCGCTTCTTTAAGGCTATTTTGTGGGCTCCCCTTTAACTCCCACACTTGCTGGGTAAAAAAGAACAGAAAGAAAACAGGCCCTGGAGGCAGCAGTGAGCAGATTCTTTACTGTCAGATGATACACCATCAACCACCCCCGTGGTGTCCAGCGTCCCCGCTCTTGTCCCTCCTTATAGGGGCGGTTAATACAAACAAAAATAGTTCTCTACAAAAGGAAGTTTCCAGCCCTCCCAACCCTCCTTCCTAACTCCCTTCCCCCAGACAGCGAGCTCCTTGGTCACCAGGCCTCTGGAAAGGCCTGGGGTCTGGTGGGTTGTAAGGGAAAACAAAGAATAGAAAAGAGAATCAAGTCAGCGACTAGAGTTGTAGGCAACTGGATTTTCGGGTCCGCTGGCTGATGGTGAGCCAGGGACAGGCGCAGCGGGTGTCTGCAACAGTCGTGTGTGGGGGGGGGGGAGAGGGAGGCAGGAGGCAGGACCTGGGGCTGTTGGGATGAGCAGCGCTTCTCCCACCCCCCTGGCTCACCGCCAGCAAAAAAACAAAAACAAAAACAAAAGGAAAGGGGCGGTGGGTAATATAAAAGAAAAACTAAGACCGAAATCGCGGGCCGCTGGGGCCGCGACCACACAGCATCCCCTGCTGCAGCGCCGGGGCGGGGGCAGGTGCCACTTCGCGGGGGACGGGGCGGGAGGACTCTGCTGAGTAGCACCTGGGAGCAGCTCGGGCCGCACCCTTCTGGCCGCCGGGCCTCCGACGCCGGCCCCCGGGCTCCCGGCTCTCCGGGCGCGGGGCGCAGGGCGCGGCGGGGCGCACGGACCGACCTCCCCCCACCGGCCGGGGGTCCTCCGCGGGTCTCAGCAGTCCAGGCAGGTGGCCAGCCGCAGCAGCAGCAGGCAGCCGAGCAGCGTGGCGGGGCACGGGGCGGCCCCGGGCGCGCGGTCGCAGTCCAGGCCGCCGTCGGCGGCACCGGGGTCGCAGCGGGGCTCCTCGCAGCGCACGCCGGTGTAGCCGCGCGGGCAGGCGCAGCGCTGGTTCTGCACGCAGGTGCCGCCATTCTGGCACAGCAGCTGGTCGTCGTCGCACACGTTGGCTGCAGGGCGGAGGGGCGGTTAACTCGGGTGACGGCCCGGTCCAGCCCTCCCTCCCCCCGCCCCGCGCTGGAGCTTCAGCCCCTGGGACGTGCGAACACTGGGGGCGCGGCCTGGACCAGGGGGTGTTGGAGACTCAGGGCGCACTTGGCGCGAAGCGTCCCGGAGGGGATGGTACCAAGGGCCGCGCGAGACCGGGCCCTTGCCTCCCTCCCGCCGCTGCCCGGCTCTCCCCGCCCCGGCCCCGGCACTGGCCTTGGTGCGGTTCTTCAGACGCACCTGCTCTCCCGTCCAGAGCTTAGCACGTGCTACTCCACGTGACTGGGGCACCCTTCCACCCTCTTCCCGTGGCTAACGACGGGTCTCCGCCAGCCCCTCACTTCCTCGGACTGCCACCCTCCCTCCCTCCCTCCCCGCAAATCCGCCCGCCTCCAGCCAACTGCAGCCAACCCCCGGCTCCAGTTGGGCCTCCAAACCCCTTCCCGCTCCTGACTCTACACCAGCTTGCATCAGGCCCCGCCCACCACCCGGACCCTGCCTCGGGCAACACCAGGCCCCGCCCACCTACCGGGCCCCGCCCCGGAAGCGCCAGGTCCCGCCCCTGGGACCCACCCACCGACCCGGACCCCACTTGGGTGGCCTCGAGGCCCCGACCCGGGCCCCACAGCACGCGGCCCCGCGCAGGGGGGGCGGTGCGCACTCACGGTAGCAGCCCTGGCGCCAGTAGTGAGTGGGGAGGCAGTCGTCGCACTTGGGCCCCGCCGCGCCCTCGCGGCACTCGCAGAAGCCGGTCTCGTTGCACCGGTCGTGCACGGAGCCGATCTGGTTGCAGTTACACTCTGGACGGACACGCGCACGGCGAGCGATCAGGGGCGACGTGTGGGAGCCGTCCGCACCGGCCCACCCCGCCCGGCCCCGGCATCCCTCCCAGCCGGATCTCCGCACCCGCCGCTGGACGGCGGGGTGGGGACGCCTGGGGCGTCCAGATCTCGAGGGGACAGTTTTCATTTTCTCACACCCACTAAGCCCCTTCCCCTCTCTGGCCCTGGCGCTGCGTGGCCCGGACGAGCCCCTTCCCGTCCCTGGGCCTGCGTCTCCGCTTCTGTAACGGGAACGGGCGCTGATCCCTCCCGGCTCCGAAGAGCTATGACTGACAGGTGGGAGGAGCCTCAGCAGAGGCCACCGGCCATCTGGCCCGGGGCCTGGGGTGTGTGTGCGGAGCGGGCAGGGTGTAGTCGGCCTCCGAAGCTCCTCTCCAGGGCGGGTGGAGGAGCAGCCCCAGTGGCCTCCAGCTCGCCCTGCTCCGTGGGAGAAGCCGAAAGCCCCCACTCTGGGAGTCCTTGTCGCCTAGTGCCGGGCCCGGGGGTGGGGGGCGGAGGCAGACAGGCAAGGCAAAAGGAGGCGCTGGGGGAGGAGGCACGCCCCTAATCGGATCCAGAGGCCCTGCCCTGTCCCTGCTGCTGGCTGGTGTGACATGGGCGGCACAGTTCCGCTGGGATCACTTTAGAGTTGTGATGAAATTATCTGAAGGCCGCTGCCATAATTCGGACTGACAGCTGCAGCTTTGCGGGCAGCCCCTCCTGTGCGCAGCCGGGGCTGGCCTGCTGGGCGGGGGATGGGCAATGGGTTCCCAAGGGCGCTGGGCATCCGAGGGCTGAGAACTGGCCTCTACTGGAGACCGTCTTCCAGACTAGTGAGTGTTGGTCGTGGGCCACATGCTCGGTCTTTTGGGACGGCCTGCCTCTGCCTGGGCCCAGGGCCCCTATAGATTTCCTTCTTTACCCCAAAAGCCAGTCCTGGAGCAGAGTTTAAAGAAAGCCAACCATCTGCCCACTGGGGGTGGAGGGCATATAAAGCGTGAGAAAAAAATTCATTTGAAGAAAAGCTTCAGTCCCCCCAAAACGGTTGAAAACCCTTGATCTGATCCACCTCCCTGTTTTACAAACAGGGAAACCGCCCCAGAGAGGGGAAGAGAATTGCGTCAAGGCACACAGCCAGGCAAGCCCTAGAACCCGTCTTTGACTGGAACTAGTGGTTCTGAAATGCCAGTGCCTGCAGGGAGAACCACATGGGGAGGTAGGTTATTAATAGAGCGGATTCTGGAGGCTTCTGTCTTTAGAGTGGGCCCTGGAATTGGCATTTCCCCAGCCTCCCCCGGGGATTCCAATGCAGGGGTGTCCAGACTCCGTCTAACGCTGCTTTACCGCCTTGCACCCTGGTCCACACACTCGCGTGCAGGGCCCCCGCCTCCCGGCCGAGGGCTCACCAATGCACACGTTCTCGTCGTCCAGCTCCGCGGAGCCGTTGCGGTAGTAGCCCAGCCGGCAATGCTGGCAGTGCTGGCCTCGCGTGTTGTGCTTGCAGCTGACGCAGGTCACCACGTTCAGGAAGTCGATGTAGCTGCAGCGGTTGGAGTGGCCGTAGCACTCGCAGTCTGGGCCGGCCAGACGTGAGAAACACCCAGGGTCAGAGAACAAACGGAGAGTGTGCCTTCTGGCTGCCCCCTCCCTGGTGCATTCCGGAAAACTGAGGCCAGGGGTAGGACCTGGCACAGGAAGGCGCACTGGGTCTCCGACACTTCTGTACCATGTGGGGAGAGATGGGCCTGCGGGCTTCGAGCCCGAACGAGAACCAGTGCAGGCCCAGCTCGCGGATTACCACCTGGCCCCACGGGCAGGGCACCAGGGAGGGCCAGTGGGCAGCATCCGCTAAAAGCCTGGCCGGGTACCAGGGCAAAGTGCTTTCTGGAGGGAGGCCCTCGTGATGCTGGGGGTGGTTAGATATGATTCATGCAGGGAAGATGGGTCATGCGGTCAGACCGTGAGCTCAGGGAGGGCGGTGCCTGGGTTCATGGCATTCACCACGGTACCCCAGTGATTCAATGAAGGGTAGACGCATGCATGAACGCTGGAGAGGATGGAAAGGGCCAGGAGCTTCCTCCCCATGCTGCTTTGGAAGTTGGTTGGAAGGAAAACACCCACCTGCAGGACCCTTTCTTATTAGCCTGAGCTGTTCTGCAAATCTCATTGGCATCAGAGGGCCTGCTCTGGCACGACCCTGAGAGTGAGCGCTGCCTTAAGGTTTGTGCCCCGAGCATCTCGCCTTGACTCCTCCTAGCCCTGGCCCAGCTTCTGACTCTCACGGGAGGCACCTGTGCCCACCTGGGGCAAGGCCCCGGGGTTTGGAGGTAGCTCCCATGACATCATCAAGGGGCGGGGTTTGGTGAGGAGGGTCACCTTCCCTGCCACAGAGGGGGGCATCCCTTGGTGTCCCCTCTAAGAGGCTCAACACCCCCTTGAACAAGAAAGGATGCCAGCTCCCCGCTGTGAGACACCATCTGTGTATCTCTAGAGGACCCAACCCCCATTTTGTGATGTGAGAAGGAGGGACGGACCAGGTGTCAGGGTCAAGGGCATGGGAGACCTTGGAGAAATGAGCCTCTGAGATGTGCCCAGGAGGAGATGGTGAGCATTCCCACACCATGGCCTCCTGGACCCGTCCCCTTCACCTTGTCCCTCCAGGGACAGTGAGAAGGTGAGGCATCCTCCAGGTGTCCCAAGGAGAACTGTCAGTGACCCCTGTGTCCCAGATCTTGCTTCAGCCAAGATGAGCCCCTGGGCCACACCTCCCAGGGAAGCCAGGACAGGCTATTCCTGGTAGCTCCTGTGCCCGCCCCGTGCTTGCCCACTGGACTTCTGACTCATACCTGCTCCCAGCTCCCTTGGGGAGGGGGGACTGGAGGCGAGAGAGGCTCCGTTTCACCTTGACCCAGCTACTCGGGGGAGGGGGCATCGGTCCACGCACTGCATTGTTTTGTTTGGTTTTCTCCAGTGGCGGTGGGGGGAGAGGGGCCGGAGGAGGGGCTGATCAGCCCCGGGGCCTTCCTCTTACCTTCGAATTCTTCAATAGGCATCACTTGAGGAGATTTGGGCCTGAGCTGGAAAAGTCTGGAGGCCTTGGCAGGGGCGGGGGCAGCAGCGGAGGTGCCCGCAGCTTGGAGAGATGAGAAAGCAGCTCTTTCATCAGCTGTGGTCCAGCTGCCCAGGGTGGGCTGTCCTGGTCGAGGTAAAGCTCAGCACAGGCTCCCAAGGTGCCCTGGGCAAGCTCTGAGCAGCTTTGTCACCTGCTCAGAGACGACACAGCACAACCAGGGGGACGCAGAACCAGGCCTGCCTTTGGTCCCTCCTTGGACACCATCTACACATCCAGCTGGATTAATCCTTCCAGGGTATTCTCGGTCTGCAACATCCCTCATACTGTGTTAAGTACTTTGCTGAAGCTGGACAATTTTTTGACTGGTTGAAAACGTTGCTTTGCACATCCTTGTACTCTTGCTCCCCCCTCTCCTCTCCAAACTCCCAGGAGCGCCAAGTCCAGCGTCTGAAGCTGGTATTCAAGATTTGGCCATCTCCCTTCCTTTCTGAAGCAAGCTCCCTGCTCCAGCCAGAGGGAGTCCTTTACCGTCCATGGACTCCCCTCTGGCAGGTGCCGTCCAGCCATGAGCACAGACTGCCCTGCCTTCCACTGCCCAGAATCCCACCCCCGTATTTGCGGGGGAGCATGCCCCTGTCTCCTCGGCTTCCGCCTGGGAGGCTGTCATGCCCCAGTGGGTCCAGGGCCGGGAAGTGGTTGCTCCAGCCTGCTCTCCATCACCGGGGAGGACGCCCTGACTCAGAGGCCGGCCAGGTTGCTGGGAACTGCAGACCCTCACCGTTGTGGGTCCGGCTCCGGAACTGCTTGCCAGCAGGGGGCGCTCAAAGCCCTGCTCACCGCTCACAGCCGGCACGGGAGGGGAACTGGAGGTGTGGGCTGGGTGGCTGTCTAAGCCAGGCATTAGGGCTTAACGTCCAGGGAACCGTGAGCCGGGACCAGGGACAGCGTCCCATCTTGGAGACTCAGGCAGGCCCTGTGTGCCTCCTGGGTGTGTCCACGGTGGCTACAAATGAGCCCGTGGGCCCCCACGTGTTTCTTCCCACTGCGGTGGGAGAATGAGGCTCTGGGCTTGGTCTCAGTGCCTTCCACGACCCCTTCCCGCATCTCGCTTGGTCAGGCCGCTGCTCCCTGCCATCCCATCGCCAAGCCTTTGCCCCAGCTGGTCCTGCCACCTGGAAGGCTACCTTGCCCCTTCATCTACTCACAGCCAACCCCCTGCAGGAAGCCCTCTCTGACTCTGAGCTCCACCTCGGCCCAGGGTGTCTTGTGAGCACGATGGTGGGAGAGAGAGAGGGTTACTGTTATCAGGACAGGGTCTCCACTTGCCTCGGAAGCCCTTGGGGCTTAGGGTTAGGGTTAGAGTGTAGGACTGAAAGGGGTCGGGTGTGGTGATATCACTTGGGCTAAGTAGGTGAGAGTTGGGGGTAGGGGCAGGCAGAGCTCCAAGGCCCCTCCCCTCGGCACCCTTGGGCCCCTTGCCACCCTGCGTCCCCACCCCGTGCCCCTGCTCCCTCCACTAGAGTCTCAGAAGGAGCTCCCCGCTCCCCATACCTTCTGCGCTGGAGGACACCTGGGGCCAGGGGGCGCTCGCCCAGAGGGGGGCAGCGGTAGATGGCCTGATCCACTCTTAGGGGAAAGAAGAGGAGAAACCAAGTTATGCAAAGGGCTGGGGCTGGGCGTATCCCGGGGACCTACTGAGGCATCACCGCATACAGGCCCCTTACAAGAAGCAGTACGATAAGAAGCGGCTCTGCCTACACTGGCCAAATAGAACTGGGTTCAAATCTACAGGAGAGGCAGCGTCTACACTACGGCAGCCTAGGAAGGGCACACGGACACCGGATGGAAGGGGGCCCCATGCCCGAGAATCTGCATACTTTGGGCAGTCCTTTCTTCAGCGGGACACCTGATTCTTGAATCTCCCTCCCTGTGTGGCCCCCGTTCACGCTGAAGGCTAGAGTTAGATCAAGTCCCATGTATCTGGGCCCAGACCTCTCTGCGCTAAAGTCTCTGGCTAATGGCTGTAAAGGGGGCATGTGTTCTGGCCAAGACATCAAACGTGTCCAGAGGGTCCTCTTCCCGTCCAACCCCCATCTAGGGACGGGAGCATCCTCCCTGACCCCTAGATTGGGCCCATGTTCACCAGGGACCCCAACGTGAGTCAGCCCCCAAATGCCACTGTGCCCATCTCCAAGACTAACTGGACACACAGCAGAGGACGCAGGTAGGGCTGGCAAGGCAAGGAATCGTTCTGTGCCGAATTTCAAAGGACAAACCCAGAGGGACAAGGGAGAAATCGGATTTTTTCCGCTTCTTAAAGGGATTACGCACGATGCTGGTTGGTGGGGAAAGAAAAAGAAAATCTACCAGCTAAGAAGTGTGGGAGACTTTCCAGCTGGGAGCCAAGAGCCTCTGGACATGAAATTGACATTTATGGGATATTCAATGAGAAGAGGCTGCAGGTGTCCAAATTGGCAAAAAAGGGCTTAATTAGGGCCGCGATAAACCCGCCCTGAAGGCATTGTGCTTGGCAGCCTCTCTCCCACCACCCTCGGCGGCCAAGCTGGGGAGAGGGTCAGTGGTCTTGAACAGCCTTTCTGCCGGCAGCCCCTGCCCTCTGGACAGCTTGACACTGGCAGAAGGGAGAAACATCTGGGCCAGGGGTTCAAGGGCGCAGATGGACTTGGGCCACAGAGCCTGAAGCACTTCTTGGGAGGTCCCTGGAGAGAATCAGGACCTTCATGAGGGCCTGGGAGTGGAAAAGACTGGCCTCTCCAGGGACACGCTCAGGTATGCAGGAGGAACCTTCTCGCAATGACCCGTATCACTTGCCAAGGCCAGATGGAGGCCCCGTCTGTTCCTTCAGAACTGGGGAGCTGTGCAAGCCAGGTCTTAAAGGCGGCACCACCTCCCAGACCCCCGAGGCCTCGGGGCCATGGCACTGGGTGGCTGAGTGGGCGGGAAGCGTCAGGAGTCAGTGAGCCCCGAGTTCAGGTCCTGCCTGTTACCTTGAGCAACTGCTTCTTTTTTCTTGTTTTTAAACAGCTTTATTAAGGATAATTTACATACCATAAAAATCCAGCTGCTTCTTCCTAAGCCTTCATATCCTCACCTTCGGGACTAGGAAAATAACAGCCCCATCTCATGGGGCTGTGAGCAAGGAATAGAGTACAAGCTCCTGGCCCAGGAGATGTCCGAGCTCCACTAGCTGCAGTGAGAGTCATAATTCGTGGGGTTGGGGGAATGGGCATCATGGGGGTCCAGGCATAGGCTTCAGTTGCTAAAGAGGACTGATGACCCCTAAGGCTTGGGACACTCAGGTCACCAGCTGTCACACCGCAGCCGCCTTTTTCTCTTAATGCCTGCAGCCCGGCACTGGACTCAGGATGCAAAGTGGACCATGACCTCCTGCCTGGAGGGAGGGGTACGTCCTTCCTCACCACCTGAGTCCTGGGGACCCTCACGATTCAAACCTTCTCTCGTCCAGGCTCACCGCCCTGACTCTGATGCTTTCCTTAATTCCTAGCTTTGCAGTTTGCACCCCTCATACCACGTCAGAAGCAGCTCCAGAAACGGGGTCCGGGTTCCTCAATGTGTGTGTGTGAGCGTCTGGCCTCCCACCCAGACAGATCACCGTTTGCAGGCAGACACAGGACCTACCACGACTATTTTTGGTCCCGTCTGCCCATCACAAGCTCAGCAAAAAAAGCGCAAGTCTCAGGCGGCTGGACCAACTTGTGTCCGGAGCCCGGATTTCCAGAGTGACGCATGTACTCCACCCCAGAGAGGATTCCTGGGCCAAGAGGCCCTCCTGAAATCCTCGAATCTCCCGGCTAGCCCCCTGCCCCTGCAGATGTCTCCCGTGGAGAAGGGAAGGAGGTAGAAAGAAAAGAAGTGTGATGCGTCACCCTCTGGTCCAGTGGCGGAGCTGGGCATCTTCCACGGCATTCCCTGGCTGGGAGCGTGCTGAGCACCAACCCCCAGCAGGCCGAAGCCGGAGGGTCGGGGATCCCTCCCCAGGTGACGGAGGGGTCTCTGCCCGTTGGAAATGCCACCCTTCCAAGGGTCCATGAGCCTCAGAGAGAGGAAGGGGCACCCTACCCCGCCGCTTCCTCCCTGTAGAGGGGGTGGGGCACGGGCGGGGCACACTGCTGGGGACCAGGGACCTTGGCCACATCTTCCCGGCATCCTCTGGGAAGGATGAGTCCTTTCAGACTCCTGGCACTCGCAGTAGGCAGGAGCCAGTGGGATGCCCCAGGTGAGGCCAGGCGAGACAAGGGGGCCACCCCAGCACCCCAAGCCTTGAACACACCCCTGGCCTGGCCCTGCCCCGAAAGGCCCAGCAGCCCAGAGTCGGAAAACGCCAGCTCAGAGGCTCCCTTCCGCCTTGCTGATCTGAGGAGTCTACCTTCTTGGCTAACCCCGCACTGTCCGTTCCTGGGGGTCAGCTGCTGATGGGCAGGGGGCAGAGCCGGGGCTAGAGTGGCTGGTGGGGGCGGGGCCTGGGCCGGCTCCCCTGGGCCCCCCACTGCTAGGTCACCCCACCTTTTGGCCAGGCTGAGCAGTGCCCTGGTGGGGGTGGGCAGCAGGAAGAGGATGCAGGACTTTCATGGGAGCCCTGGATGCCCTGGCTGGGCCCAGTGACAGGTGGGTCCAGGCAGCCCGGAAGGCTCTTGGCGCCGTGCTCTGGTGGCTCTGGGATCTAGCATTCTCTACTCTAAAAGCCAAGCCCCTGCCCTCCCCAGGGCTGATGTTCCCACATCATCGCACATCACAGAGAGAGGCAGGGACCCGGGCCAGAAGTGGGAAAGGGCAGGGTAGCTGGGGCTGTAGCTGGGCACCCACCTGTGGGCTGTGGGGTGCTGGGGGCCATGGGGGCCCAAGCAGTGGATGTGGAAGGGGCAGGAGTGGTGGGGTCCCCCCTCACGGCCACAGCGGCCACAGGGGCTTTGGGGAAGGGGTCTTCCCGGGACCTGCTGATGCCTGGCAAGAGATGAGAAAAGCAAGAGAGGGTGAGGGAGTTGGTGGGTGTGGAGCAACGCAGAGGGGCCACTTAAGACCCCCCTAAGTGGACCAGCGTCCCCGCCAGGTCCAGCTTCCTCTGGCCCCCTCTCCGCCCGCTGGTGTGCCACAGGGAGCAGCCCCGGGGCTGAGTGTGGCCCCAAAGAGCCCTGGCGGAGGGAGGCGGCGCCCCTGGAAGGCTTTCTGAGACTTGGGGTCTGCACTGGCTGGCTGTTTGACAGGTTCTCTCCTGCTGAATCGGAGAGCAGATGGCAATACCCACCTAGGGGGGCGGTGGCTTCAAGGATGAAGTGAGATTGTACGAGTATCCTGCTTAGCCGATGCCTGGCTCTGTGCGTGCTTGATGATGACTTCGTGATAGTTGGTCACCCCCTACCGCCCTCCCTCACCTTCCCTGTTGAGTTCTCGGGACTCCCCTGACCCTCCTTCAGATGGTCTGGCTGCTCTGGGGCCTGAGCTGACCTGGACGCGTCGGGATCCGGGCTCACTTCCCTCAGCCTCCCCGTGGGCGAGCGTCTGCAGAGGTGATAGCTGCAGGCTGCCCAGAGGGAGGCCGAACCCCGTGGTCAGACTGGGGGGTGGGGTCTGCCACTGGTCGGGGAAGGTGACCCCCACTCTTGCCTGGCAGGAGAGAGAGGGACAGAGAGTGTCCCCGGGGGGCAAGGGGACCTTTCCAAAGCAGCACCAGCTGAGAAGCTAGAGGGGAGAAACTGTGAGACACGAAGGAGGGGGTGAGGAGGGGGAAAAAGCAAATGGATTAGAGGAGCGGGTGGTGAGGCCTGTGGATCCAGGGGGACAGGAAAGCCCTGTCTTTCCTCTCCTGCTCTTCCCAGGACATGCAAAGAGGCTCATGCACTGAGGGCCCCAGTCGCCTTCCCAGGGTGGTGGTGACCCAGGTGTGTACTTACTGCCAACGGCAGAGCCTGCGGCGGCACCTGCGGAAAGAGAAGGGTCACAGCAGAGTAAGGGGCCCGGCCACCTCCTCCCTGCAGAGGAGGGGGTGGCAGGGCTGGGGAAAGGAAATCAGGGGGCCTGGGCACCTCACCGTGCAGGGATTGGGTCAGATCATCCATTCCATCCTCACTGGCGCCCTGAGAGGGAGGGGCCCCTATTAGCCCATTTTGCAGGTGGAGAAACTGAGTCTGAGAGCTGTGACTTACCCTGACTTACCAGTCAGGGGACCTGCTGATAAGCACCCTTCTCGTTTGATTTTAGACTCTCGGGTCCTCCAGTGCAGGACAAGGAGGCAGATGGCCGTTCTCTCAGGAGTGATGGGATTTCAAAGGACATGAGGGTCCCCAGCCACAGGGACAGACTGGTTTACTGGAAGCTCTGATGGAAGTTACCACCAGAGGGAAACCATGGTGCATGCTCCCACCTGAGGAAATGCAGGGACGGCTGAACGAATGATTGGAAGATGATCACAGCGCCTGCCACGTGTTGAGAGCTGTCCCCACCTGGGCCATTCAGTCCTCACAACCACCTCACAGGGGGGTTTATTAGGGTCCTGATTCTACAGCTGAGGAAACAGGGCTCGGGCGGAGAAATGGCTTGTCCAAGGCCACACAGTTGTGAGTGGCAGAGGCCTGACTCGACCCGGGCCTTTCTGTCTGTGCCCTGGGGATGAGAGGGGCCCAAGGCCACAGTGTGACCTGGGACTTTGGGTACCAGGGCGGGAATCGTCAGTCTCAGAAGGAAGGAGCCGGGGCCACAGCTTCCCCTCCAGGCGGTCCTGACAAAGGACGGAGCGTGAGGACACCCCTCCGTGCCCTGGGAGCCCTGGGGTGGATGCTGAGGTGTGGGCAGGGGGACGTGTGGCGTGAGGACCTCCCCTGGTGACCCTGGCGGCGGGACAGTGAGGGAGGCCTGGGAGGATGCACCTGGGGCTACAGTGCATGACCTGCAGGTAAGGGTCTTAGTCTGTGGGTGCCAGGGGACCCTGGGGGATCCTTCCAGGAGGAGAACAGGGTCCAGAGGGGAGGCCAGCAGGACAGATGAAGGGATGAGCCTTCGAGCCAGAGGGAGGTGACAGCAATCAAGAAAATTGTTCAAGAACCGGTTCTGGAAACAAAGAGGTGGGCTGGGCACGCAGCGGGGCTGGGTGGGGGGGCCGGGCAGGGCTGGGCTGTCGCCCAGAGCACTCCCCGTGCCTCTGCAGGGCAGCAGGTGCCGTGACTCTGGGAGGTCACCCTGCAAAGGCTTCTTGAGCGGGGCCCACACAGGCACAAGATGCCTGTCACAGCCTTGTTGCGAGGCTTCTGGCTTTGTCAGCCTAAAGTTGCATAAATCTTTCACCGGTTGGTCACGGGGGTGCCGATGGAGGGGCTCCTGGGAGCGTGCCCAGGAGGGGCAAGCTGAGCGGTGCCGGCAGCCCAGCCTGGCTTTGGAGCTGGGTCCAGTGGGGGCATCTAACTTGCTGCTAAACTAGGAGGGCCCTGAGGGTCCCTGGGGCTCTGTTTGTTCATCTGGACAGTGGGATAATAATGAAAATAGCTCCCGAGGGGTTACTGTGAGGGTTGAGAAGCTGAGTATGGAATGTGCCCAGTGCAGCCTCCTTGTCAAAGCACTTGACCAGCGTCAGCAAATCACTGGGGCGGGGGCAGCCGGGGAGTTCCACTCTGGGGCCAGCCCAGTCTCCCTTGTCCGTGGCAGCTGGGGGCTCCCTGGGACTCTTGATTTCCTGGAGATACCCAGGGACTATGCTGGGGGCCAATGATGGGGGCCCCCAAAGGGTGTTCACAGTGCAGGCGTGTGTGGGCGCCCCCCGAGGATGACCTCTGGCACAGGAAGGCTGAGCCGGGAGAGGAGAGGACCATGCAGAGGGCACGGGCCGGGGCCTCGGAGGACCCCTCTGTAAAATGGAATAATAGGAGACCCGCTTCCTGGGGCCACCCTAAGGGTTGAGGGAGTGGGGACCCCATAGCACTTGGCTATGCAAATGCCCCATAAACACTGGTTATGAGGGGTGGCGCTGCTCTTCACGGTTAGCCCGGAGTGAGGGGTCCCCACGCCCTCCTCCCCGACCCGCTCTGGGCCTTCTCTCCTGCCCTGGGGGCGAGGAGGGGAAGAGGTCAGGGAAGGATGCTGAGGAGGCTCATCTCAGGTGTCCAGCAGGATGCAGGTGTGCTGGAGGTTCTTGACGACAAAGCCCGGCGCTTAGGAGCTCGGTAACAAGGGGTGTGCCTGTGTGTGCGAACGTGTGTGTCCATGTGTGCATGCGTGCATGTTTCTGTGTGCACACCTCTGTAGGGAGTCCATGTGTGTGCATGCGTGTGCGTGATGAGATCCACAGCTCCTGAGGTTGAAGGCTGGGGGGAGACCATGGTCTCGCTGGTCCGAGGGGGCAGTGTGCTGCGGGGGGGGGGGGGGGGCGGGTGCAGCGTACGCACACGCATTGGGAGAGCCGTGGGGCAGGGGCAGGTAGGAGCCAGCCCGCCAGGACCGTGTGCGGAAGCTCCTCTTGCATTTGCCGCAGTCAGGGCCTGTGGTGTTGTGCTCACACTCGCACTGCAGGCTGCCCTCGCGCACGGAGCACAGGTTGGCGTGCAGGTTGCACTTGCACCTGGGGGGACACGGAGGGGGCAAGGCGTCAGTGAGCGTGTGGGCGGGCTGTTCCACATCTCTGGAGGGGCTTGGAGGGTGGCCTGGAAGGGACCTTTGTGGCCATCTGTCCAAACTGCCACGACTCTCCTTCGGGACAAATACTCAAAATTCACCATTTTGAGTCCTTCCCCAGCATGAGGTGCCCCTGGCTCCTACCTCTCGGTGAGGGGGCGGTGATGAGATGCCCTTGTCCCAGGTGCTGAATTTTTAGTAATGCAGCTTCTGGCCACCTTTGCTCTCAACCACGGGGGGTTGACAGGTAGCAAGAGTTACCTGTCCCTGTTGCGGAGACGTGGACCTGGCCCCAGGCTGCACCTCCACTCTCAGCCGCGGCCCACACCCACGCCCTTGAGGGCAGAAAGAAACCCCAGCTCCCCAAACCCTGTCAATTCATCCACACATGTATTATTCATTCATTCATTCAAATATTTATAGGCAACTCATCATTCTGAAACCAGTAAATAAAGGGAAAGAATCAAGCATTTGTCTCGCCTGTCCTATAAAAAGGGTACCTCCAGGTAACCAATAGTTGATGAGGGGATGTTTCTTTTTATAGAAGCATTCCAGCTGATAATTGAAGAAGGAAGGACAGAGTTTGAAAGTCACCGTGTAGCATTCCCTACCGAATGGATAGCTATAGGCACAGAGCATCAATAGAGAGAGACAACCAAAGAAAAAGTCTCGTCAAGACAAATTGAACTTGAGTCTGATCAACACTCTGGATCCAGCTACAAATTTATAGGAGATACAGAGGACAGAGAAACATACTAAACACCCCCAGGGGGACGCAATCAGCAAAACCCAGAAGTGATGATATAGTTTATAGGACAGATGAATTGCAAGGGGCAAAACTTGAAATGGAGGGAGGAGGGACCCAGATCAAGAGAAGCCTCAAAGGCAAAGCAATCAAGTGCAGATAGTGGATCTCATCTGGATCTTGGTCAGACAACCTCTAAACTCAGATAAACAATGTATATTCGTGAGACAGCTGGAAATTTGAACACTGACTACATCTGGTGATATTAAATTAATGTTTATTGAATGCAATGATGGTACTGTGGTTACATCTTTAAAAGTCCTTGGCTTTAGGGACACACACAAGTATTTACAGATGAAAGTATCTGATGTCTGGGATCTGCTTCAGAATAACACAGAAAGGGAAAACATGGGCAGAGATACAGACGAATCAAGAAAGGCTATGAGTTCATTGCTGACGTTGGGTGACAGGTATATGGCAGTTCATTATAGTAGATTCTATGTTTGTATGCATGTTGGAAATCCTCCACAATAAAAAATTAGAGAGAGAGAGTGCACTATATTCTCATATGGGAAGATTTCCAAGATATATTGTCAATATTTGTAAAAAGCAAATTGCAGAATAATGTGTTTGGTGGGATTTTCTTTTTATTAAAATACACAAAGAAAAATATTTATAGGGCCCCTGTTATGTGCCAGGCTCTGAGCTGGGAATGGTGAGTATAATGGTCGATAATACAGATGGGATCCCTACTCTGATGGAGGATAGGGTCCAGCGGGGAGACAATGAAAAGATCAGTGATTGAGGTAGGGATGGGGAGGATGGATAGGCGGAGCCCAGGGGATTTTTAGGGCACTAAAGTGATTCTGTATGACACCGTCATGGTGGACACACGACATTACACATTTGTCAAAACCCATAGAAGCAGCAAGATAGAGCCCTAATGTCAACTGTGGGCTTGAGTTGACAATACTGTATCAATGTTGGTTCATCAACTATAACAAATGTATCACACTAATGCAAGATGTTAATAACAGGTGGAATTGGGTGGGGAACCTGGGTATCAGGAACGCTTTGCATGATCTGCTCAATTTTCTGTAAACCTAAAACCTAAAATTTAATACAGACTTAATTTTAAAATAATAATCATGCAAATCTTTCATTAATGTCAATTGTTATAGGTGGCCACGTGTTCTACCAAGGAGAGGGGATCATGGGTGGGTCTTAACTTAGTCTGGGGGCAGCAGGATAGGCTTCCAGGAAGAACAATTTAAATCTGAGACCTGAAGGAACATCAAGAGTTACTCAGGCAAGGCGGGGAGAACCTTCTGGAAGGAGACAAGAGCATTGGGGAAGACCCTAGGGCCGAGAAGAGCTCAACCTGTAAGGTGTAAGATGAGGTAAGGGGGAGGAGGAGGCCAGACCGTGATTCGGAGGCTGGATTGTGTTCTGGAAGCCACTGGAAGGTTGGAGGTGTCCTGCTCTGGCTCCTATTTTATATATCACCGTGGTTGCTCCATGGAGGATGCTTTGTCAGGGGGACCAGAGCCAGGGTATGGAGAGCGGGGAGGAAGCTGTGCCCGGCTGGCAACAGAGGACAGGGGCGTGGACTAGGGTGGAGGCGCCTACGTCCCACCAGTGACGGCTGGCGTGTGCTACATTTCCCCTCGCTGGATCTCATCATTTCAAAGATTGTTCCCTGAATGCTAAACCAGCATTTCTTCTCCAGCTTGTCATTTCCCCCTTCTCTTCATACCCCACCTTCCACTGAGCGACGCTCCTCCCGGACAGAGCGTCTCCCCTTAGCCTCTGCTTATCCACACGATGAATATTTAACTCCCTGCATCTTCCCACTTCATAAATCAGTCCTGCCTCCCCTCCTGCCCTCTTGGACTCCATCTGACTGGAGCACTGCTGTGAGGCCGGCCTTCCAGGGCAAGGATCCCAAATGGGGAAAACTAGTTGCCAGGTTCCTAGCAGCCCTCCAGCTTGGAGTTAACCTGCTGCCTGCTGGCTTCAGAAGGGCCGGGGCTGCCTTCCTTCTCATAGCTTCTCTCTGCCCTCATATCATCTTGAGGAATGGTTACGGGAAATTGGGCACATCCAAGCCATTAAATATTATGTTGTCAAAGGCTACTTCAAGCCTTGGGGAATGTTCCAAATAGAAATGAAAAGACCATACTCAGCAAGTGTTTACTGTGTGCCAATGGGTATCTCATCCGACCCTTGAATGACCACAAACGCTGGTACTATTGTCACCTTCATTTTACAGATGAGGAAATGGAGGCTCAGAGAGGTTAAGTATCTTGCCCAGAGTCACAGGGCTGCCCAGAACTGTGACTGAAACCGGAACACAGAGATATCCAACTACGGAGTCCAAGAGGCTAACATGGGTTAGAATATGGATTGTAAAAATGTAAGATACCAAACTGTAGGTATTATAGTGTTACGGACTGAATTGTGTCCCCCCTCAAATCCATATGTTGAAGCCCTAACGCCCCAGTGCAACTGTATTTGGAGAGAGACCCCTTAGAGAGGTAATTAAAGTTCAAGGAGGTCAGAAGGGTGGGGCCCTAATCCCCTAGGGTTGGTGCCCTTACAAGAGGAGGAAGAGACCCCGGAGCTCTCTCTCCACCATGTGAGGACACAGTGAGAAATTGGCCATCTGCAAGCCAGAAAGAGGGGTCTCACCAGAAACCAACCCTGGTAGCATCTTGATCTTGGACTTCTAACTTCCAAAATTGTGAGAAAATAAAGAAATGTCTGTTGTTAAAGCCCCCCAGTCCGTGGCACTCCATTATGACAGCCCAAGCAGACTAGTACATGCAGCTTCTGATCATGTTTAAGTACATATATCCATACCCGAAACACCAGTAGACAATACATCTAGGTACTCCTGTACTTGTCCTGAGGGAGGGGTGGGATTATAAATGATTATAGTTATTCTTTCTATTTCCTTCTTTGTCACTTTGCACGTTTCCTACATTCTCTCTAGTGAGCAGGTGTTACTTATTATAAGTAGATAACAAATGGTTTTTGAAAACTGGAAGTCAGGCCAGGCGGGGAAGGAGGCTGGTTCTTGAGCTCACACAGGCCTTTCCTCTCAGGAGGAGAAGCAGGTCCGTCAGGGTCCTGTTTGGGAAACCATCACTCCATGTTACACACCACGCACCGTTCGTGACTCTCAAGTCCCAGGTTCAAGGATGTTTTTTGAACTCTCTGGAATAGAATTCTGATGTAGAGTGAAGGCCCTGTCCAAGGGAATTAGCCAGTGCTAAAGTCTGCTATTTTTTTTTTTTTTTTTTTTTTTTTTTGCTGTACGCGGGCCTCTCACTGTTGTGTCCTCTCCCGTTGCGGAGCACAGGCTCCGGACGCGCAGGCTCAGCGGCCATGGCTCACGGGCCCAGCCGCTCCACGGCATGTGGGATCTTCCCAGACCGGGGCACGAACCCGTGTCCCCTGCATCGGCAGGCGGACTCTCAACCACTGTGCCACCAGGGAAGCCCAAGTCTGTGCTATTTTAACTCCATCTTCCCTGGACACTTAGCCCTGTCAAGGTTTTACCACAGCACGGAGCTGAAATAAACAGAGCATGAGAAAGCCTGTTCACTCTTTCCCTGGAGCTCCAATCTATTACCACATATGTACTGTGGGCCTACTATGTGCTCAGCTCTGGGAAAGGCACAGAGAGGGATGGGCAGGCACCCGCTGGCACTGGGGACCCTTCTTCCTGGGAACACTAGACCCCAAGCATGGTCCATGGCAAAGAAAGGTTCTGTGTTTAAACCTTATTGGTCAACACATATGATGCTCTCCTAACGCCCTCGCATCTTGCTCCCTGACGGCCACCCTCCACCCAGGGTCCCAGTGCACATTAGCATATTAAAGGCTCTGACAAGTCCTGCAGGAAAGAAACCTGCTGACTTTGTCTAACAAAAGTTTGCGAAACAAACTTTCTGGTGTTTGACCTCAGAAGGTTTTAATTTTTTGCATCTGAATTCCTCTTTAACATACTACTGAGCTAGCTGGAGAGGAACACCCCAGCTGGGTGGAACCAGGAATGTACCCCATGCCTCTGGCCCGAGGATCAGATATTTTCAGATATTTTCAGATATCAGCTACAGAAAACAAAGACTGCCATCTCAACTTTGGGTGTTAACACTGACCTTGGCTTGTTAAAAATTTGTAAAAGGGCAGCTGAATCTGAGGAGCATGTTATAAAGATGATAGTACGGAGTCACGGAACGTGAGAGCTCGACGGGTGTGGCGGGGGCTTGGGGTTCAGCCGGGGAGAAGCCTGCCCAAGGTCGCGCAGGTTAAAGGTTACTCTGGATCCAAATCCAGACATCCTTCCCTGACCCTGGCTCTGCCCCACCCCATGCGGGCCAGCCCCTCCCACCATCTTCATCTCCCAGAGGGTGTCCTGGCTTCCCTGCCCTCCCTGGTTGAGCCCTGGAATGAGCACTGTGCCTCCTCTATCGGGGAGATAAGAAGTTCCCTGCTGGGCAGGGCTGCCAGGAGGAGCCCACACAGTGTGGGGGAAGCCTCGCCAGGGCTGGCACAGAAACAGAACCCAGTCAATGGAACTGCTTCTCAGACTTCCTGACTTTTGCAGGGAGTGCATTGCAGGGAGTGATGCGCGCGTGCATGCATGGGGCTTCACCTTTCTGGCTCTCTCTTTGTGTCCCTCTATGTCTCTCCATGTCTCTGTGTCTCTTCCCATCTCTGTCCAGCATGTGTTCTGATCCTGCTTTCCTCTAGACCTCTGCGCAATGCAGTTCCCTCCGCTTGGATCGAGCTGCCAGGCTCCGCCCCTTTCTCTTAAAGCTAACACCTAGTGGGCGTGTCAGGTTCAAGGCCAAATGTCACTTCTGCAGGGAGGACCTCCCATCAGCCCCTGCTATACCTTCCCTCGTCCCAATGCTCATTGTAATAAGCATCATCTCCCAAAGTGGAGCATACGACATGACGGGGAGATGCGGGCTAGAACTATAAAAGAGTTTAATCGATTTTGTTTATTTTTGATTACACAGTATTTTTTTTTAAGTGACAAACTCACCAAGCCTGGGAATCTCAAAAATATTATTTGGCCAAAGGTCAAAGTTTAAAAGCATATTATTTGAAGAAATTATTAAGTAAATAAATAAATCATGTGCAATATCCTTACGCAAAAGACTGACATTAGAACTCAACCTCACGCCATAAACTAAAGTAAACTCAAAATGGATCAAAAATCTATATGTAAGAGCTAAAACTAGATAACTCTGAAAAGGAAACACAGGGGTAAATCTTCCTGACTTTGGATTAAGCAGTGATTTCTTACACATGACATCAAAAGTACAAGTAACAGAAGAAAAAATAGGTACATTGGACTTCATCAAAACTAAATACTTTTGTGTTTCAGAGGACGCCATCAGGAAAGTGAACAGATAACGCACAGATTGGGAGAAAAACCTTATCTCTGGTAAGAGACTTATATCTAAGAATATATAATGAACCCTTACATCTCAATAATAAAAAGACAACTCAATTTTTCAAGTGAGGAAAGGATTTGAATAGGTATTTTTTCCAAGAAGATACACAAATGGCCAACAAGCACATGCTCACATCACTAACCATCACAGAAATGCAAGCAAATTACAAGGGTTCCCACCTCACATCCTTAGAATGACTAGCGTCAAAACCACAGATAACAACAAGAAAATGATTGTGAGAATCTGGAGAAAATGGAAGCCACGTACACTGCCGGTGGGGATGTAAAGTGTTGTGAGTGACTTTGGAAAACTTTTCTCAAAAGTGAAACTGACTCACCATGTGACCCAGCAATTCCCCTCCTAAGTATATACCCAAGAGAAACGAAAACACATCTGCACAAAACCATGTACATGAATGTTCACTGCAGTGTTATTCATAATAGTCACAAGGTAGAAACAACTCATATGTCCATCAACAGAAAAACCAAGTGTGGTGTATATACACCATGGAATATTGTTCACCCATGAAAAGGAGCAAAGCACGACACCTGCTACAGCGTGGGTGAACCTGGAAGACACCATGCTACACGAAGGAGCCAGACACAAAAGGCCACATATTGTATGATTCCACTTATATGAAATGTCCAGAACAGACAGAAAGTAGACACGTGGTTGCCGGGGCTGGGGAGAGGGGAGAATGGGAGTGACCGCTAGATGGTACAGGGTTTCTTTTTGGGGAAACGAAAATGCTCTGAAGTTGACAATAGGGATGGTTGCACAACTCTGTGAATATACCAAAAGCCACTGAATTGTACACTTTAAATGGATATGTTATGGTATGTAAATTACGTTTCAGTAAAGCTGTCGCTAAACAAACAAATGAATAACTAATTGGAATATATGGGAAATAGTGAAGTCGTTACCTGAGTGACTAAAGCCTGGGAACCAGGGTTTTATTGCAATCTCTCTCCTGCAAAACTTCAAAGGTTTGTTTTACTATTTGTATCAACCTAGCACGTTGCACCTTAAAGAAAGTCTTGCTGGGTGAACATAGCTGATATAAAGCACCATTCTGAGAACTCCTCATGGATAAACACCTCAGCCTTTACCAACCATCCTATGAATGACATTCTATTATTATCTGCATTATGCAGACGGGGAAACTGCGGCCTGGAGCGGTGAAGTGAGCTGCCTGAGGCCCCCCAGCTGGTAAGGGGCAGACCCACGACTTGAATCCGGGCAGCCTGACGCCACACTGAATGTCCACATGCCGTGGTGGCCCAGTGTGGCGGGCACTGGGGTCCTGGGATCAGCGGGGAGGGCTTCGACCTGCTCCCAGTGCACATGCTGGGTGGCCCTGCACAAATTCTTCACTAATCTGAGTCCTAGTTTTCTCACCTGGAGAATGGGGAGCAACAACCCTGGTCACATCACGGGCTGTCGTGAGGATCAGTGACCTCGGTCATTCCTGAATAGGGGATGAGCGAATGGACATAAGTAATGCACCTGCCATGTCACCCAGCCTCGCACACAGGTGCTCATTTGGGGTTCATACTTCTCCTCTTGCCTTTCCTGCTGATTGTAAGATGGTAGCCCTGGCCCCTGGTCGCCCTAGCCTGGGATGTTCTGCCACTTCCTGTGTGACCTTAGGAGGGTTGCTGAAGTTCCTCAGCCTCTGTTTTCTCATCTGTAAAATAGGGATGGCAGTGGCACCTACCTCATATGGTTGTCATAAGGAGCAACTGAGACATGGCCCTGAAGACATGCATATAAGCACTTGGCAAATGCTAGTGTCTTTGTTGGTTTTCTCATTTCTTATATTTATGAGCGTCTAGAGACGGGGTCCTGAGAGCTTTCCTTGAATGAATGTGTCAGTTCTTCACAAGAAGCTCATGAAAGGTTTATTGCTATTATCTCTATTTTACAGACAAGGAAATGGGGCACAGAGAAGTTCAGCAAGTTGCCCAAGGCCACATAGCTGGTGAGCCCCACTTTAAGAAGGGGGTGGCGGCCTGGAGGGTCTCCAGTGCTGGTTCTCAGACAGACATAGGCTCAGAGAAATCCAACCTGCCCACAATTCCCCCAAAGGACACAGTCATGTCCTTTCCCCTTCCCTCAGGCTGCTGTCCTGAGGTTTCTCTTCCCTATTCCAGAAGGCCCTCGGGAGATGAAATTAAAATAAATAAGCAAGCATATATAAATACTCTAAGGAGCACTCATAGGTGGACAGGTGACGTGCATTATTAACAGAATCCTTGTGAAAACCCAGAAGGCATCACTCTTCCCATTTTATAGGTAAGGATATAAGACTGTAGTAGGTCGTGTCACAAACTCACCCCCAGGTCTCTGGGTAGAAGAGGCTGGATTTGAACCCAGAACTATTGGGTGCCAGACTTGGACTTCATCACCATTTTATTGGCCTGTCTCTCCCGGCACTTGCCTTATGTTGATTCCACTTGGATAATGAAGGCCAGTGGGGAGGGGCCACCGGACAGATACTCCCAAGCCCATTACCAATTCTGAGGCCCAGCCTTAGGCAAGGAAATGCAGGAGAAAAAAGCTCCCTTTCCTAACTTTCTTTCTAACCCCATCTGCAGCCTGTGTCTAGACGTAGGTGGGTGGTCCAGACTCCTGGCTCTACCGCTGGCCCGAGAATTCCTCCTGCATCCATGCGATCAATTTTCCTAGGGAATTACTTTCTGAATTTGACCTTTGAGAACCATCAGTCTCACCAGAAAGCCATCACCTGAGCCGCCTGACCCCGCTACACAGCACTTTTCGGCTCATCCATCAGGGAACATTATTTAATAATGGAAGAGGGACAGGGCAAGGCCGGCCAGCCCATGGGGCCTGGCATTGGCCAGCAGTACACTCCCAGCCCATCAGGATCTGCTGCCTGCCCCATCACAGAATCCCAGGGCTTTGACCCTTTGGATGGCAGCAGGAGTGGCTCCATCAGAATGGGGGGTAACGGAGGGACAGAGACACTGAGTCAGCAGCCAGAGTCAGAGCAGATTCCCCTGCTCCTGATTTGCCTGGGTGACCTTGAGTGAGTCACTTCTCCGGATCTCAGACCTTTCGTTTGCAATTTGGAAGGGTTGAATTACATCTTAGCTTTTCAACTTTTCTATTTAGTTGTTCATGGGTGCCTAATATACTGTTTGGCACGCAGTGGGCTCTCAATCAATAGCGGCTGAATGAATGAAGGAGGAAAGGAAGGGAGGGAGGAGACCATGCACAGAAGCTCTTTGCACAGCATCTGGCACGGATGAGCCTTCACGGCTCAGTGAAAGCCAGGCGGTATCGCGGCTGGAGCAGTGTGGTGGCAGGTGACTGCAGGGTCTTAGTCTCCGGATCCATAAAACTGGGGACTTGACGGTTTCCACGGGACAGGGCTATTGAGAGGATGAAGATGGGCTGGCCCATGGGGCGTGCTCAGCACGGGGTCGGGCACATAGGGAGCCCCCCATAAATACCAGCTGCTTTGCCATTGCTAATGGCCAACAAGTGACATCGGTGGGAATCTGGGGAGATCCCCAGGAACAAAGATTGTCCTTATTCGGCAGCCCCCAGGTGCCCAGCCCCAAGGGACAGGTCCCCTTATCCATGCTGTCCTGCCAACACCCTACCCCAGAGCCCCCCGCCGCCGAGATCAGCTGGCCTTTTCTCCAGGCCCCTTGGGACACGCCCACTGTCCTCTTAGAGTCGCTTCCATGAAGGGCCTCCTGTCACTACAATTGCCAGATTTAGTAAATAAAAATATAGCATGCCTAGTTAACTTTGAATTTAAGGTAAACACTGAATAATTTTTTAGTATAAGTACAGGCGTGTCTCGGAGATATTGCAGGTTCAGTTTCAGACCAATAAAGCAAATATCACAATAAAACGAGTCACATGTGTTTTTTTGGTTTTCCAGTGCATATAAAAGTTATGTTTACACTATACTGTAGTCTATTAAGTGTGCAATAGTATTATATCTAAAAACATGTACATACCTTGACTAAAAAAATATTATATTGCAAAAAATGTTAACCATCAACTGAGCCTTTGGTGAGTTGTAGCAGTAACATCACATCACATCACTGATCACCACAACCAATGTAACAATAATGAAAAAAAAGTTTGAAGTCGTGTGGGAATTACCAAAATGTGACACAGAGACCTGAAGTGAGCAAACACTGTTGGAAAAACAGCACCGATTGGCTTGCTCGATGCAGGGTTGCCACAACCTTCAATTTGTAAAAAAACACATTATCTGCGAAGTTCAATAAAGGGAGAGCAATAAAACAAGGTTTGCCTGTATGTGTCCCATGAAATATCTGGGACACACGCTTACACTAAAAAAATTGTTTGTGGTTCATCGGAAATTCAGATTTAGCTGGCATCCTGCATTTTATCTGGCAGCCCTACCTGCCACCCCTGCTCACCCACATGGTGAGCCATGGCCCTCTGGCCCGACCCCTGACCCCTCTCAAGGCCTGGCCTGGGTGTCCCCACCCACCCATCAGAAGCTGGCCGGGCTGCCTGCCCTCCAGAGAGGAGGCCACGGCTGCCTTCTCCTCTAAGTCACTAAGTTGTTTCTTTTTCTCTAGTTGATGAGTCCCTAACGAGCCCCAGGGGACCATGATGGAGGCAGAACAGAGTCTCACTTGCACGGGAAGACCATCCCAGACAACCCAAGTTCTCAGGGAAATGTGCCCTGCTCTTGCCAGGAGGAGACTGACGTGCTGACTTCACCCACTCCTGTCCACCTGCCGGGCCCGGCCGGGGGCCTGACAGCCGCACGAAGCAGTTGTCGGGACGGCAGGGGCACCAGCCCGTACCAGGCGCCAGCGTGCCCTGCTCTGCAGGGAGGGGCAGGCAGTGCCTGGGAGCTGCTGGCGGGAGTGCCATCTGGACACGGACCTGGCACCAGTGCGCCACGAAGACCGAAAATCGTGAGCCGGGCCCCCCCCTCCTCAGGGTGAGAGAAGCGGGGTGTATGGAGCGCCTCCCAGACAGGAGGGTGGAGGAATGTAGGTCAACTCCTGGCTGCCGGAAAGAGTGATGTCATCGGCTTCTGGGGGAAAGATGGGGAAGTGGTAGGTTTAGGCGAGCGAGAGAGCCGGGGGCCGGAGCCAGGCAGGGAGGAGGGGGCCGGGGCTGGCTCCCCTCAATGGGCAAACCTGCCAGGATTTCAGGGCAGTCACAGGGACCCCACGGTGAGCACAGGTGGGGAGCCCGGGAGAGCCCAGGACCCCGGAGGGTCTTGGTAATTGATCACCTCTTCCTGGTGTCTCTCCCACTTCTTTTATCACTTGTCCAAACACCATTGCATATGGAGCCTTCTGGGAGTGGATGGGTGTATTTCTGACACCTTGAAGGCCAGAGTCGCTTGAAACAAACTTCTATTTTAAAGCCGCCGGCAGTGTCTTCCTATTTCTCTTGTCAGAGAGAGCATTTATTTCTGGGGAAAGACTGTTCTTTTGTTTGGGGAAAAATAGTTCAGTGGGCTGTTGGGTTTATAGGGAAGCAAACCCCAAGCCTATGCTGGCCTGGAGATGTTAGCACGTGAGGGTGGACACATGCGGGAGAAGGCTGACCTCGAGAAGGGCACTTCCCTTGTGGAGGGGCTCATGCATCTGGGGCTGGAGGCCTGGACTCCAGGGAGGAAGGATGCGGCCATGAGAGGGGGCTGGGGGCTCACGACAGAGGTGGTCCAGGGGCTGCCCCTCCCAGGCAGCAGGTGGCCACAGCCAATGTCCGGGTCTCCAGGTCAGTGCTGGTTAATGGCCATCCTTTGAAGGGTTCTCTTTGTACGTGATCGTTCTCCTCCACTCGCCCCAGCCTGTGAGTCCACGTGTGATGGATCCCTGTGGCCTGGGGGTGTCAGATCTTCTTTGGGGGATTAAGGGAGAGCCCGTGTCCTCGGCTGGTGCCCAGCTGCGTGGAGAGATTGGCAGCCTTCAAGGAAGCAAGCAATGGTCAGGAGAACCGCCCCTGATCCCAGAGGGGCTGGATCAAGAGGTGACCAGTAATGAGAAGGCCATAGTTGGGGATCTTGTTCAGGGAAGCCTGTAAAATATTGGACTCATAGCTAATTAGTGGAATGGGGGCAGGGCTAGGGTACTAGTGGAAAGAGGGCTCCTGGATGCTGGAGAACTTGAACCGTCTGGGTCAAAAGGCTTCAAGTCAAGGCCTGAGACCCCGAGAAGAGGGGGCACTGAAAGCCGAGCTGTGGGGCACAGTGTGCGAGGCCTCGGCCACCTGGCGTGACCTGGCTCTCTCGGGGTAATGTGGATAAATGCCGGCTGCTGCATCTCCTGGAACGCAGTCAGGCTGGCAATTGAGTTCATTGCCAAATCAGATTTGGGCTTCTGTGCGAAGTCCTTTTATATTAAGTGCTTTAACGTACATCACCTCCTCCAGTCTATTGATAAATCCTATTACCCATTATGAAGCCAGAGGCAGCTTCCCAGCCAACAGGAGAGAGGCCGATGGAGGGGTGTTGGGGGGCTCGGGCGTGTGGCCTGGGGGAGACACGGTGGGTATGACCAGGCTGGTTGACTAAAGCAAGCTCACCTCTTCCCCTGTGGGAGGGCTCAACACCCTGGAGGGAAGGGCCAGGCCTGGGTTGGGGGAGGGGGGGGGAAATGTGAGGAGTGCTGGGCGTGATGGTGGAGCGGCAGCGATGGGGTGGTGGGGGTCAGCCAGCCCGTTGGTTTTGTCTACCCACCTCCTGGCTCCCGGGTTCCAGACCCCTTCTCCTCCGAAAGAGTTATGGATATTAAGACCCATTTGTTCATGTAAGTGAGTTCATTTGTTCATGAATGAATGAGCGGATGATTTCAACGAATACACAGCATTCCTGCCTGGTTCTCAGTGCTGGCCTTACAGGGTCAAGAACACAGACCCAGAGCCTGTTCTCTCAGAGCTCAGAGCCCGGGGTGGGGAAGGGGGAGGGCAGCTGGGTACGGGAGTGTGTGTGCAGCAACGCACCTGTGACATGCAGTGGGACTGCTGTGCTCTTTGAAGGCCAGAGGAGGGGAGGCAAGGGCTGGCCGCCCAGATCTCCAGCCTGCGGGGACCCCGGAGGGGCATCTCTGAGCCAAGCCCTGAGGAATGAGGCGTTTGCCAGACGGGAGGGGTGGACGGGGTGCGTTGTGCTCCAGGCAGGAGCAGCAGCCCAGAGGCGAGTCAGAGGGACCCAGCTCCGGGCAGGGGGCTGGCCTGTGAGGACTCAGGGCCCAGGCTGCCCAGGGAGGTGAGAGGAGGGATGTGTGGTCCATGGGAACGGAGTTTCTAAGGTCAACGGGAAGCCGCTGAAGGGTGTTGTTCAGGGCAGTGACGTGACTGGGTTTGGGTTTGGGGAAAAACCTCCGCGTGGAAGGGGCAAGGCTGAAGGGGGCAAGGCCAGTCCTCTCCCCAAACAAAATCCTGATGCGGCGTGTGCCCCTCTCCATGGGGCAGGGGTAGTGATGGGGTCCATGTAGGAAACTGCTCAGGCTGACAGAGTGGGATGGGAGGCGTGGGTAGGAATCCAGAGGTGGTCACACCGGTCAGAACGGCCATCATTAAAAAGTCTACAAATAACAAATGCTGGAGAAGGTGTGGAGAAAAGGGAACCCCCCTACACTGTTGGCGGGAATGTAAGTTGGTGCTGCTACTATGGAGAACAGTATGGAGGTTCCTCAGAAACTAAAAACAGAATTACCATATGATCCAGCAATCGAACTGCTGGGTATATATCCAGACGAAACTCTAATTCAAAAAGCTACATGCACCCCTATGTTCATAGCAGCACTATTCACAATAGCCAAGACACGGAGCAACGTAAATGTCCATTGACAGATGAATGGATAAAGAAGATATGGTACATACATACAATGGAATACTACTCAGCCATAAAAAAGAATGAAATAATGCCATTTGCAGCAACATGGATGGACCTAGGGGTGATCATACTAAGTGAAGTAAGTCAGAAAGAGAAAGACAAATACTATGTGATATCACTTATATGTGGAATCTAAAATATGACACAGATGAACCTAACTATGAAACAGAAACAGATTCACAGACGTAGAGAACAGACTTGTGGTTGCCAAGGGGGAGAGGGTTGGGGGAGGGGTGGAGTGAGAGGTTGGGGTCAGCAGATGTAAGCTTTTATATATAGAATGGATAAACAACAAGGCCCTCCTGTATAGCACAAGGAACTATATTCAATATGATATAGTTATCCTACGATTAAACTATAATGGGAAAAAATATATAAAAAAGAATGTATATATATATGCATAACTGAGTCACTTTGCTGTACACCAGAGATTAACACAACATTGCAAATCAACTATACTTCGATTTAAAAAAAGATATTAAAAAAAAAGGAATCCAGAGGTGGGCATTTCCCCACAGAGTGGAAAGAGGCAACTCCAAATGGGGGCGAGGCACCCAGACTCCCCGAGGCCAGGGCAGCCCAGACGAGGCCCCTCATTGACCCTGGGCTCCTGCAGGAGCCTCGGCTTTGTCCTACGGGTCAGCCTCTGTGAGCTGGGTTGCGTGAAGGCTGTGGAGCGTGTGATGTGTATGTGACCGGTGCTTGTAGAAGTGGGTTCACGCGTGCAGGTGGGGCAGGGACATGTGTACATATAAGGGAGCACCTGTAAATCTAAAACGTGCTTGAGGGACTTCCCTGGTGGTCCAGTGGTTAAGACTCCGCGCTCCCAATGCAGGGGCCCCGGGTTCAATCCCTGGTCAGGGAACTATATTCCGCACGTCGCAGAGAAGATCCCGCGTGCCGTGACTAAGACCCGACGTGACCAAATAAATAAATAAATTAAAAATAAATAAATAAAACATGCTTGATGTGGGCAGCGTGCCAGCAAACCTTCAAAATGACCCACTCCAGGCTCCCCCTGTTGTGGGGTAGAGAAGCGGCCCAGCCGGGGCAGGAGTCCCCACTCCAGCCCTGTCTGTCCTGCCCATGCCTCATTAGCCTCAGTTACAGCTAATAAGGTCCCTCCAATCGCCAAGCTGGGGGCGGGGCAGAGAGCCAGACAGGAGCAGAGATCCAGGGATTCAACTTGGCTGGAGAGGGTCCCCCAGGTGAGCGACGTACCCGTGGAAATGGGGTTTTGTTCAGGTAACTAAATACTGACTGCTTACAAATAACAAGGGCTCCCATTTCCCAAGCACCTACTGCACGTCGGGCCTTGAGCTGACCTACAAGTTCTCACACAGTCCTCAAAACAGTAGGATCCCATTTCACAGATGGGGAAACTGAGGCTCAGGAAAATTCAAGAGACTTGCCCTGGACCATAAACTAGCAAATGAAAGAGTCTGAATTCAAACGCAGTCTTCTCTTTGACACCAAGATGTGCCGCTATCGACTCCTTACAAAGAGACCTCGGAGCCCCGAGGATGGCTGCCCTTGGTTGCCGGGAAGATATGGGGTCTTTAGAAGTGTAAGACGCGGGGTTTCTGGCCTAAGTATTGTCTGTCAGCCCGCACCTGTTCTCTTCTCCTTGTACAACGTGGAAGCCCGCCCCCCGCCACCCCATCCTCTCAAGGCCCTCCACCCCGCGCTGATGGCTTTCTCCAGCACTTTCCCCTCCTGTTCCTTTCTGTTATCTCTGCATCATCACCAGAACCCCAGGTTGCTGCGGTCCCTCCCTCTTTTCAGGAAGAAACCTTTCCTCCCCTCAAACTCCCCACCAGCTTGTACTCCATTTCCCTGCTCCCTTTCATGATCAAACCTCTTGAAAGCCTTATCAACACCACTTTTGGTTTTTTTAACCCCTCATTCATTCTTTTAAAATTTTCTGCATTCACCCTGAAATCCACCCAAGATGGGCTTTGTCCCTGACTCCCCCATATCTGCTCTCCCAAGGTCACCTTTGACCTCCATGTTGCTAAGGCCACGGACCCACCTGGCTGTCCTCTGTCTGGACCCCTCAGTGGCACTGGACACTGATGCCCATGCCCCCTGGACAGGCTCCGCCCGCTGGGCTTTGGGGCACCATCCTTCCCGATTTTCTCCCCTCTATGGCTCCTTGCTCTCCATGTCCTGCCTTCACTGTCCAACTTCCCAGGGCTCCATCCCAGGCCAGCCCTCACCTTCCTCCTCGTTCTCAGAGCCTCACACGCTCCCATGGCATCGCAGGTCATCTCTAAGCCCAGGACTCCTGGGTTGCCTGCCCTTCAGACTTGGACGTCCAAATGCTCCCATGCCTCAAGGGCACCTCACAGCAACAGGTCAAAACAGAACTCTGGGGCTTCCCTTGTGGCGCAGTGGTTGAGAGTCCGCCTGCCGATGCAGGGGACACGGGTTCGTGCCCCGATCCGGGAGGATGCCCCATGCCGCAGAGCGGCTGGGCCCGTGAGTCATGGCCGCTGAGCCTGCGCGTCCGGAGCCTGTGCTCCACAACGGGAGAGGCCACAACAGTGAGAGGCCCGCGTATGGCAAAAAAAGAAAAAGTGTATAGTTCAGTGACATTAAGTACATTCACGTTATTGTGCAACTACCATCAATATCCTTCTCTAGGGACTTCCCTGGTCGTCTAGTGGTTAGGACTCAGTGCTTTCACCACCGTGGCCAGGGTTCAATCCCTAGTCAGGAAACTAAGATCCTGCAAGCTGTGCAGCACCACCAAAAATAAAATAAAATTAACAAACAAATAAATAAAAGCAATTACCTTTAAAAAATATCCTTTTCCATGGGGAGGGGGAAGGGTAAGCTGTGACAAAGTGAGAGAGAGGCATGGACATATATACACTACCAAACGTAAGGTAGATAGCTAGTGAGGAGCAGTTGCATAGCACAGGGAGATCAGCTCGGTGCTTTGTGACCACCTAGAGGCTTGGGATAGGGAGGGTGGGATGGAGGGAGACGCAAGAGGGAAGAGATATGGGAACATATGTATATGTATAACTGATTCACTTTGTTATAAAGCAGAAACTAACCCACCATTGTAAAGCAATTATACTCCAATAAAGATGTAAAAAATAAATAAATAAATGATTTTGATCCGTAAAAAAAAGAAAAATCCTTTTCCAGAACAGTTACATCATCCCAAACAGAAACTCTATACTCTCTAAATAACTCTCCATTCCCCCCTCCCTCCAGCCCCTGGCAACCTTATCCTATTTTCCATCTCTATGAATTTGCCTGTTCCCGGTGCCTTACATATGTGGACTCACACAGTATTTGTCCTTCTGTCTGGTTTATATCATCCACGTTGTAGCAGGTGTCAGGATTTCCTTCCTTTTCAAGGCTGAATAATATTCCATGGTGTGTATAGACCGCATTTTGTTAATCCATCATCAGTTGATGGACACCTGGGTTATTTCCACCTTTCCACCATGCGAATAATGCTGCTAGGAACATGGATGCACAAATATCTATTCAAGTCTCTGCTTTCAGTTCTTTTGGGTATATACCCTGGAGTGGAACTGCTGGATCATATGGGAATTCTGTGTTTAATTTTTTGAGGAAGCAAAAAACTGTTTTCCACAGCAGCTGCACCATTTTACATTCCTACCAATAGCGCACACGGGTTCATATTTGTCCACATCCTTGCCAACACTCGTTGCTTTCTGTTTTTCTGACAGTAGTCATCCTAAGGGGGCACCTCCATCTACTTCTTAACCTCCAAGCCTCAGTTTCCTCATCTGCGTACTGGGGACAATGACCCTCAAGGGGCAGGACTCCATGAGGAAACACACATACGGGACTTAGAATACCACATGGCCCATAAGAACTGCTCAGCAATGACAGCTAATGTTACTGAAGGGGGGGAGCCCCACCCCGCAACCCCAGGTGGGGGTCACAGAGCTACAGGGGTCCGTGCAGGCAGAATAAAATCACACGCTTCACTTCTCGCCCATGTTCCCTGTGGATCAGCGACGGAAGAGACTAGACGGAGGGCGGAGCAAGTACGTGCAGAAAGGCCTCTGCGCTCTCTGATCCCCTCCCCCTCCCCTACACACACACACACACACACACACACACACACACACGTGCACAAAGCCTTCTTCCCTCCTGCGGTTTCTATTCTCATCCTAAGTTCCGTCTATCTCCAGTTACTGGGTGATCAATACGGCAGGACATTTATGGAAGAAGACAAGAAGGCAAGAAAGGGGCAGGGGGTCAAGGGAGGAGAAAACCAGGCGGGCGCTGGCTGGCCCAGGGCCTTGGATGAGAAGCCAGACCCCAGCAGCATCTGGGAAAGCCGGTGGATTCTCACACCTACCAAATTTTACAATGGTATCTATAGTTCCTGTTCACTTAATCAATGGTGTACAGATCAGGTGCACAGGACCTTCATCTGATGCGTGGGACCTCTCTCCATCATCTCCCACCAACACCACCCTGCTTGGCTTGAATACCTCCAAGAATGGGGAACTCACTCTTCCTTTCCTGTCCTTGGCTGGCTAAGGCCCAGCTGGACTGGTTCCCTGGAGCCTCCAAGAGTTTTCTGGGTGGAGGACTTTGCCCTGGGGCAGGGCCTGAGGGTGAGAATAGGATGACCATTTCCCCTTCCCTCTGCCCCAGACCCAGAGTTAGCAGGCTGTTTACCTGGAATTTGTCCACACTTCAGATCCCAGGTGCCCGCCCTGCCAGAGGCCTGCAGAATACTGTGAGTGTAGCGGCTATGCTGTCACAACTGTGAGAAGACAGGCAGGTCTCAGAGCAGAGGGGGCACACTGACAGCTTGTGAGCTGCCTTGGGTTGCAGGTGTGTTTTGTTTTACCTGCACAGGATTTTCAAAGAACTTTGAAGTAGGTGCCAGTATTTCAAAAAGCAAGTGATTTCACCTATATATCTGCTATGTGCCTTCTCTCACAACATCAGAAGATGTGGCAACATCTGGTCTGCCTCTCTTCCTGACCTCTCCGGCCACCTAGCCAGAGGAAGGGGACACTAGGGTAAGCTCTTCAAATACATCATTTCACTGAAGCCTCACCCCAAGCTGGTGAGGTCGTTATCATATCTCCATTTTGCAGATGGGAAAACTGAGGCTTAGACAGGTTAAGGCGATCCAGCTAATCAGTGATGGAGGCAGGATTCAAACCCTGGTTGGTCTAATGATGCCAGCTTCTACCTGGGGGTTCCCAACTCTCCACTTCCTTGCGGAGATTTGTAAAGATAAATCTCTTCTGGACCTCGCCCCAAACTTATGGGATCCAGAGCTCTTAGCAGTGGGGCTGGGGAGCCCGTTGTTTTAAAATGCCCTCCTGAGGATTTCCCTGGCGATCCAGTGGTTAAGAATCCACCTTCCAATGCAGGGGACGGGGGGTTGATCTCTGGTTGGGGAACTAAGATCCCACGGGCCGCGGGGGAACTAAGATCTCACATGCCGCGGGGCAACCAAGTCCGCGTGCCGCAGCTAGAGAGAAGCCCACGCGCTGCAACAAAAGATCCCGCATGCCAGATCCCGCGTGCGGCAATGAAGGACCCCATGTGCCGCAACTAAGACCCAACGCAGCCAAAAATAAAATAAATAGATATTTTTAAAATAAATAAATAAAGTAAAATGCTCTCCTGTATGAAGCTGGTTGGATGTGGGCCTGGCTGCCCTTGACCACTGTGTTGGGGGTGCAGGTGGGGGCCTTGTCTTTTCTCCAAGCACCATCTCATTCCTCCTCAAATCCGGTGCCTCCCCGGACTTGCCCAGTTAAAGCCAGCCGCTCTCCCAGTCCACACCTGAGTTTCCCTGTGTGTGGAAGGAGAAAATCGCTCCCACCCCCTCCCAGCCTTCCAGGAATGGGAGCAACTTAACGGGCGGGACCCCCCTCTTCTCTTTATCTCAGACCCAGAGTAAGCGGGCCTGGCAAGGCTGTTTTGCCTGGTCCTGAAGGGAGGGGAGGCCGGTGGTGGGCCGGGACCTCCAGGTGCTGGAGGCTACTTTGCTTCCTGCACCGCTGCCCTGTGGGGCTGCGGTTCTCTCTCCTTCTTCCTCTCACCCCCTGATTTGTACCAGGTCCTCATCCCCAGGGGCCTGGGCTTCTCCATCTGCTCCATCCTCCTCCCCCAGAACCAGGTGCTTGCTGGCTGGAAATAGCTGACATGAGTGACAGGGCTGGAAGCATCCATGGTATCAAAGACCTTTAGATTCCATAGAGAGATGGACTTGAGCTTGGGCACACTTGGGTTGGACCTTGACTGTTTGGTGTTCAGTTTCGCTGTGTGATCTACTTATGTCCCCTGACCTCGGCCTCCTTATCTAAAAACACAAGGTGGTGGGACTTCTCTGGTGGTCCAGTGGCTAAGACTCTGTGCTCCCAATGCAGGGGGCCTGGGTTCGATCCCTGGTCAGGGAACTAGATCCCACATGCTTCAACTAAGAGTTCGCATGCCGCAACTAAGACCCGGCACAGCCAAATACATACATACATACATACATACATACATACATAAATAAATAAAGACACGAGGTGGAGGGGAATGCCGTCCCTCTGGGAAAGGCTCTATGGGGTGGAGATCAGGTCTGGCTTGCTCAATGCACCAGCTTGTGGGGTCTTAGAGATTTAATAACCATGTGGGAAGTGAATGACTATTGATTAACTAAGATGCATGTAAGCCCTTAGCTCACTGCTCAGCAGGAAAGGAGCCCATAGCAAACACTCAATAAATATCCGCTACTATTGTTAGCAGGCCACAGGGGGAGGCACCGTGTAACTCTGGGTCATGAAATTCTGAGCAAATACCAGAACAGGTTCAGTTTGAAATCCCAGCACCCGAGAGCCCCAGGATCCTCAGGTCACACTCAGGAACACCAAGAGCGTCATCTGGGTGGGCCCACGGGCACCTTTGCCACCCCATCCTGCCTCTCTGGCCTCTCTGGCTCCCAGGCACAGCTGGACTTCCCCACCTGGAATTTAAAAAGGAAAAGTAGAGGAAGTCACAGCCCATTGCTGAAGCATCTAACCAGACCTAATTAATCGATTAGCCAAGCTGCCACTTTCCTGCCAACCAGCCGCCTGAAGAGTACTTACTTTATCTGTGAATTGATTGCGTATTTTCACCACCATTACAGCTAATCCCCACCACCCACAGAGGCTGGGTGCCAGCGGGAACTGGAAGCTGCCGGGCAGGGACCGCCCTGCCACGTTGCCAGGGAGGCACGGGCTCCAGGCAGCCCCAGGCCTCAGGTTACAGACAGGAAACTGAGGTCCTAGAGAGGAGTGCTGAGGGGCGGGGCTGGAACCCAGCTCCCCTGACCCCCAGGTCACCTGGCACCAGAACAGCCCTCTTGATTCAGATGAGGCTGAAAAGCTGAGACGCTCTCCTGCCCCCCTCTGTCCCTCCCCAAATACGATCTGCCCCACTTCTGCATCTCAGAGTCCTTCCTAAGAGAAAAATGACCTTCACCCCTGGCTGAGGTGTAAGGGGCCCTACAGGTCCTGGCTGTCACCCTCCAGCGCAGACCCTGCAGCCGGCCCGGACCTCAGGACCCTGCACGAGCCGCCTAATGAAGTGGCAGGCGGGCCCTTGATTAGACTCCTGAAGATGAGGGACACACCCGTAGCAGCCCAAGGAGGTCAGAAAAGGGACCACAGCACCCAGAAGGGATGGGGATCTTGTTCCTACCTCCAAACTGCTAAGCTGTTGGGTTGGTGGATGGGAGGGTCTTAAAAGAACCAGACCGTCGCATCCCCAGGGCTGGCAGGGGTCACCAAGATGACCAACGGCCCAAAGCCTGCACACAGATCCGAGAAACAGGAGCAGGACGTCGATCCTTGACTCCCCGCTACCGCAGTAGCTGCCATGTATCGGGCGGTCTCCAGGCCACTCCTGGTTTAGAACAGCCTCGGCCCCAAGTGCGGGTGGGCTAGGACTCACGGGTGTCAGAACCACAGGCCCCTGCAGGTGCACCTGCCTCACTGCCGCCTGCTGGCCTTGAACTGACCCCACCTCATGAATCGCTTGCCTTGGCCTTGGCCCACCTGGAATCCACACAGAGTCGAAGGAAACTAAAATGCAGACACAGCGGAAAACCAAAACCCCACACCGCCCCTGCCCACCCCTACTCCCCAGGTGTGACCACAGTGAGAAGTTAGTACACAAGCCTCTAGCCTTTCCCCACATCCACGATGCTCCCGGGCCCGGACGGGCTTCTTTCCAATGTCAACGTCAACAGAGAAATCACGTGTGCGGGCATATTATATATTTTACAAAAATGGGATTATACTATACACACCTTGCAGCAAACTGGTTTTTGCACTCATCAGTGATTATATACTCGGGCAGTCTGTAGAGCCTGTCGTGGAAAGCTGCCCAAGGTATGGTGTCCCAGCTGGGTTCTGGTGCAGCCCCTGCCCTAACTGGCCTAAGCCATGCTCCTGGCCCTAATTATGTCCCAACACCCTTGGGTCTCAACTTGGTCCTTCCTCAACCTGCCCCAGTTCTCGGATGCCATTATTTTGAACACGACGTATTTTATTCAATAAACACTTCTTTAGCAGGCGTGACGTGCTAAACCCACAGTAGCTTAAACTACGATGTAATAAACACAAGCTCACAGTAGTTCTGAGTATATCATCAACTCTAACCCTAACTCATTTAGCTTTTACCACGATCCAATGAGAGAAGGATGCTCGTTATCATCCCCATTCTACAGATGGGGAAACTGAGGCACAGAGAGGTCCTCGTCCGGAGGCTCACAGCCTGTCGATGGCAGAGCCGGGAATTCACCCCAGGCCATCTGGCTCCAGAATGCCTACTCCAACTGTCACAGCAGCGGTTCTCAAACGTGAGTGTGTATCCGAATTCTCCAGAGAGCTTATGAAAACACAGATTGCTGGGCCTCACCCCTGGGATTTACGATACAGCAGGTCTGGCACGGGGCCCGAGAATTTGCATTTGTAACAAGTTTCCAAGTGACGCTAATGCTGCCGGTCCAGGAACCACACTTGGAGAGCTCTTGTGCTACACGCTGCCGCCCCTTATGACTGACCCCTTGCTTACCAGCGATGGGCCCCCCCAAGCCTCGCTCTTGAGTGCAGACCAGGGTGTTATATCCGTGGCTTGGGATAAAGGCCTTGCCCCTACTGACCAGCAGGTCATCTGTCGAATGAACAGATGATCTGGGACAGCGTGCGATCATTTTATCATCTGCAGCCTAAAGAGTTCCTGGGAACCAAAGGCTGTTTGAACCTCCTGTGATGGTCTTTGGCCTCCCCCAAAAATGTCCACAAAACATCTTCTTCTCCAAAGCTGTGAGTAAAGGAATAACTCGGCAGGGTTGGGTTGTCACATGCTACATAGTCCAAAGAAAAGTCTGGCCCTTAACTAGCTCCTGGGAGGAGTTTATGAGCCTTGGAATGTCCGCCTAATGAGAGTGTCTTTGTTTACCTGAGGCCTTGGGCCACTCCGGATAATTTACGCTAATGATGTGATTTATGATGGTGGCCTTGGGCCATGTAGTATCAGCATGACCTGTGGGTCAAGGAATTGGGGACCAAGGTCAACCACGTGGGCAGTCAGCCATGCCTACATAACCAATTCCCAATAAAACCCCTGGATACCCAGGCTCGGGCAAGCTCCCCTGGCTGGTGCTACTCCACACGTGCGGTCACACATCGGTGCTGCGCTGGGAGAGGATGACGGGAAGCTCGCACTGCCACCTCCCAGAGCCCTCCTTCTGCACCTTTCTCTGTTGCTGGTTGTAATCTGTATCTTTTCATTGTAACAACAGCAACTGTGGGTATAACGGCTTTGCTAGGCTCTGTGAGTCCTTCTAGCAAATCCTGGAGCCTGAAGGCGGTCTCGGGCACCCCCCCAGACACAAGTGCCCATTCATTGAGTCCGTGGCCAGTTACATTGTACCTCCTGAGCACCAGGCTTTAGCTCAAGCCCCACCCACACTACCCAGGTCTGCTCAGCTCCACCCATCATCTCCAGACCTCCTAGCCCTGGGGCTAGAGGTAGCCTGGGCCCTACAGAGGACATTTATCTTCCACCATTCACCTCCCTCCATAGAAAATCGCAGGTAGCCCCTTTGATGTAACACCAGGTAACATTCCAGGTACCAGGTAATGTCCCAGGTATCACGTAACATCCTAGGTATCAGGTAACATTCCAGGTTATCAGGGAATATCCCAGAAAACAGGTAACATCCTGGGAACAAGATAATATTCCAGGAACCAGGTAACATCCTGGGTACCAGGTAATGTCCCAGGAACCAGGTACTATCCCAGGAACCATGTAACGTCCTACGTACCAGGTAACATCCCAGGTATCAGATAACATGCCAGGAAACAGGTAACATCCTAGGCCTCAGGTAACATTCCAGGTATCTGGTAATATCCCAGGAAGCAGGTAACATCCCGGGTACCAGGTCGCCCCTGGGCCTTACCTGCCCATGACCTCGATGTTGGAGATGGCGTAGAAGTACTTGTAGAGGTTCTCCCGCTGCACATATGTGCCGCCCAGCGCCGGGCGCAGCAGCCGCATGCGCAGGTCGGTGAGGGTGAAGAATTCCTTGAGGCCCTTGGCGCTCTCCAGCCGCGTGTACAAGTTGTCCATGTTGCGCAGGCTAGGGCCGGCGAAGATGGCGAAGCGGTCCCGCACCTCGAAGCGCACGTGCTTCTCCTTCTTGGAGCCGGCCCAGCGCGAGTACTCCTCCGTGCACAGCACCCGGTGGGCACCCGATGCCGACAGGTCGCGGGCCCGGCGGGCGGGCATGCCAAAGGCCTCCATGCAGTCCTCTGCGTAGAACTGGTAGGGCTGCCACGTGCGCCCGTTGTCTAGCGACTTCTCCAGGACCATGACGGTGGGCCGGCCATACTCGAAGGTCACCACCACGTCATCCGTCAGCTCCACGCTCTTGTTCCACGAGAGGGTGATGTTGGCCTCCAGCGGGCTGGGGTAGCGGCTCCACGTGACACTCTGCCAGTAGGTGGCGAGGCCCTCACCCTCCCTGTCGAACATGAGCCGGGGCGGGTGAGCCAGGTCCGGGTTGGAGGCGTCACACTCGTTGCTGCACAGGTAGGGGTTCTCCTGCGGGTGGGGGAGAAGACCAGGGTGGACGCTGACTGCTCTGGGGGGCCCGGGAGCCTTGTCCCAGCCCAGCCCCGGTGTCTGCCCAGAGGTCTCAGAGCCTGTGCTCCGATGTCCGGGCACTAGGAAGCCTCTCTCTTCCGAAGCCCATAAAGACATGCAGCTCTATTGCCTCCCAAGAAAACACATTTGTTCCTACTCTAAGCTCAGACAATCAAGAAGGGCGGGAGCTAGTTACTGCTCCAAGACCCTCCATGGCTCCCCACTGCCTGGAGGATAAAGCCCTACTGCTTTACCTCATTGACTCTGACCTCCCACCATATCTGGAGCCACTGTTCCTGGCCTCCCACCTGAGCACTCCTGTCCTCCAAGCCTCCCTTGTCTGTGCCTCTGAGCCTTTGCAGATGGCGTCCCCTCTCCTCGACATGCCCTTCCGCTCTCTGTCTGCCTCCAAATTCCTACTCACACTTTTTTTTTTCATCTTCATTGGAGTATAATTGCTTTACAATGGTGTGTTAGTTTCTGCTGTATAGCAAAGTGAATCAGCCATATGCACACGTATATCCCCATATCCCCTCCCTCTTGAGCCTCCCTCCCACCCTCCCCATCCCACCCCTCCATATCCCCTCCCTCTTGAGCCTCCCTCCCACCCTCCCCATCCCACCCCTCTAGGTCATTGCAAAACACCGAGCTGACCTCCCTGTGCTATGCAGCTGTTTCCCACTAGCTATCTGTTTTACGTTTGGTAGTGTATATATGTCAACGCTACTCTCTCACTTCACCCCAGCTTACCCTTCCCCCTCCCCGTGTCCTCAAGTCCATTCTCTACGTCTGCGTCTTTATTCCTGCCCCTCCCCTAGGTTCTTCAGCACCATTTCTTTTAGATTCCCTATATATGTGTTAGCATATGGTATTTGTTTCTCTCTTTCCGACTTACTTCACTCTGTATGATAGTCTCTAGGTCCATCCACCTCACTACAAATAGCTCAGTTTTGTTTCTTTTTATGGCTGAGTAATGTTCCATTGTATATATGTGCCACATCTTCTTTATCCATTCATCTGTTGATGGACATTTGACTCTTGAAACATCTCCTACACAGAGACGCCTTCTCAACCCTTCAGACAATACAATTAGTAGCAACAGGAGGGGCGGTGGAAGAAGTCGAAGTCACAGCCACCTGGTGCCCAGCACATTATCTCATTTCTCTCCTGTTTAGTAACTAGCTCACCGCCAATACTCACATTGTGGGAGTGTCAACTCCATGCTCGGGATGAAGCAACGCGGGCTTTGGAAGTTGGTGGCCCTTGCCCGAGGCCCTGCTAGGAAGAGCTGGGGGCCACACTGTGGCCTGTCTCTCACTGGAGCCTGCTCTCTGTCCCCACAGCATGCATGTCTGCCTCACGCACAACCCGGGCTCCTCTCAAGGGGGTGCGCCTTGGGGCAGTCCTTTCCGGGTCTTCGGCACGTGCCTGGCAGGCCCAGTGGGGGACACCGGCTGGGGAAGGCAGGGCACGGGCCCCACACGCTTCCTCTCCCCTCACCCCCGCCTCCGAAAGCTGGCAGCCCACTCCCTGGCCCAGTGGGCTCCAGCCGGGGCTTCCCTCCTCCACAGTTCAAATCCACCCCCCGGGTCTGGTCTGCCGTGTGAACTCACCCAGAGGCCTGAAAATATCACTAACGTGGTGGTTGCCGGGGGTTGGAGGGATGAATCGGGGGGAGCCCAGGGAAGTTTTAGGGCAGCGAAGCCATCTTGTATGACACTGTCATGCTGGATAAATGACATGGTACATTTGTGCAACACCAAGAGGGAACCCTGCTGTCAACGTGGGCTTGCGTTAACAACAACACATCCATGTAACAAAGGTACCACGCTAATGCAAGCTGTTAATAATGGGGCAACTGTGTGGGGAAACGGGTCTTCGGAGCTCTCTGGACCGTCTGCTCCATTTTCGGTGAACCTAAGACTGCTCTAAAAAATAAAGGCCATTAATTAAAAGGAAACACTGTCCCTAAGAACCTCACGCGCCCCAGACCAATTGCAGCTCCTTTGATGAATATTTCAGGGCCCTGGTTTGCTCAGACACAAAGCGGCTTCGATCTGAGTTAAAGCCTCACATTCTAAAATGAGGCATTCGGCTCCCAGTGGCAGTGGGCGCCTTGTCTCCCGAGGGGCCGAGCCGGCATCACCGCAGCGACCTGGGGCCATCAGCTTTGAAGCCCGTTAGTGGAGGACCAGTTCCTAGGCCACCCAGGGATCCTCAGTGGGCAGGTTGGCTCTGGGGTTTACTGAGGCAGGTTCCACCAAAATAGCTCTGTCCTGGGTCCCCTGTGGTACCACTGTCCACCCCACCTGGCCAGACCTGATGATTCCCAGGACCTGGAAAACTTGGGGTGGAAGGGTACAGCATTGAGTCCACCCCCTCACTGAGCAAATGGGGAAACCGAGGCAGGACCGGCCCAGGCCTCCCTGAGGGTGGGAGGGGTTTGAGGATGAGCCTGCTTCTGTCCTGGACAACCTCAGAGGTGTTCTGGAACTCTAGGGACCTCATGCACAACATGGCAGGGAGAGGGGCCTGGCTCGGCCCACGGGGGTCCAAGCTTCCTTGCACTCCAGTTGGCGATCTTGTGATGTCGCCCAGAATGGGGAGAGGCTGAAAGGCCCCATGGGGATGGCTCAATGGCTTGTAGAGTCCAGGCCTGTTGATGAATGGGGGGCAGGCCTGCCTGTGGGGGACAGCCCGCTCCCCAGGCCCGCAGCTGGCTCAGAGCTCACACCTGGACACTGGGGACCGGAAGACACAGTTTGCACCGAAGTGGGCACCCTCCCCTCCCCCGACCCAGCAATCATCCTCTTCCCACAGCTTCCCTTCTTCTACCGTCCCTGGCACCTTGTTATGGAGTATACTGTGCCCCCCCCCAAATTCATATGTTGAAGCCTTAACCTCCAGTACCTCTGAATGTGACTGTATTTAGAAATAGGGTCTTTAAAGGTGAGTACATTAAAATGAGGCCCTTAGGGTGGGCCCTAATCCAATCTGGCTGGTGTCCTTACAAGAAGGGAAAATTTGGATACACAGAGAGACCCCTGGGGTATGTGCACACAGAGGTGACCATGTGAAGAAGCAGCCAGAGGGGCCCATTGGCAAGTCATGGAGAGAAGCCTCAGAAGAAACCAACCTGCCTTGGTCGTCAAGGGTCAAACCTTGACCTTGGACTTCCAGCCTCCAGAACCTGAGAAAATAAATTTCTGTGGTTTAAGCCACCCAGGTCCTAGCAAACTAATACATGCCTCACCCCAAGTGAGCAAAGCGTGGGTCAGGGTGGGAGGAACGGCCAGACGCTCTCTCTGGGGCCCTCCTCTACCAGCCCGCTTCTCAATACGCTGGCACCAGGTGGCATCATGCTACTCTGCCCACCTGGAAATCTATCCACCCAGCCCTGAAGCTGGGCCTTTTCCCCGGCTGTCTCATCCCCTCTCACCTTTGAGCTTGTGCCCCTGCAGCTGCTTCCCCTCCTCTGGGTTTTTAGAGCTTTTCCCCCGTACTTCCTCCAGGAAGCCCACCTTGCCTGATTCAGTTTTGAACCCAGTTCCCTCGTCATTCATCACAGGATTGTTAGTGTGCTTATCTGGGACAGTGTAGTGAAGCCTCCCTATAGGGCTTGGACCTCAGTAACCAGTCACTAAGTTACAGTTATTATGGTCATCCTATTAATTAGTTATTAATAGAATGATAATTAGATGAATAGTAATAGACCTCATATGGAATGTTGATATTATTCCTGTCAACACCCAGCTGCTGTGAAACACCTCACCTCTCCCTTGGTCCTTTTTTTTTTTTTTTTTTTTTTTGGCTTGTGGGACCCTAGTTCCCCAACCAGGGATTGAACCTGGGCCCTCCACAGTGAGAGCGCAGAGTCCTAACCACTGGACCTCCAGGGAATTCCCTCCCCTGGTCCTTCTCCATCCCCCTGCCTATGTTCCCTCACCTGCCCAGCCTCCTGTGGTCCCCATGGCAGGATATTGGATCCCTCACGCCCACCCTGCACCCGGCCTGTCTGTCATCAGGAAGACTGACACAGTCGGCTCTGCCAAGGGACGCGGGGCTCCAACCTGGCTGCCAGAGCCAAGCTGCCCTAACCTGCAGGGCTCACTGCCCCCCCCGCCCCCACCCCGGCCTCAGCCCGGGAAGCAGATGGTCAGAAACTAATGAATCAGCCTGTGTATTTACCAGCCCTGCGCCTGCTGCGGAGTGAGCGGGCTTAATCAACAGCGAGCACAATAAATAAATCCCAAGCCATCGCCAACACAATTCCCTCTCTCCTATTTCTCTTCTTTCTTCCACCGCCCTCCCACCCCAAGATTTCGGAATTCCATTTAACCATTTAGGGGCCAGAGTGCCCCCGACTGAAGGCAGCTACATGCACGTGGTCCTTCCCAAGTACCATTGGCTCATACCCTCATTTTCCTCCTGTTCTTCACTAGGGAGGATTCCGAGAAGGAAGCCTGGGGTGTGAAGGCCGGTTCACCCTGAGCCCCGCACCCTGAGCGATGCTGCATCTGACACGGCTGATCGCTGCGTGTGTGAGGGAGGGGCCGGCAGGGGGCCAGCGTTGGCTGGCCTCCTAGGTCTGCACATTTCTACTCACCTCTGTAAGATCAGATTAACTAATCACCATCAAGACAAAGTGGCCTAATACCGGGGAGAAAGAGCCAGGGATGTTTGGGGCACACCCCTAGCTTCTCAGGATGACAGCAGAGACGAACTTTGATATTATCAAAAGCCGTCATTGTTTCTTTAGACACTTCATGAATATCACCAAAACCAAAAAATCATACCCCTGTTTAAAAACCTTAGGATGTTCTCTGGAAAAATGTAACACATCACGTTTTCCACTTAGGGGACTCATGGGGTCCCATTTCCCCAGTGAGGAACCCTTGTTCTGGGGTCAAACAGTTAAGGAAACTGGTGTTGGGGTCTGAAAGCCTTGGGCTCAATCTTGGCTCAACTCCTTGAGGCTGTGTGACCTTGAGAAAGTTGCTTTGTCTCTCTGAGTCTTTATTTTCTCATCCAATATCACATGAGATAATCTGTATAAAATGCCTAGGAAATGTCCCCAAATGGTAGCAATTATTATTAAACAGCAGCTTCACGTACACTAGGTTGAGGGTTTTCCCAGCAACCTTCCAGGGGAAGAGGTAAGGCTGAAGGGCACCTGGCCCCTTCATGGTGAAGCCAGGAACTTCGCACACGACCCTGACCACAGTGGGCACTGCTGGCTTGAAAGGGCGTGACGATCGTGACATTCACTGAATGCCAACCATGGGCCAGGGCGGGCTGGGCACTGCACATTCATCCCGGCCGCAGCACCCGCAGGAGGTAGGGCATCTCCATTTCCCAGACAAGAAACCAAGTACTTGCCAGCCCTGCATCACTTCCTCTGGATCCTGTGGGACCCCAGCAAGGAAATCTTGGGGAAACCAAGCCCATCATGTCCGCGGCTCACTTATCTCTACAGATACACAAAGGCAAGTCACCTGCAAAGTGGGGCAGCACAGCTGGAGGGGTGAAGGCCGGGGTGCAGGGCGAGGGGAAGGCAGTCAGCCTGGGCACCAGCACAGCAGAGAACGGGGTGGGGACAAATCTCCTCCACAGACACTGAGCAGGAGTCACCTGGACCAACTGTTCTACAGAGAAACATTTCATACCAGGCTTTTCATTGAAGAGACCTTGCAATTGTCTCTTCAGTGCTTTTGCTTTTATGTTATTTTTTTTGTGCAAAGGGTGCAGCTGGAGTCAGAGGCCAGGTTGTAAAGAGCAGAGACAAGCTACCAGCAAAAAATATCATCGAGAGCTTCCATGGTGGCTCAGTGGTTGAGAATCCGCCTGCCAATGCAGGGGACACGGGTTCGAGCCCTGGTCCGGGAAGATCCCACATGCCGCGGAGCAACTAAGCCCGTGCACCACAACTACTGAGCTTGCGTGCCTAGAGCCCGCAAGCCACAACTACTGAGCCCGCGAGCCACAACTACTGAAGCCCACGCGCCTAGAGCCCGTGCTCCACAACAAGAGAAGCCACTGCAATGAGAAGCCCATGCACTGCAACAAAGAGTAGCCCCCACTCGCCGCAACTAGAGAAAGCCCACGCGCAGCAATGAAGACCCAACGCAGCCAATAAATAAATAAATTAATTAATTTTTTAAAATGAAAAAGTTTACAAATATATATATCATCGAGTGGGAAAGCTGACTGTTAGCAGAGATGGAGGTAACCTGCCTGGGGGAAGTCTGTCTATTTGGCTTTCTGGGTCCTTAACCAAGGAGAGCATGGACAGGGCAGTCACCGGAATTGTAAGCAAGTCTTAGGAGGAGGAATAAACAACTTCATGCAGACTGGCCTTGCCATCCAAACCTGTGTTGGGACAAAATCACACCATGGCTGGACACCACCAAAGCAGGTCCGGGTCTTTGCGGAGCAGCGGGCCACAGTGTGGCGGGAAGGGCTTTGCCCTCTGTAACTGGGAGGGCGGGTACAGGGCTCGGCCGCTCACTGGGCACTTGAGCAGTCACTCCACTGCTGTGAGCCTTAGGTTCCCAACTGCAGGGGAAGTACCAGGAGGGGCGTGGCCTCCCCCGCCTCCTTCCCCACTGTAGCCCAGACCTTGGCACTTTCTGGGGACTCAGGAAAGCTCTGTCCAGTGAATGAAAGTCCAGGGAGGCTGTGAAAGCTGACTTCATGGGTGGTCCTGAGAATTGCACCTGGCGCCACGTGGCAAGCACTTTGGGTGGCCTGGGCTTGTGGACAAGGGGTGTAGGAAGAGCATCTTGACTATCACCAGCCCTGTGGCCTGGGCCAAGGGCAAGGTCCACGGCCATGCTTAAGCCCTGCATAAGCTTTATCCTGGAGGATGGGATCCTTTTACTTACATTCTGCAAAGGAAGGGGACTGAGCAATGTCTCAAGGTCACAGGGCTCCGCAGTGGCCGAGGTGGGACAAGAAGCCAGGGCGTCGGGCTTGGACACAAGTCAGGAACTGTGCCCCTCACCCAGAGGGAAAGGTGGCTGGCACCCCAGCCATGCGCCATTCCCCAGAGGCTTGGGTGCCACCGAGGCGTGTGGGCGGACCCAGGGAACAGTTTAGCAGCTGACAGATTTTTTTGAACCCGTCTGCCAAGTTGCTAGCTGAAGTCTCATCCTCAGCCCCACCAACCTCAGCTGGGGCTGGGGCATCTGCGGGTGGGAGGCTGGAGGCGGGGGGCTTCCAGGGAGAGCCCTGAGCAAGGGGGGCTGGGCAAGGACTCGGAACACGGCCTTCCCCAGGGACGCCGGCGGGGCGCTTAGGGGAAGGCGAGGTAGCACGGCTCTGTCTTACAGAACTGGACTTAGGCAGGAGCAACAGTGGGGGGAAGTCAACCCACAGAGGAGCTAACCCCACCCTCCGCCTTGGATGACGCTTCTAGAACTTCTGAGGGAAACTCTTTGGGCCTGGCCGCCGACCCATGAGATCATGGAGATCCCGCAGACTGTCCCTGACCCCGTGTGTGACCTTGGGTGGGGCCTTGCCCTGCCTGTGCCTCGGTTTCCCCATTCATGAAACGACTGAGCTCTGACTCTCACCTCCCCAAGTCCAAGTTCCTCGGTCACCCACACCAGTTTGGAGAAAGGATGCAGAGACACATCCCCACGCCCTCATCCCAGGGAGAAAGCCAGGGTGCCGGGGGAATTCTCCTTAACAAATTATTTCCTATTTATTGGTAAGAAAAGTTGCAGCGGGGATAAATTATTAACAGATCGGAAACGGAGATTCTGCTGGGAGCCGATTCTAATTCTAGCTGCCCTGAGGTCTCTAACTCTCTCCTCCCTCCCTCCCTCCCTCCCTCTGCTCCTCCCCCCGCCCCGCCCCCCTTCTCCTTCTGCAGTTTCATTGATCCCTGTCCCGCCTCTAACTCCTCCCAACCCGATCCCCCAGGCCTCTCTCCCTTCCCTTTTTTTGGTTTATTTCTGAGCAAAAGCCCTGGACAGCAGCAAGGTCACCCCTCCCTGCTCGTGAATCAGCAGAAACCGACCCTCATGTTATTTCAGGGCAGGAGCTGCAGCTGGCCAGGGAGGCTCCTCTTGTAATTTTCTGGTTTTGTTTCTCCTTGGAGCCATTTCTTCCCAGCCTGGCCGTCACTCAGGCAGGGGAAGGTGTCTTCCCAGGGCTCATCCGTCCTGGCAATGAGTCTCCAGAAGCCACAGTGATGTCCTCCCCACCCCCACCGCAGACCCTGATCCCGAGCCAGCCACCGTGGGCATCTCCTGGTCCAAGGTCTGCCTTGGACCCAGCGTCACGGGCCACCTCCTGAGCCTGGCCTGGCCAGGCCGTAACTTAGGAAACGCACTTCAGTTCTGCAGCTGCTTGGAGCAGCCCTCCACTCTACTCCAGCCCCCCTTTCATTTCACCCCTGCCCACATTTACCTCCTTCCAGAACCTTCCGTGACTGAGACTGGATTCTGGGACAGCAGGGGCCGGGTCTGGCTCAGCCTTGCCACACCGCACTCCCAGTAGTGATCTGCACAAAGTGGCATTTGATAAATATGTCCAAACTCGGTGAGGATCCTTGACAGTTGGATCTAAGGATGGTATCTGTTGAGCAGTTATTCAACATGCCCTTTCCTTTTTTTTTTTTTTTTTTTTTAATATTTTGGCTGCACCGCGAGTCATGCGGGATCTTCTTTCCCCAACCAGGGATCGAAGCCGTGCCCTCTGCGTGGCACGTGCCCTCTGCGCGTGCCCTCTGCACGGTGGAAGCGCAGAGTCCTAACCACTGAACTCCAGGGAAGTCCCAATGCTCCCTTCCTAACGTGCCTCACTGGATCCCATTGCTCTGGTGTGGCTCAGAGAGGGTAAGCGACCCTCCCGGCATCACCCAGGGAGGACTGTGCGGTTACTGAGGGGCGTGGAAAGCAGCCGGCCCAGGTGCTGTTCTAGCAGCGGGGCAGGGACCCATTTCCTCAGTCCTCCTCGCCCTGACTCCGACTTCCCCGACAGAGCCAGCCAGCCAGCCTTTCTGATCACCTGAGGCATAGGGCTGCCCCGGCGGACGAGCTGTCCAGGAGACAGACAAGGATGCAACGCCAAACACTGCTTCCACCACTGCAGACCCAGAGAGGCTGTCCATCAGCTGAACAGCCAGAGAGGGTGGGGTGGGGTCTTGCCAAGGCTCTGGCTAGACAAGGGTTAATCTCTCCAGGAACTCCAAATTGTATTCCTTAAAAAAAAAAAAAAAAAAAAAAAGGAAATATTTCGCTCCGTCCTGGGCATATGCAGATTCTTGCCACAGCCAGAGTTTTAGGAATGTTTGGGGCAGGAAATTCTATCCCAGCTGAAGAGTGCCTGGGTTGATCCCTGTAGGACACCCCCCCGCACGGGCACCTGCTGCACCCTAGCCCCTCACTGGGTACCACATAACTGACCAGATCCACGTGGGCATCTCTCTCAGACAAGGGATGGCAGCTCTTCCTTTGCATACCTTCCACAACAGGGAACTCATTACTATAAAAAGCAGATGGGCTGATCTGGACCGCTGGCTCCTTAGAAAGTTTGGCGATGTATTTTGACTCACACTCTGCATATTGCCTTTGCTCCAGGCCCCCTTTCTTCTACGTGTTTGTCCTGTTTTCTCTGGTTATGCTGTACACATTTTCTAATTGATTAGAAAAAGGAGAGTGAGAGGCCGGATTAGCCCAAGCCCTCCCCCTCCCCCGTGCCAGGAGCTCAAACGCTTCCCCACCAGGGCCAGCGGGAAGGCTCAGCGTTCCTCCTCGCCCCGCCTCGCACACAGACTCCACCTGTTCATCCAAGGACCTGCCTGCCTGGCAGCTGCCCTGGCCTCTCTCCATGCTCCCTGCCCGCCCACCCCACTCCCCATCCGAGGCTCGCCACCCAAACAGCTCAACGCTTTCGTGGAACACATTTAGAAAAAAGTAAATAAAAGTAAATTGGGAGAGACGGAAGGACAAAAGAAAGAAGGAAAGAGAGAAAGAGAGAGAAATCAGGGCAGGGTGGGGGGAAGGGTGCAGAGAGGAAGAAAAGCTGCATCCAGAGAAGCCGGCTAAAGTGCATTATTGATTGAGGACTTAGAAAATGCTTAGAGAGTAGGAAAAGCGTCCTGCTCTTTAAAAGCTTGTACAAAGCAGAAGCTAGACACAGGCAGCCTTCCCAAAGAGGGCCTGCTCTGCTGACATGAATATTTTATTACGGAGGAAAAAAAGCCGCTTGGAGGATGCAGTACTGGGGGCGGTGGGGGGGGGCGGAAAGGCAGGGCGATGAGCAGCCCCCTCCGAGGGGCCTGGCTGGAGTACTCAGGGGCGCCGCCTTCCCCAGACCCCTGGGGCCTTTGCAGAGCCCCTCTCCTCCTCTCTGAGAGCCGCCCTTGGCTTTCTTGCTGAAGAGCAATGGGGCCTCGGTGGGTCCTGAAAGAGCCCCAAGGCTGGTGGGAACACCCGCTGAAAGGGGAGGGTCCAAGAGGGTTGAGGATGAAGATCCACCCCAGCAGCCCCCTCCCTTAACACTTGCCCTGTCCACCCCCTGCCACCACCAACCCCTCCGGCCTCCCCGCCCCGACCTGCCACCAGGCACACTCTAGAAAGCAGCTCCCCTGCTGCACCCCAGAGCACCCTCTTCAGATAAATTCCAAACCCAAGCTGGTCCGGGCTCTGCCCACCTCGCCCACCTATCTCGCTTCTCATCTTGCCTTGCTTCCGTTTTTCTTTTTTAAACTTCCCTACTGAGTATTTTTCTTAGCACCAGACATTGAGATCATGATTTTTCGTGTGAAATTTCCTTTTCTCTCTTCATGACGATCCTAATAATTATTTTCAAAATGGAGAAGCCAAGGCACCGATAGGTTGGAAAACCTATTCAGTGGCACTTTGCTGAGCAAAGGGCGGAGCTGGTGTTAGAAGCTCCACAATATACGCTCTATAAGGAGCCCGCTATGTACCCCGCCTCTGCCCGTAGGGTCATGCCTTGGTTTAGGGACGATGAAATGAACTTTTGTGCCACTGAGTCTACAAAACATATACAAAATTCTTACAAATCATTGTATGATCCTATTGAGGTCAACTTCCACCTTGTTTTGGACCCTGGAATCTCTCCTTCCTATCTAGATGCCCATCCCCCATCCCACCTGGGCTTTTCCACCTCTGTCTGGAGCTCCTCCCCTCCACCCCTTTGCAGGTGTCTGCTAACCCTCCCTTCCTCGGAGAACACCCTGGCTACCACCTCCCTCCCTGAGATGGGCACTTGATCGGTTTTCCTTAGCGACTTCCTCTGTTAATTACTGTGTGGTCCCCTCCCCACTGTGTGCTCTGTGAAGACAGGAGCGGGGCCTGTCACACGCAAGATGCTTAATTAAGGTTTGCAGAGCGACTCCCCCTCCTGGGCGGGTCCCCTCTCCAGGTCCTCCGCATTGAAAAGGAGGTGTCAGGAGTGGATGCAGCACCTGGACGGATGGGACCTGCCTGTGCCAATGGCCACAAGCTGAGACTTTCTAGGGCTTCTTCTTGCTGGTCTCTGAGGCGTAAGAAGCAGCCGGGTAGAGGAAAGAGGAAGAAGTGTCTGGACCGGCCCCACCCCTGGGCACAACTGGACAGGTGCATCGCTCTACCGATGAAGCCCTTGGTGGTGGTGAGAGAGGCAAGCCTGAGCTGGTAAGGTTTCATTTATTTATTCCTTCACTTATTCAACAACTATCTCTAATGTGCAAAATGGCCCTGAAGAAGCAGCCATCAAACCTGGCTGCCCATCCAAATCCTTGGGAAGAAGAAAGAGATGAAAATATCTCTGGGCACTGAGACCAGAAGTTCTGCGAACCAAGCCACCAACCAACCTCTCAAATCCCCCTCCAGTGACTCAGATGCCTGGCCAGGTTGGGGCGCCTGCTACAGTTGGTCCAAAGAAGGGCACCTGTACAGTGATGTCAGCCCAGCTCTCACCATCATCCCTGCTTTATAGGTGAGGGGGCTGAGGCCCCCAGAGGCCAGGCACTGACTCAAGGTCATACCTGCAGTAACCTTTGACCCCTTATGGGAGCATTGACCACCGTGCTGTGACCACCAGAGTATGGCACGGATGACAAGCCTGGAGGGGAACTGGCTGGGAAGGTCAGGAAGGCTTCCTGGAGGAAGTGGGATTTCAGAAGGACAGGCCCAGAAGGATGGGTGGGCTGGATACGGACAGGTGGAGGGAGATTTGACCGGGCTGTGAGGAAGATGCGCTATGTAGCAGGATCAAGCGAAGAGCCAGACCAGATGTGCAAGAGCCACAGGTAGAGAGGAGTTAATGTGCTTGGATGGACCAGGAGCCTGGTGGGTAGCAGGAGATAAGGCGGAAGGGGAGGCCTGGAGCCACCCGGCAGCCTTGACATTTAGCAGCTGCAGGGAAAGCCCTGACTCTGGCTGGGCAGCCTCCTTTCAGAAAGAGAGGTTAAGAACCTGGGAACAAAGGGTAAGATGGCGGCCAGCACCCTTCAGGTCCCAGGAGGCCAGAGCAAGGATGGGGTGCCTGCAGCTCAGATGGAAGGAAAGATTCTGAGAGCGATCTCTCTCCCCCTCTGGTCTTTGAATTCAAAAAACCAAGATGCTTAAGATGAAACGACAAGATGCTTATAGCTGGAAGGGACCCAGTGCCGTCCTGGGTGAGACTGAAATGTCGGTTCTCAAACTTGGCTTCATCCTGGGACCACCCAGCTTGAATAAATCCTCGGCCCAGGCCCACCCTAGAGACTCTGCAGTAGCAGGTGGGGCTGCAGCCCCGGCAGGTTGGGGGGACGTTAAGAGCTCCCAGGTGAGTCTGCTGTGAGGCTCAGCGGAGGACACTCAGGTGGGATGGGGACCCGGACTGAACCAAGAGTCTGCACAGCTCCCTGTCCCCTGCCTTCACTCCTCTGGAGTCCCAGCAGACCACCTGGGTTTGGGGCCTTCAGGAAGGCTGTCTCAAGGTTTAGGAGACCTGGGGGCAAAGGAGGAGAGAGCCCCCAAATCTGAACCCCTATGTCTGCTGTGGAGACACCCCTTAGAGTGGTTCTCACGTTGACTCATCTAGGGGCACCCCGGACCAACCACATCAGACCCTCAGGGGTAGGTCCCTTCCCAGGCACTGGCTGGTTATGGCTCCCCAGGAGACTCTGACGTGCAGCCAAGGTCAAGGCCACAGCCCGGAGGACCCTTCGATGGGACAATTCTCCATCTTGGAGTGGCACCTGGCTCCCAGCCTTGCTTTCCTTCCGCTCTCCATTCCCATGCCTCTCCCCCAGGCTGAGAGGCAGCCAGACCCTTGGGGAACCCACGGGTGGGAGGGGGAGGGCTGCCGGGTACAAGCAGGCCCAGTGGAAGGCAGATGCCTCGCTCCCCGCCCCCGCTTCCCTCCACTCTCTATTTTTAGGTCCATTATTGTCCATTCTTGGGTGTATTTTTTCCCCACTCCTTCCCCAGAAAAACAGATCGGATTCCTCCAGGCAAAGCCATCTCGCCTTCCCTGGAGCTGGTGCGTGGGAGCCCGCACACTGCCAAATAGACATGAAATAAGTGAATTATCAAATAATCGGATTAGCAGACTCCATCATGTCTCAAGGGGTAGAGGGGGCGGGCAAAGCGCTGCCATCTCTCCTCCCCAGCCCTCCTTGCTCAGGCTGCCCAGGAGTGCTGGGGGAGGAGAGGCAGACAGGGGCAGTACACTCCCCCAGCAAAATGGCCACACGTACGTGCACGCACGCACACACGCACATACACACACAACAACCACCTCAATCTAACCGTGAGATAGAGACTCAGAGCGCCTCAGGTCAGCTAAGCAGCCTGGTTAGGAGCTAGGCACTGGGTCCAGGGAGCCTGGGGTGGAGGTGCCAGGCTCCTCTACTTGGAAGCTGTGTGACTTTGAGCAAGTGGCTTAACCTCTCTGAACCTCAGCTTCCTCATATTGAAAATGGGTATAAATATAGGATCTGTTGTTAAGTGTTCTGGGTGGGTTCAACGAGCAACTTCAGGTCAAGTGCTTGGTATGCAGTAGGCGCTCAAGAAATATGAGCTTTTGCTGGTCTGAAGAGGTGGTGGAAGGTGTGGAATCAAGCAAAGCCTCAGACGACAGGATCAGTCAGTTACAAGAAGACAAATGGTGATTTTCCTGAGCTTAAGGGCCCCCAGAGGGAGCATAGGGTCCCACAGGGGCCCACATGTGGACTCAGGGTGGTCTGGGAAGCCTTGTGAGTGTTTGCAACTGTGTGTGTGTGTGCGTGTGCACACACATACACATGCATTGTTCCAGGAAGAGCACCCTGGATTCTCAAAGGGGCTGAGACCCCGCCAAAGAAGGAGGCACTGCTCTGGGGTTTTGCAGCTGAGCTGAGGTTGGTGTCCTGCCTTTGTCCATCCCCTCCGGGTCCTCCAGTGCCTGGGAGGTTATTGCTCTCTCCATGCCTCTCCCTCTTCCTCTCTCTAAGTCTGAAAGTCCCAAAAGTCAGAAGCAAAATCTAGGAATGCAGTGGGGTCTGGAGGGTGAATACATAGACCCCCTCTGGTGAAGGCAGGAAATTTACCTCCCAAAGTGGGGACAAGACCCAAGGGCACCCAGCCCCTGGCAGCCAATCCAGCGTGGAGCCTGATCCCCAGAAACCCAGACCCAGCAAGATGCCAGCCTCAGAGCTGTTGGCAAGGGGTTTTAGATGGTGCCCGGGGTGGGAACAGGGCATGCTCTTTGGCCCACTGGCTTCTCCTTCTGCTGCCAACTGCCTTTGCTGTCTCTTGATTCCCCAGATGGAGGGGACAATTCAGGAACCTGCAATCTCCCATATGGGCACCATGCACTTTCTGTGGGCTCAGGCGGGGGCGTGCTGCTATGGCTGACGAGGCTCTGGGGTTACCTGCAGGCTCCATCTCTCATTCTCCTCCTTTTCATCTTTTGCCCCAAAACGGACTTCTGCTACGACCAAGGGGAAATGCCCTGGTCGTGTTTCATTTCCTTTTATTTCCCTGGTCGACACTTGGAGTCAAGTGGACAAATGACTCAGGCAACAGGAGGGAGCTGGAATGCAGGACCGAGGGGGTCCCAATTGTCCCAAAGCCCCCAGGACAAACTGTGCTGGGGGAGAAGAATGCCAGGTCCTCGCAGACGGGCCCAGGACGCTTTAATAGGAAACGCAGCTCTAGAAAGCCCCAGGTGTAGACCTGAAGGGATCCACAAACATGGATGTAATTCCCTCCTACCAACCAGACCCTGAGGGGTGATGTGGCTGCACCTGGGGATCTTGGGTCCCCGAGGACAGTGATCCCGACTTTTGACAAGGCAGGATGGGACAGTGGTCAAGGCCCCGGAGACAGATCCTGGCTTTGTCGCTGCTGTGCCAACTTGGGTAAGTCTCTCCATCTCTCTGAGCCTCCCTCCCTCCATTTGCAGTATACCCGTCCCAGTGCTGCGGAGAAAACACAAACGCTCTGTACAGAAAGTGCATATGCAGGGCACCCGGCCCACACGGAGGCCTCGGGAAATGGCAGCCAAAACCCACGAGGTGGGGCGGGTGGAAGAAACAGCAGCATGTGGTGAGACACACAAGACTGTATCCCCGGCTCTTGCTTCCTGAAGCTCCCAGCTGAGGGCCGGGGTTGGAGCACACGCCCCCCAGCCCGACATCGGAGGGTAATCGCCAAGGCTGACTCTGCCGTGATGCCTGACATTCTGCCTCCACCCTGCCTCACCCCTGGCCTTGCCCACCTCCCACAAACATCCCCTTCCTGTCCACCTTTCCCCGTGCTGCCACAGCAAGGAGAACCACAGCTTGCGGACAGGCCAGGGCAGGGGTCTTAGGATCCCCAGGGCCTGCGAGAGCCAGCTCTGAGCAGGGCTGGGTCACCAGGGGCTACACACAGGTGTGAGAGCTCACCTGAGCAGGCCAGAGAGCAAACTTTAACCTTCTGGCCATGCCTACCCTGAAGGTGTAACTCCAGCACACGCTGGGAGGCATTCCAGGTCCCCCACCAAATGCCACCACATGTGGTCCAATCCAGGATGTGACTGGATGCCCAGAGACCTGGTGTGGAGGGCCTCATGTCCCCAGGGCTCCAGTCCACTCTTGTGGGAGAGCCCATGGCTTACGGTTGAACCTCCCGGGTCTGTTGCTCCCTCACTGGGGCCCGAGGACGTCAGTCCATCCCGTTGGGCCTCAGTTTCCCCATGTAGGAAATGGGGCAGAAGCTGGACGCTATTAGTGGTTTCGTATTGTGTTCACGGGAGCCCTAGGATTTCCGGGGGTGGGGGCTCAGGGGCCCGGGGCAGGGGAAGAGGGTGCCAGCAGCCAGGTTCCAGGCACCCACTTTCCCTTGAGGAGTTAGTTCCACTGTAATGTGCTGAGATATCGGGGTTCCTCTGGTTTAGATCATCTCTAAGACCCCTTCCAAATGGCACCATCTACTTGAGATGAGGGATAATTATCACCAGCATTTCTTTATCGCCTACGTTGTGCAAGCACAGCCCGTGTAGCAAAGATGGAGACACAGGATCTGGTGCCCTGATGAGCAGGGGAGGGGAGGCGGTGAAGTGGAAGCAGGAGATATTTGGAGACCAGAGAGGTCACAGGTCATGACATCCCCTCCCCAGATACCCTTCTCTGGGAATCACAGTTAACCTCCCAGCTTAAAGGATAAGTTAGGAAAAAAGGAGAAAAAGAGGGAGGAAAGGACAGAGGTGGGAGAGAAAGGGAGGGAGGAGGGGTGAGCATTTGGACTTCCTCCCTCCTCGCGAGGTTGAATGACTAGGGTCTGAGTTTGGGCCTGGACTTTGCCACTCAGTATTAGACTCTCAGTTTTCTCATCTGTAAAATGGGGACAATAAGATAAAGGTTGTTTCCACTATGAGGGATATTTGGGAGGGTTAGATGAAATACTGCACATAGACTGCTCAGTGCCTCAGTGGAATAGATCTGAGAGTCCAGAAATAAACCCATATGTCTATGGTCAACTGATTTTCAACAAGGATGTCAAGACCATTCCATGGGGAAAGAATAGTCTTTTCAACATATGGTGTTGGGAAAAGCATATATCCACATGTAAAAGACTGAAGTTGGATGCCTGTCTGACATCATATACAAAAATTAACTCAAAATGGATCAAAGATCTAACTATAAGAGCAAAAGCTATTAAAGTCTTAGAAGAAAACATAGGGGTAAGCACTCGTGAGCTTGAATTTAGCAATGATTTCTTAGATATGACACCAAAAGCACAAGGAAAAAAGAGATGAATTAGGCTTCACTAAAATAAAAAAAATTGTGCCTAAAAGGACACGATCAAGAGAATGAAAGATTATCTGTAGAATGGGGGAAATATTTGCAAATCATATATCTGATAAGGATTTAGTATCCAGAATATATAAAAAACATGTACTACTCAACAACAAAAAGACAACCCAATGAAAAAATGGGCAAAAGACTTGAATATGTATTTCTCCAAAGAAGATATATAAATGGTCAATAAGCACATAATATCCAGCATCATTAGTCATTAGGGAAATGAAAATCAAAATCGTAATGAGATACCACTTCACACCAACCAGGTTAGCCATTATAGTAAAAAGCAAAAACGGAAAATAACAAACGTTGGCAAGGACCTGGAGAAATTGGAACACTTGTACAGAGCTGGTAGGAATGTAATAGGGTGCAGCTGCCCTGGAAAACAGTTTGGCAGTTCCTTAAAAACTTAAATCTAAAACTACCATATGGGGACTTCCCTGGTGGCGCAGTGGTTAAGAATCCGCTTGCCAATGCAGGGGACATGGGTTCGAGCCCTGGTCCAGGAAGATCCCACATGCCGTGGAGCAGCTAAGCCCGTGTGCCACAACTACTGAACCTGTGCTCTAGAGCCCACGAGCTGCAACTATTGAGCCCGCGTGCCACAGCTACCGAAGCCCGTGCGCCTAGAGCCCATGCTCTGCAACAAAGAGAAGCCAACGCAATGAGAAGCCTGCACACTGCAACGAAGAGTAGCCCCGGCTCGCTGCAACTGGAGAGAAAGCCCGCGCGCAGCAACGAAGACCCACTCAGCCAAAAATAAACAAACACATAAATAAATTTATTTTAAAAATAAATAAATAAAAAATAAAATTACCATATGACCCAGCAATTCCACTCCTAGGTATAGACCCAAGAGGAATGAAAACATATGTCCACTCAAAACCTTGTACATTAATGTTCATAACAATATTATTCATAATAGCCCCAAAGTGGAAACAACCCAAATGCCCAGCAACCAATGAATGGATAAACAAAATGTGGTCGCGCATACAGTGGAATATTATTCGGCCATAAAAAGGAATAAAGTACTGGTACGAGCTACAATATGCATGAAGCTCGAGAACGTTATGCTGGGTGAAGGAAGCCAGATACAAAAAGTCACACACTGCATGATTCCATTTATACGAAATGTCTGGAATAGGCAAATGTGAGAGACAGAAAGCAGACTAGCGGTTGCCAGGGGCTGGGGGGAGGAGGAATGGGGAGTGACTGCTGAGGGAGATGGGGTTTCCCATCTGGTTACACAACATCATGAATGTGCTAAAGGCACAACTTAAAAATGGTTAAAAAGGCAAAGTTTATGTCATATATTTTACCCCAACTTTAAAAAATATAATGGTGAATTTCATGTTATGGGACTATCACCTCAATTCTTTTAATTAAAAAATATTTTTAAATGCCTTCACCACAAGAAAAAAATTTTAACTGTGCGTGGTCATGGACACTAACTAAACTTACAGTGGTAATCCTTTCACAATATGTACCTACATCAAATCATCATGTTGTACAGTACACCTAAAACGAATACAATCTTCTATGTCAATTATACCTCAATTAAAAAATTTGTAAAAGAATTTAGAAGCAGAAACCAAAGGGAAACGATGTGATGTACCATTATGTTTTTAGCCCTCAGCTTTGTTTTTCTTTGTTTTGATTTTCCTTTAATAGACTACTATAATAAAGGGATTTAAACTTGAAAAAAAATCTAGTGCTGTGCTGAGCACAGGATATGCACTTGGAACCCTTCTGTCTGCACTGGAGCCCCTCACTTTGTCTGTCTGAGACCAAGGCTGAACCCCAGCATAGATTTTTACCAAACTCTGAGAATGTATCTACAATCACGCAGGGATGCCGGGTGAAGTGATTAATCTAGCCAAACCCCATCGTTGCACAGTTGGGGAAACGGAGGCTAAGGAGCTGTCCCAGCAGTGAGGAGACTCTGTCGGGGCCCAGCACTACCTGGCTCGCATCCTGCGCTCATGTTGCTCTGACACGCCACCCACCCCCTACCAGCGCCAGCAGTTGGTGTGTGCTTGGGGAATTAGAAACACGTTTTCATATATTTAAGCAAATATGCTGTGATGAAAAACAAATCAGAACCTGCAAACCAAAGCTGAACAGAACCATGCATCATCTGCCATTTCCCCATCACCCCGGTCCCCTCCAGGTAGGAGCTGAGCATCCTAGTGGGCCAAGTGGGCCCTGGACAGGTCTGAGGCAGGAAAGCCTGGGTCCTGGGCTGTGGGACAGGAACAGAGCTTTGCAGCCTGGACCCCCTCCCTGGGGCAGTGAGGGTGAGGGGCCGCAGCTTGGAACCTGCTTCTTTGAGCCTGCCACGCTCGGTTCGGCCCTGTGGCTCAGGAAGCCCATGCCCTGTGGGCTCCCTCAGGGCTCTGCATGCCCACTGCTCTGCCCCTCCTCTCCTCTCCTCCCCCGACACCCTTGGCCTAACCCCCCTGACACTAGAGAGTGGTTGGGAGCCAGGCAGAGGAAGGTTGCATCCCAGCCTCACCATTAGTGGACCTTGGGGAGCCTTGGTCTATTCCTCCATCCAATGGCACAATAACAGCCCCACCCACAGGCTTAGGGAGCGGGGGTGTGGGGTGATGAAACAAACAGGTGTAACGGGTCATCCCCTCCCCATCACCCACACACTCTCCCCTCATGTCACACGGACCCCTACCTGCATCTCTGCAATTGCGATTCCTTCTGCTTCATCATCACTCTTCTGAATCCTCCAACCCTTCAAGGTCATAGACCAACCCGGTGCCCTACCTTCCCCCACTGAACTCCCACAGCACATGCTGACTATACCCCACCTTACACACTTGGCTAATAGGCTCCTCTTCTGTTATTTTCTACTTTTACTTCTTTTGTCTCTCACGCTAAATTCTAGGATGGGGGAAGAAGTCCCTTTTGGGAAACATTCATTTTGTGCCAGGCACCCAGCTGAGGGCTCTACATGCTTTGTCTCATCTCATCTGTACGACCTTCCTTTGAGATTGTGTTTAGCATCATCCCAATTTTCAGATGAGAAAATCGAGGCTCAGAGCACGAGGGACTTAACCAAAAGCCCACAACCCAGAAGGGGTGGGATGAGCATGGGCCCCCGTTTGCCCCAACCCAAACCTCAAGTTCTCATCCACAGCTGGAGTGGCCTGCCTGTCCATTCATCCATCCACCCCCTGCCTCGTCACACGTGGGATTTAACAAGGCAGCTTGTGTTATACACGCATTAAGGGAGAAAAATGAAAATATATGAAAAATCAGGGCCAGGGAATGTAGAGAAGGAAGAGGCGGACGAGCCTGGGGGAAAGTTTAGAACCTCTAAGTCTCTATGATGCGCCTTCATGACCATCTCTGGGTTTTCCTGTGCACCAAGACCCAGGCACCTCTGGGTGCTCGAGTCTCCTTAGATGAAACATTTAACGTTCAGCTATTTCACCGTGGAAAAACCAAGATGCTCAAGACTGGATCAACGACACTATCAAAGCCTCACCCTAGAAGAGAACTTGCACTCTTTTTAAGCACTTTCAGATATTCTGAAAGGCACTTCCTTCTCCCAGGGAGTTGGAGAGGTGGGCAAGGCAGCCATGTCCCATTACGTGGGGAAACTGAGGCTCAGAAAATTGAAAGACTTGCCCCAGCCCACAAGAAGCAAAGCTGGGATGCAAGCTCCGGTCTTCAGATTCCAGGCCTGTGGCTCTTGTCGGGATAGCACACCACCTTTCTGGAACCTTCCACCAGGTCTCCAACATTCAGGAATCTGAGCTCCCAGCTTCACCCTTCACCCCTGGGACCTCTACTCCTCCTGCTCTCTGCCTTCCTCCTTCAGCAGGGGCGACACCTCTTTACCCTGCAAAGGTCCTGTGGGAACCACAGGCCTCCTGTGTGTCCATCACCAATGATAAGTATCACCCATCACTGACGGATCATGTCGAGCAGCGTTCCTCAGAGCATTCCCCGCGTGCATCCGAATTACCTGGACTGCTCGTTAAAATGCAGCTTCTGGCTCAGCGGGTCTGGGGTGGGGCCCGGGGGTCTGCATTTCTAACAAGGTGAGTCCAGGGGCTACACTTTGGGCAGCAGTGTGTAGCTAGCTATAGGATCTATTTTGTGTGTGTGTGTGTGTGTGTGCGGTACGCGGGCCTCTCACTGCTGTGGCCTCTCCCGTCGCGGAGCACAGGCTCCGACGCGCAGGCCCAGCGGCCATGGCTCACGGCCTAGCTGCTCCGCGGCATGTGGGATCTTCCCGGACTGGGGCACGAACCCGCGTCCCCTGCATTGGCAGGCGGACTCTCAACCACTGCGCCACCGGGGCAGCCCTGTAGGATCATTTTAAACACCACCTGCCTGGTCTATGCCCCCCACCCTCTTTTCTCACCATCTCTCTCCTGAGGCTCAAGGCACGAGGACAGGGTTTCCCCCTTCCTTTCATGGCAGCGCAGGCAGCTGGCCGGCGACCTCTCTTTCAAAGCTCTGCGGGGCTGCTCCCCTAACCCAACAGTGCCCTCCCCATCCCAAAGGGGTCCTGCTAGGGGCTGAGAAGCCTTGCGGGCGCTGCCTTTCCCTCCTTCTCCCTGGCCCTGCAGGCTCAGAAGGCTGGCCCTCTCCAGCCAGGCCCTGGGAGCCAGGGGTGGGAGGCCGCCCGCCTTCTCCCGCAGCCCTCATTGAAATTTTGCCCTTGCCCAAGAATCCTTGGTTGAGAGCTCAGCCCTATTAATTCTCATTGTGCATTTAGAGCCAATAGGTTTTTTGTTCATTTATCTTGGTCTTCCTCCCCATTCCCCTTCCTCACCAGGCTGGAATTTACAATTCAGTTCTCAGGTGGCCTTGCGGAAGTACACAAGTCCAGGGGGGGAGAGAGGGTCTGCACACTGAAGCCTGAAAGGGGCAGTTGTTCCGTGGCCCCTCTTGCATCCTCAGGGTGCCCCAGGGCTCATGCTCCGTTTGGGTGGATGTTAGGACAGGCCCGGCACTCGCCGCAGGAGTGGTGCCAGGAACCAGGGACCCACTGGGCTATTTTAAGGCTAAGGGGGCAGAGGGCCACCTGGGTACCACTAGGGCGCCCCCTGGTGGCGCCACCGGCCATGGCTAGAGGAGTGAACGCTTCCTGAGCACACATCCACCACCTGCTGCCCTGAGACCAGGAATACAGGGCGTGGTGTCCCCAAGGCTGGAGAGAGGCAAAGAGACAAAGGCCCGGACACCACCAAGGACATAATAGCCACAATAGTAAGCAAATAACAGCTACCACACATTGAGTAACTACTACGTGCCAGGACACCCATGGCGGGGCTGCATCTTCCCACTGGCACTGTGACTTGCCTACACCATCATCTCTGCTTCACCGAAGCTCAGAGAGGGAAGGCTGGGCCGTCGGGTGCATAAGCATGGGTGCTGGCCACGTACAAGTTCCCAGCCTGCCCTCTAGAGCGAGTGACCTTGGCAGGATTTAGCCAACGCTTTCTAATCCCTACAATGGGATTAGAAAAGTCCTCACCTCAAAGCATCCTAGAGATGATTTAATGAGACATGCACAGAACCTGCTTAGGGAAGCTGCAATAAACAGTGGGGTGGGGGTGGGGGGTTGAATCCATCTGGATGTGACCCCCTCCTCCCTGCAGAAGCCAGCCTAGGCAGCGTCCCCATCCTCGTTGGCTGCACATTTGTAATCAAGGGCAGAGCCGGATGGCAGCCCATCATGAAATATTTAAGTCCATCAGACAGGTGTCAGGACACTGAGGGAGATGCTGTTCTTCCTCCCTTGCCCTCCTCACTGGTCTTCCCAGGAGAGGACAGGAAGGGCAGGAATGCTCCTTGCACAGCTCAAGGACCCACGCTGGGTGGCATCAGGACTGTGGCGGGGTGACCACTCCACCCCGGCAGCTGCACTGGGTTCTCTGTGTGTGAGTGTGGGGACAGGGCGGAGGCCCAGGGCCAAGGGCATCCTGAGCCAGCTTTGGCCAGGAGAGGGCCTCAGACTTGCATTTGATGGTCATCTCCACCCCTCAAGCCTTGACCAGAAGCTAGTCCAGTGATTTATGATTTAGGCACCCCGCTCCACGGCCCCACCCCCAGCACATTAAGACGATTAATATTCAAAAGAAGAAATACAGTCAAGACTCTAATACAAGAGGCAGCGGTTGACTCTGCTCAGGGAGTGTGTGGAGAAGTCCTTACATGAGCTGGGGTGGGCAGCCAGCTTCAGATGTGGACTCAGAGCTGGGCTCCCCCGGTGCTGGCCTTGGCCCTGACCTTCAGGGGCCAGCCCCCTTGCCTGTCCCTGAGCCAGCAAAGCCCTGGGGTCCTCAGTGCAGTGGGGCTCTCCAGTCCCTGGCTCCTGGCCCTGTGCTGCTTTCTCCTCCCTCCCTCCCTCTCTCCCCAGCTAGCTCCCCCCCAGCCCAGCCACCACCCACAGTGACAGCCTCCTGACTGCTGACCATCCAAGTGGGAACCTACCTTCCCAGGCTGACTGCTCTAGGATAGGACCCAAGCGCCCCACGGGACTGAGGCCTCCTCAGGAGCCCAGTGGGGACACCGGCTCAGTCCAGCCATAAACCCAGAGACCTGGAGGCTCCCCGCAGGACACATGAAGGCAGCAGCCACCCGAGGATGACACTGAGCCCTTCCTGTGGCTCCTGCAGCCTGGCTGCCCTGTCCAGCCTCCTGCCCGACCCGGGGCTCTGCCCAGTGGGAAGGCGTCTCTCGGGAGGCAGATTAGCTCAGTGACTCTGGAGCCAGACACTCAAATCATAGCTTCATCACTTCCTGGGCTGTGACTTTGGACCTCAGTTTCTCCATCTGTACAATGGGAATGACAATAGCTAACACCTAGGGGCACTTGCTCTGTGCCAGACCCTAGTCTGAGCATTTTAGGGTGCATTAGCTCACTTACTCCTTACAGTGACTTGAGTGTGTGCTATTCGTGTACACACTTTACAGATGATGGAGTAGTGGCCCAGAGATGCCACTGGTCCAGAGCTCACCCCCCTGAAACTCCTACTTTGTACAACACAGAATCAACCCAGCGCAGCTGAGTGGAGGACTCCACGGAATGGCTCGTATTGAGCTCTTAGCCTCCACACTCAGGGGCTTTTGCATAAATGATCTCTGTTATTATTATTGTTGTTGTTGTTGTTACCTGAGTACTGACGTACTCCGTGGCTCTAAGACTCCATCTTTCTCTAACGAGGGACTCAAGTGACAACACCTGAAAGTCTGCCTTCCCCATGACTTAACCAGCGGCTGTGGTCACTGCACATAGGGGTGGAATCAGAAGTGGTACCAGCCATACCGCACTCCCTGCTCTGACCCCTTCCTTCCTCCCGAATCCCCTCTGCACTGCCATCAAACCTTCCCCTGCAAAGTGCCAGCTCGGTGCTTGGCATTCCCTTGCTTGGCAAATCTCTTGGCTGGACTGGATTGGGTGGAATAGGAGGGGGCACCGCAAAGGGACGTACAGAGGGAGGTCAGAGGGCAACGTTGCAGATAGCACTTTGCTCGCGCGCCCAGATGCTGACTTCCTACGAGAGGGGCGGGGCTTCTCTGCAAGGCTGTGGAATGGTGACTAGTGCTATGGCTTTCCCAAGAGGAGAGGATCTAGTGATCACCTGGCCAAGAATTTCCCCACCCCAAAGACCGATGTCACGTGACCCCAGCCTCCTCGGGGCCGCCTTTGCTTTGGCACATTTCCAAGGTGGGACAGAGACCTGATCCCAAACCTACATGCAGGAAAGTCAACCTCGCATTTCGGTTCTCCCGCTCTGCTCACCCGCCCCAAGGGTCCGGCCCAGACCCCCACCCACTTGGCCTGAGCGAACAGAACGGCGGGGTGGGGCTGACTTACGTGGGAGCAGAATCTCTCGGGGGGGTCTCCGCACGTGATGCCGGAGGGCTCCACCTTCACCTTGACATAGTCCTTCAGGCGCATCACCTTGGGCTGGCAGGCATAGAACTCCCAGGTGGGGCCTTCATCCGTGGTCACCCAGGATTTGCAGATGTCGTAGTCCCCAGAGGCCAGCGGGAGGCAGTGCAGGAAAAGAGCCAGCAGGTGCAGCATGGCGGCGCAGTCCCCAGGGGCGAGGCCCAGAGAGGGACGGGAGAGGTGGCGACTGGGTCAGGAGGGCCTCGCAACCTCAGCATGGAAAAGCCACGTCTACCAGGCGATGGAGGCCGGACGTCCCAGGGACTCTGCCGGGTTGCAAACAGCGAGGAACTTGTTTTTTCCAAGAGGCCGATGTGGAAAAACTCAGAGCCAGCGTTTCTCAGACTGCTGATGGGCAGATCGAGAAGTTACCCACCACTTGGCGTCCTCCTAACCTTGGCATCACACCTCTCCCAGAGGGGAACCTGATCAAATCAGGCAGACTCTCAAATTGTGACGGTGGATGGAAATGGGATAGGGAGAAAATCCGCAGGGACCTGGCATGAGGCCGGATCAGATTGCTTTTAATTTTTGTCCTTCCAATCAACCCAGGTCTTTAAAGGGCCCTTAATGTGTGATGTGCTCAACACAACTGCGAAACAACCCTCCGGCCTGCGTTGTAAAGATAAAATAAAATCAGGAGGTGTACCTGTTCGCTGCAAACACGTTCCCCCTATGGGATTGGACTTGGCATTGTGGACCAGTAAAAGAGATTTCTTTTCATATGGGCTTAAAGTGACAACAAATGTGCAGCTGGACTGGAGCGTAAAAAAAAGCGACTGAGGTGTTCACGGGGAGCAGCTTATGTGGCTCAGCTTTGGTGGGGACAGGCGCCAATGGGAACCAGCTGACCTTGGCTGGTAGCCATCGGCAACTTATTAGGAAGTTTCTGAGACTTCAGCTCCCAATCCATCCAGGTACCCAGGGTCTGGCTTGTCTTTCATTGTAAGAAGGGAGGAGAGAGAGCTCGTTAGCAACAACACCTGCAACAAATTAAATAGAGAAAGGGGGGGGAGTAAAGACGTATAAGAACAAAAGCTCTCTGGCAAAATGTGCAAAACATGAAGCTGCACTGGCAAGGTGTCCCGAGGACACTGGGTTATTTTTATTAATATAGGAGATGTGCAGTTGGAGATGGGGCACATTATTAAAAAGGTGATGCGCTTTCCCCTTATTTATGGGGGTGCTGGGGTCAGCAGAAGTGCCCCTGTTTGGGGTCAGTGACTTTCTAAAACAGCCCCAGGAGCCGAGACTGAATGGCGGCTTTATCATGCCTGACAAGTCAAAATGTCAAAACCGTTGAAGGCAGACATGAGGCTGTAATTACAGGTGCCGATGAGGCCGTGCGGACAGGTTCAGATTAAGAATGGTCCACGCATGGGCCAACAATTACGAACTGGGTGCCAGCAAATATATCTCCAGAATTCTGAAATGGTGAATTTAATTTTTAACTGTAAGAAACTAGGGATGTTGGAGACTTTGACGGAAGTGACAATGATTTGTCATATTAGCTTTTTCCGATCAAGGCCAAAATTTTGCAATCATCCCTTAGAGGGTATGTTTATAAACAGGTCACCATTATGATTATTGCTTTACTATTTTAAGCTACCGGTAATTATTTAAAAGCCCTAAATAGACCTAACTAAGATGAATGTTACATTGCAAAAAACACGACTCCAATAGTGCGGGGTATTCCAGGACACTTGATATATCACCAGGAGTATTTGGTCCCCAGTGCAGGATCTGGCCAAAAATACTAGCCGACAGGGCAAAGGGTACTGCAATGAGTCACAGCAGAAGCGCGTGTGTTATTAATTCTGGTTATTATGTCTATGATTATTGCATCTAAATCCCCAAACTGCTGACTCTTCAGCCGTTGTACCTAGAAGGTCCTGAAGAGTTAACTACGTTTCCGTGAACCTCCATTCTCCACCCAGACACAAACGCACTCCTGCCAAAAATGACAAACCGGAGTGGGGGGAACATTGTCCGAATGGGGGCTGGCCACTCCACACCTCCCCAGGAGAAGTCCCCAGCCTCTGCCCCAAAGCTCCAGGCTGGGGCATCATAAATCTGCATTAAGGCGGCCCCTGCCCCTCTCTCTGGCTGAAGGGCTCTTGATGCAGATGAATGAGCCAAGGGGGACACATTTTCACATCTCACCTCTGGCTGTTTAAAGAGAAACAGTGTTACAGAGCCTGTCCAGCCTTGAATGTGCTTCTTGCTAGAAAACTCTCAGAAAGAACCCGCCTGGAGACTATTTTTACAACCTGAGAAAATGTAGTAAAAAATAAGATAGCGCGGCCGGCAAAGGTTTGGATGCCTCTGTCTGAGCTTCGCGCCGCCCAGAAAACAGCACATTCCTAACTCATTCTCCCAGCCGCGGGCCCCTAACTGTTCACTCCCAGGTAGGGCGATCCTGATGCGGGACACCAGGGCGCCCGACTGCGGCTCGCAGGGTGGGCCCGGACGCGGGCTTCCTTCGTCTGCAGGACCAGTGCTGCTCCCGGGGCCTGGACCGCACTGGACGCAGGCGGGCGTGGGGAGGCAGTGAGGCCCGGAGGCCAGGAGGCCCGCGAGATCGAAGAGGCAGGCGCCTCGCAAACCTATTAATTGCTTTGCAGTTCTGCAGGCTTAAATGCCGTGCATTGTTTACAACTAGTCAATCAATTGGGCGTTGCTGGCATCGTAAGGGAATTGTGAGCTCAGCATGAGAATGTTACAGTGAGTTTTTGCCAAACAGAAAAAAAGGGAGGGGGAGAGATGCAGGAGACTTCGGAACAGCAAGGAGAAAAGCACGAGTGAGAGCCAGTGTGGGGAATTTCAGAGTAAGAGGTTGTATCCCGGCGGAGAGTTTTCTCCTTGGAAAATAAATCTTCACCTGATATTATTAAGAAACTGCAGCTCCCAGAAACAAATAGAATCAATGCGCTTTATTTTCTTTTAAGAGTCCTCAGGAACCGAGGGGGGCTGAAAGCCAGGTTATTAAAACCCGAAAATTAGATTTTACCAGGATTTCTGAACTCAGATTTTTCTGTCTTATTGAATTAGCGCCTCTCGAGCTGGCTGGGCTGGAAGCAGGCTCCTCCGGAGTTGCCGGCTGCGCCCTCGCCTCGTGGGAAACTTGCCTTGGTGGACGCGGAGCCCCTGGGGGGGGCCCTGGAGAGGGGGCGCTGGGGGCTTCTCCCAGGACCCAGCCCACCCCCAAGTTTCTTCTCCTTTCCCAGCGGGGACAGCCGAGGGGGGTGACATCTGCCTTCAGGGGAGGGTGCTGGGAGCCAGGAAGGAAAGAGGAGCCCGCTCCCCGTCGCGATCACCTTCCAGTCCCACCCCATCCTCCCAACCCCAACCCCCCCTCACCCCGCGCCGGTCCAGTAGGTGCCCCGCTCAAAGCCGCCGCCCGAGTGAGCATCCCATTTCCGGCGGCCCTGGTGCCCCCAGCCCCGGAATGGGAGCCTTCTCGGGCTCCCGGGCGCCCCCCACGCCCTCTCAGCGCCCAGACAGCCCCGAAGAGTTGAGCGCGGGGGGCGGGGGGTGGGGCGCGAGGAGGAGGCCTCGGCTGGGCGGCTGTGGCCGGGGGGAGGGGGGTGTGTGGAGATGAGGGTCAGCTCCCAGCCTTGGACGCCAAGGGTTCGGAGTCCGCGCTTCGGGTGGGCTGCAAACGGTGGGCATCGCACGGGGACGTGCCTGGCAACCCCGCAGCTGCTTTTTGTCTTCCCGAAGTTGAGTGCAAGCCACTGGGGCAATTAATAATCACGCCTTTAAAAGAGGCCCGGCGGGCACCGAGGGTGCACCCACACCTGGCACCGCCTCCCTCCCTTAGAAGACGCCCAGCAAAGCGCCGGGGAATTCGTTGCATCCTTTTCCCCAGCGCTGCCGCCCCCAGCCCAGGCGGACAACTTACTCCGGAGCCCGCGGACGCCGCGAGCCCGCGGTCCTCTTCCCGCCTTCCCGCGGCCTCTGCTCCCACCATCTGCGTGTCACCCAGTTGGAGGTTCGACTCCACGCTGTCCCCAAGCCGGTCCAGGCACATAACCCTCCCCATTAGCCCACCCCTCCAGGGCTCGGAAAGAAGTTTCTAGCCGCCGCTGGAAGACAGAGTTTCTCTGTGCAACTCACACATACCCAGTTTTCAGAGAGGGGAAGGGGATGGGAGGAATTGGGGCGGCGATTAAATTGGGGTAGGGGAATGGCGCGCGAGAGGGGTTAATTTCCTTCTCACGAACACATCCAGGCATTCTGGTAACACCCATCCCCACCACTCACTCACACCAACCATGGAAAAAGACCCTGGTGGGAAAAAGCCAGCCAGGAAGCCAAGCGACTCCTTTAAGATGCTGCTACAAATGCGCACTCACACACCCCTCTCCAGGCGACTCCAGTCCTCCGCTAGTAAACGGCCGCCACCGAATAACTTTTGCATCCGAGCCTTTGCTGGGCCGCTTTAAGTGGCTCCTGGGCCGAGGGAAAGCCTGCATGGTCACCGAAGCCCTTTAAAAATGAAAGCAGCCTGGCAAAGCTGCAGCATCTCTCCCCGCCACCCCGCCCCGCCGCTCGCCTCCCGGGCTCTCCCCTCCAGCCTTACCCCGTCTCGGAGCAGCTTCCCGGAGCGGGGACCCGGGAGGCCGAGGACCGCCACCCTCGGCGCTCCGCCTCCCCCGTCTGGCTGGCGCTGGGTGGGGCGAGGGCCGAGGGCTGCGAGCCGGTGCTCCTTCCCCGCGCTGCTCCCGCTGCCGCTGTGGCCGCCGCCGCCGCGGCCGTCAGATCGGGGCTGGGGAGCCCTCCGGCCGCCGGGGGGGCCGCCCGCAGCCGTCCCGGAGACGCGGGCCGGGGGAGGGGCCCGCCCCAGCCGCCCGCATCGCCCGCCCCGGCCGAGCGGGAGGTCGCCGCTAACAAGTGCAAACTTTTGGGGCCCCCTGGGCGGCTCGGAGGGGACCCGCGCTCGGGCACCGGGCAGCCCCCGGCCCGGGTGGGCTTCGCGGCTGCTCGTCGGGGCGCCGGGGCATCCCCCCGGCGCGGCGCGGGCCAGATGGCGGGGCGTTTCACGGCCCCCCTGCACTCCGCTCCAAGTTAATGCCGAGGCTAAATCCTCTTGCCAGCACTCACGATCACCATCGGGGCTTTTATCTCTCGGTCTGATCCGGGCTGCGTAACTTCCTCTGTGTGGCTTTAACACACCATCCCACCACGGAGCAACGGTCTTCTTAAAGGTGCAGGAAGGAAATACTGCGAGACTCGGGGGACGCGCCACGGCCCGGGGAGGGGCTCCGCGAGCAGGGGCGTCCCGGCGGGCCCGCGGCCAGGGTGGCCCCAGCGGGCGGCCGCGGGAGCGAGCCTGCTCTGGGGGGTCGCAGCCTAAACATTTCCTCCCGGCCCGGGGGCCAGCGGGTCCCGGCGCGCAGAGCGCATCCTCAGCCAGCTCGGGTCAGGCGCCGCGGGGCTGCGGCTTCCTTTTCCGAAACCCAGGGGCCTGACCGGGTGCCAGCGCCCATGGGTGTGGGAGCTGCCCCATCGGCACCGGGGAGGGGGCCAAGTGAGTCAGTCCGCCCACCCCCCAACAGCCAGAGGCTCAAGGCTGCAGCTCGGTCTCCCTCTTGTGAAGTGCCGCCACCCAGAAGGCCCCAAGCAGTGGGTAAAAGGGTGGGTGGGTGGATTGGGGGAGATGGGGAGGGGAGCGATCTGAGCGCACAACCAGAGCCTGAATACCAGCTGACACATCGCCGCCTCCACCCTGATGGGCCCTGCTTTTGACGAAGCCAAGCCGGCTCCGGAGGGAGTGCGGAGTAGGGGGGCAGGAGAGGCCTCACTCCCTGGTAAGCCTGGGAGGAGCCCGTGCGACGACTCCTGCAGAGCCCAGGGCAGAGGCCAGGGAGCTGGCCACACCGGGCAGCCCTGGGCTCTTCAACCCCCTGGAGGTTTCCTTCCAGGCTGCCTCCCAGGCCTGTGGGGAGAGCTTCCTCCATCTTCCAGGGGAGACCTGTGGTTTTCAGGTGCTCCTGGCTTCCTGGGGGTGGGTTCTCACTGCAGCGCTCAGGCAGCCGGCACTGTCATTTGGTGCATCAACAACAAAGGGCCTGAGGACAGGGAGAGAGAGAGAGAGAGAGAGAGAGAAGGAGAGAGAGAAGGAGAGAGAGAGGCAGACTGGTCCAAGGTCCAAGGTCACAGAGGGTGTCAGGAAGAAGAGCAAGATGTGGCCCTGAGTGCCACGCCCCTCTGCCACCTCTTACCTCCACCTTAGCCCTCCCCTGCTTTTGGCCCCCCCTAAGCTTGCAGAGGGGGCTGTCTTGCTGAATAACCTTTAGACCGTTGTCACAGAGCAGGCAGAGGACACGGAATTAAAGACTGTCACCTGCTTTAATAATAATAATAATAATTTAACTTTTATTGAATACCTGCTTTATGCCAGGATCCATGCAAACCACTTTATGTGTATTATCCACTGATTCTTCCCAGCAGGCCTGTGACTTAACTCCTATTAGTAAAGTCCCAAGTTACCGATGAAGCTTAGAGATGTTAAGTAACTTGCCCAAGGTCACACAGCTGAGGAAGACTCTGGCCTGGGAGGCGGGGCTCTCGGGCTTCCCGGTGGTGCCGCCTTCTGACTTGCTGGTTAACTTGGGGCACGGCACAGATTGTTTCTGGGCCTCAGTTTCCCCACCTGTGAGATGTGAATGGTGAGTCTTTCCTTCTCCAAAGAGCGGTCACAAAAAGGCCATCAAGTGCCTCCTCCTGCAGTGCTCTCAGGTCCCTCCCACTAGAGATCCCCTCTCCTCCAACACATGCAAAGCTGTCCAGGAGAGCAGATGCAAGCCAGCCCCTGCTTACCTGCTCCCGGGCCTCAAAGCCTCCAGGAGGAGAAAGCTCCTTGGAGGAGAAGAACACATCTCAGCAATTTGACTTTCAAGCATTTGGCCTGCAGGCAGTAGTGAAGGGCGCCGTGTGGGGCTCCCACGCAGGCAGGGTGAGTGATGACCTGTGTAGGCCCTCAGCCTGCTGTCGCCCCCAGGCAGGGCCATCAATTCCCAGGGAACGCCTTGCTCCTCCATCATCACCGAGACTGGATGCTGTCAGGACAGCCAACAGGACAGGGAGGAGGAGGCTTCTGGTTTGTGGTTCGCTTAAACACAGTGGAGGGACCCAGGGCGTATTCCTGTTATTTCCCGGATGGTTTAAGTGACCCATGTGCAAAGCGACATGCCACGGAAACAATGTTTAATCTGCCTCTGCAGCCCTCCTCTCCCCAGCACTTCCTGCCTCGCCAACGAGCTGACGCCGACCGGCATTTTCAGAGACCCATTCCCCAACCTGTCTTCTGGTCTCCCCATTTCCAGATCCCGGAAATTATGGCATCGTGGAAAGAGCACTGACCCGAGAGTCAGAATAATGGGCTTTTTGTGGCTCAGCCCCTACTAGCTATGTGGCCTGGGGCCATTACTTCCCCGCTCTTAGCCTCAGTTTCTCCGTCTGCGTAATGAGGGGAGTTACCCCAGAAGGTAGTCCCTGCGCGGTGATCCCGAGCTGACAGCGGGCCATAGCACCCTCTGGGAGTCAGCATCTCTTTCAAGTGACTAATAAAGTGCTTCGTTTCCAAGATGGGAAACAAATGGGATTCCAGCCATGTAGGGACCAGGTGGTCAAGGGCTGTTCGTTTTTAAATTTCATTAAGGTATCTTAGGACAAATGACCTTTCCCAGCAATGAAAAGAAACTGAGCGCCAGGGGCAGGAAAGTGTTAATGAATCTCCCCCCAAATAACTGCTGGCTCCCCTCTCACAGCAGAGCCTAATGGTCCTCTTCACTGGTGGGAGTTTGGCTCCGCTGCGCAGTTTTAATTCCAGTTGTGTATGTGGAATCTACTATCAAAAAAGCAACCGCAGGGCTTCCCTGGTGGCGCAGTGGTTGAGAGTCCGCCTGCCGATGCAGGGGACACGGGTTCGTGCCCCGGTCCGGGAAGATCCCACATGCCGCAGAGCGGCTGGGCCCGTGAGCCATGGCCGCTGAGCCTGCGCGTCCGGAGCCTGTGCTCCGCCATGGGAGAGGCCACAACAGTGAGAGGCCCGTGTACCGCAAAAATAAATAAATAAATAAAAAATAAAAAAAAATAAAAAAGCAACTGCAGAATAATGCATGTAATTTGGTTCCATCTATGTTTTCTTTAAACAAAGGGGATATATGCATATAAAGATACAGATGTACCTATACATATATATACATATATGTAAAATAAAGATACCACAGTATGAGCAGGGGAGATGGGGGGATGACATGCTTCATCACATATATATTCTTTCTGTGTTGCTTGACTCCTTTACAGTGAGGGAATAGGCATGGATGGGATAGACAAGTAACAGGAAATTATAAAGTCACGCTCAAAAAACTATCTACTAGCTTTGCAATGAGAGGTTACAGATGAGGTGCAGCCCCTCCGGGGATTTCCGAGAGAAAGCAAATCCTGATGCAGACGGACTAAAAGACAGACAGAAAAAATGAGCTCACACCGCTGACCAAAGTCAAGTGTAGGCTCAAAAGGCACGAGCACCATGTTCTCACCATTCCCCTGATTCACTCCATTCTCAGTTATGACAGACCAAGATTTTGATTTGTCCCCTTGACCTTGAGCGGTTGAGATGTGCTGGAAGTAGGAGGTGAGACCCTGGGAACTACCCCAGGACCATCTAGGGGTTTGGGGGCATCCCTGGGCCCCTGACTTCTACGGCCAAGGCAGGGCCAGGAGGAGAGAGACCATGATCCAAGCCCAGGGCGTTCCCCCAAGGTGACACCTCCAGCTAGTGGCAGAGGCTGCCAGAAGCACCCCGACTCCTCCGTGCCAGTTCTCTGCTCTAATCTGTAGACCATACTCGCATTAATTATTATTACTGTATTAATCATACATGTGATTAATTCAGTAATGGTGATTCATAATTGATTGCATTTTATATGGTGCCTTTCATCCACACATCTCCCAAGATGTGCACTGCGTACAACAAGAGATTCATAAAGCAAGACGTGTTCTTAGCTCGCCTGCATTTTTTTTGGATAAACTTGTCTTTGCAGAGGCAGGAGGTAAGGGTTTTGGGGCAGACTGGGCTCGCCAGCCCCAGCTCCGTGCCCATCTCCCAGCTCAGGCAGTGCCTACCCAGCTGGGGACTCCTGCTTCGTCCTGCCTTGCCTCATGGTGGCCATGCCCTAGGAACGCTGCAGACCCCACTCTCTTGGCAGGTAAGTCTGCCTAGGATCCAGCTGCAAGGCAAGGCCAGCTTGGGCTCTGCGGGAAGCTGGTGCCACACGTGGCACTGGACAAGGGCTCTAGAGCTTGACTCTTTGGGTGTGGGTCCTACCTCTCCTGTCAATTACCTGTGTGACCCTGAGTAAGCTACTGCCCCTCTCTGTCTCAGTTTACCTGAATGAAAAATGGGAATAATAAAAGTCTCTCTCTTCCTAGGGTTATTATAAAATTTACATGCAATGATGCACATACAGCACTTCAAAGCTGGCACATAGTGTGTGCTCAATAAATGTGAGCAGTAACTGTGGGTGTCGTAGGTCTGGTTCCAGCAGCAGCTGCTCTGTGACTAGGCTAATCTCTTCCCTTCTCTGGGCCTCAGTTTCCTCAGCTGTAAAATGGGTGGACCAGTTGACTTCGAGGGTGCCTTTCAGATCTTAGATGAGCATGTGTTATAGTCAAGGGTGGGATTTAGGGCTTCAGGATCAAGCAGCCCTGAGCTCACACTCCCGCTCACCATTTCCTAGTTGTGTGACCTTGGGCAAAGGACTCACCCAGCCTCACTTGCCTCCTCTGGAAAATGGGGATCATAATAGCACCCAACGCCTGGGCTTGATATAAGGGTTTAATGAGCGAATGCTTGAAACCTGTTTGGCTTCTAGAAAGTGCTTAACACAAGGTGGCTCTGGTATTCCACAGCAGGCCTGGTGCACAGCACTTACTGATATCCTCACATTTCTGCTGTGCCACCACCCTGGGAAAGAAGCTTTTATCGGCCCCACTGTTCAGATGAGAACACTGTCCTGGGTGATTCAGTTATGGATTGGGGCAGGGGCAGTATTTGAACACAGGCCTCATGGCCACGCTCACTGATGTACGGTCTGTGTCCTAAGCTTATCGTTCCAGTATTGTTTTCTTCGCGATGATCCTGGGCGAGAGCTGGCATTGCAGACCCCACTTGTCAGCAGAAGACCCAGGGACCCAGAGAGGTTCGGTGGTTTCTCCAGGGCACACAGCTAGTGAGTGCCTGGGTGATCAGAACAGGCTGCCTCGAATGGGTGGGCGTGGCACTGGGATGCCTACTTTTGCCTGTGGAATCTCCCCTGCCCCATCCTCTCAAGCCAGGCTGGGTGTCCTTCCCTCTCCACAAGGGACTGTCCTGTTCCTGAGCCCCAGGCAGGTGGGCAGGGAGAGAGCTCAGCCCAGGAGGAAGAGCCCGGCTCCTCCTGGCAAAGCTGCTCAGCTGCTTCAAGAGGGGTGGCTGCCGCAAAGAGAAAGGCCCCCCACCAAGTTTCCAGGGGGACCAGCAGACAGCCAGGGCTTCAGCCCAGTGGGTGCCCAGAGTGCAGTCTGCAGTCCCCACGGGCAGAACCAACTGCTGCTCCTGAGTAGACTCTAGAATCTCTGGGCTTCCTCAGCCTGGGAGATGGGGGTGCAAAGGAGCATCGGCTTCCCTCTCGCAGTGGGGCTGGTCACTACCCTGACCCTGCCAGTTTAGATCTCAGGGAACATCACCCTGCAGGGCACCTACTGTGCGCCAGCACCCAGGGATGCAAATGGCGACAAAACCACTGGATCCTGCCTTTGGAGTGTGGCAATTCTAATAGATTATCCATGTCGCAAGTGTCAAGCTGCCTGTGCAGCCCACAGAGGTTTACTAAGCACCTACTATGCGTTAGACACTGTCAGGCAGAGTCAGGGAGGCAGTGGAGTCTAGGGAAGTGTGAGCATTTATGTGTACGTATGTTTGTGTGTGTGTGTCTGTGCACACATGTACATGAGCCCATGTGTAGGCCCAGTGTAAGTGTGCCAGCCTGGCCATGTTGCCAAAAAACACTGGACAAACTAAAATAACTGCAGAGACAAGTCCTAATTATCAGGATAGGAGACAAGGAAAGCTCAAACCATGAGCACCAAGAAAAGTAAGACCCAGGCTCGTGGGGACCCAAACCTTGACTCCCACCTGCCTGAGTCTCAGTTTCCTCATCCCTCAAGTGGGGATAATGATAGCACCTACTTCCTGGGGTTTGGGGTGGATTTGTGGAGAAACACAGTAAAAATCCTTCAACACTGGCAGCGGTAAATGCTTGATCAGTGTTGGTTCTGGGTGATCTGGTTGTCTCCTTTGGGGGAGGCCCTCCTTCCAGCGATGAGGGGGGTCCAGAGCCCTTTGGGAGCCTGTGGCCCAGCAGAGGACACTGCTCTGTGTCAAAAAAAATGGGGTTCGTCAAGTCTGGGAAATACATGGGGATACAAGCCCCAGCTCTCCTCCCGTGGATCTCTTCTCACAAATCCACCCTTGGGAGGTCGTTTCTCCACCCCCATCCCCCCCAGCTCTCAGCATGAGGGTGGGAGGCCGGAGAGCTGGGGAGTTGAGGAAGGAGTCGCACCCACCCCTGCAGGATCTGGATCCTCCCCACCCCCAGGTGTGTGGGCAGCTAAGGGGGCTTGGGGGTGGGGGGAAGGTGCGCCCCAGTGGGGGTGGGGGAGGGACACACTGTCAGCGGGGAGGAAGCAGCCCTCCCACCTCCTGCAGACCCCTCCCACCCCAACTCCCCACCTAGAGGAAAACGTTTTTCTTTCTTACCAGGCAGATGATCTGGGCGCAGCAGATGCAGCCTTCCTCTCAGACGTGTGCTGATCGCAAAAACAGTTCACCCAGTTATAGAAATACCTGTCCTCTCCCTCCCCCTCCTCCTGGAGAACTGACAGAGAAGGAGTGGCCTTCTGAGCATCCCAGCCCCACTCAGGTGCCCACCATGTGCCGACTTGCCAAGTCCCCAGCCGTCGATCGCCTGCATGGGCAGGCTGAGAGCAAGAGGCCCTGTAACCAAAGACAGCTGGAAATTCCGAAAGACAACCCACAGTGAGAGAGAGAAACAAATAAACAGAAAGGCATTCCCTCCGACTCCCTCTTTCCTGGTCACACACACACTGACACGAGCCGTGTTGCAGGCAACAGTTCCCTTGTTAAATGGTCCACCGCGAGGAGGCCGCCTTGGCACGCAAACTTCTCTGCCATCAACCCCTGAATTCTAAGAGCCCTGCGACCTTGGCCCCTGGTCTGGGTCCTGCCAAAAGGGGCCGCAGGGGCGCTGCTCCTAACCAGCCATGTCTGGGCGGGCTTTCAGGCACTGATGCTGGGAGACAACATCTCTCTTTCTTAAACCTCTTGGTCAATCTTTTCTGCCCAAAGGAGGGCGTCAGGATGGGGGCTCTCTAGACAGCTGTGGGTACCCTTGCTCATCAAGTTTGACCCTCCATCTTGGGAACCTGCTTCGATTTCTCACTTAATGGCACTCGCAGCTGACACTGCTCCCTCCCTCCGTTGACTTTGCCGGCTGTCTCCCGTGACCTCTAGGATGGCCACGCTTAACCCTTGCTGCCCCCATTCCCAGAGGGGCTCCTCAACTCTGCAGGGCCCTCGTGAGCCTTTGTCTTCACACTGGGATCCTCCTCGTATCCTCTGCATCCTGGTCCCACCCCACTCATTTTCCACCATCGGTCGGTCAGTGCAGAGCGTGCGGGGCTGGGAAGGTTAGCCAGATGCTCTCCTGACCCACCCTCCATCTGATGGTCGGAAAGACATGGCTTCTAGCATCCCAACCCATGGAGGATACCCAGAAGTTTTTTTTCTTTTTAATCTGGAAAAACAAAAGCTCTGTATCAGATTTCCTTTCATCTTGACCCTGCTAATTCCCGAATCCGAATTTGCTGACAGGGCAGTTCTGTGGCTTGTCAAGACTCACCCCTTTCTGGGCCACTGCCCTGCATCTCAGCAGGGACCCCTCGGCAGAGTTCTGACCACCAAGCAACTTTGGCTGCTGTGGAAGTGTCTATGGGGGCCTACAAGGGCCTGAGCCAGGCGTCCGTGGGGTGGGTGCTGAGCAAGCAGTGATGCAGTCCCATCACCACACCAGGCACAGTCCAGACCCCGTGTGAGGGGCTTTGGCTGCATTTGCAGAAAGTGGTGTTCATGAACACGGTTCAGAGATAATAATGGTACCCAACTCATAGGGCTATTATGTGGATTTCAGAATGAAGTCACAGGGAGCACTTTTCTACCTGCTGGATGGGATGCTGCCTGATTCATAAATTGTTGGATAAAGCCTATTAGATCTTCAAATAAGAATTCTTTTAAAAAAAATAATGAAATCGTGGTTGCAGGGAGCTCAGAGGGGTGTGGTGAACCCCGAGTGTGACCAGGCTGCCAGGAATCAGTTGACCCTTGACCCTAGAGGCCCTCCCTTCCCCTAGAGAAGCCCTTTGATCCTCCAGGGACAGGAGGCACTCGCCCTGCCTCAGAGGGGAGATGCCACCTTTGGCTTTGAAGTCATGAGACAGCTAAGCCAGGGGGACGCCAGAAGCCAGAGGGAGTATAATTTCAAGTCGAATTGGGTGACGTACCCCCATGCCCCGATCCAGCTGAGTTCATCCTCTGAGGCCAGCTTAAATCACGGTCTACAGCAAAGCTGGAGGCACGACCCCCTGTCTTCCAAGCTCCTCCCCTTTACCCCCCAGTCCCACTGTTGGTCCTTGGGTTACAGCCACTGCTGCTGGCCAGAGTCGGGAGCCTGCTGGGGTTTCTTAAAGAAATCTCCAGTGACTGATAACAGACCATGTGCCAGACCCTGGGGGAGGCGCTCTTATCTGCCTCCACCTTCCATATGGGGAAGTTGAGGCTCAGAGAGGTAAACATCTTGCTCCAGTGCTGCACTGGGATTCAAACTCAGACCCGCCTGACCCCACAGTCAGTGCCCTTGACCCCTCACACAACCTCCCACTGGGGAGATTCTCTCTGCAGTTCTGTCCCCCAGGAACTTTTGGGGACCCTGGCTGAGCCCCGGGTCCCCCCTCTAGGCCTCAGGATCTACATTGTCAAGTGATGGGGGTTGAGCTGGTGATGCCCTAGGGTCCTTCCAGCCCTAACATTTTCAGATGAACCGCCAGCCCCCCTATTCAGGAGTCTGAGCTCTCCCACTACAAATGTTTCCCTGAACGAACAACAGAGTGACAAGTCCCTAAGGAGAGGGGAGACATGCATCAGGAGCGGGCTTGTTAGAAGCCTGACATTAACACGCCTCGTGCACGCACAGGTGAGACCCAAGCATGGCCACGGGGCATGCAGAGGTGGCGGCAGGTAAAGGGGCCTGAGATGGCTCCAGAAATGCCTTTATAGCACACGGCGTGGAGGCCTGCTTTTGCAGCTAAAGGGCCAACACGTACTGGGCAACTACTCTGTGCCTGCGGGGTCTTGGGCACAGACAGGAACTCCTTGGCCAGATGTGACAGGACCGTTTCCAGAAAGACCCTCTTAGCATGAGGCATCCCCACGCAGGACCTGCTGCTGTTCAACTGGGTGCCGATTGTTGAAATATTGAAATGTTTCGTGCATTTTCCAGTCCTGAGCCCTGGGGGAACTCCCACCACCCGCTTCCTGGCCCACCCAGGACCCTTCCTTGGAACCCTCTAGACACCCTCCCCCACCCAACGCAGCAGCTACCTGCATTCCTGCACGCACCTGGAACCTGCATTGATTGGCTCACATGTGGTCTAGTATTCTCATTATCACTGCTGATCACACATGTCCCCACATACACACAGAGCCCAGAGTTTGGGGTGCCATGGTTCTCCCCAGTCCCCCAGGGTCCTCTAGGGGTGGCAGCCCTCAGGGTCCAGCTCGTTGGATCGGCCACTTTGGGGTCTCCCCACAGCAGGGCAGGAAGGTGACTTCTGGTCCCATGGATGCCTTGGAGCGCAGCACCCACCCACAGGTTTGCGGTGGCCTCTCAGAGCCTGTGTTTTCCTGCCCTGTTTCCTTTCCTGTTTTCACCAAAAACTTCTCCCCAGCCAAGCCCACCCACCACTCTGCATTTTAGAACCAGAGAGAACACAGGCTTCTGCTTATAGAGGAGGGAGTGCTCCTCTGGCTGCCCTGGGTGCTCTCTCTCAGGTAGACTCCAGGATGGAGAAGTGTAGGGGGCAGAGAGAAGGGGCCAATTCCAGTGGGCAATGTTGACCATCTGGAGGGCTGTGTTGAGCAAGATCCCAGGGCATCAGGACACAGTGGTGTGATTGATTAGTTATGGCTGCCTGGTGATGGTTTTTTCATGTCTGTCTGGGAGAGGGGTCAGGCAGGGCGGACCTCACGTAGTTCTCCTTTTTCATCCCCTGAGTGTGGGGATGGGCCTTTGTCCACCCCGGGGAGAGCCTAGAACTGTACCAGACACAAATAGATACTTGGGAAATGCTTCTAATTGAGGGCGATTTTAAACATGAACCAAGCAAATTGCATTTATTGAACACGTATTAGGTGCAATTGGACGATAAAGTAGGGAAAGGAACTAGTAGTGATGCTCTGGGAAACTTGGAGCTCAGTTTATTTACCCCTCCAGCCATCCATTCATTCACTCCACAGTTATTTATTGAGTGCCTACTGTATGCTGAGCTCTGTATGGGGGCTAGAGATACAGACCAGCATCTGCTCTAGGAAGCTTCCAGCCAGGTAGGGGGAGAGACAAGTTGAAGACAGGTGGCGTATGAGGTGCCACGGGCAGCAGGACGGGTAGATACAACTCTGTTGTTCTCCTCCCTGGCCGAGTCGCCCTCCAGGGACGAGCCAGGGTTATTAATATCCTGCTGAGTCAGGGGGCTCTTGAGTTTCAGCGTCACAAGATGTTAGATGTTCTCCTCTTTCCCACCTGCCCTTCCTCAGGAAGACTCTACCTACCTCAGGCTGTCCAGAAGGCAGCAGGTGCTGATGGAAAGAGGTCAGAAAGGGATAAGACCTTGGGAGTGAACCAGTTTGAGTCCCCATTCTGCCGCCCATTAGCTTCCCTGTGAGAAACATCACCTCTCTGAGTCCCATCATCTCTGAACAGGAGAGAAGTATAGCAACTATGCAGCATTGAAAGGGCTGTTATGCCAAGGGCTGACCCCTAGCAGGTGTTAAGAAGTGATGGCTGTTCATCCAAGTACCCGCTGAGGCTGTTCCATGTGTCTTGTCTGGGGAATGACCTTGGACGTGTTGGGAGGCAGATACAGGACGATGATGGGGGATCCAGGGCCCCGCAGCTCCCGCTAGAGCCTTTGCTTCCACCCCTAGGGAGCCCTCCCGCACTGTATTGTGATTTCTGGGTTACTGGTCCCCCTTCCCCCACACCCCCACGGGACTACAAGCTCCACTTGGGAATGCTTTCCCGTCCAAGTCAACAGACCTCCCAGTGCCTAGCGTATAGCAGGTGCTCAATAAATGTTTGCTGCCTCAATAGACGAGCAGCAAGTGAGAAGTGTGATGACTCCTGTGCACGCAGGTAAAGCTGAGTAATTCGTGGATTAATAGGATCAGTATAGTTGCTAATTGGAATATTTAAAATGAAACTTCCTTCTAGTTCTTGCTAGGGCACATACTTGCTTCCTCTCCCTCCCTCTCCCTCCTCTCCCGCACCCCCAGCCCATCTTTCTCCCTGCCACTTTCTCTCTATCTCCTGAATAGAATTGTCTCAGCGGTCAGCTCTCCCCATGTATACGTGTAGACTTGGACGATCACAACTGTGAAAGATTTTCTCAGCATTCTGATAAGTGGTGGAGATGTCTATGTGTGTATTACTTGGCATCGCTACTAATCAAAACAGTGCATCTCCCACCCTGTCTGGAATTCCCACGGCAGATCAAGGGACGCCAAGAACTCCTGCCACAGAGAAGAGGAAACACGGCCGCACTTGGCCCATGTCGGGTAGTCCACGCCCCACCCCGCCCCGTCCCCGCCCCACCAGCCTGGGTTTTCTTCATCTTGTGTTCCGGCTGTCCTCGTGATTTCCTGTGCATGAGAGGAGGAGGAAGAAAGGAAAGCAATCAGAGACCGAGGGCCAGCTGATGCACGGCAGGAGGGATTGACACCACCAAGCAGCATCTAATCTTTGGACATTGGTGACCCTGCTGGCCCCATGAGCACCCAAGAGATATGACCCTCCACTTGACCTCAGCGAGCTTATGTTTTAGTTGGGGAAGCGAAAAAGAACAGTTTGAGGATGCCTCCGATCAATCAGTGCTTAAGATCTTCCAAGACCTTCAGAAGATGGTTTAATTCCCGACACCTATCGGTCACCCCATGTCCCTTTCTTCCCCCTTTTACTCCACACCTGGCTACACTCAGCTTCTCATTGTCTAGAAGATAAGGCTTAAAAATGACACTTAGAGGTCAGCCCGGCTCACCTCCACCATCCCCTCCTTGCCTCAGTCAGTGGGGGCCAGGCTGTTTCCCCGACACACCTGGGATGTTCCCTGCCCAGGTCTGTCTTCCACTGGGAACAAAATAGTAGGCGCCTACATGGGTTTGAGCCCAAGCCTGGGCCCTCTGCCTTCCAAGGTGTCCAGCAAGTCCCACGTGGCTTCAGAGCCTGGCACCGAGGCTCGGCCTTTGGCCTGGCTACTAATGTCAGCTCCTGACCTGGAGGTCCCTGGACTGCTCCTCTGGGGAGATGGCACAGTGTGGCGATGACCCTAAGACACTGCAGGTGACTGGCTTGGAAGCTCAGCCCCTACCCTCAGTAGATGCGTGATTGGGGACCTCAGTCTCCTTAACTGCACAATGGGAATAGGAATAGCCCCTCCCACACAGGAATTAGCAAGATTAGAAGTGGTCATGCACAAAGCACACCTTAAAACCACACGCGTGTGAGTGTTCAGCAAACACTGACCGTGAGTATTATGGTCACGATCTGACTTACGTTGTAGCTGTTTGGACATATGGCCCACGTCCTGGACTAGGCTGTGAAGCACTTGAAGGCAGAGACCCCTTATGACTCATGTGAGTCTTTTATTCCGTCCCCTACCTCCCCACCCTCACAGCCCCACCAGCTTTGTCAGGGGAGGGAGGAGAGAGTGGTAATAGAAAGGAAGCTATTACCAGCTCCCATCACCCAGCAGCTGGTTGGTGCCAGGGGCTGTGCTTTAGAACCATCACCCTGAAACCCACTGCCTTGTGCTGTAACCGTTTGTTCCTCCTTGTTTACAAAGGAGAAGACTGAGGTTCAGAGTAGTTAAGTCACTGGCCCAAGATCACCCAGCTAGTGGGAAGTGGACTCCAGGACAACTGATTCCGAAGCCAGGACTAGAGGCCACAGTGCACAGCATGACCGAGCGCTCACGTGTATACACACCAAGCCAAACACTGCGGAGGTCCCCAGCGTGTCTTTCTCGTTAGAGACTTTAAAATTATTTAAAAAATTTTTTTTAATTTTATTGAAGTGTAGCTGATTTACAGTGCTGTGTTAATTTCTGCTGTGCAGCAAAGTGATTCAGTTTTACATATGTATATATTCTTTTTCATATTCTTTTCCATTATGGTTTTTCACAGGATATTGAATATAGTTTCCTGTGCTACACAATAGGATCATCTTGTTTATGCATCCTATACGTAATAGTTTGCATCTGTTAATCCCACACTCCCAATCCTTCCCTCCCCTACCCCCGCCCCTTGGCAACCACAAGTCTGTCCTCTATGGTAAGAGACTTTTTAAACCAAGTTTTAGCAGGAGCTAAGGGTGGCGGAGGAGCGGTTTGGGGACGGCTGTCCTGCTGAAAAAGAGGAGTCGATGTTTGGCTTCTTGGACCAATCCCGTTCTACTCACTGCTTGGATGCTATTTTCACACAGGGTGGGAAAAATAACCATCTCATCCCCGCCTCCTGTCCCAGAAGGTGTGGCTTGTAAACATATGGAGAGTGGGGAAGATAAAGCCCTGAGAGCCTTGACTCAAACTGTCATTCGTGCGCCAGTTTTCCGTGAAGACTGAAATGAAGATCAGCGGTGAAACACACAGAGGGACATGAAATCTGGATAAAGGGAAAAACAACCCAGAGCGGCTTCTCCTCCCGGTAATTCCTGCTCCCTGGGTATAAGGCTGCATTCCATGGCAACAGCATTCGCACTTCACTGAAAGAAAAGCTCCTACCAGCTGGACCCATTATTAAAGTGGAGCCCCAGGATTAGCATATTTGTGTGATGACAAAGCGAACCAGCTGAACAGCTTCAGGAGACGCTGGAGCCCCAGGGACAGGAGAGTGAGCAGCCTTGCTTGGCCAGATCCCAGAGCCTCTCTGGCCGTTCCACCCAAACGCTCTTGAGGGCCCCTGGGCTAGAATGCAGAACAGCGGGGGGCCTTTTAGACCTAAAAGTGAGTTGAGCCTAGTGTTTATGGATGGGGCAGTGGGGACAAAAAGCGCTGAATTTGAATCCCAGCTCATCTAAGCCCTTGCTGTTTGACCCGGAATGAGTCCATTCCCTTCTCTGTGATTCAATTTTCACATCTACAAAATGGGTGTAACAACACATCCCACCAAGGATTCTGTACTGATCCAATGAAGAAACACACGCAAAGCACTTAGCAAGCCATCAGTAAAAACCTAATTTCTAGTGAATTCTTCTAGAGAACTATAGTTAACTTTTCAGGAATGGACCTGTTGGGGAAAGCGAGGATTCTTTTAACATTTGACGCTTCGTGAAAAAATTTTGCACTAGCCAGTTGCTAAATAAATTCATAAAGCCATGTGTCTATGTGTGTGTGTGTGATGTGTGTGTCTGTGTGAGAGTGTGTGTGTGTGTGTGACAATCATCATGTGGATGAAGGAGAGCAAGCCTGAGCCAGACTGATGGGGTTTGAATCCTGCCTCCTTAACTGAGTGACCTTGGACGAGTCGCGTCACCTCTGATCTCAGTTTTCTCTCCTCTCTAGAACAGCGATAACACACCTACATCATAGAGTTGTTTAAAATGACACAGGCACACGGGAATTCCCTGGTGGTCCAGCGGTTAGGACCCCACGCTCTCACTGCCGAGGGCCCGGGTTCAATCCCTGGTTGGGGAACAAAAATCCTGCAAGCCGCATAGCCAAAAATATAATAATTATTATTATAAAATAAATAGATAAAATGACACGGGCACGTGAAGGACCTAATTAACATTGGTCAGCCTCCTGAAGAACAAAAAGATGGCTACGGCTAAGTGCAAAGTTGGATCATAGAAGAGGAAAAAGACATTAGTGGAAAAACAGGTGAAATCCAAAGTCTGACACTCAGTTAACAGTGCTGGGCCAGGAGCTTCCCTGGTGGTGCAGTGGTTAAGAATCCGCCTGCTAGCGCAGGGGACACGGGTTCGAGCCCTGGTCCGGGAAGATCCCATATGCCGCAGAGCAACTAAGCCTGTGCGCCACAACTACTGAGCCTGTGCTCTAGAGCCTGCGAGCCACAACTACTGAGCCCACGTGCCACAACTACTGAAGCCCATGAGCCTAGAGCCCATGCTCTGCAACAAGAGAAGCCACTGCAATGAGAAGCCTGCGCACCACAATGAAGAGTAGCCCCTGCTCGCCATGACTAGAGAAAACCTGCGTGCAGCAACCAAGACCCAACACAGCCAAAAATAAATTAATTAATTTAATTAAAATTTTAAAAATATATTAAAAAAATAGTGCTGTGCCAATGTTAATTTCTTAGTATTGATACATGTATCTTCATTATATGAGCTGATAACATGATGGGAAACTAGCTGGAGAGTATAGAGAATGCTCTGTACTATATTTGCAACTTTTCTGTAAATCTAAATATTCTCCAAAAAAAAAAAATATATATATATATATATATATATATATATATATTTTTTTTTTTTTTTTAAGGGCTGAAGAACTGGTCTAAAGGGACCGAAAGATTAGACAGAACAACTTGATGTGGTGTGGATTCTTGGACTGGATCCTGGGTCAAGGGAAAAAATAAAGTTGCTGAAAATAACAGTATTGGGGAAATTAGCAAAATGTGCACCTGGGCTGTATATAGGGAAGCACTGTTCTATCAATATTAAATTCCTGAATCTGATCACCATCCTGAGGCTGTTTAAAGAGAGTGTCCCTCAGAAGGAAGATGGGTGGTTGCCCGGGACTGGGGGAGGAGGGTTGGGAGCAATTGCTTAATGGTTATAGAGTTTTATCTTGGAAGGATGGAAATGTTCTAGAACTAGGTAGAGGCGGTGGTTGCACAGCATTGTTAATGTACTAAATGCCACCGAATTGTTCTCTTTAAAATGGTTAATTTTACATTATATGAACTTGACCTCCATAAATTTTAAAATATGTAAAAAAAAAAGAAAGAAAGAGAAATGTCCCTGTTCTTAGGATACACAAGCTTCATGCGATTAGTGGTGAAGGGGTGTGATGTCCGCAACTTCATCTCAAATGATTCAGCAAAACACCAACAATAGCAGCAGCCATGAGGATTATGTATGTTCACATGGGGAGAGAGAGAAAGCCATAAAGCCCACGTGGCAAAAAGTTAACAGTTGGTGAACTTAGGCAAAGGGTATACAGGGATTCATTTTACTATTCTTGTGTCGGTTTGAAATATTTTCAAATTCAAAAGCAAAAAACAGCAACATCCGTATTTAATTATAAAGAACCTAGCATTTGCTACCTATAGGAAGCTCATTCAATAACAGTTATTACCACATCTGCACACAGCATTAGAATTTTATTTGAATAGCTATTATTTATTTTCACAATAACATCTTGAACCCCCCTCTGAGTGGAGATCTGAGCTGCGCCCTGGCAGAGGCGGGGTGAACCTGGCAGTGCCCACCTTCCTTGGATGCTCGGGGTGAAGGCCACGCCCGGGGACTGTGGTCAGGTGAGAGAAGATTCTGTCTCCCACGCCCAGTTGCCGGCCGGGTGCCCGCACACAGGAGATGCCTACTAGAAAGCCTCAGGATGAGTACTACACAAATGAATCAGGAGATCCAGGAGCTTATTACTGTAGGGGCCACAGAGAGGTCCGAGAGCTTAAGTGTTGAGGGGGATTGGGGGCTGTGCCAGCCTACCTGTCCTTCGCAGCCATTGGCATTGGAGAAGCAGCCACTCGGGAGAGTTTAATGGCAGCTGAGGCCCTGGGAGACATAGCCGTGGGGTCCCAGATTGGTCACTATTTGGGACAATATCCAATCAACCACAGACCCGGCCCTGGGTAAGTAGGGTAGGGTGGGGCAGGGGAGGGAGGTGGGATTGGGAGGGGGATCACATGCACCACCACTGCTCGTTGATGCTGGTCCTCTTGCACCCCACCCACACCGGAGTCTCCAAGCCCCCTGCGTGAACCATAGCCATCAGGTTAGGAGCACATAATCAGATAATTCAATTGCTTTCCAGGGAGAGCTGCTGTTTAATTAAAGAGGACTGAAGACAGACCAGTAGGCTGGGGAAGCCTGGCCTGATCATCTAGAGAGAGTGCAGCCATCTGACAAGGTGCGGAGCGGGCCGCCAACCTGTGCCACCAGACGCTGCCAGGGGCAGCATGTGGTGCTCCAGGCAAGGGAGGTGTGGAGAGCACCAGCTTGCTGCCAGAGAAGGGCAGGGGGCAGGTCACATGACAGCAAACCAGAAGGAGATCCCGCTGGCCTAGGTTTCAAACACATTTGCATTTAAACAAACACCATATCCTATAGTCTGCTGGTTTCTAGCTGTGAGACTTCAGGAAGTTCCTTAACCTCTCTGAGCCTCAGTTTCCTGATCAAGGACACAAGGTGAGGAATGTACCTGATGGGTGAAGTGAGGGATTCTTGTAACATGTGATGCTTTGTAGAAACTTTTTATATTAGCCAATTACTAAACATGACCATGAAGCTGTGTAGGTGCAGGTGTGCATGTGCATGTGCGTGTGTGTGTGTGTATGTGTGTGTATGTGCAGGTCTGCGTGCGGGGAAGAGGGGGCGAGTGCCTGTTCTTTGGGACACACTGATTAAGTCGCGCTTAACTAGCTGTGGGGTAAGGCTGCCGTCAGGCTTGCCTGCCAGGTGTGTGAGGGTTAAGTAAAGCCCTCAGAAGAGGCCCGGGTGCGTGCCCAGCGCCCAATAAATGTCAATTCTATTGAAAGGGGAAAAAAAGTGATTAACACATCTTGGACCCGGAGAAAAAAATTGCCTGCTAAATTCCTGACATAAATACATTTATTAAGAAATGTAAGCCTAAGAAACCCACTCCCAAGATGCATAAAGATGCTTAAATGTTCTCCGCCCCACCCCTTGATCATTTCCAAAGACAGCGGGGGATTTTGCTGATAATGAATTAGGGCCAAGTAACCAGTGATGGTGTTATATCATTATCATTCAGATAAGGTTTATGGAGCACCTGCTGTATGCAGGGTCCATGCTCCACCAGTGAGCACGGTGGGCAGGTCCCCACGCTGGGGAGTTTTCAGTGGGGTCCAGGCCATGCCTTTGGCCTCAGAAGTAGGGATCCCTAAGTGGCAGGTGGATGGTCAATATGCCACAAGGGCAGGAAACAGGCACCAAGTGCCAGGAGTGGTGTTGCTCCCACCAGGACAGGCAAAACGACCAGTAAGACTGAGTTCTCACCACTTCCTCCCCGAATTTCTTGCTGTCCCCCAAGTCTTCCTCAAAGAGCGGAGCTGCTGCTCCCCCCGTGACCAGGCCCTGGCGTCGGGGTTAATATTTTTAATTGGAGGCTTCTCAGGCTCTGGTCCAGTGTCCCCCAGCTGAAGCTGCCATGGAGCGGATCGGCTCCAGAGGAGGCCGCCCCACAGGGCATTTCACTCTGCCCTCCTGTGAATGATTTCCTTTCATCTCCCCTACTGAAGCGGCCCTTTTCATTCCATCCGTGTCATCTCTCTGCTGCCATCTGATTAGGGAAAGCTTAGCCTTCTCCCCCAGCGCCAGACCTTGCCCTCCCCTTCCCAGAAACCACCATGGCGCTTAACTACAAAATAAAACTGTAAAAAGGCCCATATTCCCTGCTTCCTGGGCGGGGTAGGGGGCGGGGACAGCACTTGCTGAGTTGCCCGGCACGGATGGCTGGGGGTGGGGAAAATAATGGTGACAGTCCCTGAATAAGTGAGCGGTAGGAGCTCTGTCCTGGTGCGCCCCCCTCCCCAGAGGGGATGAGCCGGGGGAAGAACCTAAGCTTTGGAGAGCCTGTAGGAGGGGCAGACATAAAGAGAAAGCGCCTGTATATGAAGTATTTTTAAGGTTCATTAATATTAACAACATCGTTCCAAATAGAATAATGAGCAGGACTCTAATGAATCATTTTTAATGACAGCTTTGCTCCCATTTTCATACTACATTTTTAATCAACAAGTTTCCCAAGGGGCCATTGGGAATATTAACTGGAGGCGGCAGCTCCCCTCCCCACCAGGAGCCCCACTCCAGCCTGCAATCTGGCAATGGCTCCCGGGTCAGACAATCCACGAGACTGCCACAAAGACCTGGCAGTTGCAGAGATGATGGTCACGTATTTATTCAACAAACATTTTAGGAATACCTACTATGCACCCAGTACTTTAACAGGCTCTGAGGATGCAATGATGATCAGAGCCATCCCAGAGCCACATTCCCATCAGGGAAGACAGCTGCTCCAGCAATAACCAGCATGTGCAGAAGGGCTTGCCTGGGGATGGCCGGGTGGTATAGGAGACCACCAGCCAGCCCAAGTGCAGCAGGGTGGCTTCCTGGAGGAAGTGGCATGAAACTGAGCCCTGCAGTGTGGGTAGGAGTCAATAGAGAGGAGAGGGGGATGGACAGGCATGTGCAGGTCAGAGTAGCACAGAGCAAGAGTATATGAGTTGCATGCCCACATTCACAGCAGCACAAGTCACAACCAGCAAAATGTGGAAGTGACCCAAGTGTCCGCCAATGGATGATGGATAAACAAAAGGGGGTCGATCTCTACCATGGAATATTACTCAGCTGTAAAGAGGAATAAAGTACTGATACCTAGTACAACACAGATGAACCTCGAGTCGTTATGCTAAGTGCAAGGAGCCACAGAGGCAAAAGGCCACATCCTGTCTGATCCCATTTACAGGCAGTGTCCAGAACAGGCAAATCCGCAGAGACAAAGCAGATGGTGGTTGCTGGGGGCTGGGGGAGGAGAAGTTGGGAATGACTGCTAACGGGGATGGGGTTTTACCTGGGGGTGATGACAACGCTTTGGAACTAGACGGAGGAGGTGGTCTCACAACACCGTGAAGGTGCTAAATGCCGTTGAACTGTTCACTTTAAAACGGTTAATTGATGTTATGTGAATTTCACCTTGGGAAACAAACAAAAGAAAAGGCTAGAAAAGAAAAAGCGTGTGTGAGCAGCCAGGCAAGAAGACACGAGCTGTGCGTGGTCTGTCTCCTTCAGGTGGCCCTTGGTCACCTGCCCCGGCATTTCTAATCATAGCCCCTCACCAGCCCTGTCTAAGAGGGATCTTACTATACAGCACAGAGAACTATATTCAATATCTTGTAATAACCTATAATTGAAAAGAATCTGAAAAAGAATATATATATATGTATAACTGAATCACTTTGCTGTAACCTGAATCTAACACAACACTGTAAGTCAACTATACTTCAATTAAAAAAGGAAATAAAAGTGCCCGAATCTAATGAATTATCTTTTTTTCCATGATCTCTCTCTCTCAACTTGACATGGTGTTTTGTATTTGCTATTAAACTCATTCTCAATTTAAAAAATAAATAAAAATTTTAATAGCACAAGAAAAAAAGAGAGAAATGTCTCTACACCTGGCATGGATACCAGTCAAGTTCTCAGATTTTGCAAGCAATTTTCTAGAAGCTATTGTGACGCCTGGCTAGCTACCCCATTATTGAGGATCCAATGAGTTAATGCACAGAAAAGGGCTTCAAAGTGCCTGGCACGGAGCAAGTGTCAAATTTTGTACCAACTAAAAAGGACCGAGCACTTTCTCTAGCTCAGACGGATGGCCAGACTCTGCCTGTATTATGCTGTTTAACCTCCCACCAGGCCATCAGGCACTATTATTACCCTCCATTTACAGGTAAGGAAATCAATGGGCCAGAGATGTTAAGTCATTTGCCCAAAATCACACAGTGAAGAGGTAGAGAAACCAGACCTGGAATTCAGGCCCATCCAGCTCCAAAGTCTATGCTCTTAGTCATTATGGTCTGTTGCTTCCTAATTTATAAACTATTTTTAAAAACACAAGGGAATTCCCTTGCAGTCCAGTGGTTAGGACTCCACGCTTCCACTGCAGGGGGCATGGGTTCGATCCCTGGTCGGTCAACTAAGATCCCACAAGCCGCGTGGCATAGCCAAAATAAAACAAATAAAAAACAACAAACAAACAAACAAAAAACCACGATCTCTTCCCTGACCCCACCTCGCCCCCTTTGCCATGTCTTTGTGACACTTTTCTCCCTGCTTCAAAAGCCTCGACTGTCGTCCTTTTTATCCCCATTGCCTCACCATCCAGAGGACGTGGACGGGAGCAGGACTGGGCTCCTGGTCTCTGAGCTGCGTGTTTATGGCCATCTCGGTGTCCCCGTGTGGATGCCTAAGTCCAGCCTTCAGATGGTCGTCTTCCCTTCCGGGCCTTGGGGGGATGTTCTGGCATCCGTGAAAGCAGCCCTGGGGCCAGTACCATGTTAGAGATGACCATCTTTCCCACTTTACTGATGGCCAGAGGAGGGGGCTATTGGAAACCTAAACCGAGGGCAGTTGATCTCCTAACGTGTATCGATTGGCCAACAGGAGTACATGCCCCCAGCAAAAGCATGCTCTCATCCCAGAAGAGGCAGGAGCAGGCGATTTCAGCTTTCTTTGTGTGCCAGGAACCGGGCACCCACCCAGGAGCCGTTCCTGCACTGCTCCTCAGGCTGAGTTTTCCCGCGAGGCTGCTGTGAGTGCTTGTGACCACCGGGTACCAATTGGCAGGATTCAGAGCACCAAGGAGTGGACATGCAGTCCCCTCACGCCACAGGAAGGTAACAGGCAGACATCGCAATTGTAGAAATACAAGATGTTGCCCTCTTTTCCCCTTTGGTAACCGTAAGCTTGTTTTCTATGTCTGTGAGTTTCTGTTTTGTAAAAGAAAGGGGGTGGGGAGGGATAAATTAGGAGTTGGGGATTAGCAGATACAAACTATTGATACTATATATAAAATAGAAAAACAACAAGGTCCTACTGCATAGCACAGGGGACTATATTCAATACATTGTAATAGCAAACCTATAATGGCAAAGAATCTGAAAAAGAATATACATATACACTATATATATAATATATAGATATCTGAATCATTTTGCTATACACCAGAAACTAACACAACATTGTAAACACCTATACTTCAATAGAAAAAAAAAGGATGCTGCCATGTGTGAAAAAGACTTGATTCATTTTACCAGTGACTTCCCCGGGTCCACTAGCCATTTTCAGCACCTTTTTGCAGCTCATCAGAGGGCAATTGACAGGCTTCAGGCCTCACATCGATCTGAAATATAAAGACTAAAAAGAGGAGGGCGAGGTGACATTTTTATTGACTTGATTGTAAAGGAAGTCAGGGGAACCAAAGGCTGATGGGTAACGAAATGGTACCAAAGTGCCATAAGTTTGAATTCCATAGCAACAGACCGACCTGAAAACCACCATCATTGCCCAAAGATGAGGAAACCCAGGAGTGAGGTGGGAGAACATTCACAAGTGACATTTGGGGGTTCTTTGGCAACAACAAAATGGCAGGCTCCGGTGCTGTGGAAAGTCCACCCACACACGCTTGCAGGGACCTAGGAGGGAGGAAAGGGGCCGCAGGGTCTTTCCTGGGGGGCGAGGCTTAGCCAGCTTGGGAGAGGCCCAGAGGACTTGAGCCAACACGGCAGCCACCAAATAGTCAGCAGCCTCAGACAGGGAGCTCAGAAATCAGGCGTCCTTCTTGACAGGCAGGGGCTCAGGGCCCCCAGGCTCCCAACCCGCCAGCCAGCGACAGAGAAGAAGGCCCAGAGTAATGGGGGAAGGAGCAGGGGAGGTGGGTGGCGAGCGCAGAAGAATCCCATTAAGGGGCAAGGCCAATCAATACCGGCTGCAGCCAGGAAGGTTTAAAAGCCTCTCCACTAAGACTGCTCCCCCATCAGTGGGGAACAAGTGGCAGGAGAGCTGTTTGACCCCTTCTCTGGGAAGGAGTACCATCTCCAGCAGGGAGGAGAGCCTGGGGGCGGGTGAGTCACAGCCTGTGGGGTGGGCTGAGGTGGTGAGCCAGCTGCCCCTGGGGGATCTGGGGACACCAGAGCATCTGTGGGAGCCTGTCTTGGGATCTTCACATCCCAGCACTGGAAGGGACCTCGGAGATATCCCCAGGGCCCTTCCCTTCCATTTCACAGATGAGGACACTGAGACCCATGAGGGAAAGGATTTGCCCGAGGTCACGTGGCTATAAGGTTCTAGGCCTCTGCCTCCTGGCACAGGTGACTTTCCCCTTCCAGGTCTATTAACATGACCTTCCCTCTCACTTTTCTATGTTATCACTAGTGTTGCCTGCAATCTTACAACTTAGCACTAACTGACTAAAACTACCAGTAACTGGACACTTGCTCTGCCTGGGCAGCGTGCTTATTGTGTTATGTGAATTGTGAGTTGATGTGAATTCTGAGGACTGAAACTTCCAAACACGATGGACTTGGTCCCATTATCATCCCATTTCGGAGAGGTGGAAACAGACCTGGAGGTCTCTGGACTGGCCCAGGGCCTCGCTGCCTGGGGGCCAAGCTCCATCCCCCAGGACTCCAGAGCCAGGCTTCTAGACGCTGTCCTTGGGAGTCAACATTCAGTTGAGATGTGACCCAGCAGGAGAGGGGGTGGCACCCCTCTCTGATTCTTCCTGTGACCTCAGGGTTCTGCGGGTCGGTTAGTTCAGCCACCCCCCAATTTAGCTGCCTCTCCTGGTGCTCCTACCCGGGCTGAGCTGGATCAGCAGGCTGAGGGTGAGGGCAGCGGAGGGTGAAGGCAGCTGATGGGGGCCAGCTTACCCCTGAATGGGCTCCTGGAGTTAGCAGAGGAGGGAGGCACTCTCACCAGCCCCCACCATCTCTTTCTGGTCTGAACCCCATCAGGGTCAAGGCCACTAGGAAAGGAGGCAAATAAGACCTGTGCCAGAGCGTCATGACACATAGGATGAATGCCCCCAGGCTTTTGTGTTCCATTGGATGAGATGGTCTCCAGAGTTCTCCCAGCTGTGTCATTCTACGTTTCAGCCACAGTTATTGACATTACCGTGTGAACCACGACCATTAACAGAGGGCTCCTTGTGGGCTGGGCACTGGGTGAAGAAGACGTGTATTAACTCACCGAATGCTCCCTACCTCCCTAAGAGGTAAGTTCCATTATCATTCCCATTTTACCTGGTATCAGACAGAGTTAAAGAGGAGCTCAGCGTCCCACACGAGTAAGTGGCAGGACCCAGATCTGTGTGACCCTGGGGATGTGATGATTGATGCGGCCACTCAAGGAATTTTCTGCTCTCAATATCACTAGGCAAGAATAGGTGTGGGCACCAGTGATTCTCCAAAAACTTAAACATGGAATTACCATATGACCCAGCAATTCTACTCCTAGGTGTAGACCCAAAGGAATTGAAAACAGATACAAAAACAAGTACATGTACACAGCAGCACTATTCACAATAACCAAAAGGTGGAAATAGCCCAAACGTCCATCAACTGACAATAAACAGTTAAGCAAATGTGATCTATCCATACAGTGGAATATTATTTAGCCATAAAAGGAAACAAAGTACTGATAACATGCTACAACATGGATGAACTTTGAAAACATATGCTAAATGAAAAAGGCCAGCCACCAAATGACAAATATTGTATGATTCCACTTTTATGAGATAGCCAGAGAAGACAGGTTCATAGCACAGAACACAGATTGGTAGTTGCCAGGGGCTGGGGGAGTGACTGCGTAATGGGTGAGGGGTTCTACTCTGGGGTGATGGAAATGTTTTAGAACAAGATAGGGTGGTCATTGCATATCATCATGAATGTACTAAATGCCAGTGAATGAAACCTTGAAATGGTTAATTTTATGTTATATGGATTTCACCTCAATAAAAATTGTTTTGAATAAAGAATAGGTGTGGGTTTTGTTGTGTTGAGATGCCCCAGTAATAATGAGGGGAGATGGGAAAGTGAAGATTAAAGGTCTAAATGAGAGGGTCGAGGGAGCCAATCGTTGAGAGGTCCTTTGACTTCACCTCTTTTCTGTCCCCTACTTCCTGGATGTGTGTGGCTCAGTGAGGACCACAGGGCATCTGTATCTGCAACGGGCGGGGAGAGGGCCTGAACCCACAGCCTGAGACTGTTCACACAAGCCAGAGGAACATGTCATTACACTAAACAAAATGTGGAGAAGGGGACAGCCGGCTCTGCAGGCCTTGGAGAGAACAACACGTGTGTCTTCTCATTACATCACGTGAAACCACGTGCTGCCAGATGCAACTCTATGAGACATCTGGCTGGGGGGGTCAATCTGGTCTGACCCTATCTCAACCCTGTCTCCAAATAATTTCCCTGGAATCAAAGAGGTTTTACAACTTGTTCTCAAGGAGGAAAAACAAAGCTCTGATTTGTCGTGTTGGCCAATTTCCATGGTGTAAATACTCCCACAGTGGCTGGTTTCACGCTGCCAACGTGATGCTGTTGACCATGGGGTTAGGAAGAAATGCTGGGCAGCCATCCTTATGCAGTATTTCCACCACACACACAATAGATGTAAATACGCTCAAGGGCACAGGTAATTGAAAACTGTGTTAAAAAATTAGGAAGGGATGAGTTTTGGGTACTTACTACCTTTGCTTTTAATATTATTTATTGAATTATAAGTTTATGTAATTCGATTTTTAATAGTGGCTGTGTTTAGCAACCAGCTCACAAAATTCCTGAAAATTGAATAATCGGCCCTGGTGAGCCGACTCCAGTGCAGTGCTGACCCCATCCTTGTCCTCTGACACTCCTCCTCTCCCTGCTTAATGATTTCTTCAATCCTTTTATCATGGAGCAAAATCTTTCCTTTCACAAGAAGAACTCAGGTTTAAGGTTTAGGTTTGGCTCACAGCCCTAGAAGGAAAAACACTGATGCGATGCAGATTATTCTCCCAAAGCAGACTTGATTCATGAGGATGACCAAGGGTGGATGCTATGGAGTAGCAGGGGGGTCCTAGTGGTGGGGAGGGAGGGGGCATGGAGTAAAGGTGGGGAGTGCCCAAGCTGCCGACATAAAAATCCTCTTCCTCTAGGTCCATCCGTGTTGCTGCAAATGACATTATTTCATTCTTTTTTATGGCTGAGTAATATTCCATTGTATATATGTACCACATCTTTATCCATTCCTCTGTTGATGGATGTTTAGGTTGCATACTAAGTGAGGTAAGTCAGACAGAGAAAGACAAATATCATATGATATCGCTTATATGAGGAATCTAAAAAAATGATACAAATGAACTTATTTACAAAACAGAAATAGTGTCACAGATGTAGAAAACAATCCTATGGTTACCAGGGGAGAAGGTGGGGAGGGATAAATTGGGAGATTGGGATTGACATATACAAACTACTGTTTATAAAATAGATAACTAATAAGGACCTCCTGTATAGCACAGGGAACTCTACTCAATATTCTGTAATGACCTATACGGGAAAAGGATCTAAAAAAGAGTGGATATATGTATATGTATAAACTGTATAAATAAACAGTTTATAAACTATGTATAAACTGTCAGTTTCTGTATAAGCAGAAACGGATACAACATTGTAAATCAGCTATACTCCAATAAAAAAGAAAAAAATCCTCTTCCTCACAATCCCAACTGGTGAGAAGCTTGGAACCTCTGACATGAGAGGGGTGACAACCAAAGGGCTGTGTCAAGGCTGGCGTTGCTGGCAGAATGTGGAGACCTGAAGGTCAGCTTGGGAATTGGGGTGTGGGGATGTACAGGGAAGGGTTTCTAAGGCTGAACCGAGCCCCTTTGGGGCTGAGCTTGTGGGACTTGGTGTGGGCACATGATGTCAAGGATGGGGTGAGAACACACTTCCAGCCACGGATGATAGGAAGACGCCAGGAAACCCGAGATCCCTTACAGGAACTCTGGATGCCAGGCCAAATCACAAAATCCTCACCTTCTCAGGTCTATTTTTGAGGAGCGCATGGGGAAGGGGCTGGGGAACCTGGAGGGAGTCCCATCCCTTAGGCTAGGGCAGCACAGTCTGAACCAACTTGCTTTTCAATCCCGGAGCCTGGCACAGCCTCATCTGCCACTACAGCTAGTTCTCAGAGCATCCCTGGTGGAAGAAACTATTTCCTCTTCACTGTGCCAGCCCTGAGGAAGGAGAGCCAGGTCCGGGAGCAGGGTGGGACTGGAGAAGGCTGCTTCTGGGCAAAGAATCCTAAAATCTTAGATCTTGGAGCCAGAAGGGACCTAGAGAGATCCTCTGGCCTATGTCCTCAGCCTGCATGCCATGAAACGTGGACATTTCTGGGTAAAACTGAGAATGATTCAAGGCAAACCCATTCCCCCTACTCAAAAAGGGGGAAAAAATCAGCTCAAGCACATGCAACTTGTGGGCTTGAAACTCTGAGAACCAGGGCAAGCATTCTGGTCCCCAGAGCTTTTCAGGAGCGCTCAGGCTGACGAGAGTAGGGCTGGGTTCCTGAATTGCCGTCTGCTTGCTGTCAAGTAAAGGATGGTTTAGCTCCTCAGCAGGTTGTCAGAAAGGCCAGCAGGGTCTCGGCTGAGAGAGGGGTTGGCAGTAGCCTTGTGCGTTTGGCTGGATCTCCATTGCGTGCAGAACGTTGACGGGGCCAGGGCAGGATGGCTTCATTGTAGCACTAGGTGGAGTTCATCTCACCCAGCGTTTCCCAGATGGCTGGGTCTTGACCCCCCATCCCTCTCTGTCCAGCCAACCCTGAGCACACCACATAACCACCCTGCTGTGCTTTTCCTGCCTCGCCAGCTCCCTCTACCCTCCCCTGCTGCTGTCAGAAATTGGGTACCTTGGTGCCACACAGGTGACCCTTTCTCCTGGTAAGGAAAACACAATCAAGTCTGGGGTTTCCCTAGCCCAGCTGGGCATGCAATCATCCTTCATAAATCCATTCATTTATTGCACTTCAATGAGCCAGGCATGGTGGTAAGTGCTGGGGATCCAGCCGTGAGCAAGTCAGATATGGCCCCTGCCATGGAAAGCTTGCGTTCCAGTGGAGAAAGGCAGAAAATGCCGAAGTGAACAAATAAATAAAATCATTATTGCTTGTGACAATCCCTATATGGAAAATTCCAATTCCCAGGCTCTAACTCTGGAGTTTCTGCCTCAATAGACCTGGGATGGGACCCTGAAATCTGCATTGTTACGAAGTTCCACAAGGGGAACTTGGGAACCACAGGTCTAACCATCTTACTGCTTGCAGATGCTACTGGTAATTTACCTTTTGACCCAACAATCCCACATCTGGGAATCTATCTACAGGTCTATCTGCACAAGTAAAACATCTTGCATCGCAGTATTGTTCATAAGAGCAAGACATTAGACAGGATTCTGTCTGGCAGTGAGTGTCTGGTTGAATAAACTATGTGACCCCCACACAATGGAATACTATGCAGCTTCAAAAAAAGAATAAGACCAATCCACAGGTACTGCTATGGGGAAATCCCAGACTATCAGGCTAAGTAAAACAACAATGAAGGCAGAGAGCAATGCTTACAGTATGCTACTTTTGTATAAGAAAATGAGAGGTGAAATAAGACTAGATATATTACATATATTTTCTTGTGCTTGCATATAGAACCCAGAGGATAAATAAGAGGGTAATAAACTGCTTGCCGACAGTGGAGGGGAGGTGGGGGAGGATGGTGGGGAAAAGCCAGACTGCTCAGTGTACAACTTCTTGCATAGTTTTGAATTGGGGACCATGTCATTACCTGCTGTTATAAAGATCAGGCAGGAGGGCAGGTGTGTGGTCAGATCCCTGGTCTGTGAGCAGAGTTCCCCTTCCTTACACGCATAAGCCCTGGCTAGTTCCCTCCCCTCTCTAAGCCTCTGCCTTCATCTGAGAATGAGGACAGCCCTCCTCACTTCCAGGGCTGCTGGGAAGGTAGGTTGAGTGTCCAAAGGCATTTTGCACAGAGCCTGGCACAAACGTTCGCGCACTCAGGCTTCTGCTCCTAAATCTCACTCATTCAGGGCTGGAATCTGGGTTTCTGAAGAGTTTGTGGCCAGCTGGTTAAAGGAAATACAGTATATGAAATTATTTTTTTAATGTTTTTTAATCTTTATTACTGCAATGCTTTACTTTATTTTATTTTATTTTTTGGCCGTGCCACGCAGTATGTGGGATCTTAGTTCCCTGACCAGGGGTCGTATCCGTGCCCCCTCTATTGGAAGCACGGAGTCTTAACCACTGAACCGCCAGGGAAGTCTCTATGGCTTTATTAACCATACCCATCTCTAGCCTGACCTTTTTCTAGCACTTTGCCCATTCATAAGACCTTTCCCAGACTTCTCTTTTGCTCTTGAAGTAACCTAAATATCCCCATTTCTAGGTCGGGAAGCTGAGAAGTTCCCATCTCCTGCTTCCTTTGCCCCACCCCAGCCTTGCCTCACGCAGGAAGCCAGGCCCCAACTTACGCCGCGGTTCAGGAGTGGCCGTCCTACCGGCAGAGTTCTGCTCTGTGCTGAGTCAGGCTGGAGGGAAATGCTGAGGGACCAGGAGGCTCCAGGAAAGGCTGGGCCCAGGGTAGGGCGCCACGGGCAGTGCAGGGGCCGTGTGACTCATGACAGACCTCAGCAGCGGGCACCCCCTGTACCACAGAGCTCCATGCGCTCAGGCTGGACGGGCAGGGAGGTGGGACTTGTAGTCACATGGCCCTGGGTCGGGCCCCCGTTCTGCCACTTACTAGTGACCTTAACCAAGTCACTGAAATTGCTTGAATTGTGTTTCACTTGCAAAGCGTGGGTGAGAAAAAACACCTCACAGCCCTTTGGAAAGAACTCCGCGCAGATAATTCATGCAAAACCCTCGGAGCACTGCCTGGCCCGAAACTGGTAAGTTGTTCTTACTTCCTCCTCTCTGTCATCCATGTTCTATAAGAAGTGACACAATATACCTACATTTTATTTAAACTGCTTACAAGGGGACCACGAAGCAGATGGTTTAAATTAATATATTAATTAACACATTAACAACTGACATTTAGAGTCTCTGTGCCTCATTTTCCTCATTTATAAAATGACCCACCTCCTAGGTTGGTATGAGGATTCAGTGAGATAAGGCATTTGTGTGTGTATGAGACACATTATGAAACCAGCAAATGTCAGCTATTAATTATTATTATTATTATTATTATTAGTTAGTGAGGCAGTTAGTCTGACTCTGGTTTTCCAAACGCTATTTTGGGCCAGGTGGACCACATCAGCCCATGCGTTGGCATCGTACAGGCACAGCCACAGGGAGAATAAATCCTGCTTCCTTAGGTGGACACAAAGAAGACGTGGTGAGACACTTGGATACAATTCCAGTTTTGGTCAGACAGACTTAAATTTAGACCCAGAGAGATGATGGATCAGTGAGTCTTTTTGTTTTGTTTGTTTGCTATAAATTTATTTATTTATTTGTGGCTGCGTTGAGTCTTCGTTGCTGCACACGGGTTTTCTCTAGTTGTGGTGAGCGGGGGCTACTCTTTGTTGCAGCGCATGGGCTTCTCATTGCGGTGGCTTCTCTTGTCGCGGAGCACGGGCTCTAGGCACGCGGGCTTCAGTAGTTGTGGCACGTGGGCTCAGTAGTTGTGGCTCGCGGGCTGTAGAGCACAGGCTCTGTAGTTGCTGCTCACGGGCTTAGTTGCTCCACGGCATGTGGGATCTTCCCGGACCAGGGATCAAACCCGTGTCCCCTGTATTGGCAGGCGGATTCTTAACCACAGTGCCACCGGGGAAGTCCGATCAGTGAGTCTTTACTGAGGACCATCACGAGATGAATGTCACAGGGGAGCTCGAAAGAAAAGCGGCTTCCCTGCCCCTGGGGTCTCCTCCTTCCCCTACCCCATAGACCCCTTACTCCAAACTCAGCCACCTGTCATTTCTGGTACCTGAGCCAAAAGTTCCCACCTCTCTGTCTGTGCTTGGGCTGTTCTCCCCACCTCCCCACCACTCCTGACCCCTACCCAGAATGCCCTTCCTTCCCTTCCTCCTGATCTGCATATTTAAATTCTATGCACAATAAAAGACCCAGATCAAAAGGGTGACAGCCACCAGGTCCCATCCCCTGTTGCTGCGGCCTCTGAGGTCCTGCATTAGGTCAAGGACCTACAGCTGGCAGAGGCAATGGAGATGGTTCAACTAGCCGTGGCGGGGCTGGGGTGGTTTCAAGCAATGCCTGGGGCAGAGCCTGAGGCAAAGAGAGGTGTTTGCACAGATTTCATAAACTCCCAAGTTGCACTCTTCTCCCAAGTCTTCTTTCAACCCATAACCACTATATTACTCAGGGCTCCTTTTATAAAAAACAACTTGATTGAGATATAATTAACATACTATACAATTCATCCACTTAAATTATACAATTCAGTGACTTCTTAGTGTATTCACAAGCTGTTCATCTATCAGCACAATCAATTGTAGAACATTTTCATTGTCTTAAAAAGAAATCCTTCTCCCCTTAGCTGTCACCATCCCTCCCCAGTCACCTCCCACAGTCACCCCAACCCCCAGCCCTCGCCCTAGGTAACAACTAATCTACTTTCTGTCTCTAGAGATTTGCCTGTGCTGGACATTTCCTATAAATGGAATCATACAACATGTGAGGTTTTTGGTGGTTGGCTTCTTTCACTTAGCATAGTGTTTTCCAGGTTCATCCCTGTGGTGGCATGTATCAGTATTTCATTCCTTTTCATGGACTAAAAACATTCTACTGAACAGACATATAGCACATTCTGTTGATCCACTCAACAGCTGATGGACCTTTGGGTTGTTTCCACCTTTTGACTATTATGAATAATACTGCTGTGAACATGCATATACATGTTTTTGTGTGGACACGTTTTCATTTCTCTTGGATATATACCTGGGAGGGGGATTGCTAGATCAAATGGTAGTTCTATGTTTCACCTTTTGGGGATCAGCCAGACTGTTTTCCAAAGTGGCTGCACAATTTTATATTCCTGCCAGCAGTGTGTGAGTGTTCCGACTTCTCCACATCCTTGTCAACACTTGCTATTTTCTGTCTTTTTTTTTTTTTTTTGTGGTACACGGGCCTCTCACTGTTGTGGCCTCTCCCATTGCGGAGCACAGGCTCCGGACGCGCAGGCTCAGCGGCCATGGCTCATGGGCCCAGCCGCTCCACGGCATGTGGGATCCTCCTGGACTGGGGCACGAACCCGTGTCCCCTGCATCGGCAGGCAGACTCTCAACCACTGTGCCACCAGGGAAGCCCTTTTCTGTCTTTTTGATTCTAGCCATCCTAGTGGGTGCAAAGTATCTCACTGGGGTTCTGATTTGCAATCCCCTGATGACTAATAATGTCAAGCACCTTTTCATGTGCTTACTTAGTCAGGGCTCTCTTAGAGGTAAATGAGAGAAATGTACCCTAACCCATCTTAAGCACAAAAGGCATGTATTGCTTTAGGTCAGCAGTCAACAAAAATAGAGAGGTTGCTGGAAGGGTTCCCTAGATCCAGGGACTTGAACGGAATCAAGGATTTCTATTTCTGTCTCTCTGTCTCCCATCTCAACTCTTCTCTGTGGATGAACACCATCCTCTCAGAAAGAGCAGCTATGGGACAGCCACAGCCTTATCATTCCTTACCAAGGAATTGTAGGAAAATGAGGACTTTCCCCCCTAGATTCAGTATGAAAACTTTCAGGGAAGGACTTCTATTGGTCTGGCTTGAGTCGCATGACCACTCATGGACCAATCATTATAGTTCCCTGAGGGAAAGGGAGTTTTTGACACCAGGGGAGTGGGAGGAGGGGTCTCTTTAGTACAACCCGCCACACCTGTGATGGGAGGGGAGGGAAAGGAGGAGCAAATGACCACAAGAGAGAAGCAGTGATCTCCAGTTTCCCAGAGCAGTCCTGCCTGCCCCAGCCCCCATTCCTTCTCCCAGCACCACTCTGGGGGCAGTTTTCAGGGCCTTATCTCCCATGACAACTCAAACACAGCCAGGTTCCCTAAACTCCAAGCATTCCCATGTCACCTGCACCTGTATTACTATATCCACACACCACCCAGATTACTACTTATTTTTAAATTTTGAATCATCTAATGTTTAACCTAATAATATGTGCTTTAAATAGAAACTTTATATCACAATGCTAAATGGGAAATCAGTACAACTGGCTGCAAACATAAGGTAACTATAAAAATAAATACAACAAAAACCCAACAACGCTGTCCATTTCAGGAGGTACTGTTCCCGTCGTAGGCCGGGGAGCCTGAGGACAGGTCTCCTGTTAAGGAGGGACATTAGCAGGTATTAGGGAGGCATGAAAGATGCAGGAGCACCAGAGGCTCAGGTTTCCCTTTAAGCAACATGAAGGTTGAAGAAGAACTGGAAAGAGAGTAATTCTCACTGTAATTTAACATTATTCAACATCATGCTCGATTCCACTGAAGCTCTTCCTCTTACCACCAGGGCCATGCGTCCCACATGTTGGCAGGCAGTGAAATAAACCATAAGGAGACTCCACTGGGGGTCCCCGTACCAGATTTCACAAATCCAAATCATCAGGTTTGCTATACCATCCATCCGCCCTTTGCCCTTGATCCCTGGCTGGGGGGTGGGGGTGGGAGTGGGGCGGTGTCTAACTGACTCCAAGGTCTAAGCTAAAGTCTTCTCATAAGTGTCCTAGGAAGGTCAGCGATGCAGGACAGGCTGGACTGTGTTTCCCGTCTCAGAGATTCCATTCAGCCAAGGAACGGAGGTTATTACAGGTCCCCCTCCCCGACAGCTCCCTAGAAAGCTCTGACACTCCACCAGCCAGGCTGATAAATTGGTAGCGTTAGTATTTTGATAACTTGAAGCCCCAAAGCCACTCGCCGGCAGAGACAACCCCACCCTAGGGTTAAGTTATTCATACAATGACGATGTGATTGGAGAAGCTAGAATGAGCGCTTTGTGAGCCTTGCTTTGAGAGAAGGAGCGTGTATAGTGGCAGATCTTCAGCAAGGCAGTGGGCCAGGCTGCCTGTCACTGTTTTTGTTAATTGCGAAGACATCAGCTCTCTGTTGCTGCTTTCTATTTCACATTTCAGGGACAAGGGGGTCTCTGGCAGGGGGTCGAGGAAATCCTCGCGTTCAGAAAGAAACTCAAGTCAGCTTTGAGAACAAGAAACAGGGAAGGGGCAACTCTTCATGACCGGCCGGGTTTATTTGGGGGGCTTGTGGAGAGAAGGGTAGACTGTGAGATTTGCTCTTTGAAAGGAAGTTAGCCGATTGCTGGAAATCAATAACAGTAGAGATCTGTCTGAATCGCCGGCTTTGAAGGACTCAGAAATCGCTCGTTTCCCGCTTTCTTTCCCTGCCAGGACTTGGAGCGCTCTCAGGTCCACCGGCAGGTGAGGTTGGAATTGAGATGGTGCCGAGTGCAAACAGCTATTTTGCTCCCAGGCATCCAAACAGGAAGACCTTCATTCCGACATTGGATGGCACGTGGAGTCATCTTCTGGATGCAGACAGGCTTTTTCCCTCAGGAAACCAAACATCGAGTTTCCTGATAGGGGATCTTAGTGGTCAGGGGAGAGGGAATGGGGAGGAAGTAGGGGCAGCCACCCTAAATAATGGATTTCTAATGGGCTTAGAAAACCTTTGTTGTGTCTCTGGTGGTCTCCTGAAACCATACCATCTGCTGGGGGTTGGCCACGGAAAAGGGAAGAGGGGCGGGACGGAGTGTCTACCAATACAAGAGGAGGGGGATGAGCTACAGCCCCCGATGCCCCAACAGCTGCCACGCTGACCTTGTTTCGACAGAAAGCTGAAACTAACAAGGACTGAAGACTGCTTGGAGTTAAGAGAGACTCGATAACAGTAAGGAATTGAGCATCGTGAGCCCTGATCAATATTGAGATGATGCCCATAGCAGCTTGTATCTCTTTTGCCGCTCTCTTGTGATTGGCCCAAATCCTCTACGGAGGATTTCAACTTTTCTCTCCAAATCCCTTTGTGGAGGGGCGGCAGGGGAGGGAGGGGCGAGAAGGGGAAGCTGAGGTCCTTCTCCCCTGTCTTGAGGTTGAGTGAATGGAAGCCTGCAGTGCTGCGTGTGGACAGGCTACACACATTCCGAGAGGTACTCTCGGGAAGGAGGGGCCCAGGCTCTCCCCTCACCTGGTTCCCTCTGGGTAAACAAATGCACCATCAGCACATCAGGGCAGAGCATCCGAGGGCCCTGGAGGAATTACCTAACCTACTTAGTATTTTGGGAACATTATACACGAAAAAACTGAGACCAGAAATGCAAGATGATCTGAATGTGGTACAAATATCTCAGAAAAGACGGGGAAGTTGGTATCAAATCACTCACCCAAACTTGGAACGCAGCCATAAGGCCACCTCCCCGCAGGACTCAGAACGAACTGCTCCCTTTTCCCGCTTAGTCGAATGTTTCATACCGCGCCCCCATCCCCACACCCGATCAACCTGTTACTAGAGCCGATCAATTTTGATAGTTTCCCCAGGTGATGACCTGCTGTTGGGCAGAGAGAACAGGTCATCTGCCTGGTGAGGGACAGACCGAGCTGAGCCCCGCCAGGCACACGACACAGCTCTCTCCACGGAGCCCCGGCCAAGCACCAGACACCACTGTCCTTTAGCTTCACATGCACAGTGACCCTTGAGATGAGAGTTGTCAACCCAGGTCCCTGGGGAGGAGACTTGGGCTCAAAAGTTGAAGCATTTGCTCCAAATGGAGGCAGAACTCTCATACGGATAGTGTAAGACTGAGCCGTTCCATGTTGGCTGGGTGTCACACGCCTGACCTTGCTTCCTTCTCACCCCAGCGATCCGTTGAGCCTTAAACACAGAGGAGTTCAGGGCTGGTGGAGCCACATTTTCAGCCATCTTTTCTTGTAGCCACCCACCACCCACTCTGGGCCTTCTCAGCTTCTCTAACGCTGGCTGGGATTTCCTTATACTTCTGTTCCTCTTGTTCTCTCTCTTTTTTAAAATAAAATTTTAATTTATTAATATATTTATTTTGGCTGTGTTGGGTCTTTGTTGCTGCACACAGGCTTTCTGTAGTTGCAGTGAGCAGGGGCTACTCTTTGTTACGGTGCATGACCTTCTCATTGCGGAGGCTTCTCTTGTTGCGGAGCACAGGCTCTAGGCGCACAGGCTTCAGTAGTTGTGGCACATGGACTCAGTAGTTGTGGCTCACAGGCTCTAGAGCACAGGCTCAGTAGTTGTGGCGCATGCACTTAGTTGCTCCGCAGCATGTGGGATCTTCCCGGACCAGGGCTCGAACCCGTGTCCCCTGCATTAGCAGGCAGATTCTTAACCACTGTACCACCAGGGAAGTCTGTCTCTTGTTCTTTTTTGTTTGTGCTTCTCTTCCCTTCAGGGCGCTTCCCAGACATAGCACATTTGAGTTAATAGATGTTTACTATAGATTTGTATAAATATATTTTATAATTGTTGCTCAGCTGAATAATATTGGGTTGGCCAAAAGTTTCGTTCAGGTTTTTCCATAAGATGTTATGGAAAAACCTGAATGAACCTTTTGGCCAACGCAATGTATATATTTTTTTCATCTGCAGAGGAACAATTTGCCATACAAAAGAATCCCAGGACTTCCCCACTGCAGTGAGAAGCCTGCGCACCGCAACGAAGAGTAGCCCCTGCTCGCCGCAACTAGAGAAAGCCCACACGCAGCAACGAAGACCCAACTCTGCCATAAATAAATAAATAAGTTTATTAAAGAAAAAAAAGAACAGTAAAATGTTGTAACTGTTGAAACTGAATGATGAGTGCCTGTGGACTCATACTCGTTCTGCGTTTAGTGCATGTTTAAATTTCCCATAATAAAAAGTTAAGGTTTGGGGCTTCCCTGGTGGCGCAACGGTTGAGAGTCCGCCTGCCGGTGCAGGGGACACGGGTTCGTGCCCTGGTCCAGGAAGATCCCACATGCCGCGGAGCGGCTGGGCCCGTGAGCCATGGCTGCTGAGCCTGCACGTCCGGAGCCTGTGCTCTGCAACGGGAGAGGCCACAACAGTAAGAGGCCCGCGTACCGCAAAAAACAAAACAGAAACAAAAAACAAACAAACAAACAAAAAGTTAAGGTTTAAAAACACATGCCATGCTCAAGTATTTTTAAATGCAGCCTGTACCTGATTGTATGCTGCTTTCATCAGAACCCAAACCTGTTCACGGCTCTCTGTGTGGTGGGTACCTGTGTGTATGAATGTTCTCTCTGCTCAGCTGAACTGTAAGATTCTTGAGGACAAAGGTCACTTCTTCCACTTTATCTCATCCCAGCACAGTGGAAGCCAGAATCCACTAGGTATTTAATACAAGGTCTTGGCTGGTTGACCGGGTGATAGAGAGATTCAAGGAAACTCAGCTAGCATCCCAAAGACCATGGGTTCCCTGGCAATGTTTCTACTGAAAGCAAGCAGGTCCTCGAGCTAAATCATCCTTCTGCTGGCACCACATATACAGGGGGACTGTGGGTAGCTAGTAAAACGTTTACCATAATATGTTATGAGACTTTCCTTATGAAATAAATTCAACACAGGATGGAGAAGAACCTTATTTTGGAAATGGAACTATGCACACAGACAAACCAAAGATAAATGACAGAGCACAACTTTGCTGAAGGTGTGTGGAACTGGTGTGTGTTTCACTCTTCTCTAACATCTTTAATAATGATCTGGAAAATGGAGTAAACAGCATGCTAATGAAATTTGCAGAAGGTCCTTAATTGAGAGGTGCTGCTATCACCGAGAAGGGCAGAGAAGTGATGCAGATGCCTCAAAGGGGGTTAAAGATATCAGTGGAAAATAACAAAATAAGATTTGGCTCAGAGGGAGAAAGACAAATTCAATCGGGAGGAAAGTCTAAAACGGGATATTCCCTGGAGAGAAGAACAATGCGAAAATAATGCTGGAAGAGGTTCAGGCAGAGAGCAACCTTAGCTGAAGTGCAAAGTGGGGGAAAATGGTCAAGAGTAGGAAGGACATTCAAAAGAAGATATGCATGCTGATAGTGGGATCCCCATGCCCCCTGCTCCCCCAGAGTTTCACAGACTCCAAAGACTCCATCCTGGGCCACACAGGTCACTCAGACTCCAGAACCTCTGCTTGGGAAAGTGTCCTTACAGGGCAGTAGGGAATTTCCTTTATGAGGTCATCCTGATTCCATGGAAACTAGATATACATTTCCCGGGAGCTTCATCCTCTGGGAGGACACTGTGGACCAGGAAAGTTTGGCCCCTGGAAGGCTAGTGGACTAGGGCCAGTCAGGCTGACCCAGCAGACAGCCCCTTGTGGTTTTCTGGATGAAAGAAAAAAATTACAGCTTCTGGAAATGTTTCCCAGAGACCTGGAAATCAAGGAGGTTGATGCACTGCAGAAGGCATCTTACCCAGCTTGGAGATGCTAGTACCATTTCTGCTCAATGGAGATATTAAATTCATTTGTTCAACAAATATTTTGTGGGCATCCACTACAGTGCCAGCATCCAAACGGACATGGGCCCTGTCTTCCCAGAACTTAGACTCTAGTGAACATAATACTGGTGCTTCAGTGACCACCTGCCTCTAAAGGAATCAAGAAGAGGGTGGTGATGTGATTATATTCTTTTCTAGGAAGATATCATCCTTCAGATGATTGTGCAAATCCTCCCGCCCTTCCCCCCTCCAAAAAAATAGGAAAAAAAAAAACCTCCAGGAGATCAGCAGGTGACAAGCGGTGATTAAAGAAGTGGGGAGAGGGATCTGGAAAGATGAAGATGAATAGCAAGAACCAGAAAGTAAGATGTAGATCATTGTCAAGTTCTGATACACTGATGCTAGGACAATATTTTTCAAGTGTTGGCTCCCAGGCTGATGGCTGTTTGGGTCTCAAGTCTGCAATTCAATGACAAGGACAATCAGACAATAACTTCAATTTAACTGGTTAATTTTGAGTTAACAGACCTTTGAAATTACCAGATCAGGTTTCAAGTTCAAGCTTCACCTCTTACTAGCTGTGTGACCTTGGGCAAATCACCTAACCTCTCTGGAACTCAGTTTTCTACTCTGTAAAGTGGGACTAGCAACAGCACCTACCTGTTGGGAGCTGATGTGAGGCTTAAATGAAACAATTTGTTTAAAGTGCTCAGTGCTGGGCCTGACCCTTGGTAAGAATTCAGTAAATGTAACTCTTATGACCTTATCACTATGCACAAGACAATTGGCAACACTGGCATTTTATGGGCAGCTTGAGGTAGAATCTTGGCCAGTTGTTTATACTTTCTGTCTGTCTGGGGTCATGTCAACACACTCTCATTTTCCCAGGTGTATAATATTGGTGAGGCATATATATTGGACTATAATATGGTTTTCTGTGTGGCACTTTTTTTCCCCCCAGTCTTCCCTTGGGTAAAGTTATTTTCCACACTTTTCATTTTATTATTCACCAAACATTTATGGAGTGCCTTCTCTGTGCCAGGCTCCAATACAAAGATGAATAAACCCCACATCCTTGTACCCAGGATGCTCCCAGTGCAGAAGAGACAACTCTACAAACTGCTGTGCCTATTTCCTTGCTCCCCAAAGATAGCTCTTTGCCCTTTCTTCTCCCATCTTTGGAATTTGAGCCTCTTCAGGCTTTTTTGCCACTCTTCTGACTTCCAATCTCAAATGTCATCAAGATTGGAGGGATGGGCTTTGAGTTAGGAAGACCTGGATTTGAAACCCAGCGCTGCCTCTAGTTTGCTGTGTGGCCACGGAGAAGTTATGTAACCTTTCTGAGCCTCAGTCTTCTCGGTAGGGAAGTGGGGGTAAGAGCACCCACCTCCTAGGATTGCTGTGAGAATTGAATGAGTTAAATCACCTGCCTTGGAAGTCCTTTTCCTGACCAGTGGGAAGTGCTCAGTAAACAGTATTAAACTGTGACTAAGCTAATAGCTCTACTCACCTGACCTTAACCATGACACTGATGTGCATTATCTTATCCAATAAAGTCCTATGGCTTATTTCATTTTAATTTTATATGTATTTATATCCAGAAGGCCAAACTATCTTGAAAACATTGATCTTGCTACTTTACTGAGATCATCTCTCCCCTGGGCCTCAGTTTCTCCATCTGTAAAATAAGAGGGGTGGACTCTCAATAATCTCTATGGACTCTCCAGTTTCCAAAATTCAAGGTGTCCATGGCTGAGGCGGGACAGGGATGAGGTCCCCATTTCCTGGTTGTCTTTAAAGCATCAAAACGGATGTCAGACAAAACGAGTGGACCAGTGCTGAAAAGTGTAGTCATGGGGAGGAGGGAGGAATGATTTAGCTGGGTTGGAGGAGGCATGATTGATGAAATTTAGAAACAGGTGATGTAGACTACCTATCAAGGACAGTGAGAGATCATCCTTCTTAGGAATGCTTGGCATTCCCCCGGCACCGATAGTGGGGGACAGCCCTCAGTTTATGGCTGCTGTGTTCCAGGTTAAGAGATACATGATGCAGTGTAGAAAGTATATAGCTACAGTGGTTAGTTTAATGTGTTTTGTATATATGACTTTTATAAATCTATTAAAATTGGCCTTAAATTACAAAAAAAAGAAAGAAAGAAATTCCCGGCATTTACAAGGATGGTTCAGCCATCCTGAAGTAGGGCTCAAGTAGACCTTTTCTGGATGGGTCTGTGGTCTCTAATGGGACCTGAAGTGCTTAAGCCCATGATGGCTAGAGATATGGGGAGTTTGCGGGGGAGCACTTGGAAGCCAGCAGGCAGCGAGGCATGGGTGGGCAGAGAGCAGAGACCCTGAATATGAAAGCCATTTGAGTGCCTCTGGTATCCGCTGTGCTTTCAACACGTGTCCCATTGGGCGGGGCACCCCCTCCTGAGAATCTTTACATAAGTGCTCTCCTGTCCCCATAAGTGCCCTATGAAGCAGGAACAACTATCTCAATAGTTCAGATAAAGAGACTGAGGGTCAGGGAAGTTAAATGATTTGCCTGGGATCACACAATAAGCAAGACGTGGCAGAGGGATTCAAACCCTAAAGCTGGGAACTCTCCACTGCCTTAGAAAACATACTCTGCACAGAACCAAGTGGGTGTCCCAACCTTAGTCCTGTCTCTGGAAATATTTATTACACTAGTGAATTAGCAATAGCACCTGATGCTTTTATCTTGGTACACTTTCCTATCAACCCTGTGCAACAGGAAATCTATCATTTAATTTCCATTTTACAAGTGAGGAAACTGAGTCCGCAGTAGCTAAGGAGCAAGGTCACCATATAAGCTAGTGGCAGAGTCAGGTCTAGAACGATACATTCCTAACTCTAACCCAACGCTTTTCTTTCTTTTTGATTTTTCTTCTTCAATTATATTCTACTGTTATTTATTTTTTAATTGAGGGCTTGTGGTCTGGTGAGAACCACTCCTATTAGGTCTCCCTAATAGGTGGGAATTGGGGCAAGTTTCAAAGGAAAGATGGCCAGGGAGATAAGACAGAGGAAAATGATTGAGGAGAGAAAGGCAGATGGTCTGGGGCAAGTCTTGTAACTTCTTAAGGTTCAGCCTTCTCTGTAAGATGCATAATAATGACCACCAACCTCTTCCAACTTCCGCAGTCCCCCACCCACACTGCAGGGCTGCTCTTTGTAAGAAGGATGCAGGGAAGCTTCCAGTGAGGGTTCTGGTGCATAGCAGGTGCTCTGGAAATGATATCGCTGTCATTATGAAGAATAGTGGGTTTTGGCTAGAGCTCAGTTGCCTCCCAAACTGGGAAGCTGCTTACCACTTTAGGGAAGAGAGACAAATTTCAAAGAAGCCTAAAAATCCAGCCCTGCACACTTTTAATACACATCAGGACACAAATCATTCTGGGCCTTTTTGTCCTTTGCACCTCAGGAACTTTACGCGATGATTAAACAGGCATTTATTGGTCAATCTGTTCTGGCTCTCCTACCCCAGGACCTTCTTGGCAGTGCCCATCCAGACCCCGGTACAGCAGAAAGCTAGGGGCGGGGTCCCCCCTGGGCCCCCTCTCTTTTGCCCATACCTTCCCCCACATCACTTGCAGTGTGCCCTCATTGATGAAGCCAGGTATTTGCAAACAGCTTAGGCACACACGCACACAATCGATATCACAAAAGATAAATCTGCAGCAATTGACTCCAGGCTGTACTGTCACTAAGTGACGATGAAAAATGATCAGCACTTGAATACATTGCATTTTTATCTTTAAATCTTTCTACAGAAGCAGTGTCAATACCAGAGCACTAAATAATGTCTAGATAGCAGGAAGAAGTGAGAACATTTTTTTCTTTTCTTCGTGGAAGATGGATGCAGCTTTTTCGAAGACCTTAAATACTGAAGCAAGGAATTAGCTCCCTAAATGCCCTACAATGACTGGCTGCCTTGTCAGTCCTCCAAGGGCGATTTGAATACCTAACTCCACTCTTCCATCAGTGTTCTTTAAATAACAGTGCTTGGCTCTAAGGACTAGAGGTCTTTTCCAAGCCCTAATGAATCCATCAATCAAGGCTTGCTGCATCTTCCTCCTTAGGCCAAGCTCAGTGGGCCAATAGGGGAAATTGAGGCAGAGGGAAGTTTAGAGTCTTGTCTAAAAAAGTCACGTAGGAAATCAGTTTTCCCTCAGAGTCAACCTTCTGGTCCTTAGGAAGAGGACAGGGTCAGTTTCACTTGGGGCTGAGCAATCAGACTGCTGGGTTATCATCATCAAATGTTTGCTGGGCTTGCTGGGCACTGATAGTCATTAGAAATGCAGAGAAATCAGCTTTACTCTTTCAAGCTTACAAGGTATTGGGTGGAAGGACATTTGCTTAGCAATAATGACCATCATACATTGAGTGGTAGCAGTAGTCTACATGCATCCTATCAGCTGAGTGGGCCTTGCAGTAGTCCTACAAGGTAGGCATCATCAACACCATTTTACGAACAAGGCAACATTGCCAGTGACAGATAGCCAGGGCAGGGCAGCAGACCTGGACTTGAGTCTCAGCTCTGTGTGAACTTGGGTGAGCTATGACCCTCTTTGGCAGCTTCCTTTTAAATAAAGTGAGGGGAGTCAGATTCAATGGCCTCTGAAACACCCCCCAGCCTTTATAAACGTTGGTTCAGTGACTATTCAAATAGATGGGCAGACTGTGTCCATCTGCATTTGCTGAGTACCTGCAGCCTGCCAGGTCACGTGAACACTAGTTTGCAGAGCTGCCATTGAGCAATACATCTTTTATTCTCTGAGCGGAGAGAGAAGCTATAGACATAGCTATGGTCCCCTCCCATAAAGTTATTGTAAAAAAAATTAAATATTAATGAACTCCAGTGTGCCTGGCACTGTAGAGGAGAGATGTTGATATAGAACATGCAAAGAAGAAGAAAACAAAGTTTCTGACTTGAAAGACTTTTCAGTTATGCTGGAGAGAGGACACTGGTGTCCAATAAAATATCCTTCACAATCAAGTATGGGAACAGGAACTGGGGAGCCTCTGTGGGGTAGTAGAGAGCACACCGGAGGTAGAGTCCAAAGCCCTTTGGTCTTAGTTAGTCATTAGGAAGCTGGGGTAAGGTGCCCCAAGTTTGGAGCTGAAGACCCTCATTCAACATGAATCTGGTAAGAATCAGCATGGAACATATAAACTTAGACACTTACACTCTTGGAGAAATAGTCTGTGAATGCCTTGCTGACTTGGAAACACTCAAATCTAATCAGGGTGACTAGGGTATATCATCAGGACTGACTTAGAAAGTGGTAACCCAATCGATTGTGCTCTAACCTGTCTGGAGAGAAACCATTCAGAGAAAAGCATTGGTCAGCATCAGGCATAAAAGGAGGGGAGTTGGATAGCAGGAACTAGTCAGTCTTTAGCTAGTAGGGCCCAAGAGAGAGATATACTGTCTGAGACAGCATTTTCAATGCCTTTTCCTTAGCGCCCCTCAGTTCCCTGAAATGCTTGGGGAAAGAGTTTCAAAATCCAGGACAGGTAGGGGCTTCCCTGGTGGCGTAGTGGTTGGGAGTCCGCCTGCTGATGCAGGGGACACGGGTTCGTGCCCCGGTCCGGGAAGATCCCGCATGCCGCGGAGCAGCTGGGCCCGTGAGCCATGGCTGCTGAGCCTGCACGTCCGGAGCCTGTGCTCCGCAACAGGAGAGGCCACAACAGTGAGAGGCCCACGTACCGCAAAAAAAAAAAAAAAAAAAAAAAAATCCAGGACAGGTGGGATATGATGCACACCACACCCCCTCTGTGAGAGTCTGCATGGACATTAAGGTCCATTGAAGTTCTGAGAAGTTCTTCAGTAAAACAACCAAACAAACAAAAATACAAAACCTTACTTATCCTTGTTTAATCTGGCATTCCCCAAACTTGTTTGGAGGTGGGGTGGGGAAAAGAATGTCAGTAAACATGAAACACAGTTTAGAAAAGAATGATCTAAAGATTTAGATGAAAGACATTACCTGGTCTCACAGAAAAGGATAGATTATGAGAAACAGCAGGAAACAGTTTTAGAGAGATGAGGTGCCTTAAATGCTAAACTAAAATATACAACTGATGAGGAAGACCTCCCAGATATATTGTATCAGATGAAAAAATCTAGATGCAGAAGAGTGTGTAAAGTATGCTTTCATTATTTTTTAAACAAAAGGATGGAAAAATATACATGAATATATATATATATATCATGTCATATATATATAAGCAATATATATACACTTTTACAGGCACAAGACATCAAAGAAATTAATAACAATGGTTGACTCCAGGAAAAAAAAGAGGGGAAAGAGACTTTTCAGTGAATCCTTTCAAATTTTGAACGATGTGAAAGTATTGTCTATTGAAAAGTAAAGCAAAAAATACCCTGAAGTATATAGATCCCATTCAATGTGGATGGACCTAAAAAAGTGACTAAGTCACTGCTCCCCTTAAACTTCAGTGGCTTTCCACATCCCTTGAGATAAAGTCTAGACCCCCAGGAGGCCCCATACGGCGTGCCTTATTCCTCCTCATGTTCCCATCCGCCTTCCCCACAGCAGCCATGCTGGTATTCTTGCAGCTTTTCTAACAAGCTGCAGTCTTAGTCTCTTCTCACGGTTTTTACACAAGTTAGCCTTTTCACTTGGAATATTTTCGTCCCAAATGTTCATGTAGCAAGCCCGTGCTCATCACTCAAGTTTCACATTAGGTATATCCGATCCCCCCCGTTAGCTGCCTCCCATTATGTCCACCGCCTTGCCGCCCACTCCCTGCGTGCCGTACACGGGCCGCTGTCCGTGGTGCTGATAACACCGTCGGCAACCGGACAGTCTGCCCTCAGGGAGCTCGGATGCTGTAGTGACAGAAACCGAGTGTGCATAATATAGACCATTTATTAATTGTGCCCCCTTTCACTCTCATAGTGTCATTTGGATAATAAGTTATAAAGTCATGCCAGCCATGAAGAAAATAAAGCACGCTAAAAAATAATGTATTGTTGCTGTCTTGTGGGTCAAGGCTTTTCATGACTCTTGAGTTGAATGGGTGTGAAAAACAAACATCCAGAAACAGAAAAACAAAGTAAGGGAACAGGGTTGAAAGCCCACTAGAAACAAAGAGACCTCTATCAGCAGGGGCTTGTCACTCTTGAGAATTACTTCTGCTCTTAGCTTTCATAGGTAATATCTCTTATCTTTAATCTTTCAGCAGTCGCAGAAATGCTGAACTGCAGTGAAATCAAATCTGGACCCGAGCAAAGTGGAAGTGAGATTTCCTCATCGTGGGGACCAAGGTGCTTTACAAACACATTTTATATGTATGTCTTTCTAATCAACCTACTGGAGGGTGGAGGACACAAAGAGAAAGTTAGGGAACTGAAAGAGTGTACTCTTTGGGTGCCCTATTCCCTGTTCACAAAGTGTCCTAGAGTGGAAGAAGCTTATCTATGAAAATGCTACCACATTTTAACATTGACATTGCAGACCTGGACAAATGCCTTTTCACAACCAGTTGTGAATCCTTTTATTCTTGTTGATTGCTACTTTATGAATCCTGACTTGGTTACTTTTTTTTTTAATTTTGGGGGTGTAGCCTCACTAGGATGGGAAACATGCATTTTGGAGAATGGTAACTGGAAGTTTCAGTCGTGATCAATGGAGAGATTTTACTTGTGTCTCTGAAGGACTTAATCAGGACTAGGATCCAATCCTCCAGCCATATTATTGTCACAAAGGAGTGTATGCCTTCTTTGTAAATACACGTGGCTCCTGATATGACGCCAGAAGTACATTTTAGGACAGCCTTTTCTCTTCCTCTCTGTGCCCAGAACCTGAAATTGCCAGGCTATATTTGAGAAGTGAGCTCAGATGCAGATTTTTAGACTGTGTTTTGTTGTAGACAGATCTTGTCCTAACCTCCCTGCATCCACCACAACTACCTGCAGGAAATGTAGTTAGAATGTTTGTATCAACCTGGGTTTTGCTAACCAATACCTCTAAAGATCTCATTTGTACCACTGTGATTGTGTGGGGGGTTTTGTTTTGGGGGTTTTGTTTTCTTTATTTGTTTGTTGCCTCTCATGGTTATTTACTGAGCATAGTATATAGCACAGAGGTTTTTGAAACTTTGGCGGGAACAAAAAAAACCCCAAAACTCTTCTTAAAACACAACTTTCCTGTAAATCTATAGTTATTTCAAAAAAACCCTAAAAATTTGTTTTAAATCTCCCGATCTTAATGGGGGTCTTGTTGGATCACCAGTGTCTATGCCTTGGGAAAATCTACTCTACTATCCCCCAAAGTCCCCTCCTCTCCCCCCAGGAGAAGTTGCAAGGACTCTCAGGACTGATGTCAAATGTATCCTTATCTCAAAGCTAATCAGGTTGCTTTTCTTTTTAAAACACATCCATAGAATAAAGTTCAAATTCCTCCTTGAAAAAAAAATTTTTTTCTTAAAAATAGAAAGACAACTACTCAATTCTCAATATAAATGGGGTAAAAGTAGAACTCTTTCAGTTGAAGAGGGCCTGAGAATCTACTCTCTGACCATCCCTTTTCTTACCTCTACCCTTGAGGCATAACCTTCATGATACTTCTGAGGAACTCTGGTGCCTGGGGAAACCCAGTTTGAAAACCACTGGTACAGAGGCATAGCACTGCTTCGAAGTTCGAAGACCTGATTCTATCCTAGTTCTCCCCTTAGCTGTTGGACCTTGAGCAAGTCATTCAGTCCCAGTGGGACCCGTTTCTCCATCTATGCAGTGAATTTCTTAGAATGGACAATTTCCGAAATCTTCAACTCTCAGCTTTGACATAATGAAGATCCCATGACTGTGAAATTTAGGTTCCAAAATTTTATGATTCTCAGATTCTGGAAGTCTGCAGCTTAAAGTTCCATGAGAGTGATTGTGTACTTTAACAATAATTTCATAGTAACTATCATATTTTTTAAAAAAGAAAGAAAATAGGCTTGGAGAGTTAGCTTTTTTTTTTTTTTTTTCCCTTAAAGAAAGAGTGGTTAGAGAACGTCTTCATGGAGGAAAACCTTCAGGTATACAAAGATCTGTGGGAAAAGCATTCCTGGGAGATGAATGAGCATATCTAAAGGCCCTGTGGTGGGGAGTGAACTTGGCACATTCAGGGAACAACAAGCAGACCAGCAGGGCTGGAATGGAGTGAGCCTGGGAGAGGGTGGTAAGCGGTAAGGTGGGAAGGTTGGCTGGGGTCCTCTTGGGCAGAGCATTGAGTTTAGATTTCATTCTAAATGCAATGAGAAGTCACAGGAGAGTTACAAGCAGGGGATGACATAACCTGATTTACCGGGTTTTTTTGTTTTGTTTTGTTTTGTTTTGTTTTTGTGGTACGCGGGCCTCTTACTGTTGTGGCCTCTCCCGTTGCGGAGCACAGGCTCCGGACGCGCAGGCTCAGCGGCCATGGCTCACGGGTCCAGCCACTCCGTGGCATATGGGATCTTCCCAGACCAGGGCACAAACCCGTGTCCCCTGCATCGGCAGGCGGACTCTCAACCACTGCGCCACCAGGGAAGCCCGATTTACAGGTTTTTAAGAAAATTTTTATTGGAATATAGTTGATTCACAATGCTGTGCTAGTTTCAGGTGTACAGCAAAGTGAATCAGTTATGCATATACATATACCCACTCTTTTTAAGATTCTTTTCCCATATAGGTCACTACAGAGTACTGAGTAGAGTTTCCCATGCTATACAGTAGGTCCTTATTAGTTATCTATTTTATATACAGTAGTGTGTATACATCAATCCCAAAAGATGCTTTTGGCTTCTGTGAGAAGAATGAAACATAGGAAGGCAAAAATGGGAAGCAAAGAGACCAGAGAGGAAGATAAAGCAACATTCCAGATGAGAGATAACTGTGACATGGACAAGGGAAACATCAGAGGAGGTGGTGAGAGGTGGTTGGATATGAAATACATTTTGATGGTGGAACAATCAGGACTTGATGACTGATCGGATGACATACCACACATACTGAGATACTGCAGACATAAGAAACAAAGAGCAAATTCTAATATGAGCCTTAAGGGTCATGAGCATGATGCTCAGAATTGTAGATGTTGCTCTGCAATTGGGCTGCTTCTCACGTGGACAGCTTCAGGAAGCCTGCTCTAGGGTAAAGAGGAGGAGGGATGTATTTATTTAACAATTGTTCAAGGTTCTCCTGAACCACACAAGTTAGTAAACATATTACTAGGATATATACAAATGGTATATCCAGCCAGAAGTGGGGTTGTGAACAATTTTCTTTTTCATGCACTTCTTTATTTTCGAAGTTGTTTTTAACAGGTAAATATAAATCCCTTTAAGACAAAAAATAAATCTAATCCAGTCCTACTGGAGAGAGATGTAGTTTGATGGATTCAGGGAGATGATGTGTTTGTTTCTCTTGCCACCTTTGCTGTCTTTCTAATTCCCAGTTCTCAGCTCTTAAATACAGCTTTTGGTAATTTGCCTACCGGTCAACTAACATGTATCCCACCTTGTTTGCCCCCCATTTCCTCCCACCTCTCGCTTGGGTTTGGACTTCATTTGCCGCTGGGCTGTACTAGAGGGGCCCCTGGCTTTGGCACCCTGAACTACACCTGTTCAGAGCGAGGCACAGTCTTCTCAGGCAGTAAATGTGATTTGACTGCCTGATTGATTCATTAGTCTAATGGTAACACATTGCTGGGATGCTAAGTTTGCTATTTCCCCAAAATGTTTTGAGGTTTTCCTCCTGACAGCTGTGCTCATTGCCGTCCTGGTGAAAACAACAAAATGAAAAGGAATCTCATGGGCCACACACTTCTAAACCATGTAGGGAAACATTTGGTTCCTCGTAGCTGTCAACACAATTATACCCACAGAGAAAGAAAATGAAAGGCGAGGCTGAGACAGCTCAATCTGGCTTGGAGAGTGGGGCAAAAGCTTGGAACTCATGCCTGGGCAGAAGGATACCAAGACCCCTCTGGCTGGGCAGAGGCAGGGGCGGAGCAGCCATGAGACACACCGGTGAGAACAAGTTGCAACGTTGACAGTGCCTGAGTCTTTAGCCAGAGACCTGCCAACCCTACAAAGAGTTCCATGCTGAAACCCCAGGGAGGAGATTAAGGAACTATGAGGTCTCCAAGGCTGGGGATCCCAGGAGGGTGACCCTCCGTCCCAGCACAGCTGATAAAGGCTCCCAAGCCACCCTTGCAGTTCTCTTCCTCTCTGGGGACTCACATGAAAGAACAGTACTGAACAATGCATGATTTTAGAGAAGGCAAAATTAAGTTTTCTGGAGGCTCCTTTGGACTATTGATTCCTCAATGGGAAGGAGGGATGTCCCCTTGGGGGAGGTATCAGAGTCTCAGAGAGAGATTTCTCATCTAGTTTCTACCCCCACCTCCCACATATTCTAATTTTGCCACCATAGGGGGGACGTGGGCTCCACTGCCGCCTACAGCTACTATTATTGACGGAAGTGCCTTATTCATTCAGCAACTAGGTGCCAGGCACAGGCGCAGCCCTCAGGGGGCCTGAGACTAGAAACACAGGTTCTGAGCCCCTGTGGTTTAGACTCTGTGACAAAGACCAGGTGACCGTGACAACTGAGGTTTTGTTTTACTAAGTATTCTCCCTTCTTCTGATATTCCTTTTTTAAAAGGCAGAGGGAAAATAATGCCCACATGGATTGAGTGCCTCCAATGTGCCAGACATCACGCTGCTGTCCATGTGTCATTTCATGTGATTCTAACAAGAAGGTTAAGGTGTGGGGATTCATCTGTCTGTTTTACAGAGGAAAAAGTGAAGGCTCAGTGAAGGTAATTAACTCATTCAGGTCACACAGCGAGTACATGACAGAGCACGACACTAACTCTGGTGTCTCCAATGCCAAAGCACGTGGACTAGGGCTTTGCGATGTATGTGGATCAGCTACATCCACATTACTTGGGCACTTGTTAGAAAGGCACCTGCTGCATCATGACTTGAGTTTGAATAAGTATCAAGGTGATTCATTTACACATTAAAAATTGAGAAGCACTGAACCAGGAAACTCACACACAAAAAGGATCTCACTCTCAAACATAGAACACACTTTGGGAATCACAAAGATTTATCACATTTCCCCCTTTCTGTCTTCAACACTTTCTCAAATACTGCCATACAGCTTTTAAAGAGTATTCCCCCCACCCAGAGTGAGAAAACATTGAATTTAAGCGGTAAAAATTGCCAGGTGGAATTTGTGTGCTGTTGCTGATCTCCCCGCCCCCTCCCTCCCCCGGCCCTGCCCCCGGCCCCGCCCACACACACACCTGTGCTACTCAGGATGGATCAGACAGTGCGGGAAGGGGAACTTTTAATTTACAAATCCGAGTGGTTAAGGCTGAATGCCCCAGTTTCTCAAAGGATGGCTAGAGGACACAGGCCTTGTTTCGGGAAATAATTGACACCCATCCTAATAGAATTGGTCAAAGTCCACTTTTCTCTTTCTCACTTCTCAGATGAGCAAGTGCAAGCCTGCTGTTTGTAATGTGGGACGAACAGCCACTCAGCTCAACTTTGGGGCTTCAAGACCCTAAAAATAAACCCAGAACTCGTTGACATGAGGCTACTCACAGGTCTCTAATCCCTATAACCTTATAGGAAGTCAGAGTTGCTGCTGAGCCACACAGCAGCACCTTTGTGCAAATTAGAAAAAGGGGCCCCTCCAGATAGATGCAGCGCCAAACTGTATTGACTTGGTGAGTGCACTGAGGGGTAGATTTCAACTGCCACTTGCCCCTTTGGCCTCGAACCCTTGTGCAGTGAACACCCTGCACAACCACACATGGTGGCCCTGCAGGAAATATTTAATATCAGTTATGAAGTTGGATTGTCAATTCCACCAAGGCGGAGGTGACATCTGTCTTGCTCACTGTATCCAAGCATCTAGTTCAGTGCCTGACTCAAGAGTTGGTGCTTAATTAAATATATGTTGGACAGATGAATGAATGAAGGAAGGAAGATAGGGTTAATGACTCACCAGGCTCAGATGTGCAAAGTCAGTGGCCTTGGAGAGTATGAGTCAAGGGATATTCATGAGATTATCTTTGTCACCTATAACCTTCCATGGCCTTGAAAGCACAAATACTGCATGAGAAGACTCTGTTGCAAGTAGACCTATGGTATTCTGACTTTGAAAAAGGTATAAAGGGGCCCTTTCTGAAACTGTTGCATGAGGGCTTTTATTAACAAATACGTATGTCTCGGCCCTTGGGTACTAAGGCATGAAACGAAACAATTCTGATTCTCAGGGTGGTGTGGCCTAAAAATTCTCATGATAATTTTTGGGGGGGTTGAAAAGAGATCCAAGAATTCAGGAAAGAACCAGAAGAATCAGGTCCCCTAAGGTTCTATTTCCCAAGGCTCTTCTCCGTGTCTAAAGAAATCAATTAAAAACAAAGATGCTTTGTATGAAAACCAGGCATTACATGGCTGGTGCATGAGAAAAAGATAGAGTTCCGCTTGCAAACATTTCAGGGTAGCCTCACGGAGTGGGGGGTTGGGGGACAGAGAAGAACATGAATGTGTGTTCTGACCAAGCACATTGCAGATGAGGGCTCAGGATTCCCAAGCCCTCAGGTGCTCCAGATGCTTGGCCAGTGTTTCCCAAAGCATCTTCCATGGAATTCTAATCCTATGGGATGCTTCTTGGAAACAGGTGCAACTGTCAAAAGGAACAACCTTCTTTGGATATTTACAATGAATATTAAACTATTTAGCATTCCTGCCACTTTCTTTGTTTAACCTAGCATTTTCCAAACTCACTTGACCCCAGACAGCCCACCCTTCCACTATACACACCTTTTTTTTTTTTTTTTTTTTTGTGGTACGCGGACCTCTCACTGTTGTGGCCTCTCCCATTGCGGAGCACAGGTTCCGGACGTGGCTCACGGGCCTAGGTGCTCCACGGCATGAGGGATCTTCCCGGACCGGGGCACGAACCCGTGTCCCCTGCATCGGCAGGCGGACTCTCAACCACTGCACCACCAGGGAAGCCCCTATACCCACCTTTTAAACATCTGTTACTAATCAGCAAGGCGAGTCAGTTGCATAAAACATGGGTTTTAGTTCCATGGAGAATTTGAGGGATAAGCTTATTTTTCCCTGGGCTCAAGAGGGAGAAGTCCACTGTTCAAGGGCCTCCAGACTGGGTTTCCATCTCCCTTTGAGGATGTCAGGCCCTGGAAGTCTGGGCTTCAATGTTTTGACAGCACATCTTAAATGTGTTTTGCTTGTGAGGGCCCAGCATAATTTGACGGTGATCATCATCACATTTTAAAAGAGAGATAGAGGAAACCAACTAGAGTCACTTGCCATTCTCCCATCCCCGGACTAGAAGTGACCATGTTCTTTAAACTCTTCACCACCAGAGTGTCAGAGCCTGTGCAGCCTGGGGTCTTGCTCACATCTCAGGAGTAGCCCTGTTAGGAGCCAGACACCTCCTTGTTGATGGAGGGCACTATTTCCTTTTGCTCCCCAGGTAAGTCCCCACGCCAGGGCTGCCCCCTTTCCTTCGTCTGAGGTGGAACAGAGAGGTGAGGATAGCAGAGGATGGAGACTGGCCCTGGCTGGGCTGCCGAGCGAGCTGAACTGTATTCACATTCCCAGTGAGTGTCGGGGGTGGAATGCAAGAAAGAGCCCCATCCCCCCACCCCATCTCCCCAGTATCTCTCCAGTCCTCCTCTCTGCCTCCCCACCCGGGTCTATCCCAGGAAGTGTTGTCACTCCCAAGCTGACCCCTCCACCGGGGCCACCAGGCCTGCTGGGAGGATTCCAGGCAGTGACAGCTGCCTGCAGCTCACAGGGCCCTGTCCGCCACCCCGCTTGCTCTCCTGGCAGCAGCCTCTGTCATTGCTGGGGAGGGCAGAGGGCTTCGTGACCTAGCCGGACCTCCTACAGATTTGATGTCCTTTACTGAAATCACCTCCCTCCCACCATTTGATGAGGCTGAAATCAGAGAAAACCTGAAACGGACGGAGGGGCTACGTTTCCCAGAACCCACCACCTGCCTCCTTTTTCAGGGAGCATTCTTCCCATCTCTCTCCTTTAAAAATGTTTTTAAAGTTTATTAAAGATTACTTTAATACATGTACATAGTTTATAAAGTCAAAAAGACCTATAAGGCTTATATTTTAAACTGGTCCCACTTGCTGACCCTGATCTTTTCCCCAGAGGCAGCCACCTTCAACTCTTTTAGCTGTCTCGATCTTTCAGCTGTAGGCAACTTGACTTGCACTAGAGAAAATGAGGATTTAGCTCTCTTACACACACTCTCTCCCTTTCTCTCTCTGCCTCTCTCACCGCCCCCACCTCCCTCATACTTCCCCTCTACTCATCCTCTCAGTCTCATAGATTCTAGTTAAATCAATATTCAGTGCTTACTGTCCTATGCTTTATGTAAATATTGTTTGCCAAGACCACCCAATGTACTATGATTACATTTTTGTACAATTTGTGTTTCTCAGAGTTAGTCATTTTTCTGGTCGCTTAGTTTTCTATGTAGCTAACTATATCTCCAAACTCTACATCATAACTATAAAATTCTTGTTGATATAACAAAAACCTCAGGAACCTATAAATTCCATGTTTTGCTTTGAGTCCTACACCCTGGGCCTGATTGCTGTGCTGAGCCTGATGCACACCTGTGAGCCAAGGCACACCTGTGGTCTGGGTCGTCTGGGGTAAGCTTTGCCTTTCTCCTGTGCTACATCTGCTCTTTCCTACATTCTCTGTTTTCTACTTTCTTGGTTTACGCTTTCATTTTTTTTTTTTTTTTTTGAGGTACGTGGGCCTCTCACTGTTGTGGCCTCTCCCGTTGCGGAGCACAGGCTCCGGACACGCAGGCTCAGTGGCCATGACTCACGGGACCAGCCGCTCTGCGGCACGTGGGATCTTCCTGGACCGGGGCACGAACCGGCGTCCCCTGCATGGGCAGGCGGACTCTCAACCACTGCGCCACCAGGGAAGCCCTACGCTTTCATTCTGATGGGGCACATCCTCTAGTAGCTTCCTGAGAAAGGGTACGTGAGAGGAAAATTTGTTGAGACCTAGTACGTCTGAAATGTATTTTGTCCGCATTTAGACTTAATTGATAAAATTATTAATAAATTCTGGGCTGGGAATTTATTTTCCTTCGGGATTATGAAGGTTCTGCACTGTATCTTCTAATTTCCAGTGATGGTGTTAAAAAGTTCAGTGCCTGGGAATGTAGCGTTCTAGACCTGACTCTGCCACTAGCTTATATAGTGACCTTGCTACTTAGCTACTGTAGACTCAGTTTCCTCACTTGTAAAATGGAAATTAAATGATAGATTTCGTGTTGCACAGGGTTGATATGAAAGTGTACTGAGATAAAAGCATCAAGTGCTATTGCTAATTCACTAGTGTAATAAATATTTCCAGAGACAGGACTAAGGTTGGGACACCCACTTGGTTCTGTGCAGATTATGTTTTCTAAGGCAGTGGAGAGTTCCCGCTGAGCCTGCGCGTCCGGAGCCTGTGCTCCACGGCGGGGAGAGGCCACAACAGTGAGAGGCCCGTGTACCGCAAGAAAAAAAAAAAAAAAAGTTCAGTGCCTGATCCCTGATCCTTTGAGTACGACATTCTCTCTTTGGAGCGTTTGATATGCTTCTGTGCTCGGCGCTCTGAAGGCTCTTTAAATCTGGAAACATATAGTTCTGGGAAACTGCCATGCATAGTTTTTGTTTTTGTTTTTTTTTTAATAACTTCCTCCCCTCTATTCTCTCTGTTCTTTTAGTCTTATTTTTGGATGTTAAACTTCATGGATTGTGGTAGACAGAATAACCTCCCCCCATCCCAATCCCTGAAACCTGTCAATGTGTTATCTTATATGGCAAAAGGGACTTTGCCATGATGATTAAGTTAGGGATTTTGAGACAGAGAGAATACCCAGGATTATTCAGTTGGGCCCAGTGTAATCATAAGGGTCCCTATAAAAGGGAGGCAGAGGTGGGGGTCAAAGTCAGAAAAGGGAGATGTGGAGATGGAAGCAGAGGTCGGCGTGATGTGCTTTAAAGATGAAGGAAGGGACCACGTCAAGGAATGCAGGGGGTCTCTAGAAGCTGGAAGTGGCAAGGTAATGGATTCTTATCTCAAGTTTCCAAAAAGAACACAGCCCTGTGGGGACCATGATTTTAGCCAGGTGAGAACCATTTAGGATCTATGACCTCCAGAACTGTAAGAGAATAAATGTGTGTTGTTTTCAGTCACTAACTTTGCAGTTTTTTGTTACAGCAGCCATAGGAAACCCATAAAAAGGACTAAAAAGTACCTACTACATGCCTGGGCACCACCCGACAGTTTGCATTCTTTAACTTCTTTGCTGGAGCTCTCCTGAGCCTTCAGATCAGGATGGGTCCCACATTGCAAACTCTCCTCTTGTGTTCATCATAATTCTGATTAAATAGTGATGGCTATGATTATTCCTTAAGTGTCTCTCTACCCACTAAGTCCATAGGCATCATGAGGGCTGGGACGGTGAGTCTGTTCATTTTATTCACCACTTTGTCCCATAGATCTTAATAAATTTGTTCTGTGGGAATGACTAAATTAATTAAATGAATTCTATTCAGCAGTCCTCACAGCAACCCCTAAATGGGAGCCATTCTCCATTTCACAGATGAGGAAGCCAAGACCCACATGAGGCCCCATCCCATCACTTTTCCAAGGATGCATGGATTAGGAGGGACAGGGCAGGATTTGAACCCAGCATTGTCCTTCTGTGCCCAATAGTCCACCAGTGTAGCCTCTAAGCTAAAGATGTCCCAACAGACTGTCCGCCTCTGCCCCTCTGACCGTTCCTACCCCTAGCTGACTTCTGCCCAGCAACCCGACACTCTGGGGGAAGGAGCATCTTAATTAGGCCGCCCTGCAGCTGTTAAGGGAGCTGCCTGGTCCGTGGTGGAGGCGGAGGTTTCAATGACGAATCCCGTGCTTAGCTGGGCTGGGGGCGAGGAGAGATAGGATTTGTCAAGTTGCTCTGGGATCCTTGGGAATGGGCAGCGTTCCAGAATCAGAGTGTCATCATCGTTATTATTGTTTTTATCTAATCTGTTCTTGAGAACAACCATTTTGAAACTGGGCAAAAATACAGCCTAATATATTTAAACATATATTTTTATTTTTGTATAATTTAAAAATAAACGCATTGATGTACATTTTCCAAGTGCCTGCCTGCTGAATTCCTAATGTAATACAACATGACTCAGAGCTAAATTTAAAGAGAGAAGCACATATGTTTAAAGCAGGCACCAACTTTCAATCTGAGGAGAAACAGAGTCAAAAGTATTTTTTTTAGCGTGTGAACGGACTGAGTGCACAGTGAATTATCTCCAAGCCATCTGGGAAGTCTGGTGTTTTTCAATGCCTTCACAACTCTAATTTTAAGCCGTTATTTGGCCTTTAAATAACAATATCTTTTCTTTCCATTGGAATTTGCACCAGATTCCGCATTTATTGCGCTATCGACTCCAAAAAGAGACCTATCTTTGAGAGTGAAAAGAGCAAAAGTTATTGAACGTATTACTCTGCAGATTGGCTCTGGGAAAAAAACAGCAGTCTGATATTTTGCAAATGAAGTTTGACATATTCTGGGACGGCATATTGCACTCACCACAAACAGCCTGGTTGTGCCCGGCGGGGAAAGCTTAATTAAAGCCCCCTTAACAGCATGTAACTCGAGGAAAAACACTTAGAGTGCACTGTAAATGACCTTCAAGTTGTTCCATGGGGTTCCCATTCATGAATGGTCTTGATTTTTACTTAGAAGAAAGACAGTACGATGTGATTATAGACTCTTAACTCTAAGGGGGTTCTGGTCTACCCTACCAACCAGTGTCAGAATCCCCTGCATAGACTCCAGGTAAATGCCCATTTATTTTCTACTTGAATACCTTTAGTCATTGGACTCACTGCCTTCCTGATTCTAGGAAGTCCTTTGTAATGTTAGGTTGAGATCTTCCTCCCTACAACTGGTCCTCATTATTGCCACTAGATTACACAGGAGTCTTCCCCGTGGTTGACACAAAGGTAAGTTGAGGGTCACCATCACGACCTTCTTCCTGTTCTCATCTTCTCTGCTACAAATGAAGCACATCCAGCTCCTCTACTGAAAGAAGATGACGACTTGGGTAGGTTCTCTCCAGTAAGAAATATCATAATTTTTTAGGAACCTGTCCACAGGGGAGAGTACACATAGACAAAGGAGAAGATGTCTTGAACCTCTGTGAAGCCAGATTTGGCCAATATTTTGTTTATTTCATTTGAATCCCCAAACTTCTATTCCTTCCACAGCTTCTAGGTATGGTCTCTTCAGAGGTATGGACTTTGCTGAAAACCAGATTCGCATTAGTACAGAGGTTCTCAAAGGGAAAGGCCTAAAGACCACACCACTCAGTCAGAAGACCCCCCCAGACCTTCTGCTCCTACTGGTTCCCTCTCATCTTCCACGAGAAAACAACATGACAACAAACATGTCAGAATTAAAGTGAGATGACCGAGATGACTCCAACAAAGACCTGATGGAATGCATCAACATAACATCGATGTGTGGACCAAGAGCTATTTTGTTCCATGGTAGATGTTTGCATGAAAGACCCTATGTGATCTTGTCTCCTGTGAATTCTCCTTTGCCTTCTCTTCTGCAGGGATGCCTTTCCCACAGGTATCCACCCAGCTCAATCCCTAACCTCACACCGGTTACCACTCAAAGCTCTCCTTATCAGACCAACCTATCAGAACGGCTGCCTCCTCATGTCTCTGTCCATTCATCCTGCTTTATTTTCCCTCTGAACAGTTCTCACTATGTGACCTATTATAGATACAGCTATTCTTTTTTACCATCTGCTTCCCTTCACTAGAATGTAGGCTCTGCAAGGCAGGGACTTTATCTCACCGTGTACCCTGCTGAATCCCCTGGGCTTATAATATTCAATTAATCAATATTTATTGAATAAATATTTGAGAATCAAGATGTGGATATCAATCTATGGATATCAATCCCAGAATATCCTTCAGACAGACTTGAGAATGGCTGGATTAGCTTGAACGCTACACCCTTCATGAGCCCTTTCTGCCTCCCAGATAAAGTGACTCTCCCTTCTATAAGTTCTTTTCAAACTCGGTGGTCACCATTCATATGGCCTTGATCTTAATAGCAGTTTGAATTTTAGTTGACTTGCATTCACATCTCTCCTGTTAAGAGCAGTACCCAGAGAGCAATCACTCAGCCAGATGCCAGCAATTGCCCGGAAAACACAAGGTATAAAAATGAATGGCACCCTCCTCCTCCCTCTGTTCTCTTTCATGGAAGTGTTTGGAGATATTTTGGTTATGGTAGCTATTCATAATGAAAACTTGTCATATCTGGTACAATTTGGGGTGCTGGTTAGCAGTTTGGGTGAGGTGTAGTATGATGAATATCTCAAAGAACTTTTACTATGTGCTCAGTTATGTTCACTACAATGTTAGGTATTATTCAGAATTAATTTTAAAAGCCCTTTTAAAACACAACAATAAAAAGACAAATAGGGCTTCCCTGGTGGCGCAGTGGTTGAGAGTCCGCCTGCCGATGCAGGGAACACGGGTTCGTGCCCCGGTCCGGGAGGATCCCACATGCCGCGGAGCGTCTGGGCCCGTGAGCCGTGGCCGCTGGGCCTGCGCGTCCGGAGCCTGTGCTCTGCGACGGGAGAGACCACAACAGTGAGAGGCCCGTGTATGGCAAAAAAAAAAAAAGACAAATAAAGTTAAAAATGGACAAAGGATTTGAATAGATAGTTCTCCAAAGAAGATATACAAATGGTCAATAAGCACCACAATGAGATTTCAGTTCTCACCTACTAGGGTGGGCATAAGCAAAAAGGCAGACAACGAAAAGTGTTGGTGAGGATGTGGAGAAATTGTAACCCTCATACACTGCTGGTGGGAATGTAAAAAGGTGCAGACACTATGGAAAACTCTGGCAGTTTCTCAAAAATTGAAGAAGAGTTAATATTTGACCCAGCAATTCTACTCCTAGATAAATATCCAAGAGAACTGAAAACATATACCTACACAATAACTTGTACACATATGTTCACAGAAATATTATTCATAATAGCCAAAAAAAGTGGAAACAACCCAAATGTCCATCAACTGTTTAATGGATAAACAAAAGGTGACATGTCCATTCCTTTCTGCCACAAAAGAATGAAGTATTGATAGATGCTACAACATAGGCGAGCCTTGAAAACACTATGAGTGAAAGAAGCCAGACTCAAAAGACCATGTATCATATGATTCCATTTATATGAAATTTGCAGAGTAGGCAAATCCACAGAGACAGAAAATAATGAGTGGTTTCCAGGGACTAAGGCAAGCAGAAAATGTTCTGGAATTAGATAGTGGTGATGGTTGTACAACTTTGTGAATGTGCTTAAAAAAACCTTTTAAAAGTGAATTTTAAGGTATGTGAATTCTATCTCAATGAAGCTGTTTTTTTTGTTTTTTTGTGTGTGTGGTTTTTTTTTGCGGTACGCTGACCTCTCACTGTTGTGGCCTCTCCCGTTGTGGACCACAGGCTCCGGACGCGCAGGCTCAGCGGCCATGGCTCATGGGCCTAGCCGCTCCACGGCATGTGGGACCTTCCCGGACCGGGGCACGAACCCATGTCCCTTGCATCAGCAGGCGGACTCTCAACCACTGGCCACCAGGGAAGCCCAGAAGCTGTTATTTTAAAAAAAGTTCTTTGCCTTTCAGTAATTGAATACTTAATAAAAGTGATTACTATGGTTAGCTCTTACATATTTTCAATTATGGAAAGAAAAACACAAAAACCCACCCGAAAATCAAGTAGTTGAATAGAGTCAAATACCATGTAAACAGCCTTCAACTCAGCACAGATAACACAAGCCAGCACATTTTGGGTGGAGAGAAAATGGAAGTCTCTTTCTTGGGGAAATTATACAGGAGGAATAAAGTGATTATTGGCCATACCATGCTTTCTTCTTTCCAGCAATGACCGTCACAGTGGACAGTGTGCTGGCTGCTTTTGGTGCCCAGGAAGCCACTTAGACCACTTATTTCTACCAGACTGTCAACAGAACCAACAAATCCTTAAAAAAAAAAAAAAAAAAAAAGACCTAGAATCTGAAAAACTCAAGGCATGTTCAATACCCACATGATATCCCTAAAAAAACAAACTTTTCATTATGGAAAAATATCAAACAATATAATGAAACCCACAAACGCATCACCAGCTTCAACGATTATCGGCTGACAGTCAATCTTCTCTCACCCTTTCCCTCATTTACCTCTGTTCCCCCATATTATTGAGAAGCAAAGCTCGTATATTATATCATCTTATCCGGAAATATTTCAGTGTATCCCTCTAAAAGATGAACCTTAAAAAAAACCCCACAAAATATGTTCAAATTTCCCTTACTGTCTTACAAACTTTTAAAGAAACAGTTCGCATAATGTCCTTTTTAATTGTTATCTCCATTCTCCATGGATACATGAAAACATGAATAGCAATGACTACTATTTACAGCAGCAGCTATTTTGTGCCCGACAGTTTACTGGGGGCTTTCCACATATTAACCAACATAATTCTTGCATCAGTCACATAGAACACCGCCCGTGTCCCATCCCCCAGCTCAGGGAGATTAATTAACCTGACCAAGGGTCAAGCTGGCTGACCCAACCTCTGTTTCCCACTCATGATTCTCCCTGGCCTGCCTTTATTCTAGGGCTGTGCTGTTCAATAGTATAGCCACTAGCTACATACAAAGAATTTCAAAGATTCAGTAGGCAAAAAAGAATGGGAACGATCTCATTAGTAATGTTTATATTAAAATGATCATATTTTGGATATATTGGGTTAAGTAAAATCTATTGTTGAAATTTCACCTGGTTTGTCCTTAGTTTTTCCATTGTGGTAAAATGCACATAACATAAAGCTGACCATCTTGCCCATTTTTAAGTGTACAGTTCAGTAGTGTTAAATACATTCACTTTGCTGTGCAATGAATCTCCAGGCCTCTTTCCATCTTGCAAAACTGAAACTTGGTCCCCATCAAACCACAACCCCCCATTTCCCTCTATCCCCGGCCCAGGGCAACCACCATTCTACTTTCTGTCTCTATGAATTCAATTATTTTAGGTACCTCATATGAGAGAAATCATACAGTATTTATCTTTTTGTGACTGGCTTATTTCACTATCATAATGTCTTCAGGGTTCATCTATGTTGTAACTTGTGTCAGAATTTCCTTCTTTTTAAAGACTGAATAATAGTCCATTGTATGTACATACCATGTTTTGCTTATCCATTCATCTATTGGTGGACATTTGGGTTATTTCCACCATTTGGCTATTGTGAATACTGCTGCTATGAACATGGGTGTACAAATATCAAGATCCCATTTTTGATTCTTTTGAATGTATACTCAGAGTGGAACTGCTAGATAACATAGCAGTTCTATTTTTAATTTTTTGAGGAACCTTCGTACTGTTTTCCATACTGCACCACTTTACCTTCCCACCAACAGCATACAAGTGTTCCAGTTTCTCCAAATCCTTGGCAAAATTTATTTTCTTTCTTTCTTTTTTTAAATAGTAACCATCCTAGTAGGTGTGAGGTTCTCTACCTTTTTTACTATGACTAGTAGGAAATATGTGGCTCACATTATATGTCTATTGGACAGCTGTGCTGGAAAAGAAAGATAAAACTTGATTTTCCAGCCTCCTTTGCAGGTAAAGGTAGCCATGTGACATCATTCTGGCCAACAGGTGTGAGCGCAAGTCTGCTGCTGTGCCACTTCTGCTCCTCCCTCCTCCTTCCTGCCTGTAATGCAGAGTTGGGACCCAGTTTTCTTGCAACCAAGAAGTGACAGAAACGAGGCTGAGGGTGCTGGGGCAGAGAGATGAAAGAGTGTGGGTCCCTGATGAGTCACTGCATCAGCCCATATGTACCTCTAGACCACTTACCACATGAGACCAATAAGCCCTCCTCTCTTTAAACTACCTTTAGCTTTTTCTGTGATTGTTAGTTGCAGCCAAACACTTCTCTAATGGGATCACTCCTAAGTGGTGCAGCTGGGACCTGAACATGTGTCTGTCTGTCCTCCAAGGCCTGTGCTCCCTCTACCTCTGCCCCCCGTCCACTGCCTCCTAAGAATGGACTGGTGATACCAAGGAGGTGGAAACTGGCCTCCTGGTTCTCCTCTACACCTCTTATCCCCAAACAGGGAAAGTAATTTGCAGCCAAATGGTGAACAGACATCAATTGCAAGGAACGGGTTCACTTTACACACAAAAATTTACAAGTTAGGATGTCCACTGCTGTATTGTTTAAGGTAGAAAAGCCTAGATGGTCAACAATAGGGGATTCAAGAAATTCTGTAAACCATCGAATGGAATCCTTGCAATAATTAAAATGTTTTCGAAGACTATTTTATGATAGGGAAAGGTATCTAGGCTCTATTACGAAAAGTGGAGGTCACAAAATAGTATGCTTCCAATTTTGTAAAATAATGTGTACGTGTGAATAGCCAGAATGTCGAGAGGTGGAAGTATGCATAACTTTATCTTCTTATGTAGGTTTTGTCTACATCTTCCAAGATTTCAAAAGTAAGCGTATATTTGTTTGAAGGTTTTTTTCTTTATTATTAGTTTCTGCTTTATAACGTAAGCGTGTATTTGTAATGAGGAAAAATAAAGCAACACATTAAAAAAAATAAGACTTCATCGCCAAGGTGAATGGATCGTTTCTTTGTCAGGAATCTGATATGCCTTCTTTGTGTTGTCTTTCCTGAGGCTTACCAAGAGCTGGAGGAGAGGACGTGGAGCTGGAAGGGCATGTGACGGGGAGGAGGGGTGCTGAATGAGAGCTTCTGAGACAAAGATCCTTGCTCTGCTGCGGCTGTCCCACGTCTTGGCTTTCCCTGGGAGCCCACAAGCTTGGCATCTGCCCCCAGGTTCTGGGTGAGGGTTCCAGGGTTGGTAGCTTCTGATGCTGGCCGTCCATGGTTCCTCTTAATTAAAATGCACCATCCACATAACACAGTAATGGAATTAGAAGGCAATTCCTCCCTCAAATGGGCTGCGGTCAAGCCTGCGCAAACAACTTGTGTTTTGTTCCACTTTGATTCAGCCTAATGTGTTGGTAAAAGGGTCCATTCCCGAGATGTTTTGTACTTAATTACGTATGAACGTGGCAGAAAGCGGAGGTCCCTAACAACATGCTCGTTGTTGATTAAGCGAGCATCCGAATGGTCAATCAATAATTTACTAAAATATTTAAAATACCTCCTGGCTTCCTGAGATGGGAAGCGTATGGCTCGCATGTGGTCCTTTGCTGTCTGCTCTGCAGGTGGAGGGCCCCCTGGCTTTCTAGTCTCTCTGCCTCTAGGCTTGATCACTTCTGCAGCTAGAGAATGGACTTTCAAACACAGATCTAATCTCCACACGTCGCACCTCCACTTAGAACTGTCTATTGAACTCTCTTACCTCTACCCTTCCCCCACCCCAACTGCACCTGATTAGCCCCTAGTCACCTTGGCAGGCTTCGCCCAGGCCTCCCCACTGCAGGAGGACGCTGTGACCACCCTCTCTAAGGCCTCCAAAATTCTCCATTCAGGTCTCTTACCCCACACGTGAACCTCACTGCTTTTCATGTCCCATTTGTGACTGTCTCCCCTGCTAGGCTGTGAGCGAACGCCATGAAGACAGCAATGTGTTCTACTTGGATCCTTATTTAATCCTTTCACTCAGTGGATGTCTCCAGGTAAATGAATGCATTGGGAGTGCAGGAACCCTGGTGCAGTGCTTGTGATCGGCATTAAAGGCAAATGATTCTCTCCCTTTCCCCGCTCTTGAATTAATAAAAAGTTTCTCTAATCTTATACACCTCATGGTTAGTTCTGGGGGCCATCCCACTTCCTTATTCTCTAGATGCAAGAGCTAAGGTTCAGAAGGGTTAACTCATTTGCCTGAGAGACCCCAGTGGGGCCGAGCCTGGGCTGATTTCCTGACCTCCAGGAATCTTCTTGGTCCTTGGGATCACTTTGGTCACCATCATCACTGTTATCATCATCGTCGTCATCATCATCATCACTGTGTCAACATCATAAGAAGTAGGAAATAAGAGGAAAACAGGAGCGGGGGTAGGTTCAGAAGAGACCAAAAGAGGATTCTTTGCCAAACTTGCTTCAATTAATTATAGTAAACCTGGTTCTAAGCAATTTAAAAATGACAGATGCCCTGAGCCTTAAACAGATGAATGGGGAAGAACACATAATCTACTTCAAGATATCTTCAGTGATATTTATCAGGCTAGGCTGGGCCTGGTTTTACCATTGGCTCCCCAGGTGTTTAGCAAAATGTCGAGCACATTCATTATCTGTATTTGTTGATCGACTAACTTGAATGCCTACCATGTCCCCAGAACCATGTGCTGCCTCAGTGTGACCCTCAGGGCCACCCCCAAGGTCTTAGGCATTGTGCCACCTTGACTACGACAGGCGGCTCCGTTCCGCTGAGGCTTATCCAAGGAAAGTTTGGTTTTTTTTTAAATTTATTTATTTTTTTTTTAAAGTGAAGAAATGAGACGGGTTTCCCCGGATTTCTGTGAAGAACTAGAAGCTAAAGCCCCGAGTGTTTCTGACACTGTGGGAAGAAGTATCTTTTTTTTTTTTTTTTTTTTTTTTTTTTCTTTTTGCGGTATGCGGGCCTCTCACTGTTGTGGCCTCTCCCGTTGCGGAGCACAGGCTCCGGATGCGCAGGCCCAGCGGCCATGGCTCACGGGCCCAGCCGCTCCGCGGCATATGGGATCCTCCCAGACCGGGGCACGAACTCGTATCCCCTGCATCGGCAGGCGGACTCTTAACCACTGCGCCACCAGGGAGGCCCGAAAGTTTGGTTTTAAATCTATCTGGTGACATTCTGCCCACCGTCCAATGCCGTGTTCTGCGTCTAGTGAATCCTTAATAATCATTCATTGTTGAGGGGGCTTTCTCAGTCTCAGTGCTTAACACATGCTCTCTGAATATGATGGGAGTTGCAGCATATTTTAATTAAATCCAACTTTAATTTAATTTAACAACTTTAATCCTGATTGCTCATTCTAATACGCCTGAGCGGCTAACACCAAGCTAATGGCTTGTTCATTCTGGAAGGTATTAGTAGCAGGGTGCTGCCTTTTACCCACACATGAGATCGTAATAATTAACGTCTGATATTTCTCAAAATGAACTCCTTTGAAGTAATTTTTATCCCACAAACACACACAGGTGCAAGCATATATGTGCCAACAGTCTCAAGAATTTACAACACCTTAGAGAAACTCTGTCGGTTCCTTTCCCTAATGACAAGTTTTTTTGTTGACATGATGAAAGACTCCTTACTAGGTTCAGGGAAAATATATATTTCCACTGATCAATTTCTGAGTTTCCCAGAAGACCAGAGTCCAAGAGAAATCCTGAAAACTAATGACAGTGGGAACAGAGCATATTTGTACTTTATTGCGCCAATCAGAGTCTAAACCACTGAAACAGAGAATGAGACAAAGGAAAATCGAATTGTCTGTATGTGTGTGTGTGTGTCGGGGTGGGTGGCAGGAGGAAGGCTGAGCAGGAGGGAGAGATGGTATCTGAGTGTACAAAGAGATGAAATAATTTGGGGAGAGGATCTAAGGAGCAAATATAATATATTGGGTTAACTCATTGCTTTCACAGAGCGAACATCTATTGTGCCCAAGGCATTGGAGACCTGATGGTTACAAGTTAGCTGCCAGCCATCCTCCTATGGTGTTTGCCTTAGAGCATGATTCTAACCAGAGGTTCATGTTTGGGCTTTAGTGGGGGCTGTGAACCCCCTGAAATTGTATGCAAAACTTCGTGTTTATAGATACACATGGGTGTGGGCAGAAACAGACTGGTACAGTTCCCACCCACCCCCACCCCACCCCGGGGATAAAATATACAGCAGGAATCATATTGTCTAAGCCTTCAGGTGAGAAAAAACATGATAATGGAGTTAGCCTTCTCTACTCTTCCCCTAGAAAGAATGAATGAACTGAAGCCACAACCAAAACAAGCCAACAGACATGGATACTTTACTTTTGAAAAGTTAAAAAATATTTTCTACAGAAACCATAAAAAAATAAAAACAACCCCCCTGCACTACAAAGGAGATAAGAAAAGGCCATTAAAAATAGTGAATTATAGGACACAGTTTACTGACAAGCTCTTGGCAACAGGGTCATGTCATTAGAGATCATTTGAATAGATCTCTCGCTAATCCTTTCTTGATTCTGTGCAAAGAATCTTCAAGTGGGGGATGGGAGCACATGTCACAGCCCCATCAGAAACTTTCTCAGCACATCCTCCTAACAGCTATGATCTTCTGAGTGATTATTATATGCCGAACAATATTTCAAAAGTTTGCCTGCAAGGTGTTATAAACCCCACAGCTATCTTATAAGAAAAGGTATTATTACTAGACCTATTTTACAGATGGGAAAACTGAGGCTCAGTGAGGCTCAGTGACTTGTTTAAAATTCCACACCTATAAGTTTCCTGCTATCTCTACCCTTTCTCCTTAGGAAATGCTGTAAATGGCCACACTAGAAAAGTGAGGTATATGTCAGAAAATGAAAGCAACTCTATAAACCCAAGACAATAAAACACCTTTCTTTCTTATGGGACTACTAATTCATTTTAATGGTATTTAAATTTAAATACTCATGGAGAGCAACATCAGAGCCCAGTTTTTTTTGTTTTGTTTTTTGCGGTACGCGGGCTTCTCACTGTTGTGGCCTCTCCTGTTGCAGAGCACAGGCTCTGGACGCGCAGGCTCAGCGGCCATGGCTCACGGGCCTAGCCGCTCCGCGGCATGTGGGATCTTCCTGGACCGGGGCACGAACCCGTGTCCCCTGCATCGGCAGGCAGACTCTCAACCACTGCACCACCAGGGAAGCCCCAAGAGAGCCCACTTTTTGAGCAGAATTTATCTTTACTGTTCCAGAACTAGAGAATTTTAATTGAGGGGGTGTGAGGGGAGTGAGGTTGGAGAAGAGTGGCGGAATGATTAAGGAAGTGGGCTTGAGATAAACTACAGAATTTCAAAATCCTGGTCCGCACAGCCTGGTAGAACTGAAGGCTTTTCTTGCCACCTAGATCGTGTTTACACCTTCCATGCCTCTTGTCGATGGCCATTGAAAACAAAGTATTTTGATACAATTTCAGACTTACAATTGCAAGAATAGTACAAATAATTTCTGTATACTCCTCATCCAGTTTCCACAACTGTTAGTATTTTATCACATTTGCTTTATCCTTCTCTCTCTAAATAAACATATCCATACTATTTTCTTCTTTATGCAGACATAACAATGCTCCTTTATGCCCTGCAGGGTATATTTCCCCCAAAATGAGGATATCCTCTTCCATAACCACTATACGATGAACAAAATCATCACCTATAAAATACTATGAACTAGTTTACAAAACTTATTCAGATTTCACCAATTGTCTCAGTCGGGTCAGCAAAAGAAAATCCCAGATCACGGGCTGCATTCTTTAGTCTCCTTTAATTTGGAACTGCTCCTCCATCCTTCTTGGTCTTTCGTGACACAAGTGTTTTGTGAGAAAGTATAGGTCAATAGTTATTTTGTCTAATGTCTTTGAGTTTGTCAGATGTCAGTCTTTTTGTTTTTTTTTTTAGAGACAAGCACAAATTTATTTGACCGTGTTTTAGAGGCGTTAACTCAGAGAGCTGATCATGCCAATTCATTATTCTGGAGAATATCTAACAGATTACACTCTTGGCTTCTCAAGGAAACATGGAAGCCATTCACTCAGTTGTTAAGCTCTTTCACTCATCTGTGATTTTTTTTTAACATCTTTATTGGAGTATAATTGCTTTACAGTGTTGTGTTAGTTTCTGCTGTATAACAAAGTGAATCAGCTATATGTATACATATATCCCCATATCCCCTCCCTCTTATGCCTCTCTCCCACCCTCCCTATCCCACCCCTCTAGGTGGTCACAGAGCACTGAGCTGACCTCCCTGTGCTATGCAGCTGTTTCCCACTAGCTATCTATTTTACATTTGGTAGTGTATATATGTCCATGCCACTCTCTCACTTCGTCCAAGCTTACCCTTCCCCCTCCCTGTGTCCTCAAGTCCATTCTCTACATCTGCGTCTTTATTCCTGCCCTCCCCCTAGGTTCATCAGAACCATTTTTTTTTTTTTTTTTTTTTTTTTTTTTCTTTTTGCGGTATGCGGGCCTCTCACTGTTGTGGCCTCTCCCGTTGCGGAGCACAGGCTCCGGATGCGCAGGCCCAGCGGCCATGGCTCACGGGCCCAGCCGCTCCGCGGCATATGGGATCCTCCCAGACCAGGGCACGAACCCGTATCCCCTGCATCGGCAGGCGGACTCTTAACCACTGCGCCACCAGGGAGGCCCCATCAGAACCATTTTTTTAATATTCCATATATATGTGTTGGCATACAGTATTTGTTTTTCTCTTTCAGATGTCATTTATTTTGTCCAATGTCTTTGAGTTTGTCAGATGTCCTGATCAGACTCAGGTTTTGCATTTTTGGCAGGAATATCACAGAAGTCATGTTGTGCTCTCCTCAGTGGATCATATCAGGGGGTGGTTTGTCCTACACTGGTGACGTTGACCTTGATCTCTTGTAAGGGTAGTGTCAGCCAGGTTTCTCCACTATGAAGTCACTATTACCTATTACCTTTACATTCCTGAATTAAATTCTTTCATGGTAAAATATACATAACATAAAATTACCATTTTAACCATTTTAAGTGTTCAGTTCTGTAGCATTAAGTGCATTCACACTGCTGTGCTACCGTCACCACCATCCATGGAACTTTTTCATCTTCCCCAATTGAAACTCTGTTCCCTTTAAACACTGATTCCCCATCCCCACTCCCATAGCGCCTGGCACCCACCATTCTACTCTCTGTCTCTATGAATTTAACTCTTCTAGGTACCTCATATAAGTGAAATCATACAGTATTTATCCTCTTCTGTCTGACTTATTTCACTTAGTATAATGTCTTTAAGGTTCACACATGTTGTAGCATGTGTCAGAATTTCCTTCCTTGTTTTTTTAAAATAGTTATTTATTTGGCTGTGCTGGATCTTCGCTGCGGCATGCGGGATCTTTAGTTGTGGCATGCGGGATCTAGTTCCCTGACCAGGGATCAAACCCTGGCACCCGGCATTGGGAGTGCCGACGGAGTCAACCCCTGGACCACCAGGGAAGTCCCAGAATTTCCTTCCTTTTTAAGGTGAATAAATATTCTCTTGTATGTATATGTTGCATGTTGTTTATGAATTCATCCTATGATGGATATTTGGGTTGCTTCCACATTCTGGCTCTTGTAGATAATGCTGCTATGAACGTGGGTGAATAAATATTCCCTGGTATGTATATGTTGCATGTTGTTTATGAATTCATCCCATGATGGACATTTGGGTTGCTTCCACATTTTGGCTCTTGTAGATAATGCTGCTATGAACGTGGGTGTACAAATATCTGTTCCAGACCCTGCTTTTCCTTCTTTTAAGTATGTAACTGGAACTGAAATTGCTGGATCATTATTTTTCCCTTCTTAATTAGCAAGTTTCTTGTGAAATGATACGTTGAGACTATGTAACTGTGCTCTTACTCCTCACACTTTCACCCACTAGCATCCTTCCATTCCTATCTGAATCGGTTATTAATCTAACGGTTGCCAAATGGTAATTTTCTTTCCATCGTTCCTTCTACATTTATTAGTTGGCATTCTACTGTAGGGAAGAAATTTCCCGTCACCCCTATTGATTTACGAATTTGGAAGCATTTTATTCAACCCTTTACACCACGGACACCTTAACGCTCTGAGCAATTCTTTCCCATGTGACTCCCAAAAGTGCAAGTTTGGGGAAGTGAGGGAACTTTCTGTATTTCCTTGTCACCATTAGGAAAGCCGAGCGTGCAGCCCGACTTCCCCAGATCCAGGGGATCACTTTCCTGCCCACGCATGTTTAAAGTGGAAACCCTCTCTGGGACAGGGCTCTGAGGAATCATGTGGGCCGCCCCGCCCCGCGAGAACTACATTTCCCAGAGTCCTTCGAGGGCTTGCATCATCAGCGAGCGCGGCTTTTTGCTCGCTGGTTTTGGAGAGCCCGGTGTGGCGGCGGCAACATGGCGGACGTGTTAAGTGTCGGCGTGAACCTGGAAGCCTTTGCCCAGGCCATCAGTGCCATCCAGGCGCTGCGCTCCAGCGTGAGCAGGGTGTTCGACTGCCTGAAGGATGGCATGCGGAACAAGGAGACGCTGGAGGGCCGGGAGAAGGCCTTCATTGCGCACTTCCAGGACAACTTGCATTCGGTCAACCGGGACCTCAAGTAGGTACCGGCTGAAGGGGCCGGGGACCTCCCACCCTGTCCCGACCCCGCGCGAGTCTCCTCAGTCAGGGGCTGCTGTCCATTTTCCTTGCTCTCTTGCCCTCCCTCCCTCCTCTCCAAGCCTCTACCTGCCCCTCAGGGCCACCTCATCCTCCACCCCCGCTTTCTCGTCTCCCTTCTCTTGGCCTCCAGGTCCTGGCTGTCTCCCGCCGTCCTGGACCTCCTCAGTGGTCCTTCCATTTCTCACTGGGGGACGTGCTCTTCCCAGGAACTTCCACTCCTCATCTCAGCTCGACAGGGTTCTCACCTGTGGGCCCTCTGGGCCCCACCATGTCTGATAAAATAGTACCAAACAGGACCTGCTCAGCACTGCCCCAAAGCCAAGTGCACTCCATCTGATTGGCCCCAGGTTTGCGTCCCTGAACCTGGAATTCATCAGTTCCACTCTAACCCACCCCCAAACGCGACAAAATAGGCTTTGTTCTTTCTTCCCCTACCCCTTCCGAAACCACCTGATCAGTACTTACACTCCCACTCTCACTGGTCCTGTTAAGTTTCTGCCTCTAGAGAGACCTAATCTCGGCCTTAACCAGCTTAATCACTTCTGCTTACACCTCCCCCCGCCCCCCAACAAATATTAATTTGTGGTCTTTTAGGGTTAAGGATTGTATATTTCTTTCTTACAAGTCACCTTCTACTTTATAAGTGAAATTAAGTGAGAGGATGTTTGTAAAATGTCTGGCACATAGTAGGCCCTTTTTAATTGGCTAGGTCCTGGACTTGCCTTCCCCTGCTTATGAGAGTCAGTCCTTTCCAGGAGGGTTAGAATTGCAGGATTTTTTGCCTTTTACCTCTCAGAACTGACCTTAGCAGGGGAAGGCATTGGGTGAGCTAGTCATCCTATAATTTCTGGAGTGGCTGGGTTTTTTTTTTTTTTTTTTTTTCCCATCTCAGCTTGGTCTCCTTAGTAACCAGATGGAAGGAGGAGGTAGGATGGAAGAGGAGGTGGTGACCAAATGATGGGAGCCTCTTTTTATTTATTTATTTATTTTCCTCTAAGTAGTTGCCATTCTTGTTTTGGGGGAAAGCCAGGAAATCACACACCCCTTCTCAACTCCCACACCCACTTGCTGTTCTCTGGCGCAGTGCCAGTTAATACTTACCCTGCTTGAGGGGATGCGCTGGTGGTTCTTAACTCTCTTCTGTCTCCTCTTTGATTGGCTTCCCTTGGTAATATACAGGATGTTGTAACCCTTCACCATTGTAGAAAGTTTAAGAATGTTGACATCACCCCTTTGCCTTCTTAAATCTTTAGACAGCAGTACCAAGAAGAAGGTGGTTGAAGATTCCAGAATGAACGTGGCACGAGAAGCTGTTCCTGCAAAGCCTTTGTTGACACTTTGAGACTGGCCCCTCAGACTGGCGTGCTTCTGGAATGTGCTTTTTTTTTTTTGCGGTACGCGGGCCTCTCGCCGCTGTGGCCTCTCCCGTTGCGGAGCACAGGCTCCGGACGCGCAGGCTCAGCGGCCATGGCTCACGGGCCCAGCCGCTCCGCGGCATGTGGGATCTTCCCGGACCGGGGCACGAACCCGCGTCCCCTGCATCGGCAGGCGGACTCTCAACCACGGCGCCACCAGGGAGGCCCTGGAATGTGCTTTTGCTGTTGACTCCCTTTCCCAAGCTGCTCTAGAGGTTTTTTTTTTTTGCTAGACTGAAGCGTGTTTCTTTAACACAGCCCCTCGGTGGTGTCTTCCCATTCGTTTGTTTATTTTACCTCTTCTTTGTTTTGTTAAGTTTTACCGTCTGTGAAGCGCCACGTACAAATCTATCTCTGAATGGTAAATCGTCATCATTTATTCAGGTACTTGCTGTTCGGCCAAAGGTACTGATCTGTACGTGGGTCTGAAAACTCTTAGTGAGAAGCAGTGTTATACTGCGTTTCAAAATTCCAGAAAGTCTCCTCTCCCCCCACCCCCCCTCAGAGAATGATTCGTGTTGTTCAAGGCTGATTTTAGGAGGCTTATTGATGTCATCGCTCTTAACTCTTGTTCTCCTTTAGCATGGCGCCAGAGAGCTCAGTTGCAAAACGAGATCAGCCCCCAGTTAGGGGTTGTCTCAAGTGGCCCTAGCCTTCTTAACCTTTCAGAAAGTATTTCTTCTTAAGGGACTTTTGATGGGCAGTTTGAAGAACCGCCATTGACCAATGTCGTTGGCTCAGCACTGGAGTTTCAGTGGACTCGGGTTTATTTGCTGTATCTGTTTACTTTTCAGTGAACTGGAACGTCTGAGCAACTTGGTCGGCAAGCCTTCTGAGAACCATCCTCTGCATAACAGCGGGCTGTTGAGTCTGGATCCCGTGCAGGACAAAACCCCTCTCTACAGTCAGCTCCTTCAGGCCTATAAATGGTCAAACAAGGTAAGGGGGCCGTGTCAGACATGGAGCTAATACAGGAAAAAACAAGTTTTCTTACGTTTCATAAAGGCAGAGAGTGAGGGTTTTTCTTTCCTTTTTTGTTCTTGATTCAGCATTGGGTTACAGAGTTGGAAGTTTCAGACTTTCCCTATGAGAGATTATGTAGTCCTTTGAAGTCTTTGAGGATTGTTCAGAGTCAGGTGCGTTTAACCTGGTTGCTAGGTGTAGGGAGCAGCTTTTATGAACCCCATGAAATCACATGCAGAATGTTGTGTGTGTGTGTGTGTGTTTTTCTGGGGAGGACTTCCTAGCTTTCATCAGATTCTCAAGAGGGGTCCCCGACCCCCAGAAGATGAAGGACTGCTGGTCTAAGTGTGCAGCCACTCACACGGTTTATGTTGCTTGGCCCATCCTCCCCATGGTTGATGGAAGAACATCACTAGAGTACTGTTTGGTAGATTACCGTCTCTCTCTCCCCGCCCCCCCACACCGTGCCGCGCGGCCTGCGAGATCTTAGTTCCCCAACAAGGGATCGAACCCAAGCGCGGAGTCTTAACCACTGGACCGCCAGAGAAGTCCCCATCTCTCTTTTTTTTTTTTATTGAAGTGTAGTTGATTTACAATATCATGTTAGTTTCAGGTGTATAGCACAGCGATTCAGTGATATGTATATGTGTGTGTGTGTGTGTGTGTATTCTTCAGATTCTCTCCCTTATATGTTATTACAAACTATTGAGTATAGTTCCCTGTGCTATAAAATAGATAACCAGCAGTAGGTCCTTGCTGGTTATTTATTTTATACATAGTAGTGTATATACTATGCGTAAAACAAATAACCTCCTAATACTCTCTTTTCTCTAATTATTCTACACCCGTCTGAGGGAGATTGTTCTAAACACTCTCCCTAGAATTTGCTATTCATGGTTTCCTGCAGTAGGCAGGCCCGTGGCGTAGACCTTAGGACAACTGTAAAAGGAAAACTCAGCTGTAGGGTAAAAACAACAGGAACAGTTAGGCTCATAAGCCTGGAAACCGTTAGTTGGTTTACTAACAAGTTCCTCTTGTTTGGGTGCTGTGGGTTATTGCGTTTTGTTTGGTTTTTTTGCTGCTGAGAGAAAGCTAGAATATATGTTTGGAACATTTGGGAAGCTGTTCTCATTAGACCACTGCCTCCCTGGACATAATTGTTCCTACAGTCACTGATTGTGAGCTGCTCTTCCCCCTCCAGTTACCCGGCATCCTTTTCCTCTTTCCTGTGGTTCTTTTCCCTCTCAGGTCTTAAGTGACAGGTGAGCCTTGACAGTGTTTCCAGTGTGTAGAGTTTTTCCTTTGAATTTGTCTGGAGGAGTATTTAACATTCTTTGGTTTGCAGTGGAACCCTGGCGGCTGAATCTGAGACTCAGGGAGAAATGATTTATGGTGGGGCACTTCAAGAAGGAGCTTGAACCTGGGATGCGTGCATTTAACCTCTAAGGCTTGTCCTCCAAGCTCTGGGCTGCTGTTGACAGAGACCCACTTCAGTCTTGAGGATCAGGGTGCCCAGGTGGTATGGGGATCTGTCACTCTCCTGCCCTGTCTACGCCTGCTTTTCAGTGTTGGCCTGATATCTCCCAGTGGTGGAAAAGACACACTGGCAGCTGTAGGTTTGCATGGTCCTTCTACCAGGTGATCTCCAGGTGTCCACACCAGACCCTAAAAACGGATTCTGGCCCTGTTTGGTAGGTGGCCCCTACCTACCCAGACAGCTCATTGAGTTCAGGGGGTGGGATTCTCTGACTGCCCAGTGCAGATCAGCTGAAGCACGGGAATTGGGGCTGCTTGGAATTAGATAGAGGCAGGAGAGGACACAGGGCAGACAAGAAATTAGAGATGTCTGTTGCAGTTGCCAGGGCCAGACCTGAGACTGTTCTGGCCCTACGCAGATAGCCCTGCCCTCTCAGGCTGTTCTATTTGAGCTTCCTTATTTCCCCAGGGGCACGCTTGGACATCTTAATGTGAGTTTACCTGGTGATTGGGTGGGCTCTGATCTCTGGGTGACTTATTTCTGGTTGGACTCCTGGTAGAAAGTCTTGCTTTTTGGTGTTTGGACGTGGAAGCTGTGTTCATGTATCATGTGGGTAATGTTCTTGGAATAGGCTTGAGGGATGGAGACTTTTCAGTGGTGGGAAGATTTAGGCTGATCTCGAAACCATGAGTACGTGGGACTCCAGTGGAAGCGACTGGTTTTAACTTGAAGTGATGACTCTTTTGAATAAAGGTAGTTTTAATTGTTTGCTGAATTTATTAGAGTATTAACATAGAAGACCCTGTCCCTGCCCCCCACCCTTGCCCTCAGGTGGAAAAGAGGATGTGTTAAGGAAAAGAAATACTATGTATGTGGAAATTCTTGTCCTGGAGATGCTACAGGTTAAAACTAGATGTAGAAATGTATCACAGATTTGAAGTCCCATCTGAGCAGTGTGAGTGGTGTAGGGGTTTCAGTCATGTCCTGGCATGGTGCATGCCTCTAAAGCACCAGCTTCCGAGTGCCCCAGCAGAGAGGGGGTTTTGGAGTCTTATGCCATTAATTGGCAAAATAAAGAGAATGATTAAGAGATGTTTAGCTTACCCCCTTATTTCATAGCCAAGCAGACCAAGGCCAAGTGAACCGACCTGCTCATGGCTTCATAGCTAGACTAGAATTTGCCTTTCCTGATGTAGGTCAGTGTTCTTTCCTCTAAAACGTGATGCTTTAATCAGGGTTGGCTTAAGGTTTTGACTATAGCAAACATTTTTCCCCCTTTAACCTTCATCACAGGAGCAATTCATATGTTATATTTTGTTCATGAACCGGTATCACATTTTACTCATTTTTAGTGGTTTACTGAAGGATGGAGATGACAGATACATGGGACATGGTCCTCGAACTGTCACTCTTGTCCAGGGCAGACATCATTAACCACCCTCTGTATTCTTTCCCGCTAAGGCCACCTCTGGGCTCACAACTCTGTTCTGGGGCTAGGCAGCCCCTGCCAGTTATTCAAAGGTGGGCTACAGGGGAAACATGTTTTTTATTTCTGTTATGGTAGAGAATGTCCTATTTGACTATTGCTTATTTATACCTTACCTTACCCTAGAAGGGATTTAAGATCTATTATGTGAATACTGTACTTCAAACCTTGAAAGAAAAGAGGAAAACAAGGGTAAGGATGCCGTATGTACATTTCTTTAATAAACTCAAGAAGTAGCCCCAAGAAATAAGCCAGTATTCTAATTTCCAGCTGGGGATATGGAAGCAGCAATGATATGTGTTTATCATGCCTGTCTTACAAATGAAAAGAGCTTTTTAATTACAAAAGCTTTCATCATTCTTCATTTTACCCTCGAAGAGTTTAAACCAGAAAGTGCATTAATATGTTAGGTGAAGTTGAGGGTAACTTGCCAATGTCAGCTTTCTGCACTGTTGGCTAAGAATTGACGGAAGTGTGGGAAAGGCTTTGATACCACCCATTATGTGATGAACTTTCTATTTTATGTGCCGTTGGCCATAGAGAAGTCTCATTCATGCTTACTGACTAATTATTTTCTTTAGGGGATTTTGTAATTTTTGTAAAGTCAGTCAGAATATTAATTACATGGTAGTTGGCATAATTGTTAGGATAACACATTTAAAAATTAACCTAGAAAAATAAAAACTAATCTAATCTAATGAAATGATGTCAAATTGCTGGGAGCAGCACTTTTCCCATGCTGAGTTGGGGAAAGAATTTAGCTTTCAACTCTTGTGCACCTATAGATTATTGTTCTGTAGAGAGATGACAAGCTCTCGACGACGGCAAAAAATAATTGGCGTCAACGCGGTCCTTGCTGTAAGATAGTGAATGTGAACATAATGAGGAAAGAAAATCACTTAAATGCCCCCCAAAACCTTAATCATCATGACTTGGGATCAGGCACTGTTCTGGATTGTTCTTCTTCTTATTATCGCTTATTACGTTCGGATATGCTGAGAGTTAGGCTGAACTATTCTGAAGGCCCCTTTCCAAAGGTTTCCAGTGTCCTGTCTCCAGGCTTTGATTTCCGGCTTTGACTCTCTTCACTTGTTTATGGCAGGAGGCTGCTTGTGTATTTGCCTGAAAAGGGGACGAAGACTTCAGCCTTTTCCTGGTGATGTCTCAAGGAGCAAAGACCCCAGAAGTGTGACTTTCTCCCGGGGTTGGGAAATGGGCCCTGAGGAGGGGGCTGGCGCTGCCTTTTCTTTGTTTTTGCATGCTTACTTTTCCACTTTTATTAGAGAAAGAGCAAATTTCAATTCCAAGGGTATTCAGTTGGAAAGTCTGAAGACATTTCCTCTACTCTACCTTCCCGAGCTGTTCTTACCCGAATCTAGTTACTCAGTGGCTTTAAGTTGCTATAACATTTGTGTCCCTCACATCCAGCCTTGAAGGTGCTCTTGACGTTTTGGCATCATGGAGCGGACGGGTAGGATTGGTTAAAACTGCAACACGGAGCCTTTTCCCTTAGGGGCCCCGTCCTCTTTTAGGTCCCTGAGGAGAGAGACTGTGTCCCTCTCGTTCCCAGGGGGGAGTCCCCAGCGCCTAGCAGGGCTCCTGGTACTCAGTGCACATTCAATTAAAATTCACTGAATGAATGAAAGAATAAGTAAAAAGGGTTTTCTGTTGAATTTTTAATTTACAACCCCTTTTGTGGTTTGCTTGCTTGCTTGCACTTTTGATGAAGTGCCATCAGGACATTTCCATTTTGGGCCATTACTGAGAAATCTAGTTGTGCCACATGTAGATGAGAGAAAATTCTGAGGTCCTGTGCTGGAGGCCAGGGCCAGATTCCAGAAGGGTAATTTGGAAGGAAAGGTGAGGTCAGTTGGTGAACTGATGATAAGCTCTTTGAGGGCTGAGGTTGGAGGTTTCATCTATGTTGCCTGTCATCTGGTGTTCCCTTCCTGAGAGAGCTGGGTTGACAGCCAGTGCTCAGGAGGGGATGGGACTTGGTAGACGTCGTCCGGAGTTGACTGAGTCGGGCTCATTTGAGCGACAGCACTTGATGTCAGGTGTTCTGCGGCAGCTGTTGTTTTGGCAGAAATGCGAAAACTGGGAAGAGGCGAGTCAACTCCGTCAGCCTCTTAGGGATTATCCCACTTGGTGTGTCATCAATAACTAATTTCTGTTCCTAGTGTTTTCCTTATCACCAGACCCACCCCCGGCTCACTCAGGGAATACGGATTCATTCAGAACATAATGAGGAAACAAAATCACATAAATGCCCCCCAAAACCTTAATCATCATGGCTTTGGGTCAGGCACTGTTCTGGATTGTTAGTATTAGCAGAGGGGCCAGGTACCATCCTTAGAGGTGTTCTTACACCTAAACCTAACCTTCCTGGCTCCCTGTCACTCAGCATGAACTTACCAGCAGAGCGCGTTTGACTGCCGTAGTGACTGCCCTGGTTGACCTTGAACCCTGCACCCTTCTCCTCCCTCCCCACCCAAAGGCCTGATACTGTGTGAGCCATTATGAAAAGAACAAAGAGTAACACAACCAAACAGGAAAAAGAACCAAACAAAACCAGTCTCCGGGGTTTCCAGATACTGTTGGATTCAGAAGTAAAGGAAGGTACCGTCAGAAATGTCAAGGCTTAACTGTAAGTTCTGGAGTCAGGCTGCCTGAGATATGATCCAGCTCTGCACTTACGCTGTGCCTTGAACACGTGAAAAACTTGTTTAAAGCATTCGTTTCCTCGTCTGTAAAATTGGGGTAATACAAGTATTTGTATCATAGTGTTATAGGGAATATTAAATGAAATAATGCGTATGAAGTGCCTTAGAACAACTCACATGTCATAAGTGTGTATGAATGGTAGTTATAATTCCCGGCACACTAAGCGTATGTGTGTGTTTGTTTACGGAGTGGCAGTATTGCTCAGTGGTTAAGAGCATAGGCTTCAGCGCTAGACCACTTTGGTTCACATCCCAGCTCTGCTACCTGACAATGATGAAGCTTCCCTCTCTGTGCCTCAGTTTTCTATTCTTTAAAATGGGGACGATAGTTGTACCCACCACAGAAAAATACGTTGAGACTAAATGAGGTAATATAAGTACAGCACTTACCTGGCATAGAGTAAATACTCTCTAGGGGCTGGTATTATTATTATTATTATTATTATTATTATTATTTTTGCAATACGCGGGCCTCTCACTGTTGTGGCCTCTTCCGTTGCGGAGCACAGGCTCCGGACGCGCAGGCTCAGCGGCCATGGCTCACAGGCCCAGCCGCTTCACGGCATGTGGGAACTTCCCGGACCGGGGCACGAACCCGTGTCCCTTGCATCGGCAGGCGGACTCCCAACCACTGCGCCACCAGGGAAGCCCTGGGGCTGGTATTATCATCTTAACAAAGTGGCGAGGACAGACCCCCAGGCAGTGCGGGCCTGTCTTTCAGTGGCTTCCGCTGTATCACACAGCCTCCCAAGCTTGACTTCAGTGTATTCTTCTGAAGTTCTACAAATCAGATTCTTTCAGGCAATCAGCACCTTTTCCCCCAGAGGAAGCCTGGGCATAGATATCAACAATTCACACATTAGTATGAATTAGTGGGAGGGGGCTCTTTCCTCATAAAACCTGGAGGTTTGGGAGTTTGGTGAGGAAGATAGCTAACCTTTTGGTAACCTTTTGATATGGAGCCAGGGGTTTGGATGGGATGTGGGACTTGAGGGATGGTGAAGACAGGGTGAGGGGCCTGGGAAGAAATGAGGAATGAGGGGATGGCACAGAGGTTGGGGAGAAGGGCTATGTCTTGCCCAGAGCAGACCATCTGTGCAAACTGAGGAGGAATCCTCTCACTTTGGCACTTGATAAGGCCTTGCTCCCAGAGCTCAGCGTTCCCATTGGTCTGTAGTCCTCTTACCTGGTGGGGAAAACATCATAGGCTAGTCTGGGATTTCTAGTGCTGTTTCTTTAGGAAAATGTTTGCACACACGGGCCCGTGTAAAAATAAGCTCGGATTGTATCCATTTTGTAAATTGGGTGCTCATTACAGGCAGGGCTCTGGAGTCGGGCTCTGTTGGGTTTGACTCCCCGGCTTTGTGAGTTGGGGTCAGTTCCGTACCCTCCTTCTGTCTCAGCCTCCTCATCGGTCAAAAGTAGATGATAACACTTCTGCCTTATAGGGCTGTTGGGAGGACTGATGAGTGTAGTACACCTGAGGTACCCAGAGCAGTGCCCAGTGTGTAGTGAGCGTGCAGTGGTGTTCGTGCTTCTTCTTGCTCCTTTTAATACTGTTGGCCAAGCTTCGTCGAGGCAGCGGTGGTCAGGAGAGCACTGGACAGAGGTCTCCAGAGGCCGGGATTTGGCTTTGGCTGTCTGCTCGCCAGCTGTGTGCCCTTGTGCCCGTGGCTTTGTTCCTCTGGGTTCTAGCTTCCTTGTTGGTAGAATGAAGAGCTGGACTGAAGATCTCTCGAGTCCCTTTTGGCTGTCACTTGGGAAGGAGCAGTGGAGTCATTTATGCATTTCCGTGGTTTTGGAAATGAAAGTGTCACCCGGGGGGTAGAGGAGAGTAATTCTTGTCCAGTAACGTTTCTTAAGCACAACTGTTGTGTACACTACAGAGCATCTCAGAACAGACCAGGAGAGAGCAGCAGCCCTAGAGGCCCTTAGGGGAAGATAACCTTTCAGAGGTTCTCTAGACAGCAGTAGCCTCCTGTAACACACCGAGTGTAAGCCGTCATGAAAATCACCTGATGCCCCCATAGTTCTAAGTGGGTTCCACCCCAAGGCTTTGGCCTAATTCCGTATCTTTATGTTCTACTTATTAGTTGTGGTTTCTGAAAATTGTCACTTTGTTGTGGCCTGGAATCAGATGTGTGATCCCCTCCTGCCTTTTTTCTAAAGGAGCAGGAACTCTGTTGAGAAGCTGCCCTGGGCAGGCTGCAGAGGCTGCCGGCTGTGTGTCACCCGTGCCCTACAGGAGTCACTCTGTCCGGGGCTGGGGGTGAGGGTAACTCAGCCTGAGTCCCTCTTTGGCTGTCTTATAGTAGCCTTTTCTGGGCTGATTGGGTTTGTGCGGTTTGCCCAAAGCTTTGTGTAGATTGTAACCAGAGCCTGAAAAGGGCACTTTCTCTTCTCTTCCAGGAATGTTTAGTAGACAGGAAATTGTCCCATATCATTTTTGTTCCTGGTAAGTTGCACATTGACGGTGGGGAAGGAAGTGTATCATCACAAGTGCAGAAAGAATCTGATGTTACGCCTCCCCTTTTGCTTGTCTTCTTTTCCTCATGGCGGGTGTGAGCTGGGAAAGAGCTGAGAGATAACTAGTGCTTCTCTCCTGTGGTCGGCGCCTGCTCCGGGCCAGCCCATCTGTTTTGCTGCTTCACTTGCCAGCCGTACACGGATGACACCGCACTCCGGCCAGCCTAGAAGCTCGCCTGAGATCCTGACCCCTGTGTCAGAGTGCCCGCTGGACATCTGCACTTGGGACTCACAGGCTTCCCGGGCAGAAGGAGCCCAGAACTGAAACGCTGCCCCCGCCCCCAGACCTGCTCCTCGTGGCGGGGTGCCCGGACCCTCACACCTGCTGACCAAGATCTACTGATGCCACCCCTCCAAAACCGCTTAGTCTTTCCTCTCCACCTTGACTGCCGCTGTCTGAGCCCAGGCCCCCCTTATTGCCTGGGGCAATGCTCCTGCCTCCCCTCTGGCTTCCTGCCCCTCCCCACCCACTGCAGCCATTTTCCGCTAGGCAGTTCCCAGGGACCTGGACAAAGAAGACACCTGATTGGTTGCTCCTCAGTGGTTTCCTCCATCTCCCTTAGGATTAATTCCAGCTCCCGCTGACACTGGGAGGCATTTTAGTTATCGCACCCAGGGGCCTGAGTCCAGAAGCAGACAGACCTTTGGCCAGACTTCTTAACCTCAGTTTCCTCATCTGCAAAATGTCACCAACAGTCCTGCGTCTTAGGGTGGCTGTGACGATTACGTGAATACTCCCTTGAGTATGCAGCGCAGAGCCTGGCAGATGACCTGTTTACCGTTAGCAGTCCGGGTGCAGGGCCTCACGGTCTGGCACCAGCTCCCTTCTCTAGCCCCCACCCTTCCTTCCTTCCTTCCTTCCTTCCTTCCTTCCTTCCTTCCTTCCTTCCTTCCTTTCTGGGGGAAAAAACCCCTAAACTTTTTATTGTGGAAAGTTTCAAATTACACAAAAGTAAGAGAATTATCTAATGAGCCGTTGTCTACTCAGCTTCAACAATTAAGAATATTTTGCCACTCTTATTTCATTGATTTCCACATCCCCCTACTCTCCTTTTTGGGGGTCAGGGGTGAGGACTGGAGTATTTGAAAGCAATTCCCGACATCATGTCATTTCATCGTGAATCCTTCAGCGTTCAGCTTCCTTTCTTCCCACTTGCCCTGCTCTTATTTTTGCCAATTCTCGTCTGCAAAATGCATTGCGGTTCCCCAGAATCTTCTGATCTCAGGGTCTTTGCACACGCTCTTCTCCCTTCTCCCTCCTTTCTTTGGAAAAGTCTTAGTCATTTAGATCTTAGACTTCCTCTGGGAAGTCTTCTGAGATGTACCCAGATTAGGTGCCCCTGCGTTTACACCTGTGACAGCTTTTATCCTCCTCTGCCTGTTTGTTATCCCCACAAGGGTAAGCCTTGTCCTGTGTTAGGACTTAGACTTTGGGTGTTATCTAACACCTTTGAGCCTCAGCCTGCTGGACTAGAAAATGGACATAATACCAATCTCATCAGATTGGTCTGAATGTCTGATTAGAAGCTGTATATAAAGTTTCTGGTTCAGGGTAGGATGTATAGTGGCCTGTAGTAAATAGTTGTTATTGCTAGTAGCTATTTCTAAGTAAATTGGAGCCTCTAAATCTCTTCCTCTTTCCTTTTTAGATGATCAGTTTGAGTTTTTTCCCTTCTGAGTCTGCTGCGATTTACTTGCCCTTGACTTTTTGCAGCTTTGTGTTGTTGTTGGGTGTGGGGGAACTGAAAGGGAGGAGGTGTGGAAGGGAGCGCCTAGAGGCTTTATCCCTTCTCTGGCGGCCATGCCCTAATCTTAAGGACCTCTGGGCTGGGCTCAGGGGTTCACCCGTGGGTCCTGTGCCGTCAGCATTCCCCTTCTTTTGCAGCAGTCACGTGTTTGTTTGGGAGTCTCCAGCAGGCTCTCCGGAGCTGGTTGCCGCGCTCCCTGGGCCGGGGCCCTGCTCGGCCTGCTGCTTTTCCTCGCTGACTTGACCAAGTGACCGAAACTCCCAAGACCCTCACTCCCCCCAGGGACAGTATACGCATCTAGTAGGTTCTGGCAAGTCGGTAGCTTGTTGCACCGTCAAACTTGCCTCAACCCTGTGGATTGGAGGCTCTTTCTGAAATCTCTAGTTTCGTTTGTGGCTGCTCTGCTAGACGCAGCCCGGTTCCTCTGGGAGGAGCCCAGAGATTAAAGCGCTGCTGCAGAGAAGCCTCTAGAATGACCAGGCAGACCTGATCTGGTCTGTGTTTGCCCCACAGGCTTTCAGCAGCTGTGCTGATTGCACTGCCGCAGCTGCTCGCCCTCCAGGTCCGTCCCCTCTCCTCGAGGGTTGGGGCTCTGGTGTCACTTTGAAGGCCTTCCGTCGGGGACAAAGTAGACACTCGTAATTGAGCCCCCCAAGTCCCCCCATATTTCCAAACAGACTCCAGGCACTGTGCCTCCTCTGGCCAAGTGTTAGATCTCAAGGGGACCTCCACGATCAGGTGGGGCAGCGCCCCTTCTTTTATAGAGAGAGTGACTTGTCCAAGGGCCACACCGCCAGCCCTGTAACTGGGACCTGCAGTGTTCGGTAGCCTGAAAAGGGAATGTCATCCGGATGTCCAGGCAAGCAGAGAGGTTTCTTCCGCTGTTGAAGCCCATTAAAATATTGCCATTTACCTGTGGTTTTGTGTCTGCTGATCCCCCTGTCAGTGAAGCAGGAGCAGTGGTCAGTCCACATTGCTGTATCAGAGGGAACCACGGGGGTGGGTGTGACCCATTGACAGCTGCAGTCTGTGCGCAGACCAAGACTGCGTAGGGCCCAGCCTAGGCATGGATGTGGCTCAGGGCAATTGCCTTGACCTCCATGAGCAGAGCAGCCCCAGGCCCCGCAGATTCAGAGAGGCAGGTACCCTCATCTGCTTTAAGCTCCGCTGTGATAAGTATGATATGAGAAGTTAGGATCTTAGCAACTCACTGGCATGTTTGCTGGGCATGTCGTGGAAAGAAAGGTACTGCTGTGGAGCCTCTTATCCCCTTCCTGGCATGGGTGGGGACCCCAGGGATGACTGTGTAAAGATAAGCCCCCTGGCCACTTTTTTCCCCTTTTTAACAGGAATTGTACTTAGTCCTCCAGTGGGTTCATGGGATGCCAGTTGCTCTTATTTTCTCCCCGTTTGGATGTTTCTGTGTGTTTTAGGGTTGGAGGGTTACATCGTACCATCATGATTTTCAGTCAGTAGGCTTCTCGAATTACTGATCACTTATTAGTAGTTGCTGCCCCTGAGCATTTGGGCTCGGTGCTCTTCTGATGACCATACAAAGTAGATTGGGAAGCGAGAGAGTCTGCAGGTTTTGAGTGTGTGTGTGCGTTCATATGTGAGAAAGTGGGTGCACTTGGTATAAAATGCTCAATCATATTAATTTCCAAACTGCTTTTGAGTAGTGTGCTGTTTGCTTGGAAATATCTAATCCATCTTTTGAACACGTGTTTATTGGGCATCTACTATGTTTCAGGCACTGTTCTAGACACAGTGAATGAAACTGATCAGTTCCCATCTTCCTGGAACTTAGCATATATCCAGTTCTCTAACTTGATCAGCATGCCCAAAGCACATGATTCTAACAATAATTCCTGACTCCACTGTTGGTCTTTTTTCCCCCTTAATCAGTGGCCTTTCTATGCCTCAGTTTACCTGTCTTTACTGTCAGAAAGGAGCATAACTGATAGGTGCTGGGTAACTTAATTAACACCTGTAACTTATCTAGAACAGGGCCTGAACGTAAAGGAAATTTTGTCTTGCACTCCTGAGATCTTAAATATCATCCTGTTTTTATAGTTTGGTGCATTTTAATTCTGTCTTGTGCTTAACGCAAATGCAAATTTATTGCTGTAATATACACTTTTCTGGTTTGTTTGCCCTGGGCATGTTACCAGTTTGCCCATATTCTGCTGTAGCCTAAGGTCGCACTTGTTTTTTCTTTCCTTTTTAAGTAAATTTATTTATTTTTAATTTTTATTTATTTTTGGGCTGTGTTGGGTCTTCGTTGCTGCTCACAGGCTTTCTCTAGTTGTGGCGAGTGAGGGCTACTCTTCGTCGCGGTGCACGGGCTTCTCGCTGCGGTGTCTTCTCTTGTTGTGGAGCACGGGCTCTAGGCGCGCAGGCTTCAGTAGTCGTGGCTCGCAGGCTCAGTAGTTGTGGCGCACGGGCTTAATTGCACCACCTCATGTGGGGTCTTCCTGGACCGGGGCTCAAACCCGTGTCCCCTGCGTTGGCAGGCTGATAGTTAACCACTGCGCCACCAGGGAGGTCCCAGGTTGTGCTTGTTTTAAGGGGTTTTCATTGATTTTAAGAGAACACTAAATGTCTATCTTATATTTGTGTCCAAAGGCAAAAAAACAATCAGTCAGGGTACTGACTTTCTTGCCACCGTTGACATGAGACCTGACCCAGTTGGACTGTTTGTGTCCTAAAAGAACTCTCCACGTGTTGTTTTTTTGATATGGATTAGTGACTGCAAAGGGTGCTGCACATTTGTTATTCTCTCTTATTTGTCAATGGGTCTGTTTATTTTCATTTTTATTTTTTTTGGCCTCACCACGGGGCTTGCGGGATTTTAATTCCCCGACCAGGGATTCAACCCGGGCCCTGGCAGTGAAAGTGCCGAGCCCTAACCACTGGACCACCAGGGAATTCCCAGCGAATGGGTCTGTTTAAATTTCATTTAAATACCTGGAGCCCTGAAGGCTGATTTTGCCCGTGGGTGAGATTGGCCCTGTGCACTGACTTCAGTGTCTCACCAGGGGCGGGCTGGGGCCCGCTGCCTGCACTGTGTCCTCTCCTGTTGCCTGGCCACCTGCCTGGCTGTCCATCCAATCATTTGTCTAGCTCACTATTTAAAATCACACTTGATAATTCAGTGTGTTTCCCAGAGAATGAGTTGATTCGAAATCCTACATTATCCATGGTGTTTGTGATGAGAATTTGAACCACCCGAGTTTCAAGATAAAATGAATTCTCGACCTCTGTTTCTTAGTGAGCAGGAAATGAGGAGGCAGCCGTTGAAGAGTTTTGTTTAGTGATCAGGTGGAATTGTATCTTCTTTCCTGTGAAAGTCACTGCGATGGTTTCCGTATGTTATATAGTTCCGTGTTATATAGTTCCGTGTTTTATAGTTCCGTGTTTGTTTTATACTTCCGTGTTTGTTTTATAGTTCAATGTTTGTTTTATAGTTCCGTGTTTTATAGTTCCGTGTTTGTTTTATAGTTCCGTGTTTTATAGTTCCGTGTTTGTTTCATAGTTCCGTGTTTGTTCTATAGTTCCGTGTTCTATAGTTCCGTGTTTTATAGTTCTGTGTTCTATAGTTCCGTGTTTTATAGTTCCGTGTTTGTTATATAGTTCCATGTTTGTTTTATCGTTCCGTGTTTTATAGTTCCGTGTTTTATAGTTCCGTGTTTGTTATATAGTTCCGTGTTTTATAGTTCCGTGTTCGTTATATAGTTCCGTGTTTTATAGTTCCGTGTTTGTTTTATAGTTCCATGTTTGTTTTATAGTTCCGTGTTATATAGTTCCGTGTTTGTTTTATAGTTCCGTGTTTTATAGTTCCGTGTTTGTTTTATAGTTCCGTGTTATATAGTTCCGTGTTATAGTTCTGTGTTTGTTATATAGTTCCGTGTTACAGTTCCGTGTTTGTTTTATAGTTCCGTGTTTTATAGTTCCGTGTTTGTTTTATAGTTCGGTGTTTTATAGTTCCGTGTTTGTTATATAGTTCCGTGTTTGCTTCATGGTTCCGTGTTTTATAGTTCCGTGTTTTATAGTTCCGTATTTGTTATATAGTTCCGTGTTTGTTTTATAGTTCCGTGTTTGTTATATAGTTCCGTGTTTTATAGTTCCGTGTTTGTTTTATAGTTCCGTGTTCTATAGTTCCGTGTTTGTTTTATAGTTCCGTGTTTTATAGTTCCGTGTTTGTTTTATAGTTCTGTGTTTGTTCTATAGTTCCGTGTTTTATGGTTCCGTGTTCTATAGTTCCGTGTTTTATAGTTCCGTGTTCTATAGTTCCGTGTTTGTTTTATAGTTCCGTGTTTGTTATATAGTTCCGTGTTTGTTATATAGTTCCGTGTTCTATAGTTCCGTGTTTTATGGTTCCGTGTTCTATAGTTCCGTGTTTTATAGTTCCGTGTTATATAGTTCCATGTTTGTTTTATAGTTCCGTGTTTTATAGTTCCGTGTTTGTTATATAGTTCCGTGTTTTATAGTTCCGTGTTTGTTTTATAGTTCCGTGTTTGTTTTATAGTTCCGTGTTTTATAGTTCCGTGTTTGTTTTATAGTTCCGTGTTATATAGTCCCGTGTTCTATAGTTCTGTGTTTGTTATATAGTTCCGTGTTATAGTTCCGTGTTTGTTTTATAGTTCCGTGTTCTATAGTTCTGTGTTTGTTATATAGTTCCGTGTTATAGTTCCGTGTTTGTTTTATAGTTCGGTGTTTTATAGTTCCGTGTTTGTTATATAGTTCCGTGTTTGCTTCATGGTTCCGTGTTTTATAGTTCCGTGTTCTATAGTTCCGTGTTTGTTTTATAGTTCCGTGTTCTATAGTTCCGTGTTTGTTTTATAGTTCCGTGTTATATAGTTCCGTGTTTGTTTTATAGTTCCGTGTTGTTATATAGTTCCGTGTTTGTTTTATAGTTCCTTGTTATATAATTCCGTGTTATATAGTTCTATGTTATATAGTTCCATGTCATATAGCTCCTCTCCAGATTTCGTCCTCTTCACCCGAAAAATGCTTGTGAAGACACTTATTTTTCTGGGCAGGTAATGCTCTTAGCGCGGGGCCAGCACAGAGGAAGCCCTTGGTGGGTACGCGTTTCCTTCCAGCGCTGCAAGTTCCTGTCCGCCACGCCCTCTCCCCCATAACACTGAATTTGAGCCAGTGGAGGTGTTGCTGCTTAACTAGATTACCGTCAGCCTGGTTTGGATAGCAAAGGTGCTATCTAAATGCGTTCAAAATGTTCCGAGAAGCCTCAGAGGATTGTAGAGGCCAGCGCTCTCCTATCCTTGTTTTTCCCAGTCTAAACCAGAGCCGTCCGTGTTCATTTTAAATGCTTGGATGAGCTCAAACATTGAGATTTTAATGCATTTTCACAGTAGCTCAGAGAGCGTCACCACATCATCCTGCTGGCAGCTCATTGGGATCCTCGGCCAAAATGCTGTGCTTGGGGACCTCGGCTTATAGACCCGGAGTGCGGTGATTTCCTAGTGAGACGTCTTGTGGGGACGTTGCTTCGCCTGTGGGGACGTGTTGTCCTTCTCAGTCACAAAGTGATGGGCACGTGTGGCTTTTGAGGAAGGTTTTCGGAGCTTTTGGTTCGCGGAGGGTGCAGTTGCTTTATTCTGATGAGTCACAAGATGGGAAAGGGCTCTCGTAAGCCTCCAGTTTGTTGTTGATCCTAAAGGCACATTGACAATATCTGCACCCCGGTAGGGTCTGGAGGGCAGTTCCCAACGTACCTCCACCTTCTACTCCCACTCATCAGATAAGGCCAGCCTCACAGGGAGGTGGGGACTTGGGAGCTGATGGCCAGGGGAGTGCTGGAAGCACCGGCTCTGGGGTGGGTTAAGGACAACCAGCAAGATCAATCAGGCAGCATCCCTGCCTCCTGGATTTCACTCCATCTGCACGTCAGCTGCGCTGGACCCTTACACCTCCAGCACTGGGGTCGAGCCATGGTTTCTAGTGCTTGGCGTGTGCTTAGTAAGTGTTTGTTGCTAAATGGATGAGCGAATACTCCCACCCTCCTTCAGGGCGTCTTCTCTCATAGCCGGGACATTTGCAGAAGTCTCCTAACTGGCCTTCCTGTCTCACCACCTCCTGTCTCTCCCCACATAGCATCAGTGACCTTTAAATGTGCAAGTTTGATCTCACAAGTCTCCTGCTTAAAATATGGTGATGATTTCTTCGTGCGCTCAGGATGAAGACAGACTCTGTAATGTAGCTGGTAACGGTCTGGCTCACATGGTGCCCCAGCTCCGCACTCAACCTGCACGCCCTCCTGCCCTCATGCTGTTGAAGTGGCCTATTTCAACCGGCCCCACCCCTCTTTTTGTTTGGCTAATATTCTCTCACTTTATTTTTCCATATTTGTTTATGGTCACATACTTGGAGGAGTCTTTTCCAACTCCCCAAGTCAGGGTGAGGTAACCCCCCTGTACTCCTGCAGCCCCCCTTGCCCACATTGTGGCGTGATTCGCGATGGACTGTAAGTACCGATAGCTGGGGCAGGGGACAGGGACGCTGCCCGCCTGTTCACCAGGGTATTTCCAATGTCTAGCGAGGCCCAACAGAAGAAGACAAACCAACAAAACACTTTGAGTTAACTAAGTAGCTTCCTTGTCTTTGAAGTCAATGTTAAAATTCCAGTGACGTGTTTTTGAGGGGGGAGGTGGGGCTGTAGGGTTCCAGGTCCCACTTTTCTTGACGTTCGGGTAGGAGGTGCCTCTCAGCCGCTGTGTTTCCTCGGTGCACAGCTGCTGAGGTGTCTTTATTTGGTTTGTGCACTCCACTCACGGCCTGACTTACTGAAGGATAATGCATATTAAGTTTTTTTTTTTTTTTAACTAGTTTGGGGATACAAACAGAAGGCAGATTATCTTATTTTGAGGCAGATATGGAAAGGGCAAAGAAAGGAGACAGTGAACGTTACAGAAATGTCTTATATTGTATTTCAGCACTTTATTTTTTTGGCTGCGCTGCACGGCTTGCAGGATCTTAGTTCTCCAACTAGGGATCGAACCCAGGCCCTCGGCAGTGGAAGTGTGGAGTCCTAACCACGGGGCCACCAGGGAAGTCCCTGTTTCAGCACTTTACAGTTTCTAAAGTGTGGAAGCGTTCATCATCTCATCCAGCCGGAGAGGCTGTGTAGCGTGGCGATCAAAGCAGGGGCTCTGGGACCAGATTGGCTGCCTGGGTTCAAGTTCTGCTGCTTCTCTTTACTACTTGTGACCTTGGGCAACTTGCTCCTGTTCTCTGATCTGTACAATGAGGTTGATGACAGTTAATCTCCCTCAGGGCTGTTGTGAAGATCAGAAGCTTAGTAGATGCGAGGGGCTCAGAAGAGGGCTGGTATGTGTCAGTTACCACCATTATTGTCACTGTTATCGTCCTCATCATCATAACTCTGCGTCTTAGCCTTGTTTTACTGAAGAGGGAGCTCAGGCTCCTAAAAGTTAAGAGACCCGCCCCAGGCCACCGGGAGGAGGCGCGGATCATCTGACTTCAGATCCTTTCATTCTCTAGTGTCCTTTGCTGTCTCAATGGCACAGATGCAGGACACCTGCTTGCTGTTTGGAGAACATGGTGGTGTCTTTATAACGGGGGTGTTGTTAGAAAATGGCTCTTCTTTTAGGTAAAATCTTTGGATAGAAACTTCCAGAAGTTTACTAACCATCTATGAGATCTGTGACCCCAAGCATGGTTATAAGTCACAAAGGTCATTGTCTGTAATCTCATTTTAAATATATATGTGGGCTGGCAAAGGAGAATTTCTTATGTGAATTGTAATTCCCTTATTTAGCTATATTATGTCATATTTTCAGGGTTTTGTTGTTGTTATCTTTAAATTTGAGTTGCTAAAACATAACTGAGCTCCCCAAAGCTTCAGGACCGTAGAAATGATCTCTGACCTTGGTCATCACAACAGTACTCATCCATTCCTGCAGCTTCTGCTGGCATGTGGCCGAGATGTCATAGAAATAATTTAAGCATTTGATTGAAGGGGGCATTGAATTATATATATTCTGTGCCTGTCGGTTGTCCACTCCCTCCCACCCTGACTGCTGCTTGCCTGTTTTTGTTTGATAAAATATATGTCGTCAAAAAGTAGCTCACAAAGTTAAGAGTCCTTAATTTGGGGTCTGCGGTCAGACTTCTGTTGGTCTTGAGTGTAAGTAGGTCCATTTTTCAGGAGAATAATCCTCAGCTTTCATCAAGATCCTTTCAGGGGTCTGTGGCCCCCACAGTTCAAGAACCACTGCCACAGAGAGAGAAGTATTGGTTTTTTCTTTTAAATTTGCATACAAAGCATTTTATTAATAAACTATTTACACCCTTCTTACAGTACAACAAATTTTGTAGTGATTTAGAATGTTATACTTTATAAAAGCTTATTATAGAATATTCAGGGACTTTCCTGGCAGCTCATTGGTTAAGAATCCGCCTGCCAATGCAGGGGACATGGGTTCGATCCCAGGTCCGGGAAGATCCCACATGCCGCGGAGCAGCTAAGCCCGTGCGCCACAACTACTGAGCCTGCGCTCTGGAGCCCATGAGCCACAACTACTGAAGCCCACGAGCCACAACTACTGAAGCCCACGTGCCACAACTACTGAAGCCTATGTGCATAGAGCCCGTGCTCCGCAGCAAGAGAAGCCACTGCAGTGAGAAGCCTGCGCACCACAATGAAGAGTAGCTCCCACTCGCCGCAACTAGAGAAAGCCTGCGTGCAGCAACGAAGACCGAATGCAGCCAAAGATAAATAAATAAATAAACTTATAAAAAAATAAAAAATGTATAGAATATTCAAGCTAAAACAACATAGTTTAAAAGTTTGCCACATCAAGCTTCATTTGCAACCTACTACCAGCATAAGTATAAAAAGCACAGTCTTGTAACAAACATCAAGAGGTCTAGGAGCATTGTTATTTTTTAATTTATTTTTTAAAAATTTATTTATTTAGGCTGCGCCAGGTCTTTGTTGCGGCATGCGGACTCTTAGTTGCGGTACACGGACTCTTAGTTGCGGCACGCGGACTCTTAGTTGCGGCATGCGTGCAGGATCTAGTTTCCCGGCCAGAGGTTGAACCCAGTCCCCCTTCATTGGGAGTGCAGAGTCTTACTCACTGGACCACCGGGGAGGTCCCCAGGAGTATTGTTATTTTTATGTCTACAACCTCACCTCCAGCTCTGACTGTGGTGGGCTGGACAGACCCTCCCGAAGCCAAGCCCTAGAACCTTGGGGGGCAGGGCTGCAGGAGTGTGCTGTGAACCAGGCGCCTTCAGTCTTTTTAGCCTTGCCTCACTTTGTGATTTGAGGACTTCTTCCCAGAGTCCAGGTTCAGCCTCCATCCCTCACGGCTTTACCCATTCCTTGTCCCTCCTTCCCGTGGTCCCTCTCCTCCTGCCTGTGCTTTCTTTCCTAAAGTATCTTTCAGTGTTGCAGAAAGAGTCTTGTATCAGTCCTTTGTAGATGAGGGGTGACTGTATTATCTGGAGCTACTTGTGGGGTGACAGGACACAAAGGCAAAGCTCGTGCATGCCTTCCTCTGAAAGAAAATAGGAGATGTTTGAGACAGGTTGTTTGAAAGTTGAATTTGGAAGCTGAGTAATGGAGTGTGATGGGTGGAGAGTGCAAAGGTTTCCTGCAGAGAAGCTCAGAAAGGGTGACACTCCGATGAAGGTTCCAGAGAGACGGGACCATTGAATGGGACTGTGCAGGGGTCCCAGTCGGAGGGCAGCAACAGATGCTGTCCCTGTGTGCTTGTTCTCCCACCAACTGCAAAGAAAGATGTTTATCGGTTGGCTTGATGGCTATAGATGGAGCTGACAGCCGAAAAGGTCAAGGTGGTGTTTTACAACTTTTCCGTCAGTTCTTCTCCCCTGTTCCTTTGACCCAGCTCTTTGGGCTGGTCTGTCTGCCGGTGGCCGTGGGTTTGTGTTTCTGTCAGATTGTGTGTCGCTGCTACTTCACCTCATAGCAGGGACCCACTTACTAATTCTGCCACGAATCTCTACACGTGGCATCATGTTCATGCCAATCAATTATTCTTTTACAAAGAAATGGAAACAGTTTTCGTTCCTATGTTAATATTTTTTCTACCTTGAACCTCCTCTCCTCCCCTGACCGTGTAGCTGTGTATCTAGATTGATCCCAGGCTCTGTGGTTTGTTCACTGGGTGACCTTGGGCAGGTCCCTTGGTCCTTGAGTCTCAGTTTCCACATCTTTTAAATGGGAATCATAATAGTGCTTACCTCCTTGGGTTACCAGCATTAAGTAAAGAACTTTGCCCAGGGCTCAATAAATGTTAGTTCTCAGGAGTATGCTAATGAAATAGATTAGCATTGATCCTAATATATTGATAATAACCTGACTTCCAAGTGAGGGGGTCGGGTGAGAGAAAGAGAGCGTCCCGGTCACACCTCTTGGCAGACGAGATCTGGCTTGAGCTGGGCTTCGGGCAAGGCGTATTAATGGCTGCTTCCCCTTGATCTTTGCTTTCCCGAGGATTTATTTCCAACCGTGATGTGTAAATGGCTGTGGGTGTTCGGGCTGTCATGGATCTTGTGTTTAAGGCTTCCACTGTTACAGCTCCGCGGAGCCCTCCCTCCGCCCGCCCCTCTGATTGTCACCTTGGCTCCCCTGCTTGGGAGTGTGAGTGCCTCTCTTCTGCCCCCGTCACCTGCCAGCTCCGATTTGGGGGCTGTGAAACGCAGCCCTGGTGCTGCTGGCAGGTTGGCCTTAGGAGAAGCCAGACGCTGGAGCTTGCCAGCACAATTTGTACTTTGATTAATTTATTTAATCTAACTATCTTGTATCAACCTGTGAGGATAATTATGCACAAATTACTATTTAAACTTGAAGCTTGTCTCGCTTGAACCGGGCCCCATGCTGGTCTGTAAGCTCTTCACTGAAGTCACTCTGAGGGTGATTCTTTCCTCTCCTGCCCTCCCTGAGATACGAGCCTCTCTCCAAAGTGAATACTCTAGTTAGAAGCTTTTAAGAAAAAGGAAAAACACTTGTTTGGCTTCTGATCCCAGAGGTCTTGTTTGACTTGTGGAGAACTGTTCTCTCTGATCCTTGCATGGGAGTTACGTTTCATTTCTCTCTGATGTAGTGAGGACATCTAGCCACTGCTGTTGCTTCATCCTTTCAGATAAAGCGGGATTTCCAGAATGCGGCTCGAGTTTGTGGGTTTGTTAGTGCTTTTCAGGGTTGGGAAGGTGGTGTGAAATGTGTGGGGTGGCGCCTTCACCAAATAGCTTCTGTTATATTGACTGTGAGATGCCATTGATTGTAAGACGCATCATTATGTTATGTACCACCGGGAAAACACGAGAAAGAGTGCTGCCAAAGAGAATTTTCAGATGTATCTTGATTTCAGAAGGTTTTAGAATAAATGAAATATGGTGTATTGATAATGGAGCTGGTTACAAAATCCTTAGCTTTTGATGCATTTTCACTGAAGTTGTAGAGATGTGGATTTGGAGGGCCCAGACATTTTTGTCAGTGTCCTTTACATGACCTTCCAGTTGCTAAAAAAAAAAAAGTAATGCACTTTGCCTCTCTGTGCAGAGTAGGAAGAGGGAACCGGAATCCTTATCATGCATACTGTATCATGCTTTTTATGTATGACTTTTGAATGATCTCATATGATCAACATATTTCATTCAGCCTGATATTAAGATTTTATTTTTAAGCTGGTGGCTAAGTCTCACAAAATTCTTAACGTTAAAAAAAATAGGATTGTCACTTTTCATAATTTTTCCCTTGAGCACAGAATATTCCATTGTACTTGTTGCCTCACTGGAAGCCATAGTGGTGACAGCTTCATCCTTGTTGTCAAGAAGGGGCTGAGAAAGTGGAGGGGGACGTCGATTATTCAGCATCTTGAAGAGAGATAAACTTGGTTTTCTGCCTTCAGGGGGCTTATGAGTCCTAAACTCAGGGAGTCTTTTCACTTTGATGAGTAATGTTTAGGACCACCTGCTAGAAAATCCCAGATATATGCAGAATTTTCTAGTCACTGGCTAATTTAATATCTGAGAAATTGAAATTTTGGCTTCCCATTGGCTTTGCCACATGCTTATATTTATCCTAGAGAAAATGAAGTGTACTGAGGTCCCACTGAAGTTATTCCTGATTATTTCAGGCAGAAGGAAACTGGCTACAAACGCAGGGGAATATTTAAGTGCCCAGCTCTGTGTTCCCTCTTTAAGGCACACCTAGCACTCCTGGAGAAATTGCTCACAGCAGAGCACAGCCCAGACCCATCCGTGATCGCGTTTGGACCTCCCAGAGACTTGCACATCAGGCCAGTTGAGCATGGTGGTCCCTGCTTGCTTGCTGGTGCAGAGGCAGGTGCCTTGCCTGAACCCTGAGATGGCTGAGCCCGGGGCTCTTTCCACGATCCCACCCCCTCTCTCGCCCCTGAGAGGTGGATGAGACCCAAACAAGCCCCAGCACTTTAAATAATCCTGCTTAATGGGGTTGGCTGAGGATTACCTCACGTGACGCAGGCTGATGTTTACTTTTACCTTTTCTAGGCTTATCTGGTTTCAGGGAAAATAAGCAAAAGGGGGGGCATTTATGGGGTGTTTTATGGGACCAGCAGGCAGGAAATGGAGCCAGGGTTTCCAGGGGGATGGCACTGAGAACCAGAAAGAGGTCAGGAACCAGAGCAACGCCTCTGCCTGTCTCGGTACTCTAGGGCTCATGGTCCCTTGTCCCTGGCTCTCTGTGTGTCTCCATCAGGCTTTTCTGTCTGCAGATGGGTGCACTCGGTCGAGCAAGACAGCTTCATGGCCTTGGCGTTTGTATCACCTCAGTTGATGTGAGCAGTAGGGGCTGGACGAAGAACCTTGCAGTTCCACTTTCCACGAGGGAATCTGGAATCAGCTGTCTGTTCTGGTCCAATGAATGTGCCCATGGAGTTGGGGCGGACAGTTCTTAGAGGAAGGAGTCATGCTGAGCCAGTCAGAAGCTTCCTCCGTACGTCATGAATCCTCGGGGACCATGGCTATGCCTTCCTCTCTTACTCTGAAAGTCAGAAAGTTGCTTTTCTGAAATGGCTCATGCCTGCTTGGAAGTTGGTGATGTTTTCACCCAGCAATTCTCATGTAGTCGCTGGGACGGGGGATGGGTCGCCGTGTGAGCGTTTACCAGGGCGCCCACTGATGACGTTGAGGTCGGCGCCTCCTTTACGCCGTCATGATGGCCCCAACCAGGCGTCCGTGCAGATGTAGGAAGATTAATCTTTGTTTCTCACAGGAGCAGTGTGCATTGTAGGACTAATAATGAGCTGTAAAAACTGCCATTATTTGTCCTACCTAATGAAGTTACTTAATGAAGGCATAAAATAAACAATATGCCATAATTATCGTGGTGGAAATGGGAGCAAATGTTATGTCAGTTATGTTTGAGGGTAAAACTGCAAAGCTAGATACACAGAATGTGACACGACGATTGAGCACCTGGGCTCTGTCTGATGCCAGCTTCAAGCTCTGCCTCTCTGCCAAGTCCTTCCTGGGTGTCCTGGGGGTGAGTGACAAGCCCCTCTGCGCTTCCTCATCTGCGAAGGGGGCCTAACCATAGCAGCCTCCCCACTGGGGTGTTGTGTGGCTTCTGTGAATTCATATGCCTGCAGCACTTTCAGTGGTGCCTGACATATAATAAGGGCTCAGTAAATAGCTCCTTTTCTTAGCAGGACTACTCGTTACAGTTGCGTCGTGATGGAGGCTTGACTAAAATGAGATTTTTGCACTCTCTGTGGACTTAGTGGTCCTGGCTGCTCTGTTGACCCAGTGAACACGTGGGTAATGAGCAGTCCTCCCTCCATTGGTGTAATATTAGTCCACATGCCTCCCCCTTCCTAGTGTTCTGTCTTGGAAGCAGCTTAGCAGTGCTGTGAGTGAGCGGAAGGCATCTTAGCAGCAGGTTTCATTTGTGGTTTGGAGTCTGAGTTGACCCACATCTAAATCCTTGTTGATTTAATCGTCTTTGCTGTCCTGTTTGATCTTGTAAATATTAATTTTGTCTGGTTGTACATGTGGTTTTCAGTGGTCCCAAGGTTAATTACTGTATTTTGTTTATAAAGTTCTCATAGAAGGTGAGGCACATTGTGGAGGACTTACAAACAGCTCAGTCCTGGTTTAGGCCCGCAGACTTGCAATCACACTTGATGAGCATTAGTGAAAAAATCATCTCCAGTTCTTGATAGCTTTGGCTCCCGACCTTTCTGCTGGAGACTTCTGTTTCAGGAAGTATTTGGAACATAGCTCTTTTGCACCTTTTCTGCTTTGTGGACGGAAGTGAGGAGTACCTCATCTCGTCTCCTGAGAATGCTCGGCACAGCCCCAGCACGATCCTTTAGGACATGTTTCTGGAGGGCCTTGTGTGCTGGACCCTGTGGGGCCCTGGAGAAGACCAGGCCGCCTTCGCAAGGCTTCCGGTGCAGTGAGCGGAGAGCAGGACACATCCGCGGGGTACAGAGCAGAGGGCCAAAACCACACCGGCGAGGCTCAGAGGGCCTCTGAGGGTCTTCTGGAGGAGACGACCCTGGTCAGTACACCCTGAAGAAGACTGGGGCCGGGGGGGGTGGGCCGGGGGCGGGCGGTGTTGACCTGACCCTGAAAGATGTCCGTGCTTTTGACAGGCAGACATGGAGGGTGGGGAAGAAAATGGGAAGAACATTCCAAGTGAAAAGGGCAGTGTGAGCAAATGTTAAAAAACAAAAACAAAAAGTTAAGGTGCTAAAAAACTAAGTTTCTGAACTTGCCGATCTGAAAAAATGAGATTCCCATACCACCTTCTTCTTCTTCCCATATCATTTTTACTTTTGATTACTTGATACCTTTTAAATAGATTAACTTTTTTCCTTAATATATTTTCTTTGAAAAGGAAACTTTGTGACTTCTTTAATGATTAATTATGTATGGGTTTTCTAATAGACATTGTAATACAGAGCTACTAATGTGTAAAACGGTGTTCACCTGGGAACAGCCCAGGACTCAGCTGGTAGACACCATCTTACACACTTTGGTGAACTCTGTATTCTGCTAATGAGACTCGACTGGTTTGCCTGGAACGTAACGCACACAAAAGGGAACAGTAGGAGGAAGCAGAGCAGTAACATCGGGATTGTGGCGCCAGAGTTTCAAACTTGCGTTCTAGAACCTGGCTTTCTGGGTTCATAGCCTGCTTCTGCCATTTCCTGGCTATGAGACTACTGCCATGTTGCTTAATGTCTCTGTGCCTCAGTTTTTGCATGTAGATTGGGGTAATAGTGTCCTCCTCATTGAGTTATTGTGAGGATTGAGATAATATCTATGGATTACTCCCTGTAGGGTTTGGCATGTAGTAAGCACTCACTAGAGTGTCCGTGTCCATGTGTATAAGAAGGAAGCATTTTCCTCTAACCAACCTGCCTATTTCCCCCACTTCCCCAGAAGCCCCCGTCTGTATTCAGATCTTTGGTGCTTAGTGTAAAGAAATTAGCACCTCCCGCCCTATTACTTTCTTTTCCTTACTGTGTTTTTCTTTATAGCCTAGCTAACTAACAGATTTCTGAGCCACCTTTCCATGGAATTATTAAGTGGCCGATTCATAAAGAACAGGATGGAGCAGTAATTTCGCTTGACCTGGAGTGTGGTATGGAGAATCTCACTGCTCCTAAGTTTGACTGGGTTTTGTTACGGAGAGATTTTTTTTTTTTCTCATTGTGTGTATATTTAAGTCTTACCTTTGAGATGTTAGTTACGCACAGAGTTATTAGGCTTTAACCTGAGAGCCATTGTATATTTCAAAAAACACACACAGTGCATGACTACTAGATAGCCACTGTGTGGAATTAATCTTTCATTATGAAACCTCAAAAAAGGGACTGTTTGCAGATTAAATGTCAGCCCTTCTCCAAGATGTTTTGGTTTTGCTTGTGAAGCAGAAGTTTGTAGACAATAGACAATAGACAATTTCCTTTTAAAGGAAATGTGAAAGAATGAAACTGTCTTAAGGCAACTCTCCTGGAGTCAAGAGATCCAGGTACTCGCTGACGTGGGTTTCCTCCCTCGCCGTCCCTTTTCTGTGTGGCCACATCCATCTCTGCTTGCGACAGCTTCGCTGTGTGCAGCTTGCGCGTATCACGGCCAAGCTAATGCTAGGGCTGGATGAAATGAGTCAGAAAGTGAATGGTAGCCCTGTTACTCTCTCCTGTTGCCCTTTTTCCTGGACCACAGTTTGTTTTATTTTATGGTTCCTCTTTTGCACAGTTGATCAGAAGCTGAATGCCCCGTCACGGTTAAGATGGCAAGGGAAGAGGCTTGCTCTGGCACTTCAGGCTCCTCCATTGCAGTTCGTCTGGCACGTGACATACTCATTTTAGGAATCCAGAGCAGTGCTCACCAATAGCACCTCCTGTGATGATGGAAATGTTCTCTAGGTTACTCCTGTAGCTGTTGACATGTAACATGTATTATTGACATGTAACTTGGAGTGTGGCTAGTGTAAACTGAGGGACTCCATTTTTAATTTTTTTAAATTAAATTTAAATTACGTAGCCACATGTGGCCAGTGGCCACTGTATCGGATGACACAGATCTAGAGGCTGGAAAGAACTCTGGGCCATATAGACCAGTGCTATAACCCTCCTTTTTATTTAACTGTGCGTATTTCCACGGTCTTGATGTCTGGCTCAGGGATGTGGGCAAGAGATGGCCTAGGTCTTTGAAAAGTATTGTAATGACGGGATGAGGAAAGAAAGTGGACCCTCAGTTAAAGCGTGTCAGTCTGTGGCTAAGACAAGCCCTCTCTTCTCCCCAACATTGTCAGATTTTAGAACGAAGTACATGTGGCATTTGGGCTAATCCTTGCAGAAATCCATGTACCAGCCAGCTGTAATTCTACTCCTTTCTTTCCCACTCAAGAAAGCTTACTGAAATGCACATGAGTGGCAGACATGTTAGAGGGATAACCTTGAATCTGATCTGTTTATCAGTAAATAATTGACAGTCTCATGTACTCTGTTACTGGGAACACATTACTTGGGAAGCATCTCACAATTGATTATAAAAGCTACTGTCTTGACACTTGAAAAGGATAGATTGATTAGAGCGTTGGCAGCAGTATGTGTGTGTTGGGTGAGGTATATGTGCATGGGGGTGTGTGTGTGTATGTGTATATATAGGTATATGTATATGTATGTATGTGTTGAATCTAGGGTTTTCTTGGACAAGTTATGATTGATAAACGCTGATTGAGGCCATCACTGAGTCTTTTCAGTCATTCATCCAGTATGTATTGAATGCCTACTATACGCTTAGATGTTGTCAATATAGTAGTGAAAAAAGTCTTCAGGTCCTTGCCCGCATGGAGCTTTCATTCTCGGTAGGGGTTGGGGGTACAAATAAAAAATGTAAATAACATCAGGTAGTAAGAAGTGCTTTAAAGGCACACTAAAGCAGGATGAAAGGTTAGGGACAGATGGGGGTGGGGCTCCTTTAGGTGGGGAGCCGGGAGGCCTGTGTGAGAGTCAGAGGCTTCTTGCAGGGAGCTACTGGGCAGAGCCTTCCCTACAGAGAAACGGCGAGAAATCCAATGCAAGAGTCCTTTGAAGGCATTCTGCTACAGTTGTTGCTGTTAGTATCTTTTACTGTCAAATGAAGATACTCCGCATCTGTAATTTATATTGACTTCCTAGTGTTCTCTTCCCCATGAATATGACAGGGCCTGGACCCTGTCTCTTGCAGTGACTTCCCTTGTTGGACATTTGCAGCCAAAATCAGGTTGTAAGTTGCCACCTGCAGCCTGCCTTCTTCCTGCCACGGTGATGTCCTGGGTGGTGAGCCGTTGGTGGCCCCTGCCCTCCTTAGCCTGGCATTCCGACTGCAGCCCACCCTGGCTGCCTCTCCCATCTGTTGCCCTAAGTGTACCCTCCTGTAGGCAGACTAGTCAGTCTTCTGTCAACTTGGATTCCACATTTCCCTTTTGCTGATACTGTGCCTCTTCTGAAACATCCTTTTCTCCTCACTTTTTCCCAGATCCTCCCTATCCCAAAAGGCCCACCTGCCCTCACCTCTTCTGGGATGCTTTCCCATGTCACCTGCTTGTGACTGGACCCCTTGTTTCCTGATTCATAGTTAAGTACCATTTGTATTACATCACAAGTAATGCCCCGATGTTTGTTGAATTGGTAATAAATATGATCAGGCCTGTTCCGCAGTGTAAGAAACATTTTATTCCTCCAATTTCTTGGGCTCAAGAACACTTTGTGGTGTTAGGTTTAAGAAAAAGGAATAACTTTATTTTAAAACCGTGTAAAACCTGTGTGTACACACACACATACCAACTCTGGTTTCTTTTGAAGAAATTTTACCTTTTCTTGCTCTCTTTGGATTGCCTCCATTTCTTTCTGGCAGTGTTTTCACTTTTCTACTTTTCCCGAGGATTGAATGTGTGGTTAGGGTAACGTGGGGTTCTGGGAACCAGCCTTGTCGACAGTTGGTGGAGCAGAAATAAGTATCAGCTGCTGAGTGCTCGAATTGCTGTGTTTCTTTCTCAACCCTTTCTGATTGTAAGGTCCTGTCCAGGTCTCAGCGTTCTGTGATTGTGGTCTCACTAACTTGTCACCGAGAAGTGCAGGAGCAGTGAAGCATCGACGCTGGTGATCTTCCAGCCCCTTGCACAATGTCTCCCTTCATGGGGCTCTAGAATCACCACTTTGCTGCTGTTCTGGCTCCAAAGATGAGCACATGCACACAGAATCTCATCTCAGGAATACTGAAGTTTCTCCTTGATTTTTCCCACAGTCGGCAGAGCCTGATTTAGGGCCGCATCAGGATTAAGTAAGATTACCAGCATCTTCTTTCCACCTCTCCTGTGTATCTTGTATGAATGTGTCCTAATAACTATTGATATCAAGTTCATCCCTCAAGAAGCCAAGACCGACCTTCAGTGTCCTGCTGAGGTTGCAGTTTTATGATGTGTTTTCCTTGCAAGTAAAATCAATTGAGAGAAATCTCGGTAACTTTTTCTGCACAGTGAGATGGTTAGGCCCTGCTGCCGTGGTAGGTTCCTCCCTCTACAGGGCACGCTCTTGTGTCCCATGCAAGGTTGTTTCACCAAAATTGATTGGTGATCCACTACTCTTAAAGGTTATGCTTAATCACATTTCAGGGAGATTGAAGAAGATACCAAATTGCCCAGGCACCGGAGTTGACCCTGTGCTCTCCTTTGGCGCTGTTTGCTTTTAACAGCACATCTCTAATTAACTAAGCAGTTACACCAATGCTTAAAGGGCAGAAACCCAGTGTGCATTTTTTAGCCTGAAAATTAGTCACAGCTAATTTTCTGTGGTTTAGGAATGGTCTGCTTTGCTTCTGGAAATTGTAACGTGAGTGATGAGACCCCAGCATGCTGCCAGTCCCTGCTCCCCTCCCCCGTGACCAGGGTGTCGGATGAAGGACAGACCGTGGCCACAGAGTGGGCTGGCTTATCCATGTGGTTGAAGGGCCAGGATGACGGGCCCAGAGGGGTTCTGCTGTTGGCCTTTCCTGTTAAGCCTGGTACAGTAGAACAGATGGAGGGGAAGGGGCCTCCTTGACAGTTTGGAAGGTGGGGACCTTTAAGTTAGGAGGAATCAAAAGAACAGTTTAGTTATTAATGGCGTCTGTATGACAGCTTGACATTCTGTAATTGTCCATAGAGACCAAGCTACTTTGGAATGGTGTTCTTGCAAATGTGTCATATTAAAATTTTTTTTCCTAATAAGGAGGACTGTTCTGATTTGAGTAGTTCTGAATAATTTCACATTACTTATTAAACATCAGCAGTAGGAATATTTTCCCTTGCCAAGTGTTTGACTGGAGGGTTAGAAACAAGAGTAATTGAGATTCCTGCATTCAAGAAACATTTTTTTCAATCCTGAGAGAAAAATTTTGGTTGGAAAATCTGTAATGTGACTTAGTATCTTGAGAGATCATGTTGAGAGTGCAAGATAGGGAAAATTTCGGGGGAGGCAGGAAGTAGTTAATTATTATTTTCAAAGTAATATGTGCTTATTTTTCCAATCTGAAAAACAGAGAAGCAGAAAGAAGAAAAAGAGGCATCTATAATCCCTTTACTTAGTTTAGCACCGTTAACACTTTAATATTCTTTCCTTCTAGTCTTTTTTCCTAGGTAACTGTTTTTGTGTTTAGCTTTGTTGTATTCATTCTTCATATACAATCAAAACTGCCCCCACCCCGTTTCCCATTATATCTCAAGAATTTTTTTAATGATATTGTAACATTATTCTGTAGTATTCAGAAAATTTAAATTTTAAAAACTATAATATTCTATTCAGGACATGTACCATAGTTTCCCATACTATTTCCCTGTTAGATTGGACATTTAGTTTACCATTGTTACAAATATTGATGGGATAAACATCTTCATGCACAAAGTTTTATCTTTGCTTAGGAGTACTTTCTAAGAATAGAGCCCCTGAAGTATGATTTATTGGGTCAAAGGGTATGGATTTTTTTATTTTTCAGGATTTGGACAGGCTTTATTATGAAACCATAGGTTACCAGTTGAACTACTGCAGAGGTGCCAAGTGGTCTAAGATATGTGTGTGTGTGTTTCTGTTCTTCACTTCTGAAAATTCCATTTAGCTCTTCTTTGTATCTGCTCTTTCTTTGTTGAGACTTTCTATTTTTCTATTCATTTCAAGAGTGTTTGCCCTTACGTGTTGGAGCATTTTTATAATAGCCATTTAATGCCTTTGGCAGAAAATTCCAACATCTCTGTCATCTTGTAGTGGTATGTTTACCTTACCTATTTGAATTGACATTTTCCTTATCATTTATATGCCAAGTAATGTTGGATTGTATCCTAGACATTTTCATTAGTACGTTAGGAAACTGTTTAAGTTCTGTGGAGAGTATGGATCTTCTTGTTTTAGCAGGCAGTCGACCCCATTGGGTTTTAGACTGCGGGTTCAGATTGGCCTTCAGTGGGTTGTGGTTTCCGTGTTTCATTTTCAAAGGCTTTGTGTGGCTATTCCAGTCTGTTTCATGTTTATGCCACTCAGTGTTTGTGACTTGGTGTCCCATAGTCGAGTTGTTAAGTAAGAATATATTTTATGCTCTCCAGGGGCAAACCCATGCTTGTACAGGAATTCATCAACAACTTCAGGAGTTTGCTTCCCCAGGCACACCTTTTTCTGCCATCTCTCTTACCTTCTGGTTCTGTGGGCCTCTCCTTTCTGGTCCGTGGCTAGAAAGCTGGGGCTTTATTTGCCCTGCCCTGACACGTATTTCCCACTGTTGCATTTGGGACGAAGTAATGGGAGGGCAGAGAGAGAACAAAAGGGTGGGGCATGTTCCTCCACTCCCTCTGGTCTACAGCTCTTCTGATTGGAAAGGAAATTTACCTCCCCTCAAAATTTTAGGCCCTTTTGGTTTCCCATTGCAGCTGCTAATGCTGTGTCACTGCCACTGCTACAGTTGCTGAGGAGCTGGGACATGAGAGGATGGAGAGAAGAAAAAAGCCCAACAGCTGACGATTCTGCCCACTCTCTCTGAACTGGGTGACCCTTTTCCCACTCTTTGAGCCAGAACTAGAGATGCATACTTCCAGTTTGGGGCAGCATTGAGTTCAGGCTGGGGGATACTAGAGGATAAACAGATGGTTCGCTCATCCCTGGTTCAGTGGTACTTTGCCTTCTGGTCTTCTTCCTTAATTCATCTGCTACTGTTTACTTCTCAGACTCCTCAGATAACTGCTCCGTACCTGCTGTCCAGGTTTTATAGCTGCAGTCAGTGGAGAGGCAGGGTGGAGAATGCTCACTCTTACCTGGGTCTGATATGAGGTATGGATTTTTAAAAACACTCTTGGTACATATTACCAACTGGCTTTCCAAAATGACTATATCACTTGACAATCCATGGCAATATCAGTTGGCCCGTTTATTTCAGTGTGTGAAAAGGTGAGTATCGGAAAAAATTGTCAAAATAAGACAAACATATTCCCATCTTTACTTAGCTGATAGGTGAACCACAGCAGCTTACTGTGTTTATTTCCTTAATTAGTAGTGAGATTGAACTTTCACCTCTATATTATTTCCTAGGTGTATTTCTTTTCTTCTCTTTATTTGTCAATTCAGATCATTGCCTATTAATTTGCTAAGTTTAGACGTATAAATGTATTTATATCAGGATCAGGTTTGGCTGTAGATGCCATAGTCCTTTCAAAATATTCCAGGGTTGGTAACGGGAGCTCCATATGGTCAGGGACCAAGGTTCCGTTTATCTTATTGCTTTGCCATGCATAACTTTCATTCCCAAGTTGTCCGGTATGGCTGCTGGAGCTCCAGCCATCATCACATTCTCATTCCTAGCAGCAACCTGGAAGAAGAAAGAGCAGAGGGCAGTCATCATGAGCTTTTTTTTTTTTTTTTTTTTCGGTATGCGGGCCTCTCACTGTTGTGGCCTCTCCCGTTGCGGAGCGCAGGCTCTGGATGCGCATGCCCAGCGGCCATGGCTCACGGGCCCAGCCGCTCCGCGGCACGTGGGATCCTCCCAGACCGGGGCACGAACCCGTATCCCCTGCATCGGCAGGCGGACTCTTAACCACTGCGCCACCAGGGAGGCCCCCATCATGAGCTTTTAAGGTTTCGCAGAAGCTGCCAGAACATTTTGTTGGTTGGTCAGAACTTAGACACTTGGCTATACCTAGGTGCAAGGATTGCTGAGAAATACAGTCTTTTGGCTGGGCAGCAGTGGCTCCTGTTTAAACACTTGGGCTTCTGTGTCTAAGAAAATAAAGGAGAATAGACATTGACGAGTAGTTGGAAGTGGCTGCCACAGTATTGCTTTCTGTGGAATTGTAAGATAATATCTGTTTGTTGTAAAACAAACAAGCACAGAGGTCTAAAAAGTAAAGGGCTAGGGTGGGGTTCCTTCCCACCCTTTTACCCCTACCACTCAGATGTAACCACTTTTTTTTTTCCTTTTTTTGATATAACCACTATTAACAGCTTGATGAATAGTTCTCTAGGACCTTTTCCTGTGTGTGTAATTAACAACAACAAAAGTGGATCTTACAAAACATCTGATAATTCTCTTTCATTCAGTAATATATCATATAGATCATATGTATGTACACCATACATATGCTATTCCACTATATGGATATAGCCACTATATTTTACTTTCTCATATTGATAGACAGGTTGCCTAGTTATTTTATACTTAAAAATATGCTGCAGGGAGTATTCTTGAACACATATCTTGGCGTACTTTGTGCAAATATTTTTCATTAACATTATTACTATTAAGGTTTTTTGCTTTTGTATATATTCTTCCCAATTTGTTGCTTGCCTTAGATTTTGTTATATATATATTTCTTTAACCCACAGAAGTTTGTTTTGTTTTGTTTTGTTTTTTTTTGTTTTTTTAAAAATAAATTTATTTATTTAGTTAGTTTTAAACTTTTGGCTGTGTTGGGTCTTCGTTGCTGCGTGCAGGCTTTCTCTAGTTGCAGCGAGTGGGGGCTACTCTTCGTTGTGGTTCACGGGCTTCTCATTGTCGTGGCTGCTCTTGTTGCAGAGCATGGGCTCTAGGCGCACAGGCTTCAGTGGTTGTGGCTTGCAGGCTCTAGAGCTCAGACTCAGTGGTTGCGGCGCACGGGCTTAGTTGCTCCGCAGCATGTGGGATCTTCCTGGGCCAGGGGTTGAACCCGTGTCCCTTGCATTGGCAGGCAGATTCTTAACCACTGCGCCACCAGGGAAGCCCCCTACAGAAGTTTTAAAGTATTTATTTAGTCAAATCTGTTGGTCTTTTTCTTTTTGTCTCATGTCTCTTTTAAACGAAGAAAGTAGTTGTGAGATGGTCACATCTTGTTTTTCCCATGTTTTTCTGTGACTTGATTTCATACTTTTAACTCTAATCGATCTAAAATTACTTTTGGTGTGTGGCGTGAGATAACACTTTCGATTAAAACCTTTCCCTGTTTTTAATGCATTTCCACTGGATTAAATAAATTTTATTTTTGCCTTGTTAATGGCATGCTCCTTGTTAAATGAAAACTGACCAGAAACGAAACAAATTAAATGAGTGTCTTCATTTTGACTCAGTTCTACAGGTAATTTTCCAACCATGGACTTTGTGGGTAAAATGTGCACTGTTTTTGATCATTTAAACAGATACAGTGTTGTCCTTCAGATGTGAGGTCAGCAGATCCGACTGCAAAGCAGATAATTAGAAACAATGTTAGCTTGCAAACTAAAAATGTGGTGCATTGGGCAGACAGGCTGCCAATAGACCAGCCACCCCGGGGATGGGGGAAGCCTGCATCCTCCTCCTGCCTCTGTCATCGCCCCTGAGGACAGATCTCCTGGGCACCAGCCCCTTCTCCCTCCAGGGTTTCTGATGAAAGACCCCTGAAGAAGTGGCGGCCGTGAGAAATAGGAGTAATAATAAAAAGAGCATTCGTTGTGCACCTGTAAGACTCTCAGACACTGTGCTAGGTGCTTTATGTTATTTCTCAACCTAGAAGCAACTCTGACATATGCATCGTTGTCCCTCTTTCATGGAGGAGAAAACTGAGCCTGGAGAACTAGTGACCTGTGCCAGGCCCGCAGCTGCCGAGCCTGGAGCCAAGCCTCAGGCTCCCCTTTCCTTCTTCTCCCTCCTTCCCTTCTCCTGGCTCTCTGTCCACCCGTTGTCCTTTTTTTCTTTTCTCCTTTCAGTAAACTCATGAGTCACTTAAAAAATTACATTTCACATGATGAAAGTTACAGGTTTATTACAGAAATTTGGAAATTATAGCAATTATGAGGAAGAAAATAAGTCCCAGCTGACACCCTGGACCACAGTGTGTGCAGATGCCATTTCCGTGATTTTTGTCAATACCGGATATTAACGGAAGAAGAGCTCTGCCAGCTCCCCAGGAGGAAGTGGTATTTGTGTGTCTTCGTTTGCACTTTGCTCGTTCATGCTTTTGGCCCTTCTTTCAGTTGGATGGTTTCTCGTTTATCTTATTGGTATCTGTCCACTGTGCTGTCGAATGTTGGTTCTCTCACGCCAAGACTCTTTTTCCTGAATCATAAATTACGGTACTGACCATTAGAATTCTTTTTTAAATCTGTTAACTTAAATTTTAATCGAAGTCATCGTTTACTGTTTTCTGAGAGAATATATTTTCATTTGCTCTCCACATTAGGGCAATCAGAAGAGTTTTTTCTTTTTGAAATTATGCCAGATTTTATATGTAAACTATGAAGCTATTCATACTGAAATGCATGAATAATAAGAAAGTGAATACTTATGTACCTACTCCTAGTTTAAGAAACCAAGCCAGGGGACAGTTCCTGCCCAGGTGCTTGAGCCCCTCCCCGTCCAGCTCCCCCAGTGCACCCCACCATGCAGTGTTCCCGATTTTGAGTTTATTATTTCCTGAAGGCAGACATTTTTACCTACTACCCCGCCCCCCCCCCCTTTTTTAAGGTGGTAGATGGGAAAATGGAGCCTTAAAGGTTAAACGAGTTGCCCAGAGTCTGGCAGTAAAAATAACTGTGACGCTAGCACCTAACTCTTGAGCTTCTGGTAGTTTGTTATTTTTCCTTCTCTTTTGAAACACTGTATTATCTGCTCATTTTCTTGGGAGTAGGATGTCCTCCTCATCCTCCTCATTTTAATTATATAGATTTCCGAAGAGTACATTCAAGTTGCTTGGAGGTAGTGCTTTTATTACTGAGAGTTTTATATTTGCCTACTTCAGATGTTACTAGAAAACTTACCTTGCCCCTCACAAGGTAACCTGTTGGCCCCCCTAATTTGTTCCCATATCTAGGCTTGGTCGAGGTAATGTCCACACGATGAATGGGAACACCGTCACCCCTTTTATACAGTCAATGCCATGGTTCCAAGTGAATAAGCATATCTTGGAAGATACTTAGCGAGCCTTTCAAAAATCAAATGCTGGGGATTTTCCACTGGATCTAGTTCAGGTTTTGTTCATTTTTACAACTCACTTCAATATTCGGGTCACAGATGTGGACTGAAAGTGGAGCCCAGTGAAATGAGACCTGTCTTGCAGTCCTGCCAGGTGCAGCCGAGTCCACTCCCAGATCTGAGATTCCAGGAGCAGAATGGCTTAGCTCTCATCTTGGCTTTTGCTTCAGTGAGGACTCAGAGCAAAGGCAGATTGTAGCCACTGGGCTCTGGATACTGGAAGGGCGGGAATCCCAGGGCTCTTCAAAGGCTCTTAAGTGGCTGCTGGGCAGCTCCTGGTTACGAGCGCAGTCTCTGGAGTCAGACACATATTTTGGCTTTCCCACTCCTAGCTGTGTGACCTTGGGCAAGTGACTTTACCTCTCTGAGTCCGATTTTCTCAGCTGTGAAATGGGGACAACATGAGTACACATGCTTTCGGGCATAAGGAGTTTAAACAAGGTATAAAAAGGGTATAGGCGAGTTCGTTTGTGTAATACTCTCAGTGCCAGGCACACAGCAATGCACTAAGAATTGTAGCTGCCAGTCATGATTGCCAGTGTCACCGTCATTGCCGTCTTTAAGCCAGTCTCCCGTTTTGTAGAGGAAGAAATGGAGTCCCAGATCTCGTGGGCACCCAGAGGCCGAGCTGAGGCAAGAATCGCAGTCTCTGAACTCCCCGCACAGTGCCCTCTCCACCCTGCCACCGCCTCTCCATGCCAACACCTGCACCATTTGCTTCTCACCTTCGCAGGCTCTCAGCGGTGGTGTCTTGCCTCCTGTCTTGAGCCGGCAGATCCTAACAACAGATGGTGCTGTTCTGAATTAAAACAATTTAACTCAAGATCCATCAACTGCCAACATCAAACACCCTTAAAAGAAGGAAAGAAACTCATTATCAAGAGTATTCAAGCAAAGTAGGTATTTCATCTATCTTAATCATTTGCATTCTTGAGAAGAAGAAAGTCAGTGGCAGCTGCCATCGTAGGCCAGACCCCATGCATGTGCTTGCCCGTAATTGCTTCAGACTGAATTCCCCCCCAGCGCCCCCTTTTCTTCTTGCCACACAGTACTAATTTGGACTTCGGTCCTAAGTTTTTAAGCCACACAATATTTAAAAATTTAAAAACATAATTTTTTTTTTTGGTCCACAGCTCCTGTGACTGCACATTTTTCAGTAGCAGGGGTTCAGCTCACAACTAGAGCTCTGTCAACACACACAGGAGCACTGCAGGCCGGCCAACTCCACGAGGGGAGCCCGCAGCCCCGGGCGGGGAGGGGGCGCGGATGAGCTCTGTGGGCGTCGTACAGCCACTCGCCGGCACAAGGCTGGATTCTCAGAAGTTAAATGTCCACTCAGTGCCGCTCCCTTACGCTTTCCATACCTTGTTCTTTCCAAAGCTTAGTGTCCACGCAGTTGCTCCTTGCCTCTGAATCACCAAGCTGATGGTGAAAGACAGAGGACGTGAGAACAGGGAGAACACGCACACACGTCTGTGTGCTCAGTCCGACCCACTCAAGCCTGGCTCCCCCGTGACCGTGTCTGTGCTGCGTCCTTCGCTTCCCCACACCACACTCCTCTCCCCTCTGTCAGTGCGTCTCCTCCTCTCCATCCTTCCGGCCTCCACTGACGGCCCAGGTCAGGCACTAAGGGATGCTGGTGTTGGCGGCCCTCTCTTGACCTGCCTTTTGTTCTTTTTGTGTCTCCCCTCTCTGCCCCTCTTCTTCAGCTTGATTTTGTTCTTTCTCTTTCCTCCTTTTTATCCTTCTTTGCTGCCCATGGTTTGGTCATGTGAGTAATGCGTCCCTGCCTTGCACTGCGGCACCCCCCGGAGTCATGCTGGAACCCCCGTGGCCCTGGATCCTGGCCGCGGGTGCAGCCTGGCTCTTTGGAGCAAGGCTGCAGATCCCTTCCCTCACCCAGTCTCAGCACGAGGCAAAATGACTAAGGTAAGCGTCCGTTATCTCTGAAATTAGCAAAAGAAGGGGGAAAATCAAAATGTTGCTGGAGCCGCCCCAGCACATCCTGAAGTGCGAGCTGGTGTGTGAGTGTGGAGCGGAGTGCACGTGCCTGGGACGCGCCAGCGGGAGGAAGTGAGAACCTGCTGAGTCAGTGTAATACTTTGCCACCTCTCATACTTCTTATTGGGGCCTTCGTGTCCTTGATCCAGATTTATCTCAATGGGCTCAAAGGTGTGGGTGTAGTTAAGCCCGCCGTCTGTCCCCATCAGGACACGGCTAAAAGTAAACATGCTGCCTTAGTATTTGTTTGCCGCGTCACACTTTTGCCCAGCGTATAGATTTGCAGCCTTATTTATAGCTTTCTCGTGACATTCGCGTGGGCAGGCTCCCGTCAGGTGACACCCCTTCTCTGTGTGTGGAGCCACCTCGGCTCGCTCAGCCCCTTTCCCCGTTGCCCCGCCGCTCCACCCCCCGTGTTATATGGATGTGTTTTATAAGTGACTGTTCTGAAGTCACCTGCCATGCAGTCTCTTACCTCGTGTAGTTTCACCTATTCTCCCATCGGGAAGAAAAGCAAAAAGGTGGCGACACTTGCTATCTCATCTTTTAATAATTCAGTTCCCCGCCTCAGGGAAGAGAGTGAGGCTCCGACGGCTTGAAAGGCCTGGTCTTGTTTAGTGTCGATTGACCCGTGTGTCAGGACTGATGCTGAGCACACGAGCTGAAATCTCACAAGTAATCAATTTCTATCTGACAACATCTTGAAAAGTGACGTGCAATGGTTGATAACGGTGTGGTGCTGTGAGTGAGATTTATCATATCAGAAAGTGTTTGTGAGGGGGAATACGTGTTGTCTGTTTTCTCTTTATCAAATTGTCCTGCTTTTTTATTGATACTTTTCCCCCTTCTGTGGTCTTAAGAAACAGGCAAACAAAAGAATCCAGAACACAGAACCATGACATTTCAGAGCCAGAAGAGAGGCCATAGGTAATAATCTTTTATAAGGGATGGCCCTGCGGTCACAGAGGTGAAGGGTGTCCCTTGTGAAACCGCCTCAAGGTGGGACCCAGTGTGTGTGTCATAGTGTCCCCTGGCCCACACGGGGCGTGATTCTGCTCCGGTGGACACCCGCCCCCTGGCTCCTTTTCCTCATCCTTGGGCAATGGCGTCCTCATTCACTCTCCAGGTGGACTCGCTTGAAGGAGGCCTCCCTCCTAAGCTGACGTGGACCCGGCGTGGCCTCTGACATCAGACAGCCGGGGGGGGGCGGTTCAGCTCAGTGTCCACAACCGTGAGGCCCCGCCTCCTTCTCCTCTCTCAGTGTGGCGACCTGGGGCCCGTACGCCGACTGCACTGTGGCAGCTAGTAATGACAGTGGCCGACGTTTATTGAGCGCTGGCACGTGCCAGGCAGTGGGCGAGGTTTTGTCGTGAATTAACACGTTTAATCCCCACAGCAGCCCTAGGGCATATGTACAGTTATTATTACCATTCTCACTTCAGGGGGCTGAGAGCTTATCTTCCACGGCGGGGTGGTGGTGAAGTCTGGCCCCAGAGCCGTGCCCTGCGCCGGCCCCTGAGCCCTCCTGCCTCTCAGCAAAGCGCCTGACACATTGCACTCACGCAGTAAATGACAGGTTTGATGATAAAGCATTTGAACATAAAAACTACTAATAGTCCTGTTTGTGTTCTTACTGTTTTTTGAAGCCTGAGAAGTTCTTCTCCCATCTGAAAACCATTAGCTCTTTATCCTGTGGGGAGTTATTTTGGTCTATGACATTCTTTGCAATTTAGAAGTCCAAGTTGAAAGTAAAAGGACCAAATTATTACCACTTAAATCTGAAGCCCTTGTTAAACCAGGTTGACATTCATGTTCTTGTTCTGGGCCTGCCCTGGACTTGGTGACTCTCCCTGCTTCTGTGGCCTAGTCTTGACCAGCGGTCAGGGTGTCCTTTAGTGAGGAAAGTCCAGGCATGTCACTCCTCTGCTTCAAGCCCTGCAGTGGCTCCCATCTGTCCCAGAGTAAAGGCCACCATGCTTTCGGTGGCCTTCCACACCCCGTGAGACCTGCCCACCACCCTTCCCAGCCCTGTGCTTCTCCCCTCTCCTTTGCTGTCTCTGCTCCAGCCAGTAGCCTCCTTCCTGGTTCTGAGACCCCCGAGGTGTGCTCCCGTCTCCACCTCAGGGCCTCTGGGCCGACCGTCCTTCCTCTGAACAGCCACATGTCTGTATCCTCATCTTCAGATCGTTACTCAGATTCATCTTCTCAGTAAGCACCGTATTTAACATTGCAGCACCCTCGCTTCCAGCCTCCCTAGCCTGCACCTGTTAAAACCATAACGCGTTTCATCTTCCAACACACCGTATATTTTACTTTAAAAAAGAAAAGTGCTTATTGTCTGTCTTTCTCTACTAGGACACATTCTTTGTTTATTTCATTGATGTTTGCCAAGGGCTTAGAAGATGCCTGGCACATTTTAGGAAGCAGCCCATAAATATTTGTTGAACGAACGAATGAATGAGTGAAAGAAATGGACGAAAGTGTCGCCTTGGTGAAGCCAGTTTCTCTTTGGGTCTTTTTTTGTTTTTTCTTAAATATGTAGCAGCGTGTTCTAGATGAAAGATCGCATCCTCCCGACTATAACTTCTGCGGATTCTTTGCACCTTAGTCGTTGCGTCACTCATCCGTCCTCCCACTACCCAGCTTGTGGCATCCGTGGGGCAGGCGGGATTTAGCTGGTACTGGGGAGACAGGTGACACGTCACTGCTGGATCCAGAGATCTGCACGCTCCTCTTACTTCTGGCACGGGAACGCACTCTGTTTTGGCCAAAGCTTGTGTGCAAGAAACATGCCTCTCCTTGCCGGGCCCAGCTGCTCGGGGAGAGCCCTGCCTGTCTTGCCTGTTGGCATTTTGTGATGTCCCCAGGAGCCTCTTGGCCAGACCGCCGTCCTTTCCCCTCACCGCCCGGCAGCTCCAGTTCGCTCTCGGCCACCGAAGGCAGCTCGAGCCCATTGTTGCTGTGGATGTGTTTGCATATTGCACAGCCATCTGTTCTCTCTACCATCCAAGCTTCAGATTTTGAAATATGAATTACCATCCGCTCTGTGGATTTCAATGGCTTGCTGTTTGTTTTGTATGCCAGTAACTAGTCTTTCAACTGCTAGAACCACTGTTCTAAGAGCCTACCTTACTCTTATTTTGTGTAGATGCCTGGGGCGATTTGTGGCTGAACAAGCTGGTGCCCAGGTACAGAACTGAACCGTGGGCTTGAAAACCTCACACAGCTGTTACTGTTCATGCTTTCATTCCATAGGCAACACTCTGTCAGAAAGTCATTTCGGAAAGTCATCAGAATATAGCAGCCCCATATGTAGTGAGCCCGTAAATTAAGATTACACTCATTTCAACTCTGCCTATTTGCTTTGTGACTCAGGCTTCCCATTCTCCACGATAAATGGAGTACTACGTGCATACGATGGTCAGGGTGTGCTTCTTGTCCAGTGGCTTCTCTTGTCACCGCCGCCCTTTGTGGAGGGCTTCCCCTGCTCCCAGCACTGCGATTCAGCATTTCACACGCACTTTCGCCTTTCACTTTCACAAGCTCCCCCTTCCCTCTGCTTTTTCACATGCTGTTCCTTCTGCTGGGAATGTCCTTCTGGCCTAGGCTTTTAGCATGGGGCCTTTTTGTTGAGGCATTTGTCACAAAGGTTTGTGAATTTTTAGTTTCGGGGGTTATCTATTTAATGTCTAGCTATACTTAACAGGCTGTAAGCTCCATGAGGCTCAAAGCTGTATCCCTAGCACCTAGCACTGTACCTGGAAATAGAATCAGTAATATTTCTGCGGTGAATGGTGTGTTTTAGTTTTCACAGACAACCCTATGAAATTATGTGTATTGTATGTTTTGGAAGTTGGGGTAAAAAGAGGTTAAGTCACTTGCCTGAGATCATTCAGGTCCTAAAGGGCAGAGCCAAGATTCAAACCCAAACTGTTGCAACACGTTCATTCTTTTTTTTTTTTTTTTTCTTTTTTGCGGTACGCGGGCCTCTCACTGTTGTGGCCTCTCCCGTTGCGGAGCACAGGCTCCGGATGCGCAGGCCCAGAGGCCACGGCTCACGGGCCCAGCCGCTCCGCGGCATATGGGATCCTCCCAGACCGGGGCACGAACCCGTATCCCCTGCATCGGCAGGCGGACTCTCAACCACTGCGCCACCAGGGAGGCCCCGTTCATTCTTAATAAGCAGTGGATGTTGGCAGTCCTGGCATACGAATTACTAATACAGTTAAAACACAATAACAACAGATAAACCAAATGACCTGTATTCCCAGTGCATCCAGATGCTTAGGAAAATGAGGTGTTCTTATTTATTAAATGCTATCCAGGGGACTTCCCTGGTGTCACAGTGGGTAAGACTCTGTGCTCCCAAAGCAGGGGGCCTGGGTTCGATCCCTGGTCAGGGAACTAGATCCGACGTGCATGCCGCAACTAAGAGTTCACATGCCACAACTAAGGAGCCCGCCTGCTGCAGCTAAGACCCGGTGCACCGCCCCCCCCCCAAAAAAAAAAAAAGCTAGCCAGATAATATTTTTGTTCTCTGGCTTTTTCAGGTGTTTCCAAAATATCTCTTTTTCTACTTTAAGTAACACAGCACACAAATGTATTTTCATCCTGTTTATTCTTTTATTTTTCTTTTGAGGAGTTTGCAGGTCCTTCATAGCCATCAGTCAGAATGTCAGCTCCCGCTGGGCTGGACTGGGAAGATGTGCGGGTGGGAGCGTGGGCTGCACGGCCCCTGACCCAGCATCTGTGTCAGAACTTGCGTTATTGGCTCTCCGGCTGGGTCAGGGGATGGTGTGGTCACTGACTGACTGAAGCTTTGGGCTAGTTATTGCCACAGAGAGGTCTTCCGCCCCTGCCCTTTCTCAGCCTGCTTCGGGTGCCGGCCTGGATGCCTGCTCCTTGAAGGGGCTCCCGGTCATCTACGTGTCGTAGAACTTTCCCCCAGTGATGATGGGCCATGGTCTTGACACTTTTCGTAAACTTTTTATTTTGAGAATATTTCCGGCTTTCAGAAAAGTCATAAGAAAGAATAGTGCCTTAAACTCTTTAACTGGATTCAACCGCATTTACTTTATTTTTGTCATTATGCATACTCTCATTATTATATTTTTTGCTAAAGCATTGGAGAGTAGATATCCTGTATCCTGACCCTCTCCTACTAAGAATGAAGGGATCTTCACTTACGGCTGCAATTCCTGTCAGACGCATTCTTTTGAAAGACCAGTATTTCATCCTCACCACCCTTACCTCATTCTTTTTTAAACAGCTGCTCCGAGCCTACTCTGTGGAGGTGCCATGCCTAGCTCTCCATAGAGGGAATTTAGGTCATTAATAATAATAATTTAGGTTATTCAAGTCCATGCCACAGCAGATATCCTGGCGTGTTAGTGTTTGCCCAGATGTCCAGGAAGTTTCTAGAGGAGTCTCTGGCGTGAGGGGAGCCGCGTTTACCCTTTTGGGAGATACTGTCCGCTTGCCGTTCAGGATAGTTGTACCGGTTTACACTCTCCACCAACAGAGACCAAGTGCGTGTTTTCTGCCTCGCACTCGATTTCATCTAGTCTTTAGATCTTTGTTAATCCAATGGGCAAACAGAAGTGCATTACCACACTCTTACCTGTGTGTGACCAGGCGTGGGAGGACGTGTGGAATGAGCAGTGTCAGGAGGAGCGCTCCTCGTGTTGGATGCATTTTGGCGAATGGAGCTGGAGAGAGAGGAGGCCCGGGCTCAGGACCAGCCCAGTCAGCCGTCACATGTTGGGGCGGCGGTGAGGCCGGAGACCTGCTCACCCACCCACGGGCGCCCGAGGGAGAGAAGCAGCGCGGGTATAATGTGCAGCGGTCCCGAAAGAGGCTCCCCTCTGGGGTTCTCAGCGTCAGGGCGTGCCAGACAGACCGTGCTTGCGTCTCCTCCTCCGTCCAAAGTTTCCTTGGGTTCCTCAAGATGCCTTTGCACCTTCAGGTCTCGGCTCAAATGGCACCTTCTCAGAGAGGCCTTCCTTGACCACCCTACTGAGTGTTGTACCCGCCTCGCTGCCCCCATCTGCTCCCCCGCTTCAGTTTTCTCCACGCTCCTGACGTTTCTCATCCTGCGTGTTTTCCTTATTCCTTTTGTTCACTGTCTTTCCCATGCCCCTCTGGAATGCACTCGCCACGAGGATGGGAGTCTGCTTTGTTCGTTGCTTTATTCCAGTATTGTACTTAGAGCAGTGCCAGGCATACTAGATTTGCAATGCACATCTATAACGATCATTCATTATTATTTTTTTAATCATTCATTATTGAATGAGTGAAACTCTATTTGACAAGGCAGTATAGCTTAGTCATTAAACTTGCAGGGTTGGGCTCATCTGGACCTGAGACCAGCTGTGTGACTTTGGTCAAGTGACTTAACTTCCCTAAGCTTCTTCCCTTAAAGGTGAAGTGGGGTTCGTGAGAACACCTTCTCCTTTATTGGGTCGTAAGTACTAAATGCCTGGCACTCACTAGACACTTAGAGGCTATTGTTACTGTTTCAGAAGTTGTGTAGACTAGGAGTCTTGATTTGTCTTTTCTGTTTCTGTGCTGCTCACTTGAGGTAAGTGTGTGTGTGTGTACACGGGTGTGTGTGCACACACGTGCACGTGCCCTGGCGAGTTTCTCGTGCTGTGAACGAACTAGGCCACCTTCACATACCTGTGAGCTGAAGTCTCAGCACAAACAGTCCCCATTTTTTACTCTCGACAATCGGATGTTTTATAATAAAGACATTGTAAATCAACTATATTTCAATAAAGAATTAAAAAAAAAGAATGAAATGAAAAACAAAACAAACCCTGTATGTAATGTCCTCCTACCTTGAGTCTCTTTCTCGTTGACCTGTGCTCATAACCAGACAGGAGAAGGGTGATGGCCACAGACTGTGCCCAGTTAGGAACTCTGACTGAATCCACTGCATGCAAAGGGAGGAGCCATCCCTAAGTTAACTAGTACCTGGGATTGCTGAGGAAGCAAGGAGGGTGCTGTTCAATGTCTTCATGATAACATGTCAGAAACCCAAGCTATCACTTTGAGGTTCTGTTCTCCACCACTTGCTCATTTTTAGCCTTCTTTCGGACCTGGGAGTGAGGTATACCTTGGATTCTTCTACAGACATCTCTAGAGAACATTTCCCAAGTTGCATCCTTGGAGAGAGCACTGTGATGATATCAAAGTGAAGGGTACGCTTTGTTAGGAAACTGGTTCTTGAAGAAGTGAGAACTGGGGTTTATTTTATTGTCATAATCATAAAAGGTGACTTTAGTGACCTTAAATCCTTGAGTGTGATACACTTTGATGAATTTATAATCTTGATTATCCCATGAATACTTTAAAACTCACCTTCTCCTTCTTCCTTGAATCTAATAAAGGTAATCCCTTGTTTTTGTTTCATATCTGTTTATATTTATGAGAGCTAATGATATGTTATGCCTTTGGGAAAGAAAGGAAAAGTTCCTCCTGATTCTCTAGCTGGGAGGGGCAGACCAGAGTAAGGCTCATTCTTTATCCCCATGTGTTTAATAATATCGCCGTGGCGCTCACGATTCCACCTCTCTTCAGAGGGGCTGTGTGTCAGTGCTGTGTTGCTGCTTCTGAGATTGGCACTGTTATATTATTAATAGTACTGATCACACATGCCTTGCATTTAATATAGAACATAAGAGGCTCACCTAGCATGAATGAGAAATCCCAAATTGAAAGTGGTAGATGCTATAAAATTTTTAAAGAAGGGAATGTGCTATGATTGAATTTTTGAAATAAAAATAGTGTATTTTTAATCACCAAGTTATGAATGTCCTTGGATTCTTGAGTGGGGAGAGGGGGCCTGGTAGGGGAAGAAAGGAAGGTGTCTTCCTCATACATTTAGGCCAAATAGAATCCAGAGACTTGCACAGAACACCGAGGGTCTAAGTTACACCAACAGAAAGGACGAGAAAATAAAAAGGAGTTTAGGAAGGCAGCCGTTCCATTATTAACTCATCCGGTTATGCCAGCGATGGTGGAGATCTCAGAACAGTTGGAGATTTATATACACAAATGTATGTGCTGAAATACCACACTCTGATGACATTCGAGGGAGGGGTAACCTTTGATGATGAATTTTCTTGCCCTTTTTAGGGGAGTGGAAGGGGAGGCGGGTGGTACTTCACAAGACTCTAAATTTACCAAAGTTTTTCAAATTTGAATTTCCTTAGCAAAAATGTCAAATGATTGTAGATCCGAAAATGCCTTTGTTGGCATTTTAATGGTGCTTTTGGAGCCCAGTGTGGTGTGGAAGGAAAAGTGGAAGTGGAAGGAAAAGCTGTTTCTTTTCTTGGTGATAATGGTATTGAATCTGAAGTCCTGGACTAAACAATGTCCCAGGAATCTTCATGATTTATATATTGTATGTGATCTTTTCTTAAACGTTGTTAACCTGTGCCCTTTACAGACAATGCCAGGTCAGAAAATGTCAGGGGAACTTCGGATTGCTTTCACAAGCGTATAAAGAAAATTATTGTCCTCAAACTCCAGAGGCTCTGACGTTCATTCTTAATGGAGTGGTGTGTTTAGAGGGACAAACGCCGTGCATGAGACTGCTTTCGGCTGGTGGGGAATGAAAAATATTTGCGTGATAGTTTACTTCCGGACAGGACCAGTTGTGAAGGAGAAAATGTGTGTTTGCTATCTGTCAGGCTGCTGTAGACACCTATTTAATTTGTTGGAAAGGTGAATTCTCAAAGCAGGAAGCCTTCTGAAATGCTTATTCACACTCAGACAATTTATCACAGACCAGAAAGATGGCTCAGCTTGGGCTGCAGTGCCAGGCGCTTCCCATGAGGAGAGGGGCTCGACTCAAGGCTTTGGGAGGGGGGACAAGATGCCAAGAGGGAGGCTGGGTGGAAAAGAGGGCTTTCCTAAAGCAAGTGGAACCAGGGAAATGGACCCTGGTGATGGGGGTGTTTGCCATTCCTACCGATGGGCTCTGCATCACGAGCCCTCTCAGCTCCTCAAGGTGTTAAGATCTACAGTTGCTGCCTTGTTCTGTACAAAACGTTATTTGCATAGGTGAAAGTGACAAAGTGTCTTCTCGTTCATCTTATCATTTGGGTCATTAAAAAAAGAGAGATTTAAGTGAAAGTGAGAAAAGAGGCAGTTCTTTGGCAGAGCCAGAAGCGGTGTAACTGTTTTCAACCCTGTGTTTTGAAACAACTTCGGTTACTTCGGTTCAGCCCTTTCAGAAAGAAGAAAAGAAAAGAAATCAAACGTGTGGGCTTGACAGGTGGTTTTGCCAAACCACAGTCCAAAGTTGAACTGAGAGCCCCTCATCATTTCTTTTCAAAAAGTTTACTTTTGTGGCAAACACTGAATGAGAACCTATAAAAAGGAGCATAAAAACCATGATTTTATTTCATGAGGCAGAGACTGTCTCTCACTCCCTTGCGCGTCTCTAGAATTTTTCCACTGTTTTTCCATTTTTCATGGTGGTTGCTGTTATGTTCTTTCTCTTGATTTGAGGCCAGGGACGGGTCCTCGGGGCTAGCGGGCTAATGGCAGAGTGTCCTCCAGAGCCCAGTCTGCTCTGGCTTGCAGCTAACATCACAGTTATCACCTCGCCCACCACATCTACCTTCTGATGGCAGTGCTCACCAGTGGAAAAAAGCTTTCTGCACCTCATTATTTCTGCAACCTGAGATAATTTGCAAATTAATTGATGTGTGGGAGGGAAGGCATCTGCTGTTATAAAAACCTTTAACTGCTGCAGTAAAACTTGAAATAAAATTAAGTGTTACTATAGTAAACTAATAGTCCCCAGGTGATGACGCACATTTTGTAGTATGCAGGGGCTTACGTTTTCAGGACCTGCTTAACTTTGCAGCTCTACTTTCTGTTTTCTGTTGTAGTTTTTATTTTCATCAAAGGCATACAAAAAGGTGAATAAGTAATCCTACAAGATTTATAACAAAAGCATTCGTCCTTTGACTGTTCCACATGCTGCTCCCTGGAGGGAACTCCTTTGAACTCTTTCAGTTGTTTCTTTGGATACTTGCCTACATTTTTTCTTAACAACTTGCTTAGACTGCTATTTTAGATGTCATCTTTTGACTCCACGATGGAAGACAGATTTAACTCTCATATCCCACCTTCTCCCCACCAATTTGCTTTAATTGATACTCAGTTTTTATACTGTCATGACTATGAAGTGTTGTTCACAGCCAAGCCATATAGTGAACCACGATTGTTGTGAAGGCTGGGGGTGGGAGGCTGTCTCGCCATTCCGAGTGCAGACTTGTCCCCCTGTTTTCACTTGTCTCTGAGACTCTCTAGGTCAGCCTCTCCTGGCTTTTGATGGGAGTAGGGATCTATGTTTACAAAAGACTCAACCGACACTCCTTGTTTTTATTCCCACCCCACTGGCCCTCCACCACACTGGGTGCCTCCACTCCCTTAGTCTTTGGAAATTCTAGTCTAGTTCACTTTGCTCGTTATTGACTCATTCTCCCAACCAACCGCCTTAACCCTGTTCCCCTCTCCCTCCCACCTCCTGCCAGCCAGGCGAGGTTTCAAGTACTGCTCTCTGCTGCGGTAGTGCCGGTCCATTTGCTTTCTATATTCTACGGCTTAGTTGACCTCTTTTCTGTTGTCATCTCCTCTCCTATTCTCTTTATCCTTGGGACTTAACACCCCCTGTTTATTTATTTGCTGTCGTTTTTGTGGTTTGGGGAGGGAGTATAGTGAACATGAGTGTTCATTCTACCATGTGCAACAAGAAGACCTCTGGCTCCTGTTTTGGATACATTTTGCCTCCTATTACACATAGGTTTCCAACATCTGAGTATTTTAAAAAGCACATTTCGATGTAATGGGCTCATATTTTCCATGAAGGGTCTCTTTTTCATTGCACGACTCTAAGAAATTTGTGCAGACACTTGCACCTGGCAGATTTGCAATAGAGTAATACGTCTCTGGTTCCCTAGTACGCCTTCTAAGAGGATCTGTCTGATGCTAATATTTCATTATGTAGCAGCAAAGAGAGATGATAAAACACTGAATTCTTGAGAAGAAAAGACTGACCTTTCCCCCCTCTTTTACCTGCAAGCTGTTTTAAAACCTGTTTCTCAGCGGAGCTTTCTTCTTACTTTGGGTATCAGCAGTTAGCTTTTCCGGAGTGATAGTTGAGGGCGAGAGTACGTGGGGGGTGATTGCAGTGTTAAAAGCTGAACTTCTCAAAGAAGCAGTGACTCCATTAAAATTAGAGCCACTACCCTTGTGCTGGGACAGGGGAAGGCCAGCAGTGCTCTAGTGACGGGGAGGAGGGGTGCTGTCCCCAAGACTAAGCATGGCTCTGGTGCCAGTGCACACAGCCCTGCTTCTTGGAATAATGGTGGAGCACCTGGCCAGGCACTCACCAGGCCTGTGCCATCTTGAACAGATGGACCATTTAATGCACTGAATGTTTATATCCCCCCCAAATGTCATATGTTGAAGCCCTAATGTTACCTCAATGTGATTGTATTAGGGGGTGGGGCCTTTAAGGTGATTAACTTAGATGAGGTCCTGAGAGTAGGGCCCCCATAATGGGATTAGACATCCTTATTAGGAGAGGCAGAGAGACCAGAGCGCTTTCTCTCTGGAGCACACAAAGAACAGGTCACGTGAGCACACAGTGAGATGGTGGCCTTGTGCAGGCTAGAAAGAAGGCCCTCACTGAGAACCAAGTCTGCTGGCACCTGGATCTTGGACTTGCCAGCCTCCAGAAGTATGAGAAATAAGTGTCTGTGATTAAGCCTCCCAGTGTTTTGTTATGGTAAGCTGAGCTGATGAAGGCAGACAAGTAAAAAGCCTTTTACATCTCTTCCTGTCCTTGAAAATGAGGACATAAGCCACCCATTTCAGCATGCTGCCTTTGAGGGGTCTTTGCATTTTCTGTATGGGAAGTCGAGCCCATGTAAGTCCACCTTTCTTGACCTCTGTGCCACCTTTAGCAGCAGCTCACACACACATAGTAGCCTGTATACTTTGATCTGCAACTTTTGGACACCCCTCCTCCCCCCTTTTTTTTGCAAGGGTAATGCAAAATGCAGCTCACAAGCCTGTCTCATACCTTATTAAAACATCATTTCCCCAGCCTTGTTCCCAGATTTCGGTGCTTAATCATAGAAAGGCAGCTTGTTCAAATATACATTCTTGTTTGGAAAATTCTGTTGGCTTGTCTTCCTCACCCCCCCTCCCGCCCCCCTGCATAGTTTGTAACCCTGCTTCACGGAGGCTATTCTTATTAAATATCATAACTTGCTCATTGGAAAGTTACTTGTAAACTTAATTAACTCTCTGTTAGTGTTTGAGTTAATTTTCTCCCTTTAATTTCAGCCTCCTTGGTCATAGTTTTCCATACTCTGACCTGTGTCTGTTAAAGACTTGGTAAATAGTTTTGAAATGCCAGTTGGTGATATATGGACCTCTTTAGCATTTCTTTGATTTATGTGCAGTGCTGTGAAAAAAGGCAAAGAAAGCAAATTATGTGGCAAAAAAATGTTGCCAATCTTCACTTTTTTACTCTTAGTTTTAAAAAGTACACTTATCAATCAAATCTGATGGGTTTTCTTTTTTATAAAGATTGAAATTTTAACTATTTGAAGACTCTTGCAATGCAGGTTTTGTATTTGCTTAATCAAGTGTAGGTTAGAGCTGGAGTAGGGTCTCAGAATTCTAAACGCTCTTTCAGTCTCTACTGTGTGTCCCTATCGTGCTGTCTCCACCAGTCTTCAACAATATATGCATGAAACAGTCAGATTTTTTTTTATAGGATTTGGAAAGACGGAAGCTTCTCAACGCTGGACGCATATTGCATCTATGTTTAAAACCCTGAATCCACGTGGTGGTCCAACTAGTGTTGTGTCCTTAGATTAGCTAATGGTTACTTGTCTCAGGTTTCCCTGTGTAGCGTATTCTCGGTGGGTTCCAGCTAGAGACTGACTTCTTCAATCAGTGAGTCAACAAATGTTTTTGAGATTATACTGTGAATGGATTCAGATTTTAGTGTGTCTGAGAGCTGCCTGGGTTGCTTCTTATAGTGTTCATTCCTGGGCTCCCTGGTAGAAATTCGGATCCAGCAGATTTAAGGTGGGGCCCTGGAATCTGCATTTTTGGTGGGCACCCTATAGGTGATTCTGATGGCAGAGGATCTCAGGCCGTTTTGAAGAATAAGGCTACAGCACCCTTTGGTTGTACCGCTGCCCTGCCTGATATCCTCAGTGGCACCCCTCCCCCGACCGCCTACCAAGTAAAGTCCACAGAGGGTGTGAAAAAATCCATACTGCTTGGGAGTATATGGATTTTTAATTTGTGTAGGCAGGGTGTGTGGGTCTGGCTGTGCACCGTTCCTGCGATGCCTCCGTGCCTTTTCTGAGTGTTTTCTTATTTATTCGTTCGTCAGGCACTTACTGAGCTACAACAGTGTGCCAGACACTGTTCTGAGTGGCGGAGCTGCGGTGGTGACGAAGAGAGCCAGAGTCTGGGTTTCAGTGGAGCTTTTATTCTAGTGTATGTGTTGGGGGTGGGGTAGAGCGGGGGACGTAAACACTAAACAAAGAAACGAACAATACGTATAAAATACCTGTTTGGGTTTACTGCCGTCATTAAGGTAAAGCACTGCGGTGTGATGGAGAGTACCCAGAGGCGCCTTTGGATCCGGTGGCCAGAGGAAGCTCTCTGCGAAGGTGAAGTTCAGGTTGAGACCCGCGTGATGAGAAGTCACGCGTGCTGCCCGGCCCGCTCGCCACTGCCTGGCTCGGCTTCACAGCTCCTTATCCAGAGCTTTCAGGTCTGACTGTGTTTTGGATTTTGAATATTTTGGATTATTGAAAGGTAGTATGGTTCATATACTACGAATGCCTCCAGCGGGGTCTGGGGCAGTACCCTGTAATCAAATATTGTGTAGCAAAACGTTTGACTATTCACACTACGTGAGATAAATTAAGATTTAAATAGACTCACATCAGTTCATGTCCGTTTTTGCTGCCACAGGAGTTTTGGCGCCTGTATTGATGAGAAAGCTTTTTTTTTTTTTTTTTTTTTTTTTTGTGGTACGCGGGCCTCTCACTGCTGTGGCCTCTCCCGTTGCGGAGCACAGGCTCCGGACGCGCAGGCTCAGCGGCTATGGCTCACGGGCCCAGTCGCTCCGCGGCATGTGGGATCTTCCCGGACTGGGGCACGAACCCGTGTCCCCTGCATCGGCAGGCGGACTCTTAACCACTGCGCCACCAGGGAAACCCCGATGAGAAAGCTTTTGACTTTGAAAACTTTTTACATGTTTTTATATTGCAAAAAAAAAAAAAAAGAATTGTGGCTCTGTAATGCCAGTTTCTTGTCCATCCTTTGTTTCTCAGGTGTGAGAAGGCACTAACTGGGTGAAAAGGTGGTGTGTGTAAATTTGTCCACTCACATAGCAGCAGGCGGAGGCCTGGAAGAGAACAGGGCAAGTCAAGAGCATCTGGTTGCAGGGAGTTGGAAGAGGCGGCAAGTGCCAGCAGTCAGAGTGGCTGTGAGCTGGGCAGCGGTTGGCCGCATGGCACAAGCTTGCTTCCGTTTTCTAAGGGGCCTGCTTGGGGACACATCTGCTCTCTCTACTTCCCAGGGAGCCTCACAGCAAACCCTTATTAACTGGGTGTGACTGCTCATTGCACCCTGAGAAGGCTGAGCTGGGCCTTTTCCCCTTGTCTAGAACAACGCTCAGCATAGCAGTAATAATAACATGAGCCAGTGTGTATACAGGACTCATTGTGAACTAGGTGTTATTCTACTTCATTTACTTCAGTCAAACTATGCAACCACCCTGTGCGGTAGGTACTATTATCTCTACTTTACAGATGAGGAAAGGGGAGGGAGGGGAGGCAGTAGAGGCCCATCATCCTCCCACTTTGTGGGGACCTTATGCAAGAAGGTGGTTCAGAGTCCAGATTCCCACTGTACTCTGTCATTTAGTTCAGATCTCCCCTAGCCGTCCCCTGCTAGTTATGTATTCATGTATTCATTTATTTTAAAAAATACTTCGACACAAGGGTTTGTTAAAAAAAAAAAAAGCAAAAAGGAAATAAAAATAAAATTAAGAATCCTTCCTGAGAACATGCCAAGTTCTGGAGAAGCCGTGGAGTGTAGTGGTTACAGAGCAGGGACATTGGGGCCAGGCTGTCCAGATTCTAAGCCTGACCGTGCCACTGACTGGGCTCCATGACCTTGGGCAGGCCACTTACCACCTGTGGCTCAGTTTCCTCATCTGTAAAATATAGATAATAGTACCTACCTCATAGGATGGTTGCATAGTTTGATTAAGTTAAATGAATTAGAATAACACCTAGTTCACAATGAGTCCTACACACACACTGGCTCGTGTTATTATTACTGTCATGCGGAGCGTTGTTCTAGACAAGGGCACCTAACGATGAGGACTAAGGAGCTCTGCGGTGCTCTTGGCTGCTCTTATGGAGCGTGCATTCCAGGCAGATCTCGGCCCTCTAAAAGCAGAGGACATTTCTTTTTATATCCATCCATGTCTAGCGCTGTGCTCTGCATCCGTCAAGCCATCCCGTTCCCAGCCAACATTTATTGCATTCTCTAATGGTCAGCCCTATAAAAGGGGCTTCAGAAAGACTTCTGGACTGGCTTGAACTAGCTTCAGCTCTTCTCAGCTCCTACCTGCCAGGTACTTAAGGGGAAAGGCAATGTATTTATTTGAGTATTGTGTAACAAAAGGAAACATTGGCTGTGGCACCAGTTGCCTACTATTTTCCCTTCTCTGGTCCAAAAGGAGGCTGCTTCTCACCTCTGGATGGATGTGGCTGGTTATAGACGTGTTGTCACTGTTCCTTCTTGGACATTCCCAGCTGCCTCCTGCTGTCCCCATTTTGTATGCTTGACTTGTTCTTTACAGCACAATTTGGGGTTTGAGTAGGGCTGCCAAGCATCATAGAAGTAAGTAACTTGCACATCAGAGCAGCCCTTTTTGTGTCAGGGGCTCAGCTCTCTTATGGTCCTGCCAAACTCTGTGCACTCCCCTCACCCAGATCCACCCAGAAACAGGCCCGTTTTTCACTGGTCCATCTCCTCTAAGGTTTTTTCATCAGAGGCAAGGCCTTCCAGTTATTGGCTTAGTCACCCCTCACACTCAGTCTAATTGTTAATGGCTCAACAGCCTCAGCTGAGTAATAATAATCATAGTTAACATTTCTTGAGTGTGTATTTTGTGCCAGCCACTTTGCTCAGTGCTTTCATGTACTTAATTCTCGCTAACTCCAAGAAGCTGACTGTGGTTTTGCTCTGTGAAACCCCAGGTCGTTTCTAGGGTAATCAAGTGGTATCGAGTAGCAGTATTATCTCCAGTAATAGAAGAGAACTGAGGCTCTGGAAAGTTGAACAACTCACCGAAGCTCATGGGTGGTTAAGTAGAGGGCTCATGGTTTATATCCACATAGTTGACTACTTACCTACGCTCTTAATTAGATTAAGATCAGTAGAAGTCGTACCTCAGTCCTGTTGATCAGTAGAAGTTTCACGCTGACCTGTTGTTCATTTTAAACCGAAAACATACCCATTCTATGTATGAGTTTTGCCTTTTTTTCCTTCCAAAAGAAAAAATCCTAACCCCACATTTATCATAGGAAAATCCTGCATGGACTCCTGCTTTGCCTTTTCTCATACTTCCTGTGTAGACACTCACAGTCAGAACTTAAACCAACAAAAAACCTTCAACAGGCCGATAAGGAAGGAAACAAGTACAGTCGGCTCTTTGTATCCGTGGCTCCCGCATTCTCAGATTCAACCAACTGCAGAGTGAAAATATTTGGGAAGAGAATTCCAGAAAGCTCCAAAAAGCAAAAGTTGAATTTGCCACTCACTGGCAACTATTCACATAGCATCTACATTGTTTTTATAACTATTTACATAGCATTTACATTGTATTAGGTATTATAAGTAATCTAGAGATGGCTTAAAGTATACGGGAGGATGTGTGTAGGTTATATGCAAATACTGTACCATTTATATAAGGGACTTGAGCATCTGCGGAGTTTGGTATCCACGGCAGGTTCTGGAACCAGTCCCCCGTGGATACCTAGGGAAGACTGTACTCTGGGAGCCTGCAGAGAGACTTTGATCTTCCAGTGCTGAATACTTTGTTAGCTGCCTAAGAAATACTCTGTAACTTGCTTGTTTAATGCGTCAAGGTTGAGCCAAGTTTCTGGGCATTTAGGTGGTTCGTAGCTTTAAAAACCACTCTCCACGGTGTGCTAGAAGGAGCTTCCCAGCTGATCCTCTGGGTGCCTTTCGTGTTGAGTGCTTACAGCGTCTCCCTAGGCTCCATACAGCTGTCCTGGGCTTTATGGAGAGTTTTATACAGAGTTGGCTGTGAGGTGTCACCAGCGTGATGGATCCTTTTCCTCGTTTGTACAAGAGGAACCAAGTTGGGGCTCCTTCTCAGCATACCTCACTCATTCAGAACAGCGGGGATGGGGGGTACTTTTTCCTTTTTTCCATTACACTTACCAGTTTATCATCTGACATGTTTAGGATGACAGTATTTGATTGAAAGGTGATATACTCTTAATCAGTTTTGTGAAAATTCGGTCATTCTCGGCATTGTTGGAAGAGGCGAATTTTGGGGCATAGTCACTTCTGATAATCACAAGACCAACTCTGTCTGTTCCCAGGGCGCTGGGCCCTGTGCTTACATCTTCTGCACGAACCATTTCACTTAATTTCTATGACTGACCTTCCGTTTCTTCATCTGTAAAAGGAGGCTGCGATACCTCTCTCCGTGGGGTTGTTGTGAGATAAGGAAAAGGCACTTGTGAAGTCTGCCTTAGGGAGTGTGCTCGGTCAACAAGAGAACAGCTTTGTCCTTGTGAGAGAAATCTTTTTTTTTTCCCCCATATTGGGCTGATGGAGAAACAGGCTCACAGGGAAGAGGAAACACCCAGAAATGCCCAGAATAACTCGTACTTGAGCTGAGGTTTGAACTCGGGGCTGTCTGACTACAAAGCTCGTCCTCCTACCCCGGGGACCACACTGCCTCTGGAGTTGCAGCCTTTGCTGCCAGAGCACAAAGGAAAGCACGTGCCTCCCTGGACTTACTGCCCCCAAGCCACCAGGCCTTATTCCTCCTATTCCCGAAGGGAAAAGGCAGTTGTTAAAAATGATCAACAAAAAAAGTGTCTTCCTGAATGTCTTCTTCTATTTCCTGATTCCTGCTCTCACAGGCCTCCGACCTGAGCCACTGGCCTTTTGCTTCCACTCCTGTTATTTTCAGCTTGTCTGACATCATAGTTATGTATCTTTTAAAGTCAGTGATCGTATGCCTGTTTCCCATTCTTCTTCCTTCTGAGTTTTCTCTGTGCTCCCTTTCCCTCTTCCCCGCCTCCTTGCTTCATTTCCTGAGTAAGCAAGGGCTGGGGCTGAGGCTGATCAGATCCCTGATTTGGAGCCAGTTGGCTCCCGCTGGAGATGTTTATGATGTTTATGGAAGGAAGCAGAAGAAGCCAATGGGGGCTGCTTTTGATGGTAATGAAAATGATGCTTAAAGCAGAACTCAGCATTTCATGACATTAGAAGAAGGGAGAGTTAAACTGTCCAACTAAATCTAAACTGACTGACTATGAGCACATAGGAATCATTTTTACTACCCATAAAAGAAGTTTATAATAATCTAATCATAATTTTAAATTGATCAGATTGGTAATTTAAAAAAAATCATGTTTACTGGTTTCTCGACTGAAATCTTTTCAGTGATAAGTCGGCAAATGACTAATGCTTAGAATTCAGTGTCTAGAATTGAGATATGGAAGTGTCCAGTGGTTGTCATTTTACTCATTTCTCAGTTGAAAAATCTCTGTTTTCTTTGGGAGGAAGAGAAAAAAAGAAATATCCAGGGACACACCTATTATATGGGAATACTCAGTTCTTCCTCCAGGCCTCACCTATGAATGTTTGGGAAGAATAACAAAGTAGTGTGTGTCAACAAACATTTGTTACTTGCTAGACCTCTAGCACTGCGCTAGATTTCAACTAACAGCCAAGCATCAGACATCACAAAGAGCCCTTTCCCTTCTTTAACTGCCTTAAGTAGAGACTTCTGGTGACTGATAAAATGTTTGTGTTTCAAAAATGTATTTAAATTTCACCAATGCAAGTTTAGACTGCATTTTCATAGAGAAATACAACATCATAGAATTTCAGTGTTAGAAGGCACCTTAGACATAATTAATTCTAGCCTTCCATTTTAGACTTTTGATCCAGGCCCTAGGTATGCAATAGAAAACTAGTATTTGCCATTTCTGGTGGAAATATAAAGCTAATTCTGGGGCGTGTCATTCTTCCCTGCTACTTCTGTCTTTGGTCAGTGATAGAGAAAGGTCAAGGACACATTTTGTTTTTTGTTGGATATAGTATAGTGTGTAAATGGATAATTATTCTGGGGTGGTTCAGGCTTAGTTGGAGACAAGAACATGATGGCCCATCTGGCATGGACTGCTTCCTCTAATATGAATGTAGGTGAGCAAGACTGCCCCCATGTTGTCCCTCTTCAGAGGACATGTTCTCATTGTCCCCATCGTTTAATAGTCTGTTAGAATGCTCTCATTAGTGCATTGTCGGATTTTGCCTTGATCCTATTTGTATATCCTGCCTTCATCTTCTTCAGTGGCCCAGGGGCCCTCCAACATGATTTTTATGACCCTGTGCATTGCTCTCCAGGACTGTGCAGGATAAACAGGTTGAAAGCCTGGTATGAAAGGCAAGGTGGTTAACAGGAGATGGGGAACACCAGTTTTTGTGTACCCTTGTCTGTCTGTTAGGGTCTCTTTTTCGCTTTCTTTTGTCTGCTTTCTCTCTGCCTCTACAAACAGTCCCTACTACGATGGTTGTTTCCTCCATTTTTAGCCACATTCACGGTTTGCTTTTTATTGGATCTGTTTAGATATATGAGTGGTAACTCTTCCAGCTGATTGGCCTCCTTGAAGTATGATAACATGCGTACAGCTGTAGTGTAAAAAGGGGCAGTTGTGGAGAAAGGCCTATTAATAAAGGTGTGAGTTCTGGAACACTCCAGAGGAACAATTCTAAACAACTCTAAACATTGCAGATATTTAAGAAAGAAAAAGACTGCTATCCATGCTCTCTGTTTACTTCTTTGACAGTTTTGAAGTTTGGACATTTGAGGATTCATATGTAGGAAAAAAGAAACCCAAATGGCCTTTAGCATGGAAATGATGCCACAGTTGAGCAGAAGCACAGCCCTGATTTGGTGTCCGGCTTTCATGGTAATTGAAAGGCCTGAAACCCAGCTTCCCAGTAGAGAACAAATAGGCAAATAAATTGGAGGCTTCCTTATGGTTTATTGATGCTGTTTTGCCCAAGTAAAAAAAAAATCATTTACCCATAAAAGCTCAAATCTAAGGTTGTTTTTTCTTTCTTTCTTTCTTTTTTTTCATATTGGCTATATGAAAGAAGCAGTAGGAGACAAAATGAGGAAAGAAGCTAATATCATTATCTGATATTTAGATAAAAACCTGAGCAAAACAGTTAGATTTATGTTATTTTTCTGTAGTTGTTTTCCTTGGCACAGATAATACCAGGCAACCTTGCTTCTTTCTTTCCTTAGAATTATGTTCCAAAGAAGAAACAGAGCTTTATTGTAATACATGGTTCTTTCTCATTAGCTGGAAACAAAACACATTTTAATAATGAGGGGCAAAGGTTTTTGCAACTCGAAGTGGTGACGAAGTGTTCCTAGTTTTGCACAAATATTGGTTTTAGTTGAAAGCTTAATGGTTTAGGAGAAATATGACTGTATGAAAATCTCACCTTAGCCTCCCCCACCCTGCTAGTGCCACATACACATATGCCAGCTTCATGGCGTGTGGCTTGATCCAGGTGTTTGTGGCATGAACTGATCCCGGTGTCAGATGTCCCTAGATTGGGGCCGTGAGCTTGGCGTGCACTCTTGCATCTTGGAAAGATTGTCAGCACACTTATGCCAACCAGCTCTGGTTGTTATGATCAGTGATCTGCAGGGGAAGTGGTCCTACGTGGATAGTGCCCTTGCCTCTTACTACCATGATGTATTACACAAATTCTCAAAGATGATCCCTAAGTAAAAACAGATAATACACATGTGGATTCTCCCGGACAATAAGATAATTTATGAAAACCCATGAAGCCCTAGCACAGTTGCCCCATCAACTGATATCAAGGCTGCTTAGGAAGGTCAGATGTGTTACTGCTGAGTCTAGAATTTAGGTTTTCTGACAACATTGAGGTTTCTATGGTTCCTTGGTTTCTTTTCTCTAAAGTTTTTGATGCCAAATGATATTAAAACCTTAAAATGAATGAGTTCCCCAAACTCCCCACCTTAGACATGACTGGAGTCAGTAGGAGGGAAAACCATGTGACATCTCAGCGCCTGCAAGAGGTCAGAGCGAACAGAGCAGACAAGAGCCAGCGAATGCTAGTGATGCTCCGTCCCCGCTCCCTTAGCTCTAGTTCCCGCCTGCCCGAGAAGAAGACCTGTGTGTCATTGCTGAAGCAGAGATAACAAATGCCAGGTCCTCCGGTTAGAAAGATGCAGCACACTTAAAACCACAGGAAAAAGATGTGTAACGTGAACCTTGAATGGCCTTTTTCCCTCTTGTGATATGTGTGACCTCTTTAAGGTCAGAGTCTCCTCTCCCGTAAAGTGGGGGTGGGGTGTGGTGAGGGGAGGCTTCACTAAGACTCCTGTCTGACATGAGAATTCTGTGATTTGAAGTAATCCGAGTGCAGTCCCCATGGATGCCTTTTCCTGAACTCAAGCCTGCGGAGAGGTTCAGACATGCCCGCTTTTTTAGCAATTAGAGTAAGAGGGAGAAAGGATTCCTTCATGGCTCTGTCACAGCAGTGAGCACCTGCAAAGCTGTGTGTTTGCTTTTGTAAGAGACCAGCCTTAAGAGGACTGTCTGATGGAGTCATTCTGTTCTCTAGATTGGCTCCAGTGACAGGCCAGGCCAGGCCAGGCCAGGGCAGTTTCACCAATCTGCCAGTCCACTTAAGAGCTGACAAATTCATTAGCATCACCTGTACGTCATGCACTACCCTGCAGGTTGCAGAGAATGCAGACTAATCAGTAACAAGGCTGTATCCTCCAGGTATGTCTCCCTCGTGGCCAGCGTCACTCCTGGACCAAGAAAGAACACCAGGCTACTTTACCTGGTGCCAAATCCCAGTGACAGAGAGGAGCTCTGCTGGGAGAAGGGAGCCGCCCGAGGGAGACTGGAGGAGGCCCAGGGGCTCCCCAGCCTTGATCTCCTCTTCCCCTCCTGTGGCCCTGCTCTAAGCCAGCCAGAATTTATTATGACTGACTTCTGTCTCATTCTTCATCCAAAGGGTTTAGTTACTGGAAGTACCAATGTATCTTCCTAGTGTTCTTAGGAACGTATATGTAACTCTGTGTAAAGTGATTTTTAGAAATAAAGTGAAATGCCTTAAGGTTCGGAGATGTCTTGCTGCTGTTGTCGTTGAACTTGCCCCCACCCTTAAAGAAGCCTTTGGTGAGTCTTTGAAAACGAAATAATGGTTTTCAGAGTAGGAAGAATCAAGCCTTCATTGATCTGGCTTATAAATTTTGAGATTTTTGAATGTCAGTTTTCTTAAAGTGAGATTCAGGCCATATGGCATGGGTAGGATAGTGTTGCTTATGAATAGATGCTGTACCATGGACCCCTGGGAGGTTCTAGGAAACACTACAGCTTTTAAGTACTAGGCCTAATTGAACGCCACTGGCTTAATTAGTATATTGAATGTAATCGGTATGATGAATTTCCTTCTATTTTCTTCTCAAACTTCTGTCCATTGCAGAACATGTCCTTTATCTATTTTGGAGCAGGTAGAGCATTCAGAACAACGTGGAAGACGTGAAACAAGTTGGAGAACTAAGCAGGGGGATCATTGCTCATCTGATTTTCTGAACCCGAGATTTAAGTCAGAAACTTTGCATTTGAGTCCTATTTTTTTAAAATAATTTCCTTTCATGTCATTTCCTTCCAGTACATTTTGTTACTTGTAATTTGAAGCATATTAAAGCTAATTGGATTTGGACTTTTTTAAAAGCAGTAAAGACTTAGGCTATCCAGAGGAAAAGGGTTTGCTGTTGTATGAAATTGTAGGGACATTACTTCAACACTTTGTGGTGAAGTCAAATACCCATGTAACTTCTTTAGAAACCTAGAGGAATCAAACCTTAGAGCTAGGTGGATCCTTGGAGAAAACATAACGCATGTTTTGCAGAGAGGGGAGTGAGATGTGTAAGACCGCGAAGCTCTTGTTAGTAACAGAGTTCAGTAGCACATTTTCAAAGAGAATGCTTGTTATAGAGGCTCTTAGTCTGTACATTAGAGTTTACCAGGACCCTACCTGGTAACATTCAACACTTGTGCATGTTTAATATTAATAAAACAGCAGTACTTTAAGAAATATGCAGTAAATCGAGGTTTTCCTAATTCAAAATGGTGTTTCCCTCAGATCATTATGAGTTGTTGAAAATATCTCAGATATAGAGCTAATTAGTAGACATAATTGATTAGAAAGGGCTTTAGGTTGAGAACTGACAGAAAAATCTGAGGTTAGTCCTAGAAAATAGAAGTTTGACATTAATAGATAGCAAAACAGGAACTGAGAGAAATGTTCTCAAAATCCAGAGAACATGGAAATAGCAGCTACTGCGGAGTGGCCACTTACCAGTAAATAAAGAGCCCCCTCACCGCAGCTGACCACATGAACACTCCCATTCCCCACAGCTGTGAGATGTGAAAGTTAAAAGAATGGACTGCTTTATTTCTCTCCCTCTTTCATTTTATTCTTGCTGATTAATGGAGAAATGATCTTGGATAGAAAAATCACATTATAACTTTGATAAGTTGCCTTTTGAAATAGAGTTGTTCCCAAGCCACATATGTTTATTAAAATGTACTTTTATAGAAAATATTACAGAGCCTGTAATTGAAAACTTACGGCAGTATTTTGGGGAGTGATATGTTCTTAATGTTAATTTGTAGATTAGCTCTGGACTCCCTTCTGCTGTTCTAGAACCATTGTCTGAGTGAACATTTTCCAAGAATCTCTTCAGATCTAAACTGTGTTTCATGGAATGGAGTATTTAGTGCTTAAATAATGTATAAATCCAGTTGGACAGGAGCTGCCTGTCAGTTTTATTAACTTTGACCTTTTCTCCCATTATAAAGATGGTTCGGTAAATATTTAATGGGCTCCTTATAGATCTTGACAGTCGGAGCTGTGCTCCTGGAAACTGGGAAATGTATATATGGTGAACAAATGTTGCTTAATCACTGTGAGTCAGCTTTCAAAGGCAGGTTTCGTTTGGGGGGAAGAAAAGTCCTTCCATCTTCATGTGCTCTTAGGGGTGTGGTGTACATTAAGAGCGTCCCAGATGGTAGAAGTTTCAAAGGAACCCTTTGAAAGACAGCAGCTAGCATGCATCTCTGCTGTTTTGGGTTTGTTTGTTTGTTTGGGCAAATGATCAAACTGATGCCAGGTGGGCAAAATCACCGTGCTGCTCTGCGTGGTTAGCAGGACTCGTCCCCTCCAAAGAGTCAGCAGGGCTGGAGTGGCTGAGCCTGCATGGACCCCAATAAGATACAAAGAAGAAGGAGAACCAAAAGGAGAGACGATTCCTTGAGCCAGGAGGGGACCCCTGCCAAGCTGTCTTTCCCTTTAATTCCATAAAGCTCCATGCATATTGCACTCATTGCAAATTCTGGTGGGGAAGATCGAAACCCAAGTAGCTGACATTTTGAAACATCGTCTTTCAAACTTGTACTGTCCCTTGCTTCCATCGATTTCCCATTTAAGAAATCTGTAGCAGAAAAACAAATTTGAGCAAAATTCATTGGTCTGCGATGAGTTGTTAGAGCCAAATTATGCCCCCCCTTTCCACCCCAAGAAGAGCTCCGTTCTTATTATCAATGTGATATATCTTTGTCTTGTATTGTGCAGCCATAAGGCTCCCACAGCAAATCGACCAAGTAAATCAAGAGCCTGTTAAAAAGCAATATGGATGCTCCAAAACACAGACATTTCAGTATTACTGGGTCACTGGATATCTTCATTTTTATAGCCACTTTCAAGAAGCAGATCATTTCAATTGGTTTTGTTTTCTTCCACTCTGTATTTGTGTGCAGCCCAATGGCTTTAGGTGAGGCCATTTATTTTTCAGAATGTTATTACCCTTTGCATCCAGGGCCCGGCCCCTTTTATATGGTGGTCACCAGTTTCATTACCATGAGCTGTAATGTAGCTGACTCTGCAAAGGAAATCTATGCCTTGGAAGAGCATTTTGAAAATAAATTGATTCAGAGTTTCAAAATGAATTACTATTTGTATATTAGTTAATTCTAAATAAATGTTTGAAAGACCTTGCTTAATTTGAGAAGGGAGGAAGAAACATGCTGGATGTTATAAATGATCTCAATCCAAATTCTTAGCTTGGCATTTTCACATCTGAATGCTTTATTTACATCTGTTGAAAATTGGGACACCTTTCAAGGATAATTTTATTATAGAGATGAATGACAGCTCTTAAGATCTAAAATACAAAAGTATGGGATTTAAAAAGAAAGATGGGAGTCATGGTCCCATGTCAAATTGGATATAAGCTTCCTTTGGCAATGAGTGAGAGTGATGAGTTGTATTTTAAATTGAAAGATCCTCATGATCGGAGTTGGGGGCGAGGGAGATTGACTGCATTGGGGCGCCAGGGAACTTTCTGCAGTGATGGAGATTTTCTGTATCTTGATTGGGGTGGCAGTGTCACAGGTATACGTTGTCAGAACATCACACTGTACACCTAAAATGTGTGCATTTTATTTTTTGTAAATTATAACTCTATAAAGAAGATTTTTTGAAAAGTCCTGTTTGTTTTAGAATTAGGCAGTATTATTTCTCTTTTCCAATAGAGAAATTAAAGTCTAGAAAAGTAAGATGATCTGTCCTAAGTAACCTCGAAACTCAGCAGTTTGTCATGAACAAAGCAAAGGATGCTGGCTGTCAGCCCATTTAAAGTCTACTGCTTCCTTACCCCAGTTGTATTGTTCCAGTTGCATGTACATGGAGTGGAATTAACTCCTCCAACCAGTTCTGTTCAGTGAACCTATATCCATTTGTATACGTTGTCGTAAGATATATTCATGTGCTTATTCTTGTGATTGATACTTGTGTCTTAACCCCTGGAAACAGCAGCCCAGCGGTATGTTTGAATCTGTTTATGGTAAGCCTGTTGTGCTCCTGGTTTACCGCAGTGGACTATGAGTTATATGCTTTTTATTATAAGCAAGACATGACAGTAGCCAGAGTTCCCAGAACTAATCTGTCTTTAAGGAAACCCACTGGCTCCTCTTTTAAAAAATGACATAAGCTTTAAAACCATTTACATAAAGCATATATGAATAGTAGTGAAAAACAAAGTAAAAAATTATCCCAATTCTACTACTTAGAAATACACTGTTAACATTTTAGAGAACATGGTTTTAAGTGTCTCTCTGTTTACAGTGTAACCTGTTTGTTTGTTTTTTAATTCAACAAAATGATGTTTTAAAGTTCTTTTTACCCAATTTCCCAGTTATTGTTGGGCATTTAGATTGTTTCCAGTTCTTTATCATTTTGTAATGCCACGATGAACACCTTATTCATGTTTCTTTTCCTATTTGTCTGATTATCTCCTTATAAATACATTCCTTGAAGCAAAATGTTAGCAGCTGTATTTGAAGTTATTAAGAACGTTCTGAGCCGGTAAGATGTATCAAGTATTGATAGTGTAATACCCCTTGTCTAGCTTTTACCAAATGTTATTTTCCTTCCCCTTTTATTTGGTTTTTCTCTGCAGTTGCAGTACCATGCAGGTCTGGCATCTGGCCTTTTGAATCAACAGTCGCTGAAACGTTCTGCTAACCAGATGGGAGTATCTGCTAAACGTAGACCAAAGGCTCAACCCACGACTCTTGTCTTACCGCCTCAGTGAGTGCTGGGTTTAAAAAACATACTTTTGTCCTGGGTGACGTCTGCTTTGTGCTTGTTTTTAACTAGTGGAAACTGGTTTTTGCAAAGTCATTTCTTTCTTTTAAAAAGGTATCTGTTAAGATTAGAAACCAAACATGTAGGTAATCTATTTTGCATAGGTCTTTTTTTATTTTTATTTTTACATCTTTATTGGAGTATAATTGCTTTACAATGGTGTGTTAGTTTCTGCTTTATAACAAAGTGAATCAGTTATACATATGTTCCCATATCTCTTCCCTCTTGCGTCTCCCTCCCTCCCACCCTCCCTATCCCACCCCTCTAGGTGGTCACAAAGCACCGAGCTGATCTCCCTGTGCTATGCGGCTGCTTCCCACTAGCTATCTATTTTACGTTTGGTAGTGTATATATGTCCGTGCCTCTCTCTCGCTTTGTCACAGCGTAGGTCTTAAAAGAAGCAGTTATAATGCACTTCATAGTTTACACGGTTTGTGTGTGACTCTAGGACTTCAGGATACCTCAGAGCTTATTCTTTGTTTCCTTGTCACATTCCCAGAGTTGGCAGAGCATAAGGGCAGTTCTCCTTATCTTACAAATGAGACAGCCGAGGAGCACATTGTGATAAGCTGCAGGCCATCTAGGGAATCCAGTAGAGCTGGGATTAGAATCAGTGCTAGGCCCACTTATTCTTTTTTAAAATAGTAATATATGTGCTCTTCCTTTTCCCAGTAGGAGAGAGAGCAGACACCGTAAAGTGTACAGATCACTGGTTGCTCACATGTGTATACCTCCGTGTAGCTCCACCCAGATCAAGCCACGTGGCCACCACTTCCAGAACCCCCCAGGGGTCTTCTCATGTTCCCAGTACTGCCTCCCTCCCTAAGTTTAACAGCTATTCTGACTTCCTTGAACAATTGATTTTACCTGTTCTTGAAATTCGTATAAATGGAATCACACAATATGTAATCTTTTATATCAGCTGTCTTCACTCAACACAATATCTGTTAGATTCGTCCAGGTTGCTCGTTCTTTTTTGTTGCTGTGTAGTATTCCTTCGAATATGCCGCAATTATTCCACCCGTTGGGTTGTTCTTTACTAGAAGCCCCAGTCGATGAAGGCCAAGGCTCAGTCAGTGATGTGGGGTCAGAAATTGAAGCACACCAGTCTTTGCCAGTAGCTTTTCTATCCACATGAACACTCCCCTGAAAGGGGCACTACTCCCCAAAGCTCGACTTGGTCTTTAAACACATTGCCCAGCCCAACCCGCCCTCCTGTTGTACCCTCTTTTGCTTACATCCTCAGTTACAAACTACATCTTAAAATTTCCAGTCCAAAGGAGTGTTTGCAGGGGAGATTCGGTTGTTTGCCTTTACACAGGATCTCATTTATTTTCTCTTTGGTTAGCAGCTATTTATTATGCCTGCTCTCTGCCACACACTGCCCTAGGCTCTGGGGATGCAATCATGAGCAAGACAGACGTGGTCCCATCTTCCTGAAGCTTTTGGTTTAACTGGGGGGAAAAGACAAAAAACAAGTACCCCTAAACAAATTAATACAACGATTTCTGGTTATGATTAGTACTTAGGAAGGGAACACATAGGGTGGTTAGGAGGGGCGACTGCTTAAAACAGGTGGTCAGAGAAGGCCTCTCCAAGGAGATGACATTAGGGGGAGGCTCGGAGAACGAGGAGGAGGAGGGCCGTTCAGGAGCTGGGGAGATTGCAGGAGATGACTCTGGGGACCTTTGCCCTCACCAGTGGACACCCATAGGCCACCATTTCTGTGACTTTCAGGTTTTCTTCACAGTTAACATGTGCTTCCAGGATGGGATGAACATAACCAGCCAGCCTCCAACAAGTTATTTTTTGTCTGCTGCATGCACAGGTGCCATCCTTTCCGGAGACTACAGGGACAGTTTCTTTGAGTGATGCAGGATAGAGAGAGTTTTCACCATTTGGCAGGAAGCTCCTTCCGTCTGATGCTTCTCATGTGTTGATGTGGTGGTTCTGCACATCTCAGCTTTCGACTCTCAAAAGTCTAATGGGCCCTTATAACTTGTCACCTTCTCTGCTTGGATTGTCTACTGAGGCAAGATGCTTGGCGAGAAGTGAAAGACTTTCTAATGGTCCCACAAGACTGGAGCCAAAAGTGTTTGTTGCTAACTCTCTCTTGACAAAAGTCAGTTCTTAGTCCATCTGTTCACCATTTGTTAATTTGCATTGGCTTGAAACCTGTTTATAGGTGACATGCTATTATGAGGACACTTAGAAACTATTTTAAGCACCAAGGCAATCAACAGACTCTGTTCACATGCCAAAAAAAAAAAAGAAAGAAAACAACTGTCATTATAAATTTATAATAAATCACTCAAAATACTTAGTTTCAAAGAGAAAAGTGGTTACGGCGTCCTAAGAATACAACGTTGAAATGATTTCCTTTACTTAGTAGCCTCTTTCCTGTGAAAATTGACTGCTACCTTTTCACATCATTGAGCTTTGTGGACTCACATTATCCTGGAATCCCTTTGTAAAGTGACTGTCCAGTAGGCAGGATCTACAGCTAAAGGACATTCTGTTCACTTTTACTGAGCACCTACTATGTGCCACTTATAGTGTTAGATGTCCAGAGTAGAGACACCAGTAATGCATAGCTGCTGGCCTAATTGGATCATATATATTTTTTTAGACTAAAAAATAGGACCCTAGTAATATATACATATTGTACATTTTGAAAAAACCAAAGGTATCAAAAAAGAAAAGAAAAAATAATAATACCATCACCCTGAGAAAGTTATTGTTAAAGTTTTTTTTTTTAAATGACACATTGCTTTTATTTATTTATTTATTTATTTATTTTCATTTATTTATTTTTGCTGTGTTGGGCCTTAGTTTCTGTGCGAGGGCTTTCTCTAGTTGTGGCAAGCGGGGGCCACTCTTCATCGCGGTGCGCGGGCCTCTCACTATCGCGGCCTCTCTTGTTGCGGAGCACAGGCTCCAGACGCGCAGGCTCAGTAGTTGTGGCTCACGGGCCTAGTTGCTCCGTGGCATGTGGGATCCTCCCAGACCGGGGCTCGAACCCGTGTCCCCTGCATTAGCAGGCAGATTCTCAACCGCTGCGCCACCAGGGAAGCCCTATTGTTAAAGTTTTGATGGACATTGTTCTAGATATTTTTCTATGCATATGTAATATATAATTTTTAAAAACAAAAGACAACCTTCAAGAAGAATTGTAATATTGTTCTGTATCACATCCCAACATTTATTGAATGTAGTTCTTAGATTTTAAGGTAGTATAATTTGACCTGTGGAATACTTAAATTTGCTTGTTAATCAGCCATATTGTGGTTTTATCTGTAGGACATGACTCATTACAGAATTTTTACTGTAAGTATGATATGACCATAAACTATCTTTGTAATTACGGAAATCCCTTGAACTCCCTTATAAAACAACACACGAATCCTCCAGGGGTGCTACAGTAGTCATCTATTGCTACGTAAAAAGTTGCCCCCAAACTTAGTGGTTTAATAGCAGTAAACATAATCGCCCATATTTTCTGTGGATCCTACCTGGGAATGGCTTGGCTGCATGGTTCTGGCTCAGAGCCTCTCATAATATTGCAGTCAGATGGCAGCCAGGACCACAGTCGTCTGCAAGTTGGGCCAGGGTTCAAAGGTCACTTCCAAGGTGGCTCACTGACATGGCAGGTAAGTTGGTGCCAGCTGTCGGTGGGAGACCTCAGTTCCTCCCCACGTGGGCCTGTCCACAGGGTGCCTGAGTGTCCTCTGGACTTAGGGGTGACTTCTTCCAGAGCAAGCCATCTAGAAGAAGGTGAGCCAGGCAGAGCCTGTCCTCTTTTATGGCCTCGCCTCAGAGCTATGTAGCATCAGTTCCACCCTATAGTGTGTGTTAGAAATGATTCACTACGTCTCACTGACATTCAAGGTTGGGGGGGGAAGAGCCTCTCCCTTGTGAAGGAAGGAGTGTCAGAATTTGCAGACATATTTCAGGGAATTCCCTGGCAGTCCAGTGGTTAGGACTCAGAGCTTTCACTGCAGGGGCCCGGGTTCAATCCCCGGTTGGGGAAGGAAGATCCTGTAAGCCGCGGGGCACAGCCAAAAGATTTAGAAAATTTAAAAATAAAAAAGAATTTGCAGACATATTTTAAAAGCGCCACAGTTGCCAATGAGGAGAGACATTACACAGAGGGAAGAGTGGCGGAGCCTGTGAGCCCCATTGACTTATTTATTCAGCAAATATTTATTCGGGGCCTATAGGTGGTTGGTTCTGTGCTCCGTGCTGGGGATTTGGAGATGAATAAGATAGAATTTCGGCTTTCAGGACACTCTGAGTAGAAATAGAGGAACAAAACAAGTAGCAGGGAATCATAGTCGAGTGTGCCAAGTCCTAAGGAAGTGGTCCTAACGTGCCCGAGAAGGCCACAGGCAGGATGCTGAGAGAGATCCACGCAGGGAGGCCCAGCCAAACTTCACCCAATTTCTCCACTGCCAGCTGTGAAGGATGGAGGCTTTCCTTTATGGAGAGCTGGATGCTTTCTTGCATAGGCCTACAGGATTCTAAGGAAAAGGTTTATTTCTTTTTTTTTTTCTTTTTTCTGTGTTATATTCTCCAATGACCTTTTTCTTTTTTTTTAACATCTTTATTGGAGTATAATTGCTTTACAATGTTGTGTTACTTTCTGCTGTATAACAAAGTGAATCAACTATATGCATACGTATATCCCCATATCCCCTCCCTCTTATGTCTCCCTCCCACCCTCCCTATCCCACCCCTCTAGGTGGTCACAAAGCACGGAACTGATCTCCCTGTGCTATGCAGCTGCTTCCCACTAGCTATCTGTTTTACACGTGGCAGTGTATATATGTCCATGCCACTCTCTCACTTCGTCCCAGCTCACCAGGAAAGGGTTTATTTCTAAACAGTAGAGGAGGCCGGTGAAGGACCAGGGGCTGGGCCCCTCGCTCGCCCGCCCCTGGAACTCTGTGCGTCTGTTAGTGTGATGGCAGTTGAGTTTCTGCATTGGCTTGTGTCAGCAGTTGGGTGGCACGGAAGCTACTGCCACCAAACCACAGTCTGTGCCTGAGTGCGCCGAGACCACAGGCGTGGCAACAATGCAGGAGAGTTGTATCACGCGTTAAGGTGTTTGTTTTTAAAGTGCGGTTGGCTTTAATAGCAGTCGTCTTTGAAAACTCAGATTCTCCCCTGAGTTCCCAGAGGATTAGTGATTTGTGGGATTAATGATTCATATCTTTCTCCCCCTCCAGAGAAGCTTGTAAGGAGACAAAGATGTTGTTCATGATGAAAGGTCTTTGATCCCATGTTAGCGTTCAGAGGGCACTGGTGAAGGGACCTCACTTCCGTGATTCTCGAGTGTTCATATTAAGTCTTTTGCAGGCAGACACTATCGTTTTCATAAAGGAGCTGTGTCCCCTGTTGCAGGGTAAACATTGTCAGCCTTTGACCTTTGTAGGATCGGGATCAGCCTGGGAAGTGGCTGTCATACTTGATCGATCTGTGAGTTGCATCCTGAGATCGCTGTGTACTTACCGTATGTCAGCTGGAGCCACGTTTACTTGTGCTCTCTTACGTAGCAGTCTCAACTCTATGCTGTATTGTTTAGTGTACTTTTGTGGCAACGTGGGATGTTGGTTTTAATCAGTATGGCCAAGCTGACTGGCCTGTGACTCCTGTTCAGCAACTTGGCCTGAGGAAATGCTGGCTTTCAGGGGCAGCCGAGGTGAAAGACTCTCCTGTGTTCGTATTTTCTGCACACACAGATCTCATTTAGGTTCCAGGAAAAAAACATAAATTGTTTTACAGAAAGGTTAGTTGTAAAAGTATTACCTGCCTCCCCCCCAACCCCCTGCCCCGGAAGTTGTCAGGCCAGGCAGTTTCTTTTGTATCACGTGTGAAGAGGTCCTGCCTACAAAATTAAGGACCTTCCGTAGGCTGCCTTCTCCCTAGTCACTGGAGATGCGCCGTCCCCGCTTGCAGCCAAGAGCAGCCCCTCTGCTTGTCCACTAGGCCCAGTCCCCTCTCACCTGCTCCGAGCCATTTCTCCGTGTGGTTCTCCTGTTTCTGTCCTGCTCCATCAGTGTTCCCCTTCTCCTGGCCCACTCCTGGTAGAATGCAGACATGCTTGTTCCAAAACCATCTCCTGGGAGAACACCCGACTCATAATCCCCTCCCCCTTCCAGCTCCCCGCTCCCCTCTCTCCTCTTCACTGCAGACCTCCTTGAAGGAGTCGACTGTACATGTCTCCAGTTTCTCAGCCACCCCAGGCAACAACTGTTCCGATTTGTATCCCCGCTCCCTAGTTTTCCTCTTCTAGAACTCCGTGTAAACAGAGTCATGCCAAACATAATACCTTCCTCCTGGTTTCTTTTGCTCGATGTGGTGTGTTGGAGATTCATTCATGTGGTGTGTGTCGGTGCTCCGTTCCATTTTATTGCTGAAAAGGATTCCTTGGTGTTCTTCCGAGCCTGCCAGTGGCATTTCCTCACCATTCGGCATCTGTTTCAATGTTGTCTAATACCTTCGAGAGTGTGGGGAGTCTTCACTTCATACTCCCGTTCTTGGATGACCTACCTCAGGTTTGAGCAGCAACAACACACAAAAACTGTGTGCAGGGACAAGTGTTGCTGGAGAGAAAGGCCACCAATTCAGGAGGTGACAGGGATAATGACGCACACCTAGGGGGTCCCGTGTTTGAACAACAGATTGCCTTCGGTGCGGTGGCCACTGATTTGGTTCTGGGAGTTTAACTGAAAGAGGCTCATCTTCTGCCACTGCCTTGCACGCTAATTCCCAAGAAGATCATCGACTTGAAATTACACATGGTGCTTATACAGATGATTGGATTCTCTCCAATATGTGTGGTAAGTACAGCTTCTGTTCTTGAAAGGCGGAGGCTTCTGTTGCCTTTTGCTTAACATGAAACCTACAGGAATCACGGAGAGCAGAGAGGTGACATGAATCCGTCCTTGGCGGTAGTGATGAACGAGGGGGCTCCACTTACCGTGGTCATTGATGTTTAAACTGAGAAAGGCAAATATTTGCCAGGATGAAGCACACCAAACCCAGAGTCTCTTCCTGTAGCTTCCTGGCTGTTATGTCATTATCTCTTCTGTTGTTGATTTTCCAGACCTTTTTTACTAGTTTTTTTTCTCAGCCACACAGAGATGAAACTCCAAGTTTCTGTATTTGCTATGCTGTTACAGAAACCTTGTTATAGATGTCGTTTGTTAGTGGCTGTGAACCTGCGTCCTTGCAGGGACCTAATTTTCTTCTTGATCACTTGGGCTTTGTTTTGCCTCCCGAGGATCTTGATATTTTGTTGAGGGCAGAATTTGGTTGTATGTTGATAAGTTTATATTAAATTCTTCAATTTAGATGGTGGTAGGAGCCTTGAACAAGAATGTTTGGCATCTCTTTTTATTAGAGTTTAGTTTGTCTCTGAGCAAAGCGACCGTGAATGCACCACGAATGAGAAGCAAACCGGTTCATTGCCGGGAGCTTTAGAAATACACAGCATCGTTGCCTGAACCCCCTTTTCCAGGGATGCTTATTTCCCAGGCCGACTCTCTGCGCTTGGGCAGGTGAGCAGTGCAAGCGTTCCCTAAAGGAAACAGAGAACTTTGCAGCTGGAAGTTTCCTTGCAGTTCTGCAAAAAGTCATCAGAACTTGAGTAGACATTCACTAAAGCCTCCTTTCCCCTGCTGGCAAGTATTAAGTAACAATATTCATTAGATACCACTGAGAGGCTGTGTAATAAAGAAATAATCCTAGGCCTAGGTGGCTGTAATTCTCCAGAAGAGTTGAAATTGAGAATATAATTAAAGATTAAAGCATTGTTTGCATTCTAGAACACGGAAGAATCTTCCTCTCCATTGCGGGACCCTATTAATAAGGAGGAGATCAGTTACCAATAGCCAACACTACAGAAGCTCATTTATTAACATCAGTTCTGTTTAAGCTTGTCTGACTCAGTATTTCTTTTGCCTTTTTCCTATAAGACTGGAGCTGTGTCCCGGAATAGTGAGGGATACCAGTCTTATCAAAAAAAAAAAAAAAATGTATCCAAATCTATTCAGCGTCTTGAGTTTGGATACGAGTGTTCATATGGCAGGGGTTACCTGTATATGGCTCTTCAGTCCTGTAATTCATTGTATCCCTCTGTGTTGTCAACAAAATAATTTTCAGCCTGTTCGTTTCAACCAGCTTTCCCTGTACAGGTTAAAAGGTTGGTAGGAACTAGTATACCTAGCTATTTTGAGGTTTTATGACTGTGGCTGGGAAAAGGGTGAGAACTCTATAAAATGTTGTCAGACCATCTTGACACTGTGACAGAAAGAAGCCCTTGGTGGTCAGATACCTGGTATTCTGAGCTCGTGCAGCCAGCCTGCACCCGTAACCTCAGCGTGGGAACAGGGAGGAGCCCAGGGCCTCACCCAATTGGATTGTAAAAGTTTAACTGCACAAGCATCATTTCATTTTCTTCCTCTGCTTTTTTGTTGCTGTTCACATTTGTTTTCCATCTGCCTTGAAATCGAATCAGAAGGCATTTGAGGCCAGGGGTGTGGAATAGTCTTCTTATGTATCCAGGCTCCACTGTTGCCTGTTCCTGCTCTTTAGAGTTTCCATTCAAGGGCCCGGAGAAGACGCAGTCAGTAATAGTTCTTGAAATGTCCTTTTTTGTGTTTTTATTGCTTGTGTTATTGGCAGGTGGAGAAGGAAAGTGTCTTTCTCCGTCTGTGGCATTGACTGGGGAAGGGAAAATGTGTTTCAGTGACTGGGCAGATAGAAACCTTCAACTCTGAACTCCTGAACGGCTTGATTTTGGTAACCCTTCCACGGCATTTGCCACTGTCTGCCTTGTGTTTTGTTGAGCCTGGAAACTCCTTGGGGACCAGGGTTCCCTGTGTCCCTTTCCAGCCTGGCCTTGGCTCACATACTGATGGCTGAGTGAACCAGCCCTGGAGGCTAGTTCCCCTCTGTGCCGCGCCTCCCCCCGCAAGCTGGTGAGGCAAGAGTGTCTTTTTACAAGATGTGCTGGATGTGTGCTTGTACTGCTCACACCTCTTGATAAGTTGGAAGCGTAAGCGTTGGGTATATAAATGGCTGGTAGCCAGGTGCAGGAATGCTGGCAGGTGAGCATTTGCAGTTGTGGGTCGGGCTCTGCTGAGTGCGGGTGGTAGGATTGGATCTGCAGGCCGGGGCAGCAAAAGCAGGGCCGGAAAGGCAGACAGAGGCCTTGGCAGCGGCGCCACAGGGAGCAGCAGGCCCTGGGGCCCGTGAGCAGGGGCTTGTGTGCGGAAGGTGGTGTGTTGGGAAGATTAATCAAGTAGCAGAATGCAGATAAATACGGTGGTCCTTTGTAGCTGTTTAAAAGATAATTGGTCCATGTTACTTATCTTTTATCCCCTCTTTTTGGGCAGGAGAAAAATCTCTGGGAGAAATAAACGAGGAATCCCTCATAAATATTAATGTAAAAGTCTGTCTATGGAGACTAAATATAGGGCCATTTTGTTTTAAATGCTCTATGTCGTTGTGCTTCATTAGCATATGTGTTGTAAAAGATCCCCTTCTCCCCTTGCGGGAACCGTATTTGGTTCAGCTAACAGCTGCCTGCTGAAACCCATAACTGGTTAGGATCTGTCATACTTTAGACGGACAGGAGAACTACTGTGCTCCCCTGCTTCAGCCAGAGGGTTTCCTTGTGTTCACCCGTTCTCAGAAGTGCTGGCCCGTGGCAGGAAGCCAGTAGCAAGTCCTGGATCCCGTCTCATTATCTAGACCCTCCGTCTGGACCTCTGCTTCATGCCGTCTAGTTTGCTACTGTGTGTGCACATGTGCGTGCTTGTGTGCATGTGCGTGCTCGCACGAGTGTGTTTATGTTTGTACTGTTCACTCTGCACGCATATATCAAGCCCTCTCTACAGGCTACGTGTATGCTTGATCAAGCAGGCAATCTAAAGGTGTAGAAGTACTCCTGTCTACAGACCAACGGAAAAGAGAATGAGTTCCCTTTGAAGCACATCGGAGGTGCCCCTAAGCCTTGGGGAAACGGTATGATGGACCCGACTTGCTTTAAGATACTCCAGCCTTCCACTTCTCAAAAGTGTTGCGGGATATGATTAAAATAGTTGCTCATTGTTGAAACTGGATCATGAGAATGTAATACTGTCGATGAGATCATTATACTGTTTATCTACCTTGGAGTATATATTTTTTTAATTTCACAACAAAATGTTTTTTTTGGAAATATGGGTCTGGAGCTTGGATTGTTGTTGACGAAGTAGAGTTTCGGCAGTCAGCAGTGTAGGCGTGATGGGAGAGGTCTTGGGAGTGGGTAGGCTCTGCCAGGGGTGGTGGAGGGAGACCAGAGGAGGGCACACAGAGGAAGTGCTGGCGAAGGACACTGCCGCCCTGCCCAGCCTTGCCCCGCCGTCAAGTGGCACTTCGGCCCTTTATTGTCTGGTTCTGGTCCTGGCCTCGCTTCTCAGCTGATCTGTCCTATATTTATCTCAGACCCTTTGTGACATGGACTAAAATTTAAGACTCCATGTCTTCCATAGATACTGAATCAAAGAGAAATTGCATAAAATAGAAAGCTGTGATAAAGAAGCTGGCCATTAAGCACCAACTCAAATGTGGCAGCCTGCAAAATCAGTTTAAAAATTATTTTTCATTGCATCCTCTAATTGCATTTCTCCTTTACAAGGTGATTTTATCCAGGAAGACAGCTGTCTAGTGTGGTAATTACATCACTCCGGCCATTCCTGGGCAAAGGAAGAAAAGAAATGGGTGGTTAAATAGTACACTCATCAGATAGAAGCTGGATCTTTTTTTAAAATCCCTTTTTGCATAACAAAGAGAGCTTCAGGATTGTTAATATTTCACACTATGCCATTCGCAACCCACGCTGGTTTTAAGTGAAACTCTCTTTTTTTTTAATCTTTCTGTTCTTTCTTGGAATGGAAAGTAATTTTGGTGGTCTCTTGATGTGGCTCTTTTTCTTTCTCTGTCTGCCATGTAGGCCATTAGTAACCTGTGGATTTGGGCCCAGAAAGTCCCTATTTAGAGTTATAATAGTCAAGAAGCACTGAGCCAGTGTCTCTGTTTATCTGTGCTGAAAACTGTTCTGTAAGCTTTAACAGGTACAGTGACCTCGGTAGTGTGGGAATAGGCCTGAGTTAGGAAATGGCTTTGTCTCTTAGCTTGAGTCTTTTAGGGAAGAATGGATTTTGATCTGGTGATGCCAGTCACTCTGATAGTCCTCATTCATGGCAGATACACAGGAATTTTTAATAATAATTTAAAAAAACCCTATTTTCAGCCCAGGTTATACTTATTTCTAGCTTCCTCAGACTTGAGGTATATCACTTCCCCAAGTTTGCTTAGTGTAAAGGAACCGGTCATTGTCATTCTGTTTGGAGCCAGTTTCTCAACCTAGATTAATCTCTGAGCTCAAGGTCTGCTGGTTCTTAGGATGAGCTCTCAAGGTCAGTCCTCACTCTGGGGACATTTTTTTTTTTTTTTTTTTTTGGCTGTGTTGGGTCTTCATTTCTGTGCGTGGGCTTTCTCTAGTTGCGGCGGGCCTCTCACCGTCGCAGCCTCTCGTTGCGGAGCACAGGCTCCAGACGCGCAGGCTCAGCAGTTGTGGCTCACGGGCCCTGTTGCCCCTCAGCATGTGGGATCTTCCCAGACCAGGGCTCGAACCCATGTCCCCTGCATTGGCAGGCAGATTCTTAACCACTGTGCCACCAGGGAAGCCCCCCCCCCCTTTTTAACACTTAAAATTTATTTATTTATTTATTTTTGGCTGCATTGGGTCTTCGTTGCTGTGCACGGACTTTCTCTACTTGCGGTGAGTGGGGACTACTCTTCATCGCAGTGTGCAGGCTTCTCATTGCGGTGGCTTCTTGTGGAGCATGGGCTCTAAGCACGCAGGCTTCAGTAGTTGTGGCGCACGGGTTTAGTTGCTCTGTGGCATGTGGGATCTTCCCAGACCAGGGCTCAAATCCGTGTCCCCTGCATTGGCAGGTGGATTCGTAATCACTACGCCACCAGGGATGTCCCTCTGACATTCTGACAGCTGGGTAGTAGTGGACTAGAACGGGCTCCCAAGTAAAGGGACCAACCAGCCGGATGTGGTGGCCCAGCTCTTCTCCAGAGATGAAGGAGCCTTTAGAGTGGTGATTCCCAGCCCCAGCTGCATATTAGAAACATATAGGGAGCTTTTTGTGGGGAGAGGCCCAGTCATCCATATTCTTAAACAGCTCCCAGGGTGGTTCCTGTTTGCCCCTGATATTCAGGACCCCTGCTCCAGGAGGAGTGCAAGGAACACTCCAGGGATGGAGGTATCTGGGAAAACACTTGTCAGAACGTCTATAAGATGAGGGGAATAATTGCTGTGGGGAAAATTTGGTAGAGCCTGTTTGCTCAAGGCTACTGATGAGAACCCGCTGGGATTTAAAACTCAGAAAAAGGTGGATCCTAACTTGGTTGCTTCCTCATCAGCTCCCAGATGTATCTGGTGTCATCAATACCTTATTTCCCTGACCAGCTTTATTTAGCTTTGTGACTCTTTGGTCCACAGAATAAGATGGTCTGGTGATACTTTACTTTTTTTCCTTTCAATGTATTTTTATTTTATATTAGTAGTTGGTCCTTCTAGTTAAACTAGTATCTACAACTAAGCATGTTGCATTGTCATTTTGGATGCTTTTAAATGTATAAATCAGAAGTACACAATTTAGTTCATTGCTGATCCGATGTGTCTTATTTTTCTTTATAGCTTTTTTTAACAGCTTTATTGGGATGTACAAAAATATAATAAATTGCACACATATAATGTATATAGTTTTTGACATACCTGTGAAACCATCACCTTACTTATCATAATCAAGATAATCAACATATTCATCACCCCCCAAATTTCCTCATGCCCCTTTGTAATCTTGCTCACCCCATACCTCCGTCCCTGGACAACCACTGAGCTACTTTTAGTTGCTATAGATTAGTTTGCATTTTCTAGAAGTTTATATAAATGGAATCATACAGTATATATTCTTTTTTTCAATGTGACTTTTTTACTCAGCATAATTATTATGAGATTCATCTATAGTGTTGCATGTATCAGATCATTTCTTTTTATTGCTGAATAGTATTCCATTGAACAGATATACCACAATTTGTTTGTTCATTTGTCTGTTGCTGGACATTTTCATTGTTTCCAGTTTTTGGCTATTGCAAATAAAACCAGTATAAACATTCATGTACAAGTCTTTGTATGGACATATGCTTTCATTTTTGTTGGGTAAACAGGAGTACAATATCTAGGTCATATGGTAGGTGTGTGTTTAACTTTTTAAGAAATTGCTGAACTGTTTTCCAAAGTGATTGTAGCATTTTACATTCCTTCCAGCAGGGTGTGAGAATTCCAGTTGCTCCACGGCCTCACTAACACTTGGTGTAGTCAGTGTTTTTAATGTTAGACATTCTAATAGGTATGTAGTGGTATCTCATTGTGGTTTTAACATGCATTTCCTTAATGACTAATGATGTTGAGCATCTTTTCATGTGCTTATTTACCATCTGTATATTTTCTTTGGGTGAAGTGCAAAAATTTGAGAAATGTAGGTTTCCTTTCCTTTATGGCTTTGAAAATGCCTTAATATAGAGCCTGTCATAGATAACTTATTATATATTGTTGAGTATCTGTCAAGTACCTACTGTGTGTGCATCGTTCTATCAGTTGCTGTGAGGAATTCAGAGGAAATGGTCATTGGGGACTGGTGCACCTGGTGATCAGACACTGCACATTTTACTTGAATGTGTCATGATTTTTCTTCACCATGTCCATTTCTTTCCTGTACTTGTGTCATGGCTGTGGGTCTGGAGCTGATTGGTGCTGGGGATAGGATTTTAATTTCACTTGTACTGATTTTTCTGGTAGGGGTTCTGGTCTCTGAACCACTGGAGTCTAGACTCTTGCTATTCCTTATCGGTTTTTAAAAATTGATTAATTTATTTATTTTTGGCTGCATTGGGTCTTCATCACTGCGTGTGGGCTTCCTCTAGCTGTGGCAAGTGGGGGCTACTTTTCATTGTGGTGCGTGGGCTTCTCACTGCAGTGGCTTCTCCTGTCGTGGAGCATGGGCTCTAGGTGCATGGACTCAGTAGTTGTGGCTCGCGGGCTCTAGGGTGCAGGCTCAATAGTTGTGGTGCACGGACTCAGTTGCTCCGCAGCATGTGGGATCTTCTCAGACCAGGGCTCGAACCTGTGTCCCCTGCATTGGCAGGCAGATTCTTAACCACTGCGCCACCAGGGAAGCCCTATTCCTTATCTTTAATTGGTATTTATTTAGTCTGCTCTGCTTTTTATTAATTTTAAATATTAAAATCTGATGTCCATGATGCTAGATGCTGGATATTCAGTGATGAATAAACCTTCTTTTAAAGAACTTAAGCGTGCCCTGGGGAGACAAGTAAAGAGGCCATTAGGGTTCAAAAGAAGGATATGAAATCAACCCAAGGGAACCAGGAAGGCTCCTTGGAGGGTGTGGACTCGGAAAAGTTGAAATTCCCTATAAACGGACTTAAATATAATGTTGGTGGCTCATATTAGAGCAGCCTAAAACAGGCCCACTCCCCATTAACCCCTAAAAGGAAGGGGCAAAGGCAAGACTCTGAGAAGTGGGAACTGCTGAATGGGGCCACTCTATCCCACCTCTCACTCTTCTACGTGGCCCTTCTCCCAGAGCCCACTTCCTGGAGTTGTGAAGGGATACTGATCCCTTCAGCTCGCAAGGAGACTTGCCTGGGGCTTTGAGCAGTTCCTTATATCACTGTGTCCTATAGATATCATCTGTGGGTACTGTGATGTGAAAAGGATTGGGAGACGGCCGTGATAGCGGGCCTGAGATCCCGTGCTCCTTTCTTTGGCTCTTTTTCTGAGGTTGCTGTTCTCCCTTCCCCCTCTCATCTTTGTCCCTGGAAACCTAGGTTTTTTTTTTTTTTTTTTTTTTTACTGTTTAATAACCACAACAAGAGACTTTGCCAGGCTTGGGATCAAACTTGCAGAAGTTCCTAGTCTCTAAGCACTGGTGGACACTCGTAATAGGACGGAACCACCTTTTGGGATTCCCCTGAGTGCCCTGCCCACAGACTGACGCCATTATGTGTTGTTGAGCAGAACGTCCTCATGCTCCCTCCACCTCTCCCACCCTGATGTACTGGGGGCTCAGGCAAAGACATTCCCAGTTAGATCTTTGGAAGGAATGTAACTTTTGGCTCTGGGAACTTTCTCTTTGTACAGCTGCCCCAGTTCACACAGAGTTAGATTTGCTGGGACTTAGTCTCCAGAGAAGAAACCTAGGGGGTTTTACCTACAGGTTCAATAACTTGTCCCCTCTCCAATCCTAGCCCCACTCATTGCGGCCCCAGAAGTGTTTCCTAGGGTCCTTTTCCTTCCACTTATCTACTCCTACTTTACATCTCAGTGCCCCAAAGAAAATATCCTTGTAAGTCTCTCACAGTCTTAAGTAAAATTTCATTTCATTTTTATCATATCATTAAGCCAGTTTAAATCCCAAGCACAGTAGCTCTAGAAGGATGTTCTTTTCCTATCTGACATATAACAAAATAGATTTAGATTTTTTTCCCCCGTTGACTTGGGCACCTTGGGAAAAATAAAATAAAATAACTGAAATTAAGTAAATAAAAGGCACCAAATCCCTTTTCCTTCTCTTGGCCAGAACTCCCATATTCTCTTGTCAGTTCAAATAGGCCCCGCCCTCCCACCCCTGCCTCAGCCCCAAGTGTGGCATGCAGAGAACCTCACTTCACAGATCGGAGGAGAGCTAGGATGGGTTCTTAGAAATTAACTTCCCCTCTCCTTTAAAAGATTTTTTTTTTACACTTTTTTATTTTTAACAAAGGGTACTTAAATATTTAAAGTCTCCTAAGACCAATTAATTTAATACAGTTCATCCAACAGACATTTAGACAGCATGTGGCCTTGTCCTGCCCATTAAGGAACCTCTCATATTGTTGAGGGACATGTCTAGAGTGTCACGAAAACCCAGACCCAGAAGAGCCAGGAGGCAGCTGCTTCCTTCCCATCATTTCGCCATGCAGGAAACTGAGGGTGCAGGTAGGGAGGTGTTTCTCTCAAAGAAGTCACAGAGATTTATTAGTAGCAGAGCCAGGACTGGACCCCTGACTGTTCTGCTCCTGCTGATATTCTCCCGCTTTCTCCTGACTCGGTGGGGGGTGGGGGGCAGTGGAGGAGGAAGAGAGAGAGAAAAAAACACCCCAAAACAGGATATTAAAAAATTGCATCTTTTTTTAGGTGATGTTTTTGGATGGTATCATAGAATCACTACCCCTGTTTGCTGTTCTGAGATTCCCCACGTGGGATAACTTCACTGATTGCTTATTGAGTCTTGTGTGTGAGCCTAGCAGAGGCCACACAGCCCTTGCTTCTGGTTCTTTGCAAGAAGGGGGCGGTTTCAGCATTTGTGTGTTACGAATTCCAGCTCTCTGCTTCAGTGCTCCCTGTGGCCCTGGAGCTCTGCCCTGTTAGCACTTCTTTTTGGCAGAGAAACAATACTTTAACAGCCAGTAGGGACAGATATTTCTGTTCTACAAATGAGCCCAGATTTATAGACTCCGGGTTCAAAGAAATGAGGTGAGAGATCACCAACCAACCAAAGCCGAATCTACAGTGAGGGAAGAAATAGCATAGGACTGGTTAATAATGAAAGCCAAAACAAAAGGCACCCATTTAATTCTTACATTTGTCCTCTGAGAGGTACTGCTGCTCTCCTTGCCTGTACCTTGTCCAGAGTCTCCCAGCTGGGAGGTGGCGGGACTAGGGTTCAGACCTGGGCACTGGGACTCCAGAACCCACACCTCTGAGCCGTACAAGGTAGAGCTGTGCCTTGCATTCACCTCTGTCATAGATCAGGTTTCTCGGTAGCAGATGCTGAGATGGAGTTTTGGGTGCAGTATATTTATTAGGGGTCAACACCTGTCAGAGGAAGGGGGAAGAAGCATGATTGGACAGGGGAAGACGGTTAACTGCGATACAGCCTGACAAAGCCCAGGAGATCTCCGGAGCGAGCATGGCCTGTAAGAGCTGTCCTGTGTCGGCCAGCAGGCTTGGCCTTTATAATCCTGCCTTGCTCGGTCACCAGACGCAGGTGGCTCCAGGAAGGCCGTGACTGCAGTGGGGTGGCTCTCTGAGGCTGTCCCTGGGTGAGCTGACCGCTGAAGGCCGAGTGCTGACCGCGTTCCCGTAGCCGGGCAGCAAGGTCTTCCTTGAAGGAGGGACCTGTTGCTGCATGTCCTTGCCTATCACGCTCTTTGTCAGCCACGCCACTATTACTGTACGGCTCGGTATTGGACTCTGTTGCTGGCAGTTTGGACATTTGTTAGCATCAGTAACTATGTCAACTCTTCTAAGTGCAAGTCCGTGCTGTTGGGCCCATTTCTGCCACTGTGGCCACTTTGTTCATGGGTCCATCATGCTGACAAGGTTGACTGATATTAACTGGTCAGGTCACTTTTCCCCCTTGATTATCCAGTGCTCTTCCATGGTGGGTGATACAGAGATCTTCTACCCTTCAGCGCACCCCCATGTGTTCATGCATGTCTGCACCTTAGACTTTCTTATCCTGACCTTCCAGTCTTTCCTTCTAGGCCCTTGACAATCTGACTGGACCACTCATCACTGCCCATGAGCCCATATATCGTCTAACCTGTGCCACTTGTTTTTCCACACAAGGTTGGCACCTTGCTGCGAATGCTCAAAGCCTACCTGTCGGGAGGCCTTTCCCTCACTGCTGGCCTTTATGCTCATCCCAAGTGGGTCTGTAATGTAGCTTCCGTGCACTTTTGGCTTGTACCCACATACCAAGGTGGCCTGTCTGTAAAGTAGGCTTGGGCTTTTTCCTCCTCCTCCAGTCGATCGTATGGGATTCCCTATACAAACAGACACAAGCTGCGGGAGGGATGCTGAGACAGCGTGGTGGTGCCCTAGGGCCCAAGGCCTCTGGTTCTCCTCATGCTCAGTCCAGGGTGTACTGCTTCCATCTCAGAGCTGATTGTGGCTGGGCCTGTGCAACCTGAGGACCTGGTGGGTCTGATAGCACCCAAAGAGGCCCACCAGACACGGTGCTTCTTTTCCTCGTGATAAGAGATGCAAAATGCAATCATTATGTTTTACTTTATATAGGTGTCAAGAGCTGTGAAAGGTCTGGGACTTTTACCTCCCCTTCCCCCTTCTTTTTTGCAAGCTAAAATGTTAGCTTACCACAGTTACATAGATGCTGACAGAAGTCCCAGGAAAAGGAGTAGCCAGGCTGTCAGCAGGGTCTCCTTATTTTCCTGAATCCCATAAGGTATGATTCGGGTGGGCCTAGATGGATGCCTGCCCTCACAGTGGATTACATCACAGGAAGGGACACTGAGCCTGGAAAACCCATCACATTATAGCAGCCTGTCAGCAAGTTTGCTCTTTATTTGCAGGGAGATGTTACCTTATCCCTCAAGGCTGCTCACTGCAAGCACAACCTTGAGAGAGGTCCCAGATAAAGAGTGGTCGGGGCCTTGTATTCTCAGCATACCCAGCCGATGTGTAGGGTGTGAGAAATCTGCAGAGGGCTGTCTCTCTACAGTGAGACGTCCTGGTATGCACCTGGCCTCCGGATCCCTAAACATTTTTATGGATGGGGAAGACATAGCATGTATCTTACGAATGCCTCCAACGACCTGGCCACCTCCTGCTCATCTGACTTGATCGGTATCATGTCGTTATGTCATGGATCACTGTGACGGTCAGGGGATGTCTAGACGTCCAGGGCTCTTCCTGCTATATTGTGACAGAGGGCAGAAGTTTGCCCGTAGGCAAGACTAAACGTGTACTGTACCATGGAATATGAACTGTTTCTGATCTTCTTGTTTGATTGGAATAAAAAACGCATTCACTAAACCAATGGCTTTGTATGATCAGAGACTGTATTATCCTGCTCTAGAAAAGGTGCTGCATCTGACACAGTGGCTGTGATCAGGGCTGCCTTCCTGGTTGAGCCCTCAGTAGTCTGCAGTTTTCCTCCAGGATCTGTCTGGTTTCTGCAGGAGTCAGACTGGCAAATTACACCAGTCCAGATAGGATGGAGACCACTTCCTCTGCATCCTTGAGATCCTTAAAAATGGTACTAATCTCGGGGGCTTCCCTGGTGGCGCAGTGGTTGAGAGTCCGCCTGCCGATGCAGGGGACACGGGTTCGTGCCCCGATCCCGGAAGATCCCACATGCCGCGGAGCGGCTGGGCCCGCGAGCCATGGCCGCGGAGCCTGTGTGTCCGGAGCCTGTGCTCCGCAACGGGAGAGGCCACAGCAGTGAGAGGCCCGCGTACAGCAAAAAAAAAAAAAAAAAAAAAAAAAAAATGGTACTAATCTCTGCCCTTGCCATGGGGTGCAGTATTCTCTTTGATCTACTACTGTCTTGGCTGGGGGACAGTGGTGGGGCGGGGCAGGGCAGCATCACACTTCCACTGGCCTTCTCCACTATGGAAGGTCTAACCCCACAGACCAAGGACCTGAAGTGGTGGTTGTGCCGACTGCCAAGTACGTTGGCCTCAAGGGCGCACGCCAGCTGCGCCCGCAGACCCCGTGGATGGACCCGCCATAAGCCGGGCCTCGGCTAGGGCTTCATCTGCTTCCTGACCCCCATGGGCCCCCACTCTTTTTTTTCTTTTTTAATTAATTACTTTATTTATTTTGGCTGCGCCGAGTCTTAGTTGCGGCATGTGGTATCTTCGTTGTGGCCTGTGGCATCTTTTAGTTGCAGCATGCGGACTCTCATCTGCGGCATGTCTGCGGGATATCGTTCCCCGACCAGGGATCGAACCCAGGCCCCCTGCATTGGGAGTGCAGAGTCTTACCCCCTGGACCACCAGGGAAGTCCCCCCGACTCTTAACAGGGAGACCATGAGGAAGGTTTAGGTCTCTGGGAATTAGTGTTAACACAGAGAAGTGGCTTGCTGACACTGACCCTGAATGAGCTGGCAGCTGGAGGCTGCCTGCTGACTGCACTCCCCACAGCCAGGCGGCCAGGCCTTCCCAAAGGGGATCTGAGAGGTGTGTCTCCTGTCTGCCGTAATCTTTCTCAGCCATGAGACTGTTACTGTATGGCTAGCATCCAGCATGCTGGTCTTAGTTCCTACCCGCTACCGCCAGTATTAATCTTTTTTGTACAGGCATACCTTGGAGATACGGCGGGTTTGGTTCCAGACCACCCCAATAAAGCAAATATCACAAAGTAAGTCACACATATTTTTTGGTTTCCTAATGCATATAAAAGTTATATCTAGGGCTTCCCTGGTGGCGCAGTGGTTGAGAGTCCACCTGCCGATGTGGGGGACACGGGTTCGTGTCCCGGTCCGGGAAGATCCCACGTGCCACGGAGCGGCTGGGCCCGTGAGCCATGGCCGCTGAGCCTGCGCGTCCGGAGCCTGTGCTCCGCAACAGGAGAGGCCACAACAGTGAGAGGCCCGCGTACCGCAAAAAAAAAAAAAAAAAAAAAAAAAGTTAAATCTACACTATAGTGTAGTCTATTAAATGTGCAATAACACTTTGTCTAAAAAAACAATGTACATACCTTAATTTAAAAATACTTTATTGCTAAAAAATGTTAACCATCATCAGACAATGCAGGGTTGTCCCAAACCTTCAATTTGTAAAAAACGCAGTATCTGCAAAGCTCAATGAAGCAAAGCACAATAAAACGCGACATTCTGTATAACATTTCAACATGGTAAATAAGGGCTTGCAAAAGAAGAGTCTGGGCTTTTTTTTTTTTTATAATGAATACGAACTGATACTAAACTACTGTGTTATTACTCTCAGCAAGCTTATGTCAGGCGTGGTGGTAGAGACTCTAGGGACACAGAGAACCCCTGTCCTTAGACATTCACAGGCAAGGGGACTTAGAACATAGTGCACATGAAAAATAAACAAGGAAGTATAGGCTGAAAAAATAGCTTCGGGAGTCAGTCGGCTTGGGTTTGAACCCTAGGTCTCCCATTTATTCTCTGTGTGTCTCTGGGCTTCTTAACTAACCTCTCTCACCCTGAGTTTTCTCATTGGTTGATGGGGCTAATAATAATAGGACAGTAGGGCAGTACCACTCACTAAGTGCTAGGTGCTTAGTTACTATGCATATTGTTATTTAGATGATAGTAGTACGCACCACATGAATCTTATGGGTCAGGAGTTCTAGTGAGGGGCAGTGAAGAAGGCTTCGTGGAGGAGGTGGGCTCTGAAGAGTTATCCTTTGTAGGAGTATGTGCATTCCTTTTAAGACATGGCACCAAAAGAGAAACAATATGGATAGATTGGAATTTTGTAGATGTTTATCCTTGTTTGCATATAGCCGTCTTCCACGTCCATGTCCTACAAAGTAAAAGGATTCCTGTTAATGGTGATAGAAACAGTAACAAGGCCTTCCTTTCCTGTTTTTCTCATCAGTTTAAAACTCAGATAAAATTTTGTCTCCTGTTGGCTTGTATCTTTTCTGTTGAGTACAGACACCCCCCCACACACCCCCACACACAGAGTATACATGGGAGCACATTGCTTTCTTTCCAGGTAATATCACAGGAATTGGGCAGTGAAGAATAATAAAATATCACAACAGAGGTCACCAAAGGAACTTATAAAAAGCTCTACTAATAGGCATTTTTAGTAAATGTCCTGATTTAAATTAATCCAAAACACTGAAAAATCTGAGTTCCTTCCCGAACCTTCAAAGAAAAATTAAATTCTGTTTTATGTATTTTGTGTTGTATGTCTTATTGCGTTTTGATTTTGAAAATTATTAATTTATGTTTAAGTGTGTTGCCATAAAACAGGAAGTTAGATTGCTAATACTTTGGCTTTGTGAGAGGACAGATCATTTACAAAGTTCAGTGGAGATTTGCCTGTTACCCTTATTGAGTTTGATTCAGATCTTTGTGGGGTGTGGGCAGGGATAAGTGTCAAAGGTATTTTTCTTGCTTCCAGTAGGGAGTTAGAAAATAGATTGCTTTGGATTTCTGTAGCAACTAATAAAATTAGGTTGTTCCTGTCTGTTTTCTAAGGGGTTCCTGGCTGGCTTAGAGGATGCGGAAGTAACAGCTCTGCTTTAACATGTCAGTTCTGAATGGTGGTGTCTCGGGGAAGTTCTCTCTCCGCAGGTGCAGACTTAGGTCTCTGATGGCACCTGCATTTTTTGAAATGCAGCTGTTCTTTTACATAGCAAGCGTCTGTTGTTTTGTGCATCTGCCTTAAAGATATTTGGGTACAAGTAGCAGTTATGAAAAACTGTCACAAGGTGTCTTGGAAGGGAAAACAGGCTCTTCTTTTAGTGCCTCTGTATTACGATTTAAAAGACAGGACTCACTTCGCTCTGCTCTTTAGCATACCTCCACGTTTCTCATTGTTCCCTGCCCCTGTAATGTCAGTGGCATTGATTAATGAATTGACCACAGGTGTTTATGGATTTCCCACCCTGTGTCTGATGAGTGCACAGTGTTATGTGCCCTTGACTGTGAGGGGCTTGCAATCCGATTGAAGGGTGAGACTGTGTTCAGAGACAGATAGGGAATATCAGCCCCTGACGATGTGTATAGACAGTGCTTCGCGAGATTATTGTGAGCGGAGGTCATCCGGGAGGTAAGATTTGGCCAAATCTCCTGCTCTAATGGAAGTCCTCTACTGGTCGGAACCTAGGACCCTGAGGCAGGACTGGCTTTCAAGCTGCAGAGCATGGAATTCAGGGTGAAACAAGAGACCACACCCTCTTGAAGTGACCCTTAAACCAGTGACCCGGTGGGCTGTATGACCAAGGCATGGATCCAAAAGGACTAGGCTGGAGGTTCTGGACCTTTTTAGGAATAAGAGACACTCCCCACCTTTGGAAAATGTATAGGATGCTCAATAAACATGGGTGGAATTGGTTGCTGTTCTAGGCACTAGGGATCTGGGATACCTAACCAGACAAGATCCCTGGTCTCACGGAAAGTATAATCTTGCGAGCAATGTAAACAGCGCGTGCAGTTTCAGGACCCCACGTCAAGAGCCTCAGGATCGGTCAGAAAGAGGCCCATGGACAAAACAGAAGATGCCCATCAGAGCAGGAAGGTTCCAGAGGGCCTGACTCCTTGGAGCATCACTGCGTTGTTGGAGGTGAGCCACAGGTGTTTATTACAACGTACCTGTCGGCTCACCTGTGGGAAGGAGAGCACCGTTAGGGCCCCAGCCCTTTGCAGAGAGGACTGGAGCTGGACTTCGAAGGAAGCAGAGCCTTTCTTGAACAGAGAAGGTGTGAGGAGGAAACATTAGGTGGACTGGAGGAGGACAGTCTAAGGAAAACCGGAGATGGGAAAAGATCATGACCTGGAATTCCCTGACGGCCCAGTGGTTAGGACTCCATGCTTTTACTGCAGAGGTCACGGGTTCAATCCCCGGGGAACTAAGATCCCACAAGCCATGCAGCATGACCAGAAAAAAAAGATCGTGGGCTGCCTGGTTTGTGTGAAAGCAGGGGCATGGGAGGGTGCTGGCTGAAGGTGGGTTTTAGCTAGCGGGTGGTCAATAACAAAGTATTTTGAGCAGGGTACTCATAATTCAATTACTTTAAAGGTGAATCTGTTGCTTCCCTGTGGCAGGTGTTAAAATACTACCATATCATACTGAAGTAGATTGTAGGTGAATTGATAATGAATTTGTGTTATTCTATTTTAGTTTTTTTAAAAGTATGGTTATATGGGGGGTGGGTAAATAAAACAGGATGGATAATTGCTGGAGCTGGCTGACGTGAGAGTTGATTATATGGTTCTCTCTACTTTGGGACTAGTTCAAACATTTCCATAATAAAAAGTTAAATTAAAAATAACATAGTTGGTTACACAACATTGTGAATGTACTTAATGCCACCAAACTGAATACTTGGAAACGGTTAAGACGGTAAAATTTTGTGTTATGTATTTTACCACATTACCTACAAAGGAGTAATATCAGAGTGTGGCTTACAGCCACAGAACCCACTGCTGAGGCCTCTTCAGGCATGTTTTTATGGGATGAAAGGTCAAGGGAGATCCTGGGCTCCTGCTTTTGTCCTGAGGGGGAAGTTCCAGGTAAAATATTAGAACCACAACAGTTTCGTTGCTTCATGGTTTTGCTAAGAGGAAGCTCAGTCTTAATTAGTGAAGTCTGAATAACGTAATATTTTCAAAGTGTTATAAATATTCTTTTCTTATAGTCACCTGCTACTTATATAGTTGCCATAGCCTTGGTTTCTTCACCCACAAAATAAGGATAACATTTGTTATCATTTATCAAAATAGGGATGATAACATTTGCAATTGTTATGAAGTTTGAATGAGATGATGAATATGAAGAAACCCAGCACCATTCCCATCTCCCCACACCTCTGCATATCCTTGTTCAGAGCTAGGCTTGCAAAGTTAATGGCTTCTTTAATGGACAAATCACAGTTGATACATTAATAACTATTCCTGTGTAAACAAGCATATCTAAGTGGCTGACAAAGGATATTTTCTCAGTATTTACTCTGTCATTTTTTTAAAATAAAAAAATACGAGTAATCACTATGCTAGACAAATTTTTTAAAAGAGCTCATAATTTTATCCCTTTAATATCATGATTTTATTTTACTTTGTGACTGTTGTATTTACAGAAATAATTTTCCTAGCTCATATTTAAAAAAAACAAATTGTAAAACTAAAAGTCAGCTAATTCTGTCCATGTTTTAAGAGACACAAACTCTGACCTTTTCCAGTGGTTTTTTGCTGCCCCAGGACCTCGGCATATACTCTCATTGCTTAACTGGGAACTCTGAGGCCCCGGGAGGGACAGTAACTTACATAAAACTAGGATGGGAGCCAGAGCTAATCCCCTGCGTCCCGATTCCTAGTGGACTGCTTTCCCCACTGCTTCAGTAGAATCCAGATTAATGAGGTTTTCTGGTACTCGTTCCAGTAGGAGGAGGACCAGTTGCATGCATAATTCTTCATGACTGCCCGTAGCATTTTAATTGCTCGCTATTGTGTCAAAATATTGTCCTTCTGACAGTTGGGATAATGTAAACAGAAAGCAAGAGGGAATAGAAAATTGAGTAAATTTGCAAGAAAGTAAGAATGCCTTTGAAATACCTAAAATACTGACTTACTATCGTCAGGAAAACATTTTGATCTCGTGCGTTGTCATGTGTGATATTTGGAGAGGTAGTGATTTCTTGAATATGGAACCTGTTTAGAATGAAGGAAGAGAGCTCCAGCTCCTGCTGGCCCACCTTCCCAGCCATCCCCCCTTCCACACCGAGTGAATTCCTCTGCGGGGCCGGTTTAGGGAAACATCATATCCACGGTTGCTCATTCCCATATCCTTCTGCTCTTTCTCATCTTTATACCTTTGCTTATTCCTTGTTTCAAAAACTTCCTGGATTTTTGGTCTCTGCACCAGGCCTCTTCTCATAAAACTTAATGCCAGAAACAAAAAAGAAGTTAAAAACCACAAAAGATGCACCAGTCAATCAAAGGAAGGGTCTTAACCTGCTTGAAAGCTGGTGACCAGAGAAAGTATCACCCTTTACAGGAATCGTTGCCTCAGATTGTTTTCCACAGCATTCATTCAATGCCAGGATACCGTGGAGCATACCACAAAATTTGTGTGGAAAGCTTGACCCAAGAATTTTTATATTCAGCCAAGTTGTGTTATACAGAAAGATAGCAGTGTTAGCAGTGTTCTTTAAAAAAAAAAAAAAGGAGGTGGGGATAAAGCGTGAACTCTAGGAAAGGCCCATGAACCTTTCTTCGAATACATACTTAATGACAAAAATCCAGTCGAGTCAAGGGATGAACTGTGTCCCTTCATTCATTCAGCAAATGTATATCGACTGCCTGTTGTGTACCAAGCCCTGTTCTAGGCACAGGGAACATAGATGTTTACATTCTGGTGAATAATGGCAAAGCCATCTGTCATTTTGAATAAATAGTCAAGGCCAAGTAATTGTCAAGAATAAAAAGAGAAGGTAAATGTTATAAAACATGGGAATGTAGAAACATTCATAGAGCAAATAGAATTGAGTTTGGGTAGGCGTACTTTCTCATCTTATTTGGGAGCCAGAGATGTGTCTAAACATCAAGAAATAGAGGTTTAAGTATATGATGTAAAATTAGAAAGAACTTGAAAAAGAAAGAAGATGCAGTATAAACTCCCAAGGCAACAGAAAAGACAATCCATATAGCAAGAGATAAAAACAACAACAACAACAAAGCGTTAATAGCTAAAACCATAAAATAACATGACCAATTTTAGACTACACATCTATATTGTCAATAAATACCAATAGAAATACCTATTAAAGTAAAAAGACTCAGATTGTCCCCCAAACCAAAATCCTACTATGTACAATATTCAAGGAATATTGGACAAAAACAGATCCCGTGTTTCTAACTAAGAGAAAACTAAGTTTGTGATAGAAATACCAGAAAGTTGAGTTCAAGACACATGGCATGGGACTTCCCTGGTGGCACAGTGGTTAAGAATCCGCCTGCCAATGCAGGGGACACGGGTTCGATCCCTGGTCTGGGAGGATCCCATATGCCGCAGAGCAACTAAGCCCCACACACCTAGAGCCCACACTCCGCAACAAGAGAAGCCACCACAATGAGAAGACTGAGCACCGCAATGAAGAGTAGCCCCCACACATCTCAACTAGAGAAAGCCAACGTGCAGCAACGAAGACCCAACACAGCCAAAAACAAAAATAAAGTAAAATAAAAGACACACGGCGTAAATGGCTGTAGAGGGAAACGTCATAACAACAGAGTGTACAGTCCACAGTGAGGCCATAACAGGTAAACCTGGGGCCAAAGTACTGACCGTATGAAGGCAAGAAGTGCCAGGAGAAACAGAGACCGGGCAGAAGGTGGGGGGGCCTGTGACTCGCCTTAGCCCACGGCGGATCGGGGACATGGAAGGTAAAACAAGCGTGTGCAAGAGTCAGATATCGCCTTATTCAGTTTTTTAGCTGAAATGTCACCTCCTCAGAGAGGCCTTCCCTGACTACAGTCTAAAGTAGCTTCCCCAGTCACTCTATCATTACTACCTTTTAATGATCTTTGTAGTACTCATCACTGTCTGCTGTCCTCTATTGGTTTATTGTCTTGTTTTTTTGTTTTTGTTTTTTTTTAAATTATTTGGCTGAAATCTCTATGCAAGAGGGACCCTGTTTGTCTTGTTTACTGCCGTAACCCCAGGGCCTAGAACAGAACAGTGCCTGGCAGATAAGTCATTCTTGATTAAACAGATACCTACTAAGTGTCTGCTATATGTATGTGTGTATATATGTGTATATGGTTCTAGGTGCTCAGAATATTTCCGTGAACAAAACAGAGCCCCTTTCCTCATGGAGTCTACATTCCTAGCAGAGAGAGTGTGGAAGACAGTAACCATAATAAATAAGTAATGTATAGAATGTTAGAAGAGCTGGGAGAGCTGCCTTAAAGGAATGGTGAGGGGAGACTTCCTTGAGAAGGCGACCTTCGAGCACATGTGACAGGAGGCTTAGCCATGTAGGCCTCTGAGGGAAAAGTTCCAGTCAGAGGAACACAAAAGAATGGGGAGCATTAATATAAGGTTGTAAAGACAAGTGGGGCCTGGAACAGCAAGTGAAGATGCTGGGTCTTGTTTGTGAGACTAGAGGTAAAAAAAATGGTCTCAGTGTGGTAAGCTCTTCCCCCCCCCCATCAGAATCAGTTGGAGCGACATAAGGAATTTAAACTGAAATGTGACCTTGAGCCAAGCTACAGGTCATGGGCAGTTTTGCCTTGGTGTAATATAAACATTCGTCCTTGTTTTATATATTGTTCTGAGGGTTACAATATTTGCTGATTTCAGTTATTAACATGTCCATTTAGAACATTTATTGGTACAGATGAATTCAATTATTTCAAATATAGAAGCAAAGTATTGTGCAGAATGAAAATATTCGATATAATTAGGCTATTAATGAAAACACTTACATACGCCTGCATGACTGAAAATGAAAACAGTCTCAAAAGGATGGCGCTAAATATTTACATATCTGTCTGAGATGCACATTTTCAGATGCTAAAAATATTTATTGTTAATTACTGGAAGGGAAGTCTAGGTTGAATGTAGTAATAAACTTCCATATATTTGTCTCACACCAAAGTCAAAGCCAGTTTTGTAAAGCATTACAGGTAGCCTTTGAAATAAGAACTACTGCTGACATAAAAGGAGACTCTTCCCAGGCAATTAACAGTACCTATTTAGTGAGGGAAAAGTTTTACAGAATGATTAGGAAATGAGAAAGTTGGCAGGTTGGCTTTTATATCTAAATTCTGCATACACATCTTAAAATTTTCCTTCTCAAGTGTAACATTCTTGAGGCATTGAGACTGAGTTACATCGAAATACAGCCACATTTTGTTGGCTAAAGCAAGTCACAAGATCATCCCAGACTTAAGGAGAAGGGACTGCCCAACACCAGGGCGTAAATACCAGGACATGTTCCATTGGGGGTCATCCATGTAGCCGACTCCTCCACGTGGAGGGACATACGAAGTAGAATAAATGCTGTCTGCTACCACTGTTGCTAATGCCACTAGCGTATACGTATCTAAGTGGGATGGGGGGCTTGGTCTAAGCGTACTTAGTAAGCTCTTTTCCCCGAGTGCTTTCTTTCTGATGAGAATCCCTTTTCTCACCTTCCCTACCACTTCAGAATAAAGTAGGAAGAAAACAGATCAGTGGTCAGATTTGGTGGGAAATCTGAGGTGGGTTTTTGTCTGAAAGAGTGTTAATTCCTTGCCCGGCAGTGTACCCCTGCCCCCGAGCTCCCCTTGCTGTATGATGATTCTGGGCCCACACAGCTCACTGTAGCCCTCCTTCCTCATGCTGTAGCCTTGCTCTGTGGTTGTGTCCATATGGTGAATTGCCTTCCTGCCGTTGTGGCTGCATACCAGCTGCGACCACCCGGGTGGCTGTAAATCCTGCGAGTCCCCTCTGGTCCTCCTCTTTGGGACTAGTCATTTCTTCTCCTTGGAGTAGTTGATGAAGAAAGAGTTGTGCCGCTTGCATCAGTTAGGATTATTTCTCACAAAGGGCCACATTTTGAAATTAACGAACTAGAGAAAAAGGCATTGGGGATCATCTGTGCATTTTCTTATGTGTTTGACTTCTTCATTATCGGAGACGGTATTTTTGTTTCATTTCAGCACATGGGCCCAGACTCCATGGAGCTTACGCTCGTCTTATGCCAGTTTTGAGGGAAAATGTCTTTAAGCTCTCACCCTGTGCAGAAACCAGAAGCATGTGATTTATTGTAATTTAGCTAAAACAAATAGTGGTTTTTCCTTAGAACTTGCAACAATTGCTGTGAATGAGCAAATGTTTATACAAGGTGTGAAATTAAGTTTCATACAGTCACAAAATGGGAGTCGTCGCCAACAGCTCTGAAATCGTATTTATATTTTGGGTAACAATTTCCGTGGTGTTCTTTGTCGCAGTTAGGAGCCCTGCTGCTCTGAGAAATGATACCCTTGTCCAGATTTAGCTCTTGATAAGGAAAGCTAGGCCGGAGCTTCTCTGGATCTGGAGATGGGAGTCCCACCTTTAGGGCTGCCTTTTTGTGAGCATGAAAACCAGATTCCAAGTGGGGTGGGGGGCCAACCCCTAAAATAAATCTGGTTTGCATTCTGGATTTGCCTGCTTTCCTGGAAGGTGTGTTGCAGGTAAAGGGTCTGACCTTGCCAGGGCCGTGTGTGCAGAGCTCTGGGACACCTAAGACCAGGGCTGTCTTGTTGGAGACCAGGGTTACCAGGGGCTGTGGGGGGAACCGAGGTGGTGGATGCCCCCTGTGGTCCTCTGCTCCAGGTAGGAGATTGCGGGTAAAGGGTGCTGGGGTTTCACTTACTGAGTGTTATCTCTGCGACCAGACAGCTAGAGCTGAGGGCCAGGGTTGGGGTGGGAGTCCAGCTGGGCTCGTGATAATGGTTAAAAGAAGGCAAACAGGAGGTAGAGATTGGGAAGTTGGAAGAGATGGACAGGAAGGAGGCTTTGCAGAGGGCACCTGCTGGAATTTGTGTGTGCATAGTACACTGAAAAGAACCTCTTCAGTTAAGGGGGTGAGCTGGAGCACTAAGCTGCATTGGAGCTCAGCTGGAAGGGGCAGTAGAACCTTGGGCAAGTCTCAGCTACCCTTTCTCTTCAGCAATTAGATAGGGATGAAAGGAAGTGTGTGGACTAGCGCAGGGGTCACATGTTAATAGCAGTTAGAGCTAATAAACAAATTCAGCAAAGTTGTAGGATACAAGATCAATACACAAAAATCAGTTGTATTTCTATACACTAACAATTAACAAACAAAACAAAATAATGAAAACAGTTCCATTTATAATAGAATCAAAAAAAAAAAAAAAAAAGAAAGCTCTGCTGATTTCTGGTGAAAACCTGGGATTTAATCCTTGCTTTTACAATGTGCAAATTCTGTCAAAAAATTTAGGTGACTGAAACTCTTCCTCCAGGGTTTTATTTCCTAATCTGCTCCATTGAACTGTTTCTTCCACTAACAAGGAATTAAATTGTGTCTTTGCTGACTGCTCTCTCCTGCAAGAAGTGTCAGAATTCCCTGAACTAAGAAGGCTCTCCTTAGGAGCAGTGAAGTAATAGTTAAAGCTCAACATCTCTTGTGCCTTTTTGAAAAAATGGGACTAGGCACGCTGATGTTTCTATACAGCTTTTCCAGCAAACAGTCAAAACCCATTTTAAAGAGAGAGTTTCCAAGAAGAGCAAAATTCACAAAATGATTGAATAGTGTGCACTGATTTTTTTTAAGAACTAATTGGGAAGCGGCACTGTCTCCTGTCAGCTTCTTCTTGGTAAGTGAAGAGTGATGTATTATTTTGTACCCCTTACCTTTTTGCCCTAAGGTCCCATGTGTTTTATGGAAAGACAAAGTGCAGACACATGAAATAGCTTACTGTGTACAAGAACTGGTGCCTGCCAGTCTGTTTTCAGCTCTCCTGAATGCTAGAATCTCTTAATCGGCACAGCCTTCTGCTGATTACAGTAGTCTGTGTTTGGGGGTCAAAATCAGGTGTGCCCTGAGTGAGAGGAAATTCTTGCCTGGTCCAGCATTTGATATTTAATGAATTAGGTGACCGGTTCATTTCTAAAGCAGTTTAGTGCTTATAGCTATGGCTCTTGTTAGGCAGCGGCTCAATTTCTCTCCTCTCCCCTCCCCTCTACCCACTTGTTAAGGCTGTTTTATATATCCTCCCTGCAAGAAACAGTGATTTTCTTGTTAGTGATATATTTGTACTTTTGGCAATTTGCAGACCAAAAGTCATTTAAAGAAATAGTTACAGTTTGAATAAATATATTTACGCATATATATCATATATTAACGCATATATGTGGAACCTAGAAAAATGCTACAGATGAACCGGTTTGCAGGGCAGAAATTGAGACACAGATGTAGAGAACAAACATATGGACACCAAGGGGGGAAAGCGGCGGGGGTGGGGGTGGTGGTGGGATGAATGGGAGGCTGGGATTGACATGTATACACTGATGTGTATAAAATTGATGACTGGGACTTCCCTGGTGGCTCAGTGGTTAAGAATCCGCCTGCCAATGCAGGGGACACGGGTTCAAGCCCTGGTCCGGGAAGATCCCACATGCCGCGGAGCAACTAAGCCCGTGCGCCACAACTACTGAGCCTGCGCTCTAGAGCCCGCAAGCCACAACTACTGAGCCTGCGTGCTACAACTACTGAAGCCCGCGTGCCTAGAGCCCGTGCTCCACACGAGAGAAGCCACTGCAGTGAGAAGCCCGCGCACCGCAACGAAGAGTAGCCCCCACTCACTCCAACTAGAGAAAGCTCGCATGCAGCAAGGAAGACCCAACCAGCCAAAAATAAAAATAAATTAATTAATTTTTAAATAAATAAATAAAATAAAATTGATGACTAATAAGAACCTGCTGTATAAAAAATAAATAAAATTTTTAAAAATGGGGGCTTCCCCAGTGGCGCAGTGGTTGAGAGTCTGCCTGCCGATGCAGGGGACATGGGTTCGTGCCCCGGTCCGGGAAGATCCCACATGCTGCGGAGTGGCTGGGCCCGTGAGCCATGGCCACTGAGCCTGCGCGTCCGGAGCCTGTGCTCCGCAACGGGAGAGGCCACAACAGAGAAAGGCCTGCATACCACAAAAAAAAAAAAAAAAAAAATTAATAAATGAGTATATTTCCCTTGGGAAAGAAAAGAAATAGAAATAGTTACAGTTTGAGCTGAGATTCTGAATTGGAGATCCATGTAGTTTTATTATGTTTTCAATAAAAAGTTGAAATGTCAGTATGGGCAGACCAAGCAGCCTAAGGAAAAAGAGATCCTATAGAATCCTGTGGGTGAGTGGATTTTATGATCTATCTATCCATTCATCCATCCGTGTATCTATCCGTTTGTCCATCCATCTGTCTTTCTTCCTGGGGTCAGGTGCTACTCTGCAAGGAGGTAGGTAACATGGTCTAGTGCAAAGAACCCTGTCCGAAGGTGAGGAATGTTCTGGGATAAGTGGCTCTGCCACCGAGCAGATGTGTTTCCAGATGTGTACCCTCCAGACTGGTACAGATGTGTACACATCCAGCAGATGTGTACCCTCCTGACTGGTACATTTGTTGGAATTGAAGAAACTAGATTGACACGCCATTATCACGCAAAGTCCATAGTTTACAAGGAGTTCACTCTCGGTGTTGTACATTCTATGGGTTTTGACAAATGTGTAATTACATGTGTCCGCTATCATAGTGTCACACGGAATAGTTTCACTGCCCTAAAAATTATCTGTTCTCTACCAATTCTTCCCCAATAATTTTGTTAATGTTTTATTTTTTTTTAAGTTTTTTTAATGGAGAATTTCGAGCATACGCAAACTAGTTCTTTCTCCAGTCTCTCTTCTTCCTTTCTTTCCTTTCTCTCTTTCTTCTCACAGTTTTGTTGCTGTTGTTGAAGAGACCCGGTTGTTTGTCCTATAGTTTCCCATGGTCTGGGTTTTGCTGATTGCATCCGCATGGTTTTCTTGATCATGTTTCTCTATCCTCTGTGTGTACTGTATAGACTGGCAGTTGGATCAAGAAGCTTGGTCAGTCATGTTTGATTTGCTTGTTTTGCCAAGGCTACTTCATCAATGCTATTGTCTTCTATCGGGAGGCACAGAATGTTTAGTTGTCTCTCTTTTTTGATGATGCTAGCAGCTGTTTATGGTCAGTGTCTAGAGTCATTAGGGCGCAGAGTGGTAATATTGGGCTGGCCGAAAAGTTCATTCAGGTTTTTCCATAAGATGTTAGAGAAAAACCCGAACAAACTTTCTGGCCAATACAATATATTAATACTGTCATTCCTTTGTTCATCTACTCGCTGGAACGCTTCTATAAGGACACACTCCCCTCAATCAACTGCTTGGTTATCCAGTGGTGCAACTTACTTATTAGGACAGGCAGAGTAAATGCTTAATTTCCCTTTATCCATCAGTTTTCAAAGTAGGGTTGATTCTCTAGCATCCGTCAATAATAACCAACTCACCGTTTTTCTAATTATTTTTAAATTAAAGTTTAAAATTTTTGGTCAGGAACACTCACTTTTGCGATGGCTTAGGTCCTTCCTATGGACCTAGAGCAGCCCACGGCTACTGGGGAGCTGAGGGGTGGAGTGGGTTCCAGAACCCCCACTAGAGAGAGATGGGGGGACGGGCCTTCTTCAGGGGCCAGCCAGAAGAGCAGGTTGGTCTGCACCACTGAGAGCCTGTAGCGGGTGGGCTGGATAAATCAGATTGCCCTCATTTTGGTTTTTAAGGAGCTGGAATACTCCTTAGCAATCATCTGGACCAAATTACTTTCTTTGGATCTTTCTCTTTTCAATCGTGTTAAAATTCACATAATCTAAAGTCTATCATCCTAACCATTTGTAAGTGCACAGTTCAATGGTATTAAGTACTTGCACGTAGTTGTGCAGCCATTAGCACTATCCATCCAGCTCCATAACAGACCAACTTACTTTTACACTCAAGGAAAATAAGGCCCTTCCCTCCTGTATAAGGCTACAGCAGTAATGGTAAATGGAAACCAAATTTTCGACCTTTCAAAACATTTCCGTTTCCAGAAACCAGGCTTTGACCTGACTGCCTTGGGTTCTGGAGCCGTCCCTTCCTTATCTGACTTATTCAGTTGCGACTTGACTGCTCTGTGATAGTCACAGGGACCCAGTCAGAGGACGTGTCACATGTGGAGTGTTCCTGCAGAAGCAACTTTTGAATAGGGTTCCAGAAACCAGGACTGGATGAACGAGCTGCCTAAGGGTTAACCTTCCTAACTCTGGCTTTGGCAGGGCTGTAAAGAATTCTGCTCAAGTTCATCCTTGCAACTGACATCAAAGTAGTACAGCTGCTACTAGAGTCCCAATTAGTGCTTTTCCTGTTTAAATGGAGCTCCTGCAAGTTGAATCTTGAAATAACTGTGTTGTGATCAGGGTTTGGGAGAGCAAAACCCGGGGGGGGGGGGGAGGGGGAGGGCGGGGGGGGGGCGGGAAACGGGGGGGGGCCTCTTTTATAATTACAGCGTTCTTACATAATGATCTGTTTTTTAGTCTTTCCTGATTAGATAATAGCATTGTAGATTACATTCAGACCAGTTTAGTTTATTGCTGTGTTTGTTATTTGGTTGGATGTCTTTTGGTAGCTATTGCCATAATCACTGTAAACAGTTTATATTTACAGATTTTTAAAAAGCAAGTGATGAGGCAAATTAGTCAAAAGTTCAGCTTATCAAGGAAGAAAAGAGACTTTGAAGATATTTCTTTGCTCACTTCCCTAGATTGCCTCGTTTATCCCAGCAGGATTGGTTTTAATCCATTGGCAAGGCCTATCAGTAATGGAAGATTGGATTAGTGATAACATTTGTTCACTGTTTTGTTTCAGGACTAGCATTCGATTAATCCTGTCACTCATCCCAGTAATAAAATAACCTAATCCACCTCCCCCCCCCACCCATGTCTGTTTCATTTTTCTCTTTTTTTCCTCTTGGCCTTTGATTTTTTTTTAATTTAAATTAATTTTTATTGGAGTATAGTTGCTTTACAGTGTTGTGTTAGTTTCTACTGTACAGCAAAATGAATCAGCTATGCATATACATATATCCCCTCTTTTTCGGATTTCCTTCCCATTTAGGTCACCACAGTGCATTAAGTGGTTCCCTGTGCTGTACAGTGTGTTCTTGTTAGTTATCTATTTTATGCATAGTATCAATAGTGTATGTATGTCAGTCCCAATGCATCCATCTTTATTAAATTGCTTCTTGAGAAATTCTCTTCATTTTTATTTCTGGTTCCCTCGCATCGCTTTGGATTTGGACTCTGCTTTCCAGAGTATTTACCAAGCCTCGGGGCTTCATGTCTTTTGAGAATCGTTGGCCTTTGATTTTCATATCATAACTTATCATCAACTGATTAGGATAATGGAGAAATAACTGAATCTCTTGCATCATAGCATTTTAGAGCAGGGGTGTCATTAGATTCCTGGGCTTAGTGAGAGACCAGAGGCTCGTCCTTTCTGGGCTCTCTCAATTTAGCCAGGTGAACTTGGGCCCACAAGACTTCGGTTCACCCCAGATTCTTCACTTTTAACTATGAGAAGTTGGACTAATATAGTTCTAAGATCTCTTTTAACTCCTCTCTGTAATATCACTCTGGTCCTTATAGAACCTTCTGTCTCCACCAATTCCTCTGCCCTCACACCCCTTCCTACATAAGCTGCCGACCTCACACCCCACAGTCCTCCATCACAGACCCTGCTGAGTGGAATAGCTGTGGGCCCTGAGATAGACAGAGATGCTGCCTAGATCCCCAGCAGCCCCTCAGTTCTTAGGCCTTCTCCCTTGGAGGACTGGCAGCTTTCCTGTTATTTGGGTGTCCTGCCAATGAACTCCTTCATTTTCCTTTAGTTTTAGTGAATTCCTGTCCCTTGCACCTGAAACCATGAAACTTAGATTGGGACTTGAACCCATGTTTTGTTTTGTTTTGTTTTGTTTTTTGCGGTACGCGGGCCTCTCACCGTTGCGGCCTCTCCCGCTGCTGAGCACAGGCTCCGGACGCTCAGGCTCAGCAGCCATGGCTCACAGGCCCAGCCACTCCACGGCACGTGGGATCCTCCCGGACCAGAGCACGAACCCGCGTCCCCTGCATCAGCAGGCGGACTCCCAACCACTGCGCCACCAGGGAAGCCCCAACCCATGGTCTTTTAACTGAGATCACACACCTGCTCTCAGGACTTAATGAAGCTCATGTTCTTGATGTCTCATTGCAGAAGGAATTCAGTGAGGGACACAGTGATAGGTAAGAACTGGATTTATTTAGAGAGAAACACACGCCACAGAGTGTGGGCCATCTCAGAAGGCGAGAGAGGCCCCAGGGTATGGGGTTTTCAGTTTTTATAGGGGTGGGTAATTTCATAGGCTAATGAGTGGAGGAGTATTCCAGCTGTTTTGAGGAAGGGGTGGGTATTTCCAGGAATTGGGTCACTGCCCACTTTTTGACCTTTCTGGTCAAACTCAGAACTGTCATGGCACCTGTGGGTGTGTCATTCAGCGTGCTGATGTTTTACAGTGAGCGTATACTGCCGCTCAAGGTCTAGTGGAAGTCTCCTCTGCCATCTTGGACCTAGTTGGTTCTAACCAGTTTATGTCATGTCCTGTGGCTATGTCATTCTTTTAAAGGTTGTACCCTGCCCCCTTCCCTCCTGTCTCACACCCAGTTGATCCCGGAGACATCTGTATCCTCATCATGCCCATGTGTTTCTTGTCTGTGTCATTCCTTATCTTGTCCGGTGTTCCATGTGGATGTTTCTCTTTGCCTCTCTAGACCAGGAACTCTTTGAGGACAGGGACTGTATCATGTTCATCTTTGTGCTCCCAGTGCTTTTTTTTTTTTTTTTTTTTTTGTGGTACGTGGGCCTCTCACTGTTGTGGCCTCTCCCGTTGCGGAGCACAGGCTCCAGACACGCAGGCTCAGCAGCCATGGCTCACGGACCCAGCCACTCCGCGGCATGTGGGATCTTCCCAGACGGGGGCACGAACCCGTGTCCCCTGCATCGGCAGGCAGACTCTCAACCACTGCGCCACCAGGGAAGCCCTCCCAGTGCTTTTGACAGTACAGGATGTGGTAAATGTTGGTTAAAAGAATGAATGACTCTAGACACAGCTACTTTTTAAACTGAAACCAAGAGAGATAATATTTGCTCAAACTTTATGAAGCTTGTTTATTTAGAAGCAGCAACTGGATGAGAACTCAACTTTTATCAAACTTGTGCTTCTCTGTAGCCATTGGTTTTAGTTTTAGTCTCCTTTCTTCTCTGTTAGTTCTTTCCTTGGTGTTCTGGTGAGACAGGAAGGGAGCAAGGCACAATCTTTAAAAGAAGATCATAGCCATAGGACATGACATAAGCTGGTTAGAACCCACTAGGTCCAAGATGGCAGATGAGTCGACTTCCACTAGACCTTGAGCTCCATTAATACGCTCATTAACACATCAGCTAAATGCCACACCCACAGGTGCTGTGACAGTTCTGAGGTTGACCATAAAGGTCAAAAAGTGGGCAGTGACCCAGTTCCTGGAAATCTCCGCCCCTTCCCCAAAATAGTTGGAATAATCCTCCCACTCATTAGCCTGTGAAATAACCCAGCCCATAAAAACTAACCGCCCTCTATGTCGGGGCCTCTCCCCTTCTGAGATGGCTCACACTCTGTCTGTGGAGTGTGTTTCTCCCAGGGCTGCTCTCGCTTTCTGAGACGGACCGCATTCTGTCAATGGAATATGTATCTCTCTAAATAAACCTGCTTTCACTTTACTATGGCTAGCCCTTGAATTCTTTCCTGCACGAAGCCAAGGACCCACACTTGGCGGTCCTGAGACCTGGGACATGACCATCCTCATGTGTCCCAGTCTTTCCTGCACTCTTTTCTGGCTACACTAGCATGTAGCTGAACTTGTCTTTGCTTCTGCCCACTGTCTGTTGGAGGAATTAATAAGCAATGGGGTTGGCCAGCAAGCTCAAAGGAAAAGTAACACGGTCTGGACAGCCCACTAACCACATTCCTATATATACTCTTTGTAATACGGAGGGGTGACTGCTTACAATATTAAAAATTAGGGGAACTTATCATAACAGAGATGTGATGCTAACCTGCTGTTTATTCGGTGATAAAGTGGGAGATACATTCCTTTTTAAAAATACTGGCTCCACAATACTATACAAACTTACTTGAGTATTCAGCAAAGCTTTTCCAACTCACATGTTAAAGGATAAAAAATAAATAACAGTAACCAAAACAAGTTTTATGAATGACCGCAAAGTAATTAAGTTTCTTTTTATGGCTTTTTACATTGGCTTAAAGGTCAGCATGAAAATAGATGAGAGTTAAACGTAGAACCAAGCGTATCAGACAGAAAATCGCTTAGATTCCATTGATCACCCACTCTCACCAAAGTTTTTATGCCTGAATCATGCAGTTCTCCCTGGCACCTTTTGGGTTTGCTGTTCTTAAAAAAAAAAAAATGTAGACGCCCTCTGAACTGATGGGAAATGGAGGAGATACATAGAAAACCAGCACTGAGGAGAAGTGGTCTCAAATGCACTGTCTAGTGAAGGGACAAATAGAGGAGGATCATGGGGACACAGCTGAAGTGGTGAGAAAGCGCCCAGTGCAAAAATAGTGCCCGAGAGTTTAATGGGATGAGAATTTATGTCGCTGGAGTTAACCCATTCTCTCCGGTTAACCCAGTTTTCTCTCCTGTGCTACACCATTGGGCATGTGGGCACAAGGAAGCCCCAGTGGGTGTACCGGACACCCCAGATCACACAGTCAGGACTCTCAAATTCTGCCATTGACTGGCTCCGCATCTCTGGACAGGTCACTTCCCTCTGGGCCTGAGTTGTCTCATTTTTTTTTTTCTTGCGGTACGCGGGCCTCTCACTGCCGTGGCCTCTCCCGTTGCGGAGCGCAGGCTCAGCGACCATGGCTCATGGGCCCAGCTGCTCCGCGGCATGTGGGATCCTCCCGGACCGGGGCACGAACCCGCGTCCCCTGCATCAGCAGGCGGACTCTCAACCACTGCGCCACCAGGGAAGCCCAGTTTTCTCATTTTTTAAATGAAATAATTAAATGTGGCAATCTCCCAAGGCCCCTTCTCACTGTAAAGACCCTATCTACATGGTTAGATATAATCACACATCCTGACTGACTAGGGTCATTAACAACCTAGCCTAGTAGTAGTACAGGTGGAAAAGAATGGAAATCAGTATGTGGACTCAGTATCACATGGGAGCCCCAGGTTATTCCTGTTTGATCTGTAGAGTCGGCCCTCCACATGTGCAGATTCAACCAACTGCGGATCGAAAATATTCAGAGGAAAAAAATTCTAGCAAGTTCCCAAAAGCAACAAAGCATTTACATTGTATTTACAACTATTTATTGAATACATAGCATTTATATTGTATTAGGTATTAAGTAATCTAGAGATGGTTTAAAGTATATGGGAGGATGTGAGTAGGTTATATGCAGATACTACACCATTATATAAATATAAGGGACTTGAGCATCTTCAGATTCTGGTATCTGAGGGAAGGGGGTCCTGAACCAATCCCCTGTGGATATCAAGGGACGACTGTATATCAGTTAAGCCTGGTACCTTACTCCACACGTATCAGAAACCCCAGTATAACTAACTTAAACAGCAGGACATTTTATTTACAAGACAATTTATTATAACAAGAAGTTCAAAGATAGGGAGTGTGCTGGGGTGTACTATATTTAATCAAATCTACGATGTCACCAGCTGTAAGATGTACCCTCATTTTACGTTCCACTGAAAAAGAAAAATCTCCGCCAATTAAACTATGACATACTATTGATTATAAAAGACATCTGATTTGAGAGATAATTAAATGTGGGGGAAGAATGTATCTTAGAATCCAGTGAAATACAGTAATTTAGTAGCTTGTGGATATCATCTTTCCAGACTGCTGTTCTCAGCATGTTGACCCTTGTCCTTAGTCTTTCTCCCCTTCACGGTTGCAAGATGGCTGCAGCCCATTTGGTCCTGACAAGGTAAAGGCCAGATGAAAGTGGTTCTGCCTATTCTGGTGCCTCCCGTTAAGAAAAAGGAAACCTTGGGGCCTCCCTGGTGGCGCAAGTGGTTGAGAGTCCGCCTGCCGATGCAGGGGATACGGGTTCGTGCCCCGGTCTGGGAGGATCCCATATGCCGCGGAGCGGCTGGGCCCGTGAGCCATGGCCGCTGGGCCTGTGCGTCCGGAGCCTGTGCTCCGCAACGGGAGAGGCCACAACAGTGAGAGGCCCACATACCGCAAAAAAAAAAAAAAAAAAAGAAAAAGGAAACCTTTCCCAGAAGCCCTGCAGCTGATTTCCCCACGAGTCTCATTGGCCCAAAGGTCGCACATCACTCAGATGCCCCTTGGCATCTAGGTCATTGCCCAGGGACCCAGAATTACCTCAACTGGATTTACCCTCCAGCTGTGGCTCGGGCTGAGGCTGCCTTCCCTGCAGGATGATATCTGACACAGTTAGGGTTTGGGTTACCAGGAAGAAAGAGGGAATGGACGGATAACTATTGAAGCAGGAAAGTATACTGACAGGGTTGAGGATTCTTCCAGATAGGAGTCGGTGACAGGAAGATGGTTTGTGATTAATGTCAGTTATCTTCTTGTTCTAGGCATTTGGGTGTTTGCAGTTTTTTATTGATACATTAAATTGTTTATAAATTCTGTAATAGTAATGACTTTCTATACATTTCAATATAGAAAAGTACGTAATCCGTTTTGGAAAAAAATTCTCATTTTTTTTCTCTCCCAGTTTTATTGAGATATAATTGACACACAGCACTGTGTACGTTTAAGGTGTACAACATAATGATTTGACTTACATACATCATGAAATGATTATCACAATAAGTTTAGTGAACATCCAGCATCTCATATAGATACAAAATGAAAGAAATAGAAAAAAATTTTTCTCCTTGTGATGAAAGCTCTTAGGCTTTGCTCTCTTAACAACTTTCCTATATAACGTACTGCAGTGTTCATTATATTTACCATGTTTACATTACATCCCTAGTATTTAATGTATTTACATTACATCCCTAGTATTTATCTTATATAACTGGAAGTTTGTACCTTTTGACCACCATCCAGTTCTCCCTTCCCCCACCCCCTGCCTCTGATAATCAGAAATCTGATCTCTTTTTCTGCAAGTTTGTTTGTTTGTTTTTGAAGTATAATTGACCTGCAAGACTGTTAGTTCCTGTTACACAACATTGTGATTTGATGTCCCTGTACATTTCAAAATGATCACCACTATAAATCTAGTTACAATATGTCATCATACAAAGATACGACATAGTTACTGACTGTATTCCCCACACTGCACATTTCATACCTGTGACTCATTTATTTTGCAACTGCAAGTTTGTACCCCTTAATCTCCTTCACCTCTTTACTCTCCCCTCACCCTTTCCTCTGGCAACTGCCTGTTTGTTTCTGTATCTGTAACTCGTTTCTGTTTTATATTTGTTAATTTGTTTTGTTTTTTAGATTCTTCATTTAAGTGAAATCATGTAGTATTTGTCTTTCTCTGTCTGACATTTCTTTTAGCATAATACTCTCTAGGTCCATCCATGTTGTCACAAATGGCAAGATTTCATTCTTTTTTATGACTGAGTAATATTCCTGTGTGTGTGTGTGTGTGTGTGTGTGTGTGTGTGTGTGTGTGTACACATACATACCATATCCTTTTTATCCATTCATCTATTGATGGGCAGTTAGGTTGATTCCATATCTTGGCTATTGTTAATAATGCTGGAGTAAACATAGGGGTGCATAAATCTTTTCTAATTAGTGGTTTTTGTTTTCTTTGGCTAAATACCCAGGAGTGGAATTGCTGGATCATATGGTAACTCTGTTTTTAGATTTTTTGTGTGTGTGTGGTACGCAGGCCTCTCACTGCTGTGGCCTCTCCTATTGTGGAGCACAGGCTCCAGACGCGCAGGCTCAACAGCCATGGCTCACAGGCCCAGCCGCTCCGTGGCATGTGGGATCCTCCCGGACCGGGGCACGAACCCGTGTCCCCTGCATCGGCTGGCGGACTCTCAACCACTGCGCCACCAGGGAAGCCCTATTTTTAGATTTTTGAGGAACCTCTACACTGTTTTCCACAGTGGCTGCACCAATTTACATCCCCACCAACAGTACACGAGGGTTCCCTTTTCTCCACATCCTTGCCAACACTTGTTATTTGTTGTCTTTTTTATAACTATCATTCTGATAAGTGTGAGGTGGTATCTCATTATGGTTTTGACTTGCATTTCCCTAATGATTAGTGATGTTGAGCATCTTTTCATGTGCCTGTTGGCCATCTGTATGTCTTCTTTGGAAAAAATTCTCAATTTTTTTTAAAGCTGTGAAGTTTGTTTCTAAATGCTTGCTGATTGATTATATTATGACATGATATGACATGCTGTTCTTAAAATTCCTTTACAGGTGGATACTAAATAAATGGTGTTTGAACATTCCTTATCTTCCTTCCTGCATACATTTAGGCTTAATTTTATTTTAAATGCTTCAAAACAAATGAAGTATGTGTTCTTAAGGACCCCACTTTTTATTTGGAATAATGAAGCTGCTTACTCTTTTCCTGATAAAGATCTAGAAAACTTTAGACACTGTGGCCCACTTGCTACTTGATAACGAGGCTCGTATCCAGCTCAGCCTCTTGGCCTTAACCTTCACGCCCACAGGGCCTCTTTTTTTCCTCAGTGGCTGGGAGGTGACCCATTTCCTCCACCTTTCTCCTGAAAAACTTACCATGATTGCATTATACGCTTCCCACTTCTTCCCTTTGTAAGTTGGTGCTTAGTTTGTTCTTGATTTTCTGAACAGGACCAATGGAGCAAGCTTGGTAGACTGCCCAGCATCCAGACTATAGCTTTTGTGGTACGACAGTTCTTTCTGTGATGTCACCAGGGGTTTTCTCCACCTGTGTCCTCTGGAGCATTGCCCCTAGTTGAGCCTCTCTTCATTCAGCTCAGGGACATGGAGAGTTCAGGGGAGAAGGACCGTTAGAATCAAAGACAACACTCATTCATTCTTTCAGTGGATGTTTCCTGAGCCCCCCATGTCTGCAAGGCCCAGTGCTGGGTGCTGAGGAGGACTCACCACACAGGTGACATGTCCTGTCACCTTAGACTTTGGTGCCCTCAGGAGGAGGATCTGACTTTTGAGGAGTTGATTGCTGGAAGTAACATTTGTTCTTTGCTGCCTTGCAGATATTTCTGTTCTTTGTCCCTTGACTACATAGACATCCCTGCTTGACTGTCTGTCCCTCTGCTTACAGTACAACATCTCTGAAAATCAGTGTTTGATCGAGGAATAGCCTGCTAAAACTGTCAGTTTTCGGTAAACCTAGACACTATTTTGTACGGAGGACTTGTTCCAATTAGAAATGGAATATGAAATTTGACCTCACTTCCCACGTAAGGAGAAGGGACAGTTCATTTTAGTATTCATTCCTCCAAAAGTCTCTGAAATACATATTCGACGGTTCAAACCTTTTATATTTGAAACCTTTAGGTTTGTGCTGGAACAAACCCAATTAGGAGATACCTGTACTAGAGCTAAGATGGTTGGGGGGAAGATAACAATTGCCCATGTAGGATTTTTTTTTTTTTTTAAGTGAGAGTGTCGTGAGCCTTGCAGTAAACTCTCTTCTGTCACTTACCTGCATAGTCTGTATGTTTATGGCTTCATTATCTGTGTAGGGAGTGGCCTGAGCCAGGGCATGTGTACATCAGGCTTCTGAGGGTGATTTAAATCTGACAGTGCTTTTGAAATTTTCTTTTAGAGAAAGAGGGCCCTTTGCATAGAGCATGGTATAGAGATAACCATAAAGAACTGGGAAATTTTCTTCTCATTTCTGGAGAAAGATTGCAATTAGACAGATCATTATGATAACCAAAATCCAAGAGTGAATGTCTTCTTTTCTTCACCTCCACTTTTCCGTCCCCCCAATCTAGTCTGCTAGCGATATCTCTAAATTACATGTCAAATCCCACCCTTCTATCACCACTAATGTGGCCCAGGTCCAAGCTGCTCCCATCTCACACCTGAAGTCCTGCAAACCCCTCTCACTGGTCTCCCTACTTCCATTCTTGCCCCTACACACAGCAGTGTTTTTCCAACATAAATTCAGTTTTGTCCCTAATGATTAGACCTTGCAGTGGCTTCCCATCACATTAAGAACAAATTCCAAACTCCTCCTCCTCGTCTACAAAGGCCTACATAATGTGGCCCCTGCTTAGTTCCATAGCTTCAGCTCTATCCACTTCCCCCTTGACCTCCCCTATGACCTCCCTCCCCACTACACCTCCCCCCCATCACCCCGCATCTGCTACAGGCTTTTTCCCTGTTCCTGGAAATCTCCAAGCTAGTTCCTGCCTTGAGCCTCAGCACTGTTCCCTCTGCCTTCTCTGCCCTCCCCTGATCAAGCAGCAGGAAGGTACCCCTCACCAATTAAAGTTTCCCCTAAATCCGAAATCACCAATATTTGGCCATATTTTATCTTTTTTTCCTTTGTTTTTTGCTTTCTTAAAGTTGTTTCTGCTGTAATGTTTGAAAGCAAACCTCTGACATCATGTCATTTTACTCCTGAATACTTGTTTCTACAAAATAAGGTCATTCACTTCATAATCACAATGTCATTATCACACTTAAAATTAACAGTAATTCCCTCACATCATGTAATACTCAGCCCATCTTCACATTTCCCCAGTTGTCTTGAAAATGTCCTTTTCCAGTTGGCTTGCTTTTTATCAGCATCCAGCCAAGGTCCACACGGCACATTTGATTCTCCACTCCTCACTTGTCTCCTCTCGCCTCCGTTTCTCTGACTGTGCTTTCTGTGATGGCCCTTTGCTCTTATGTTTCTTTTAATTTGGTCTGATTTCTAGAGAGTAGTTCTCACATGTTCCTGAATTTTGTTAGTTCTCATTATATGTGTTCTTGTTGTCAGGCCACCTCACTTCTGAGAACTTCTGTTTCTGATTTGTGCTGTTTTTTCAAACCATCCGTTAGTTGTGTTCTGAATTTCTCTTAGCTCCATGTGAAATAATTGGTTACAGTTTTTATCTGCTTGTGGTCCCTTTTTCGTGGTGTGGACTACTAGTCTGTTCAATCGCACCTTCTTTTTTCTTGTATTGAATGGGGCAGGGTCGCGTTTCTGTTGCGTCCCAGGGTGGGAGATGGACTTCCCTGACCTGTGGAGGGAGTGTGGCGGCCCGGGTGGCCTCCCCGTCTCATAAAGGACCCAGGCATCTGCCTCTCAGAGCTCCATGCTGCGCAGGCCTTCCAGGGTGCTGGGGGCCCGGCCTTTAGGTGCTGTGTTTGCTACTGGGCACTTGCTCTGGACGGCCCGCCCTCCTGCCTTTCAGGGCTTCCTCTCCTGCTTCATGGGATTGCCACTCCCAGCACACGCCCTCAGGCGTGGAGGACCTGCCTTTCTGAGTGGAGCATTTGCTGGACGGCTCTACGGCCTGGGCTGACCCGTCAGCCCTCGTGGAGCCCTCGTGGGCGTCTGCGATCCTCCTCACTCAGACACTGAGAAGACGCACTCAATTTGCCAGCTGTTCCAGCCCCAGGTTTCAGGGCTCCCGCTCTGTTAGGGCCCCTGTTTTTGGAGGAAATGTCTCCTGGTGGCCTGGGGGTGTGTGGCCCTGGGGCCAATCAGTTGTCCCTTTTCCCCTCCCACCGCCCAGCCTCCCAGCTGCTGACCCTGTGCAGTCCTGCCCACCTATATTCTGTGGTTCGTAGGGAACTTTTAAAATCAAGTTTCACTGAAGATTTCATCCCCTTCTCACTGTTGCTCTCTAGTTGCTCTGTCTAGTTTCCAGGAGATTGAGAGAGATTCCAACAATTATGGGGGCTCCATCTGATTAAATGGTGCCTCAGAAGCCGTGCTGACCACCCTCGACGCAGCCACCCTCATACGCTGCCGTCTCACCCGCTTTGAGCTCTGTGCACGATGCCCATCGCCACCTGAACAGAAGCTTCTCTTCATTCTCTGGTTGTTTGTCAGGGCTGTCTTACTTGCTCCTGAATCCCCACTGAGCTAGAATGGTGGTGGCCCCATGACAGTAGATGTGAATCAAGGGCACATAAGGCCCCACCCCTCTCTGGCCACCCTATAAATTGTGAAACTTTCCCCAAAAGCTCTAACCCTTTTTCCTATGATTATATTACACTCTTTTTACTATAATTATATTACCATGAAAAATAAGTAAAAGAAAAATATTTCTCGAAAATGTTTTGAAAGCCCCTTAAACTAAAAAAATCCAAGATATTAAAATAGTAATGTAATATATACTGACTTAAGTATCATCAGACATTTTAAAGTCTAGGTTTACCATGTCCCAGCAAAGAGGACTGACATCTCAGTCTCTGTCTTTCTGTTAATGGAGTCCCTCACTGCACCGTGTGTGTAGACACATACTGTGGCTAAAGACGGAATAGGAACTGGCGTCTAAGACAGTGCAAACTCTAAATTCACAAATAGAATGTCTGCATTGGAGAGCCTTCTAATATAGTGGGAAGAAAGACGGCCTTGTAGCCAGAAGCAAAGCAAGATCCTTGCCCACCTCTGCCCTTAGTAATGACGTGACCTTGGGCCTACCGCTTAATGCCACTAGGTTTCCATCCATCAGAAGATAAGGGGATTGGGTTCCTTTCAGCTCTGATAAATATCTGTTAGCTTAAGTTCATTCCAGCCCCTGAGTATAAGAGTCCTGAGACACAAGTGTTTTCTGAGTTGGAGTCTCTGCTATAAATGTAATCTGATAATGAAAGCAGAAGTGATACCTTTAAAAAAATGCACTTCAGTTTAATTTGACAATTATCCATTTGCAAGCAGCCATTGAGCGTTTTTTTGTTGATTCACAGCAGTGGTGTCTTGGGGGGATACATTTAAGAGAGATTTCTTGGTGAAGTACAGTTCCAGAAATAGTTACCAGGCATTTCTGAAATTTTTGAATTAACACCCACAAATTGGAATGGCCCAGGGTTTGTATCTTGAGTAAGCTTATGGCATATTGTTTATTCAAGCACAAAGATTCTTGCATGGAGTAGAACGCAATGTGAGAAGTGTTCGATTCCTGATACAATGACAGTGGTCATTGTGCACATGGAGCACGTGTTGTGTACCGGACCCTGTGCCAGGCACTTGTTACATGCAGTGCTTCTTAGCCACGCTCCGAGGAAAATACTATTATTGTTCTTGTTCTACAGATGAAGAAACTGGGATGCGAGAAAGTGAACGAGGGCCACACAGCTAGTGAAGAGTGACAGAGGTCAAGTTCTAGCGAGCATTCAGATAGTACGTACGGGGTGCTGCTCTCTCGTCTTAGGACTCTGCATTTATTAAGCCGTTGAATTCTTCCAAAATCCCTGTGAGGTTGGTACTATTATGTTTCCTTAACACATGAGGAAACTGAGGCACAGAGAGGTTAGGTGACTCAGCCAAGGTCACATAGTTAGTTAGTGTCGGAGCAGGATTTAAACTAGGGCGGTCCGTGTCCAGAGTCCAGGTTCTTGTCCGCTGTCCCATGTTGCCCGGCAACGGTATGGTGACTGACACAAAGACTCCAAATGCTCACTTTCAGCCATGTCACTGGAAATGGTACTAGAAGAGCAAAAGAATCCTCAGAAACTGCAAAAGTCGTTCTTCCTTTACGTTAGGGACAACATTGAGTTTTTAGCCCTATTGCAAGTGACTTGAAATTCACCAAAAAGAAAACTTCCACCTGCCCGGGCCTTAAAATCTTGAGTTTGGGATTAGCAGGAATGCACTCTTAATCTCAGGTGACAGAACCGTATTGCACCTGTAGCTACCCGTGGTCACCAGGAATCATTCAGGACTCCTGAATCTGTGATTATCACCCGCTGTCCTGCTGATGCTTGGTTACTCTGCACTGGAGCGTTAATATTTGAAAGACAGTAATTTAAAAAGAGAATTCCCCCAGTTTTTTTTGGGAGGAGGGGTGGTGAATCTAAAATTAGTGATATTTTTTATGAGAAATTTGAGAATATGTATCGAAAAAGGAGAGTGGCCTATACGTTGTCATTTAAATGGAATCCTTTATTTTTTTTGTTTGAACTGTTTCTTAACTTTGGGTTTGTGTTTAAGAAAAAGTGAAGCCTGGTGCTACTTTTTTTTTTTTTTTTAATAAATTTATTTATTTATTTACTTTTGGCTGCGTTGAGACTTCGTTGTTTCGCCCAGGCTTTCTCTAGTTGTGGCAAGCAGGGGCTACTCTTCGTTGCGGTGCGCAGGCTTCTCATCTCGCTGGCTTCTCTTGTTGTGGGGCACGGGCTCTAGGCGCACGGGCTTCAGTAGTTGTGGCATGCAGGCTCAGTAGTTGTGGCTCGCAGGCTCTAGAGCGCAGGCTCAGTAGTTGTGGCGCACGGGCTTAGTTGCTCCACGGCATGTGGGATCTTCCCGGACCAGGGCTCGAACCCATGTCCCCTGCATTGGCAGGAGGATTCTTAACCACTGCACCACCAGGGAAGTCCCGGCGATACTTTTGAACATAAGATAGCCCAAGATTTTGCTGGACACGTAGACCCCACGGAGACAAAGCCAGGCTCTGTGTCTTTGCTGGACTCGGCTCCGGGGCCGCCTGTGAGCCAGAGCACTGACCCAGGAACCGTAGATGCCAGAGAAGGGCTGAGACCACCACATCCAGTGTGATGGCCTCACCCCGTGGTTATTGAGCTGATTGCTTGGAAAGTCTTCAGTGGTTTTTCAACTTGAAAAGAACAAATTGGAAATAAATAAATTCATCCATTGACCTGTTACAGGAAGGTTCCCACTGTGCTTAGTACCCCCAGATCATTTCAGAGAAGGTTGACTAAGCCACACTGTGATAGATTTTCAGGGTAATAAGTGGACCATAAAATGACCATTAACCAACTTGCTTTGTTTATGAGAGGCAGGCTGTTAATGCCACTGGCCTCCTGCTGGAAGCATATTCCACTGCGGTCTGTTTCAGTGCTGTGAAGTCATTGATCAGATGAAAATGACCAGTTAGCAAGTAAGTGTTTCCTGGGCTGCAGGCTTTATGAATAATGTGTTCTTCAGTTAAAAACAGCACGTTAAGCAGTTGTTTAAACCTAACCATTTGGGAATGAGAGAGAGAGCTTCATGAATAATTTATTTGCAAAAGAAAAAATTAAGGGATCTGAATTTTTTCACCTTTCCAAACCTTTTTTACATTAAGTGAAAATACCTATAAATGATATAGATCGAGGTAAATAAAATTCGTAATGCATACATGATATCTCTAAGTTTATATACTTTCACTTTTAAAAAACCTTTCCTGAGAAAGGTACAGTCACATAAATACAGTGAGTTTAAAATAACTGAGAATGGAATTGCTGGAGGGGTTGAGGTATTTTAGAATGTAACACTGAACGTGCATTAGCATAGTGCTGTGGGAAAGCTTGAAATACGGTTAATATGTCCTTGTGTCGAAAGGACTCCATCAGAGCAGACCAGTTTGATCCCTTGTGCTTAAACCTTATGCTGTCCACTTTCTAAAACAGACCACCATCTTATAAGAATTGCACATCCTTGGTTCAAGGTTTAAATAAGAGAGATTGGGACAGGGGTTAGGTACCAACATCACAAGACCAAGATCTCCCCCACCACCACCATCACCAACTCCCCTCTTCTTCCTCTTGTTCTTACATCATTAAAAATCCCCATGGTGGGCTTCCCTGGTGGTGCGCTGGTTGAGAGTCTGCCTGCCGATGCAGGGGACACGGGTTCGTGCCCCGGTCCGGGAAGATCCCACATGCCGCGGAGCGGCTGGGCCTGTGAGCCATGGCCGCTGAGCCTGTGCGTCCGGAGCCTGCGCTCCGCAAGGGGAGAGGCCACAACAGTGAGAGGCCCGCGTACCGCAAAAAACAAACAAACAAACAAAAAACAAAAAAAAATCCCCATGGTGCTTTATTTGTGGGCCTGACAAGGGGCCAAAGTGATTTGCCTCAGTGGGTGAAATTTTTGTTGACCATCTTGGCATTGAAGGAATTAACAAAGGCTCAGATGAGCCGGGATACTGCGTCCCAGTCGTTCATCATCACCACCGCCCACTACCACCACCTCAGGCAGCTGTTGTTCTCTGAGTACTTACCTGGTTTCAGGCCCTGTTCTAAGTACTTAACACCTTATTTAATCCTAACAACCTTCTGAGCTAAATGCAACCATTACCATCATTTTTTAGTTGAGGAAACTGAGGCTGAGAGTGTTTACTGACTTGCCCAAGTTCCCCAGAGCCCACGTGTTCACCCCTTTCAGCGTCTCTGCTGCCTGCTCCATTGCCTCACAGTCCGACTGGAGGGGCTTGATGCCAGGTGGCTCACCAGCATCGTATGGGGCGCACCCGCTCAGTCACTGTTCCGTCTCTGGCCCCCATGACAAATGGTCACATAGTCGAGAACCAAGAAGCGTGAGCCAGGGCCTCACTGATGTTGCTATTGCCATGTTCCCAGACCGTCGAAGACCCTCCTGCAGAGCCCATTTGCTTTGGGTTGTCAGGGTAACGCGTGTGGAAACATGCAGCACACACACTGACAACAGCCAGGAGCCGATGCTTACGTAACAGGAAGAGAAACAGAAAAAAAAAACCAAAAAACAACTTTAAATATAAAGCACAAGGGCTTGAGTTGATGCCTATAACGTTAATAAATTTGTTTTCTTGTTAGGAATACATATATCTGTGTTTTTAAAAGATAGTCATAAAAATGGATAAAACTAAATTCAGGCATCCAAAGACATAGGCGTGAGGTCTCTGAAACCTTTGCTAACAAGGAAGAGCCCATTGTCCGGTAGTGGTAGACGAATGCGGCCAGGCTGCAGGTCCTGCCCCTTACAGCAACGGGTATCAGAAACACTTTTGCCATGATACAGGAATCTCGGTTGTCCACATCTTCTTTTCCTGCTTGCTGCTTCTGGGGACTTTAAAAAATGTCATGTTTAAGGTGGCGGCCCTCCCATTTTGAGCCAGTCACACTTGAAAAATATACCCTGAAATGATCTAAACTTAATTTCTGGCCATTTTGTTGCAGAAATGCTAACCCCAGGGGGTCTTTGTTCTCTCCACTAAAACTTGATTTATTTGGAAAAATTCCATTTACTCTCTGTAGAAACTGACTGGACATGGCTCCTGTGAATGATGCGGTTGTTATTAGCCCTGAACACTGTAAAAATGAACTTTGAAACAGTTGGGTCGGACCCAAACAGAAAGTGATGTATGGCTTGAAAATGGTCTTGTTGAACATGATGCTTCAATATTTTACTGGTCAGTGCAGCACAGGTTTTCGAAATATATGTTCAGTTTTTTAAAGTTTTATCTTTAGAGTAGAAACTTTCTCACAAACCAAAATAGATGAATCCCGCGTGTTCGAATCAATGCTGAAGTGTCATCCACATCTGCAGAGTGAAAATCATTAGCCCGTTACTTGAAATCCACATAAAATGAAACCATTTTACTCTATTCTTCATCCAGCTTTACCTCTTCACTGAAGGGAAGAGTGCTGAAAATGCGTGTAACTGGATTATTGGTTTTTTTTCCAAAAGTTTTGCAGAAAATACTAAAGCAGGTATTGAGCACGGGGCAGCATCCTGCCTAGATTGAGTTGAGTACGTCCAAGCGTGCATTTAACACAAACTCATTATTTCTCCAAAGTCTGTGCTTGAAAATAGATCGAGAAGATTTCTCCAAACCGCATGGCATAATTTCAAGTACATTTAAACTATGACCAGAATGTTTTGTTGGAACAATGAGAGTGGATAAGAATATTGTTAAAACTGCAGTGGAAAAATACAATGACAACTTTTTTACACGTGACTCTAAGAGGCTCTTAAATCTGTCTTTTGGAAGAGTTTACTGGTTCATAACGTTTATTAGTAGCCACATATCTAGGACCGGAAGAGATTCAGAAGGTCTGCATTCTAATCCCAGCTTGGCCTACAACCAGCTAGAAGGTTTTACCCAAGCCCGCCAGCCTCTGTGCCCCAGTTTCACTTCCAAAGAGTAAAGAATTTGGACTAGCCATCCTCTCAGTTGCATTCCGGCTCCAGAATTATATGATTCTTTGTGAGGGCTATTATTAGGATTCTTTTTTTTTTTTTTTTTTCTTCCCCGGTCCGCGGGCCTCTCACTGTTGTGGCCTCTCCCATTGCGGAGCACAGGCTCCGGATGCGCAGGCTCAGCGGCCATGGCTCACGGGCCCAGCCGCTCCGCGGCATGTGGGATCTTCCCGGACCGGGGCACGAACCCGTGTCCCCTGCATCGGCAGGCGGACTCTTAACCACTGCGCCACCAGGGAAGCCCTATTATTAGGATTCTTAAATCTGTCAACTCTTGGACTGTATTTCCAAAAATGGCAGATTCACTAAAGTCCTTCTCATGGAGGAAAAAAAAGTGCTGGGAGTGACACTGTATGCGTTGTCATCTCAGAGAGTGAGCAAAAAGCCTTTTAGCCTTAGAGCGTTTGGGTCCCAGTGGGCGTGCGTGGGCTCTGCTAGCTTAGGTCTTTCCCCAGGACGGGATTCCTCAGCTAGTTAATGAAGGTGCAAGCTCTGTCCTGTACCCTACTGCCTTCATTAGGCCTTGGAATGCAGAGGCCAATGGTCAGTCATCATTTGCAGTGGAAATCTGAAAAAACTCCTGTTTCCCAGAGCTGTCAGCAGGCCCTTAGAACCTTCCTGAAAATGATGAAAAGTTTCTGAGTCATGCTAATCAAGCTTAAACACTTTACACTGTTTAACAACAAGTAATATGCCCGTTTGGAACTCAACAAAGAAGGCTTTGAATTAAGACTGAAAAATGTCATAGAGCATTGCAGGCAGGGAAGAAATACTGTTCTCTGGGTGTGGTGTGTATCACCCAGAGTGACCTCGCAGACGGCTGCCTTTCTTTTCTCCAAAACAAGTCGCCATTATCTTGATTTCTTGCCCGATGCAGCATATGCAGGCCATTTTAACAGGCTTGTGATGGGTTTAAATGTCAAGAGTTTTGCCCAGTGGGCAAAACCCTCACTTATACCAGAGGGTTAAAAGTGTTGAAAAGCAGGAGTTTAACCTCCTTGTTTTCATCCCCCTTTGGACCAGAACAGACCTCTCTGATGGCACATTTCTGCCGTTCTCCTGAACTGTGGCAGGAATAATTCCAGGCATAATTAGGCAGGTGTCAAGTTTAACCCTGAATGCCTCTACAGGCGGTCATTTCCTCGCCTCCGGGCCGCCGCTCTGCTCTGCTAGCAATCCTCCCACTTGTAAAGTTGTGCCTGATATTTAACCTCGGTGTTCCCTGCTGGAACTCTCCCTTATTATTCTCATCGACCAAGAATAATTGATCTGTCTTCACTCAGCAACTTCCATTTGCACGTTTCAGGAGTAACTGTATCATCTCCTCTCTGTTAGAGACAGACTCTCTCCCCTGGTTTTAAGTCTTTGTACACCTTGTTTCCAAAAAGGATTACGTGGTGTGTTCATCTTCTAAGCATACCCTCCAATCTGTCATCCCTTTGTTATTATTCACGTTGGTACTACACCTTTTTTTTTACCAAAATGGAATGATTCTCTCTCCTTTTACATGTAATCCTCCGGATTAACACAGTTCCAAGCGTTTGATTTGGGCACCGTTGTGTTGTTGACTCATTCACAGCGTGATTCACTGAGTCCTCCGTGTCGAGGACAACGGAGAGGTCCGAGCGGGAGAAACGGACATTCCATCACTATGAGCTGTGTCCCCAGTGCACGTGCATTCCTGCACACACACACCCCCCTTCACGGGTCAGAACTGAGTTAAAGCCTTCAGAGGGTAGATGTATGTGGTGATATTTGGAGCATTACATGGAGTGATTGATATAACATAACCAAATCTGAGTTACAGCTGCATCTGTTTGTTGTAGCAGATCTTCTGTTTACGAGAGTGGGTGTCTGAAATTTAAGAATTTAAGGACCTGGATGCTTATGTTCCTGACTTCTATTCCTAAAGTCATTAGCATTCAAGTAAATATTTGATTTTATCTGTTTTATTCTCAGATCCTCAGGTGAAAGATGCATTCGTTGTGTGCCCGTTAATTACACATGCCCTCTGAGCGTCCTGCTCAGCCACAGTAAATATTCATGTGTGAACTCTAGTGGGTAGAATCCTTCCTGTAAATTTCCTTGATTACAGAATTGCTGTTTCCTGGGGTTCTTGTTAAGACACTCATCTTTAGTCCTAAGACTTGGTTGCAGGAATCCTTTCTAGTTATATGTTTCTTCAGACATTTCTAGCAGTGGGCCCCACTAGACAGTGACAAAGGCAATGTGTTTTATGCCAGGACTATATAGTTGAAATAGTCCTGCTGTTAAAACACTGATGAATTTTACTACAGTACAATAGATTTCAGTTATTCACAAAGGTTAAGGAATGGGGTGTTCTGATTGATTGAATTTTCTAGAATAATTACCATATGTACCATTCGAAGATGGATAGTCTTTAGAAAGTGTATAATTGCTTCTTTGTGCATATAGTAAGCTCTTAGGGAGTGTATATTGAATTGACCAGAGTTGGAAGGACCTTTAGAGATCATCTAGTCCAAAGAAGAGGACACCAAGGCTGGAAGAGCTAGATGATTTGCCCACTGTGGCCCTGTGAGTGAGCAGGAGAACCAGGATAGAGCCCAGATCTTTCTACACTTAATCCAGGATCCTCTCAGCTACGCACACTGCCCTACACACTTTGGGCTAAGATGGGGTGATGGAGAAGATGGTGGCAAAAGGACCCAGTTACTAGGATTCGGGGCGAGAGTTTAATGTACTGACTTATCATCGTATAACCTACTATTGCTCTGTGTGTATGTGTGTGTTCGTTATACTAGGAAATGCGCTAAGTTCTCCTTTATTCTTTAAAACCACCGTATGAAAGATACTGTTGTTATCCTCGTTTCAAGATGAGGGTTGAAGCCCAGTAATCTGCCTCACTTAGCAGAGCTAGAACTTGAACCCATCCAATGCAACGCGCGATCTTATGATCTGAACTACAGTACTGCCTTCTTAAAATATTTGTTGTTCCCTTTCCATCTGAAAAGAAAGTATCCAAAAATTGTTTTGAGGGAAATATCTTGCTTTAATAGTAATGCACAGGTCTAAACATATCCAAAATGTTTTCTATATTTAAATGCACGTGAAATGCTTAATAATCCAGGTGGGCAAATACGGAGGCCGAAAGAGCATCACGGTATGAGGTTGTCCTGCTGAAATTCTGCTGCTGTGGGCGTGTTTGGTATGTGAAGGCTGCATCTCCTCTCGTACTTTCTATGGATTCACGTCCATTTACACTGAAGTTGTAAGGACTGGTCCCAGGCTCTGATGAGAAGACAGTGATGATGATGAAACCCAGCTTTGCTCCCGAGCCGTTGAGGACTGTGACTCCACATGCGGCCCCTGCCCCTCGCCTGGTTTAGGGCTGCATTGTTGCGCATGGTCTTCCCAACACTCACACAGACTTAGTGCAGCAAACCAAGTTCTCACCACCGAGAGTCCCCAAGGGATCCAGTCTCGCTCTTTGTCTCCCGAAGACTTATCTAAAATGACTTAATTTGACTCTCACCCCATTAATATTTGACGGTAGTGCAGAGAATTCAACACATATTCTAAACATTTTAAAAAATCAGCCTTAATGAAGTAGAATTTACACAAAATGCACCCTTTTATGCTGAATGATATTCCATTTTATGTATATACCACAACCTGGGGTGATTTTTCAATGTTAATTCAACTTTGCCTTTCTAGAAATCACTTGATCGTGACGTACTATCTTTTTTATGTATTGCTGGACTCTATCTGCTAATATTTTGTTAAGGAATTTTGTGTGTTTGTTTATGAGGAATATAGTCTGTAGTTTTCTCTATTTGTAATGTGCTGTTGTCTAGTTTCAGTATGAGGGTATTCTGGCCCCATCAAATCAGTTGAGAATGTCCCTTCTTCCTCTGTTTCCTGAAAGTGTTTCCTTAAGATTGGTATTATTGTTTCCCTAAATTTTTGTTAGAATTAACCAGTGGGGCCTCCCTGGTGGCGCAGTGGTTAAGAGTCCGCCTGCCGATGCAGGGGATACGGGTTCGTGCCCCGGTCTGGGAGGATCCCATATGCCGCGGAGCGGCTGGGCCCGTGAGCCATGGCCGCTGGGCCTGCGCATCCGGAGCCTGTGCTCCGCAACGGGAGAAGCCACAACAGTGAGAGGCCCGCATACCGCAAAAAGAAAAAAAAAAAAAAAAAAAAAAGAATTAACCAGTGAATCCATGTGGGTCTGGAGTTTTCTGTATGGGGAGACTTTTGATAACAAATTTAATAAATAAAAAAAGATATAGGGCAATTTAGATTTTTATTTCTTCTTATATCAGTTATATAATTTATATCTTTCAAAGACTGTTCATTTCATCTAACTTGTCGAATTTATTTGCATAAAGTTGTTTGTAATATTCTTTTATTATCCTTTTAATGTCTCTAGAATGAGTGATGTTTTCTTGTTCATTCCTGATATTGGTAAGTTGTGTCTTCTGTTTCTTTTTCTTTGATCAGTCTAGCTAGAAATTTCTCAATTTTATTTATTTATTTTCCAAATTATCTGCTCTTGATTTCAGTGATTTTTCTCTATTTTTTATCTGTTTTGTATTTCACTCATTTACAAATATTACTTCCTTCCTTCTTACTTTAGGTTTCATTTGCTTTTCTTTTTCTTAGTTCTTAAAATGAAAGCTTAGATCTTTGATCTTTTAGTCATTTTTCTTTTTTTCTTTAAGGTCTTTTAAACTATAAATTTCCCTCCAAGCCTGGCTTTAGCTGCATCCCACAAATTTTGATATATTTTTATGATCATTCAGTTCAAGATGTTTTCTAATTTCCCTTGTGATTTCTTTTTTGTCTCATGAGTTATTTAGAAGTGTGTTGTTTAATTTCTAAATATCGGGGGGAGTTTTCCTGATATATTTTTTTAAGTTGATTTTTAACCTCAGTGGTGGTCAGAGAACACATTCTGCAAAATTTTGAGACTTGTTTTAAGACCCAGCTTGTAGTCTGTCTTGATGAATGTTTCCATTTGCACTTGAAAAGTGTGTGTATTCTACTGTTTGGGGACATAGAATATATATGTCATTTGGGTCAAGTTAGTAGAGAGTATTGTTCAAATCTTTATTCTTACTGATTTTTATCTGCTTGTTGTGTTCGTTACTGAGAGAGGCCTGTTATTGACTGTTTTGAGGAATATTTTCTGGATGAAGTCACCCTTCCAAGCTTTTTGTTTGTTTGTTTGTTTGTTTCAAATCATTCTTATGACCTTCCTTGTTGTAAATGATGGGCTTTGTTCTTCTGAAGTTTTCCCCTTTCCCTGGGCAGAGGAAAGCTTCCTTGGGATGGGAGTGCTGTGGGAGAGGAACAAGTAGGCAGGACTCAGGGGGGTGAGCAAGAGGGTCAGATTGATTAACTTTTTTTTTTTTTTTACTCGGTACGTGGGCCTCTCACTGTTGTGGCCTCTCCCGTTGCGGAGCACAGGCTCAGCGGCCATGACTCACGGGCCTAGCCGCTCCGCGACATGTGGGATCTTCCCGGACCGGGGCACGAACCCGTGTCCCCTGCATCGGCAGGCGGACTCTCAACCACTGCGCCACCAGGGAAGCCCCAGATTGAACTTTATTTCTCCTCTGATGTGCAGTGTAAAAGCTTATGCCAGGATTTGAAAGACTGCTGCAAGATTTCTCAGCTTATGGCAATACGGTAAATGTTGAGTTGGCTCCGGTTTGGTGAGGCCACCGTAAACCTGTAGGGGGCGCCCTCTGAGAGTTTGTTCAGGGTGCCCTAAGCATCTTTTACCTGCCACCGGTAGAATCCTAGATTTGGCTCCACTGGGAGAAATATGTTCTGGTACAATTTTTAACTCCTTCGAGGGTGGCAAAAGGAAGTTTGGAGCCAGTGGCCATGCATGCTGGTGCCCGAGTGGAAGCCATTTTATTTTCTGTTAAGGAGGCCCTGGTCCCGTGCTCACGTAGCAGATTCCCAGACGCGCTTTCTAGTGTAGTCAGCTCCCAGGGTGATGGATCAGCCGCAGCCCTTGCCTCCCAGTATTGCTGACCTAAACGCCTACCCTCTCCTAGACTGCTTAGCTACATCTCCTCCTTTCAATAGCTCCAGATGTATGGGTGAAAACTTTCTTTTTTTTAAGGTCTAAAAGTGAAGATTCATTAAGAATGGAAAAACCCCACAATCTACAAAGACAAGCAAAACCTTTCTGAAACAAAGCTGTTTAATTTCCTGCCTTATTTGAAGGGCGTTTCTACACTCAGTCATTTTCAACCACCTGTAGGATTTTTGCCATAATCTTTGGTCAGCTGTTCTATTATTTGCATAATATTTTTCTTTAAATAAACTCATTTTTAAAACTTAGCCCCTTTCTAAGAAGTAATATCTATGAGATCACAGGTTTTATTTGCTACTTATGTACTTTTCTATATACATTGAAAGTGTTCATCCATAGATCACCTAACACCACCCCACATGCCACTGTGAGTTTCATGTCACACTTTGGAAATTGTTGGTCTGGGGCAAATGTGAACTGGACAGTGAACTTAGAGGGAAAAGCAAACTAGCACTTGGCAGTGGTCTGAGAAGGAACGGTTTGTGCTTGCAGCGTGGAGGGACATGGTCCCTTTAAGGAGAAAGAGGCAGTGAGAGGAGAAGACTGGGTAACAGTTTCTCAGTGAGGCAGATACTTTCATTATGATCCCATTATTCTGTTTAAATGCCATGAATTTCAAAAGTAGTCACATCCACCGTTAAAACACTCCAGGAAGCACTTGTTAAACGAATGATGTTGAACTAAAGTGCTAAGCACAGTGTATGTGAAGTTTTACTTCATTACCAATTTAGAATAGTCGTGTCACTACTGTTCTCAATTCGTTGAACTATTTTTGAATTTATTTTTCCGATTTCTTGTTCTAGCCGGAGAATTGCAAGGTTGGTTGGAACGTCATAGGATTTATTTGAGGGGAACCTTTTAGAGTTCCGGGAGGTGCCTCCAGCAAAGGGACGGTTTCCAGTTTGAGGAGTCTTTTCTAAAGGCCCTGTTTCCAGAGGTGCAGGCAGGTGTGGGAAAACACAGGGACTAGTGCAGTAACCCAGGCCAGCCCTTCCCCTGAGGGGTGTGGGTGAGTGTGGTTACAGGAACCCAGCATGAAAGGGAGCTGGCTGTGAGCTCTGAGGGTCATTTTCGCAGATCCGACAGAGGTGACTGATTTAACAACTATTGTAAATTGGTCTTGCTGGAAAGTTCGATATGGGTGTTTTGTTTGTTTGGGGGTTTTTTCCCTTTCTGTAACATGGAAGAGCTTGCAGAGGAGGTAGATGTTGAGTGAAATCATAATTCTTTCCCAAGCTAAATACATTGTTTCAACATTTTAGGGAAAACTGGGACCCACCAATATCTGAATAAATTTTTTAAAATATTTATTTATTTGTTTGTTTATTTATTTATTTGGTTGCACCAGCTCTTAGTTGCAGCAGGCGGGCTCCTTAGTTGTGGCACATGGGCTCTTTAGTTGTGGCATGTGAACTCTTAGTTGCGTCACGCATGTGGGATCTAGTTCCCTGACCAGGGATCAAAGCCAGACCCCCTGCATTGGAAGTGCAGAGTCTTATCCACTTATCCACTGTAGGGAAGTCCCCTAAATAAATTTTTAATGCAAGAAGAGCAGACATTGAGAAAAACGTCTACCTTTTTGTTATTAATGTAAAGTAAAATGCAAAACAAGTATTCACTTCTCACCCCTTCCTGTAACCTACCAACTTTGCACTTTAATTTTCTTCCAACTGGGGAATGGAAGGAAATTTAACTTAGTTGTCCTGTTTTTTCCTGGAAATAAGCCTGTGATCTTGAAGGAAAATGGCTTGTAACCAAATGAAGTGTGAGCCCCCTGAGGACGGAGACCCCCTGAGCATCACTATGTCCCTGGGCTCAGTTAGGCACCAAGTGGATATTTACTGAACGACTGGGAAGAGAGAAAATCATGCATTGATTCCATTTTGTCAATACGCTACTCAGAACTTTCTCAGTTGTCTTATAAAGCCCGGGGAATGACAAAGAGGCAATCTGCTTTTTCCGTGCAATCCTCACAGACCTATAAAAGCACTGTGATGTGCAGGAAAGCCCTGGAATGGGGATCAGAGACGTCAGTTCTGGGCCCAGCTCTGCCATTTAGCTGTACTGTTACCTCGGGCAGGTCACTTAACCTCCTTTTTTCTGTCATTTATGAAGTAGGAGTTTTGCACTTGCCCTTGTTATTTTACAGAGTTAGTGAGAGTTCGAATGAGATAAAGAATACAAAAGTGCTTTGAAAACTGGAAAGCAAGGCCTACTTTCCTGCTCAACCTGACTCTTCTCCAGCAGAAAGCACAGACTGGACCTGTCCCTCCAGAGAAAGCCTGCTGTGAACCAGCTAATACATTTTTTTTTTAATCCTTAGTACTTAAGATCATTCCCTGAACACAGTAATTATTGACAACCATAGGCACTCAATAAATATTTGTTAATAGATAATAGGGATAGTTTACAAACTGAATTCTTTACCTCTCTAAATCATGCTAAATCGTGTATAAGAAGAATTCTGTCTTTATGATGGTATTTGCCATGTGTTCCAGTTCATACATACTCAGGGCTTACTGGGCTGCTTGACATCCAATGGAAGAAGGAAGGTTAGTTTCTGTATTTCAGTTTATGGTGAGTGTCTGTGCATTTATTTCAACTTATGGAAATGGAGGTAGCTTTTGTTTGCTTGCCCAGGTGGTTCTCCCAAATTTGTTCAGGTAACACAGTCACGTAGTTCAAAGTTCATAAGCTACTCAGGAGAGAAGAGGGGAAAGCTCCCCTTCTACTTCTGTGGCCTGGCTGCAGTTCCGCTCTGAGGAAGCAGGTCTTCCTACTCTTGACAGCCATGTCTGCTTAGGTGTTGAGTTTCCATGAAGAGATTTTGAAGTTTTGAGTGTCTTTTCCTTAAAGAGAATAACAGTAGGTAGGTAGCTAGCTGGGTAGAGGTGGCAAGGGAGGGAGTGTGGTGAGAGACGGTGGAGGAATCTTAGCTTCTCTTTCTGTCTGTCACTCATCTAGTCTTGCTTTTTTACGTACAGTTAGAGAATAACTAAACATCTTTGACCTACGTGATGATACAAATATTTTACTAACCTGAGAAATTTGACCAAAGTGGAGGACGTGAGCAAGTTTGACCTAAGTTTCCAGTTCTCTTTCTTCAGCATATTGAGATTGATATTTGGAGTTTCAGGCAGTCTCATTCTCATGAAGTAATTAAACAAACCCCCTTCTGTTTCCACCCACTGACAAAGTCCTCTTGGTCTCATCATTCTGGACAGGTGTGGAGGAAAATTTTAAATCATTTTCAAATAGTGCAAATTACTCCTTGTTTTTTTTGTTGTTGTTGTTATCTGCTGGGCATTACCCTTTCCCCAGAAAGGTGGTTTATTAATATATGCATTCCTAACTTTCAGATTTTGTATGGGTGGAGAAAATAAACAGCATGTATTGTACACACTGTGTGGGGTAAATGCTATTTAAATCTGGTCTGAGCTGCTAAACATCTCTCTAACACAGGATCACTGGCTAGAGTCCAGGTTTGTTGGGTTTTTTTTGTTTTTTGTTTTTCTTTTGAGGAAGGGTCAGACTTTAGAGAACTAAGCCATCTGTCCAGCAAGTTATATTAAGGCTTTAATAACAGATACTCTGCAATATATTTCAGTGTGTAGGGGAGACAACTAATGTTTTGCAAAACCAATATCTTTAGAAATGTCTTCCACATTCTGTTTTGTTATCATTTTGGTATTGTAATCCTGATTTGATAGCACACATCTTTGTACTAATGTTTTTGCAGAATTAATTAGTTCATTAAAAGCAGCATTTGAAAAGTGGCATGTCAATAATGCAATGCACGCCTTCAGAAGACGCTTGCTTCTTAGAAACATCGAGCTTCTCCTAAAACAGATGCAGGGATTTTGTAGCTGCATATTAAGCTTTAAGACTTTGAAGACTCTGTGCTGCCTTCTTTGGGGTTTGTTCTGAGGGGCTCTGTGGTTGCCGTTGTTGGTGACCTTTGGTGGCTAATGTAGTGACCTCAGCACGTCACATCTTCACCTGCTAAAGAGAACTTTGCATTGCAGTTGTTTCATAACTGCCTAACTGGCGTCTGCATAGCTTACTTTTAATGTCCTGTCTGCTCCTTCGGCAAATATTTAAGGAGTGTCTGGTGGGTACCAGGCACCGTGGCCAGGTGCTGGGATTCAGCCTTGAAGAAGGCGGTCATGCAATCCCCTGGAGAGACCTGTTGAGGAGATAGACCTTAAGTAATCACTCGGAAAAATTGCTTAATTACAACTGGGACGGGAGACACAGAGAGAATTAAAAAGTGTAAAAATAGAACTACCATGTGACCCAGCAATCCCACTACTGGGCATATACCCTGAGAAAACCATAATTCAAAAAGAGTCATGTACCACAGTGTTCACTGCAGCACTATCTACAATAGCCAGGACATGGAAGCAACCTAAATGTCCATTGACAGATGATTGGATAAAGAAGATGTGGCACATATATACAATGGAATATTACTCGGCCATAAAAAGAAACGAAACTGAGTTATTTGTAGTGAGGTGGATGGACCTAGAGTCTGTCATACAGAGTGAAGTAAGTCAGAAAGAGAAAAACAAATACCGTATGCTAATGCATATATACGGAATCTAAAAAAAAAAAAAATGGTACTGATGAACCTAGTGGCAGGGCAGGAATAAAGACGTAGACATAGAGAATAGACTTGAGGGCATGGGGTGGGAGAGGGAAGCTGGGGCAAAGTGAGAGTAGCATCGACATATATACTCTACCAAATGTAAAATAGTTGGCTGGTGGGAAGCAGCTGCATAGCACAGGGAGATCAGCTTAGTGCTTTGCGATGACCTAGAGGGGTGGGATAGGGAGGGTGGGAGGGAGGCTCAAGAGGGAGGAGATATGGGGACATGTGTATGCCTATGGCTGATTCACTTTGTTGTACAGCAGAAACTAACACAGTATTATGAAGCAATTATACTCCAATAAAGATTTATTTTTATTTTTATTTTTTTTGTTTGTTTTGTTTTGTTTTGTTTTGCGTTACGCGGGCCTCTTACTGTTGCGGCCTGTCCCGTTGTGGAGCACAGGCTCCGGACGTGCAGGTTCAGCGGCCATGGCTCACGGGCCCAGCCGCTCCGCGGCATGTGGGTTCTTCCCGGACCGGGGCACGAACCCGTGTCCCCTGCATGGGCAGGCGGACTCTCAACCACTGCGCCACCAGGGAAGCCCAAGATTTATTTTTTAAAAAGTGCCGTAAGAGGTGAGATGAAGGGCATGCTGACTGATGGGGGCGCCCGGGGGAGTGTCAGAGAAGGTTCCCCTGAGGAAGTGTCATTTAAGCTGGAACCCAAAGACTTGAAGCATGCACAGGGCTGACCTGGGCAAGGGGGTGGGAGGAGTTACGAGAGGAATCCTCCAGGCGGAGAATGTGGAACATCCACAGCACAACGTGCAAGGTAGTGCGAGCCTGCTCTGGACGTAGGGAGAGGAGGTGGGGCCAGGCCAGAGCAGAGCAGCAGCTGGACCTCGGGGCCTCGTTGGCCCTCCGAGGACTTGAGGTTAAGTTCACCACCGAGCTGTGCCTTAAGCAGTGATGCAGAAAGAGGGGAGCTCTCTCTTTTTACAAGCAAGGAGCTTCTGTAAAGCACAGGTGGCGTGGCTGTAGAAGGCAGAAAGGGTTACTTACTATCAGGTGACCTCTCAGGTCACGGAAGTAGGTCCTTGACTTTGTTGGAAAGATTAGCAGTGAAAGACAGTAGTTTAAAAACAAACACTAACCTTGGACTCCAACATGGAAGCATGATTTTAAGATGATCAGAACTATGAGACCCGTTGTACCCCCTGTACTACCACTTCAGTTATGTTCACTTCTAGGCTGCAAAAAATATATATATGTTTCTAAAATGAAGATAGCTTTATTGAAAAATACCATTTTCCATCCAGAAAGGACTAAAGAAGAAAACCAGATACCTTCATTCTAGAACAGGTCTAGAACAGTTATTCTTAACTTGGGGTCCACGAATGGACTTTAAGGGACCTATAAACTGCAGAAAATTACATGCAAAATTTTGTGCAGACATATATTTTAGTTTTTAGTGCATTCTGAAAGGGATCTGTGACCCAAGAAAGATTTAAAAACACTGATAAATCGGAAAACCAATAGTCTTTTACATGTTTGCAGAAAGCCTTTAGGTTTCAGAAGAAATATTTGTGTGTGATTTCTCAAGGCTGAAGGAAGTAATTGGGTGGAGGGAGATACTGGTCAGTGGGTTGGAAGCAGCCTGGTGGTCCAGCAGTGCATGGGGCTGTCTTATAAGGTGTGCTACAGGGTTGTTTATTTAAGCAGACTGTCTCTTGGAGACGCTGTTAAGTCCCTAGATTGACGGGGATTTTGAGTAAGAGGACCTCTGAGATCCTGGTGTTCTTTAGTTCTCTGATTAAGGACATTTAAAGGAGCAGGCCAAGCTACCTGAAGAAAATCAGAAGAGAACAAGGTTTATAGGGCTTCAGAGACGAATGTTAGGATTCTGAGAAAGGCGTGATTGTTTCTGATGCAGCAGAGATGTTGGAATAGTTAAGACTGAAGCTTGGTACTAAGGAAGCCTTTGGAAAGCCTGAGAAGGAGCCATCGGATGCACTGGGGAAACTGGATCAGAAACCGTTGAGAGTCTGACAGTAACTGAGGAGCAGGACAGGGAGATGGAATTCTCTAATTGCTTAAAAGTTCATTTTCTACCTGAAAATATTGAAACTATGAATCACACCTCGATCTGAACCTGTGATTTCTAGGAGTTTGTGTTTCTAAACACCTGGTTCTTGGACCAGCCAGCCAGCTGATCAGCTGAGTGCTTCCAGGAGGAGAACCAAGCAGCTCTCCATTTTCGAAAGGCCTCTGTAATGTAAATAGGAACAGCAATCTTTCCAAGTTATTACCCTGTTAACAGGTTGACAGATATGTGCAAATTGTGACTCACTGCTCAATTTGGCACTAAATTAATGTCGTTCTGCACCGCGTCTGCTCAAGTGTAAACTAGTCACCACTGCTGTGTTAGTGCTTGTTTGCCTATATTCCGAAGGTAAAAATTAAAGTAATCCGATCTTGCCGCAGAGCGGAGTGCAGCATATGGTGGCGTGTGGGAGGGGAGCGCGCTGTTCCTACCTGTCCTGGGCCCGCGCTCTGAGCTCTGCAGGCGCTGGCAGGGCTGGCGGGGCACACAGAGGAAGCCAGGAGCCCCTCCCATGCCAACCTCCACCCTCTGCAGAAAGAAAATGTCATCTCGGCTCCAGCTTTTTAATCTGCCGTTCCAAGCTTTCCTTATTTCTGTCAAGTCACTAGTGGTGCATTTGCGTTTTGAAGGTTGGGTCTATTTGAAAATGAAATGTTTTGATTTTTTGCTTCTAGGATTTCGACATTGTTTTCCTCAGCGAAAGATGCAGCTGACTTTCTTTCTCTTTTTTGGCAAATACATAATGTCACCTGTAAAAAGGAAATTTGCATCTCCTTTATGTTAGGTGTGGGAATGAAGAACAGTCTCCTTGAAATGCATTTTTGTTTCATAAAATCTGTGGAGTGAGCTTGCTGAGCTTTATCTGAGATCACTGGGTGGGGAGGGAACAAACAATGCCGCCCCAGACCTCTCCACTTTCCCATGTCCGCATCACATATTTCTTCTGGGACTCTTTTCTCCTGCCACTACCTCCCTTTACAAGTAAAGAGCTCGTATACAGAAGATTCCAGAAATGTCAAGGAACATTTGTTGTCTGCCCTTTTAGAACACTGGACCCTGCTCTAAAAGCAAGCAAAGTCAAGTAGTTGGCATAGAATCCTGGAAATCTACACACTGAACTTGGTTTCTGGAATCATCACCTAACCTACCTATCCCCCTAAATTCCTAGCCTACTAGAGAGACACGTTTTCTAGAAAGTATTTTGAAATCTTCAAGGTGAAAGGTACAAGGGAGAGCAAATTATGATGTCAACTTTGTGCTGAAGTTCTGCATATTCATTTGCATTCTACTGTCCAGAGCTATAATGGCTATTGATTGAGGATCCCTTCAGAAGACATTGACTGTCCCCCTCCGCATTAGCATATACTTAGCAATGACCTCCATCCACACAGGAGAGTGGATTTCTGCTTCCTGCTGGGTCTGAAGTAACTGGGTTTAAATCGCACGCATAGAGTTAGCAAAGCAGTCTGTAAATGCGGAAATGTCTCCAGTGACCTGGTGTGAACTTTTGACATGAATGTTGCCACCTGTCTTCCACCATCTCAAGAAACAGTAGGCAGTCGTGAAAAATGAGTTAATTTCCTCCTTTCCTCACCTTTTCGCCTCCTTTGTAGCGTTTAAACTTAGAGCCAAGGTTGTGTATCGTGAAGCTGTAAATCTAGAAGGGACTGTGGGAGACGATGCGCGATGTCTTAGTGAGTCTGGCTCTTAGCCATCCAGGGAAGATTGTTTTCTAAACCATTTTCAAAATCAACAGAATGGAGCCTTGCCTTTAAGCAGTACCTCTTATACCTCTTTTCTTTCTAAGCTAGTTCACTTTATAATGCCACATCCTCACCTTGTGGTCCTTTCTCGAGATGGAAGATGGCTCTTTGGTACTGAGTTTTAAAAGCCATTTGCACACTTGAAGAATACCTGAGTCTCCCCACAGGCAGCCCTCTTTTCTGCAGGAGCAAGTAGCCTTCAACGCACCTCCACCTCTTCTCACTTGTCTCTGCTCTGGTCTTCCTATCATTGTTACTCACCACTGGGCCTTCTAGAGTTTTCCCCCTTCCTTTTTCAACTTGAAGTTGAAAACTGCATATAACGTTCCCTAGGGAAAACCTGATAGGTTAAATCAGCAAGATTACTGACTCCCATAGCTCATATGTTGAAGTTCACTTTTTTTTTTTTTTTAATTTATTTTTTATTTTTTTTGCTGTACGCGGGCCTCTCACTGCTGTGGCCTCTCCCGTTGCGGAGCACAGGCTCCGGACACACAGGCTCCGCGGCCATGGCTCGCGGGCCCAGCCGCTCCGCGGCATGTGGGATCTTCCGGGATCGGGGCACGAACCCGTGTCCCCTGCATCGGCAGGCGGACTCTCAACCACTGCGCCACCAGGGAAGCCCTGAAGTTCACTTTTTAACAATTGGCATTGTGTTGTCCGCTCTCTCTCATGAGCCCCAGGTTTCAAACTAAAATCTGTTCATGTTGTGAGTGGACAGCGAGTCTCCCTCTTTCCCCCAAGAGAACATAGCTTTTATGTGTCCCTGATCTAATGGACATCTAATTTAATTTGTCATATCCAACAGATACGAAATCCAATGTAAAAATCCTTAACAGATAGTTTTGCATCTCAGCTACCGTATTCTACATCCCTTTTGTGTCCGTGTGATTGGACGGTGAGCACAAATGCTGCTGTGATTTTATTCTCAGAGGATCTTAGCCAGACCCAGCTCTGTTGATGCTGTGGGTTGGTGTTTTCTCAGTGAGCTTCCACTGGGGTATTGGGGGTGGGAGGGATTCTTCCTGCTAAGAGAGGACAGTTTTGCAGACTATGCCCACGATGCCCATGATATACCAGGAAGAGTATTTATAAATTTTGAGCCCTAAGTTTATGCCATGCTAAGTGCTTAATGTCAGTAATCTCAATGATCATTAAATCGTAATAGGTACAGTTTCCGTTTGGGCCAGAAGAACAGAAGACTGCCTTTCAGAGGGATGTTTCCAAGAAAAAAATGGAAACTGATATGTCTGATATGTTTGACCGTAGTCAGAGAAGTTTTAGAGTCAGGTAGAGAGTTTAAGGGAAAAAATTGTAATACGTACACAGAAAACGAATCAAGTGAAAATCCAGTGAAACAAAAAACTGTACAAGTAAATAAATATACTCACAAGCCACTATGCAGCTCAGCTATTAAAAATATATATATAGCAGATATTTTAGAACGTAAACAATAAATACTGATTTAAGCAAAAATGGTGAGGTTGTTTGAATTAGACTCAAACCAGAAAAACAGGAATGACTTCAGGTATTTAAAACAGAAGGAATTTAATCCAGAGACTTGATTATTGAGGTGATTGAGATGAGAAGCCAAAGAGGAAACAGGAAGGCAAACAGAGGTGAGCAAAATGGGAAGCTGCTTCCATCCCTAGACCAGAAGGACAGAGGGAGGGGCCCTGTAATTGGAGCCCAGTGGCCAGGAAGGTGGCAGAACTAAATTCTGGTCTATAGAAGAAAGCCACGAGGTCACACCTTAAAATGAACAACCAAGAACTGGCATTAAGAACACATCATGTGGAAATACAGCGGTAAATACCAACAGAAATCACTAAAAAAATGGTGGTCACTAAATCACTAAAAAGCAAGAGGGGGAACTGGGGAGTAGTATTTTTCCTTAAAAGGCTTATAAATCCCAGCTGCCTTCTTAAAAACGTATTTCACTAATGAAAAATTAAATTGAGAAGAAAAGTGTACTGTAGGTTTGTATTTCTGTGACTAGGGCTCCAGCTCTTACACCTGTGTGTCTTTCTCCCTCTCAGATATGTTGACGATGTGATAAGCCGCATTGACAGGATGTTCCCTGAAATGTCCATCCACTTATCCAGACCCAATGGGACGTCCGCCATGCTTCTCGTAAGTTCTGCCTGACCTGTTTGTAGGGACACGTGCAAGGACACTGGCCTCCAGGTTAACCTGTTTCTGCGTGGTCGGAGCTCTAGAATGGAAATTAAATCCCAGTTTGATGGTGAACAGCGTTATTTCTCTTTACCGGCATTCTGTAGTACGTTCTACGTGCTTTTGAACGAAATCGCAGAGCCCGTCTAAGAGTTACCCAGACAGGAAATACAGTGTGAGACCCTGTCCCCTTTGAATCAGTTCATGGTGTTTTGGTGAACCTGTCTTATAGTGTACCAAAGACAATAGGAATGCTCGCCTATTGGATCCTGCTATGGGAAATCATTTATAAAATCCATTCCGTATTTGAAGAAAGTATCTGAGTGCTTATCACTGACGGTTTCCGATTTTGTTGTTTCTTTTTCTTTTCTTTTTTTCAATATTTATTTATTAATTTGTTTGTTTTTGGCTGTGTCGGGTCTTAGCTGCGGCACGCAGGCTCCTCTCTTGTTGTGGTGCGTGGGCTCAGTAGTTACGGCATGCAGGCTTAGTTACCCTGTGGCATGTGGGATCTTAGTTCCCCGACCAGGGCTCGAACCCACGTCCCCTGCATTGGAAGGTGGATTCTTAACCACTGGGCAACCAGGGAAGTCTGATTTTGTTGTTTCTGATGTGGGTTTGCTCTGAGCAAGTTGGCCTCCTGACCTCATCACTGATGTTTGTATTCACATAAATTCACCAAAGGCAGGTGTGTTTGGGAAATACGGTAGAATAGAAATGCTAAATTATAGTAGCAGTTAGAAAGGCACGGAGACTGCAGTGATGAGGTGCTTTTCTGGTGCTCTGGAGTGATGAGGTGCTTTTCTGGCGCTCTGGGTACTGATACACATGCTTGGGGAGCCCTTCCTCAAGCACAGATTTTGAGGAGCCTCCACGTTTTACAGAAAAGGAGAATTAACTGGTTAAGAGTGGTGGGTTTTGATGGACATCAGGAAGGCAAGCTTCAGGACTGAGTGTTGTTTTACGTCTCACTAGCACCGCTGCTCTGGGGCCTGGTGTGAAGTCCCCGGACTTCAGCGTTTTACCGTTGTAAACTCTTATAAATAGGTAGTCACCCAGGACAAGTGACTGTTCACTCAGTCCACTCACCTGAAGAGAGCAGGCTTCTTGTGTGTGCATGTGTGTTTTTCTCTTAAGAAAGGAAAAGACGTGGGATTGTTAATTGGGCGGGATTTCACATGTGAGGCAAATTAGTGACGTTCATCTGGGTAACATGCTACTTTTCTTTAAAATTCTTCCAGTTAAAAAATACAGCGAATGAGATAATGTGGTGTTCTCTTGCTAGAAAGAGAAAACAATTTGTATACGTCTAGGAAAACATGCAATATTTTCTGCCCCGGTTAAGCATACAAATTGTCTAAATGTTAAGATCCTCTAGACCCAGCAGCTGAAACATAAATCCCACTTCCAGGATACTTGACAGGCACCAAAGAGTTAATGAAGATAAAAGTGAAAGTGTCCGCAGTGAGATGGGTTTGCTCAAATTATTTCTGGGTCATTGAGCCTCCATTTCCTGATGAAGGTAGGGATTTGGCATTGACAGGAATGAGCAGGGAGAACAGGATTCTAGGCAAACAGGTCTAAGATATTAGAGTTACTTCCACCTGAGAAAGTGGGCTTTTATTTCACAACGACCTGTCGGCCTCATCTGCTTTCTCACTGAGCTTCTGTTTTAATAGACTGATGATGAGAGTTTAGGGGCTCGATCAAGGACAGAATTCGCTTTTATACACACCGTTTTCACTGCCATGAGTGGCTAATTCAGATCACTGTGCATCTGGCCAGCAAGCTGTCATCTTCCTTAGGTGACATGGGAATTCACACAAGGTGGTGTCTGTTTATAGGAAGAGCAGTGGGTGATCTGATTCGGAATTAAATTGCCAGGTGGATAATCATAGTTTTCACATCATGGCTTTATTTGGCTTTTACTTTTAAAGATGGTATTTTATTAGACTGCAGATTCCTAGGCCACTTGCTGTCACCACACACATCTTCTCTGAGGTTGAAGGGAATTTTCACCTGGGCGGAGAGCGGGACCAGCAGCTGCCACCTCCCCTCGTCCCCTTGCTAGTCACCTGTGCCCTGTGGCTGGTGGAGACAGTGTGAGAGCCGTGCTGTAGGCAGCGGGGCGCCACTGCACGAGGTCCAGGCAAGCGTGAAACTTGTTTTCTGGAGATCCTTCTGAAGTGAATTGTGTGAACCTGGGAGGTGGTGCACTCTGAAAGCTTTGGGAGGCAGGTGAGACTGATGGGGAGACCACCTAGGCCGCTGAAGCAGGACACACGTGCGCAGTCTCTGCTGACATCTCCCTCTGCCTGCTCGGCCGAAGCCTCAAGTGCACCCGTGCTTTGTAATAAAGCAGCGTTTCCTCCTGAGTCAGCCAGGCTTCCGTGAGTGCGGGCAACGGAAACCTGCTCTGATGAACTTAAGCAAGAAAAGCGTTGGCTTTTGTCTTTGTTTTGCTTTTTAATGATACTGGATGCTCACAGACATGAAGATAGAGCTGCCCTGCCCGGAGGGACAAAAACCAGGTTCACTCCAGGGGTGTCAGGAGCAGGACAAGGTCCCTTTTGGACTCTGTGGCCCAAGTGATTGGACCTCAACTGCCTTTCGTCTTTTCATCCTGCGCCTGTGCTCATATATCCCAGGAGAAACACTCCCGCTGGCCTAACCTGAAGTTGTCCCTCCCCCTGGGGGGTGGGTCCTGCCTTGGCAGCCCCCGAGAAGCATGTGGAGTGGAGGAGGTCACTCCTCAGGGGAAGAGAGGCAGGGCCGAGAAGACAATCCGTATGACAGAGTACATGTCCCCTGCCCCCAGAACCACGCGGAGCCTTGTGGTTTACCTAGCGCTCATCTCCTTTCCTCCTCGTAGAGGCCCTCAAGGTAGGTAGCGCCGATGGGTTCCATTTCACAAGTGAAGAAACTGAGGTAGTGGAAGTCGTGGTTTCTCCAGGCTCGTGCAGCCAGGACACGGCTTCCAGGCCTCCAGGGCTCCTCTTCCTCCCGTCTCTGATTATACTTCGTAGTGCTGGTGAGTAAGACTTGGGTGATCAGACACCAGGCGGGTAATTTTTTCTTGTTTTTCTTTCATTGTGTAATTTGATGTATACAAAGGAATATATGTAATGTGTATGTCAGTTTAAAAGTGTAATGATAAACACATGAGCTCACTACCCAGTCTAAGAAGCCGAAGATAACCAGTGTGTGCTTCTCCCCAGTCCTTACCTCTCCCCCCAAAATCACCACCATCCTGATTATCATCCCCTTCTCTTCATTTTTTAAGTATGAGTTTACCACATGGACATGTGTCCCTAAGTAATGTATCATTGAGTTTTGTTGAATTTTGAACTTTATAAGAGCAGTGTCATATTATGTGGTTGTTTCTAAGATGTAGCCATGTTGGTAGTTGTATCTGATAATTTGATCATCTTCATGGTTATGTAATAGTTCATTCTGTGACCGTACACACTTTATTCTTTCGCCTGTCATTGTGTGTTTGGGTTGTTTCCGGTTTAGCTTTTTAAATAATGGTGGCATGATCATTCTTGCACATATACCAGGATATATTTTTAAGCTTTCGCCCAAGCCACGGAGGCAGCGGAGGAAGGGCAGTGTTGGGAGCAGTGGAGCAGACAGCTTTTCCTTTCTTTCTTTCTTTTTTAAATAAACTTATTTATTTTACTTACTTTATTTTTAGCTGCATTGGATCTTCGTTGCTGTACGCAGGCTTTCTCTAGTTGTGGCGAACAGGGGCTACTCTTCGTTGTGGTGCGCAGGCTTCTCATTGCGGTGGCTTCTCTTGTTGTGGAGCACGGGCTCTAGGCACACGGGCTTCAGTAGTTGTGGCACGCGGGCTCAGTAGTTGTGGCTCGTGGGTTCTAGAGTGCAGGCTCAGTGGTCATGGGCTTAGCTGCTCCACGGCATGTGGGATCTTCCCAGACCAGGGCTCGAACCCGTGTCCCCTGCATTGGCAGGCGGATTCTTAACTACTGCGCCACCAGGGAAGCCCCGGACAGCCTTTTCCAAGAGTCACTTGAATTGTGAAATGTAGTGGCCTGGTGTCCACACTGGTGTACAGAGGGGTCCAGAAACAACTCTGGTTAACATGGCCTGGTGTCCACGGTCAGCATGTTCCACTGATTTTGTTGTCACTGTAGATCTCTTCTGGTTTTGGAGTGTGAGCACAGAGGGGTTTTTGGATTTTTTGTGCACACACATGGAAAAATGGCATAAAGTCATTGAACTCCAGAGCATTCTGTGAACAAAGGGCAGGTTTGGTAATCCCATTTTGGTTTCCTCCTTCACCAAGCAATCCCTGCCAAGAAGCAGCAGGGTGCCTTAGGTATACGAAGATCTGTATCTGGGAGCCTCAGCCTGTCACCAACAGCTTCTTCACAATGTAGAGGGGAGAGGAAAAAATGAGGACTATGTATCGAATTGGCACCTTTTAAGGAGATTTGGGGTCAATTTTGCACCTCTGAAAGCTAAACCTGCCTTTCCTTGTTGGCCTGGAGACATCGGGCTTCAGAGCCCATCAGACGTAGGAGCAGTCACCTCTGGCCTGGGCTCTGTGCTTGACCTGGAGGCCCAGGCATTGTATCCGCTTCCTGCTTGTGGACCCACAGGGAGTGCAGGCTCAGGAGGAGGGAAGGGAGGACAGATCAGGGCTGAGTCAGTGTTTGCTGAGTGAATGCACGAATGACGCAGAAAAGCATCTTTCTCTTCTGGATGTACCGGTTTCTCCCCACGGCTGCAATGGGGACCTGCTACTCAGGGGAGAGGAAACTAGCCTGCTTCCAGAACTCTAAGGGCAGTTATCACTTTAACTTCTCCTGGCATCTTCGTGAGCCTTGGGTCATCGACTGGAGCCTGGACAGGCCAAGTCCTGGCTAATATGAAATCTGAACTTTCAGCCTCTTACGTAATCCTTAACTACACTCGGGCTGGCTCTCTCCGCTCTGGTCGGGGGCTGTTTTGGTGTTGTGTAAGTTAATAACTCATGATAAAATAAATCCTGTTCCCGTTCTTTGAAGAGATGAGCTCAGTCATCCAAAAATAAATCTAGCTGTGTTGATATTTAGTTTCAGTTAATCTACCACCTTACATCCCATTATTAATTTTCTTCAAACAGTCAAAATATTGTAAGAGCTTAACTGAGTCAGACTAGAACAAGCAGCTGGCTTCTTTTGGCATTTAAAATATTAACCCACAATTTTTTACTGATCTACTAGGTATGAAAATGTAAGAGAAGAAGAAAAAGATGAAACTTCAACCATGATATTTGAAACATACCTTAATACTTTATAGATTAATCTTTCTTTATATATTATATGGTTTACAACAGATAAAACTCATTTATCAATCCCTTTAATCTACTTTTTACCAACCCTCAGTTTCTTTAACATATTCATGCCTTGTTTTTGAATGACACATCTGTTTTAAACCGTTTAGACACATTATCTCATTTCACTCCATCCCACGCTCTATGAGGTAGGAAGACTGTTGAACAGCTAAAGTGCTTAACTGTTTTGGGCCTTGATTTCTCTGCTGGGTTCAGTAGTTCTCAAACTTTAGTAGGCCCAAGAATCACCAGTGTAGTTTGGGGAAAATGCATATTCCTGGCAGGCAGCCCAGAAATGCTGATTCAGCAGCTCTGGGATAGAGCCCCAACGCCACATTTCCCACCCGAGTCTCGAGTCATCTGTGGAGCACATTTCAAAAAGCATAATGTGGGCTTCCATGGTGGCGCAGTGGTTGAGAGTCCGCCTGCCGATGCAGGGGACACGGGTTCGTGCCCCGATCCCGGAAGATCCCACATGCCGCGGAGCGGCTGGGCCCGCGAGCCATGGCCGCGGAGCCTGTGTGTCTGGAGCCTGTGCTCCGCAACGGGAGAGGCCACAGCAGTGAGAGGCCCGCGTACAGCAAAAAAAAAAAAAAAAAAAAAGCATAATGTTAAACCATAATGGAGTTCCAATGAAGGTGGGCCTTTTTGATATGTCTCAGATCAAGCATCAGGCCCTTTTGTGAGCTAGGTTGCTAAAGCATTCATATATTTATTCAGTAAACACTGAGCACCAGGAGAGGAAGGCATCGTGCTGGGCACTGTTCAGCATTGACCACAGTCCGTGTACTCATGGAGCCTGCATTGCACTCATGGATGGGAGACCAGCCAGGTGTTGCATAATATGATGGTGGGGGGCAGAGCCGGACAGGGGCTGGAGAGAGGAGGGCATGGTGCGGGGAGCTGGGGCTCAGGGTACCCCTCTGTGAGCAGAGACCTGTGGGAAGTGAGGCGAGCCCGGAGCCGGGCCCATGAGAGGCAGCGCAGCATCAAAGACCCGAGCCCAAGACAGTTTGTGTGCAGATCACACCGAGGAGGCTAGGCTGGCTGGAGTGCAGGGAGCGAGGGAAGAGGGGGAGGAGGTGAGACTTCCGAAACAGAACAGGCAGGGACCAGGCTCTGGGCCTCACAGACTGTGGGTAGGGCTGGGCACTTGATGTTTTCAATTTTAACTTCCGGTTAAATCAATCAGAATCCTTGCTTGATGATCACACTGTCATCGTTGATCCAGACGTGGCCCTTTCGTATTTGTTTATTTAATAATAGAGTGAACATTTGTGAACCTTCCCCCCAGCCCGAGAGCTAGAACGTTATCTGAAGCCTCACTCCCTGTGAGTGTCCCCGGCCCCTGTCCTGTAGGAACTGTCATCCCTCCCTTTGTGGGTCATTCTCTTTCCTTTTTTGAGGGAGGGCTTAACACCAATATATGTATTCCTAAATACATACGGATAGTGTGTGCTTTAATTTTGCCTGTTTATCTTAATGATTTTTAAAAGGTATCACATGTTGTCTTCAGGGACTTAATTTTTTCACTCAACATTCTTTTTTTTATTTTTTAACTAAATTCTACTCAAATTGTTGGTTTAGCTACAATAGCTTATTCATTTTGCTGATATGAAATATTCCATTATATGAATATATCCTAATTTATACATTTTTCTATCAGTGGTCATTGATTTGTTTATGTTTTTTTTTTTTTTTTTTTTTTTTTGCGGTACGCGGGCCTCTCACTGTCGTGGCCTCCCCCGTTGCGGAGCACAGGCTCCGGACGCGCAGGCTCCGGACGCGCAGGCTCAGCGGCCATGGCTCACGGGCCCAGCCGCTCCGCGGCATATGGGATCCTCCCAGACCGGGGCACGAACCCGTATCCCCTGCATCGGCAGGCGGACTCTCAACCACTTGCGCCACCAGGGAGGCCCTGTTTATGTTTTTTGAACATTCTTTTTTTTTTTTGCGGTACGTGGGCCTCTCACTGTTGTGGCCTCTCCCGTTGCGGAGCACAGGCTCCGAATGCACAGGCTCAGCGGCCACGGCTCACAGGCCCAGCCACTCTGCGGCATGTGGGATCTTCCCGGACTGGGACACGAACCCGTGTCCCCTGCGTCTGCAGTTGGACTCTTAACCACTGCACCACCAGGGAAGCCCTGCTTTGAACATTCTTGTTCGTGTTCCTTGGGACCCATGGGCTAAGGTTTTTCTTAGAGCGACTCCCAGGAGAAGAATGCTTAGTTTAGGGAAGTGGTTCTTGACTAGGAGTGATTGTTTTGTCTCCCAAGGGACATTTGGTGATGTCTAGAAACATTTTTAATTGTCATAATGTGGGGGGAGGGGTGTCGCTGGCATCTAGTGAGTAGAGACCAGAGATGCTGCTAAACATCCTGCAATGAGCAGGACAGTCCTCCCTTCAAAGGATTGTCCAGCCCCAAATTAAAGTGCCAAAGTTGAGAAACCCTGGTTTAGGGCATGCAAATATTCAACTTCCCATGAAAATGCCAAATGTTTCCCTCAGCGGTTGCACTAATTTACACCCCACTAACAATTCTGAAGTAGTAAAACAGGTTTTTCCCAAACATACAAAGACAGAAATAACTTCAGTTGTCCTTCAGAAATTTCTTGAGACCATCCAGTGCTAAAATTCTGTGATGCTACAGCAATCACTGTATGAATCTGTACCCATGTTTTAACATAGCATACCCATTTTTTGTCACAGCACAGGATATTATCAGAATTCTTTGTTAAATGCCATCTTATAAGATTTATAAGAAAAGTCAGTTTTTATAGTGCTGCTTCACTTTTGAGACATAAAAAATTGGTTTACCAAACCTGGTTCCAAAGGACATTTATTTCCAAAAATCAGACCCATTCTTTACAACAGCAGTTCTCAAATTATGGTTTGGCAACAAGGGGTTACAGAGTCCCATTCAGGAGGTCCACAGAGTCAAAAGTTTTTATGGTGATACTCAGACATCGCTTTCCTTTGTCACTTTTGTTCGTTCACAAGTTCACAGTGGAGTTTTCCAGAGGCTACATCGTGAGGGATGACATCATCATGTGGGCACCTGTTGGCTCCTGTAGTCTTGTGTTTTAAACATTTCTGTTTTATTTCTAATATGGTAAATATTGACAACTGTATTCTACAGAAACAAAAGTTGCTTGAGGTCCTCAATAATTTTCAAGAGTGTAGAAAGGTCCTGAGACCGAAATGTTTGAGAACTGCTGCTTTAAGAAGTATGTTAAGACTATTCAGACTCAGTTTCAAAAAGTGGTTCTAGAAATGTTTGTTGCAATGGCAGTGATATGAATGGAGACTTATTAGTGATTAAAAACTTTGAGGTTTAAAAAAAAGGTCAAAAAGTAAAAGTCAAGGGAATATGGGACATTCTACAGGACAACTAACTTAATGTGGGGAAAATGGAGAGGATGGAGTGCTTAAAAGGCTTAACAGCAGTATGTGACATGTGGACCTTGTCTGGATCCTGATTCAAAAAAACAACTGGAAAAGAATGTTTTCTAAGCAATCCAGAGGAGCTGTACATGGTCTGAATTTCAAAGGATACCAAGGAATTGTTGGTAATTTTGTTAGGATTAATAACATTTTCATGGTTATAAAACAAAAGATCTGTTTTTTAGAGGCACATGCTTCAGTATGTAGAGCTCAAACGACATGATATATGAGATTTGCCTTAAAAATACTTCAGCAAAGAAAACGGAGGGATAAATAAAGCAGGTATGGCAAAATTTTGATAATTTTTAAATTTGGGTGGTTATTAAGCAATCTGTCTTCCTTTATGTTTGAAAATGTTCACATTCAGAAATGTTATGAATGGTTATTTAAATTCAAGTCTCTCCACATATCTTCCAAACAATATGGAAAAACAAGAACAAATAAAACTACAAAAACCATACGTTAAACACGGCTGAGAGACCAAGAACACCCACACTCCGAATTATGTGTGAGTAAAAAACAAACAAATCCTAATGAGCTGTCACTTGCACACCCACTGTTAACCTTTGCTGAGGGAAAAATGCATCATATGAAAGAGTACATACTGTATGATCGCATTACGTGATGTTTTAGAATGAGCCAAAACTAAGGTGAATAAAAATCAGAACAGCACTTCCCCTGGGAGGGTTAGAGCAGGCGTGAGTTGGGCAGGGCATGAGGAAACATTGTGTGGTGGTGGAAGGGTTCTGCATTTTGACAGAGGTGTGGCTTATATGGTTGTGTGCAGTTGCCAAAATTCCAAGAATGGTACATTCTAAAGATTTATGTACTTTATTGGAGGCAAATTTTACCTCAGAAAACATTTTTTTAACAAACATTAAACTGCTTAATGATATGCTTGCCTTCGTGTTTAGGGTTGAAATATACTAATGTCTGCAACTTTCAAACTCTTCCAAAAAATAAGGTGAATGAATGGACAGATAGATGAATATATATGTGATAAAGCAATAGAACAAAATGATAACAGGTATAGAATCTAGCTCATGAGAATACAGGTGTTCACCTGACAATTCTTTCAACTTTTTAGATGTTTGAAATTTTTCATAATAAAATGTTGAAGGAATAAACACTTCAACTAAAGAAATCCCCCATACACACAGCCCCCACCACCAAGGAAGCAAAAACCACAAAGCAGAAGAAAGCTATGTAACACAGACAGCACTCCAAACTGATTTTAATACCCTCAAGCATTTGGAGAGGTGAAAAGACAAATCCTTAAGTCAGGAATTCAGAAATTAAAAACAGAAACTGGCAAAAAAGATGAAGCAATGAAAAGGATTTACTGTACTCAGAAAAAAATGATAAAATTATCTCAAATTAAGACTAAATTTCAAAATGCTCAAGGAAAAATAGATTCAAACGACATTTAATAAAGGGCACTGAAGAAAGGCTAAGAAACAACCAAGAGAGTGAAAATCAGATGAAGAAAGAAGTAGAAAGGTTCATAGAGAAAGTGGTTAAAGTGAGGCACAGACAGAGAAGAGACAACACATATATAATTGGAGGCCATGAAGAAGGAGAACAAAATAATGGAACAGAACCAATATGTAAAACTGTAATCTAAGAAGAATTCCTACAAATGAAGGTCTAAATTTGCACATTGAAAGATCTCAGTGGGTACTTGGGAAAATTGACCAGCAACAATCAAGTCTAAGATGTATTCTGATAATGCTATCTGACTTCAGAGATAAAGAAAAAGATCCTCAAGGCTTCCAAGCAAAAAATCAAATAACTTACAAGGCAAAAGAATTAGACTGGCATCGGATGTCTCAAAAACAATATATAGGGCTTCCCTGGTGGCGCAGTGGTTGGGAGTCCGCCTGCCGATGCAGGGGACACGGGTTCATTCCCTGGTCTGGGAAGATCCCACGTGCCGCGGAGCGGCTGGGCCCGTGAGCCATGGCCACTGAGCCTGCGCGTCTGGAGCCTGTGCTCTGCAACGGGAGAGGCCACAACAGTGAGAGGCTCGCGTACCACAAAAAAAAAAAATATATATATATATAAAGCAAGGCAATGATGGAGCAGCATTTTCAAAGAAAGTATGAATCAAAGGTATATATGTCTTTCAAGTATCAGAGAAAAACCATTTTAAACATGCAAGAATTCTCTACCCATTAGCCCACGTTGAGGAGTCTACTGGAGAATGAGATTCATGCAACAAAGAGATGAGTGGGGAAACTTCAGCCTAAGGACTCAGAGTGAGCGTATAATGTATTTAATTGCTGATCTAAGACTAAAACAGAAGTGATGAGGGTAAAGTAATAATATATAAATGTTACGTATTCTAACACAGTAAAAATAATCTCAACAAAAAATGGGGGAAGGGATAGGTAAAGATGACAGTAGAATGAGCTCACTGATTTTTATATATGTAAGAGGTAAGGTTTAAAGGATGCCATTAAAAATTGACGAACAAAATGCTAAAATAGTATCTAAGAACATGGGAGTCTAAGGGCATTAAAATGTATAAGTACAAAGGTAAGCGTGAGAACAAAAATATAAACCTTCCTAAATACAATTAATCAATCAACCAGTAAACAAGTGAGCAAGCAAAGAAAACGTCACTTAGAGAAAGAAGCATTGGAAATACGATGCACATAATAACTATACAATCATGTGACCAAGTTGAGACCACATGTATCAGTCTTGTCAATAAATGTGAACAAATATAATACATTCATTGAAAGGTTTCATTTTAGCTGATACTAAAGTTCATTTGGAAAAGAAGCATGCAGAAAGGATAGGAAACCAAAAAAGAAAAGCTACCAGGGGATCTTGCCCTGTCAGCCATTGAAACATACTCTAAAGCCTCTATAATTAAAACTGTGTGAAAAAAAAAACAAAACTGTGTGGTGAGGGCTCTTGGATGGCCAAATAGGCTCGTAGAATAAAATAGACTAGACGTAGACTTAATTACATTTAAAAACTTACGTGTGATAAAGGTAGGATCTAAAATCAACAGGGCCTCTACCATAAAAAGGAAAAAATTTAGGTGGCAAAAAAAAATCACAAAGTCAGAAGGCAGCCTACACGCTGGGAGAAAATGTTTGCACCGTGTATCACAGATACAGGACTAGTATACCTAAGATCGTTTTTTAACTCTTAAAAAGGGTAAAAAGACCAAAAATAGAATAGAACATGAGGAAAAGAGGCAGACAATTAACCTCTGAAAAGATATAAAAGTGGTACTTAAACATACGAAAAGATGTTCAACCATACCCATAATTAGAGAAATGCAAATTAAAACTGCACCGAGGTGCCATTTCTCACCTACCAGATTTGCAAAAATTAAAAAGTATAACAACACATTCTGTTGGTGAGCCTGTAAGGAAACAGCCACCATCGTACATTGCTAGTGGGAATGCAGATTGGTGCGACCATTTTGGAGGGACTTCGGCAGCGTCTGGTAAGGCTCTGTATGCACTTACCTTCTGACCCAGCAGTACTACTTCCAGGTATTTACCCTGAAGACACACCTCCAACAATATGAAAATACATATGCACAAGATTATTAATCACAGCTTGTTTGTAATTGCAAAATACTGGAAGTAACCTCAGTGCCTGTGCAGAGGAGAGTGATTGAATAAATTATGATACAGCCACACAGTGGAGCCACACCACTGCTTTTTCTCATCTCTATAAAAGAATGAGAAAGACCTCTATGACTCATTTGAAGTGATTTCTAGGATACATTGTTAAGAGAAAAAAACCAAAGTGTAAGAGTATCCTTAATATGCTTCCTCTTTTGTAAGAAAGGAGATAAAGAATATCTGTTCTCTTCTCATTTGTAGAGGAAACACACAGAAAAGATGAAACCTGAAACAAAGAAATTGGTTAGAGGGAGGTAGGTGGGAATAGGGTAGGGTGGATGTGTATAGGGAGGGGGATGTGTCTCTGAGAATACCTTTTTGTTTAGTTTTGACTTTTAGAACCATGGTAATGTTTCATGTATGCAAAAAATAAATACAGTCGACTAGAGTGGATTTTTTTTAAAAAAGGAATGCAAACAGAAATAAATAAACCTATCTGTATTTCAAATGAATAATGTAACCACACTTTGGGGAAGGGATGGAGAGCTAACCCTAGTAACCTTTGAACACAGCATTGTGACTCTAGATCCTTGGGCTAAGGATTGTTATACCTGTGCATAAATATTTAACCTCTTGGTAGTTTGCCAGTTTTTCATAGAAGGTATGGGTTAACAGTTCTGAAACAGCTTTATATGTATTCTAGGATTGAGGAAATAAGGAAATAAATTGCAGATAATGGGAACCAGATTTCTCCCTTTTGAAGAGGGACATTACCAAACAGAAGGAAAAGGCTAGAATAAACCCTTGGTGTTGGATTGAAACTGGCAGTATCAGTATGAGCTAATTGTTTTTGATATGTATATGCAGATAGATATAGAAATAGATGCAAGTGTGTATACACATACCCATGTGCACACATGTCCCAACTCCGTCTGCTGAGATGGTCTACAAGCAGTGAGACTCCAGGAACAATGAGTGCGTCTCTTGTCCCCATCTTTGTTTTTAAACAGCATTCTCACTAACAAGAACTAGGCTCCTTGGAGAAATGGCTGGTTCCAGAACATGGGCAGAGAAAGTACAAGGTGAACCTGGAACATCTTCTCAGGCCAAAGCAAGGGAAGTGCTCACAGAATGATGGGGCGGTGTGCCATGGACACAGAAGCCAGTTTGGCTCCTGTCAGCCAAGCCTGGGACCATTGAGCACCAAGATAAATGTGATAGTAATGGATTACAGCCCACAGAAACCATCGTAATCCACGTGTCCATACTGATTGAAATAAATAAAAGAAGAAAGAAAGAAAGAGGAGGTATCAGTATAACATAAAAATAGCTATGGGAAAACCATTCCTTACAGTAGAATGTGAACTAATAGATGCAGAAAGAATTAGAAAATTTGGTAGCCACCATAGTAATCATTGTTTTACATAAGAATCAAGAATCACCAATGAATGCTAAAATGAATGGGTGAAGGGTTGATGCCAGACAGTATGAGTGTGGGTGTGCACACCTCTGTGTGTGTGGGGGTGTGTGTGCACACCTGTGTGTGTGTGTGTGTGGAGAGAGGCCAGATGTAAGGACCTAGGCCCAAGCTCATGCAATGTAACGCTAACGTATAGGGCCTGTAAGTCTGAAATCGTTCAAAATTATTTCAAAATAAGAAGTTAACATTTTTAAGCGAGCATATTTAGATTTTTACATTACATGAAATTGTGTCTGGTCCAGAATGTGACCGTTGTCCCCGCCTCCTCCACTGCCACCACCCCTGTCCACGCCTCCATTACCTCTCACCTGGGTCAGTACAGCAGTCTCCTGACTGGTCTCCCCCCATCCCCTGTCTCCTCTGCACTCAGAGCCAGAGAGTCTTTTAAAGGGAAACTCAAGAAGCGTGTCTTCTCTGCTCAGAACCTGCGAAGGCTCCCCATTTCACTCCGGTAGAAGCCCCAGTCCTCCTAAGGCTCCTCGTCTGCGGTGACTCCACCTTCAGTCTCCCATCCCTGCTGGCGCCCCTCCTGCTTTGGGGCCTTTGCCCTTAGACGTCTGCAGGCCTCATTCCTCATATCCTTCGAGGTTTGCTCTCGTATCCCTTCTCCGTAAGACCTCACCTGACCAGTATGTGTAACTACCCCCTGCCCCGGATCTGCCTGAATGTCCTTTATTTTTTTTTAAATAGTACTTTTCACTTTCTAAGATAGTATGTGATTTTCTTGTCCGTTACATGAGTCTCGCAGCTTGTGTGATCTTAGTTCCATGACCAGGAACTGAACCCAGGCCCTCGGCAGTGAAAGCGCAGAGCCCTAACCACTGGACCACCAGGGAATTCTCTATGCTTATTGTCTCTTATCTGTTTCCTCCAGAAAGACTGTAAGCTCCACAAGAGTGAGATCTTGTCTGTTTGTTCATTGATGTGTCCCAAACCCCTAGACCAGTGCCTGGCAACATAGTAGGTGCTCAGTAATTATGTGTTGAATGAATATTCATTCATATTGATGTGTGTATATATAAAGAAGCTGAATTAAAAGATTTTTTAAAATACTGAGATGAGGGGGCTTCCCTGGTGGTGCAGTGGTTGAGAGTCCTCCTGCAGATGCAGGGGACATGGGTTCGTGCCCCGGTCTGGGAAGATCCCACATGCCGTGGAGCGGCTTGTCCCGTGAGCCATGGCCGCTGAGCCTACGGGTCCGGAGCCTGTGCCCCGCAACGGGAGAGGCCACAACAGTGAGAGGCCCACATACCGCAAAAAAAAATAAAAAATAAAAAATACTGAGATGAGCTATTAGGGGATGTGAGCCTGGAGTAGAGACCATGCGATCCTGGCTTTGAGGGGAATGGACATGCACCTATTTGTACCTTCATTTGTAAACAGTCCAGAGGGGCTGTCTTTACCCTCCTGGTAGAGCAGTGGTTATCTCATGGGGGGAGGGGGAGAGGAGTTAGTTCTTTAACTTTCTACTTGAAACACTTAAATATTATTTGATTTCTTTTATTGTAACCCTGCATTATTCTTGGGATTAAATTTTATAAAACAAAAACTGTCCTCTTAAGTATAAAATTCACTGGCAACAGAAATACGGGCCCGATCTTACCGATTCCTCAGTAAGTGTCTTTGTTTAGTCAGTGCTCTCTCTGTACCAGACACCAAGCTCAGGTCTTTACACACCCCACCTCACTAGTTCTGCCTGGAACCCCAGGAGGTAGGTGACTTTATCCCGTTTCCAGGTTAATAAGCTGGGCCTTGCAGAGGATCAGGGTCACACAGCGGAAAGATAACCCCAATAGTAAGTGACAGTTCAGGCCCCAGTCTGTGTGACTCGAGAGCTCAAACCTTCACCCATTAAAATAAAAAATTCCTTGAAGCTGCCCAGATGTCACTTCATTCATCCCCAGCCCTGAAGCGTGTTGTTGCTGCTTCCTCAGGGTGCTCCTTGCCCTTGGAGTATCCAGCCCCTGTGGTGCCAGAGATGAACTCGGGACCGAGCAAACCGAGAAGGGGAGACTACACTAGGGACGCAGAGAGGGGGTCACGGGCTCAATAATTTTTCAGGGCCCACTGGATTCTGAGGTTTCTTAGGCAAAATATTTGCAGCACTTCCATCTGAATATGTACACCAAAGTCATGCTTGGCTTTATCTTCTGAAGGCTTGTGATTTTTTTTTTTTAATGTTGAGCCTTTTTAATTTATTTATTTTTATTTTTGGCTGTGTTGGGTTTCGTTTCTATGCTAGGGCTTTCTCTAGTTGTGGCAAGCGGGGGCCACTCTTCATCGCGGTGCACGGGCCTCTCACTGTTGGGGCCTCTCTTGTTGTGGAGCACAGGCTCCAGACGCGCAGGCTCAGTAGTTGTGGCTCACGGGCCTAGTTGCTCCACGGCATGCGGGATCTTCCCAGACCAGGGCTCGAACCCGTGTCCCCTGCATTAGCAGGCAGATTCTCAACCACTGCGCCACCAGGGAAGCCCTGAGGCTTGTGATTTTAAGTGTGTGTAGATACGGTGCTCCTTCACACATACAGATGGCATTTTTTGTGGGGTTCCCTCTCCTGTTCTCACTTAATTTTCTGAAACTAGCTCTTGTTGTAATCCCAGGGATCTTCAGCTGGTCCGTGAACTCCTAGAAGGTAATGGATGGGCTTCAGGAAATCTCGGAACCCCTGTGTGTAGATACACTTATGTGCCTTTTTCTGAGGGGAGGGTATGTGGCTCCCATTAGAAAGGGTGGTTAATTCCCAGAGAAGGTTAAGGACACTGGTCTTAAACCCTGATGGAGCTCTAAGTCCTTTCTCAGGGAGGCTCTCTGGTTACCTGCTGATTCAGCCTCTAACGTTCATATTCTTGTTTTATATTCAGTATATTTTAACAGCTGTACTTCATTTCCACCTGTATTTCTGGTGGCTTCCAGGTTAAAGCACAGTGCTAGAGACACTGCTCTTAAAGAGAATGGCCATGCGAAGGAAGGTACCAGAGTGGAGCAACTTACCCAAAATGCTTGGCATTAAAGGTGTTTTTGTCACCTTATCTTTGATAAAGGAGGCAGGAATGTACAGTGGAGAAAGGACAGTCTCTTCAATAAGTGGTGCTGGGAAAACTGGACAGGGACATGTAAAAGTATGAGATTAGATCACTCCCTAACACCATACACAAAAATTAGCTCAAAATGGATTAAAGACCTAAATGTAAGGCCAGACACTATCAAACTCCTAGAGGAAAACATAGGCAGAACACTCTATGACATAAATCACAGCAAGATCCTTTTTGACCCACCTCCTAGAGAAATGGAAATAAAGACAAAAATAAACACATGGGACCTAATGAAACTTCAAAGCTTTTGCACAGCAAAGGAAACCATAAACAAGACCAAAAGACAACCCTCAGAATGGGAGAAAATATTTGCAAATGAAGCAACTGACAAAGGATTAATCTCCAAAATTTATAAGCAGCTCATGCAGCTCAATAGCAAAAAAACAAACAACCCAATCCAAAAATGGGCAGAAGACCTAAATAGACATTTCTCCACAGAAGATATACAGACAGCCAACAAACACATGAAAGGATGCTCAACATCTTTACTCATTAGAGAAATGCAAATCAAAACTACAATGAGATATCATCTCACACCAGTCAGAATGGCCATCATCAAAAAATCTAGAAACAATAAATGCTGGAGAGGGTGTGGAAAAAAGGGAACACTCTTGCACTGCTGGTGGGAATGTGAATTGGTACAGCCACTATGGAGAACAGTATGGAGGTTCCTTAAAAAACTACAAATAGAACTACCATATGACCCAGCAATCCCACTACTGGGCATATACCCTGAGAAAACCATAATTCAAAAAGAGACATGTACCAAAATGTTCATAGCAGCCCTATTTACAATAGCCCGGAGATGGAAACAACCTAAGTGTCCATCATCGGATGAATGGATAAAGAAGATGTGGCACATATATACAATGGAATATTACTCAGCCATAAAAAGAAATGAAATTGAGCTATTTGTAATGAGGTGGGTGGACCTAGAGTCTGTCATACAGAGTGAAGTAAGTCAGAAAGAGAAAGACAAATACTGTATGCTGACACATATATATGGAATTTAAGAAAAAAATGTCATCAAGAACATAGGGGTAAGACAGGAATAAAGACACAGACCTACTAGAGCATGGACTTGAGGATATGGGGAGGGGGAAGGGTAAGCTGTGACAAAGTGAAAGAGCGACATGGACATATATACACTACCAAATGTAAGGTAGATAGCTAGTGGGAAGCAGCCGCATAGCACAGGGAGATCAGCCCGGTTCTTTGTGACCGTCTGGAGGGGTGGGATAGGGAGGGTGGGAGGGAGACGCAAAAGGGAGGGGATATGGGAACATATGTATATGTATAACTGATTAAATTTGTAAAATAAAAAAAAATTAAAAAAATAAAAAAATAAAAAAATAAAAAAATAAAAAAAAAGGTGTTTTTCAGTTTAATGACAACTAAAGCATAATTTTTTTTTAGTTACATCGTTTTTATATTCTGACAAAAGCATTTTTTTTCCTTAGAACTAATTTCAAGGAGTAGTTTATACTTTTCTCCCTCCCTTCCGCCTCCCCTCCCCTCCCTCTCCCTCCCCTCCCCATCCCTTTCCCTCCCCTCCCCTTCCCCTCCCCCTCCCCTTCCCCTCCCCTTCCCCTCCCCATCCCTTTCCCTCCCCTCCCCCTCCCCTCCCCTCCCCTCCCCCTCCCCTCCCCTCCCCCTCCCCTCCCCTCCCCCTCCCCTCTTTGTTTCTCCTCCCTCCTTCCCTTCCCCCTCCCTCCCTCCTCCCTTCCTTCCTTCCCCCCACTTTCATTTTTTACAAATACTATTTACTAGGTGTATGTTGTTTCTTTAGTTTCTTTACCTATTGGTTCAAGACAGTTGCTCCCAGAGGCAGTGGGACACTTACATCTGTTACATGAATGTGTGTTTAGGGCTCAGTGGTAATTGATAGTGTCCCTCAGATTCCCTAAAAATTTTGAGTCTAACTTAAGCATAACCTACTTAGGCATCCCAGAACCGCCCCCACCCCACCCCCGATGCTAATATGCCAATAATTCCTGGAGTCTGTCATTTCTAATGATGCCTTGGAAGCCCATGATTCAGACCTCTAGTTTCCCTCAACACATCTCAATTGCATTTATCCTCCCAAACTTGGGAAGCACATTCCACCAACTCTACCAGGTATATTTCATTAGGCTAGCATTTATAATAGTGAATTTAAATGTTGGAGAACGCTCTTTGAACTCCAAAGGAGTTTCATTGGATTTTAGCTTTAAATATTATTAATTGATTTATGAAATTAATGTCTAGTGGAAACCTGTGGCACTTACCTTTTTTTTTTTTTTTTTTCTGGTACACGGGCCTCTCACTGTTGTGGCCTCTCCCGTTGCGGAGCACAGGCTCCGGACGTGCAGGCTCAGCGGCCATGGCTCACGGGCCCAGCCGCTCCGTGGCATGTGGGATCTTCCCGGACCGGGGCACGAACCCGTGTCCCCTGCATCAGCAGGCAGACTCTCAACCACTGCGCCACCAGGGAAGCCTGGCACTTACCTTTTTGAGGCAGGGTAAAACTGTTTTCAAAATTCAGAAAAAGGGGTTGAGTAAATGCACAGTTACCTTAAAAAGCAGTAGTAAAACCACAACTATATTTTGTGTGTGTGTGGCTTAATTCAGTTTTATTCAATGGCGAAAGTGTTGGGTCTGTTTCCAGGGTACCTGAGTTCCAGGCTTCTTGTCTTATACCTGCTCCCAATTCGGTAGCTCTCTGCTCCATCACTTATCTTCATTTCTGTAGCAGATACAAGAATTGTATTGATCAAACACTATGTGAAAGATGACCCCGAATTGTAAGCTCCAGCAGTGAGCCATCCCCATACACACAAAATGCCACCTGCACACTCTCCCCGACGCGCTGTCCGTCCTGCCGCCCACCTCCCCGTCGGCCCCCCGCCCACCTCCCCCCTCTCATCCCTGTTGCCGGAATTCTTGCTGCAGCTACCTAGCTGATCCCCTGGTCTCTGCCTCCACTACATCTTCCATACTTAGTGCTCATTCCAAAGGGCAGGTCTCCCCAAGCCAGTCTCCTACTCCTTTGCTTGCAGGGTAAAGCCCTTCTCCTTAGGGAAGCGTATGTGGGCGGTCTTCGTAACCCGGCCTCGGTTTTCCTTTCCAGCCTCTTCCCCTCTTACTGTCTCCCCCCACCACCTGGGTACCCTCTCGTGTTTCTCAGTGGAGGCACGACTGGTATTTTGAACGGGACAGTCGCCCCTGGTATGGAGCTGGTGGTGTCTTGCAGAAGGATTAGTGTCCCTGACCCCAGAATGCTAAATGCCAGTGGCTCGCCACACTCAATGTGACAAGCGAAAATACCTCCTCGTTTCCAGGGGCTCCTTAGAAACCACAAGATTCCCCCAACACTCCGTGCCCGTTTGCTTCTGTGCTTTGTGCCTGCTTTTCTCTCTGTGGTGTCCTTGTCCAACTCCTGCCCCTTTTGGCAAAACTGCTGTGCCTTCTTTGAGATCGGGGTCTAATGTTACCTTTCAAGAAGCCCACCCTTACTTCTTCAGGCCGAGAGAGTTCCATCCTTTGTGCTCCTGAAGTCCTGTTGATGCCTGTGTTAAAAAACGTGCAGCAGGGTCCTGGACTGATCTTAAGTGGATCACTTTGCTTTAAGATGCAGTTGACAGTACCTGTAATTGTGTACCACTGTGCACAAAACCTTTCTGAAGAGCCTAAGGGGAAGTGCTCCACCTAGCCGGGTACCTGTGAGGATCTATTGTGATCCACCCCCGTGCGTAGCACTACATAGCCCTTGGTACTAGACACGGGGGACTTTACAAAGAAGGAGCGTTCTCTTGGGGCTTCATAATTTCCATAGGGCAAAGAGACAATGGAAATTGTTGTTGTTGGGCTTCCCTGGTGGCGCAGTGGTTAAGAATCCACCTGCCAATGCAGGGGACACGGGCTCGAGCCCTAGTCTGGGAAGATCCCAGATGCCGCGGAGCAACTAAGCCCGTGCGCCGCAACTACTGAGCCTGCGCTCTAGAGCCCGTGAGCCACAACTACTGAGTCCGCATGCCACAACTATTGAAGCCCATGCGCGTAGAGCCCATGCTCTACAACAAGAGAAGCCACTGCAATGAGAAGCCCACGCACCGCAACAAAGAGTAGCCCCCGCTCACCACAACTAGAGAAAGCCTGCGCGCAGCAGCAAAGACCCAATGCAGCCAAAAATAAATAAATAAATAAATAAAATTATAAATAAATAAATAAATAAATAAATAAATTGTCATTGTTGGTCTTGTTATTAGAAGAACAGTAATACTGATCAGTAGAGTCTTTGACTCCCTGGCAGCTTGTCTCAGAGCTTATATTTGACCAATGGAGCCATTTCTCTCAATACCCCTGCAATCAATAATGTGAAGCAAAAATGATGTTACTCTTCGTGAATCATAATCTTTGTTTTGAAGAGTTATTAACACAGGAGTCCAAGCTGCTATTTTCTTTAGACAGTCGGGTTGTCCTGCTTCAGATTTATATACAGCAATTGAATCTCATTAGCCCAGATTTACACGGCATAGACCAAGCGTGTAAATAATCGAAACTTTCTAGAGCTGCATTAAATCTTCAACTGATTTTAAAAGCAGTTTATCTTGGTATTTTACTTTATTCCCTAATCCCAGTCTACGCAGTTGATTTTTCCTCCATTTAATCTTTTCATTGTGTCTGTGCATTGAGAGAAAACAGTTGCTCGATTCTAATAAAAGTGACATACACAATCCATTTTCGGTTGGCAATTGAATTAAAAGATGAGCATGAGGGCCTCCCTGGTGGCGCAAGTGGTTGAGAGTCCGCCTGCCGATGCAGGGGATACGGGTTCGTGCCCCGGTCTGGGAGGATCCCATATGCCGCGGAGCGGCTGGGCCCGTGAGCCATGGCCGCTGGGCCTGTGCGTCCGGAGCCTGTGCTCCGCAACGGGAGAGGCCACAACAGTGAGAGGCCCACATACCGCAAAAAGAAAAAAAAAAAAAAAAAGATGAGCATGAGTTTATACTAATATGGTCTATAGTATTAATTATGTAAATTATCTTGTATTGAATTTTAATTAAAATTAACTGGTTGTGCTGTATGTAGTTACAGGAGTAGTGATTGTCATCATTCTCATCACCATCATAATCAACCCAGCTCCTAAGCAAACCTGGAGCCAGGCGGCTAGGGTTCAGTTCCTTGCTTGGCCGATTCCAGCCGTGTGACGTTGGGTAGTCACTTAACGTCTCTGTGCCGTCATTTCCTCCCGTGTAAAACGGAGCTGATCAGAGTCCTCTCTCATGGGGTTGTTGTGAAGATCACCTGGTTACTTAATCCTTGGAGCCAGGCCAGCCGCTGGTGAGCTCAGACGGCCAGGGTGGGGGCAGGGCATGAGGGGGCGGATTGCAGTGATTTCTGCTAGACATCTGTTGAAGATCATGCAATTTGTATGGGCCTCGTTCATAGCTTAATTACCATGTTGACTGTTGGTCATAAACATTGTGAACATAAGAAAAGTTTCTTTGTTTCTGTTCAAAAACCCTTTGCAATAATGTGGGACCTGTTTCTTAAACATAGGTGAGAATTCTCACCTTCCTTTTTCTCCTCGTTCTTGAATTATATTTTTAGTTAAAATTACATAGTGACGGTCTCTGTGTCTGCTTTTAAGGTGACTACTCGGTGATCATGCTTATTTTATAGGGCATCCGTTATTTCTCCATTTTGTTCAACTACAGAGATGTGAGGATTGTCAAACAATTTTGAAGTAGGGGCTTTGTTGGGTTTTGCCTTAAAGTTAACATTCATAATATTAGCTGCTACTTATTCAGGATCTTCCCCCACTTCCCTGGCTGTTCCTTCTCAGTCTTCTCTATAGATTCCTCTTCCTCTTCCCAAAACATTGGCGTGTCCCGAGCTCAGTTCTTGGGTCTGGTCCCTTCTCTGTCCGTACTCCCTAGGTGATCTCATCCATCCCAGGATTTTAAATATGTTTTAAATAGTTGCTGCTGAAGCCCACGTTTACATCCTCACCCAGGTCTCTCCCCAGACTTCAGGCCCAGGTGCCGGTTGACGTTGCCACTTGCGCGTGGGCAGTGGTCCCCGTGTTAGTAAATGACGACTGCATTCGTCCTGTTGCCAGACCAGAAGTCTTGGAGTGGCCTCTGCCTCTCCTTTCTGTCACAGCCAATCCATTGGTAAATTCTGCGGGTTCTTCCTTAGAAATACATCCAGAATCCTAATGGAAAAGAATATAAAAAAGAATGTCTGTATGTGTATAACTAAGTCACTTTGCTGTGCAGCAGAGACGGGCTCAACACTGTAAATCAACTATACTCCAATTTAAAAAAAAAAGTCAAAAAAAAAAAAAAAGAAGGAAAGAAATACATCCAGAATCTACTCACGTCTCACCAGCTCCACCCGACACCCCAGTTCAAGCTGCTGTCCCTTCTCACCTGGCTGATTGCAGCCTCCTGCCACCCTTGCACCTTTCACACACTGTAACCACTTTGCAGCTAGAGCACTACTTTTGAAATGTCACTCTTCTGCCTAGAAGACTCTACCAGCTTCCCATCGCGCCTGGAGGTATCTTGACCACGATCTGTCAGACCCTACACGGTCCCCTTCCTCCCCGACCCCATCTCCTGCCACTGCCCCCTGGCTCAATCCACCCACTCCGGCCACACTGACCTCCTCACTGCTCCCAGAGCACATCAGGCCTGCTCCGGCCTCGGGGCCTTGCCACCAACTGTGCCCTCTGCCCCTGGCTCTCTCCTTCGCTTCCCAAGAGCTTCTAGGTCTCCCCTGGTGGCACTATTTAAAATAGCACCCTACCCCACCCCGTGCCATTCTGTCCCTTACCCTGCTTTGTTTTTCTTTATAGCATTTTCACCATATGGCACGTTATGTATTACCTTACTGTCAATCTCCACCCTCCACAAGACGAGCTCTTTGAAGGCAGGGACTTGGTTTGGTTCACTGCTGTATCCACAGTGCCTAGGACAGTGCCCGGCACATGCTGAGTGCCCCGTAAACATTTATTCAATGAACATATGTGCTGTTTGCAGTGTAATCTCCCATCAGCCCTCTGAGGTAGGTAAGGCACAGAGAGAGGCAACATAAGTTGCCCTAAGCAGGTAGCAAATAAGTAGCAAAGCTGAGGTTTAAACTCTGTCCGTTTGCCTCCAAAGTACACGTTCTTTCTGCTTTACTGCGTGCCCTGTCATTTCTGGATGTTTCCAAACTACTACCAGATCTCTAAGAATTTTATTGTGCCTTTGAAGACTTAGCCTGTTGATTTTGTTCACGGTTGTCATCAAATCGTTTCTGAGTGTCTGGTTTCCACAGGGCTTGTGCCAGTCACGAAAGATAAAAGGAGGGTTCGTGCCTGGCCCCTGCCCGTCTACTCTCCTCCTGGAGCAAATCCCCCAGGAAACTGCGAGTTCCCCCAGGAAGATATGTCATCCGATTCTTTCTTGGTCCTTGTCAACTTTCCAGGCTTAGAACTGTGCCTGGCCCAGAGGAGGGCCTCCCTTCATAGCTGCGGAACGAATGAATGAACACAGGGGGCACAAGTAAGTGCTGTGAGAGTTCAAGTTCTCGGTTTTTGCTGTTTCATTCAACAGAGGCCGACTGAGCATCACCTGAGTTAGGCGTCTCCCCAACGTTCAGAGACTGGCTAGGCTCTGGTGCTTGTTGGGAATGTCAGTTCCGGCCCAGGGCCAATAGGGTGACCAGGGGTGGGGTGTCTGATTCAGATGGAGTTGTGGGGTCCACACCTTGAGAAACCCACTGCTGCCTAGTGAAAATACAGACCACAGGAGAGACTTCCGAACTGGACCATCGAGGAAGGGGTAAGGTTTTGGTAAGCCAACAGGAGGGCCTTCCAAGCAGGGAGAAATAAAAGTGAAAGTTGAGACTTGTCTTCAGATCCTAGACAAGTATGCCCCTGCCACCATGAATATAATATTTCAAATAATCGCTGCCGCTTCACATGCCTGCCATGTGCTTGGAACTCTGTTTGGCTCTTTAATACACCCCTGTTGATTTGATATTCACACCAGCACAAGATGTTATCACCATCTTATAGACAGAACACTGAGGCTCAGAAGGGTAACTAACTCGCTCAAGGTCATATGAAGTGATGGAGCTGGGATTTGAAGGGTGATCCAGGAAGCACCAAAGTCATGGTCTTTTCTGTCACCCTCTGCACTGTCCACTGATGAGGTCTCATGGACTCAAAGGAGTACAAGAATCTCCTAGTACGTATAGGTAACTGGGGGAAATGTACTGAAATGAGTCAAGTTTTCTTGAAAGCTCCTTAAAAGAATAATGGCTTTGATAACATTTAATCTTGGTAGGAAATGCTTTCCAAATATACTCCTGACTTTCCCAGTTCTGTTTTCTTCTTTCACACAAGCTTTATCAAATGATTGTTTTGTTGATAAATTTAGTGTGCAGTTGGGACTTCTATGTAGATTGTACCTACCCTCAAAGGGAGAGTGGATTTTATAGCTTCCATTCATTCTCATTAAAATCAGAACATTTGCATCTTAACTTTTACATCTTGTTCCAGGAATTTTAAGCAGTCTGATTGTATGGAAGTGGGTCGTATTAATTGCAAATGGGCTAGACATCTGCTCACTAACATGGAATGAATTTTTTTAGCTCTATTTTGTTTTTATATATGATCTACCAGAGTGATTAAGTGAGGGCTGTTGGTACTGCTGTTACAAGAGTAGGATTTTCAGAGACTTTTAATGTAACCATAAAAAGGAATTTGAGTGAATCTTTGGAAGTTCTTGAACTGGGAACAGTTAAACATCTTAGGGTTGATACATTTTTATCCACAGTCTGTCAGGGAGCCGTTCTCCATCATCGGGACCTCTGTTGGTCTGGTGTGCAGTGATCCTGGGTCCTGTGGGTGCCAGGCTCTGGGGTCGGCGATGCAGTGCTGTTTCTACCTGCAGGGAGGGAGGCAGGCAGGGAGCGAGCTGAGGTGTAGTATCAGCCTGGAGGAACAGGACCCAGGCTGCGGGGGACTGGTTGAATAGGCAGGGTATTTCTTTCCTGGTAGTAATATAACAGTGTTTCCCGCAGTGGATTTCTTGCAACATGAATTCTTAAGGAGGGTGATGTGTGCAGTAAGTTTCAGAAGCACTCACTGGTTAAACAAAGCCAGTTAAGCAGGTTCCTTCATTGCAGTCCTTTGCAGAGCCTTTCATATGCCCTTGTACGCTGTGGATCTGCAAGAGGAGGAGGATGTCTACACAGTTTCCCCGACCTATTTGGCCACAGACCCCTTCTCATGGAATACAGTTTGGGAAATGTCATGGAGAACATCCCAAGTATTTATTTTAAAATCAGGAACTGGGGAATCTGGTTGAGGCCGTCTTGGTCATGTCGCTGAATGTAGAGTCCCAGGTCCTCAGGGCAGTTGCCTCAGCCATCTTGCCCCTCTGGACCTCTCAGGACCTGGCTTTTTTCAGAGTTGCAGTCCCCAGGCCAGTGGTACCACTGGCCCAGTTAGGAAGCAGGAGGGAAGCCGGGGCCTCTGTGCATCCGTGCATGTCTGTGCTTGACAAAGAGGAAGATGATACATGACTTAGCAGCAGTGATCAGGGAAGGACAAATACAATATGTAAAAGGTGAAAAGAGTTCTGGAGCGAGTGACATTTTTCCTAAAGTAGTTTCCTGAGCCTGATCCAGCCAGCGCCTGCTACCTGGAGGGGCTCAGTCAATATTTGTTGAATGAATAAATTGTTGGTACTCAGAGGCCTTTGCAAAAAAGACATCTGATGTTGCTACACCATCATATTCTGCTTCAGTTCAGTTTAGTTGCCAAATGTATATAATCCTTCACGCCTTCTAGAATCAAAGGTTAAAACACCAGAACTTCTTCTTTTCTTGCACTTAACAGACGTCCCTTTTGTGCAGAAATCTCTGCTGTGTACTGCCTTGCCACAGAGCGAATGTTTCTGGGCGTTATTATTCTAGGGGTGGGAATGGATTTGAACTGATTGATCCAAACCTTTACTCTTTCTCTCTTGGAGCCAGTGACAGAAAGCTGACAAATGTTGAGGGGTGATGTCTGCTACCTCCGAACTGAGCAAAGCTAGTCGTCTCATGAGGGGTGAAGGCTGCAGTGTGAACCTATGACCCTGACCTCGTTGACTTCAGGCACCTGAAGCGCAGCATCGTGACAGTGCTGAGATACCCGTCGCGCTGCCGAACTCCTTCTCCTGATGCTTAGTGGTGCTGTTTTCCCATCTCATTTCCTCCTGCAGAACGGGGCTTGGTACCCAAAGGAAGGATCACTTGCTCACCCTTAATATGGGGAGATTATTTAGAGCACTTAATTTGTGTTGACTCTTTATTGGTGCACTATTGCAATTAAGTTAGATTAATGAAAGGTAAATTCCAGTCTATACATGAAAAAAAAAATCTCTTGTAAAGATCCTAATTAGTATATGTGTTTATTTAGCCTCTCATGGTTTAATTGCATCCCATCTTGCTATTTACAAACAGGCATCATTAAAGAATAATGAGTGTGTGAAGAGCATTCATGCTAGCAACAGATGAGGTAACTGGCGTTTGGTGGGGAGAGGGACGGATGGACGGGAAGTCTGCTGGTTTGTATTATTTTCGAATGAAGGAGAGTGCAAAGCGATCCTTTGAACCAGTCCACGAGGGGAGGACAGAACAGACATTATGCCAGGCAGCAGCTTGTCCTTTGGCTGCAGAGACTCGGGCTGCTTTTCATTTGCTACCGCAGTGTAATCTGGAGAGGTGAACACACGCCCTCACACGACTGTCTCGTGACCTTAGCCGGCAGCGTTCAGGTTGAAGCTTTCTTTTCAGCCCCATGTTGCAGGACATCTGCACCTCAAATCCATGAGGATTCCCTGGGATGCTGAAAAGGCCACCCAAAGTGGGCCTTTCCTCATACGGCTCAGCTCCAATCCCTTCAGCAGCCTTTTTTTTTTTTTTTTTTTAATATCCAAATATAAAATAAATTGAGAAATAGGTTTATGGTATTTCACTGGCACCCCTAATATTTCATACCAATTTTACATAATTTGCAGTCGTTCCTCAAAGTTACAAAGCAGTTTTATCTTTTTAGATGGATGCTTGATTTATATTCTATTCTAAGCTGGTTTAAGGGTAGGGAAGCTGGGGTTCCAGATGGGGTGGCAATGAAGCCGAAGGAAGAGAGAACAGCCTGGAAGAACCAGCCATCATAGTGTCCTCATCATTGGTTGCATGATTCTCTGATTCTTGGTATAGAGTAAGCAATTCTCTAAAATCACTAAGGAGTAAATGTGGGGGCAAAGGTGGTACATCTGAGGAGGAAGCGACCTGTAGCCCTGGTTGCCTTTGCTAGTAGAAGTAGGTCTCGGAAATATCTGCCTCAGTTTCCCCTTACATTACGGTTATCATTGCAAGCAGTTTTGTGCAGGTGTTCTATATAAATATACATTGCCACTATTCAAACTCTATTAAAGTCTTAGATTTCTCTAGGGATTCCTGGGTGAGTTGAAGTCCAGGGTTTAATTTATTTAAAATCAGGTTATAGGAATTCACAGTTTTCAGTACATTTTATATTTTTCTTCAAAAGAACCTACAGTTTAATTTTAAGCTCCCCTAAACAGAAGCCAAAACCATGTAAAGTTTTTCGGTGTTCTAAGAACTGCCTGTATTTAAGGACACAGCTAGCTGCATTATCAAACACAGAAGGACCCAGACAGGCTTGTGTGGCTATGTCTTTTGTTGCTGTTAACTTGCAAGTGTTCCATTTTCAGCTCACACAACTGTGGGGCATATTTTCCCATTCATATTAATTGGATTTTAAAGTGACCTTGGCCATGTATTGATTTGAATTAAAATTTTCTACATCAAGGTCAAGTTGGCACATATCCTACAGTCGAAATATTAAAAAGCCAAGCGCTGCCTAACAGGGTATCGACAGAAGTGGAGGTGTAATGGGGTCACATGTGCCAGAAGGCACCGTGGTCCCATTCTAATGCAGGTGGCAAGTGGCAGATCTATGTGGGGATCACCTTCACCTGGACATGAATCGCCCGGTCGATGGGATGGTTCCTGTTTAAGTCCACAGACCCACCTTCTTCCGGGAAGAACACCCCTGAGCTCCTCAGAGCCCAAATAATGCTGCTCAGTTGCGTGGGTTTAGGGTGAGGTTTCAGGTCATCTGAATTCACCCAGACTGCCCTGAAAATGAGGGCCTGATAAGATCATTCATAAACTTGAACTATCCAGCCCAGACCTCAGCCGCGAGTCTCAGTCTCCAAATTGCCCATTTAACATCTCTCCACTGAGACGTCTCAGAAGTGTCTTAAACTTCATAAAAGAGAAGTGATTTTCCCTGCCCCCTGTTTTACCCCTTTGCTTCCCCATCTTATCTCAGTAAACAGCAAAACCATCTAATTGGTGCTCAAGCCAGAAACCTACAAGCTTCCTTAGTTCCCCCCTTTCTCTCACTTCACAGCCCATCTGTCAGCAAATCCTGTCTTCAGTTCCATCTTCGTTCTATCTGAAATCTACTGGCGTCACACCTCCTCTGCCGCCACAGCCCCAGTCGAAGCTGTCATCGTCCTCTCGTGGTCTCCCTGTTTCTTCTCTTGATCTCTCCACCAAGCAGCCAAGGACATGTTTCTTTAAAGCACACATCAAACCTGTCATTGCTCTGCTGAAACCCCGCAGTGACTTCCACTTCACCCCGGATGCAGCTAGCCTCTTGTCAGAGCCTCTGCCCTTCTCGAGCACCCCGGCCCGCCCTTGCCCGGCGCCTGCGTCTCTCCTGCCCTCCCCACCCACCGGCTGCCTCCTCCTTCCCCGGGTCTTTCCCACCCAGGCCTCTGCCAGGCTCCTCCCATGGCCGGGCCCGCTGCCCCAGCACCCTGCATGGCCTAGCTTCACCTTAGGTAGTAGGTTTCTACCGCATGTGAACCTGCCCCCTCACCCAGCTTTATTGCCTTCCTAGCCCCACACAGATGATATATTTTTGTTTCTCTATTGTCTGCTCATCCCCTCCCCCCACCCCAAGAATGCACCCTTATGAGATGTTTTGTTCACTGCTCCATCTCTAATCCTTAGGCGGATGCTTGGTATGATAGTGAGTGTCCAAGAAATACTGGAGTGAATTCAATGGACGAACGAACAATTGAATCATCTGATCTAAATGTCATTTTTTTCACACATAGGTATTGCCTAAATAGTCTCTCTTTGAGCCCTTCCCTTTTTGTTTATTTCCTTTAAAACTCTTGGCAAATTATACATTTTTATTTATATACTTATTTGTTGCCCGTCTCCTGCACCAGGACTCTTAGCTCTCTGAAGGTCTCTTTCGTTTACCTCTGCGTACCTGATGCCAGGCCTGCACATGACGTGCGTTAACAAGTAACTGCTGGGTGGAAGGAGGGGGAGGGCTGGAAAGCAAGCCGTCTGCACCTCAAGGCAGCTCCAGGCTCCAGTGCATCCGTCCGTCCGTCCGTCTCCCCTCCTCCTTTCCCCAGCACTTCATTCCTCCGCCCTCTCTCGCTACATGGCCTCCTTCTCAGAGGAGTGCTATTTTTGGTTCCCAGTCTTCTCCATGTTCTCCAGGCCAGATTCTGGAAGGAGGCAGTGTACGTGGTCTAGCCAGTATGGGGAGAACCTTCTGTACCAGACCCAGTTCCTACCCCTGGGCCAACTGGTCCTGCCCAGGACAGAAAATAGCTGCTTCCCGGGCAGCAGGCATGTCCTGCAAGACAGGAACGTTGAGTGCGGTGGCTTCCTTGCTGCCGTGTTCAGGGCAGGGGACAAGTGAAGGGTGTGTGTGCTGACGGGGATTCCGCATCACATCCCTTAGTAGAAACTTGACGTTTTCAGCATATTGGAGAAAACAATAGTCAGCTTCTCCTTTTGTCAGCTAACCCGTATCCCACTTGATTCTCTCAACATCTTTTTGGAATCTTGATGCCCTATTTTTATACAGGCGTCGTATTCTCCTTTTTCCCAGAGGGGTTTATGTTATATATTTGCATGTATGTTTTAAAAATGGAAATGAACTAAATTCTGTTTTGACGGTTTGGGGGATTTTTCATGACACTGCAAGGGAAACCCTATAAGGTAGCCAGAAACCAAGGTCGGGAAGCACAGTTTTTCTCTGTGGTCTTTTTGCTTCTTTACATTGTGTGTGAATTTTGTTGTTGTTGAGGGGAACATGAAGCCAGATGAGAGAGGATGGCTGTGAGGAAGTTGTTATTTATCGTATGAAATGGAAACTTATTTCTTAATCCTTCCTTGTCATGAAAACAAGTTTGGAAAATGAGTAAGACCTCTCTGATGAAACTCCACTCCCACCAGGGCAGTTGTGACTTTTGAAGAGAGGAACGGGTTCAGGAAGATCAGAAGTGCCCAGATGGTTAACACTGATGGCTCCTTAGGAGGCGATTCAAATGTACTCATCAAAGGAACAAGCCACCTAAAGAAAAATGAACCTGTCTTATTGGGCGGGGTGCTTTGTAACTGTTAAAAAGGATCACCGGGGCTTCCCTGGTGGCGCAGTGGTTGAGAGTCCGCCTGCCGATGCAGGGGACGCAGGGTCCTGCCCCGGTCCGGGAAGATCCCACATGCCGTGGAGCGGCTGGGCCCGTGAGCCATGGCCGCTGAGCCTGCGCGTCCGGAGCCTGTGCTCCGCAACGGGAGAGGCCCCAGCAGTGAGAGGCCCGCGTACCGCAAAAAAAAAAAGATTACCGCAGTGATACAGCAGTTGCTACCATGTAGTGAGTGACAGTGGTGACTCCCCTGGACACTTAATAGCAGTGGATGCCCAGTCCTTATAAAGGGTTCCATCTTAGAGACGAGGAAGCCAGAGCTCACGTGAGTTGGTTTTCCCAGAGCCACGCTGCTTTGTACGTGGCAGAGGCAGAATTTGAACTTGGGTCTCTCAGGCTCCAAAGCCCTGGCCCTTGCCCCCTCCCCATGCTGCCTGTCCCCCATGACAAGGGCGAGGAGGGAGTCACCCAGCATGACCACGGATGGCGTGCTGGCCATGTTTGAATCACAGTGCTAAGCCCTTCACAAGTCTGGTGTCGTTTCCTCCCCACAGCAGCCTTATGCTGGGTCCTACAGGCAAGAAAGCCGGGGCTTAATAGGCCAGGTAACTTGGCTCATGTCACACAGCCAGGAGGGGCCAGAGCTGAAATCTAAACTCAGGTCTTTCCTTCCCCCAGAGTCCTTAAACGTAACCCCCATGCTTGCTTGCCTTGCTGACAAGTTGATTTTCTAACTTCTTGGTAGACAGAACCTAAAGTCAGCTTCTCTGCCTTATTTTTCCTAGGTCTTTGTCAAAAGGGAAGGTATAATTCACATCTTGAGGCTGTAACAACTTCACATCTCAAATCTAGCCCATCCATGGGAGTCGCTTTCCAGTCTGATTTTCTCTTTCTTGTATCACACTACGTTGCATTGCATTTTATCATCAGAGGCATAACTGAGCCACCCCATTGAGCAAAAAACAAGTGACCTTCAGCGTAGAGGAATATCAGTTTTATCTTCGATGCTCCCTCCGTCTGACCTCTTGGTTTCCAAGTCACGCAGCCCATTTTCTTGTTACGACTGGGTTACTGCCCAGCTCCCCGCACCAGTGACCTCCTCTTCCAGCCATGACAGCAAGTTCATCTTCGCTACCTCAGCTTGGCCAGCGCTTCAGCCTTTCAGGGTTGGTCTGTCTCCGTCTTCTCTTGGCTGTTTCCCGTTTTACAGTTTTCCTAGAAAGAAGCAGCAGCCAGTTTCCCTCTGTACCTCTAGGCCCCAGTCCTTGCTGCTGCAGCTTTGCGAGGCCTGCTGTCGAGAGAACAATTCCGCCCAGCGCGGTTCTGTCAGGGCTGCACATACCTAGCAGCTGTGCAGAATTCAGAGCGCTCACTTTAAAAAAAAACAAAAAACAAAAACACTAAAATTAGACAAAGCAAGTGTTTTAGTGGCATCTTATAGATGAGGTCAGGAGTGTGAGTATAAAGCCATTTGGGAGGGAAGCCAGGAGCCTTGGGAAGCACGGTTTTGAGCCACTTACCAGAGTTCCAGAAAATATGGCTGGCCGTTTGAGGATTAGATGGTCCAAGGCTCTGTGGTCGCCGTGTCTTGTGATTCAGAGACACTGCTGCGGGGTCACGGACCAGGCATGAGAAGGGGAAACAGCAAGAGGCAGGCGCCTGGCCCTGCGCAGAACAGCAGTGACCTTGCCCTGAAAGCTTGCTAAACCTCAGCTTGCTTCTATTCAGAATGAGACTGAGACACCTGCCTGGGCTGTACTGCAGGGTTCTTAGGTAGAGGAGGAAACCACAGCCCCGTGGGCGCGCCCCAGTCCTTGTCATAGAGCCGAGGGGGTGTCTGCATTATTCGGGGGAAGACCCCCAGGCATCAGGGAACAGCCTGGGGGAACGCATTTTCCAGATCACATCTAAGAACATCTCTTGGAGGAATGTTTCATGGGAGGTCGTCTGGGGAGTGCTCATCTGTACAACCAACTCCGCCTTTCAGATCGTGGGGTACCCAACCCAGCATGTTCCGACAGCTCAGTGACGCAGCACTCTTCTCCCCCAAACTTCTCAAGTACACGGTGAGCCCCATGTGGTCAAGCGCCGTGTACCACCCTCCAGTTAGTTCAGGCATATGTCAGTTTTATCACCTCCTTCAAGGTAGGAGCCATATTTGATACTTCTTAACCTCTCTAGGCTTCAGTTTACCCCTTTGAAAATGGGGGAGTTGGAGAAAATGACTTCTTAAAACTTGCCAGCTCTCAAGTTACATGATTCTCTGAAGTAGTGTCCTTGCCCAGTGCTTCACATAATACATACACTTACATATTCAATAAATAAGGGCTTATTGGGATCATTCACTTTATCCTCATCTTTCTTTGTCATTAGTACAGAGAGGAAGGTTCTTGGTTCTGTACTGAAGAAAAACTGTTCCTGAACCTCCTGTAGGTGCCCGTCTGCCCCCTCTCCCTCCCTCCCCACCCCTTTCTAACTACACTTTGAAAAACATCATTTCAAGTACAGCAGGCCCCTTAAGGACACCTACACAGTAAACTTTTACCTTGTTTGTACCTGAAAAATAACATTTGTGGACACATGTATGTATATATGGTTGGCTTCTTTTTTTTTTTTTTTTAACTGTATCCCTGTCCCCAAAGCAGAGCTCATCCATGCAGCCTTTGTCTGAGTGACAAGTATTGTGCTCCCCATGTCACCTCCCACACACGTGCTTTATGCCGGGCCAGGGGGTGCTGTGTCCAGTCCAGGTTCCTCGTGCAAATAAGCCTTTGGTCAGCTCGCCTCCGCTGCATCCTAGACACAGCTACTGCTCAGGCTCAGGGTGCCTTCTCCCTGCACAAGCCCAGGGGAGTGAGGTTGCAAGCGATCAGCTTCTCCCACCTTCGGAGCTCACCTGGTCTGCCAGTGTAGATAACGTCTCAACTACCAGATATGTTATGTTTGTGTCGGACAGCAGTCAGCGGCAGAGCAGAATGAAATATCTTTGCTGTTCTCCTCAGCTTGCCTCCCACTTTGCGACTTGCCTCGCCATAGTGAACTAGAAATTCTCCCAACGCCACACAGCTTGGTAGGCGACTGCCGTAGAACAGATAGAGAAGACCGCTGATGCAGCCCCCACAAGGGGATGGGCTGCGACAGCATCTCTAAGGGCACTTCCTGGAAGGGTGACGGCCGGCTGGGTGGTCCAGCCCAGCGGCTTCCTTTCCAAGCGCGCCTCGGTTCCCGTTGGGGAAGCACAGTGCACCCCTAGACTCTTCTCAACTTGCCATCTGAACACACGGGGACAGACGCAGAAGCAGAGAGTGACCTGCTCAGTGTAGAAGAAGGGTTACCATGGCAACAGCAAGCTCACTTCATTACCAGATGCATTAGCTTTATTTGTGGGATCCCATAGCAGTTGCCAAGCACCGACCTGTGGTCCCGTCTCTGGGCATTTTGCTCCAGCCATGGCCAGCACTGGCTAGTTTGTAGAACCGTGTCTGTTGGCCTGTATATGGTGCACTGCAGTATCAGTCTACCAAAACTCCAAGGTCATTGCAACCTGCTGCATCCAGATACGTTAGGAACTGGCACCGTCCAGATACACAAGAATCTGAATCATTACAGGGTGACGTGCGAGCTGGGAAGAACGTTAGAGAACACGCACGAAGCTCCATCTTGAGGGCAGGGCTCGAAGGGCTCACAGGACCCTGTCCACCGCACCACCTCTGAGGAGAACGAAGGTTGATGGATGGTGAGTTGTGTGGTGCGCCCCGCCCGCGGCCGTGTGTCTCCCATGGATCGTCGTCGCATTTAATTCCTCAGTGGGCCCCTCCGCGTCTTGCAGCTGTGTGAGCAGGCACGAGAGGTGACTCGACTCACCCTTGGTCACCCTGCCTGTAAGGGACAGGTGTGGCACAGAGTCCCAGTGCACTTGACCTTCACAGTCAATGGCCTCTTTTGGGAGTCAGCAAGATGAGCCCACGTGGCAGCTTCGTACCTTCCCCGCACCGCCTGCACCCCAGGCTTGCAGACTCTCAGCAGTCATTCAACAGGAGCACATTTTTGTTCATACTTCAGGGCCTGCACAACCGTCACCCACTCTCTGCAGTGTCCCTTTAGCCCCAGGTGTGTCAGCAGAAAGTCACATTAGCTTAGGTGGCAATTTCACTGGACTGGAGGTAGCAACCCTTCTGGTTCCAGCTTCGACGTTAACTGGCTTCAAATCATTTCGCCTCTGTGAAGTCCAGACAAGGTTTTGGGCTGAGTAGCAATAGCTGCCCCTGGGAACCAGGCCCCGCGCCACACCCCTTACCAGGCGCCTTGTCTCCTTGACTCCTCGCGGCATTTCTGATCTCCATTAGCTGAAGGAAGGTGATGTTCAGAGAAGGTAAGTAACTGGGCCAAGCTTTCCAGCAGCAGAGGCGAGACCCGATTCCAAATGCGCCTGATTCCAAAGCCTCGAAATGTGAAGCTTCAGAATAGTGTATGCAGTTTCATTATGACCGTGTTAGAAATTCAAAAAGCCATAACTCTATGCATATTCAATCTAGTTGAGTACCAGGGTCCTTTCTGGCTCTATAAAAAGTAAGAATTGACAAACTTCATAGACCTTGACAGGTTCAAGAGATGATAAAAGTAAACCAGAGCCAGACTTCACAGCACTGAGTGTCCATAAACTAGCGCAGCCCAGGATAGACAGAAGCTGGAGGGGTGCACTTCATGAGCCTCCCTGGCTCATGCACCTTCCCTGATAGCATGAAGCCACAGCACACGAGGTGGGGCATGGAGAACCAGCCTATCCCAGGACTCCAGAGCAAACTGGGCAGGAGGGGTGGGGGGAGGTATGACGGGCTGAGGGTGGGGGGCAGAGGTGCAAAGTATGATTGGGGGGGGCAGGAGTGGGGGGGCCGTATGCGGAGGACCTTATTTTTTTTTATTAGAAAAGAAGTTGAAACGCTTAAACCTCAATACATAAATGAATGTAGGATAAGAAAAAAAAGGGGGAAAGGAAAAACTATCCTAATTCAGATTCATAGAATGAAAAACAAAAAATTTAACCTATCAGAAAATGATTTGCCCCTTGCTCTGGTTGTGGTCTTGAAATACCGTGTCCCACTGGAAAGAACCAGAGTTGCTTGAGGAGATGCTGATTCATGACCTCAGGTGGGAACCGTACAGGACAGGCCTGGGGTATATATACCAGACAGCAAGGAAGCCATCACAGAGACTAGGGTTACTACGAAAGGATTCAGCCTTAAAAAGATGCCCACCAGCCACAGACAGAGCAGTTCGAGCATCCATAAGAAGAACAGTTGCGTCAGACAAACATATATCAAAGATGTTTCACTCCTTGAGTTTATAATAATGTTAAGGGAAAAAAATCTAAGCCATCTACATTGGAAGTAAACTAGTGAAACAGTGCATTGTTTGAAAACTGGTATGTGTATAACTGAATCGCTTTGCTGTACACCTGAATGTAACACAACATTGTCAATCAACTATACTCCAATATAAAATTAAAAGTTTAAAAAAAGAAAGCTGGTAAATGGAAAGAATTGAGCATTTATCCTCTCTCACATATATAATAAATTCTACCACTGGGTAACCAGTTAGTAGATAGGAGAAGTTTTTCTTTATAAAAGTGTTCCAGCTAATAAATGAAGGCTGTTGATCTCATTGGAATACGACCGTCTGTAACCCCTGGTGGATTTAATGGGTCATCAACTGCCAGCATCACAAACTGAGCCACATGACCTCACATGCCTCCTGTTGGTAGTCTGTGACACCCCTGTGAAGTAGTCTTGCCAAAAAAAAAAAAAAAAAATCAAGCCTGAATCTCATCTAATTACCAATTTACAGAAAGTACAGAGTAAGGAGTAACATGTACACCACCGGGACGCCATCCACAAAATCCAGACTGTGGAAAACTCTATGGAAAAAATGACCCAGTTTCTTCCGCAAATAGAACGGGGAGAGGGGATAGAGAGAGGGATACCTTTAGTTTAGGAGAGACTTATGAGATAGGTCAGCCAGTTCCACTGTGTGGACCATACTCAGATCCTGATACAAGCAAATTTTTTTTTAAATGTGGCATTTATGAGACTGTTGGAAATGAACACTGACCGAACTGCAGGTTTGATAACACTAGAGAATTCCTGTTGTTGTTTTAGGTGTGGAATGTGGAGTGGCAGCATGGCTATGTTTTTTTTTGTTTTCAGAGCCCTTATCTTTTAGAGATACAGACTGAAATATTTACAGATAAAATGATACCATGGCTGTTATTGGTTTCAAAATAATTCAGGAAGGGAAAAGTAGGTGAGGGTGTAGGTAAAACAAAGATCTGCCCGAGACTTGTAGCTGTTGACATTGGGATGGGTCCATGGAGGTTCTTTATACTATTTCATTTACTTCTGTATATGTTTTTTTAAGTCTTCCATAATAAAAGGTTTAAAGAAGGTAATTAAGTCGGTACTTCTGGGAGGGGGTGGATTTTATTTTGTTTTGTTTTGATTTAATAGCACCCATTGCTGATACGAGTGGAGTGCTGACCATAGTGTTCTTAACCGTTGTGGTAGGTTGTATCAAAAGCCTTAAAATATTTGTACTGTTTGCCCCAGTAATTACAATTCTACCAATCTATCCTCAGGAAATAATACCAAATGCAGCAAAAATTTGGTGAACAAAAGGGCACGTTGCAGCCTAATATTAATATTAGGGAAAATTTGGAAGCAACTAATGTCCAGCAATAGGCGAATGGTTAAAGAAATTATAGTATAGCCACTCAGTAGAATGCCAGGCCACTTGTAATGCCAGTTTTGAAGACTACACAGCAATATGGAAGGATGCTTACCTCATAATTTTAAATAAAATTTTGACTTGAAATTATATGTTTAGTTTCAATTATAAACGTGAAAAATTCCAAAACCATGCATCTTTGATAGTAAAAAGACCAAAAGGAAGTACCCCAAAATGTTAAAGTGGTGATTATCTTTGGGTGGAAAGTCTATAAACAATTATTTTATTCCTTTTTTCTCTAGTTTTAGATTGTTCCATAATAATATGCATTTATTAACTATTTTACTATTAGTTAACTTTAAAATACCAAAAATCACTTATAAAACAAAAAAATTAAATATAACATTTCTAGTATCTTTAGTGTGGTTTTTTTTTTTTGTTTGGTTGGTTTTCGTTTTTAATTTATTTATTTATTTATTTATTTTTGGCTGTGTTGGGTCTTCGTTTCTGTGCGAGGGCTTTCTCTAGTTGCGGTGAGCGGGGGCCACTCTTCATCACGGTGCGCGGGCCTCTCACTATCGCGGCCTCTCTTGTTGTGGAGCACAGGCTCCAGACGCGCAGGCTCAGTAGTTGTGGCTCACGGGCCCAGTTGCTCCACGGCATGTGGGATCTTCCCAGACCAGAGCTCGAACCCATGTCCCCTACATTGGCAGGCAGATTCTCAACCACTGTGCCACCAGGGACGCCCTGTTTTTTTTTTTTTTTTATTTCATTTTAAGAAGCTTGAGAAATTACTAAGATAATTTATCAGTTAAAGTCAGCTAGATTTCGTTTCTTTTAAGAAACAATTGCTTAGTTATCTACGCTTTTTAGCAAAGAGAGTTAAAATATATTAGAAAATGGTGACACTGTTGGACGGGGTATGTTGGACCTTCACTGTAACCCAGCGAGAGGCTGTTAATTTCAGTGCTTATGACTGTCAAAACTGTAACTGGGTTCCTCTCCCTCCCTTGCTTCCTTCCAAGACTGCATGTAAACTAGAGACAGAGTTTCTGTTACTACCTTGCTGGTTTATTGGCATTCTTAAATAGTGATTTCCAGTTATGCAAGAAATGACCTATTAAATGTTACATGGTATAGCAATATTTTAAAGTACTATCCAGAAATAAGGTGCTTTTAACATTCTCTTAAATGTAAATAAACATGTCGTATCTTTTTCTTACCCCATTTATATTCTATACTATTTGGGGCATATAGAAATAGAGATCAACTCAGCACTAGACGTTATTGAAGGAACTAGGTATTAGTAATGTTCACTGACACCCAGGACTGATCAAGAAGAGAAGACCATTGTTGTTTTGAGCAGTAGGTTAAGAACTGCAAGGAATGAGGAAGTAAGGAAAGGATGGTTGAAGGTGGCGTCCCGAGAAACGGCCTGCTGCTTGAGTTGCAGTATTCGGGTTGCTGCTTGGAGCAGAGACTCTTGTCTGAGCCCAGCAGGACTCCTTTTAGCCAATTCTGTGATGTCAGAGCCTCCTGGACCAACCCAGACAGTGCGCCTTGGGTTGGGTCCTTTGCCGAGTCTGCTTTTAGGGTCTCATCTAGGAAATGAAAGAGGAGGCTTGACAAAGTATCAGAAGGGTTTTGTGAGTCCCTAAAAGAAAAGAAGGCGCTGTTTCTATTCTGAAGGCTGAGCCTGTTCAGCAAGCCCAGCAGGTCACTTTTTCCCTGGCATGTATGAAACTGCACTTTTTTTAGGGTTTTTTGGTTTTTGGTTTTTTTTAAATCTATAACATGTGCTTAGGTTCTAAGAGAGTAAATGCACTTAAATGTATTTACGGGATCATGTTCCTTTTTGGAGATAAAATTCAGCGAGTTTTCATTTACCTTCAGAACTGCTCCACTTTTTACCAGCTGTTAAAAATAGATAGTTCAGGGATTTCCCTGGTGGTACAGTGGCTAAGACTCCGTGCCCCCAGTGCAGGGGACCCGGGTTCGATCCCTGGTCACGGAACTAGATCCCACATGCCGCAACTAAGAAAGATCCCTCGTGCCGCAACGAAGATCCCACACAGCCAAGTAAATAAATATTAAAAAAAAAAAAAAGATAGTTCAACCAGGGGGTATCTGGTGCCTGCCTTTCATCTGTCTATTGTACTCTCTACATAGTCCATGGGTGTACATAGGCTCATGACATAATATGAAAACAAATGTGCTCTAACTCCTAGAAGGCCAGAATTGTAAGATAGTCTTTGAAGAAGATAATCTTAAGACAGGGAAAAAAAAAAAAGGGAAACTTACTTTATCCAGCAGATAGTAAACATTTGGAAGTTATCCTGAGAGTTTATAAGCCAATATTATAAATAAATTCAGGGTAGTTAGATGAATTGGGACCTACGCCATCTTAAATGCCTTAGGAGGCTGGCACAAGGCGCCACCACCGCGCCTTTCCTCCGAGTGTCCACTGGTGTGTCTCTCAGGAACAGGAGGAGAGGTGATCCTTTCTTCTTCTCACTGTCTTGCCCAATTCATGTGATTTGCATGTTCCAGTGTAAGCATTCATGTTTGTACACTTGTGTTTTGACAGGTGACCTTGGGAAAGGTGTTGAAAGTGATTGTCGTCATGCGGAGCCTGTTCATTGATCGAACAATAGTAAAGGGGTATAATGAGAATGTCTACACGGAAGACGGCAAGGTAAGCATTCTGGAGTCTTTTGTTTTTTCCTTTATTTTCTGTATCCCAGAACAAATGTAATAGAGTCCCAGATGAATGACATTAAACACTAGCAATCATAGCTAAAATGATCAACAAGCATAGATTTATCAGTATGAAGCTGAACACTTTACAAAAAAACATCTCTCTCTCCCCTTGCATTTTTCATCAAGCTTCTGCATTTTCCTTTAAGCCTGTTACCCTTAGTTGAATTTCTAATTTATCACCTTAGACCCCCAGTTGCCTCATTAAATGTGTCTTCTGAGGAAATGGATTTCTTTCTTCCTTTCTTTTCTTTCCCTTCTTTTTTTTTTTTGCCTAGTCGCGCAGCACATCAATAGCCCAGGGTTCAGCATTTTGCTTTTCCTAGAACCATGAGGGAAATTCAAGTTAATTTGACACACAACCTGATAATGATCATTTTCCTTGAAACTGGCACGTAGCCCCCAGAAGTTGGTTGTCCATAGCAGTCCGTATTGAACGCTACAATTGAAAAAAGATGAGTTATTTCCATGAGTGATTTGTTTCATGCGAAGTTCACCCACGTGAACCCCTAATTTCTCTTGACTACACACTCTCCATATGGAGATACAGAGAGCACCAGAGGATGCTAATGAGAGTCGACAGCCTTCATTTGTGTTTGCTTCCAGAGCGTAATGAGCATTCTGCCAGAGACACACACCCAGATACACCCTGGTCACTTCCTGACACTAGGCCTCCATCTTCACCTCTCCCTGGAGCTTTCCCTTCTCTTCATGAATCCCATTAAAATTTAAAAGTTTGTTTGTACCAGCACTTACCACCCAATGGCCACATTATAATGAGGATAGAATGTTCTCCAAAAACAGGTGACAAATGTAGCTTAGCACATAACAGTGTGTTATATAAAAGGTGTGACCTGTAAAGTGGGTCTGTATTTTGGGTTTGTAAAGTGGGTTTGTATTTTGAACAAGTAACCCAGCATTTCGAATTTCCACGTTCCACTTGAGTGTTGTCCCCATGGGAAGCTACTCTTACTCCCTGGGTCCTGCAGAGTTCTCATAAATCTCCCCATTGAGAGAAAAGCAGTCCTCCAGGGAAGCTTTCCTTTTTCTTTTTGGAAAACCCAAAGTGTCTTTGGAGCAAGTGTGGAGAATAAAATAGATAATTGGGACAAGTGTGATCTGTTGTGTATGGGACTCAGAAACTCAGATGGCAATTCTAAACGAGAAATTCCAAACTCCTTCGCAGCAGCAGCAGAGGCAAGGCTGGGGCGGTGGAGACCCTCGCCAAGAGCCCGAGTCAGTGGTCATCTAGAGACAGGGTTCTTGTTGCCTCTGTTCAAGATTTACCACTTTATAGTCACCCCTGCTATGAAACACACCCTTGCTCTCCAAGGACTTACAAGTGACTTGGGGATATAAAGAATAAATACACAAAAGCTAGGTACTAATAATGACCGTGCTGTAAGAGATACCAAATTCAGGATGCCAGTGAAGCATACTCTGAAAGTAGATTATAAGGAGTGGAGATTTTACCTATTTTTCAATATCAATATCAATCTTTAACATGATACTTATTTAACTACCCCATACTGAAAGTGTCCAAAATAACACAGGCGGTTTGCCACCTAGTTAATAGTCAATAAATGATTAGTATTATTTTTATTCTGCACTTAAAACAAGGGAATTAGAAAATAGTCTCACGTGCATTCTTCTAGAATTTCTCTCTGATTATTCCTCCTCAGCTGCTATGAGTAGTTCCTTTCCTCCCATCTACCCCCTTGACTCCCAGATTACTGGGGGTTCTCTTCCCTCTCCTCTCATGCCCCTTGGCCGTTCTTACATGTACCCCTGTGGTTGCACATGTCCCCCCGCACAGGGATCACTCCTGATGTGTGTCGAGGTCAGACCTCTCCTCCCCAGACAGACCTCAGCCTGTCCAAAATCAACCTCAGCTTCCCTCAGCTGGTCCTTCTCCAGGGTGACTGTACCACCTCACTGCTCAGGCCTTCCGTCCGCTGTCTGCATATGGAGTCTGTTAGTGGGTTCTGGCGAGTCTCCCTCTTTATCCCTCCAGCTGGGCCCCTCGCATCCATCTTCACTCCTCCTCGCTTCTCCTTCTCTCTCCGCTGAGTCGCTGCACCAGCCTCCTCACTTCCAGTCTGCCATCCCGCTTCCCTCCGCCGTCTCTCCTTCACCTGGCCTCCAGAGCTGTCTTCCTGAAATACACAGCCAAGGGGATGATTTCTTGCTTTCTGCCCTATCCCCGTTGCCCTAAGCAGCAAAGTGGGGTATTAGTAGATGTTAAGCGCAAAGCAGTCCATGATCAGAAAAGTCTGAGAAACCCTGGGTTAGAGAACGTTCCGTCGGATTCTCTCTTTACTGTGGAAATTCTTAAACACTTAGTTTGCCTGAGTGCCTATGAAGCTCCCAAGAGGGATACATAGTATGCAGTCTTTTCCTAACGAATCTGACCATCCATTTTTTTTCTTCCTTTATTCTTGGAGCATATTGTGACACTGGTGTTTGGCAAAACACACTTCTGAAAACTCTGGCTTGTAGAATGAAATCCAGACCCCTTAGCAAGGCATAGAAAAGCCTAGTGGTCTGGCCTCTGCCCGCCTTTGCGTCCTCATCTGCCGTCACTTTCTACATACATTTCGTCTTTTACTTTCCAGCCTTTTGTGCTCCTTGTGGCTCCCAGAACGTGCCAGATTCTTCCACACACTTGCACCTGTGCTCTGCGCCCTTGACCTGGGACGCTCGCCCCCTCCCGTCCACCTGGCGAGCTCACTGGCTTTACCCTGGCTGAGTGCCCTGTCCCTTCTCATCCGGCCCCCGTTTTCCCAGAGGCCTCTTCTGTGAGCACGGGCTCTGGGGGTGGCAGGCCTGGGTTTGCCTCTACTCACAGCACAAGTGATCGTCATCCGCTCGACCCTCCGTGGCATTTTGAACACTCTTCCTCTAGTACTAGGATTCGTCTGTCCTGATTATTTGTTGCAGGTCTGTCTTGCAGTTAATGAATGTTCTAGCGTCCTCCATGTTTGGTCTGGTAGGCATTGTGCGAAGCAGACCTTGCCTCCAGTGGTTATGGAACCGTAGGTACCACGGTTAGTCTCATCTTCCAGACAAGGAAACTGAGACCCAGCGTGGTAACATGACTTGCCTCCAGTCACTCACCGAGCCAGATCCCAGACCTCCATCTGCCGGGGGCTCCTCGAGGGTCCAGGCTCTGTCCCGACACTCTCTCCCTCCTGTTGGATATACCTCAGTGCCTGAAACACAGTAGAATAGTAATGTGTGGGAGGGGGTAATGAAAAAGCCTCCTGGGGATGTGAAAATGCTTCAGGTGGGATGGAAGAATGGAGAATCAGAAATGAGAGCCAGAAGAAAAAAAGAAATGAGAGACGGGCACTAGACGAAGCAACAGGGAGTGAAGTCGTAAATAAAGAATAAAGGAAGCACGCACGTGCACACGGGTCGTGGTTCCCTAATGAGGGATTAGCGCGGGTTCTCTGTTCACCACAAGGAAAGTGAGTGTGTGTCTGGGAGCCTGAATTCTGAGTCCTATCACAAAGGTGGTACAGGAGACCTCTTGCTCCCTTTTACAGCTGCATACATTGGCCTAGAGATAAGCAGGGACCCTAAAAGCAGGAAGAGCACGATTAGGAGGACTGAGTCCGCTTGTTCTTGTTGTTGTTTTTTGTTTTTGTTTTTTTAAATATTTATTTATTTATTTTGTTGCACTAGGTCTTAGTTGCGGCATGTGAGCTCCTTAGTTGTGGAACCTGGGCTCCTTAGTTGTGGCATGCATGTGGGATCTAGTTCCCTAACCAGGGATCGAACCCCGGCCCCCTGCACTGGGAGCTCGGAGTCCCAACCACTGCACCACCAGGGAAGTCCCCACTTGTTGTTTTAAAGGCACATTTACCGCATTTGTCAGAGAAGCTTGCCCAGAATCTAAGCCCAGCCAATTCGATTCACCCCTTTTTTTCAGGGTACCTTACAAATGATAAAGTTGTGCAGCCATTATTAGTGTTCTCTTTTTAGTACTGCTACTGGTATATGTGAACTTATACATTTATATACATGCAAGCATTAGTGCAATTAACGTGTTGACCCGTCTGGCACATCCCAAATAAAATGCAGCGTTTGGAAGGAGCCTTCGGAGCTTGAAGTGTGGTCTAAGAACAAATCGTTGCCTGCAGTTTTGCTGTTCCAAAGGTGCAGCCCTGCATTTGCTGAGTTGGTGCCTAAGCGCTTGCCTGGGGGTGGATCACTGCCCTGATGCACTAGGTGTGGCTTGGAAAGCCTTGCCTAGGCTTAGGGGTCTGAACTGCGAAATCCTCCTGCCTGTGCAGTTGTCTGTGTTCTTCCAAACCGAGAGCAACCAGCTTCTGAAAGGGTGCTTAGCCCTGTCGTTACAAGAGTGGCCCCACGCCACCCCGATTTCCAGCTCTGGCAGGTTTCCCCTCATTAGAATCCCAGCCAGCCTATCTCTCACTTTGCACTAACAACCACTACCTCTACCCTGATCATCCTGTGTCTTTACCTGTGAAGCATATTTTTGATGCCAAGCACCAGCAGACTAATTCCTCGAACAAAATATTAAAATGCTGTTAAGACTTACCACCCTACTCTTCATTGTCATCATGGCAAAGAGCCATGACTCAGCGTGCTGAACACCTGGCCATTGTCCTGACTTTACAGCAGTCAGACTTAGCTGAAAAACTATGTGTCTTGGTTGAATTTATCTTATTAGGGGATTTAGGTTATGTTAATGCTATAGCTTCATTAATTATCCCATATCAATAAAAAAAAGGCCGCTTTTAGCCTCCTCGCACGAGAGAGGAAAAGAAATGGTGGCATCAAAGGGAGCCTTCAAAGACACGAGAGCTGTCTCCAGGGTAATTTCTGATCCCTGCATTCTTCCCACTTCAGAGTGTGTGTGTGTGTGTGTGTTTCGGTCGAGGGGGTTGGGGGAAGCTTGAATCTGATTCCTCTAATAAGTGTTGGCATCAGCCCCGTTTGATATTAGATGCAGGGAACATTTTGATTTGTTATAGCCTTTGAAATTGTTGAGCCAACCTTCAGGAAAATGGCCTCTTGTTACTTATGGGGGAAGGGTGAAAGCTGGGGAAGGGGAATCCGGTTTAATTCATATGCAGAGGATGCCCTGAAATTGTGCTTTCAGCAGTTTTTTAGTAACAAGTGCATGTCCTGATTGAAAGTGAGAAGTTGAAGAAGAACAGACCTGTAAAACTGGTTCACTTTTTTATTCTCCAGGGGAGGGTGGGCAGACTTAAGCAGATGAACAGATAGAAGTTTGTGGTTTTGAAAACTTGGATGACCATGGAGAAATCCATCACCATTGCTGGTTTATAGCACCCTACCCCTACTGACACATCACCTGTTGACCTTGCAAGATGAAGCTACTAATAAATAAAAGTTTTAGACGTTGAAGTGCCTGTGAGGCTTATGAGTTTTATTTGGAAGTGTTAACTTTAGATAATTTATAGTTTCATTATACTATTTTTTGAAATGAAGAATTGATAACTTTCTGGTAAGCTGCCGTAATTTTCACTTGCTGCTAAAGGAATTTTAGTGGCGATGTTTGTCACATCAGTAGACCTGAAAGGTTTGTCATCTTGAGCTTTGCAAGAGTGTCCCACCACCACTTTGAGCTGTGACAGCTTAGGGGGGGCACTGTGAGTCAGCATTCCCTCTGAATTCTAGGTACAGGGCCATCTTCCTCCCAGTTTAAGAGCTGGGCCTCTGGAGACACACCTGGTTTTGAATTCTCTACCACATGTTAACGATGTGATTTTGGACAAGCTGCTTAACGTCTTTGGGCCTCAGTTTCCTCATCTGTGAATTGGAAATAATTTTATCATTCTCGTGCAATTGCTGGGAGACTTTAGAAACATGACGCAGGTGCAGTGCAGGCTAAACACATGGTCACCTGCAGATGGTATCTGCCCTCTCTGGCTGTGCCGGAGGTGCAGATGGGCATCATAGTCAGCATTCCTTTGCCTACTGATTTGGGGGCATTCGGATTTTTCATTTCGGTGAGTGAATTTGACTGTCACTGTTATCACCAGTTCTTCCTGTGCATTAGGAGGACCTTTGACATCTGACGTGTAACCTTAGAGCAGATGAATCCGTGCTGAAGCAGTTGGTCATCTGTGGGGTTTGTTTCTATTTTATCTGAAAAGAGACCACATTCCCACCCCTAAAATACTCATTCTAATCCCCAGAGTCCCACAGGCTGCTCCTAAGACTGCAGATTCAGCCCCAATTACCATAAGGTTGGCTTTTCCATTTTAAGATCTTTCTAATGCTTGCCCAGAGTACTGGGGGATTCTTAGTTTCTTTTCCCTGACACTATAGTTCAGCATAATTTCTCGTTCATGGGGCTGAAAGTTTGTAGCTTCCAGAATGCTCCTTTTTGAATATTGCAGCCAGCAAAAAATTGGTAGCCATGCCCTCCTTTGTAGCAAATAAGCTGAAGCTAATAAATATTCACTTGCATCAGTCCCGGGTCCCTGAAATGAATTTCTGAAATCTTCCTGGCCCTGAGGAGAGGCAGGACACTAACGCTAGAAGGCCTGCTTAAATGGCTTTCTTTGGCATAAATCTAGCAGAAAATCAAGGACAGACTGCCTGCTGTGCCTTCACAGCAAAAGGGGAAGCCACTGTCTTCGGATCCCTTTCTCAGCCCTGTGCGCCTGGGAAGCAGGACGTATTGTCTAGCGTCCTTCTATCCCAGGTGGTCAGAACTGGTCCCTAGGGTCCTGAATAATGTAGTTCAACGCCTTCAAAAAGAGCAACACCCTCACTTGGAATGAGCGCTGTGTGTTTTGAGAAGCCACAATCAGGCTAGAGAGTCCATCTCTTAATTAAACCTGTGCGTATTTCTCTCTGGATGATTTTTCTATTTAAAACATTTTGCAGACACTGAAGGTTTTTTTATATGTATGTAATTTTCTCTTTTAAATTAAAACGAACTTTTCACTCTATCTGCAGATTCTTCCTTTTCTCTTTTTCCATGGCCCTGTGTTTATGTCAGCCTGTGTATGATGTGAACAGGCAGGAAGGATAAACAGCAGAGAACTTCAGAAGAAACAGCTGTGGGCTGAAAATGGAAAGAGAACTGTATTAGTTCAGATACTGAAGTGACTTCTCCAATAATTTAGATTTAGAATCTTTGGCATCTCCCTGTCATCTTGGCAGTGATTTGGTAAAACGAAAAGATACAAAAAGTTTTCCTTATTCCTTCCGCGATGTCTGAATAGTCTTTAAATGCTACATTTGTTGAGCCCTGCGCTAAACCGCGGCGCTAAGATCCTGATATAAACCTGACTTATCCTCCCAAATATGACCCGCTGCCCAACAGTTTTCTTCAACAGGATTGACAATGTAGGGAATTAACTTCATATGTTTCTTTTGAGGTTTCCTTCCGAGTTATCTGGAGGTCACATGTCACTTTTTCCTCTGCAAATTGCTAACCTGTCAAAATAAAAATCTAATGCCTTAAGATTTTTAAAATTCTTACTCCATCAATTGGCCTGAGTTGGGGGGCAGTGACTAAAAATTGACAACTTCCTTCTGGAGAGCAGTTTAGCTGGAGTAGGAGAGGAGTGGGGGCTTTTGTGGAAATCCAGGAAGGAGATGGTTCAGCAGTGGGGATCGGGGGGAGGCAGACAGATTCAAATAAACGTTCAATCACAGTTCCTCCGCTGTCGTCCCTGGACTTGGATCCGCTAAACTTATGCTCTCCAGCCGGAGCCCTGCCGAGTCCAGGGGGGCGTCCTCAGCACCACCCAGATTCCTCCACTTATGAACAGGACGAAGCCAGGAGAACTGCACACATGCTTGTTCGCAGCCCAGCCTTTCACTGCCAAGGGCGGTTTTCAGAAAGCCCTCAGAACAGAAACAGTACCCCGAACTGTCCCACGTCGGGCGCAGCACTTCCCTTCCGGTCTTCCTAGAGGAGTCTTCCCATCTGACAGGTCCCCATGCCCCCAGATGCTTCAGAGTCATCACACAGCACACAGGCTTAAGTAGCCGTGTCTCGGCTTTCCACCTTGACCACTGGCCAACCCCAAAGGCAGGTTTCAAGAGGCCCGTTGACCAGGGGTTTCAGTTTGCTCAACTCTTGAACTCGTATATTAAAGTTGACTTGTTAGCACCCTTGGGACCTAGTGATGGCCCCTCTTTTAACCTGCACTGTCCTTGCTCTGTCCCCTGCACTGTGTTGGGGGTGGTTCTATTTTTGCCATAGTCTGTTTGTTCTAACCTCTTGAAACAGTGAGAAGGCACCGATTTGATTTCTCATACAACCTGTCAAACCAGAGTGGTTTTGGTGAGACTGAGCCACGGATGACCCTGTGTAGGACCAAGTGTGGCCAGAGGAGGACTGGACTCTGAACTCTGCCCACATTTCATCTCAGACCTCTGTTTCCTTGACCAAGGGGTCCAGGGCTCCTGACCTGACCAGCCATCACAGTGAACCTGCGGAGCGCTGTGAAAACAAACAAACAAATGAACATATTCTCGGGCCCACCCCAGACCTACTAATTCAGACATTCCAGGGGAGGGACCAAGGAATCTGTATATTAACAAACAAAAGAAATTCCCCCAGGGGCTTCTGACGCCACCCAGGTTTGAGCACCACCAAGGGAGACCGTAAGAAGCTTCTCCAGATTACCATGGGCAATTGAATGGCTCCAAACCATTGTCTCATCATCTGGGAAGGAAGGTTGCTAATGGGCCCAGCCACACAGGCTTGTTCTGGGGAGTGAGTGGGAGAGTGCGTGTGGAACGACCAGTGCGTGCCTGGCATGGAACAGGTGTTCAACAGCGGGGGGCTGTTTTCCTCCACGCATGCCTGTAACATGCTAGGTCCTGTGCCAGGACAACGTAAACAAAAGAAATAAAAGCTTCAGTTAGTTTTAAGAGCTATGAAGATTTTTAATTTTTGAAAGGATAAAGAGAAGCAAGACAACAGGTATGGGAATATTTTAGAGTAACTGGGAGATGCCTGTCTGACAAGGTGATGTTGGAGCCAAAGGAAGTGAAGGAGGAACCATGGGAGGGTTTGTGGGAAAAGCAGTCCAGGCGAAGAGCACAGCAGGTGCAAAGGTCCTGAGGCAGGACTGACCTTGGCACGTTGGGTGACGCAAGAGAACCGTGGCAGGGGTCAAAGTTAGAGAAGTGAACGAGGGGCTCAGCTCATGGGGCTGTGGACGCAGCAAGTGCCTCAGGTTGACTTCTTATATCTCTTCGTATCGTCTTCTCAAATCACCACAGGTTGATAAAGAAGAAATTCAGGCTCGACATTTAGGATCCTTTCAACCCCAAGACTCTGTTTTTTCTATAATCATGTTTTTTTTTCTTCAAGCTTAATAACAGTAGTTACAATATCATTTCTTGGAGTCCAAAATTCTAAAATTGATGCTGATATTTTTTATCTCTTTCCCCCCACAGCTTGATATATGGTCCAAATCCAACTATCAAGTATTCCAGAAGGTAAGTTGTACTTTTTGCTTCTTCCTCAGGAGGCACTAAGGGAAATATGAATACTTCGAGGTGTAAACATTGGTCTTAAATCAGAGGCTTTTTAAAAAGTGAGAAGAGCCAGGCACAAAAGGCTGCTCACTGTATGATTCCATTTATGTGATGTTCTGGAAAAGATAACATTAGGGACAGAAATCATATCAGTGGTTGCCAGGGGTTAGGAGCGAGGGAATGAGATTGTCCCCCAGGAGCTATAAGGGGACACGTTTGGGTGATGAAAATATTGTGTCTTCATTATGGTGATTACACAACTGTATGTTTCAAAACTCACGGAACGAACTATATGCCTACAAAGGGCAAATTTTACTGTATATAAATTATACCTTTAAAAAAAAAATCAGAGGCTTTTGAGTTGCTTCAGACTCAACCCACAGTTTTTAAATTCAGTTTCTCACAGCCCTGTAATCTACACAGGTGCCTTAAGGATGGGCTGAGGAATGTGGGCTGGCCCTACCCCACCCCCACTCTGTATTACAATGGCATCTTTTTCAGATGTTGGGCTTCCCCAAGAAATACTTTCTGGGAAATGTCAGAAAAAATGAAATGTGACCAGAGAAAGTCCATTTCCCAGCTCCCAGTGGTAGAAGGGTCCCTTCCCTGGCCCAGCTCAATCTTTCTGAAGGCTTCTGAAGAGGCTTCTGAAGGCTTCTCTCATGGCCCTCAGGCCAGGTCCCCTGCAGGGCATCAGCCACTTTCTTCTGTGCTATCCGTCCTCTGTGTCCGCTTCCATCCAGCAGTGCAAATAATAGAGTTGGTTGTAAATCCACTCACTGCCTCCTCACGTTCAACGGCAATTATTTATCGAGCCCCTTTGCCGTGGGCAGGCACTATGCTAGGTGCTAGGAATACAGGGGAAACAAGACAAGCAAGGAAGCAGAATCAATAAGAGAACTCCAGGTCATTACCGGGGGCTGTGGTCGAGGACAGGAGGGACCTCCTTCGCATCAGGGTGGTCTCAGGAGGCCTTGATGCAGCAAAATTTAAACTGAGTCGGGAAGCAGGAGAAGGAGCCAGCCATGCGAAGGGCCACGGGAAGAGGGTCCCAGACAGTGGAAGCAGCAGCCCTGAAAGCTGCTGTGGAGGAGGGACTTGCACGGTCCAGCACCGCTGGGGCCCGTGCGATGGGAGCAGGCATAGGGCGGCGGGGAAGGCACGCGAGGCTGGGTTGGCTCGGCAGGTGCCTCTCGGTCCCGGTGCAGAGTTTGGATTTTACTGTCAATTCAGTGAGAAGCCAGCGGAGGGATTAGTGTGGAGGAAGGATGTGATTTTGAAAGCTGGGCCCGAGTTATCCCCACTTGAGTAAAAACTGTGTCCAGGGTGTGCCGGGTTGCTTAGCATAGGATGGTGGGTTTTTTGCAGTTGAGGTGAAATTCATATAACATAAGCATTTTAAAGTGAACAGTTCCATAGCTCTTAGACTTTCACATTGTTGTGCAGCCACCACCTCTGTCCAGTTCCAAAACACTGTCATCACCCAAAGGAAACCCCATCCCCATTTAGCAGTGAGCATTGGGCTTTCGCATCAAAGGAGCATAACGGGCCAGCCCTCTGTTGATGTCTAATGTACCTCAATTCGCGTTGCTCCCTGGACCCCTTTACACTGAAAGGGGGAAGCAAAGGACAGATGTCCAGGGTTGGGGAGCAGTCTGAGGCGTAACACCACACATTTAGGGAGCCTACGTAAGCGTGAAAATGTCATGATCTTATCACAACTAGATTCTGAACCAGAAAGAACATATTAATGGAAAAAACGGTGAAATCCAAATAAAGTGTGGACTTGAGTCAATAATAAGTAACCAACACTGGTTTCTTAGTTGTGATGAACGTACCCGATAATGAAAGATGCTAACAATGGGGGCAACCTGGTGAGGGGTATATGGGAACTATGTGTACCACGCTTGCAACTTTTCTGTAAATCTGAAACTAGTCCAAAACTTAAAATTCATCTCAAAGAGAGAGTCATAGTGTTGGCTCTCCTGAGAGTCCCAGTCCTTCCCCCAGCCGAGCTCCCTAGACGCAGAAAGGCAAAAACAGCCTCCCTCCCTGGGCCAGAGCCTAAGGGAAAGAAGGACATAGTCACGGGCTTCCCTGGTGGTGCAGTAGCTGGGAGTGTGCCTTCCAGTGCAGGGGACACGGGTTCGAGCCCTGGTCCAGGAAGATCCCACATGCCGCGGAGCAACTGAGCCCGTGTGCCGCAGCTACTGAGGCTGCGCTCTAGAGCTTGCACGCCACAACTACTGAGCCCACGAGCCACAACTACTGAAGCCTGCGCTCCGCAGCAAGAGAAGCCACCGCAAGGAGAAGCCCGCACACCGCAACGAAGAGTAGCCCCCGCTTGCCACAACTAGAGAAAGCCCACGCGCAGCAATGAAGACCCAACGCAGCACCCCCCCACAAAAAAAAGTGCGTAGTCACATGTGGGCTTTAGTGTAGGCAACGACGTTTTAACCTTGGCCTTCTTATCTAGGTGACCATACCCAAGGCCTTTACCTGTTCAGCTTGCATAAGGCCTCGGCCTTAGTTGCTAACTTTGTCCCTGCCGACAGCTCTTATTTTCCCCCAGCAGCTGGCTGAAAAGCATTCTGAGGAGAAAGAACACTGCTCGTTATCTGCATCTTGTTTCGCTTTCCCAGTGAAGAACGTTAAAACAGTTTTGGTTTTTTTTTTTTTTAACCTGGTTTATCTTAGTGTCCTCTGTGGTATTTCAGTGAGTTACTTTCTGGCTCCACAAAAGGCGGGCAATGACTTCAGGGGCCCCGAGCATCACAGACCCACAACCTGGGATTTTAACAATGTCCAATTTCCATTCAGATACCCTTTATGAGGGAGGGCCTTGCCCAGGCTTGCCTTGGCAAATATATTTTTTAATGTTCTGTGTAGTATTAAAGTATTTTTGAATGCAAGCAGAAAGTTTATTAGGAAGTTGTAGAATGTGTGAAACACAGATTTGGTGAAGCATAGATTTGGAGAGAAAGTGCTATATTTTTATTCTACCACCCCTAAAAATAACCTGCCAAGCACTCTTTATGTTTGTTTAAAACTACAAACGCACAGTGCAGCAGTGTTTAAAATTTGATATTGGTTAGTTGGGGAGATTTAGGAGCACTCGCCAATTGCCTCCTCGTAGTTTATGTAACATGTTTGAAGCAGTAAAAATGGATGAATTTGTAGAAATGGGAATTTTATCTCAACTGGTGAATGGCATGCTATCCGTATTTATGCAGAGCCCTTTCTGAGGCTCCTTTATCATCCCTCCCCTCACCTATTTTTTAACTAAATGGACTTGACCTCTGCGACTGACCTGTACTAGATTAAAGAACCATAATTTGGAGACAGGAGATGGTGCTTTCTGATGAGAACAAAAGGCAGATAACATCGAGGTTCTTTTCCTTTTTCAGGGTCAGGTAAGAATTAGTGGATTACAGAGTCCGTGCTCGCCCCTACTGAAACATTGTCCATTTGCTGTCAAATTAAGGAATATATTGGAAAATAATGTAGTACAGAATTCAGTTTAATCCTTTATCAGTAAAGCTTTCCAACTAATCATCGTTGCTTCAAAGGGGCTTGGGATCTTGTTCTTGCGGAAGATGTTGGTAAAGAAGATGAGGAATGTGGAATGTGGAATCACGATGGGGGGTGACCTCACTGGGCTTATTTCATTGTGTTAGTTTCAGGCCATGTTGAGGGTCAGAGGGCAGCCCTCCCTATTCCACAGCCAGACTGTGCACTGAAAGCAAGGCTGGCACCGCCGTGTTCCTTGCAGATTCTGAAGGCCTGGTCCAGTTGACAGGATGATGTTTAACATTTCAAACTCAAAATGCCAAAAGAAAAGATTAGGTGGCAACATTTCCAAACTCTGCTTTTTAGTATCAGCTTTTGCTTAGAATTCTATTTTCTTCCTGTCCATCCACTTAAATTGGAGGTGTCCTGATTGATGTTGCTTGTAGCATTTCCCAGAAAGACGCTGCTTGAGAGCACAGTGGTAAACGTTCCCTTCTGCCCGTCATCAACCTGCTTACACCCATCCAAGTAACCCGGTGGGGGGAGGCTCAGTTGTCAACCTGATCCAGAAGGACTCAACCTGGAACAGGAGTAGAAGTGATTGGGGAGGGGCTTCCCTGGTGGCGCAGTGGTTGAGAGTCCGCCTGCCGATGCAGGGGACACGGATTCGTGCCCCGGTCCGGGAAGATCCCACGTGCCGCGGAGCGGCTGGGCCCATGAGCCACGGCTGCTGAGCCTGCGCGTCCGGAGCCTGTGCTCCGCAACGGGAGGCCACAACAGTGGGAGGCCCGCGTACCGCAAAAAAAAAAAAAAAAAAAGTGATTGGGGAAGTACAAGGTCAAAGAGGATCCTTGGTCACGGATAAGAGGTCATTTCTCAGGCAGGAAACAGTTCCCAAGTGTCCTAACCGTGTGGGTAGACGCCAGAACTGTGCCCCAGACCCAGCTCTGAGGTGGGGACAGTAGCTACCACCGTGGCTCCGTGAGCAGCACTGGGGCAGCTGTCTCCCTGCATTGCTCTGCTGTAGGTGGGGCCCCAGCGCTTCCTTTCCTTGGCACTCATTATGCGGTTGCAGTTACTGTGTGTTGTGTGTGTTTTCCTGCCCACAAGTAGCAGCGGTGGCCACCGCAGAGAGAGGCCTGATGGGAAGGCGGGAAGCCCTCCCAGGTCTTTCCCTCAAGGTGACAAAGCCGCGGGTGGGAGGGGACACTGCCTCGCAGAGCCAAGCCAAGCTTACACTCGCCTTTTTATTTCTGGAAAATAGCATCAGGCGCTGAGAGAATGGAAATACGCACCTGTCAAATTCTCCTCGGGCTGTGCCTGGCTCCCCAGGTTAAAGCCAAGCACACGAGGTCCCGTGGCAGATCCTAGCACGTGAAGCTAAATGCGACCTGCCTTTGTCTGTGACGGGGGCTGTCAGCAAGCCCTTCCCCTCTTCCTCATTAGCCCCCTTCCCGGCGGTGGAGGGCTGGGGACAGCTGGCTGTGGAGCCGTGGCTGCCGACAGGCTCCCATCGTTTACCACGGTGTCCCGGAGGCTCTCTGCACTCGGTCCTAGGGCAGAGGAGCTTTTTATAGCCAGCAAGCCTCCCACAGAGCAGATTCAGAGAATGGAACTTCGGAATAGGGGGCACCGTCTGAAAGGGCAGAATCACAAAGAGCCGGGAAAGGTTTCAAGCGTGTTCATGTTTTTCTGACATTTAAACTCTGCAGGGGCACCCACTGTTTTGATCTTTAACCTCCTAACTTCAAACCAGTGGGCATTTTCATCCAGTAACTTAGGAAGAGCGAGAGCAACTCTGCAGCTACTTAACTGCGTTAAGTCCTGGCAGGGAGGCCAAAGAAAGAGCTGGAGTGTGTGTGCAGCCCCAGGTGGGCAGGTGGGGACGAGAGAGACGGTGGCGGAGGGACTGGCACCTGCGTCGCAGCTCCTTCACTTGCAGGCAGAGCACAAAAGTCGTAGCCACAGATGTCTGGTTCCTCGTCCACAGACGTTATTCTAGAGGCAGCAGAGGGAGAAGTAACCCTTTCGGTCCCGTGCAGAGCTTAGCCGTGGACAGGTGGTGGATAAGGTTCTGAGCAGGCCGCCATGGCTTCTTCATTCCTGTGTTCGCTCATTCGTTCATTTTTTCGCTCCCTCGTTCATGCTTCGATACAAACACTGGCCTCTGTGGGGCAGACTTTATCAAGCGGCCACCCAGTGCTTGTCAATAGACAAGATTGCGTGAGCCCTAGAAGGACCGATTCTCTGAACTGTTGGAGACACTGAGTACCTGGCTTCAATTGAGTGCCCACCCAAATAGTATGTGGCGGACCTAACTTGTTGCTCGTTCCAAGCCCCGGGAAGGGGAGCTGTCCCCACGTGGCTGAGTGTCTGTACCTGCTCTAGCGTCGCACGTCACCAGAGGGGCTCAGTCAACAGGCGTTCAGCTCTTCTCCATCTCGTGCTCTAGAACATCTCACATTTCTTCCTCCCAGCTCACTTCCATTTCCTTCCAGAAGCCCCTCTTCCAATGGCACGGATAAGGCCCCTGAGGAGGCTGTGGTTGTGGCGAGAGCCCGAAGGCAGCGGGCCACGTCTCTGTCCTCGCCCTTGGCAGGCGCCCTGCCCAGGTGAGGCCATCGGCAGAGGCCCCCGCGCCTAGAGGGGACCCCTCAGCCTCCAAAAGGCGGTCTCATGTCGTAGGAGGGCCCTTTGCTTTTGCTGGATCCCGTTGCTCTCGTGGTCCCCTTTTCTCGCAGATGCTGTCCAGCTTCCTCCAAGAGGAGAGCTTGCGTACGACGGACCGAATATGGTGGCCTTGGCGTCCTGTGTCTGTGTGTTCCGTCGCGGCCTCACACGTGTGTCTTGGCAGCCCCAATCAGAAAGCCGAGGGAGCAACTCTGACCGGTGGCAGGGCCGGGGGGCAGCCTCACGAAGGAAGAGAGGTTCCCGTCCGTGGTCTCAGTGAGTGGTGGGGTGGGGCGTGCACGGGTGGCAACCTTGCAGGAGCCAAGCACTGGGCTGTCGACAAGCTTCGGGACAGGAGAGGCGACGGACAGTTCCAGGGTTATCCCGGAGGGCAGCCCCTTCCTGAGCTGAGAGCCGGACCACCGGGCTGGGTGGGCAAAGGGAAGAGGGGAGGGGACGTTGTGAAGGGTTAGCCCAGGTCCCTGGGAGCTGAGAAGGGCGGGGGGTCACTCCACTCACGCTGCAGCTCGAGAGCCTTTATCACCACCTTGTCTCCTAAGGGCCGTGTTTGAATATTCACGAGCTCTGAAACCCGGGGTAGATTTGATCATTTGTTTTCCCCTTATGATACCCCAGCACCTTCCCTCTGCAGGGCTCCCTCTACCGCTGCTGAGGGTGGTGATGACCACGAGCCTTGCGCCCCAGTTTGAGGGTGAGAGTGGAGCCGGAACGCCCCCTCGCCCGCCGCTGGAAGCGGTCTGTGGTTCTCTGCCATTAGGGAGGCGCGGAGCGCTTGCCTTCATCTCGTAGCTGCTTCCTTCCTGAGGGGTTGCCCGAGACTCGTGTGCCCCGGGTCAGAACCCAGCAGCCGCTTCTGGGAAGCCCGGCCTCCTGCCCTCCCGGGCCCCTTCCCACCACCCCACAGGCCACCCGCCGCTGAGGGCACCTTCCTGGCAGCATGTCTGTCTGCCCGCCCCCCAGTGAGCCCCAGCCCCCTCCCTTCCCCTGTCCTGGCCGGCCTCCTGTCACGTTCCCCACAGTGAGCAGTCTGGCAGTGGCTGGGAGCTGGGCTGTCCCATGTTCAGACCCCAGCTGACCACTGCTCTCAGTGTGGCCTCACTTGCCTCAGTTCCCTCATCTGTAAACAGAGATCATAAGAGTACCTGCCTCACGGACTGGGCACCCCACATCAACACCCACCCCCAGCAGTGCCCTATGGGCAGCCCTGACACGCTGACGTACAGTCACGGTCCCAGGACCTGGAACAGTCTCTCGTGTCCTGAGAGGGCCAGTGGCACTTCTGGTGACCCGCAGAAGGCACATGAGACCGATGTGTTCCACCCTGACCTGTCCCCACCCAGCAAGGGCTGGGCAAAGGCACCCAGCGCCACAGCAGCAGAGCCGTCTCCCGGGCAGGGCTCACTCCCGCTCCACGGTCCCTGTTCTGTCTCCTGCAGTTGCCTCAGTTTGGATGGGGAAGTTGGTGGTATTGTCTGTATTTTCTTGGGAGCCCAGATGTCTTTGGATGTGTTTCTCTAACTGCAAGGCTGTTCCTGCAGAAAATAACATCACACCAAGTGGGTACAGAACAATTCAGGTATCTTTGGGCCTGGACTTCCCAGGCAGCCAGCAGCAGAATCTGGCATTTTACCATCTGGAAAGCATTGAACTTTTTTTTGTTCTTCTAAATGAAGAGCCTTAATTTCCTTAATCCTGGGAAACGGGAAGGACCCTTCGTGAGTGGCTCCTCTCGGCCCGGCGCAAGGCCTTTGGCAGAAGCTTAAATTTGGTCAGCACCCTGGAGAGCTCCCTCAAGTCCACCCTGAGGTTTCCCTGGTCATCCAGGCCCTCCTCCCCACGCTGCCCCATGGCCTCAGCTTTTCCCGCCCCTGAACTCTCCCTTGTACTCTGCCCCCCTAACCCCACCGGCCAAAAATACGTCAATAGCATCTTGCCCACTTCATCTCTCCTTCACTTGGGGTCCTACCAGGTGAGTGGGGCCAGTGCACAGCACAGCCTGGGGCGAGGCGGGTGTTCTGGTCACGGGTCGGGCAAGCGCAGGGCCGGAGGGTCCACAGGGTGCTGCTGGGGGTCCAGAAGAGCCCAGGGTGGGAGGGGAGGCCCTTGGCCTCGATCTCCAGGGGAGAGAAGGACTTAGCCAGGGGCGGGGCATTCCAGGCTTGAGGGCTGAGCAGAGTCAGGGAAGCAGGTCTGGGAGGAGGGATTGCTAAAGCAGCCGGTACTGCTGGTGTGTGATGTGGGGCTCGAGGGAGACAAGGCTGGGACCCAGGTCCCAGGCCATCGAGGACCGCATACGCCGTGCCGCGGTGTTGGGAAGGATCCTGCAGGTGTGACTGCGGGGTGCTGGGAGAGGCACATCTGCCTCTGGAGGATCCGCCCAGTCTGCTCTCAAGGGTCCTGGGAGTTGAGGGGCTTCCCTTTGGGGCATCAGTGGCATCTTGGCTGGGACTTTGAAGAGGGTCGGGTTGGAACCCCTCACACCAAACAAAAACTCCTTTATGGAGGCCCTGTTCTGTGCCACAGGCCATGTTCTGTACTTTACAGATGAGATATCATCCTTCTCAGACAGAGCTTGATCTCAAAGCTGTGACAAGGGGTTTGAAGCAGGATGGAGCAGCAGTGTCTGTCTTCCCCTCCCCAGTTCCAGCCCAGACAGCCCTGCCCCTGGTCTCATCCCGAGCAGCACTGCCAGGCTCCGGGGGACAGTTTTAAGCCCTTCAGAGCCCATGCAAATGACTCCTTCATCAGCAGAGAGGGAAGTATTGATCCTGTCTAAGTAAATCCCTAGTCCCCCTGGACCGTGCTGCTTCCTGCTTGGGCCTCTCAGCCTGCCGAACCCGTGGCACACGAACCCAGGGTACAGATTAGAGACTCCAGCTGCATAATAAAAACTAAACCCCCATGCTTGTGCTCTCCTGGACTTCTTTCCCAGTTTTAGAAGCCCGTCTCTGCACTGCTCCCCGTTGCCCCCGGCACTTTCAGGACTGGCTTCATAGCCTTCAATTTTGAAATAATCATGGTTCCTCTTTTGATGAAATGAGTACTTCTGGGACTGTTTTAAATATTCTTCATAAAACCAGTGCTCATCCTTGGAGCAGCATTGCTGGCCGGGTTGCTGGCTCTTTAAACATTTAACACACTAGGTTCACATCTTTGACTCCCAGACCCACAAAGAATTTTCTCCTTTGGAGAGATTCCTAGTGTCCCGCTCGTCAAGGGTGGGTCTTTTTTTGGCAAAACCCGGAGTAGAGACCCAAACTCTTGGATTAATCTCCTTGTATAGCATTAAAGCATATCCAGCAGATGAAAGTTTATTTATATTTCTTTGAGTTGCAGGACCAGCATGTGTACGACTAAGTCACACATGTTTGGCTTTGCTGCCTGTTAGTTTGTGCTCCAGCGTCTCTTTGAAACCCATCGAGATGGGAAGAGGTTCCCAAGAATAGCGCTGTGCTGATCGTCTCCCTGGTTCTGAGCTCTTGGTAGCTGGCCCAGAAATTGAGGACCCCGTGACATCACATCAGGGCAGCAGGTGGAGGGGGGGCAGGAACCTGGTGCCCCTGCCCCTGCTGGGATCAGTGTGTCCTTTTTAAAAGAACAAAGGGCTTTCACTTGACGCTGGTTGGCCTGAGGGTGGAGCTCGGCACTGAGCTACCCTCGGGGGGCGTGCAGTCAGGCCCTGCAGTGCCGACCTTGAGGCACCCCGTGATCGCAGCCTCGTGCTCTTTTACCAAGGGCCAGCGGGAGGAGTGATGTGGCCAGAGTCACCCAGATAATTAGTGATGAACCCAGGACTGTACCCCGGCCTCCTGACAGCTCCGGGTCTTCTTTGCCACCTCGCTGCCTTTGGTTCACATTAATACAGGCCAGAGAGAAGCTCCTCTTCATGGTATGTGGAAGCAGGTATTGACCGGAGGAGAGCCAGATCTGGGTCTCTACCAGACTTCTCTTTTTTTTTTTTTTTTCTTTTTGCGGTATGCGGGCCTCTCACTGTTGTGGCCTCTCCCGTTGCGGAGCACAGGCTCCGGATGCGCAGGCCCAGCGGCCATGGCTCACGGGCCCAGCCGCTCCGCGGCATATGGGATCCTCCCAGACCGGGGCACGAACCCGTATCCCCTGCATCGGCAGGCGGACTCTTAACCACTGCGCCACCAGGGAGGCCCCAGACTTCTCTTTTAAATAAGCAACTTCTAAACACTTGTACTTAACTTTTCCTATTTATTAATCTTGCGGGACATACTTTTAATAGGCAGAGGCCCCAGCTCTCCTAGCTCAGCCGGGGAGGGCTTGGGCTGCGTGGGCTGCGTGCTGGCAGGTAAGGTAATGTACTCAGTGCCGTTAGTCCGTTGCATTGGGAAGAGCGCCACCTAGCTGCTGGAGCCAGTGTCCAGGCTCAGCTCCCACCCCGCGCTGTGTGGCTGCGGTCCTGCCCCCTGGTGGTGGGAAGTGGGCAGAGACCTGCAGCGGCCCGTTCACCTGTGGTTCCCCAACACTGCTGACATCAGAATCCCCCGGGGGATTTTTTTAACAGCACAGGTCCTGGCCCCCAGCCTAGACAGCCTTCCAGAAGCTGGGGGGTGGTGCCCGGCAGCCCGCCTCCAGAGTCTGTACGCCTCACCTCTGCTGCACTGCAAGCTCTCCCCTCCAGCCTGGAAGCCCGCACAGAGTCAGGACGATGCCTACAACCTGAGTGGACTCAGGAATCCCCGAGGACAGTCCCTGGGCCACCAAGAAATATAACACACTGTTGCTTTTTAAAAGAGGAAACTGCTGGGGGATGATAATAGGTTAGGAGAGTTTTGGTCCCATCCCTGCGTCTCACTGATCCTTGGTGTGTACCACCACTCTGCCCTTTGTTCTCCCCTTATGGATGAAGAACAGAGTTTGGCCGCCATAAAACCCAGGCTCTGAGGGGCTGACCCTCAGCAGAAAATAGTCTTGCTGGACTTGAACCCGTTCTCTTTGCCCTCACAGCTCAAGGAGGGCCCAGGTGGGAAGCAGAGTGGACTCTGTATGCCAAAGCCATACTACAGCAGCGGGATTTCCCCCTTTTCTTAGCACACGCCCCCCCTCCTTAGGCTGTACTTTTGATTTTCCTTGATTAACATGCCTGCCCACCTGACTTCACACTGCCGGCTTTCATTTGCCCCGTTTCCCGCCTTCATTCTGCAAGGCAGGGAGACTCATTCAGTCTTGAGATCTTCTTGAGGGTCCTGTGTCGGGATTTGTTCAGGGTAGGTGCTGGGTTCAGGGTAGGTGGTTGAGTAAGATGGGCAGAAGCTTTTGGTAGTGAGGCCGAGGGACAGCTGTGGACGTGGTAAGAGCTGAGGTGGAAGCGAACGCACTTGGGACTGAGTCCCACCTCTACCCTGAGAGTCTTGGGGTCCGTTCCCTAGTAGGGAGGAGGTGGCCTCACGTGCCACCTTTCCACACACTCCCACAGCCTCTGTCCCCCGAAGGCCTAGGGCCCTGCTCTGCTGCTTGGCTTGGGCAGGTCACCTAACCTCTCTGTGACTTCGCTCCCTCCCTTGGAATGGAAATCGTCTTCCGCCTATAGTGCCATCACAAGGTTGTGGGGCTGGTGAGGAAAAGATAGAATGACTCCCATTTGGTGGGTGTTTGCCGTTTGTCAAGCACTGTTCAAGCACCTTCCCTGCACTGACCCATTTAATCTTTGTCCAAGGTCACCCGGCTCTTAAGTGACAGACAAGATCCAAATCTGTGCAGTCTGGCCCCAAAGCCCGGGCTCCTCACCGGGCCGCGTGGTGTAGACCAGCCCTTGCTCAGAGCTGGTGCTCAGCAGACGTCGACTTGGAAACCTGCCGTTAGTGCAGGCGGTTCCACTTAGGGTTCAGCTAAAATAACTCCTGATCTCCGAAGGACCCTCTAGACGTCAGAAGCTCTTTGCACGCAATATGGTAGAGGAGTTTTGGGAGACTTGTTTTGACTGGAGTCTCCTTCTTCAGTGTGTTGACTGGCAGCTGTTCCAAGGTCTCTTGAAAGATTCCTTTCTCCCTTTCTGAGCTGAGTTCCCCATCAGTTTGTGTGCTGGAAGACCTTCTTTCTCTGCCTCTTTGAGCCTGGGGGAGAGGGAATTTCAGTAAGCCCTGGTTGGTGGAGGAGAGAACTGAAAGAAAGGTGCATAAAGCAAAGTGGGTGTGTTGGCAGCAATAGGAATGCCACCCTACTCTAAGTAAATAAATCACCTGCAGTCCAGCCTTGAGACGGGGTTGAGGGGGAGGAGGTGCCCACCCCAGACTAAGCCAGAGCATCTGCAGTTTTTCTTTGCCTTGAGATGAAACGGGACATTTCTTGGCGAAGTCCCCAGTGTCTGCATACTCCTTGGAGCCGCTCTGTTTTTCTGTGCGCGTCCTCTTCCCGCCCTTGCTGGTTTCAGCACAGTCTCCGCCCCCGGCCTCTCCCCCCACCACCCGACTCCTGTTTGCCGCATCCCCTATCTCCCTGGCTGATTGTTACTTTCATGTCTTCTCCTCCCTCTTTCCTTGGGTTCGCCATCAGCTTTGATCTTTCCGGAGCTCTTTTCAAACCAGCACTCACTGGTGGATGAATGGCCTCCCTTTCTCGGGAGCATTAGTGCCCTTCTGTGGCCTCAGCTTCCAGACAGGGCGGCTTTCATCTCCCAGGGGACTCTCATTAGCTCAGCATCACAATGGGACCCGAACGAAGGCTGGACTGGTCCAGAGTCGATTTAAATTAGTTAATAGCAATTTTTTGTTGTTGCCCCAGGCCTGTTTTTTCCCACATCTTGGAGCTGAGCAAAAAAACCAACTTTGTTGTTGAAAAGCGGGAAACAAAAAAATATTGAAGGTGGAATGCTTTGACAAAAAGGAAGATCATTGCAGGTGAATTTCTCCAACATCTGACAACCATGTCTTACCTGCTGCTTTGGAGTTCAGCCACGGGAACCTACCAGTCGGGGAAGTTTGGGAGGGAGGGAGGGAGAACGTAACAGCAAATTAGCTTTGTTTCCTTCTATTAAAATATTTCTTTAATTGGTGATGGGAAGTTGAAGAAATTAAACGATCATGTCAGCACTAGAAAAAGCTGCCACCATTTGGCAATTAAGAGAATATACTGGGCCTTTTGAAAAAAGACGCTGAATTTGGCCAGATTGCCGGCCCAGTAATGTAAAAATTGATTCCGTGCCCTGCCTGGGAGCCAGATGCCAAAACAGAGCTTTGCTGCGCGACTCCAGCCGTTTCTGGAGGAGGACATTTTCTAGTTAATTCAGTTTGTTCTGATCTTGAGAAGCCTGTTACCTACCAGCCACGTTTGCAGGTCTAACCTGCGCCTGGCAGTGGGCCTCTGGCTTGCTGTAGACTTTGCCTGCCGGGCTGGGAGGTGGTGGGCAGATGACACCGGGGCCCCTGGGATGTGCACCTTTATCAGCAAACCGGAGAGCTGGCCAGGGTGTCTTAGGAGGGAGTGCTGTAGGCTTGGGCCTGCAGGGTCTGGGCCCACGTACCCATCGCCCCTCGCCAGCTGTGTGGCCTGGGGCATCTTCCCAAGCTCTGTAAGTCCCCATTTCCTCGTCTCTAAAATGGACCCAGGGGAGCACCCGCCTCAGCTACTGTGGGGATTGAATGAGCGGGACACATACATCATAAGCTCTCATTAATGCGGCTACCATAGGTTAATAAAATTGTCCCGCAGTCCTGAAAGAGCACCTTTCAGAAGGAAGGAAAACCCTACCAATCCACCGCCACCCACTGTGAAAATATTTCATTTTGAAAATACTTCACCACTACCACGCCCAACCCCTCCTTCCACAGCACCATCATGAGATTTGGATAGTGTCGTTCATTGTGATTCATGAAAAAGACAAGCTCTCCTTTGGGTTTGTAGTCCTTTGTGTCATGCCCCAGAATGAAATGCCTTTTCCCTGTAGGGCCCAGAATACTCAGCCCCCTGAGCGGCCTGGCCCCTCAGCCGCGGCAGGGGCAGGCCTGGAGGTCTGTTGGAAATGCCCAGTCTCAGCTCCACACCACACCTGCCTGCGTAATTCGCAGCTGCTCAGTAGCAGGATCCCCAGGGGATTTGGGTACTAAGTAACAGTTGCATCTTTCTGCATTTTAGCATCGCTGAGAATAGCTGGAGAGGCCGGCTTGATTTCTGGGCCCCAACCCAGAGATTCCGATTCTAGGTCTACACTGGGGCCCAAGAACTCACGTTTCCAGCACATTCTTGGGTGATGCTGCTGCTACTGGTCCGTGAACCACATTTCAAGCGGCCCCATTCTGGAGGTTTCCTAGGTCGCAGCTTGAACTTGTGTGTGCCGCCACTTACAGGACTCGTGGACCTCGCAAAGGCCATGGCTCATCTTTGAGACAGGAAATGAATAATCCAAGGAGGGTACAGTATTTCAGTCTGAAGAGGAGAGAGAAGGCTGCTGTAACAAACAGACCTCATAGTTGTTCTTGTTCAAACAGAGTTTATTTCTTGCTCCCACCATACACCCATCCCGAGTTGTCGGAGGGCTGGGCTCCACGCAGTCACTCTGGGGCCCGACTTCACGGAGGCTCCGCCGCCTTGCAGACCCACCATCTGAGGGTGTGGCTCCCAGCATTGCAGGGGGAGAGGGGCCTTGGAGAGTCCACACCCGCTCTTCACCATCTCCTGTGGAAGTAGCACACGCCCCTTCCGCTTCCTGATGCTTCGGTCAGAACTAGCCCTGTGGCCCAACTCCAGGAGAGACCGGAAAGTTCCCCTGTGCCAGGAAGGAGGGAAGAACCGGCCAGTGAACCCCAGCAACTCCCAGCAGATGGAAAGTCAAGATTCCCAGCAGAGTAAGGGTAGACCAGGGTTCAGAGTCCTTAGCTCCTGTCTCCCACTCCCCACCCCGCTAAGGCCCTTGCCTCTATCCCCAAACCTCACATGAGCCAGTCTCCCTGGACGTCTCAGAGACAGAAGGGATCATCCGTTCAGTCAACACACAACTCGAAAACCTCTGTGTCAGGCACTAGGCAGACATGGCCTCTCAGAGTTCACAGCCAAGTTAGGGAAAAACCCAAACTGCAAAAAAAAAAATAATTATACAAGCTCAGTTGTGAGGAATGCTGTGAAAAACAAGATCTGAGTAAAGGGACGTGACCCGGTCAGGAAGCACAAGGATCTAGACCAGGCCCAGAAAGAGGAAGAGGAGCCAAGCAGGGGGAGGGGAGGGGAGGAGGGAGGGGAGGGGAGGAGGGAGGAGGAGGTGGAGCACGGGGAGCTGAAACATTCTCAGAAGTGGGAGGGGGTCGGGAGAGGAGGCCGGACCAGGTCCTGCACGTTTGCACTTTTGGATTCTATCCTGAGTGCATTCACATGCTCTGAAAGGGTTTTCAGTGGGGAAGTGACATAGTTAGATTTATAGCTTAGTAATAATAATCACTAATATTTATTGGACATCATGCACACGTTATTTGATTTAATCCTCACAATTATACCAGGTGATGGGTAATGGTTGTTATTATCACCCTGTTCCAGATGGGAAAACTGCAGCTAAGAAAGATGAGGTAACTTGCCCAAGGTGGCATTGCTGGAAGCGGTGGAGCCAGAGTTTACACCTCCAGAGCCACAGACTTGACCCCTTGCCACAGAACAACCGCTCTGGGTGCCACAGCCAGAGGAAGCCAGTTGGGGCTCTTCTGGTCATCCCGACAGGAGGAGGTGGAAGCTTAGACAGTGGACTGGGAAAAAGTAGAGGGATTCCAGATAAATGAGCTGTAATGCAAGAGGCTGCTTGAGTACAAGTGGGAGGAAAAGCCCAGGTTTCCCGCTTAGGCTGCTGGGTGGATGGCCGGTCATTACTGAAAACAAACAGGAGGAACAGGTCTGAAAGAGCGCCTTAGATGTCCCTGTAATTCGCATGATGCCTTGCCTGGCTCAGCACCGGGCAGTTATCAAAACTCAGCCAGAAGAGGTCGAGTCCAGAGGTCCGCTAAGGAAGGGAGGGGTAGAGAAGCACAGGTTTGCCAGGCCAGGCACCCAGCGAACAGGAGGGTGAAGGGCAGAGATGCTTGGCGCTGTTTGGGTAAAGGCCCTAAAATCCAAAGGCCACAGGGGCCAGGCAGGTAGCAGAGGGAAGCAGGCTGGGTGTGAGACGGCACACAGAGCAAGCAGCAGGTACCTGCCCTGCCCAGAGGCGCTGCCCCTCCTCAGCTCCCGCTGATGGTGGCCTCTTGGATCTGTGGGGGCCAGTGGGCAGGGCCAGGTCACAGTCACAGGGCCCATCATATGGTTGGACTGATGTAATCTTCATTAGCAACCCATCAGGCAGGTACACTGTTACTGCCCCCAGATCTTCCAATGTGTTGAGAAGCCGAGGATCCAAGTTAGGGGACATTTTCTGAATGTTAAATGTTGGTCATCCGTGCTAAAAATTGTAAAAAGAAAGGCAAAGAAAACATGCAGTCAGACAAAGCCTCCCAGCCTTGGACGTGGCCTCTGGGTGATCCGTCTGTTTGGGAAATCGGGCCCCAGGCCAGGTGCCCGAGGTGCCAAAATGGATGGATCTAGACTCATCCAGGGACTGGAGATGGATTCTCTGCATCTTGGGAAAGGAGCGCACCCGCAGCTGGGGGACAGCGGACACACGACGACACACCTGCTCTGCGTGCTTGTATTCAGGGTGGGGCTTCTAAGAGGCTTGTAAAATAAACAGTAGGGGCAGGAGAAGGAGTTCTCCGGAAACTTTGCTTCTTTTGTAATGGCAAATGTGATTGTAAGGAGTGTCTTATCAGCCTATAAATAGCACTTGTGTGGTTTTTTTTTTCAGCAAGGCATCTTGATGGGTAAGAACCAAGCTTTAAGCAGATATCATCAGGGCCCAGTTTCCTTTGCTGCATTTTGTAGCCGTTCATTTCACCCCGCCAATCACTACCCGCCATTTTGCCAAGTTATCATTCTACTTTTTTTTTTTTTTAAGCATTGCTCATTTTAGAAAGCTGTCTGTCAAAAACGCTTAAAATAAAAACAGTCTTTGCACTTGAAGGAATAAGTGCCATTTATCTTGAAAGTCATTTGGGTAAGAATTTCTCAGCAGTGTTGGATATGTGAACCATTGCTGTATTTGCAAGAAAGCCAGTACAGGTGTTTCTGGTATGTGGCCTTTGATGAGTGGCCATTTTAAAGTTTATTTCTTTATTCAACACATATGTGTTGAGCACCTGCTAGATGCCAGGTGATATTCTAGGACTTGGGGACACAGCATGAACTGGATGAGCATGATCCCCGCCTGCAGAGCTGATCGCCTAGTGGGGTTCACCAGCCTCCAGGCAGGTCACGAAAGTCCAGAAGGAAAGAGGGCCAGTCCAGGGGCCAGGGAGAGCAGAAGAGACGGGGAAGGCGGGCCTGAGGCATGGCTGGAGGGTAAGCACCTCACATGCATGACCATTTTATCCCAGGGGAAATCGCATCTTAGGGGTTCGGTGAACTGGGGAGCCTGCATCCTCACTCTTCAGGGTGTAGCCTCTCTGGCCTTGGGTGTGGACACACAGCTGGACTAATTTCTGGATCATTTGCAACTCCCTGTGCGGGACCTGAACCAGCCCTGCTGGTTTCCACCTGGTCAGTTTGCTTAACTGCTGCCGAGGCCCGTCAACACACCGTGTTCACTCTTGTTCACAAAGTTAATCATTTTATTGGGGTTTTTTTTTGTTTCATTTTGCTTTTTGACCACAGCATTTGTAATGACAAGACCCCCTAATGAAGACAATGAAATAAACCATGAGTTTGGACACAACTATCAAATTAGGAATAGTCTATTAATTTGCTGATGGATGGCAGGCATTAGCAATCCATGGTGTCATCAAATTTCAGAACTACAGGGGATTGTAGGCGAACCCTTTGCTTTTCAGGAGGGACACTGAGACCCAGAGGGATTGAGTAGTTGGATCAGGTCAGCAGACAGAGCTGGGACTTAAGCCTAGTACACGTTGTATCTGGTCCCCAGATGCCTCTAGTGAACTTAAAGCAGTCATGCCCTTGGCCCTGCTGGGGGAGTTATGGGTCAGTGGGTATGGCCCACTAGACCACAGCTTTCAGGGAGCTGGTCAGACGGGACCACGCTGGGAGTGACACGGCTTTTCAGAAAGGTAACAGTAGGATCTGTGAGGCCTCGGGGAAAGATCATCAGAAATGATCAGGGTCGCAATCACAGAATCTGTATGGCTACAAATTATGAGCCAGAATGGGAATTAAAGGAAGTAGAAAGCCCAGTTACGCTGGCAGGAAAATTGTTCCCGGGTAAAGATGAAGTCGAATATGGACAGTTGGAAACGAGCCTCTGTGTCCAGGCAGTGTTTCATGCAGTGCCGGGGCTTATAAAGCCCACTGTGATCTGCCATCTCTTTACCTCTCCACTGACCTCTGGCCACGCCTCTCTCAGGTGCTGCAGCCTGTCTGGAGTTGCTGGAAGGTTCCACACTTTGCTTGCTTCCGGGCCTGAATACCTGTGTCCTGTCTGCTTACAACGCACCTCCCCTCCCTTCCCCCAACTTTGCTAACTAATTTTCAACCTTCAGATTTTCTTAGATGTCTTTTCCTCCACGAGACGTCATATAAAAAGAGCGCCTTCATCTTGTTTTCTCTGTGCTGGTTCCGAGTAGCTCTGACCCAGGCATTTTCCTTGGTTCCCAGGTGACGGACCATGCCACCACCGCCCTGCTCCACTACCAGCTGCCCCAGATGCCCGACGTCGTGGTCCGATCCTTCATGGTAAGTGGCTTCAGGAGTCAAGTGTCCCCCTTGAGCCTTGGCTCCTTAAGTGAGAACAGGCAGCTCGGAAGGTAGCTGACCGTCTTTAGCTCGCAAGGGCCTCTCAGGGGGGAGACGGTCCAGTTTGGAAATGATACTTCCTTTCAACTGGGAAGAGATCTAGGAGAAACCGTGTCCCGCTTAATTAGCTGGTGTTTCCTATAATTACCGAACACATGGTGGTTTCAGAAGTGGCCTTCCAGCACATTTTCCAACGTTGATTTAGTCAGTAGGTATTTATCGAGCTCCTGATCTGTGCCGGGCCCTGTGCTTGGCGCTGAGCAGGTACCATGACACCGTTCCTCCAAGACCCCTACTCCTTAGACTTCCAGGTCAGAGCTCAGGATGGGGAGTGACCCAGAAACAGCCTCAGAAACAGAGCTCAGAAACAGCCATCCCCCCGGCGTGCTGGCGTCGGTTCATCCCCCCGGCGCACTGACGTCGGCTCCCGCCGGCTCTCCTTTAATGTTCAGAGTTTCTCGAGCTGGTTGTTCGGCCGTCGGTGACTTGACATTGAACCAGAATATTCACGTGCTGGAGATCGGTCCTGCACGTCAGGACTCCCCTCTGCCCCTGGCTCCCACCCCTGGAGCCGATTCACTGATTGATCACATGCCCGCCGGTCGGTCTCCGCAGGGCCAACAACTGGCCCCAGCGTATCCTGGCAGGCGTGGCCAGCTGTTTCAGCGCCACGCTGATGGGGCTTCGTGCTCTCACGTCGCTAGGCTCCGTCTCTCACTGCCGCTAAGGCTCCCATCTTAACTCTGGCCAGTAAGGTTGCCCGTTAGAGAACATACTCAGAAAATGGGCCCATTAGCGAGTGCTGCTCAGTGCTGACAGCCAGGCAGAGTTCTGCTCGTCCGATCCACCTCGTCACGTTTGCTGCCGCAGTTAAGCTTCTAGGAGCCTGTAGTTCATTTCTCAGAAAATACAGCCCGGCTCATTGACGGGCTCACACGCTGGGGAGGCTGAAGAAGCAGACCTGGGGCTCAGCGGAGCCGTCGCAGAGGTTCTGTCGTGTAGAGAGAACTGTTTCAGTTGGCGATCTCTAGCGAGCGCCTCCTCTTTGGATGGATCGAAAGATTTGCTCTTTAGCCTAACGTTTGTAACGCCCGGTTCCCCTTTGGTAACTGACTTCGGGGTTTGGGAAGAATACATAGTTTGACTGAATGATCCACTGACATCCTCATGTTTATTGCCCAAACTTTGAACCCTGGCCTTTGGAAGGGGGACAGGGTGGGTGAGCCACGGTCTGCCACCAGGAAGGCAGCTGTGCTGAAGCAGAAGGGTTTGTGTCCGTCCACTCGGCCAACCTCTCCAAAGGGCAGTTCCCTCTTGCCCGATTCAGGAGGATGTTAAGTGACAAGATTCGCACACCCCCATCACAGTGGGAGCTCGCCTCATGCGCTGACCTGTTGCTGTGGGCTCGGGTTGGTACGGTTGTAAGTCTCCTTGAATTGGAGAATCGAGTTACTGGAGTCTCATCCTTATGTATGATGCCCGAAGGACCCCTGCACTCTGAACCCCTCCGGTGTGTACTTGCCGTTTATGATGTTATTTTGGTGGCCCCAGGTCGTCCCTGCCCTCCCCCCAGGTGTGTCTGGGCCACTCTGTGACAGGGAGTGGTGACCTCTGAAATCAGATTAGAAAGAAGGCACGTTGACCTTAGTGGGGAATTCTCCACTCACCCTCTCTCCACACGTGTCTGCGGCCACCTCTGGGTGGTGAACAAGGAGAGGATCGATGAAATGCGGTTATGCCCCCGCCGGGCCGCGAGGCTGCGCCGCCGCTCACGGCCGCTCCTCCGGGAGCGCTGCCTGCCTGAGAGCAGGGATTTCTATTTTAAAATTCCCTTCGTTGGGAGGGGCCCGGGGCGCCAGAACTGAGAATCAGCAGCGCTGTGACCTTGTGGATTCTGCACAGAGCTTTCTGTAAAATCACAGGGCACCTCTTGGGGGTCACAGCCGACTCAAGCTCTCTCTCCTGGTGATCATTAGGCTTGACAGGAAGGCTGACATCGGAAGCACCCGGATCCCATTTCTGTCATTTCTCTCCTCACTTCTCTTTTTAGACCTGGTTGAGAAGTTACATAAAGCTGTTCCAGGCCCCGTGCCAGCGCTGCGGGAAGTTTCTGCAGGACGGCCTTCCCCCGACGTGGAGGGACTTCCGAACCCTCGAAGCCTTCCACGACACCTGCCGGCAGTAGCCCTGCCCCAGCCCCGGGCCAGCCCGCAGACCCCCATCCAGCACCTTCCCAGACAAGCCCTCAGTCATAACGATGGCTCAGATGCGTCTTTGCGGCCCGGATAGCAGTACCGCCGCCCACTCGCTTCCGCAAAACAGCATGTCGTGCGCTAAGGCCGAGCTTCTGGAAGAGCAGACTCCGTCTCTGTTAATGGGACTGTTGTACACCTGAGCTGGCGCGTGGAAGGCAAAGGGACCGTCTTAGGACTCAGTATAAGGAAGTTAGGCAGCATGTTCTCCCGTGTATGTTCGCAGTACTAGTCCATTGACCCACCTGGATCCATGTTCTAAGTCATTTTATAGTTGGAGTGAGCCTTTGTGTCGTGCTGAGTTTTTTGGTTTGTTCCATAACTTATTTTTATAAGCAATAAACCTTTTGTACCCAGGACAAGGCTTTGTCTCCGCTTTCTTAAAGTACCTTTTACATTCAGTTCCGTGAACATGTGAGCAGATCTGGGCCTTTTGAAGGAAAAATAACTTAGTAATGTCTGCGTTTGAAATAATTCTTTTTGAGGACATATTTCCCTGTTTCTTGCTTTCGGGAGAGAGGGAAGTGTTGGCAAATATTCCATTTCAAAGACGTTTCAGCGGCTTGAAAAATGGATTGTTCTTTTTGAGGGAAAAAGTACACAGATGTTTCATTTTACTAAACCATTCACACATACATATACCAAAGGGAAAGGACTCTTCCTGTGTTACCAGCCAGAACACGTGTGAGCGGGCGGGACAGGTGTGCCTGGCTTGTTTGTCCCGTTTTGTCCTAAATATTACCGTGAACAGATTCCAGCCCAGTCTGCTGAGTTTATTCAGGGCCTCGCCCCTGACATTTAAAGCCCTAACCTGTTTATATGAAGAAGTGTTGACCTGCTGAAGGTCTTGAGAAGGACAGGGGAGTCCCCAGAGCTTTCTGCAGGCCCAGCCTAGGTGACAGGTAACGTCCTCTTTGTGGTGAACAATACCAGAGAGATGCTGCCTTCCGAGGTGTCCAGAAGAATGGGTGGCTCCCACCTGGGTTCTGGTACCACCCAGGCCCTCCACACCTACCCCCGCCAGGCTAAAAAGACCCAGAGGATAAAGGGAGTTTAGTGATGGGGGAAGCAATAGAACAGTGCCACTCCAAGTATGGTCCAGTAGCTGTGGCATCATGGGAGCTTATTAGGAGCACAAATCCTCGGGCCCCACCCCAGGCTGGCTGAATCAGTGACTCTGAGGGGTGGGTCTGGCAACCCAGGAACACTTCCACACAGCGGGTGATTTTAGATTAAATACCAGGGTTTATCACATTTAAGATGCCATCGCTTGTAAGATGCACCACTATTTCATGATCCCCTAAGAAAAGCATGCTGCCAATTAAACGATGGCACACGCTTTAATGATAATCCGTTGTGATACATGAATCAGTCACACCAGCCTTTCATTGCCCTGGAATTCCTTTCATGTCTTCCAAGGGGGTTTGCGGTCTCTCCTGCCTCAAGTCTTACTGTCTTAACATGTGACAAGCGATCCCTTCCCAGGGCCGCCGGTAATAGAGCATAATAACACAGTTGCACTGACTTGCGGGTTATCTTCCTTTCTTTGGTCTTGTAAGACACTTGTTTGTTGCCAGAAAATCCCGAATTGAGGACATTGGGTGTATAATAACATTTTGTCACGTGGCTGTACGTCTTTTGGAAGGCATTTAAATGGCAAGTAGACTGACCCCGTGCAGGACGTATGGGTACTCAGAGCTCGTGTGAAGTGACGACAAGGTGAGTTGGCGCGTGTGCTGATGACAGGCGCGTCCCGACGGCCAGCTGGCTGACAGGGCACATCAGGGAGGTTCCCGTGTGAGGAAACCAGCCCTCTAATGATTGATGGGCTTGTGGTGACAGTACACCGCATTGTAAGAGAGCTATTTGGATTTTTAAGTGTTTGCAGCAAATCTGAGAGTGTCCTCGTGGGTCCCAAAGATCTCTCCACCCCCCGCCGAGCTCTGTTTCCAGTGGAGAGAGAGCAGACCTTGAGTTCAGAGCCGTGGGCAGGCGGTGGTTTGTCCTTAGACGGAGGGACATTATTCCTGTCCTCTCTGCGTCGTTTTCAGTGATACCTACTCTCTGTGGCCCCTGATGCCTGTTCCCCATTTACAGGCGTGATAAGAAGCTTCCATGTGAAACTAAGGCACTTAGGCGAAAAAGTGAGACCATTAAAGAAAAATACTAAATAATAGCACACACCAGAAGCTAACACAGCATTGTAAATCAACTCTACTTCAATAAAAAATAAAAATAAACAAATAAACGAGAGCACAGGTAGAGTGTAGCAACAACAAAAAGTGCCAAGGGCGTGCCTGGGCCCGGGCCTCAACTCTGGCCTCCTACTCCCAGCTGTAGCACTCAGACAAGTCGCTCGTCCTCTGTGAGACCCCGTCCCCTCTCCCACAAGACGCCCGGCTGATGGCCCAGTGATGGCGAGGCAGGAGAGTTGGAGGGGGCCGGGGGCTTGTAGACGAAACATGATTGGCCATGAGCAGATAACTACTGAGGCTGGACATTGGATAGGTGGGTGATGCGTGCTACTCTTCTATTTTTTTTTTTTTAACTTTCCCTCATTAAAAGGGGAAACAATATAAGGGTCCAGCTAGTCAACCTTTAGGGCGTTCCCCCCTTTGACCTTCTTCTTCAGTGCCGAGTGGGGGAAGCTGAAAGGGAGGGGGCTGGGCTCTGGAAAGGTGAGAGGGGCCGGAGGGGGAGGGGCTTGTTCACCAGGTCCCCGAACACTTGGTGTCTAAGAGACACCCATGAGAGAGCCTGGCTTTGTGTGTCAACCGTTCAAATCTAGAGAACATGTTGACCTGAAGTGGGCCAAAGTAGAGGCTGGAGGTGGGTTGGGATCAGTTCCATGATGTGGATTGGGAGGAAGCTGGGACCTAATGCTGCTGTGGGCTTAGCCACTGGGTCTGGAAGCATCCTTTGGTACCCCTTACAGAAAGGAGCATGGCCATCAACGGGTGTGCCAGCCCCCCATTCCTGAGACTGTGCACGGGGGAGCCCCAGGCCAGAACGACGAGGTATTTTACGTGACTTAATTACCACCTGACAGCTCAGCATCTCCTCTGTGCCAGGCGCTTTCCATATGCTGTCTGCTTTACTCCCGGCGGGTTCGTGCTGTTTTCCCTGTTGTGTGCTCAAGGCCCGGAGGGCCTGGGTATCCCGCTGCCCGCGTTGTCGAGCTCCATGGCTACTCAACAGCAAAGCTTCCTCCCCAGAAGCAAAGAGACTAACCAGTCCCTGCTCTGCTGAGTGTGTCGTGTCAAGAATTGCCCGAGAAGCACTCGGCCCGAGCTTGGAAACCTCTGTCTTACAGATGCTTCTGTGCCAGGATAAGCAGCGATGCATCTACCCCGTACTTTCTGCCGGCCGGGTTACTGTTAATCAGCAGGGCGCCCGTTAGGAGCTGACAGAATGGGATGAGGAGGGCCGTAAAAGGTTGTCCAGACTTTTTTTCCCCGCACTAAATTGGGAATTGGCCTTTTGGTATCGAGTGATGTTTTTACACTTCACACTCCTGACGGAAAGCTGCAGGCACAAAATGATGATCTTTCAGTGTTAATGTGCAAACTCTCCATCGCATTTAGAGTGTCAGAGTGTGGGCCTGATGCTATATCGAGAGCCTTTTAAGGTCACTCGAGCTGGGAGGAGGAGAAGGAATGGCGACTTCAGCCGCCAGGATTCTCACAAGGTCCCGAACCCCCGCCGACTCGACGGGAGGCGTCTTGGGGCCGTCGGGTCTGTAGATAGAGGACGACCCACCTTGCTCGTCGGCGCCTCACAGCGTCCGCGTCCCCACTGGCGTGCCGAAGTTGAGCGGGGGGGCTTCCACTGTCCTGCCTTCGACAGGGAAGGGTGGGCCAATTCCACTCCACCTGCTTCTTGGGGTGCAGCCAGCAGGGCTGGTCCACCGCAGGCAGAGCTCATTCAAGGCCACACCATACGTGCATCAGAGATGAGCCTGTGCGGGGCGTTCGTGGACAAACCTGTCCTCCAGTTGGTCTGCTCGGGAAATAATTAGGCTTCACTTTCTAGGACAGGCAGGTTTTTCTCCCCGTCTCTGCCATCCTTCCCCCATTCTCATCCCCACCCCCGCTCCTTGAATTCATGGAAGGAACCTCAAAACATCACTCCCAAGTTGCATTTTATATATATATATTTTTTAATTTATATTTTTGCTGTGTTGGGTCTTCATTTCTGTGCGAGGGCTTTCTCTAGTTGTGGCAAGCGGGGGCCACTCTTCATCGCAGCGTGCGGGCCTCTCACTATCGCAGACTCTCTTGTTGCGGAGCACAGGCTCCA